>NC_056671.1:76323602-77735268 GCF_018350195.1 Panthera tigris
AGGGAAGTGAAACAACGCAGACAGGATAGAAAATTATACCCAAAGTGGAAGCCTCGCCTGCTCTCGCCCCACAGAGGAACCTTTGGTAACGTTTGGTGGGTGAGTTTTCCAGGAGGGATTCTTGGTGAGAGTTTAGTGGGGTCCTGCCAGGCCTTGGAGCAGAGGACTGAGGAACACGGGGTCTGTTCAGCTTTCCGTGTAGACCCCAGTCACTCCTGCCAGCGTTCCTTTCTCAGAGAGAGAGAGAGAGAGAGAGAGAGAGAGCGAGCGCGCGAGAGCGAGGGGGAGGGACGGAGGTTCAGGGCTGGGTTGCCGGAGGAAGGGGGTTGGGTTGGAGACGCAGATCTGGGAGTCCTCTGCTTGTAGAAGCCTTGTTGGCTGTCCACACACATCCCCCTCTGAGTTTTCCCTGGAGGGAGGGCGCTGCACTTGTCCCTGCGGATGAGTCCGAAGCCACCAGTTGCAAGGAAATCTTTAAAACCGGTGCAAATGGCTCGTTTTGCTCCATGGTTCTTCCTTATTCGTTTTCACATGACATTGTTCCTCTCAGTTGATCGTGCTTCAGAATCACCAGGGAGCTTGCGAACACAGATCTCTGGGCTTCAGCCCGGAGAGTCTGATTCTGGAGGTCGGGGTGGGGCCTGAGCATTTCTGCCAAGTTGCCAGCTGATGTTGGTGCTGGTCGTCAGGGGTCCACACTCTGAGAACCACGGTCCTCCCCATGGAGACTTCCAGAAAAATTGGTACTCCAAGAAGATGCTCCATGCCGGTCCCGTGGCTTCTTAGTACATGATCCTGCGTAGAATCGTGCAGGGAACTAGCACCTGTCCAGGGTGGGAGATGCACAGGTCGTGTGACTGGTGTTAGCGCTCTGTGACCGACCGTGAGCAGCCCTTGGAGGGTGGCTCACGTTCTTCCTTTGTCCTCGGGGTTCTGGGGGAGAGGAGACGAAATGAGCCTGTCCAGGCCGTGGGAGGGGCCTGGGTCCACGTCCCGTAGGTTGGGATGGTTTACATCAGAAGCTTTATTATCCTCTGGATGAATCGGTGTCTGTCTTCCTTACAGTCTCTCATTTGGTAATAATTTTAAAAAGTCACCCTCATAAATATAACCGGCTCTTTATAGCTGGGCCTAAACAATAGCTGAGGCTTTGTAAAAGGTACAAAGTGTGTCCCAGGGCCTGTCGTTGAAGAGATTTAAATTACTAGTGGGGGAGAGGTTGACATTTGTGTCTCCTAAGGCGCACGTTGGGAGATGTGAAGGAAAGGCAAGTCTGTAAACATCATCAAGCATCAAGAGTCAAAACCCAAGTACCAAGTGCTTGGCATTGAAATTCAACATTAATTTCAAATAACAGGGAAATACAACATCCAGCAGAGGTTGATGGACAAAAGAATGGAATAAAAATTCAGTAGAAAATCCTTTAAAAAAAAAACCCCACAACAAACATGAACGTGTGATGTGGGCCTTAAAAAGGGGTCATAAGTCCAAAGAAAGTTCCCTGAGGTGAAAACTGTACATCGTCGGTCGTTGCTTTGCACGATTGTGTGGTGAATGAACTCGGGTCGGTGCAGGGCTGGAGCAAGGCCACGTGGAACCCTCCGCCGTTCTCTCGAGTAGAACTCCCTTCCAGAACGAGAGCCCCGCACGATGAGAAGGGAAACACAGGGTGCGTGAGGTACCCACAAGGGGCGGAGCGATGTGACGATCACAGCTCCTTTTAACACCCGGTAAAGTCCCAACCACCATCTGGAGCAGGGAAGCTGCTGCCAGGACAGGATGGGTTAAGTCCAAATACCGTTTGCGGTGTGCCGTGGGGCCTCCCGTGCATCGGATGAGGTTCTGACCTGGGAGAAGTGTGTGCAGATGTGCAGGTAGAGGGGTACGAGCACTGTGGACGGAGCTGCCTCCTTTAGGAATTTCTCTCCTCCCAGGAGAAGTCCATATGATGACGACTCAAAAATAATCAAACTTCATAAAATATTACAGTGAAGGGAATGTGTTTCAGGGGCGCCTGGGTGGGTGGCTCAGTTGGTTAGGCCTCCGACTCTTGATTTCGGCTCAGGTCTTGATCTTTCGGTTCCCGAGATCAAGCCCCACGGTGGGCTCTGTGCAGCCAGTGAGGAGCCTGCTTGGGATACATATATTCTCTCGCTCTCTGCCCCTCCCCCACTCACATTGCCTCTCTCTCTCTCTCTCTCTCTCTCTCTCTCTCTCTCTCTCAAATAAACTTAAAAAAACCTGTATTTCAGGTGATCTTTCAGAGAAGTAGCACACTGTGTCGATCTAGCACCCTGTTGTTTAAAGGATACCTTATCATTCCTGTTTGGTTTTCTTTTTCCCCCTCCAGAAGGGGAAGTAGCATTTGTAATATTCTGGTGTTGCGTAGCTGAACATCTCTTTTGAAGCAGTGTAAACCCATAAAGTAATTGAGATTATTTTGTAGTTTGGAAGAAGGTTAGAAAGCTTGACTCTGATAGTTTTAAGTTTAAAAAGGGGGGGAGGATGCCTGGGTTGCTTAGTCAATTAAGCATCCCTGACTCGTGATTTTTGGCTCAGGTCACGATCCCGGGGTTATGGGGTTGAGCCCCGCATCGGGTTCCACGCTGAGTGTGGAGCCTGCTTGGGATTCTCTCTCTCTCCCTCTCTGCCTCCCCTGCGCTCGCTCGCTCGCTCACTCGCTGGCTCTCAGGAAAAAAAAAAAAAATCAAAGTTAATTCTTTAGTCTTATTTTTTTTCTTTGAGGAAACCGAAAAATATAACCTTGCTATTTTTAAAAGTATTATTTTTTTCAAAACACGAGCTAAAATTCCAATAAGCCAGGAAATAGAATTTCTCAGCCACTATGTTAATGAGTTATTAATGTTGGGATTTGTAATAAAATGGCATTGCTGGATAATGAGGCTTGGCGGAAACGTTAAATCTGATAATGCACGTTTGCACGTTTGAAGGCCGTAAATTCTGCCTTATAACAAGCAGTGATTCTGCCCAGTGCAAAACGATAATCTAGCATGCTTGTCTCCTTTGATATGTGGAGCCAGTGACCGTGAAGATTTCGTCTTCGATATTACCGGTACGGAGTGAACGTTGCTCATGGTGTGTGGCTGGCTTTCAGCCACACAAGGTGACAGAAGGTGGGGTGAGGAATTAGGCCGGGTTCGAAGTAAGGGGCTGCCCAGGAAGGCCTCTGGCCGTGAATGGTTGCCTTGTCACCCCAGCATCCGCCGTCCTGTGGTTGACACCTGCAGCTCTCTCCTAGGTGTGTGGCCCTGGGTGCTGTGGCTTCTGGAAGTTTCTAAGGGGACGGCTCATTTCCATTTGAAGCCTTTCCCTAGATGTCATCTCAACACTCTCTTGGAGCCGGTGGCTGATGCTTTTCTGTGTTGGTCCCACTTAGCTTTTTGTAGCGACCCGGCTGACTTCGGCCACCCCTCGTACCGGTGAGCTCGTGCCCTTTTACATCGTGTTCTCTCTTGGAACACGTCTAGTGATGAGCCCATCCTAGAAGTTCTGCTATTCTTTTTTGTTTGTTTTTATTTTTATTTTTTTTAAGTTTATTTATTTTGAGAGAGAGAGAGAGAGAGAGAGCAAGCAGGGGAGTGGCAGAGAGTGAGGGAGAGAGAGAATCTCATGCAGGCTCCACACCGCCAGCACAGAGCCTGATGTGGGGCTTGAACATGAACTGTGAGATCATGACCTGAGCCGAAATCAAGAGTCAGATGCTTGGGGCGCCTGGGTGGCTCGGTCGGTTAAGCGTCCCACTTCGGCTCAGGTCATGATCTCACGGTCCGTGAGTTCAAGCCCCGCGTCGGGCTCTGTGCTGACAGCTCAGAGCCTGGAGCCTGTTTCAGATTCTGTGTCTCCCTCTCTCTCTGCCCCTCCCCTGTTCATGCTCTGTCTCTCTCTGTCTCAAAAATAAATAAACGTTAAAAAAAAATTAAAAAAAAAAAAAGAGTCAGATGCTTAACCGACTGAGCCGCCCAGGTGCCCCTTTGCTATTCTTTATAAAAGGAGTTTGAAACATCTGGTATAGAGCCAGGTAGCCATCATAAATCAATTTGGGCATCAGGTGTGGAATAAGAACAACAAGCAGAACCAAAAGACACACCGATTCCACGTGCTCTCGTTTTTCTGTTGGTTATTTCATTCATGATGTTTTGAACCTGGTGGCAAGGAAAGAGGCATTCTGACTTAACGAGTAATCTTTTGTGTTTCACTGGGAGGGAGACGGGGATTGTAATTACTGTTATTTGTCTTGGAGAAGTTGCAGGTGTATAGAAAGTGTTGCGTGATCTTGCCTAAATCCCCTTGGTCTGAGTTCTTGGTTCCTCTTGCGCAGGTTGTCTAAACTCCCATCTCATAGCTGGGAAGGAACATCACAGACCGTCTGGTTCGTTCTTGCTACCTGACGATACTTCTGGCAAGTGGCAGGCTTTTGCTCTCGTTCTGGTGCTAAGCGGCCGGCTCTGGGCGTCAGGGGGCCAGCTACTCTGCCCCTGACCGGGCTTAGCAACCAGAACTTCCTTCCCTCCAAAAGGCGCGCCTGCCTTCCTGCAGCCTTCACTCCTTGGTTTGAGGTTTGCCGTCCGCAGCCTCGTAAATGACTTGGCCTCTGCCACCCCACCCCCTTCCGACAGAACAGAACGAATCTGGTCGTATTTTGTCGTTGTTAAACAAGGTTAAACATTCTTAAGTCATCATGTGACATTTGCTTGTTTATTAACTATCCTGGATTCTCAAAAACATTTTCTTGAGTTAATACGTTGAAAGAGTTTTAAATTAAAAGCAGCAAGAAGGCTGTGCCGTGAGACCTGTCCATGTGTCTGTCTGTCTCCCACCCCTCTGGCCCTAGGCAACTAGTTTCTGTCCTCAGAATCAGTCAGTGGTTTCAGTTTCCTGTGTCTTCACAGAGTTTAGCACACGCAAACGAATATTTGTGTTGACGTATGGGCACATCTCCTTTCTCCTCATGTGGAGGGTGCTGCACCCCACGAGGTGCTCTCCACCTGGTCTTTGCACAGGTGACACTACAGCTTGGGTTTGCAAAGCTGCATGTAGAGCGCATTCTCATTCGTATGGTTGTTTAGCGTTCTGTTGTGTAGATTTTGTCCCCAAACACAGCAAAACAACAGTCTTCCCCCTGAGTCATGCAGCTTGGAATTGAACATAATGCTGGCCCAGGGTACAGTATGACGGCATTCTCTGCTCTGGACTTTGAATAATACAAGCGGTTTACTGTCACAGCGTTGAGTCATATTGAGCTTGAGATAAAACCCCAAAGATTTTTTTTTTTTTTAATTTAAATTCAAGTTAGTTAACATACAGTGTGACAGTCTTGGCTTCAGGGGTAGAACCCAGTGGTTCATCTCATGAATACGACACCCAGGGCTCATCGTGAAAAGTACCCTCTTTAATGCCCGTCACCCATTTTACCCATCCTCCCCACTCCCTCCCCTCCAGCATCCCTCAGTTTGTTGTCTGTTATTTAAGAGTCTCTAATGTTTTGCCTCCCTTGCTGTAACTTTTTTTTTTTCCTTCCCTTCCCCCATGGTCTTCTGTTAAGTTTCTCAGATTCCACATGAGTGCAAACATAGGATATCTGTCTTGCTCTGATGGCAAGATTTCATTCTTTTTCATTGCCGAGTAGTATTCCTGTGTGTGTGTGTGTGTGTGTGTACATCTTCTTTATCCATTCATCAGTCGATGGACATTTGGGCTCTTTCCATAATCTGGCTATCGTTGATAGCACTGCTATTAAACATTGGGGTGCACGTGCCCCTTCGAATTAGCATTTTTATATCCACCCCAAAGATTTTTTTTTTTAAAGTAAGCTCCGTGCCAAGCGTGGGGCTCAAACCCATGACCCTGAGACCCAGAGTCACGTGCTGCATCCCTTGAGCCAACCAGACACCCCAAAACCCCAAAGATTCCCCCCCCCCCACTTCTGATGCTCTTCCCTCCTGCCCTCTGCATTGGCTCTGGCAGCTGAGCACACGCACCACTGTAAAACTCCATCCTCAAGATTTGGCCCATCACCCATTCTGATGAAATGTTTTTGGATTCTGATCTACTTCTGACATTTTATCCACTTGCATATCAGCCGCAAATTGGATTTGTAGCTGCCATCAGAATCCTCATCCAAATTTTCCAGGCTCACCATGTTGCCCGGGACGGGGTTAATATTAGAACCCTGTGACATAACACGCCCCTTCGCCCCCACCTCCCTGGAGTTTTCTAATGGTGATGCTTTAGACAGGAGTTAACAACTGTGCACAACTAAGCCTCACCCAACTTCAGTATCCGTTCACCCTCTTGTCGTCATCTTGTCTGGAAGGATATGAGCGTGGTTTGGCCAGAGTCTCTCTCCGCTAGGTATGCAGCATACCCCGGAGCAAAAAGGAAACAAGTTCTCGTGTCTTATTCTTGGCAAACCCTACCTGTAGGTTGTTTTCCTGTCCTAAATGCTCGCAAACTATTCGGTAATTCACTCTAGAACTTTGCTTTGGATTGATGTCATTTTTTCACCCGGTCATTTACTCCCCTTGGGACATGGGGGTGCCGAGCTCTTTTAGTAGTCTTGGACAGCCGTGCTAAGCAAGCCGAGGGATTGCCCTCTGGCTCTCTGGCTTTGACCGGCTGCACGTGGAGCATTATTCTTGCGGCCCCTGTGATCCGCTGTTCTAGCCCCTGCCTTCCGAGAGCATCGTCTTTGGCATGACAGCTGATTTTAAAAGCAACGACAACAGAGGATGAGAGAAGAAATCCAGGGCACTGTGGGAACCTTTTGTGGGAGGACCTAACTAGTCTAGGAGCCCTGGAAAGACATTTTCAGAAAACGTGCTGTGTTCGCGGAGGGCTGAAGGACAAGTAGGAGATAGGAACCAAATAGCCACTTGGTGGCTCTGGCAGTGGGTAAAGGTGTCCCCAGCCCAAGCTGCATGATTCATAGTATGATCCATAGCTTCTTTTCCCTCAGAGTTGGGACATTTGCCCACCCCTTGTGTCTGGTTCCTCTGGGATGTTGGCAGGTTCTCTTAGCCACTTTGGGAGGTGGCTCAGGACAAGCTGTAGAGCCAGGATGTCCCTGGCACCATTCTGGTTCTGCTGCTTCGAGGCCCTGGGTCTCCCAGGCTCCTTCCCGCTGGCCTCAAGTGGAGTCAGAAGCATGAGGGCAGGAAGGCTTCAGAGCTGTAGCACAAGAGTGGATGTTACGTCAGAAGATCTTCATCTCTGTCCGGGAGTCGGGGAGAGTAACCTCTTGAGGATGAAGCCAGGAGCAAATAAGGTATTTGTGGGAGCAAACCAAGAAATGGTCTGGAAGTATGTGGTTGGAGAGTTGAGGAACAGCCACAGCTCCAGTGGAGGCGACTTGGGTGCCATCTCCGGGAGGTGGCGTGGAGTTTGGTTGCAGTCTGCGGAGGGGGAGCCTCGTCCTTTTGTGTGGCACGGTGGGAACAGAGCCTGGGAGCGGGAGGGCCTGGGTGGGCTGGAGCTCGGGAGACGGAAAGCCTGGAGAGGTTTCTGTTGGGTGCTGCTGTTTGAAGGCCGGTCCGGAGCCCGGGAGCCTGAGCACTTGTGAGTGGCAGGGTCACCCTGTTGGGGAGATGAGCTCAGCATGCGTTTGGATACTCAAACTAAGCCTTGTTCTCACCAGGCAGCCTTCTGAGTGATTATAATGTGCATTTGTTCGACTTGCCAGCAGAGTAAACATGCCCGTCCTGAGGCTTCAGGTCCATGTAGTGGGCCATCTCCTCACTATAAAATCTAAAACTCAACACTAAAATGAGTTATCAGCCCTGTTCATATGTGTCCTCTCTGAGCTTTTGGGAGCCCTTGGTGCACAGATGGATACGAGTCACGTCTGTCTTCCTTCCTTCCTTCCTTCCTTCCTTCCTTCCTTCCTTCCTTCCAATGTTTTGTTATTTATTTTTGAGAGTGAGAGAGACAGAGCACAGCAGGGGAGGGGCAGAGAGAGAGAGAGAGAGGGAGACACAGAATTCGAAGCGGGCTCCGGGCTCCGAGCTGTCAGCACAGAGCCTGATGTGGGCTCCAACTCGTGAACCGCGAGATCATGACCTGAGCTGATGTCGGCCACTTAACCGACTGAGCCACCCAGGCACCCCCCGCAAGTCACGTTTCTGATCCTACGTGGGGAGAGTCCAACCTGGGAGCATGGAATTCACTCCGTGGATGGTGTTCTTGGGGGCCCTTTGTAGCCCCCACTGCCTGAAACCCAGAGTTTTTCCAGTGCCTTCTAGTCAGACTACACATTCCACCAAGAAACCCAGACTCTTCACTCCAGTGGGAGAGGTCACAGTTCTGAGCGCCATGGAAAATACAGAATTTTAGATTTTGAGCTATGATTTTTGGCTTTCAACAAAGTGCAGTTTATTACGATCATTTTTAGAACTATAAACATAAGATAATTCTTGCATTAGTGATCTTGGGGGAATTTAAACATGCTTCCTGTCTTATGATTCGAGGTCGGGAACAAAAGAACCATTGATAAATGGATTCTTTGAAGACCTTTTACATGGAGCTTTACCAACTCTTCTGGTAAAAAGAGAATTTTTAATTAGTGGAAGAGAATGACTATGTCCTTTGAGCTGGAACTCTTGCCAGCTCATTCATTTCATGGACACTGCTCAGTGGCACCCTCCTTTCCTGTCTGCACAATCACTGAATTACTGTGGATTTTTGGCATCCAAGAATTGAGTGTTGCTCATGGAGAGCCTCTCTGAGAATCTGTCCACACCTGGAAGAATTTGCATTCTTGCTGTGGTGTACGTTTGAGTCCTGTTCGGTCTGAGGCCCACGGGAGTGGGAATGTCCCTTAGCGTGTGACCGATCCCAGCCACCACCCGCCGTGAACACTTCAACCTACCGCCGGCCCCACCTTCTCCCCTTTTCTTTAGAGATTGGTTTTCCGGGTGAAATGGTGCAGGTTCGCGCTATCCACACAGAATACCACGGCCCTGCTCTACTCAGAAGTCAGAAACAAAGACGTCCGTTGTCACTGAAAGAAAGAAGTGCAAAGCTAGCACTTGGAAGGCACAGGTCAAAACTGCACGTAGTTGTAGGAGGAGTGGGGAGGGGACCGCACCTGCAGGAGTCAGCCTAAGCTGTGGCAAGAGACCTGACAGAATCTGACAGGTGCTCCTCCAGCAACAGTCCTGTGTTTGTGGAGCAGTGGATGTGGCTTCCTCCCTCGTCCAGCCGTCTCCTCCCACTGCTCGCCTCCGCAGGCCTCCTTCTGGCTCCCTCCGTGGTTAGCCGTCAGCTCTTAGCCCTTATCTGAGTTTCCTACGTGCCCTTTCCTTCCAAGTATTATCCACATCGCCTTCTCTTAAAGCGACCAAGAGCGCCTCTTGGGGGTTTACCTCTCTTCTTCTCGCCCTCTGAATACGTTTCCCCATGAATACTGCGCAAGCCTGAGCAACCTGGTTACGGTTCTGGCCTCATCATCCACACACTCCGGGGTCTTTTTCACTCTCTCCCTTGCCCTCCCTCTCAAGGTGCCCTCATGTTTCTTCTTTGTCCGAAAGGTACGTTCCTCCCTTTTGCTCGGTCTTCGGGGCCTGGCTCAAATGTCTGTTCATCTGAGGCTTGCCCCAACTTTCCGGCCCATTTCCTTCTCCCCGCCTCTTACACCTGCATTAATTTCTCCCTCTGAATTCCTGCGGGTTAACATTCACTGCTGCTACTAAGTTGACCACGTCATCTTGTGATCGCGCGCGCGCGCGTGTGTGTGTGTGTGTGTGTGTGTGTGTGTGTGTGTGTGTGTGTGGTTCTCCCGGCACAAGAAGGGAAAGTCCTGTAGGCTTGAACTCTGTCTTACTGTTTCCATATTCCATGTACCGTGCTCAGAGCGGGGTGAGCACTCGGGGCTCGCTGACTACACGGACGTGAGCGCACCGGAGGGGATGAACGGGTGCTGTGCGGGCAGGGGCAGTGAGGAAGGTGGGACTAATGAGGTGGCAGGCGAATTAGGACGGAGAGAAGCTGCCACACATCAACAGCAGCTACTCGGGATGGCGCATAATAGACGCCCAGTAGCTTGCGGAAAAAGGAGCAGTTGAGGTTCCGGTGGTGGGTGTTGAATCCTCCCACTATTGGTGATAAATTGAGGCTGTGGGATGAAGAAGGGGTGAACTGAGAGTTGTTTTAAAGGCGGACAGAAGTTTCACAGCTCCTCTCCAATGTTGTTATTCTTTCCAGAATTAAAAAAAAAAATTCAGGGGCGCCTGGGTGGCTCAGTCGGTTAAGCATCCGATTCTTGGTTTCGGCTCAGGTTATGATCTCACGGGTTTGTGGGATCGAGCCCCGTGTCAGGCTCTGTGCTGACGGTGTGGAATCTGCTTGGGATTCTTTCTCTTCCCCCCTCCCCCCCCTTCTGCCCCTCCCCTGCTCATGCATTCTCTGTCTCAAAAATAAACAAGTAAACATAAAAAAAAAGAAGTTAGGAGAGGGAGCAGCCGTGTGAGGCGGGGGACCCATCAAGGGAGTGAAGAGGGGAGAGAGTTTAGAGAGTAGGAATCAGGGTGGAAAAGGCAGAGCTGAAGAGGACAGGAATAAGGGATGAGGTCAGGGAGGAGAGTAGATTTAAAACGAGGTATGAAATAGGATCTTGGCTCATAACCAAAGCAAGAGCAGGCAGGAGTGGGAAGATTAACGGTTATCTGCTGTGTAGTAGGCACAGCGGGGGCACTTTCTGTACGTTACCTTATTTAATTTCACTTCAAGTCAAAGTAAGCTCTATGCCCAACACAGGGCTGGAACCCATGACCCTGAGATCAAGAGTATCTCTCAATGGAGCCAGCCAGGTGCTTCAAGCTTATTTACTTTTTTAAAGCAACTGAAGTTAATTGACCTCTGTGAAACTTCCATATTTCAGTGCATAAAGATACTGATCATCCCTTTACACCAGGGAGTGTTTACTGTGAGCCTGAAAAGTTTACGGGTAATAGTTTGAACTATAAATACACTGCAGAATATGGAAGGTAAACACATAAATTAATTTAGGGGCAAATGACGAAGATGTACAAGTCCCTGACCTAGGTCTTATCCTTGTCCGCTTGAATGGCTGGTGTATGTGATACCTGGGCTCACTGGAGATGTGTGAGAAAGAATACTATTTCCTAACACAGCTGTCCCCTTTTGGGAGTGAGATCAGCCGCCATTGTGGAGATTAAGGGACAAAATATACGAAGTTACCTTCTCCGAGCAGATTCACAGGAGAAAAGGTCAATTCTAGCAGCTTACTTTGAGTTGGGATTTGAGGTTTATTTTATCACAGGAGCAAATTTGACAGATTATGTATATGATATGGGTAGGCACGGAAATTTGGAAACCACGTATACACCGTTTATATGAGCAGGTGTCTGAGCTGGAAACCACACCATCTTAAGCATGAACCTTTGGAATACCACCTGTTCAGAAGCGGGGACTTCCGCTCTGCCACCCATCCGGGACTTGGGCTCCTTATCTTGTTTTAGGCCTTCAGGAAGAATTAGGCAACGAAGTGGAAAAGAAAAACACACGGCAAGGGCATAGGATCATCCCCGTTGTGCAATAACAACACAAAAGCAATAGATGAACATTCACAGGAAGAGACCCTGAGCGTCGTGAGGATACCTCTGGTTGTTTGGCCTCACCTCTTCTGTGCCTGTGCTTTCTCTGCATTGCACGGTCCAACTCCACATAATACCTTCGTGGTCCTAAGCCGCCTTAGTTAAATATTGAATTCTACCAGAGTCATAACCAGGGACCGAAATGTCATGAGTAGGTTTTATGAAAGTCATAAAATGCTTCAGAAGGTCCCATTTGCTCAGCTTGGAACCCATTGCATCTGATAAATGAGTCACACACCTGATCATGTGTTTCCTTACAGAACTACGATGGCTGCTGATCGGTATGCACACTTATTATTTAGAGGAAACAGAGATAAGAAGTTTTTGCTGAAGATCTAAAACTCATGTGTAGAAGCTATTTTTATAGAGTAGCATTCTCTTTCCTCCTCCCCTGCCCCATAGCCTCAGAGGGAGGTGAAATTTCCTTTGACAGCTGCTTGTAAATAGTAAGTGTTCAATAAAGGCCCTCTCTTCTTTTCATCTCCCAACTGTTGCCTGCATATTACGTAAGAGTGTCCTTTTCACATCTCCCAGGTGTGCAGCTGCATATGCCTTTGTGAGTTTGCGCAAATATAACTTGTAGGTTTTTATTACGACAAAAGAAGGCTTATTTATTTTAGAAATACAGAAAATTCCTAAGCTTGTGATTTTAAATTTTTCTTAGGGTTTTTTTTTTTTGGCATTTCTACAGAAATTTAATTTCCAGACAAAAATATTTAATGTTTCAAAAGGAAAAAAACGTAGATAATCATAAAGTTATCCGGTATCCAGAGATAATCACTGTTAATGTCCTTTTGACGGCTTTCTCTGTGCATATATGCATAATAGGTATTTATTGAAAATTGATTGTATCGTATATGAGCGAAGCTAACTGCTAAAGCAACCTGCAGTTTTCAGTGGGAAGAAACAGCACGGGTCTGTTTCCAGCTCACTGTCCTGGCAAGGTCAGTAGGTGATGGTGAAGCGGGCAGGATGAGGTAGGGATGCTCCCTCCCTCTACATTCCTTTCACGGAGTTTTTCCCCTTCTTGCCTTCAGGATTTTCTCCGTTGAGCCAGGGGAAGAGAATGGAGGGAGGGTGAATGGGAGGGTCTTATGGGCCAGGTCTGGAAAATGCACACATCATATCCGTGCACATTCCACTGGCCAGAACCTAGTCACATGACCACCTAACTGCAAAGAATGCTGGGAAATGTAGTCTGAGTGGAAAAGGCAAACAGCTTGGTGACCACCTTGCTTATTCCTAACTCAGTTGTATAAGCCAGTTTTTTTTTAAAAAAGTTTAACTTTTAGAGAGAGAGGGCATGAGCAGGGGAAGCGGGAGAGAGAGAGAATCCCAAACAGACAAGCACCGTCAGCACGGAGCCCGATTCAGGGCTCAAACCCACAAGCCATGAGATCATGACGTGAGCCAAAGTCAGACGTTTAGCCAACTGAGCCACCCAAGGTACTCCTTGTGTAACCCGTTTTTGAAACTTTCTTTTATAAACCAAGTTGTTTATTTGCAACATGGGCATCTCTCCATCTCAGTCCTGTGGGAACCCCTCCCATCTCTTGCCAGATCTCTTCCTGATTGGTCTGTTTTGTTCTTGTTCCCCTGTAGTCTGATCTTGCACAACAAACCAAGGTGGTCTTTTAAAAATTCAAGTCAAAGGGCACCTAGGTGGCTTAGCCGGTTGAGCGTCTGGCTCTTGGCTTAGGTCATGATCTCATGATCCATGAGTTTGAGTCCCGTGTCTCTGTCTCTGCCCTTCCTGCATGCTCTCTCTCTCTCCCTCCCCCAAAATAAAGAAATAAACTTTACAAAAAATCAGTTATTAAAAAGTCAGGTCAACTGTTGTCACTCCCCTGCTTAAAACTTTCCAGAGATGATTGGAATAATGCTTTCTATGGAAGCTGACCTTTCGGGTTTCTGGCCCCACTGTACCACTCCCTCCACTCTTGCCTCTCCCTTCAATGCCAGACCTGCTCCCCAAGGCCTTGGGACTTGCTGTCACCTCTGCATGAAAATCCCCACCGCCTGCATCACCCTCTGTCTCCTTTGGGTTCAGCTCAGGTGTCTGCTCTCCAGAGATGCCTTTCCCGACCACCAGCCTTTAACCTCCTTCCCCTGTTCCTCTACTTAGTTACTTTTTATTTAGCTCCCATCGTGTGGTCAAAGCACTTACCACCATCAGGAATTCTTGCTTGTTTGCGATATATATTTATATTCTGTCTGCCTTCAGGATTGTAGGTTCCTTAAGGCATGAACTCTGTCTTGCTCCTGTCTATACCCACAGATAATATGTCTGGCACATAGTGGGTACTTAGTAAACATTCGTGGAATGAGTGAAGGTGGTGACAGAATCTTATGCATTAAAAAAAATTTTTTTTTAATGTTTTATTTTTGACAGAGAGAGAGAGAGAGAGAGAGAGACAGAGCACAAGTGGGGGAGGGGTGGAGAGAGAGGGAGACACAAAATCCGAAGCAGGCTGCAGGCTCCGAGCTGTCAGCACAGAGCCCGACACGGGGCTCAAACTCATGGACCGAGAGATGATGACCTGAGCCGAAGCCAGACGCTCAACCGACTGAGCCACCTAGGCACCCCATAATCTTACACATTTTTAATGACAGTATTGTAGCTCATTGCTTGGGATTGCCATGCACATCCCTGCTTTTTTTAAAATTTTATTTATTTTATTTTATTTTTAAAATTTTTTTTTAACGTTTTATTTATTTTTGAGACAGAGAGAGACAGAGCATGAACGGGGGAGGGCCAGAGAGAGGGAGACACAGAATCTGAAGCAGGCTCCAGGCTCCGAGCTGTCAGCACAGAGTCCGACGCGGGGCTCGAACTCACGGACCGCGAGATCATGACCTGAGCCGAAGTCGGCCGCTTAACCGACTGAGCCACCCAGGCGCCCCACATCCCTGCTTTTGAGGGACTTCTGCATTTTTTTCCCCTGATTAAAAGTGATCTTTCGGTGACTATTCTTTTAGTTCTTTTTTTGGTTCGTTCCATGCACAGATCTGTGCTTATTTTCTTGGGATTGATTCCTAAATGAGAATTTGTTTACTGAAAAGGGTGTGTGTACAAAATCTGTAAGTATATGTTATGTATTACCCTTTGTCCTTCAGACCCCCAATTTGTGTCCCCATGTAGTTGAGAGCCCTTGTAAACAGTGTACTTTCAAGGACACTGGAAAGATGGGTGGGACAGGGTGGGGGTAGGGCGGTTTGTCTGTATTGCTGTGTCCTTAGATCTCTGAACAGGCACTTGTGCTTAATGAATAAATCAGTTTCCATAAGAAGAAAATTCTAGTTATTCCTTTAGTGAAGTTTATTTTTATTCATTTATTCCTATAAATGTTCCCTGACTTTAGAGTGTATGCTTTTGGAAAGTAGGTCTGCCCAGTGTAAGAACATTCACCCAATGTTGATATAAACCTAGGGGAACCGGGTGTAAGTTGGGCTTATATCTTAGTCCTTAGAATCCAGACAAGATGCAGTTTTGAGCCCCCTGTCAAGTCGGTGGAAAGTTCAGGACACCGCCCAGGATTTTTGAGAATCCCAGGGGCTGTGAGACAGAGACAGTTTCTCACCAGAATTCTTGTCTTTTGCTCTGTGACTGACTGAATGTTGGTTTCCATCCAAGACCCAGTTCCTGGTTTATCTTCCCCAGCTCAGTCCAAGTGCAAGCCTACCGCTCTACCTGAGCTGGTGGTGGAGGTCGTCTCTGCCTCGGAGACCAGATACACTGTCTCCTTCCGCCGACACCCAGCGCTGGCCCTGGAGACTTAGCACTTGGCCTTGACAGTGTCCGCCTTCCGTGGGTTCCAGACGAGGTCCGCTCTCTGCCCAGTGGTTTCGGGGGAGAATGCTGTTTGGAAGTCTTTGTCTTGGGTGGGGGGGAGGAAGGGCAGTGAACTGGGATGAGGGGGAGGGGAGGCAGGGAGGCAGAAAAAGTGTGCTCCTCTCCAGCTGTTCCCCGTCCTTATTTCTTGTGAGTGGTTCCTCATTTCCCTGGCGGGTAAAATCTTAACCCCTTAGCCAAGGATTTTCTTTTTACCCATGATTGTCCGTTGGTGTGCACTCGTGGGCCGTGAACTCTTGCCAGGTGTCCCGTGAACGCTACAGAGGTGCTAACTGAATTTTGATCCATGTGTGCAAAATGCTTCCGCTGTGGTATTCCTCGAGTCGAGCAGGGAGAGATGCCATTGGCATTGGGGGTGCCACATGCCCTGAGAAACCAGAGAGCCTCAGGCTAGATAACTCCTGTGCTGACAAAGAATCCTTGATGGCTGGTCTGTGATGTGAGCCTAAGAGAGGAGGGTCAGGGCAGTCAGTGCCTGCTTGGGGGAACCGAGGGAAGGGCACTTGACCCTTGAGGGGCACTTGACGGGGAGGCTTTGGTAAGCACTCGGAGACACTGCTGTGCTGTCGCAAGGTCCCTGGCTTGTCTCTGTCCTCTCGCGAAGCCTGCCAAGCACATGAAACCCAAACTTGAGTACAGTTCTCATTTCAGAGGGGATCCTAAGCACACACACGTTGAGCAACCTTTTTTTTTTTAAACTCGATTGTGTCTCTCTGCGGTGTATGTGTGTCTAGGGCAGCCTTGTGTCAGGAGTAGATGGTTGGAGGGATGGTCGAATGGATGGAGAATCCTGGTTCAAGCACGGTCCCCGTGGCACACACGCACGCCCAGTGTGCCGCTAATTGGCCAGGGCTCCTCGTCCTCCTCTCTCTGGGTTTTATTTTACCCTGCCTCCTTGGACGTCGTGTACGTAAGCTTTTGGATTTTCTTTCCTTCACCCAGGTCATGACTGAGCACATGGATAGATGACTTTCTCTGTTGCCCCTCGCTGCCCGTGTCCCCAGGGGCTCCAGCCCTGGCATTTCCCCTCCTCGCTTTTCCCGGGTATGTGCTTCTGCGTCTCTAGCCCTAACCACCAACCGTGGCTCTACAACCACCAACTGCGATCACTCCCCAGTCTGACCCCACCAGACGTCTCTCCCGTTTTCTTTGTTCTCCCCCCACCCGGTTGTTTCGTAGACACCTTGGATTCGACTTTTTCCTGCCTTTCAGTTCATGTTGACCCTTAGTGACCCAAAGCAAAAACTTGGGAACAGTCCTAGACTTCTGCCTACCCTCCCCCTTTACCCCCCACAAGCCATCTCCTTTCGCCAGAGCGTCTTAGCCCCTAACTACTTCTCCAGCCTGTGCCTTTGGGCTTGGGGCCATCACAGGGTCCTGCACTGTTGCCTGGCTGTCCCCCTTAGGAGACCTGGAGCATATTCGTGTCCATATTTCAAGACCTTGTTCAACGGCCAGTGCGACAGGAACTGCTTAGGACATGTTGGAATGAATGACTATGCCGGTGAAGGAATGAATGAGTGATTTCTGAGATGGGTTGAGTAGAGTTCCATTTAGGGTGATGCTTTTTGTTTTCTGTTTTTGTTTTCGTTTTCGTTTTTTTATCGGAGCCAAAGGATTATTTTCGCCTGTTCGTACCAACGTTGTGATCCTGTAATTTTGAGGAAATATTGTACAACATGAAATTTCTGTCTCGGGCCACGCACACAAATGTATAAACTTCCACAGAGGAATTATTTATTAAATTTACAGTACCCTAAAGCACCTGGGCATTTATCTAGGTGATTTCAAATGTGCGTTTATGTTCTTGGTAGCACTGGGACATCTTTCACTGGCCCACATCTTTGAGCTGCCTGACGTAGTTTGAATTAAACTTAAGCTTAATTAATCCGAATGCTCTAAATTTCTAGGGTCATAGGATTTTAAGTCTGGACTGTTACCTTTTGAACTTCAGCTTAAGGAGGAATCACCTGTGCTCGAGTCGATTGGTGCTGTGTCCCAGTACGGGTCTAAAGAGGAAATCATTACCTTTGGATATTGGGTGAGACAGTGACCCATTGAAGGTCCATTTCTTAAACTTCTTTAATTTTTTTTCCCTCCAACAGGGCGAGTCACGTATTCTCAGAGTGAAGGTTGTTTCTGGAATTGATCTCGCCAAAAAGGACATCTTTGGGGCCAGGTATGTTTGCTTTGTGTTTGTTTGGTTTTTGGTGTTTTGTGGTTTTTTTTTTTTTGTAGGCCTCTGACGAGTTCGGCAAGCACTTTCCAGACTCAGGCGTGCATCAGTTACCTGGAAGCCTTAAAACAGCTGGGCCCCACCTCCCGAGTTTCTCATGGAGTAGGTGATGCTGACACAGCCAGTCCAGAGACCGTATTTTGTGCAGGTTCCTAGCCCTCCTTACGGATCGATTTCCTGGGGGAGCTGGATTCTGATATGTCTGTTTTTCTCAGTAGAAAAATAAAGCTTGGGAACATGTATTCATTGTGATACATTCCTTTAAAAAGAAATCCCAATGTATTCATATTAATACATTCCTTTAAAAACATCCCAAATTTAGGGAGACATGAAGGTGTTGTTTTGTTCCTACTAGAACTGGGTATTCTTTGGCATGTTATAATCAGAATTGAGAGATTTGCTGATGGGGGTGAATTTGGTGATTTCTGTACCTTTTCTGGAAGCACCAGCAGCCTGGTCTGTCTGGGTCTTTAGCTTTTTCATTTTGAGTATGGTGCCTGATGATCCTGAGTCTTGAAATCAGCTCTTTTGTTCCTTTGCTCTCTGTAGTGTGTTGGGTGGAGTTATTGGACTAGTAGCAGAATGAGGTTAGAGCCATTTAGACCTGGGATTTGAACCAGATTTGGGGGAACAAAGACCTGTGGAACTTCAGACATAGAGGAGACACTAGAGACGTTCCAGTGCGACTTGTCTGTTCTGTGGTTGACACGACTTTATCCAGAAAGGTTACTGCTTGCCCAGGTCTCACGTGCCTGTAGTGCTGGAACAGGCCCCCTGCCCCCTGCTCTGTTCACGATGGCGACCCTGTGAGGTTGAGCCATGAGGGCCGTGGTGGCTTCTGGGGACAGTTAATAGTGGCCAGAGTCCTCGCGTTAGAACATTCATTTCAGGGGCACCTGGGTGGCTCAGTCGGTTAAGCGTCCGACTGAGGTCATGATCTCATGGTTCGTGAGTTCGAGCCCTGCGTCAGGCGCTGCGCTGACAGTGTGGGGACTGCTTGGGATTCTCTCTGCCTCTCTGCCCCTCCCCGGTGTGCTCTCTTTCTCTCTCTCTCAAATAAACTTAAAAAAGAAAAAAAAAAAGAAATTTATTAAAAAAAAAAATTTCATTTCATCCTGTCAGCCCCCCTGCTTGTTGCCCACAGTCACCGTCTGGCCTCAGGACCTCAGTGTGACACTGGCGACTCTTGTAACAGGGCCTCGTTCTGTCCAGCTCACCTCATCTTCCTGCTCGCCCAGCACAAGCCCTTCCCTGCCATTGGTGGGCAAACCTCTTTATTTCCCGTCCTATCTTCATGTCCGTTTTTAGTTTTTCCCATCCCGTGAAGTTAACTACAGTAGCAACTAGAGAAGTTGTTAAAAATACATAAAGTTGATGCAAGGATAATATCTGTGAAATCTTTAAAAAAAATTATTTTAAGTGTTTATTTATTTTTGACAGAGAGAGAGAGAGACAGAGCATGAGCAGGGGAGGGGCAGAGAGAGAGGGAGACACAGAAGCGGAAGCAGGCTCCAGGCTCCGAGCTGACAGCACGGAGCCCGACGCGGGGCTCGAACTCACAGACCGCGAGATCATCACCTGAGCCGAAGCCGGCACTCAACCGACTGAACCACCCAGGCGCCCCTCGTGAAATCTTTTTCAAAACATCCCCATGCTTCTGTGTGCCTCAGATGACTAATGGAGGGTTAGCTATCCGAGCCGTCACGCCAACCTCGCGCACACGCACCGACACCTGCCCAGTCGCTGGTGGTGTGGGAGGGAAGCACATCTCGAACCTGCGGGCCCCTTCTCGCCTGACCGTGGAGTCGCACCGAGTGGTTGCCCTTGTGCCTGTGTGAACGCTCTAATATTTGACTTGTCTGTGTCTTACTAGATTAGAAACTCGCAGGAGACTGAGACCTCTCCCTTTGACTGCTGACCCTCCAGAACCCCAAGAACAAGACTGGGCAAATTGCCTTTTAACTGAAAGACTTGCACGCTGACCAGTAAACTGCGCTCTTACGTCAACAATGTCTGCTGCTCTCACTCTTTCCCATACATGTTATATAGTTTGGAAGGGGAAGAGGTTGGGTTTGGAAAATGTCAGCGACGTTCATTTTGATTGTTTTTGTTTTGTTTTTACCAGAGCCCTGCATAAAAAAAAAAAAAATGAAATGGATTCAGATTGCATTTCTCAGCCTGTTAAGAGGATCTGAGGTTAAAAATTGGTAGTGCGATGAGGCTTCAAATCTTAGAAGAGCCAGACGCGCCCGAGCCTTGAGTTTTTACCTTATATGAAAAGAGGCGTCATCGTTTCTTAGCAGCGGGGTAAAAGGAATTACGGGGAATACCTCAAGATGTGCATTGGAAATCCAGTGCTGATAACTCCTCTCCTTGCATGGTTTGATCTGCAGTTGCCTGTGGAATAAAGTCCCAGGCTCCCGTTAAGGTGTAGGATTCAAGTCCTTTTGTGACGGCTCATGCCAACCTGTCTGGTCCGGTTTGCCCCTTACTTCGGCCCCACCCCTGTCTGTCCAGATTTATCAGATTTGACTGCTGTTTCTGATGGCAGGTTAATACTCTTCCTGACGAATGACAAAAGTTGAGCCACTGGATGAGCCATTGGACTAGATGACTGTTCCGGTCTCTCTAAAACCTGAAATCGATTGGCTGAATACTTCTTAAAAGCAGATTGCAGGAACTGCCCATTGTATTTGATAGCGGCTGACCAAGCTCTTAGAATTAAGTGAATGCCGTGAGGTAATTTGATTTAGAAGAGATGCACTTTGCTAAGTAAGATCTTAAGGTTTTTTTTTTTTTTTTTTTTAAACTTAGACTATTTATAAGTTTCAAACTGTGTTCTTCAGGTAAGCTTGTATCTCAGGATCTCTAACTTTTTGTCATAGGCTTAAGCAGTAACTGAATAGGGTCATTTTAATACAAGTTTTAGGTCCACCTTCCCCCTTTTCCTCCTTGATTGTGATCAGTCTTCGTTTGAGGTTACTTAGAATCATCTAAAACCGTAAAGTGGATCCTTAAAATTGAGCTATGCTGGCTAAGACAAACTCACTGTAGAATTTCCTACGGAAGATTTCAAGACTCTCGTTTCTGTATTTTGTGCATGGAACTCTTAGCGTCGAATTATACCTGTGGAGGTTGCGGTCATTTTTTTCTTTTGACTCAAAACGTAGAACACACACGAACCCAAGGGCATTGGAAAGATGCGGCAAAAAATCCTTGTCTGCTAGTGACTGAGACTGATGGGGACTTACTGCCACGGTGTGATAGCTCTGTGACGCCACCTCGCCTCAGTTATCTGTATTTAAGTTGTTAACATTTGGCTACATGGGCCCCATCAATTTGTTTTAATCGAAGCATTCAAAAGTGAATTCTAGACATCATGACATCCAGCCCCTAAATACATCAGCCTGCATCTCGAAGAAAGCCGCGTATTCCTTTATAGCCACAATGCAATTTTCACAAAATTACCAATAATTGCCTAAAGGACTCTTGTTACCTTTTCCATTCCCTGAATCCCCCCAGCTGTCCCTACAATGCCTTTTACAACTGGGCCGTTTGAGAGCAGAATTCAACGGAGAACTGTGCATTGCGTTTAGTTGTTAGGTCTCTTAAAATCCGGTTCCTATAGTAGCCTTTTCCCCTTTTCTGTTTTTTTTTTTTGTTTGTTTGTTTGTTTGTTTTAACTTTTTATTTATTTTTGAGACAGAGAGAGACAGAGCATGAACAGGGGAGGGGCAGAGAGAGAGGGAGACACAGAATCGGAAGCAGGCTCCAGGCTCTGAGCCATCAGCCCAGAGCCCGATGCAGGGCTCGAACTCACGGACCGCGAGATCGTGACCTGAGCCGAAGTCGGCCGCTTAACCGACTGAGCCACCCAGGCGCCCCCCCCTTTTCTGTTCTTAAATGAACCTGAAATTGTCAGCCGGTTGTCTCATCACATTTGATTGTTTCCTGTTGTAGCATTTAGTGTCCTTCTCCTGGGTTTCCTGTATATGAGCAGCTGCATGGAAAGGCTTGATCAAATTCGGTGTCCACACTGGGGACGGCAATGGGATGTTGTTTGCCGAGGAGGAACACGGCGTCTGGTTGTCCTATAACCAGTGGTGCTAAAATAAAAAGGAACCCGGGTTTAATGTGGGGCCAGTCTGTTTCGCCCACTGTCACTACTTTTTCCCCCAGGTGACCGGCAAGAAATGGGTGAGTGATGTTTCGGCTTATACACTGTACACATGTAAATTTTAGCTATTAATTCACCTTCTCTCCAAATAATTAGGATTTTTTTTTTTGCCTTTTTTTTTTTTTTTTTTAAACCTTGTACAAAATAAGTTTCACTTTACTCAGTGGGGAGACCTTGAGGCTCCAGGTACCTTGAGAGCCCCCTCGATATACTGTAAGGACTTCTAGAACATCATTAGGCCAGAACTGGCCAACTGTTGGTCCCTATGGACTAGACTGAACTCACACATGTGCTTATGAAGGGTCCAGGGAACACTAAGGCAAGTAAAAATCCCGAGCCAGCATTTGGGAGATTTCGTATCAAAAATCCAGATTCCCAAGGTTTCTGGAAAATCTCGGCAGTCTAGACAACACGAGGTGGCACAGCTGGAGCCATCTGCTGGATACACTCTTAAATGGGGCCGTGACATTTTGGCCCCCCAAGGAGCCCACATCTGTCGTATTCTGTGCAGCTGGCCGCCTCCACTGGCATAGCGAGGGCCCTTGAGGGACGGGCCCGTGTGTGGTTTTGACCCCCGCGCTGCTGGTCTGGAGCACGTAAAGCTGGTTGTCCCCCCACCCTCCCCCGTGGCACACGCGCCTCCTTAGGTGGGTACAGGGCACCTGACACTCTGCGGAGACCGCGTCTGTGATGCGCGCCTTAGCAGCCTTCGCTCTCTGGGGCACCTCTGAGAATCACAGCGTCACCACTAACGGCCTCTGGGCCGAAAAGTATTTGCCTTAAAACCCCTGCACCTAAGAGCTCACACGGTTACTCTTGTGAGAGCCGCAGAGAATGTCCCGCCCGACCACCCCAGAACCCTGATGGGACTTGCCGGGATCTCCCCCTCCTCCTCCCCCACAAAAAACCTCCTCTTGCCCTGTGACAAGGACACAGCTCTTCGTGCGTCCGGGTTTACCTCCTGGTCTCCCGAGCGCACGGATATACGCGACGTCCCAATGAAGTATGTCAGGGGTGGCCCGCACGCCATTCGGGCCACGGGTTCCCCAGAGGGAAACGTCAGAAGTGGCAAATGGGTTGGCGTGCAGGGCCAGCCTGTTTGTGTTCTGCGTTAGGCCCTAAGGCTTGCTCTGCCGCAGCCAGTGTCATAATATTATTTAGAATGATCTCGAATCACTGAAAAGGCCGTGCTATGCAGGGAATGTCTTCGATAATTTAAAACGATATCTGTATAAACTGGTCTTTGTGTCACCCCAGTTCTGGTAAACGGAGGAGCGAACCCGACGGGCCACACTTATGTAATATTCTCTGATGTGTTCATGTGGATCTCTCATTCAGCATTTCCTGCTTTGCCTTCACTCTTTTTTTTTTAATTTATTAATTTATTTCGAGAAAGAGCGCGAGCAGGGGAGGGGCAGAAAGAGAGAGAATCTTAAGCAGGCTCCTGGCTGTCAGTGCAGAGCCTGATGCCAGGCTCGAACTCACAAACTGCAAGATCATGACCTGAGTGGGAATTGAGTCAGATGCTTAACCAGCTGAGCCACCCAGACGGCCCTGCCTTCACTCCTGACGCACGAATATGTTAGTCCCGTCAAAGGAGACTTTGCTCTGCCCAAAGGTCCGACAGAGTGCGAGGGAAAGTTGCAGGACACCTTGCCCTCATTGCTGTCGGAGTCCAGACTGATGTTGTCTGGTCACTGAGTCTGTATGAGGCAGAAAGTTGGATGTGTTTCAGGAAGATGAGGGGCACGCAGCACATAGTAGAGGCTTGATCAATTTTATTCATCTGGCCAGAGTGGAGCCTGAGAAAACTGAATGATTAAAGCTGCTGAAGAGCCATGGGCAGTGTTTTAATCAACCGATGTATTCGCAGGGGGCACCTCCGGGGATTGGTGAAATGATGTCTGCGGATGTGGGTGTGTTGAGGGAGGGGCTGCCCCTTCCTCGCTCCTCCTCCCAGCAGCCCACCCCTCCTCACTCCTTCCTCTTCACGTGCCTTCTGGCCCTCACCCCGGTTCCTTCACCCTTGCTTTATCCCAAGGCATTCTAGATTTGTCTTCACCGTTTTCCTTTTTGGGGGGAGGTAGGAGAGAGTGTAAGAAGCTAAAGTATAAGGAAGGCAATGTGCCAACGTGAGTCAGAAACGAAAGCAGTCCTGAATATGTAAAACAGTGAAGAAAATATGTATTTTTCAAGAGTTGAACTTCACAGCCAGGCCTTCGGAAAACAGAAGGTACCGTGTGAGGGGAGGTCCGGCGTTGGGATGGCCGAGGGTCTCCACTACCATTGCCTCACCAAACGGGTGGGAGAGGTCCCTCTGTCAGTCAGTGGTTCCCATGTTCTAGGCAGCGAAGGTGCCTGGCCACCCCATTCTCGGTGGCTGGGCCTCGGAGAGGCCTGAGAACAGTGGTCTCCAGGCCCACTCTGCATCTTCGTTGACAAAAATGCTGTTACTGAAGGTGAAAATACTCTGGTATAATACCTAAGAGTTATGCTTTAAACAATGGATACATCTCTCTGGAATCCCCAAGTGTTAGATTTCTCAGATCCAAATCTCCTATGTTGTAATACTTCATCTTCTAAGAAACATTGTCTTAGGTTTCATAAAATTATTTCTCCTTATTATAGAAACATTTGTTGGGGGGGGGGGACCTGGAAGGTAAGATTTTTAAGATGGCTGACACGTGTGAGCTGGCAGGTTCTTACGTGGGAAGTAGAGCCTTCTCTAAGTACTGTAGGTGGTTATCTAAATTGGGGGCTGGCACCCTTTTTCTGCAAAGGGCCAGATAGAAAAGAGCTTAGGCTCAGTAGGACTTTCTGTCCCTGAGAGAGCACAGAGTATAGGATAGGCGTGGCTGTCTGCCAGTGGCCCACGGGCCCCAGTTTGCCAACCCCTGAGAGCATAAGCTATTGATTCTCTACAATATATATATATTTAGAACTGGGAGTGCCAGTGTTATTTGGTCATGATTTTCAGATTAAACTGTTACATAGAGCTGCTGGTTAGTCAGTGGCAGACAGGAATTGAGCCAGTATTGACTTCTTGGGCGTGGAGGAGTGGGGTTTCTAGATATAGCAGGAGTTTTTGTTTTTCTCCTGTCTTCAAGGGGAAGCATGTGTACAGTATAGCTTATGGAACTTTTTAGACACTGTGGATTTTGAAATCTACAAGTGACTACAATTGTAAAAATGTTTTTTTTTGTCCTAGAGAAAACGATTCTTACTGCTTTGTGTATACATACGTGAATAATAAAGTTGAGTTTATATCAAGCAAATATGCAGTCACATAATTTAAATTAGCATATTGCAATAAAAATATTGCCTCTTCTTCCCCGGAATATTTTTTAGACTTAGGACCTTAGTGCAAGTAATGTTTAATAAGGAATCTGCAGTGCATAACTCCTCAGTAAATTATTAAAAGAGCTGGCATTTCTACTGTATATTATCAACACAAGTGATATAAACTATGCCTTGCCCCTTAACGAGCGTGTCCCAGCATTCCTTCTGGCGTGTGGACAGGAACAGGTAGTGAATGTTTCAAGGGTGGTTTGCATTTCTTCCCTTCCTTGTTCGAGGTACACTGTTGTGCTTCCCTTTTGAAGGACTGATTATTGTTTCAAGCCTGTTATTTTTAGACGCTTGAAATTAAGCATTCATGGTCAGAAAATAGAGAAGCATTTGAAAGAAATGCTACATTTCAAGTTTGGAGGCAACTGGTTGGGAAATCAAAATGAGGTGAATCTTAACACTTGATCAAAGTTTCTTCTTTCTTCTTTTTTTTTTTTTTCTTTTGCTAGTGAGAAAATGGTAGTGTTGGGTCTGTATATTCTCCGTCTCTGACTTGTGGACTCTTGGGAGTTCATTGTGAACAGTGGTTTCAATTTTGTTGAAGTGATTTTAAATTGTATCTAGACAGTCGAGACCGTAAAAAAAAAGAAATTTACAAATTCCTTTCTTCCAGAATGGATTCCTGGCTCCTCGTAGCATGATTTTATTTGGTTATTTAATAGAGTCAAACCATCTTGTCCTAGAAATCAGATTTGAGTGACTGGTGAGACCATGTAAGTCAGGACCTTTTGTTTGCCCTGACGCTGCTTCTCGGCCTGGAATGTCACAGTATTATATTTGAAATTGTTCT
This sequence comes from Panthera tigris, assembly GCF_018350195.1. Lineage (NCBI taxonomy): Eukaryota > Metazoa > Chordata > Mammalia > Carnivora > Felidae > Panthera > Panthera tigris. The sequence continues at coordinate 76,349,637 of NC_056671.1, forward strand.
TTGTCTGGAATGATCTGTCTTAGCCGGTGGCTCCACCGATTCCCTAAGCGTCGGAGCTAGGGAGCTGGGACGTGTCCCTGGTTCTCATGCCTCCCCGCAGTCCCCAGCCTGGTCTCAGTGGTTGTGTAGGGGACTTCCCCAGTGGTGTTCATATCTGCCCGCTTCTTCCCATCCCCCCTCCCATACGCAGAATTCATTCTGCTCCTGGCAGAACCCTTCGGTGATCAGTCATTGCTGTGGATTAAGGTCCCAGCTGCTTAACCTTGACAGAAGCACTCTCTGTGTGCCTCTCCAGCGCATCTCTTGGCCTTGACCTTCCCAAGCAGCCGTACTGAGTCCCATAGTTGCCCTCAGAGGCCACACTCCTCCTCCTCCTCTGTGCCTTTGCTGGTGCCCAGGACGACCACCTTCTCCCTCTTTTGCACAGCTGACTTGTTCTTGTCCTTCACACCAGAGGCCCACGCCACGCCACCCCCCCAGCCCCGACCCCGTGAGCTCACCCCCAGGCAGCTTTCCCCGCCTCTGCCCCCTTGGGTCAGATCTGGTGGCTCTTGGCTTTGCTTGCTCACCCTGTGCAGCTGCCCACGGGTGCACTGAGCATGTGGTGTTGGGACTTTCCTCTGGACCTTTACCTCTGTACCCTGCTGTGGTCCCACATTGGCCCAGGGCCGCCAAATCCATGACTGCCATTACCTCCTCTCCGCATGCACTTGGCAAACTATCGCACATTGCTCTCAGCCCCTTGGCTCTTGGCACCCTCCCTGCCACTAGGCTGAGTTTATTTTTCCTGCTTGTGTATTCTCTGGGTGATTTATACACACCCATATTTCCCCTACCCTCTCATTTCACCTCTTGTTTGTCTTATTCTGTATGTATTTTTAAGGTCCTCTTTCTTTACAGTATGCAGATTTACAGTATGAAATTTTACGAATCTAAAAATTCTCAACCAGCACACATATGTTATATCCAGCTCCTTCTTACTTTAAAGTGGCTACAAATGCTTTAGACTTTAAGGAATTCCTCATCCTTAACTCCTCGGTCCACGTGAAGTTCACTGGAGGAGAAGAACCCTGAGCATCCCTGACCGTGACAGGCTACATGGAGGGCTCTTCCTGTGTCCACAGGGATGTATTGGGGAGTTAGAGCTCCCTCTGCTGGCCATATCTTCAGGTGCATTTTCATTCTGGACTGTAAAAATGGTATTCACATCTGATAATCCTTTGGAGTTCTTTTTCTTTTAAAATTTTTTAAACGTTTATTTATTTTTGAGAGAGACAGAGCCAGCGCGGGGGAAGGACAGAGACAGAGGGAGACACAGAATCCGAAGCAGGCGGTAGGCTCCGATCTGTCGGCAGAGCCCGATGTGGGGCTCGAACCCACGAACTGTAAGATCATCATCTGAGCCGAAGTCGGACACTTAACCAACTGAGCCACTCAGGCACCCCTTTGGCGTTCTTTTAAATTTTCTGATTTTTATTTATTTTATTTATTTAAGCATTTTTATTTATTTTTGAGATAACTTTCTGATTTTTAAATCCGAATTGTCTGATTTTTAAAATTAACCCACATCTTTGCTTTAGCAGGTATTGAAGTCATTCTCAAATAGTGACACACAGGAAAGAATGATTTTACTTTAAGCAATTCCTACTTTTTACATAGTTTTAAAGTAGGCAATTGAGTAGCATTTCCCCCTTTAACTTTATATCCCCCTTTTCCCTTTCCTTGCCAAATAATTTCCTAAACTTGCAGCATCATCAAAATAAAATGCTACAAATTGCAAAGGAACAAATAACTGATACTGGGAAGAAAGGAAATTCTTCCAGTGAGAGGGGTACTGTATTCCACTATGGAATAGACAGCATTCATAGAGAAAATGAATTATAACGCATTTTTAGCTTCACACTTTGAGGGATCAGAACTTCAGCACTCTGTTTTCTTTAAGAAGGGAATTTCCAGGGGGCGCCTGGGTGGTTCAGTAGGTTACGTGTCCGACTCTTGATTTCGGCTCAGGTCAAGATCTCACAGTTTCTGTGTTGGAACCCCGCAATGGGCTCTGTGCTGACAGCGTGGAGCCTGCTTGGGATTCTCCCTTTCCCTCTCTCTCTGCCCCTCGCCCCCATCCTTGGGCACACGTGTGTGCTTGCTCTCTGTCTTTCAAAAATAAATAAAATAAGAAAGGGATTTCCAGGCTGACATTGTTAATATAGAAAAATTATTGTATTAAAAAAATTTGTTTAATGTTCATTTATTTTTTGAGAGACAGAATGCGAGTGGGTTAGGGGCAGAGAGAGAGGGAGACAGAGAATCCAAAGCAGGCTCCAGGCTTCGAGCTGTCAGCACAGAGCCTGACGTGGGGCTTGAACTCACGAGCTGTGAGATCATGACCCGAGCTGAAGGCGGACGCTCAACCGACTGAGCCACCCAGATGCCCCTAGAAAAATTATTTTAAATGTTACCTGTATCCATGTTAATAATGGGAAACAGGTATAGATCATCTCAAAAATATTTGTATTTGGCTTTGGAATGAAGAAAACACACTTTGCAATATAATTTGGAGGTTGTTTAGAAGTTTTTAGCACTACAGAGAAGTTACTAGAGCAACTCATGACATGAAAAACACATTCAGAAAACATGAGAGAGGTTAAAAAATTTTTTTTTTCTTGTTCTGGAGCTAATTTCCTCTTTTCCTCTCTTCTGGAGCTAATTTTTTTAAGTTTATTTATTTATTTTGAGAGAGAGTGAGTGAGCGAGCAGGGGAGGGGCAGAGAGAGAGGGGGAGAGAGAGAACCCCAAGCAGGCTCCACATTGTCACTGCAGAACCCAACATGGGGCTTGAACTCGGGAACCGTGAGATCACAACCTGAGCCAGAGTTGGACGCTCAACTGACTGAGCCACCCAGGTACCACCCCCCCCCCCCCCAGGACTAAATTTGTAATGATTCACCCATACAGCGTTAGTTTTCAGATTGGTAATAACCCTGAAAGAACAGGAACAGCACTTGAAAATATTTTTTTAAATGCAAAATTGACACGTTTGCACTCAGGTATGCTTGGAGGTTTTTGTTCTTGTTTTGTGTTTTTGTGTGTGTGTTTATGTTTTGATAAAATTCTGTCAGGGGCAGGGGAAAGAGTCTAAAGTTGTTGTGGGCAGTCTGCCTACGTTTCAGCAAAGGACTTACTTAAACAGAGTCAGGGTGGTTCAGACACTCACAGAGGCAAATGGCGTGCATAGGTCATTTCTCTACTCATTTTGCAGTAACATTCTACTCTCCCTTTGCTGTTTCTTAAGGTCTGCAGCTAACTGGCAGGAAACAAAAGCCAGAGGAAAGCTGTTGATGCTCTCAGTGGGACAGAAGAAATGGGAGCCACCAGGGAGAAAAGTTAGGGAGAAAAATGTCAGTTTGAGAGGATTTTAAAATTGTTTATTTTCTTTTCAGTTGAAGACCTTGAGATTCATTCTCGGAGCTGTTAGGACTGTCCCTGTGAGATCATGTTTTCATGTGACAGTCCCTGATAATGTGTATTCTACAAATACAAGGCCCTACTGTTTTTTCTGGGCACCTCCCCCTGAACAAAACCAGCCTCCAAAGCAGGCAGGTGAAGAAACCAGGAATCCAAAAACCCTCTCAATGCTATTGAAATGGACTGGTACTTCCTCACCACCTTAGGGGTAGAAAGCCCGAGAAACATGATGGCAGCTCCCCAGGTTACAGAGAGAGAGAGAGAGAGACAGAGAGACAGAGAGAGACAGAGAGATGGTCAGCAGACCTGATGACGTTGACCATGGTTATCACCAGGGACGCTTTCGTCCCCACGGTTCACACCCTCGCCCAGCCTTCCCTCCGGCCTTTCTCTTGCTTCATTGTATCCTCTTGGGCATTTGTGGAGACTCTGAGGCTCGGATCTCAGAGTATACCAGACTGTCCCAAATAACAGGGTGGCAAAAGAAGTGTGGCTGTGCCTCATGGAGGTTATACGTACGGTGAGGGCCTGACATCGGGTGGAAATATTAAGAACGTCCGTATCGAAGAGAACAGCTTGAGAGTCCGTTGAAGAGATGGGCCTATTGTGTTCCCTCTGTACCCCCCAAAAAAGAAACCCAGCACTGCGCATGGGCAGCACATCAGAGGTCGTTTTCCAGTATAATAATGAGAAAGGCTGATGTGAGCGCTTTTGTTTACTTTTAAATTTGCATGTTTAAGTGATCCGGAAAATGATGCATGTTTATTGTGGAAATCTCAGTGGAACTGCAAGAGGCAGGAAATAAAAGCCCTTTTTGTTGGGCCTCCCGAACCCCGCCCCCACGACGGACCAACTGTGGCAGTTTGAGCATAGCAACCGCCCCTCCCCCCGCCCTGTGAAATTTTTTGTGCGTGTGTCACAGGGGGGCACAGATTCACGCTGTGCGGTTTTATTAACTGTAAAGTCCACAGTGCACTGTGGAAAGGTTTCCAGCTCGTCCTGTGTATCTCTGTCGATCTTTTCTGCGGCCAGGTGGAGTTTGCGAATGCTGGAAAGATGCTGTGCTCAAGGGCAGCTCGCCCCCCCCGCCCCTGCCCTGCTCAGGCCCCAGTGCAGACAGGACTTGGCTTGAAAAATGACCTCCTAGTTCCTTTGGGCCCAGGTGACTTCAGTGGCCTTGATTGCTGCAGGTGAACATGTGCAGCTCTGACCTTGAGTCTTTGGTTACTTTTTGAGCTCCTAAGTGTTCCACGCACTCAGGAGAAGAACTTAGTTAGGGTCCCTGCTTGCTCGAATTCCATGCCTTCCACCTGTTGAGTCTTGGGCCAGCTGCAGAGGAAGCCACTTTGAAGGATGTCCCCCTGTCCTTCGTGCCGGGAGCCCCCCCCCCCCCCCCCCCCCCCCCCCCCCCCCGCCATGGGAGACCTGGCCGGAGGAAGCTTACTGCGTTACCGTGCTCCTCGTTATAAATAACGCTCCAGATGGAGGTCGCCTGTACTGTGCCAGCCTTGGTTCCAGCAGGTGCCCAGACAGGTGTGCTCATGTTGGGAGTGGGCCCGTATCGGCGGCAGCGTCTCACAGCGCGCTCTAGGCTGGTGGGTGCCATCGCCTGTGCCCTGAGCCACGGCTCCTCGCCTGCAGGACGCCCCCTTGCCGGCAGCTCTTGCTCTAGCACCTTCTCCAGGTGACCGAGCCCTCGCGTGGAGTCTCTCTACTGCGCTCAGGGGCCTGTTACCCACAGCTGGCTGTTCCTGGTACCTGCGGGCATCCTTTCAGATCGCTCCTTCAGTTTTACTTAGGCTCACTTAGGCTCGCCAAAGCATCTTTTAACCTAAAAATTTGTGTGTTGTATTTTGTTTTGTTTTTTTTGGAAAAATATTTTACTTCCACCTTTAGCCCTTTTCACTCATGTCAACTTCCGATGTCAAGAGAAATCCCAAGTTCGTTTATAGGACATTCGCTGTAAAAGCAGCAACAGCTGCCTAAAGGAGGTAGGTCTGTGTGTCGCGGCCTTCAGGATCGCGTGTGTCAGGAGGAGGCGTGTCCCCGTTGTCTCAGGAGCTGCCATATTGTGGAGTGGCCTCCTGTGGGAAGGAGGGCCTGAGGTGTCCTAGCTGACTCCCCTTCTCACAGGGCTTTCCTGCTCTTGGTTTCTCACTAGCAGCCTTCTAGGGGGGTTTTGAATATGGAGCTGAGGGCCTTGCTGGAGGTGTTGCCAGGATGATCTTGGGCCCATGGGGTGGTGGTTCAAGAAGTTTCCTAGAGGAGCTGGGTCAGTTTTTAAAGTGTCTCTGGAGGAGTGACATAGTGTATTCCAGAAACGTTTTTCGTGGAGTCTTGTTTTTTTTCTTTTCTTTTCTTTTTTTTTTTTTTTTTTTTGAGTACAAGAAGGTGTTCTTTGGCCAAGCCCTGCTCACCCTTCTCCCATAGGGCACCTTGCTGGAGAGACAGGGTTGGGTTCCGTGTTTGCTTACGGTTTATTTAGTGCCGTTGGTGCCAATCACTTATTGCCCTTAGTGGTGGCCGTTGTTCTCAAGGCACTTGCATCAGAGGGCAGTGTGGGGGTTCAGCGAGGAGCACAGGTTCATGGGAGATGCCCCCGGAAAGGTTAGGGAGGCCTTGACTGTGATAGGACGCGGGGTGAGATCACACGCATCTGTGGCCCAGATGAGGCTCCCTTCCCTGTGAGTTTCTGCTGCTGAGCTCAGAGTGAGCAGGGGTCTCTGGAACCAGATTTCAAAAAGCGCCTAGTATCTTTTCCTACAACAAACATGTTAAAACTGACAGTGTCCGGGGTACCTGGCTGGCTCGATCGGGGGGGCCATGCGACTATTGACATCGGGGTTGTGAGTTCGAGCTCCACATTGGGTGCAGAGATTACTTAATAAAAATTAAAAAGGAACAGTGTCCACAACCTCAAGAGTTTTTAAAAAAAGTTTACAGTCTCGTCTCGACAAAAAAATGAGCGAAGGTAGGAATAACCAGATTGATAAATTGGTCTCAAAAGATGTAGGCATGGCAGAAAACATGCCGTGAAGTTCAAAAGGGAGCATACTGGGGGAAATGCCAGTTTCTATCACAGAGAAAGAGCTAATTTCCTTAATGTGTAATGATCTCCTACAAATCAATAGAAAGACCAATAAGCTGATTGAAAAATGATCAGAGGGTACAGGTAGTTCAGGGAGAAGGGAATATCAGTGACGAAACGTGGCAACAGTTAACCTCACCGATAATAAAAGAAACAGCAAATTAGAAAATCCACTGAAATACCATTTTCAAAGATCATGTTGCCAAAGATTAAATTTTTTAATAGCACATGTAGTCAAAAAATAATACCATAATGACATATGTGGTGATGGATGGAAGTACACGGATGATGGTGAGCTCTGAGTACCGTATAAAGATGTTGGATCGCTGTGTTATCCACCTGAAACTAACCCAACACCGTGTGTCAACTTCAGTTTGAAAAAATTCTATAGTGAGGTACGTGGACAGGGATGTGAGCAAATGGCGAGCTTTAAACCATTAGAGGACGTGTGGGTGGTCGAGCCTCTAGCAATTTAGGAAAATGTATCAATGTGACCGATGCCTGTCACCCAGAGACCAGCCTTCCCGATTCTGTCATTTCTCCAACAGACACACGTGCACCTGTGTGAAGTGAAAGGCATACAGAATAGGCGTTCCCCGCTGATGCAGTCAGAAAAGATGCAGAGTAACAGAAACGTTCCTGACACCAGCTAGGTCCTGGGCTGGGACAACAGCATTGATTCTGTTCCTCCCGCCTTCTCTCTCCCCTCGGCTGCTTGTTCTGCTGGTTCTATTCCCAGCCGGGTTTTCTGTTTGATGGCCGCCTTGAGTTTTCATTCTCAGCAGAGAGAGGACGACCCCGGGCAAAGTTTGGGGCTTGCCTTTTATTGGGTCACCCCTGACCTGTGGACAGGGGAATGGAATGTCCTCGATGTTGACCTGTAGCAGAGCGACTCTCTCATTTACATTAAAAAAGCTCCAGCTCTGTGACTCACCGCCCCTCCCGCCTGCCTTTCCGCTTGAGGTTCCCCAGTAGAACTTTGTCCCGCGTTAACCACTATTTTCAAAGGAAGCAGCGGAGTTTGAGACCTACTGTGTTTTTGAGACGCTGCAATTTTGTATGTTAAGGTGAAATCATAATCACCACATCAGTCTCAGGAGGTGTTATCTGCTTCCCCCCCCCCCCCCCCCCCATGAGAAACACTGAGGATCAGAAGGGGTGAGGCCCCTTGCCTGAGGGCACAGCGGGTAAATGGCAGAGCTGGGGCTGGACCAGAGTGTGCTGGTAGAGACTGCCTCCCTGCCTGGGAAGCATCTGGGGGGGGGGGCAGTGTTTACAGCCCCCTGCCCCTGGTGACTGGAATGAGCAGCCAGAGCTGGGACCTATTGGTTCACACCACCAGAAAATGATGACGTTGCACTAATGGTTTTCATGCAGTAAAAGGCTCCGATCCCTGGTGCTCTCCTTCCAGGCTGAGAATTCTCACTTACACTGCCAGGCTTGTCTTCATGCAAGAGCCTGATCTCTGATATCAGCTTGGGAAGAATTTAAGCAGCAGACAGTGGCCAGGGTCCCATTCCCCCCCCCCCCCCCCCCCCATGTAGGAAGGACGGGCAGAGTGCCTGGTGCCTTCAGGGTTCTAGAAAGCACCCCATTCCCTGTCTCTGGCTGATGGGCCTTCGTTGGTCAGCAGTAGTTGGTTTCCCATGAGGTGGCTCTAGAAGGGCCTGAGAAACCAGGAGGAACTTTGGGGGACTGGTTTGTTTTCATCTTCTGCCCATTGGCTTTTTGCACTCATTCCTCAGAGAAGTTGCCCAACCAGATTGGGGAGCTGGGGGAGGTGGGGGCAGGAACAAAGCAGAGAGCTGCACAAGTGGTAGGGGACTTGAGAAGGAAGGTTAGGAAGGAAGAAACGTCCTCTCTTCAGGTTCGCGGAAATCAGAAAAGGAATAAATAAGAAATTCAACATTAAAAACCTGTGATTAGGATTTGGGTTCTGTCACTTCATTACAAATGAACATTGTACTTCATATTTTTCGTAGCGGAGTAACGTACGGAAGGCGGGACCACTTTTGTTTTCCTTCGTGTGTGCCATGAGATTTCTGTGTTCTCTTAAGTACATTTTTTTTTAATTTTTTTTTTAACGTTTATTTATTTTTGAGACAGAGACAGAGCATGAAGGGGGGAGGGGCAGAGAGAGAGGGAGACACAGAATCGGAAGCAGGCTCCAGGCTCTGAGCCGTCAGCCCAGAGCCCGACGTGGGGCTCGAACTCACGGACCGTGAGATCGTGACCTGAGCTGAAGTCGGACGCTTAACCGACTGAGCCACCCAGGCGCCCCTCTTAAGTACATTTTAAGATTAATTATGAAAGTCACATCACCAGACACTTGAGCTAGAAATGTATGTTAGTGATATTCAGAGATGATGAAACGCTCTGTAAGCCGAATTCTGCTCTGAAACAGAATTTCTGTTCTGGAAGCAGAGAGGGAAACCACATTAGCAAATCAGAAAACCCTCCCTCCCTGCGCCCCAACGTGTGATTCCTTGATCTTTGGTCTGAGTTCTGGCAGAGAGAATAGGAAGAGGATGTTTCAGGGCGGCCGCGTTGCTGCTTTCTAAAGAGTTGGGTGTGTGTGTGAGGCCTGCTTGATTTCTTGGGTGCATCTTTGCTACTCCCTTAATCCAGAGAGAGCTGCATAGTAGGGATTTTAAGATGTCTTCTGAGAGATAAAAGATGGGTCCTTGGCGATGAGCTAGTTCAAAATAAAAAGAGTGGGACAAAGAGCCATTGGCGGGGGGGGGGGGGTGGGGGTGTGGGGGTGGGGGTGTGGGGTGTGGTCCAGCCAGAGCCAGGACCTGCATCCAATGGGCAGGCCAACCCAGGGGGCGAATGGTATCTCCTCTCCGCATCAGTCTTCACTAACCTGATCCATAGTCTTCTCTTGACCTTCCAAGCAATCACACTTCTGGACAGGGTGCTGGACAGGCTTACTGACCTCCTGCACTTTGTTGTGAATGATGGAAGTTGAGTTAATGCCCACTTGAGCCTGTACTGTGGATAGCAATCTGTATTTATTATTCCACAACTTATCTGTATTTATTTACCTCTATTTGTCGTTAGTGTTGCAAATGGGTTAATTCATTCATTGTCCTTCTAATGAAAACAGCAGCGTGGTCTAATAGTCTGCCTGCCTCTCTGTTGTGGCCAGATAGAAGCGGGGAGTTAAGTTATTTCTCCGCACTGCTCTCCTGCATCAGAAACCAAGCCCTGACCTTCTCTCCCAGACCCCTTTGTTATACAGCAGGGATGGAAACAAAAGACTTTTCATGTCACCTGTCCAGGGCACCGGGGGAGGCGAAGGAAGCCCTCGCCAGGCTTTGCAATTCCCCTACAGCTCAGCTCAGAAAGCCTTTATTCTCCTATGATATTTACTCAACACCTGACACCTCCTGGGAATCTTTAAAATTGTTCTCAGGAAAGAAACCATTCTGCTTGCAGGTGCCTATTTTTAGACTTTATAAAGCCTTTCTCTCTGCCTAGCCTGCTGTTTGAAAGGCACCAGGATCTTTTGTCTTGAAAAGTTCAGCACCCTCCAGCTAGTTCCCCCCACCCGAGCCGCAAACCCTGGAATGCTCTGGGATGTATCTCTCCCTCCATTCTGACCAACACCAAAACCACAGGTTTGACCTTTACATCGGTGTCGTTGAAATTATACAACCAGGGGAAGAAAGCTACTTCTGAGCATTGAACCTCAGAGCAGACAATGAATCAGTATGTCTATCAGTATGATAGGAACTGCCTATCAGCGCTGGACACATTGAACCTGTCAGCTGGACTGGTTTGAGTTTTGGGCCCTGCGGTTGGCTGGCCAAGTTCAGGACAGGTATACCTGAACCTGATGCTTACTCGCTTCAGGCAATAGGAACTATCAAGCCCTGGCCAGGGTCTTGAGCACATTCTGGTCAGCCTGGGGTGATCTCTTTGGCCAAGGGTTTTGGCTTTTTTCTTTACATCAACCCATAGGTCGTAACTAATGGTTGACTGTGTGACTTTCAAGGCGGCGATAATTCAGCGCGAAGCCGGCAACCCAGGGGAAGTGGGAGGGGCAGTTTTCCATCTTCTCTCTTGGCCTTTTCCAGTTTCCTCACCGTTGTGCTGTCCTTGCTTTCTGCCTCCCTCTCTCTCCTTATGGGCCACGCAAGAGAACGGAACGATCTTGAATTTGATCGTGTACATTAGAACTGCCGTAGGTGGCTGTCAGCTTTCTGTGACCCTCTCAAGTGACCTCAAGGTGACACCAGAAACAAGAAGAGCCAGAAAACCGGTGAAGCAGAAACATGCAGGCAATACTTTTGAACAATCAGATAATGATAGAAAAGTATTAAGATCACCTAAGGGTCTTTCACATGCCTGTGTGGAAATCAGTAAACCTCAATATTTACAACCAAATTATACCTTGTGACATGCAAATATTTGGAGACCTGCTCACAAGCACGTATACCTGTTTCCGCCTTTTGCGTGTGTAATCAGCCTTCAGAGCAGTTCTCAGGGCAATCTGAAATACTGTCTCCGGGGCCACGGTCCTCAGGAAGACCACGAATAAAGCATTTACTCACCTACTTTGAGGTTGGCTTTCTTTTGGTCGATAATAGGACTTATTGAAAGCTTGGATTCAAGCTATTAAATTGAAAGCAGATGCATGAATATTTCATGGGGAATTCTCTAGAAACTGCAGTAAAACCAACTAAGTGTTCATTTAGGCAAAACTATTCTAAAATTGGGAAAAAGAAGAACGTATACACATAGGAAAGGTTGGTTGGAATGGGCTCACAACAAAATATTAACACCGTATCGGGGTGGTAGTTATTTTTTTTATATTTTAATTTTATATTTTAATATCGGGGTTATTTTTCTATATTCTCTAAATTTTTCTGAGTAAGTGTATTATTGAATGTTATCAGCCATAGAGAAAAGTGTACATGCCTGATGATCTAGCTAACATACTTCATTAGGAACTCCTCCTAAGGAAATAGGAATGTATTACATCCTTAGATATATATTCTAAGGATACATATGTATAATGCATGTGTTTTATAAAATATACTTTACATATATATCCAAAGAATTGGCTATAAGGAAGATGTCAAGGAGCAAAAACGTCATGTCCCCTTCAAGGTCCTTGTGGGCAGATGAAGAATCAAGTTGACACGAGACCGGTTAATAGGAGAAAATCAAATTTAGTAGCATACTTACAGGGAGTTCACATGGACGTGGAAATTCCAAAGGCATTCAGGCTCAATGAGGTCTATGTGTCATTCTGAACTAAGGAGATAGGGGATAGGGGTCTGGGACTTCAAACGGAAGGAACGCCAACGAGATGAAAAAAAAGTAAATGTTTGGTAAACATGTTTGCTGGGCATCTTAGAAACAATGGGGCACAGGGATGCCTGGGTGGCTCAGTGGGTTAAGCCTCTGACTTCAGCTCAGGTCATGATCTCACGGTTTGTGAGTTCGAGCCCTGCATTGGGCTGTGTGCTGACAGCTCAGAGCCTGGAACCTGCTTCAGATTCTGTCACCCCCCCCTCTCTCTGCTCCTCCCCCATTCACTCTCTCTCTCAAAAATAAATAAATATTAAAAAAAAAAACAAAAAAAACAAACAATGGGACACAGGATTTGATCAAATAGGCCTTGTTCCCTGTCTACCAAACCTAGTTCACAGAATAATGTAGTTATCTATGGTGATAGCTCTGTTCCTGGAGCAGGTCTTTCGTCTAAATTCTTTTTAGACAGGTATGCGGGGAGGTAAAGAACTTTTCCTGAATATGTTGGGTTTTGGTTGCTTTTTAACTCAAAATAATCTTCATGTTAAAGTGCCATATTTTGGGGCGGTCTGCCCTTGGCCCCTACAAAGCATTGTCTATCATAAGATAGCATTAAAACAATCTAAAATAGTTTATCTGTGGTAGGTCTCTAAAAAGGAATAGTAAGAAACCCTTAAAAATGATATAGATATGTGATGACAAGGAAGCATACCATTCAGTGAAAAAGTAAGTGGCAGATTGATTTGTATAATTTGACAACCCGCCCCCCCCAGCACCCTTTTTTTTTAAGAGAGCCTGTGTGTCGGCAGGGGGAGGGGCAGAGGGAGAGAGAATCCCAAGCAGGTTCCACGCCCAGCAGCATGGAGCCCAATGCCGGCTGATCCCACAACCCTGGGATCACAACCTGAGCTGAAATCAAGAGTCGGAGGCTCAACCCACTGAGTCACTCGGGCGCCCTTGATCCCATCTTTTTTTTTTTTTTTTTCCCTCCAATATTTATTTATGAGAGAGAGGGAGACCTGGTGTGAGCAGGGGAAGGGCAGAGAGACAGGGAGACTCAGAAGCAGGCTGAAGCAGGCTCCAGGCTCTGAGCTGCCAGCACAGAGCCCGATGTGGAGCTCGAACTCCCGAACTGTGAGATCATGACCGAGCCAAAGTCGGACGCTTAACTGACTGAGCCACCTAGGTGCCCCTGATCCCATCTTTTTGTAAGAAACCTAAAAATAAACAGAAATATAGACAATCTGAAAGGGTGGTAACATGCTAATGTATATAGCATTAGAGAAAGGGATTCCTAGGTGTAGGTTTTCTTCCTTCTCCTGTGTTTGTATGTATAATTTTCCCGTAAAGAATCTACATTGCAGAGCACCTGTGTGGCTCAGTATGTTAAGCATCTGACTCCTGATTTCGGCTCAGGTCATGATCTCACAGTTCATGGGTTCGAGCCCCACATTGGGCTCTGCACAGACAGCATGGAGCCTGCTTGGGATTCTCTATCTCCCTCTTTCTCTGCCCTCTCCCGCATGCTCTCTCTCTCTCTGTCTCTCAAAATAAATGAACTTAAAAAAAAAATCTACATTGCTTTCGTAAAAATTGGAAAAGTTTTAGTTTTGGAAAATAAAAATGCCTCTTACTGGGTGAGAACCTGTGATTTGAGCCTCAGAATAGACCTTTTTACCCCAATTGTTGAAGCCATCCTCTTGTACCTTCTAGAGAATTAAAGCAATGATAAAAAAGAGCTTTAAATGATGAACTGGTTGCTCACTGGGCTGATAATTATAATGGCTGAGATTTTTAATTGCTATTTGTATCAATGAATACTTTTTATTGGTGTGTTTAGATTTTTATAGTAGCACTGCTGTTTACTGCACTTTAATGAGATTAGAAACTTGATCTTTGTAATGGGAAGCAAAATAATGAAGCTTGTTCAGAATGGTGTTGGAGTAAGTGAAGCTCTGAGCCCAAGAGCCCGGTGATGGTGCTGCTGTTTCAGAGTTCAGAAGCTGTTTTCTCGCTTTATTTGGGTTTTGCAGCTGAGTTCCCTAGGCTGAGGCTGTCAGAAGACTGGCTCCAAGATAATTAGTAAATTACTAAGGAAGACACTGGCCTTCCTCTGTAGCAGCGTAGAGTTTTATTGGTGAGATGGGCTCATTAGAAAACAATTACATCAATCTAGAACTCCGTGTAAAAGCTAAGTAGTTAATCGTGTGCACAGATGACAGGTGTTGAAGGCTTCAGCAAAATAAGACCTGGACGGGCAGTAAGAGGCCAGGCCCTTCCATCCCGGAAGCCCTAGTGTCCCTGTGGTACTCGTGCTACTCGGCATGTGGTAGGAGCTTGCTAAATACTTGCTGAATGAGACAGCATCTGAGCTGGGCCTTCAAGCCTGGGTTCTTAACTACGTGAGGCTGGATCTAGAAACCGTAGAACAAGGACCTGCCTTACATAGCACCATTCCGAGATCAAGAGATTAAATTGGGGCTCAGGAGCACAAATGATTCCCAGTCCTCAGCACTACCGACTGGGTGTAAGGTACCCGTTGATTTAATAATGAGAGGAGATGGCGGGCAAGTTCCCCTACTCCTTTCCTGTGAGACATTTGATGATTTAAGCGAGGTTAATACGTGAAGTGGCCTCAAGTCCAGCAAAGAGGGTAGTTAATGGCACCATTAGGGTTAGTCTGCAGGTGTCCCGACTCCCGGCTTACCCAGTCTGGTGATTCATGTTAGCCCTTTGACAGCATACCCCTCACTTTTAATGGTTTTTTACTAGGCTGCCTTGACGTGCTCCGGTTCATTTGTCTCCTGCCTAGCCGAACACCAGTGACTGCGCTTTTTGCGGGGTTAGTTTGCGGGGATACGACTCACGGGTGATCTCATCTGTCTTTCAGCGGAATTTACTAACTGTCTATTCAGGTCCAAGGAGGTGTGCTAGGAGCCAGAGAGCACAGAGTTTTGGGCCTCCGGGAGTTTGTCAAAAGCGGCTCATTTGAGCTCAGCATGGCCCTAGAACACGGGTCATTTACAAAGGGGGGGGGGGCGGATGCGTTAATGCATGGAATTGTCCTTCTGCTTGCTTGATTTCTGATTGTTTTAAAGATCCTGTCGTGTTCCATCACAGCACGGCAGCTTGTGGGACCTCGGGGGTGTGCTTGTGACGGTTACCGAGGTTTTTAAAGTAAAGTGGCCGAAAAGACAGCAAGGCCTGTGTCATGGGGGAGGGGGGTGTTCTCTGTGGACTGTGTTTCTTGATAAAGGGTATTTTATCTCATTTTATCTTTTTGCCAGTTGATATCCATGGAAGCGTTTAGGAAAGAGCTAATAGTAATACTCGTGAGCTATCTTACACGTGTGCTCTTTTATACGTGAGAGTGTACATTTGATTGGAAGATAATGTACTGAGACATACCTCTTGAATTAGTCTAGGACAGGCAAAACTTGTTTTATTGTGCTCTGCTTTATAGATTTTTTTTTTTAATACAAACTGAAGGCTCATGGCAACCCTGCGTTGAGCAAGTCTACTCGCGCCATTTTTTCCGACAGTATTTGCACACTGTGCATCCCTGTGTCACATTTTGGTCATTTCTCCCAATACTTCAAACTTCCTCACTGTTACATTTGTTATGGTGATCTGTGATGTGCGGTTGTGACTCACTGAAAGCTCAGATGATGATTAGCACTTTTTAGCAATAAAGCAATTTTAAATTAAGGTACGTCCCTTTTTTTTTTTTTTCTTTTTAGATGTAATGCTATTGCACACGTAATAGACTCCCGTATCGTATAAACATAACTTCTATACGTACTGGAAAGCCAGAAACTTCATTTGACTCCTTTATTTTGATGTTTGCTTATTGTGGCATCCTGGAACTGAACCCGAAATGTCTCCAAGGTATGCCTAGAGAAAATTGAAGTGAATGTCAGTCAGGTCCTTAATTTTAGAATTGTTGCAAATAACCTACTGGGCTGATGTAGGTTAAAAAAAAAAAAAAAAAAAAAAAAAGGAAGGACATTTTACGTAGTAAATAAAGTCCTGAAAATTCTAATCTTCGTTTGTAACTAAAGGAGACACTTTCTTCTATTCCGTTCCAAGCAGATGTTGCTACTATACGAAGAAAGATGTGCCAGCTGGTCCCCAGGCCTTTGTACAGCTGCGTGTAAAACCCATATGTACGGTCTTCCCCTATTACTTGCTTAGAAATCCCTAGTATCATTTTAGAGCATATCCCAGTGATGCCACTTAAATATAAATTTCCAATTTCTATTCCGGGGCCCTCGCTTCCTCTGGCATATTTTCCCTGAAGTTGTTACCTGCTTCTGAGAGCCTCCCGGACCTAAATCTATTCACCAGAGATTGATAAAGGCTTTGGAGGAGTGAAGTGGTTGGGAGCATTTTTTTTTTTTTTTTTTCCAAACGTTACCTGCTAGGCTGCTCTTTGTGAGCCAATTTCCAGCACGTTCTGTCCTCCAGTGGCACAGAACAACTTCCCCGAACCCACCCAAGACTTGCTCACTGGCCGGGGCGTGCTGCCTCGTCTTTGTTACGTCCTGGGTCTACAACTGGCCTCTTTACTTGGTAGAGATGCCTGCCTCGTATTTTCCAGTTGGTTCTTGGCTGTTACCTTCGGGGAACATACCGGCTCTTTGCTTCTCTTTTCTCAGTGTTTTCTCTTTGCTTCTCTTTCCTCTGGGAATTTCATCCTTTGTAACCAAATCACCAGGTGTCGAACCGGGGACAGGAGCCATAGGGAAGAACCGAACTTTGGTCCTCCCTCTTGTGTTTAGCGGCCTGATCAGAAGTCAGTGGAAAAGAACGAAGGCGGGGAAGAAGTTGTGGTGTGAAAGCGGGTGTGGTGTGAAAGCACGATTGTCAGTTGAGCAGTGAAACTCACTTTCAGAAAGTCAGTAAAGCAGAAATTCGGACACGCCGCTTCTTGAAGAATGGGTTGAAGATGGTGTGGGGTTCGTGACTGCAGTATTCAAGAGCCACCACCAGATGGTGGTGGCGGCTTCTTGGCCCCAGTGGGCCTCTGGGGCTCCCCCTCCCACTGAAGGTCTCTACTTGCCTTGAAGGGTTCCTTGAGCTGTTGTCAAAGAGTAGAATAATAAGCAACTTGCGAATTCCATTTTAAGAAATCACTGCCTTTTCAAAGGAAGCATTAAGGAAAAAGACTTCTAGCTCAGTTAAGTGCCTATTTTCCCCCCTCCACATTCTTGACTCTTAGAAGTGAGCACGCCAAGTGTTCTTGGCTCTGCAGTGGGATGTTGCCAAGGAATTAGGGTCAGAGACCTCTTCTGACTTGGGCCGCAAGTTGGTTTACCTCTCAGGGTTTGGGCTGAGGGGCCACATGATCTGGCTTTGACCTTTGAGTGCTAGAATGGTTTTTACATTGGTCTCCTAACCTGTTGGAGACATTGGTTAAAAGAGAACAGGAGAAACCTCTTTTGCTGTTGGGTATGCATTGGATCGCTTTTTAAATGGAAGGTAGGTAAGAGGGGGTGGCTGTGGTTGACTTAGGGCCACAAGCTGTTAGAGGAGATGGGGACATGGA
The DNA here is from genome assembly GCF_018350195.1 of Panthera tigris. Classification (NCBI taxonomy): domain Eukaryota; kingdom Metazoa; phylum Chordata; class Mammalia; order Carnivora; family Felidae; genus Panthera; species Panthera tigris. The sequence goes on from NC_056671.1 coordinate 76,367,000, forward strand.
TGGGGCACAGGCCCATTGACTATGGACTGTGGGTTTCTCCCCACCCCCCCCAGGATCTCATTCCTCACAACAATCCGTGAAGGTGGTTTCAAGTCTCCTTTTTTTTTTTTTTTTTAAACAGATGAGGAAGCTAGAAGTGGGCGGGTCATACTTAACCCAGGGACCCCCTGCTGGTAAAGTGGTGGAGACGGAATCCAAAGCTAGTGATGAAAATACGTGCTCATTCCATCCAGAGGAGGGCAATTGATCAGTTACTTAAAACACTAGTACCCAGAAAGATTCCTTCATTTTCTTGAATGTCCTTTCAACATCGGCATGAACATTTAGGGGGGAAAAAACGCCATTAATTTTCAAGAAGGGACACTGTGTGCCTTAGGGTTCCTCAGGTTGCACGGTCACCTCAGCTAGGCTAGGTGTGCGCCCTTCTTCCTGGAAATCGGCTCTTAACTTTCCCGATGCGGTTCTGCCGCACGGGCAGCGTTGGGGGCTGTGTCCTGTGCTTGGTGTCTCTCGAATCCACAAAGTTCCTCCTATAGTCATTGGTTCCGCCGCCTCAGACAAGCAACTTCCTCTCTTCCCCACTTTGGAATTTGCTCCTGATTCGATCAAGGCGCAGGCAGCAGCAACAGCTTCCAGCCCAGACAGGCTTCAGCACGGCACCAGCCGGTACAGCTCGAGGGTGTCCCTGGTGGGTGGCTCTCAGCGGGGCCCTACCTGGGCGGTCGCTGCTTCCAGAACCCTCCCCTGGAAACCTCCCCCACCCCCACCCCCCCAACCAAACACGGCACAGTGCCTCCAGCTCCGGGCTGCTGATCACCTGTCAACGGGAACCGGCAGAGACCAGGATTTCTCCTCGCTGCTGCTGTTGTTAGGGGAAACAGACAATCATCTGCATCTAGACCAGCCTTTCTGTCTCTCTCCCCTTTTAAAGCGAGGTCTTCCTGCTCCGAATCTGGTAAGTGCCACAAAGGATTCCGTTTTCCTCGGTTCACGTCGGGAGAACGTTCTCTCCTAATGGATTTGGTAGCTTTAATCTAAATCTGCCAGGATTGGGGGAATTATTTGATTTCTTTCTTCCTTTCGTGTCACTTAAACGTTTTTTGCCCGCTTCCAAAATCAAAGCACATCCAGTAAAAATTTGTAAGTATGTGTTTAACCTGTGTCATCTGGCGTGAGACCTATTTTTTTTTTTTTTAGCGCTCTGAAAAACTATTCTAGGGATTGCTCTCCCGCACCCCCCTTTTATGAATAAATTAGTGCATTTGTCATCACTGTGTTCCTGAAATGTCAAAAATAGACCCAGCGAAGGGATCTGTCGTGCGGAGTTCGGGAATTTGGTACAGAACTCCAGGTGAAGTGAGGCTAGATTTTTTATTTTGAAACTTTTTTTTCTTTTTAGAGTTCATTGTTCAGTTTAAACACGGTGAGTGCAGTCAGCTAGGCCACGGTGGGACAGGTGTACCTGTTCGTTGTTTTAGGCTCATCTCCTGCTAAACGAACGCCTCCCTTATTTGTTTTATAACCTTTACAGGAAATGCGGGAGGAGGAGTCCCATGACTCCTAAGTTGAGTTTTCCCTCGTGTTCACACGGGTTAAATGATTTTGCTCTTCTGTGGCTGGGTATTCAATCTGGAACTTGTCAGAATTGTCAATCAAGTGTCTGATAATCTCTGCCCCCACATTTGCCAGCCTCCAGACATATAAATGGGTATCCCCTTTAAGAGGAAATAAAACTGGCACTTCCGTTCTCTTGACCCTAAGTTAGAGTACTCAGGTTAAAGGTGATTAAAAACACATATAGAAATGAATCTCCGGGAATCTGTTGCGTCTCCATTTCAGGTTCCTCTCGCTAGCAGGAATTAGTGTGGTTCTCCTTTTCTTCTCTTTTCTTCATCCTTCGGTCACAAATAATGCTTTGTGGCCAATAGATAATTGGAGGGAAACTGACTTATGTAATACTGGAATGGAAAGGCAGGGTGGTGCTTGCTCTTTTTGGGCGAGTCCAGAACAAGAGACTCTCAGGCTGCCTCAGACCAGGGCTGGCTGCGGAGCCCGTGCTGGGCTGAGCGGTGGAGGAGGGTGTATGTGGGGGTGGGGTGGGGGTGGGGGTGGGGGTGGCGGTAAGCCTGCCCCTGGGCAGCCGCTTAAAGCATGTCAGAAAGAACACTTGTCAGAAGCCTTCAAAACCGTGGCCGTTGGTAATGTGTGAAATTGAACTTGTGACCCTGTTTGCTTGATGGCGACTTCTTGTTTTGCTTGAGAATGGCGTGGCATTGGGTCCCTTGGACGTGGGAGGAAAGGCAGGGCAGCTTAATGAATGAGTAGGGAAACGCCGTCCTTTTTCTGCGTGGCTCGGAATTGTAGAGTCTAAACCATCACCTTAAAAGGAGACGTTGCCCCCTAGAAATGGACAGTTGGAGACACGGATTCTGCAGACCTGACCTGTTGAGAATTCCTCACCTGTAGACGCCCTTGCATGTGAGGTCACGGTTACACCTCGTAAGGGATGAGGAAGAACGGAAAATAAGCTGCAGCTATGGGTGGAGAACCGCTCTGGAAGAAGAGGAAGAAGTGTGCCCCCACCCTCGCCAAAGCCCCCCCACCCCCCCCCCCCCGTTTGCTTCTGTTCCTTCTGCGCCATTGAGGTGCCCTTCTCCTGAAATGACCTAAACGCTGTGTTTGGCAACAAGAGGCTGCTACTTGCTCTAAATGCATTTTTTTCAGCTTGTGAACCCTCATTCTTTGCCAAGAGGCCCGAGCGCCTGGTTAATGATCTTTAATGTAGACGATCCTATGCCGTGATTAACATTTAGCCCGGTTAGTACCCGCGGGTTGAACTCCCTGGTCCTCCCCTGTGATTTTCTCTCTGCCAGCCATCTGCCCACCTGTAGAAACCGGGCACAACCAGTTCCCTATGGGTGCTCTTCCCCTTGGGGGTGGGGGAGGGAGTTGGGTGTGAGCCAGAGGAGGTGGAACCACAGTCATGGAACCGCAGTCAGCGGAAGGGGGCGGCTGCCCAGGGCACCGCGTGGCGGACGCCTCCCGCAATCCAGAGACCCGTCTGGCGAGCCTTTGCGCGGAGCCGGCTTCAGGGAGGGCTGATCACACTGTGCGGGTGGTGGGGGTGTTGGGCGATCAACATCTCCCAGCCCAGGTGCCGACTGCCTGGGTCTCTAAGCCACCCTGGCGGCCATCTGCTCCCTTCTTTCTGAGAGACTGTCCATTGGCATCGCTTCTTGAAAGAAAAAGGCATCGGGGTGGCCTTGCCCCCTACAGGGTGGGTAGAGTTAGCCGTTTTCTTCCGACCTAAATCTGTTACGGTGGTGAGTTGACATGTTCACGCTGACACCTGAAAGAGAAGAAAGAGCTTCCGTAACCACAAAAATGAGGAATGTCTTTTTTTTTTTTAATTATTTTTAAGAAACAGCTTTTACAGCCAATTATTAAAAAAGCCAGTGGCACCGAACCTGCGTTCTCTCGGGTTTCCCTTAAGAACTTACTCGTCCTGTTGTTTATAGAAGTATTCCTCTCCGCCCCCAAATGAAGCTGAGTGACAAGTTGGAAACCTCCAGACATCAGCCTAAGGCATTTATAAGGCACATACTTTCATGAGCTCTTTCCTCTTTCCTTGGCCTTAATCTTCTTGTGGGGAATGGGGTCTGTTTTCATCGCTGGTGGCAAAAATGACTCTCGGGCGGTGCGCCCGTGGTCCTCTGAGGTGGGAATGTGGTAGGTTGGGGCGGCACTCGGTGGTCACGAGGTGTCCCATTTTGGCGTCTTTCCCAGACCACCTTCTGCCTGTGCTCGGTCCGATTGGCTGCCGTGGGTAGAGTCTGATGTTTCCTTTCGAATCCCAGAACAGGGAGGATTGAAGATGATTTCTAACCCAGATTCCTTGCTTCTGGGGAGTTAGCGAGTCTGTACGTTACATTTATTTATTGTTTTAAAAGTACTGATTTCCTAACAGCTGCGGGGAGGGGAACCCATACTTTTGCTTTTTTTTTTTTGTGGTTATGTTTTCTGATTGGTGATTTCTGAAAGGTTTCTTAAAATGTCACTTAATCCACATTGAAATCTCATGTTACTGTTGAAACCATGTTGCATTTATTTATACACGTCACGAATTACTTTAAGGCAGAGGTTCTCAACCAGAGACAATTTTGCCAGCTGGGGACACTTGGCAATGTCTGGAGACCTTTTTGACTGTCCTTTCGTGGGGACAGGCCAGGGATACTGCTCAGCCTTTTGTAGTGTATCTATAGTGTATGGGACAGCCCTGCACCACAAAGACGTGTCCACGCAAAGTGTCAGCAGTGCCACGGTTGTTGAGAAACCTTGCTTTTAAAGGGATGTCCAAACTTTAAAATGCCACAGAAATGCCGAAATCACTGTAGCCTCTCCGTAAAGGACTAAAAGCTTCTTGGCTTGTTTTGCAGAAGGGCTCAATTGGGCCTGGTTGAGTGAACGGATTAAATGGAGCATGTGGTTTATATAACATAGCTTCGAGATAGTAAAATGTCTTTCTTTTAAGTTTGAGTTAATTGGCAAAGTGTCTTATTTTAACTTTTTTTTTTTTTTTTTTTTTTTTTTTTTTTTTTTTTTTTTTTAGTAGTTACTTAGTAGTTTGCTAATATCATCCACCTGAACGGAGGATTCCTGTTCATTGTCAGGCAGGAAAAAGCTCTCTGTCGGTGGCAGCTGGTGGGGAGACTTGCTTGTGGTCCTCTAAGGCCCTCTGTGGCTGATGACAGGCCAGGGTATCCTTGCTGCTAACCTCGCTGCGTTGTTGGAGACTGAAATGAAAAGGAATGGCGGAGTTAGAGACGCCGAAGGGGATTTCAAGAGTCAGTTTCGTCTAATACCTTCTCTCTTGAGATGAACTCTAGCCCGGAAGGGTTGGCTTTCCTTTTATAATCATTCTGACATGGTTTCTCCCTTCTTGCTTCAGTTCTTACGGCAGTTTTTGCCTAAGCCCTTAGTGAGTTCACTTTCAGTTAATCACGTGCTCGTTTCCTCCACATTGGCTGTCATCTTGCCTTGCTCTTTGAAATCTTTTAAGATCATCTTTCTGTGCTTTTTACTTAACTCCTGCATTGGATCAAACGGACTGGAGATGGGCAACGGCTCACATACTTTGGGTCCCTGTAGTACCCACAGAAGTATTTTGTAGGTTTCTGACCCTAGCAAGCCATTTGTGGACCTGATTGAAATGACACGTAGGCTTATTAGCATGACTGACCCAGCCTTAGTATCGGAACCTGACTTTCAGATTGGTGTTCTCCATACCACAGCTCACTTTTCACACCTGGAAATTCACTCCCTATTTGGCAAGTTCTCTAAGACGGTGGTTACTGGAGTTGCATATAGGTCAAGGTTGGTCTGTTGACGAGCCGATCTTGTTGGTGTTTCATCCAATATTTGAATTTTTCTTGCTTTGAGAAGCGTTGTTTTAGTCTTTTATGCTTGCATTTGTTATATTTGCTTAAATCGTCTTCCTATGGTGAATTTTAAATTGTAAGAAAAATCAAAATTGCATCCAGGAACAGGAAAAGGACACTAGGGAAAAACAGGAAATCTGAATAAAGCCTGGATTTCAGTTAATGTATCAACCTCTATTCGTTAATTGAGCAAATGTAGCATACTAATGTAAAATGTTAATAGTTGGGGAAACCAGATATGTGGTATGTGGGATCTCTTTGTACTATCTTTAGAATAATGCTATAAGTCTAAACTGTTCTTAAAAAAAACAAAAACCTTACCATTTCATAAATGTTACTGTCCTCTCACCTTCCCCCCCCTTGAAATAGGCTGCTGTGAAGCTGAGTTCCTCGTTCACCTCGCAGTTTTCTGCTCAGGATAGCCATGAAGTGCCTCTTTCCAGAATGCGCCCGAGTCGGCTTGAGCAATTGCAAACCATGTTATGTGATTTTAATTGCCTGCCATTGCACTGACTCATTTCTAGGTGGTATATTTAAAAGACTAGACAGAATTTTCAGGTTAAAAAGTTACATCAACAGAAAGTGTATTTGTAGGTGCCGATTGAAATATTATCGGCTGGGAATGCTACCAGCAATGCGCTAGTTGGACAATGGGACGTGTCTCTTTTTGTTGCTGGGCCTCCAAAGGCATCCGGGTGACAGATGTCACTGTCCCAGTGCAGCCTGGTGTAATTGAATGCCTCTGAAGCCGGAATAAGGAATTGTGCTTCCAGGGTTCATAAAGGTACAAAGTATACATGTGGGTCGATTCCATTTGACAAATCACTAAAAGTGCTCAACCCATATGTATTTGGGAGGAAATGGAAATCAGCATGAATTTTTAAACTTGGACTTGAAATTGCTGGCAGTGCTGTTAGGCCATGGCCCTCACCCCACGCCTCTGTTGGTGTGGGTACTGGGGAACAGCGTATGAAAGCCCTGGACTTGGAGATAGGATAACATGGGTTTGAACCAGTTGGAGTCAATTACCTTAGTTATAAATGTGCTAAACAGTCACGGGAAATTTTGTTGTGAACACAGAATGAGATCCTATAAAATGTATTTGAATACAGTAAAATCTTACAGATGTGGACTATGTTATGTTGTAGTGGGGTCAGCCCCACCCCCCGCTTGCCTGCTTGTGTGTACATTTTATATTAGGAACCTTGTCGTTCACCTTGGCCTAAAGTTGGCTTTGCTGCTCATCTGTGCTCTTTCTTACGTTCTTACTTGGTGTGCATATGTGTTAATATTAAAGGTTACTAGGAAAATCTATTTATTTATTTATTTTTTGAGGGAGAGTGTGAGCAGGGGGAGGGACAGAGGGAGAGGGAGAGAATCTTAAGCAGGCTCCAAGCCTAGTGAGGAGCCCGGCGCGGGGCTCGATCTCACAACCACAAGATCATGACTTGAGCTGAAATCAAGAGTCAGATGCTCAACCGATTGAGCCACCTAGGCACTTCTGGAAAGTTGATTTTTAAAAAATTATTCAAAAATAGAGAAAACTGCATGATGGCAAAGAGCATAAGGAAATCCTATAACCCAACTTCAACACTTCCTAAAATTTTGCCATTTAAAAAAAAATTTTTTTTTTTAGTATCTGTTTTTTGTTTTGTTTTGTTTTGTTTTTAGAGAGAGAGCATGAGCGGGGAAGGGGCAGAGAGAGAGAGGGAGACACAGAATCCAAAGCAGCCTCCAGGTTCTGAGCTATCACACTGAGCCTGACCTAGGGCTCGAACTTAAACCATGAGATCATGACCTGAACTGAAGTTTGGACACTTCAATGCTAACCTACCCAGGCACCCCTAAAATTTTGCCACCTTTATTACTATTGGATACAGTTTAATATTTCTTGACAATTCTTTTTATCTTAGATCCCACCAGGGATGTACAATAAAAACACATTTTAAAGTCAAGTGAGACCATGTTTCTCTATGATTGCGATACCAACTTCATATATTGTTAGTGTTGTTTTTGTTTTTGCAATTTTCTTAGTATCAACATATAGAGAACTTTGACCAGTCTATAGAGAAGTTCCTCGTGTATTTTTACATCTGTTAGATCTCTTTTACATCTCCTCGTGTATTAATATATTCACCCTGGTATGAATGTATTAGATTTATTCAGTCGATCCCCTACTGATGGACATTCGGGTTATTCCCAGACTTGTCCGTTGTTTTTCAGTAAATAGCCTTGTGCACACATCATTTTGTATTTCTGTCTGGGCATTCCACGAGGGATAAAGGGATAAGATGACAGCAGCATGTAAATTCTTCCAGTCTTGTCTGGGACAAGTGCAACTGCTGGGTAACCTCCCGTTGCCTGAAGCTCTGCCCTCCTCTTCACTACCTGACCTAGGAGGTGTAAGCTCTTCAGGCTACAATCCGTGCCCCAAATTCGTAAAGCTAGAAAGAGACCTTAGAGATGGACTCTTCCTCCTGGTGCTACAGGTGAAGGACTGGAGACCCAGGAAGTGAGGGGAGAGCATGAGCCCAGCTGGCCTGTGCCCTGCCCAGCAGGTGATGGCCTTTCTGTTAAACTCTCTCTCTCTGCCCACCATCGGCTGGGCCGCCCTCCAGGGCAGCTGCTCCAGGTGTGGTCCACGGACCGGCAGCATCAGCCGGGAGCTTGTTAGATGAGCAGACTCTCTGACCCTGCCCGGGCATACGGAATCAGTCTGTTTTTCACTGGTTTTCCAGGTAACTCCCTCGTGCTCTGCTTTGGGAGGGCTGGTCTGACGGCCTCCGCCAGGAGGGGACGAAGCTGTGTTTTATCACCAGGGACAGTACAGGCTCCTTCCCAACAAACAGAGTCTACTCCCCGCTCCTGGTGCCCTTCTCCAGTCTGCTGGTCCCTGCCCTGGGTCGTCCTCTCTGTGCACAGGGTTGGGAATTGATCTCTTCAGGGGCAAAGTCGTTCCTGGCTGGTTCTGCCTTCCATTTCCCCCGTATACACAGCCTTCATCCTTCTGGATTTGTCTCCTGTCATGTGGCACATGTTGGGCAGGCACCTTTGCTTTTATTTCATGGCTCTGTTCCTGCTAATTGGGGTACTATTATTATTTTTTTTTTTAGTTTTAGTTTATTATGCACTTGCTCACCAATGTTAAGGGGCTTAAAATTCTTGCTAGTAGCATATAGCACCACGTAAGACTTTCCTCATCATCATCATTGGTATTATTTCCATTATTATTAGCTCCTCTGCCGCTGCTGTGGTTGTGTGTGTAAGTGTGTAACTGATAATATCAGGCCTCCATGCATACTTAAATAAAACCTTAATTGGAAATGACTCCTTAAATTATCCACAAACTAAGTTGGCAGTTAAAGTGACTACACTTTGGAAATCATTAGCATAATAAAAAAAAATCCTTTACCGTTGGATTCAGTGTTTCCAGTCTCTCCTACATTTCAGTTTTGGAAGGTCAATTTTTGGAAAGTGGAAGTGATTATCTAGATTCAGTGCTGAGGTTTAGCACCCTGGAGGAAAGATTTCTGTCTGGTAAATGTACAAGGAAAAGTAGTTTTCTTTTAAAGGCAGCTTTTTATACTAAGCAGCAGATGATCTTTTTTTCTAAACTATGTTAGCGATACCCAAATTAGTATACGTTAAAATAACTATGACTGGTAAAAACATTTTTCAGATTCCCTTTACTTTTTATATGATTATATGAAATTCTCCATTTGGTAGTTGATCTCTCAAATAAATTAAGTCTTGCCAGACTGTCTCAGAAGATCCCTAGTGAATCAGACCCTAAAAACTAGTGAAAAATAACAACTGTGTACGGCAATTTGTAAGGGCAAAATTAATTAAAGAATTTTTTTTTTTTCAGTACTTTAAAATTTGCACTAGGAGAATCTTAGCCTGGTTTAAGGGAATGCAGTTCACATCAGCTGCTATGAAAAAGCCATTGTTTCTATTGTTTCCAGTTGTAGAAAACAGCCAGTTTCAAAGAAGGACTTTCAATAAAAATTCAGGCTCTTTTGAGTTTGAAGGCGTAGTTGACTTTACTACCAGATTCATCATGGTAGCCCCCCTGAACTTCACTTTTTATGTACTCAGACATTTTCAAAATAGGTAAGGATGATTGATTTCTTTGCAGTAAGCATTTATTTTACTCTGGGAGTATATATGGCGGGTGGTTATACGGAATACAAAGAGGCGTAAGTCCCTTGACTTCAAGATGCTTACAGTCTAATAGAAACCTTAACATTTCCTCTGGGCAGGGCTCCATGGGGTCATTACAGCCAAGGGAATGTGTAGGCATCTAGATAGATGAAAATTACTCAGAACTTTACAGATATTTGACATTTTGTTGACTGGTGACAGGTCACGATATATGGGTATTGCATAGGTGGTTGACTTTAAATAGTCTTTAAAATTGTTTTTTTTTTTTTAGAATTTCCACAATGTCTGTAGTGTTAGACATTCATTACACAAAAGCCTTCATAAATTTTGTACATCTTTCTGAGAGCCACATGCAGAAGTGCAAGAGGAAGAAGGCTCTAGAACACTGCAAAAGGGATCACATGGTCTGTGAGATGAAATGAAACCGGCCAACCCTGGAATCGGATAGAATGCAATGAAGAAAGAGAAGAAAATTTCTAAAAAAAAGGGAAAGAGAGGAACTCAACATTGTATCAAGCAGAATGTGTATCCACTAGACTGTGAGCACCTCACCACAAGAGATTTGGGTTGAGAGTTAAACTCATTGAATAAATATCACTTGACGGATAATCACCAGCTATTCTAAGATGGTCTACCTGATAAGTGAGATAGAGTCAATTTTAGGTATCCTCGTGTACTGTGCCCTATTTGTGTTTCCTGGTACTTTGTGTGGATCATTAGTTCTCTTCACGGACTGTTAGGGAACTAATGTGGTTTTATGGTCTGCTCCTTCCAGCTGGTACTTAAGCATCGTGGGTCGGTAGAAATGTGAACAGTAGAGCGCTGAGCCAATACTCCTTATTGTGTTCCCAAATGGCCAAAGGAATAACAGAGATTAAAGAGAGATAAATATAGTCACCTGGCAAAAATATTTGGCCTTTTTCAAAATAATGGAAGTTTTATTTAGGAGAAATGTTTTTGGTAAAAATATTTGAAAGTTTGTTTTATAATCATAAGTAGCTTGGCTTGTTTTGACTCATGGGAAGGGGGAGGGAGAGGCAGCTGATAGGTAGGGCCTGTGGATTTGTCATTTGGGAGAGGGAAACACGATGAATAAGTTAATTGGTATAGAATAAGAATAGAAAACAAGTAGGAAGTAGAATCGTGAAATCTCAGGGCTTTTCATTAGTCATTAGTTGAAGACTCACAGAGAAATGGTGGAAATCACGAGTAATTAGGAAAGGAAAGGACAGTATTGTGGAAAAAACGGGCCCCATACCCCTTTCCTGGTATTCAGGTAGAGTGTAATTCTGGTTCAGCCCAGTTTCCCTTCACTTCCTTTCCACCTGTTTTGCTGCACCCAAGCTGAATTGCCCAGGTCGCCTATATGTTTGATTCCCCCCTCCCCTGCCATTCTTCACCCAGTGGGGTATGTGTGTGTGAGTAAAGGAGAGAGAGAGAGAGAGACAGAGAGCCCTGCTTACCTGGTGAGGCCTCACTCAGAGAGCAACCTCTCTACAAAGGCTTCCTTCATTCCTTGTAACTGCAATAAGGCGGTTCTCGGAAGAGTTGAAGTTGTTTCCTGTGCACAGAGTGCAGGATCCCCCAAAACTTCCAGCCTCAGTGCGCCATAGTTGAGCTTGGCCAAGTCGGTTTAACGATCACACAGGTTTTCCACTTGGACAACACCAGTCTCCCGTACTGTGTTGGAGGAGCTTTGCTGGCGGGGGGCAGAGGGGGAACGCCACCGACTGCCCTCAGCCCCTGGAGGACGCACACTGCCAGCGGAGTGATGAATCCATCTATACCTGACGCAGGAACTCCGGCATTGAGATCTGGCGTCCTGGCTAAAATTTGCGGGAGAAACGGTACAAAGTAGAGAGAGAGCAGGTGGGAGGCAGGGGGACAGACTACACCACTAGGGCGACAGCGGAGTGGCTGGTGAAGCTGGGCGTTGAGTGATCATGCGGAGGTCAGATGGTCCATGTGACCTTGACCCCACAAGGCCCGGCAGCAGGAGTGCCTGCATTCCCCGCTCTCCACCTCCCCCCTCACCTCTCCCCTTCCTCCAGGCACCGTGTTGTGATGGGAATGGGGGGAGATGTGCACACACAAGCCTCCCCACCCCACCTTAGGCAAGCAGAAGCCTCTTCAACGGGCCTGCCCCCACCCCCCGGCCTTTGCGCTGTGAAATATGCCTCCCTTCTCTTTGAGCCTTAGCATGTAGTTGTTTGCTAAGAATAAGAAGGGTTAGAAATATTTCCGCCAGAAAGTGACGTTTAAGTATTTCAGATGATAATATGAGCATATCTGGCCCAACCAGATGATTTCTGAAGCACAACACGTAGCTGATTGCCATTGAACCTCGGAAAACAGATTATCCCACTTAATTTTGACAGATGAAAAGCGGTGTGCCATGCAGAAAGAACACAGCCGACCAAATACCCCATGGTAAGGGTTTTTCTGGGGAACTGGAAACCATTTGTTTACAGCCGGTACCGGGCCTTGAATGTGAACTGTGACTCCTAATTCTTGGCATAGTAGCTCACCCCCTGAAGAATGGGGTAAAGGCGGTTAGGAGATGCTAGGTGTCGGGGGCATTGCCTCCAGGACTCAGATGACAGGAAGTAGGAACCTACGAAGGTGCTTGGGTTGCCCCTCTAGCGCACAACCAGCCAGCGGATTCCAAGAGGCCCACCTCCCAATCACGTTCTCGGGGTGCAGTCATACACATGACCTTGCTTCTGCACCAACGCACGTGCTAGCATCTGACCATCGGGTTGTCGATTAGGATGTGCAGGTTGCTTCAACTGGATGTTCACGTCAGGTGGAATCGTGGCGCTTGCTCGGAAGCAGTGCGGATCGCCTGAAGAGAGGGGATGCATTTCCTCGCTGGTTGAAAGACCTTCGGGAACAATTAAGTGGTTCCTACCACCAAACAGTTCCTGTTCTAATGGGGGTTTAATAATAACCTTTTACTTACTAGGATTCGCTGGGGAAAACGTTCAGGAACAAAGAGGAAATAATTAAATGCAGAGAATGTTAATTTCTTTTTGGTTTCAAAAAGGACTTCGGTTAGCAACCCAAATAGAAGTCTTTGCTTTAACCAACAGATAAATGATTAGCACATTGGTTGTTTACACATGAGTCAGAGCTTCTAAAATTTGTTCCCATAAGTAGGTTGAGCCTCCTTCTCTGCCTGTTGTCATAGGGTCTAAAAATGGAAACCTGAGTCCAAACCTTTCCAGATCATAAAAATAATTCTGAATTAGTAGAGCATAAATGAATGTGATTTTATCTGAGTGTCCTTTTCAGTTTCCCCAGGCCAGATTGGGACCTTGTAAGCCTTCTAGAGTTCCCTGTAGTGGGGATTAAGGAAACAGTACCAGTTTTGCTTCTGGCCTCAGACACTTTTCTAATTAGGTCAGAACCACTCACACTGGGATACGCAGACCCTCTTTCTGTCCCTTTGGCATCGATTTTTAAGATTTGCTGTCTGAGACAATCACACAGACGAGGTTGCCGCTTACATGATACATTGCTGAACCTGGAAACGGCGTGGGTTCTGGATGATGAGTTCTTCTATTACCTGGGAAGGTTTACATCAGCCCGACCAAAAGATGCATCTCAAAGGCATCAGGCCACGTTCTTGGATTGGTAAGTTCACTGTTGTGACATAAGAGCCCATTTTTGTTGGTGCAGTATCTGTGGGGCTCTGGATTTGAAACACTGTTCTGATTACAGATAGAAATTTTAATACTAGGCTGACTAGTATAGTGTATATAGTGACTAGTATAGTATGTATAGTGACTGCAGCATTTATTCTAGTGGAAATTTATTTTTAAGTTTGTTTGTTTTGAGAGGGAGGGGGAGGGAGAGCATGAGCAAGGGAGGGGCAGAGAGAGAGGGAGAGAGAATCCCAAACAGGATCCACACTGTCATCGCAGAGCCCCACACGGGGCTTGATCCCATGAACTGTGCAATCATGACCTGAGCTGAGATCAAGAGTCGGATGCCTGGGGCGCCAGGGTGGCTCAGCCGGTTGGGTGTCCGCCTTCGGCTCAGGTCATGATCTCACGACCTGGAGATCGTGAGATTTTGTCTCTGTCTCTGTCTCTCTCTCTCTCTCTCTCTCTGCGCACCTCTTCCACTCATGCTGTGTCTGTCTGTCTCTCCCCCCCAAAAATGAATAAACGTTAAAAAAATTTTTTTAAAGTCGATGCTTAACCAACTGAGCCACCCAGGTGCTTCTTTTCTGGTGGTAATTTTGGAACCGGTATATGAATCCAGTCATTTTCCCAAAATGTGACATGCAGGGTGAAAACCTGACAACACAATAAGAGAATTTTGTTTAAACCGGGCCTGTACTAATGAAATAGGGACGACTTTTCCTCCTGTCCTGCTGGTTTACTAATCTCCTGCTCTTAGCATGCCCACTTAGTTCCATTGCTTACTTGCATTATGGCTCTTAAATTTTCGTTTCAGGTGTTTTTCTTTATTTTAAAAGAAAGTCGAAATAGTGTAGATCACCTAGAAAGGGAATATCCCCTAGAACAGGAAAGCTACCTTCATTATTAAAGCAGATTAGGGGCGTCTGGGTGGCTCAGTTGGTTAAGCATCCGACTTCGGCTCAGGTCACGATGCCGCGGTCCGCGGGTTCGAGCGCGGGCCTTGCGTCGGGCTCTGGGCTGACAGCTCAGAGCCTGGAGCCTGCTTCAGATCCTGTGTCTCCTTCTCTCTCTCTGCCCCTCCCCCACTTGCACTCTGTCTCTCTCTCAAAAATAAACATTAAAAAAAAATTTTAAAGCAGATGAAAAATAGTGGGGTATGCATCATAAGAACTTAGAAAAAGAACAACTAAGCAAACAAAAAGCTGGGGAGGAGGAATGATGAAATAACAAAGGTAAAAGTTAAAATTAATAAAGCAGAAAACAAAGGTTGAAGGGTAAATAAATCCCGTAGCTGGTTACTTGAAAGGGCCTCATTACTCTGAGAAAAAAGGGAGAGCAAACACAGGTGACAGGAATGAGGGATACGGAGGAAGGAACAGACTCTAGGAAACGCTTACCTCTAGTCCTCTGGCAACACATTTGAAAAACACAGGGTTGATTTCTTAGTAAAATGCAAAGGACCAAAATTGATCCAAAAAGCATGGAAAACTTGACAAAGCCTATTAGTATAGGAGAGATTACATATGTGATTGACAATTACCATTGGAAAAAGTCACCAGGGTGCCACGATTTGCCAACTGAGTCTTATCTAACCTTTACAAAACAGAAAATGTGTTATTTCTACTGTTAGGGGATGCAGCAAATATGAAAAGGTTTGTAGTTCATTTTAGAAAACCAGCATAATTTTAATACCTGACAAATTTTAAAGAAGAAAAGTATAGACCAATATTATTTATGAACGTAAATGCATGGGGCCCCTGGGTGGCTCAGTCTATTAAGCTGATTTCAGCCCAGGTCATGATCTTGCAGTTGTGGGATCAAGCCCCAAATCAGGCTCTGCACTGTGTGTGGAATCTGCTTGGGATTCTGTCTCTCCCTCGCTCTCTCTGCCCCTCCCCTGCTTACACGCTCGCTCTCGCTCAAACGTTTTTTAAAAAAAGTAAATGCGAAAATTCAAAATAATTCATCAACAGACTTTTGAGTGCATCAAAAGGCTAACGCATTATGATCAATAGTTTATTCCAGTGACACTAGGGTGATTATTAGGAACTTTGATCACCGTCATCCATTATTGTACCTCCAACATAGTGAAGGAGAAAAGACCAGCTCAAGAGAGACTAAAAGCCATATTGATCAAGTTAAGCAGCCATTTTTAATATAACACAATCTAAAGAAACAAAATAGGAATAAAAACAAATTACTTAAACATAAAACGGCTATATATTACAATATTAACAAAAACACCTCAATAGTAAATGTTTTCCTGAAATGGCAAAACACTAAAACTATTTCAATTGTAATTAAGAATTTTAAAATGATGTCTGCCTTTATAATTATTTATCATTGTCGTAGAGGTTCTACTGAATGTAGTAAGACAATGAAATGTTTGTATGTCTAGAAAATTTAGAAATCTCTAGGTTAAAGAAATGTATATGTATACACATAAAATCAATAGGAAAAATTGTCACAGTAGCTGGATAAAAAAAAAATCTAGAAATGATCATTTCTGTTTTGAAAAGGAGCACCTAGAAATGGAAGTTTACATATTCCCTTTTCAGCAGCAGCAAATGACCTAGGAAAACACTGAACAAGCATGGGACCTGTATCCTTTTTAGTGAAGACTATGAAATAAAAATATGTAACATATATATACCTATTATTCCAAAATTAATACATCTATTGCAATTCCACTGAGAATTTCCAAAGCAGTGGGTTTTTTTTTTTTCCTTTTTCTTTTTGAACTGAATGAAATAATCTTGAAATTGATGTAGAAGAATAAATGCCTAAGACTTGAGAAGAGCTCAGACAGATGTAGCAAAGAAAACCAGTGAGGGCAAACTTGACTTAGAAGTGACCATGATGTACTGAGAAGGCCTTTTGACCAAATCAGTGTGGTATTGATAAAGAATTACATACATCATTCAATGGAACAGAATAGGGAATCCAAGGCTATGTTCCATTAAGTAAGAGAACTTAATATGTAATAATGTTGAGAAAAGAATATATTATTTAGCAGGTAATATTCGTATACTGACGCAGTCTTTAGGGTGGCAAGGTAGGTAGATCTCTATCTTGCATATAATCAGAAATACCAGAATCTTAAAAAATTTACAAGCAGTTCAAATTTAGAAGAAAATTTAAGAATCCACGTACATAGTCTTGGGGCGAGAGAGAACTTCTTAAGCACGATTTGATATTCTCAAGCCTGACACATGGGGGAGGGATATTTATCATATGTATGGCAAAAAAAAGGGGTCACTGTCTATAATACCAGTAACTTACAAATTGGCAAGAAAAGCATAACTCAGGAAAAATGGACCAAGAACATGCAATTCATAGAAAGCAAACCTTTGAAAAATAATGCACATTTGCTAGGGAAATGCAGATTAAAACAACAATGAGCCATTCCTTTAAACCCATGAGATGGGTAAAAATAGAGGAGACTAACACTTGTTGCTAGCAAGGAGATGTGAATTACCCTGCTTTATTTGGAAAGCAGACTGGCAATGCATATTAAGCAAACAATTAATATACCTTTCTAAGCCTCTTTCCCAGATGTCTGCCTCCTAGAAATAAAAGTGTACACAAAGTCGTATGTATAAGGATGTTCATTGTACCATCGTAGCGGCAAAATACTGAAAATACAAATGTTCCTCACTTGAAAAGCGGCTGACTTCTGGGACATTTGTACCCCATGGCTCAGTATGCAGCCACTAAGCAGAAAAGACTTGGAGCTCTATGACTGTTGGCTTTTGATGGGGGGAGGAGGCGTTTCTATGAGAAATTGGTGAAGAAGGTTCAGAAAGTATGTAATACCCAGTTGTGATGGCGATGACCAGGTCTCTGTATGTTTGCTCCAATGTATGACTGGGGGAGCACAGAGAAGCAGACGAAAACCCTGGTTGTCCGAGTTAAGAGAGGGGAGTGGAGGTTGATAAGGGTGGCAGGAGGGGTGGGGAGAGAAGGGATTTCCATGCCGGCTCACGTGTAAAAACCCACCCTTGGTTCAGTGCCCACCACATGCCGTTTTTTCCCCCCGAGGGAGGAACCTGCATAGTGCTTTGCTTTAAGTTAAAAATCCCGGTTGCTTCTTTAGATCTTTTTCTTTCTCCTTACCCGTCTAGGGTGGTTTTGACACCGGATACGCTCTCGGATTTGATGAGAATATTACCTGCGCATATTTATAATTCTTCCACTCCCAGCACCGCCTGCTCCTTTTGCGTACGTGTGCCCTCTTTCACAGGGCACGTTTTTTTCACCTTTGGGGGATTCTTTGTTGTCTGCCGGCCTTTGTCCTTGGGACTCCTGTTTGCTCCTTTCTCATCAGAGTGGCCTGTCACTACTGTTTGTCAGGTTGACTACTGTATGTTCGTCCTGGTCATCTACTTGAATTTCTGGTCTCAGGAGTGCTGCTGCCTTTACCTGCAGGGGAAATGAGGCGTTCTGATTGGTCATCCCGATTGCTGGCCCCCGGGTCTCTCCAGCCCCTTCCATCACTTGACTGGGGCCTTTCTGGCACCCGGAGAACACCTCCACCCGTACATACAGTGATGGGCTCTGTCCATCCAACCCACCCCGTTTCTGTTCAAGTGATGCATCTTTCCTACTCCCCTAGGACCCGTGAGGATGTGATATTCGGTCTGTATGGAAGAAGGAAGGTAGAAATGTGCGCTCAGGGGGCATCTAAATATAAACTTCTGTTATCTCTCAGCCTTAGGTTTCTTACCTGCAGAGCAGGGATAATAAATCATAGTACCTGTCTCCAAGGGGTAGAGTGGGGAGCAAAGTAAGTGGTGCCCTCCAGACTTTAGAACAGCGCCTGTCGTATAGCAAGAGTTCCATGAAAGTCAGTTGCTGTTTTCAAAAATGGTTTTTGAACCAGATAAACCAGATCGCGACATGGTTTTTCTTCCCCGTTGTTAGGCCGGGATGTCTTCTGACACCATTTGGACACCGTGTTTTCAAAACTCTTCCGGTGTTTGTATCTATGTGTTGGTGTTTCTGTAGTTAAATTGCCACATTTGACTTCCTGGATGAAAGGACATCACTTAAATGATGTTCAGAGATACCAGGGAATTACCCTCCTAGATATTACACTGGTTCCCACTGGCACCAATCGTTCCCGCCCTCAGTAGTACTGTTTCATCTGTCCTTTAGTCTTGGCTCTTAGGAGGGTGAAAGTGTCTCATTTCACGTCTTTAATCCGTGAGGTTGAGTATCTCCTCATATATTTGTTTTGCTTCTTTTACAAGTGCTAATGTGTATCCTTTGTCCATTTTCCTTCTGGTTGGTAATTTTTCACTGCTTTGTAAGAGTTCTTGGAAATAGGGTTTGTCTCATTTGATTTATTGTGTATTTTGTATAGAAGCTTTCAATTTTAACATTGTGTTTTTGAATATGTCTTTCCTGGGGTGTCTTAGAAAGCTAATAACTATGCATTGCATTATATCTTTATGTTAAAAATGAGATTTCCCCTCTACCTGTGAAAGCTTGTACATACACAGTTTTCTAAATCTGAAAAACAATTGTGAAAAATTAGAAGGCAAAAGCTACCAGCCAGAGAAAGAACATCATTCTTAATATTTTGGTGTTTTCCTTTTACTTGCCTTTAGTAGAGAGTGTGTATTCATGGGCTGGATGTGTGAGGGATAAAGAGAAGAGTTGCATTGAGGAAATTACGGCTCGAACAGCCAGCTGGCTTGTGGCCACTGAGATGGGGAACAGGTGCAGAGGCAGACTCAGAAGCTGGAGTCAGCTCTTGTCAACCTCCAGGTGAAGACGTGAAGATGATGGCAAGTGAGAACTTGAGGGTCAGGTGCTGGCTGCGTAGGACTTCGGGTGGCCTTGGCATTTAGGTGCTCTCTGCAGCCAAAGGGACCGGACAGGATGGTGAAGGTTGAGGCATTTCTTCAATGTGAAAATGTTCAGGATCCTGAGTAACTGCCCTCAAATAATGAATGTTCGGAACCACAGCCATTTCATGAGTCAGGGAACTGTCTGTAAGCTGTCGGGTTATAAATGCTTGAGGATACCAATCAGTCATTGGGTGTTGGCTAGTGCCTTGAGCGGAGTAGAGATTCACCGTATAATGTTTACTGACTGATAGTTATAACTAAGATTCAAGATACCTTTCCCCTTCTTAAGGACATAATTTTCTTTTCAGATGTTTTGATAAAGTCACTAGTGACTCGATTGTATTAACCTGTGAAATATGTAAATTATACATTGTCTCCTTTTGTAGCATTGGGAGAAAAAGCTAATCCAAGTTAGGCGGATTTACGACCTTATGGGGAAATTCAAGACTGTGTCATAATCCCCAAACCTTGCCTGCATTATGTAAAGATTTTTTCCTGTGTCATCTCATCTTTGTTTCGTTCAATGTATTCCTCCCCCTCCAAGTGTCCCAGTTTTTTTCCCCCCCTCCTGTAGCTGATTTTGAACAAAACAGAGAAACTTGGGTTTTCTTCACCCCAGCATTTGTATTCTTCATTTGGTTACACATTGTTTTAAAATAAATGATAATACATTCTCAGCAATTAAAATTCTTTTTTCCTGGTTCTAAAAGAATTAGACGTTGGGAAAGATAAACTATAAAACTGATCCATCTGTAAACAAATAAGCAGAGAGAGAGAGAGAGAGAGAATTGCCATTTTTTTTCTTCTAGTCCTTTGGCTTTATTTATATATGTACATGGACATTATTTATTTGGAATAGTGCTATAATATTGTTTGGAATGGTGCTTTTAAACCAGTATTTTAAGGTGAACATTTTATGGTAATACTGTTTTTAGAAAGATGACTTTTGAAGGCTGCAGAGCATGGGCAGATTCACAGTGGCTTTTAAGGGAAAAAAAAATCAAGATGATCTCAGTAAGTGGCAAGTCCTGCTAAGATTAAAACCAAAAACAAAAGCACTGAGAAGCCTTTGGAATCCTACTCTGAGGTTTAAATTTTGTGTTCATAATAAGATCTTATTTTGAATGAAATCGGCCATCACACTTTTCTTATTCCCTTTGGTTACATTGATTTAAAATGTACCTTCTATGTACTTCCTCTGCTTTCCATTGGAACATACTGATCCATTGTGACCCTTTATGGTGTTTCGTAAGATCCCACCTTACAAATCATCCCAGTCTTCTAAGTGTAGTAAACCATACCGGACAACTTTTTTTGGTAATATGTCAGAATTGCTGGGAGCCGTAAAAATGTACATTTAATCATAAGCAATGCAGAATAAAGAATTGCCATGAATTGGAAACATTATTTTCGAAATTTAAATTTGGAACAAAAGGTCCCCAAAGGATATGAGTGAGACTGGAAGCGGGGCGTTTCCTATTGACAGACTTCTGGTAGACCCGCCCCCTGGTCATTCACAGGCTTCCCTCCCGTGGCCTTTCCTAGTCAGGAAGTACGTGGGAAAATACCAGGAAAGACTACTATCCCTTCCACTCCCTTTGCTAACTGCGTGTTGTCCACACTGTGGAACTGAATTATCTGTCTTAAGACACCAACAACTTCCTGTTCACCAAATCCAGACACTACGTTTGCTTAGCACCCTCTTCTTCAACCTTTATGTAGCCCTTGACCCTTAACTCTCTTGGCTCCTGGCTCTCCTTTCCTCTCCGCCCACTCCTTTTGTTATGTCTTCTGCAGGACTCTAATTATTGCCTTATGATTTACTTTTTCCCTTGCAAGTCTCATAGTTGCCTTAATGGCAGTTGCTGCTGTTGCCTTAATGGAGATTAAAACCCACAAGCTATAAAAATGTATACATGTAAATATGTAAAATTAAAAAAAATCGGACTGTGTTATACATAGCTTTACAGCTTCTGTTTCTTAAAATTAAATTTTGATTGTTTTCTCAGGTTGAAAAGTATTTTTCGAGGATGTGAACATACAGGTATCTGTAATTTGTTTTCTCTACGGTTGGTCATTTAAGGTTGTAGTTTTTAGTTTAATGAAGGTACAGTATTGCTTCACTGTATCCCTGATTATTTCCTTAGGAAAGATTCCTTGGATTGGGATTATTAAATCAAGGGGATGAGTGTATTTAGTCTTCTAGATTGTCTGTAGGATCTTGAACTCCTTCTCAGAGAGATCCTCTTCTGAGGCTTTCTTCATCTTTATTTATTCTGTAGCAGATTCCTTGTTTCTAGCTTCTGTTAACTCTAGGTTACTGTGTCCACTGCTAACCATGGTGGCCTGGGAAACCACAGTCTATGTGTGTCCACCTCCCTTTAGGGATGCCCATTGCATTCGTCCAACCAGCCTTCATACCTTCCTCCTGGATCCTCGTGCATGGGGAGGGGGGTGGAACCTGCAGCGTCACCCGTCATGGGGCCACTCTGAGTTTATGGGACTGTCTTCCATCAGACTTTAGAGCTGCTCGACGTGCTCGACTCAGCCCTGCTCTGATCCCTTTTGCTCTCCAGTTGTTCCAGACTTGGAGTATTCTTGACTCTTGACTCTGTGATTCCCTCACTCTCAGCCCCATGACCTGGTCTTCTCCTTTGCGGGGGGCCGGGGGGGTAGATGCCACCAAAAAGCAACCCTCAGAGGGAGAAATAGAATAAACTGCTCTTTGCTGTTCTTCACCCCTGCCCTGTCTACAACAGCACTTGTCCTTTATTCTTCTATGGCACCTCAGAAGTGGCTCTGCCACCCCTTCTCCAGGGCCACCACCTCCTTCGCTCTGCACAAAGGCCTCTTCTTTTAACCCAGTGGTTCTCAGCGTTGCCTCCCAGGGGAAACGTAACAATATCTGGAGATATTTTGGGTTGTCACACCCAGGAAGAGCTCTGTCTCGTGGATGGAGAGCCCCAGGGATGCTGCTGAACATCCTACAGTGCACAGAACAGCCCCCACAAAGAAGAATTACCCAACCCCAAGTGTAGCCCAAGTTCAAAAAACCTGCCTTTTGACATACCCACCGACCTTGGCCACACTCCATCAGTTAGCCAGTGTCTGCATCCTGGTCTCTCTGTACTACAGCTGCTCTGTAGGGCAGTGGGTTTCCTTTTGGAGATAATAGATTTGATCATTTCAGGCTATCCTCGGTTAATAGTATGGTGAGAGCAGGGATAGGAACACTGGATTAGGACTGAATGTTTGGGTTGAATCTGTATTAGCATTTATTCCTAGATTGTGGTGCCTCTGTGGTCCCTCCTCTAAACAGAGGGACTTGAACTAAACCTTCCAGCATTTCCTCTGTTGTGAACAATTCTTAATTCAGTGCTAAGATGGTTGTCGGTAGATTTAATTGCATTTTGGTGGCGGTTGAGCAGAAGCTGATTTCTGTGGGTTTGGGGGAGAAAGATGTGCAGGTAGGTCCCTTGGTCAATTAGATTAACCATAAACGGAAGTGGCAAAATTGGAGTTGGAAGGGTCATTCCCCCCGCCCCTTCAGCCAGTGTAAGGTTTTCTGTGCATTATTCAAGGCAGAGCCTCAGTAGACCGGGAGGGAGTAAAAGTACTAAAATGAAGCGCTTGGCTGTGGGAGAATGGTATTATTAATGAGAAATCTGAGATCTGTCTGCATTTTTTATATTAATAATTTGAATTACGTGATTCTTGCATTGGTGTATGAACTTGCTAAGGCCGCCATAACAAAGTACCGCAACAGATGCATTTTCTCACAGTTCAGGGGCCTGAACTTGTGAGAGCAAAGGTGTCCGTGGGTTGGTTTCTCCTGAAGTCCCTCTCCTTGGCCTGCAGGTGGCCATCACTTCCCCGTCTCTTCACATGGCCTTCCCATTATGCACCTATGTCCATGTTTTCTCTTGTAAGGACACAGGTCATACTGGACTAGAGGCCCACCCTGAAGATTTCATGGTAGCTCAGTTACTTCTTGGAAGACCCCGTCTCCAAACATAGTCACATGCTGAGGAAATCAGGGTTAGGACCTGAACATAAGAATGGGGGGTGGGGGCGGGGGGAGACACGATTCTCAACCCGTAACAGTTGGGTAACATTGGATGAGAAGTATAGGTACCTTTTATATATGTATATATTTAAGTTTATTCATTTTGAGAGAGACAGAGAGTGGGTTGGGGAGGGGCGGGGGGGGGGGGGGAGAGAGAGAGAGAGAGAGAGAGAGAGAGAGAGAGAGAGAGAATGAGAATCAGAATCCCAAGCAGGCCCCACACTGTCAGTGCAGAGCCTGATGTGGAGCTCGAACTCATGAACGGTGAGATTATGACCCCAACCAAAACGAAGACTTGTATACTTAACTGACTGAGCCACCCAGGCCACCCCTTCCCCTTTTATCTTTTTCTTAAGTTTATTTTTAGTAATCTCTACGCCCAACGTGGAGCTGGGCCCCACGACTCTGAGATCAGGAGTTGCACATTCTTCCAGCTGAGCCAGCTAGGTGCCCCCGGTGCCTTTTATCTTTAATGGAACAGGCAAACCGTTGAGTAACTTCTTCAGCTTGCTAAGGTGTATTTTCTTGTACTGTGGTTCTTAGGTTTTTAACCTTCCAGCCGATGTATAAATGTGAGCCAGCTTATTAATTTTGTAATTTTAGATGTAGTCAGAGATGGAGTTGCTGCTCTTAAATGTGGTCCTTGTGTGTCCTCACCTGTTGAATACTAAACGCTTAGGGTATTTTCCCCTTGTCGTTTCGAGATTCCTGCTAAAAATGGTTCGAACTGTCAGCCTGTGTGCGGAGAGTGTATTTGGGGATGGGGTTTCTGGCAGTAACCTGGTTCACAGGTTCCCCAGCAAGGCTTCGGTGATGCTGCTAACCACGAGAGGTCACCGGCTCCCCTGGTGACCTGTCTCGTCCCAGCACCTCCGGGAATCCCAGCCTTAGAGCACCCGTGGGAACCTGAAAGTCTAGTTTAGAGGTTCTTGGCTGACGTGCCAGGAACGCTTCATGAGTGAGCATGCCCCCAGATTGGAGTTAATGTAGAAAGTTAGCTTTTTGCTACAAGTGGGGACACTTCCTGTCTCAGCCACAACTGCTGGGCTTGTAGAGTGGGTTTCCACTTGGCTTTGGGCACGAGCAAAGAGGCGGAGCTTAGTGCCAGTCGCAAGCCAAAGAAGGAGCACCTTTTACTTGGTCTCGGGGAGTCCGGTAAGGGCGGTAAACTGTACCCCTCCAGTGGGACCCAGTGCTGAAGAAGTGCCAAGGTGAGCCCCACTGGCCCTCTCTGTGCTTTTGGTCTGTACCTCAAGGACACCCCCGCTGGTTAATCTGAAATTGGGTTTGCACACCAGACATGGTGGATTGGTTTATAGGGTGGTGCTGTCTGTCCTGTGACACCAGATCAACACCTCCTCTCCACCCCCGCCCCCCCGCTCCCCCACCCCCCATCAGTTCTGTTTGGAGTTGTAGTTTGGCTCACAGTTACCTTTGCTCTGGCCTCTTGCCCCTTCAAGGCTTTCAGTTTTTTGAGGGCCCAGGTGCTCTCTAGCCTGCCTGGTGTGGAGCCTCGCTCACAGGAACTGGAGAGAAGCCAAGTTCATTGTGCAGGTGAAGAGCAGACCCCTACGGCCCGTCTTCCCCAGAAAACCGGGACGCAGCTTTAAAAGAAAAAAGAAAAACAACAGCCCAGCCCAAGTTACAGTGATTGAGAGCACCCTGTGCTCTCCGGTTATTGCCTGTCCTGTTTGGTAAACCGTCAGCCCTTCTTTCCCCCTTTGACAGTTGCCGCTTGGAGATGCCAGGCTGCAGGTAAACTAACGTTACCTTACTCTGTGGCTGTTGAAACGAATTACTGAGCTGGGTGGAGTTAGCTAATCCTTATGGTGGGGGTGGAGCTTGACTGCTTTTCCACCAACAAGCACTTCTTTCTAGCTGTCATTGAAGTGAATCATCAGTATAAGTAGCAAGCTCCCCGGATTCCTCCCCAGTTGTGTGAAAACTTCCTGGTGGTCCCCGAGTTCGGGCAGAGGTGTGTGTCGGCAGCTTTTCATCACGGGGAAGGAAGGAGAGGAGCCCAGGAGCCCAAGGGTTGTCGAGGTAGATTCCCAGCCGTGTGACCGCAAAGCTAGCCGAAGCAGACGCTTCCCGGCAGGACAGATGGCTTGTTTTTCGTGAGCCTTGAGGACAATTATAGGTAAGAACAAAGACGCCACTGTATGTGTGTTATGTGAATGTGTAACGTCTGTTGGCACGGAGTTTGATCTTCGTGTAGGGCCGTTTTTATACCAGTGGCATTATTCTAACATAGCCCAAGATTTTCCAGGATAAATGACTTGTTTTCGGTGTTCAGGGTTAGCTGTAGTTGATCAGTTTTACCCTTGATTTGTACAGATGGAGTGGTGGGCCAAGAATGAAACTCGGGGGAAAGAATTAAGATGTCAGTTCTCCTTATTTTTAACCCTTTTGCTTTCTTATCTCTGCCTTGACTAGAAAAATGTACACTTTTTACTCTCAAAACGAATGCATGACGGATGCCTTTGTTTTCTTTTTGAAAAAAATAATAGAAAATGTAGACCACTCAGGTTCTGTGAATGTTCTCTGGTTCGGAAGTCCATGTTTTAGGAAGAAACAGGTGTTCTTGTTCTGTTTTGGGTCTCTCTCTCTCTCTTTCTGACTTAGAAATCTCACTGGAGAGGAAGGAGACCCCAGCTGTACTTGGCTTCAGATGAAATAACATCTTAGGTTGGAAATGGTTGGCTTGAGAATGATGTATGGTTTTATCTGAATTGTCGGTAGTGAGAGAAATCTTTCTCCCCCTTATTTTTGGCTTTCATAACTTATTCTGAATGCATTAATGATGATGATTATGACGATGGTTGGTTTGAGAACAAAAATTAAAGCCCATATTCAACTGCTTCCTTTAGGTTTTGCTGTCCTTTTCCCCACCCTTACTACTCATACATATGAATATACTTCATGATTAACACGTGATTTTTCTGTTTCTTTACTGTCTCATTTGATGGTGATTCATAAACTGTTAGCGAACTAGTTAGTGTGTATCAGTGTGCAGGCCACACCTTTCTATTAATGAGCCAGGGTACTTTCAAATAAACATTCCTCATGTTAAATGGTAAGATGGGTGGAATTTTAAGTAAATTCAGTAAAAATGGGTCAATGATGAGAAACGGCAAAGCCAACAGTCAAATCGGGAGTTACTCTTTAATAAAATACTTCATTTCACATCGAGAAGTCTGTGGTCCGCAGGTGTTTGAGTTAGATTTCCAATCAGACAAATGAGAACAAGCAGCCAGACTAGAAAAGGGAAATTAAAGAAGCTGTGTGGTATTGCGCTCCCTCCTTTCAATGATCTTGGGGAGGACAAGGTGAACTTTAATTCCCAAAGGAATGTGAGTAAGCTTGTCAAATCAGGAGGGGGGTGGGAAATGCTTTATTTAATTAGGAGAAAAGGGGAATGATTTTCACAGATGTTACTTTTTTTTTTTTTTGGTCTTGCCACTGAATGTTGATTTAAGACAATATGTTTAGGACGCTGTTTTGTCAGTATGGAATATAAGAAGCAAAATGAAGGCAGGAATGGAATGATAGGAATTTGCTGCTGGAGGAGTATAAACATTTTATCGTAAAGTGGTTGGTATGGTGGGGAACCCTGTAGACTTCTTGACCACATCTTAGACATAGTTGATGAAACAGAGGCTCTTGTGGGGCATCTGGGTGACTCAGTCAGTTGAGTGTCCGACTTCAGCTCAGGTCATGATCTCGCAGTTTGTAAGTTCAAGCCCCCAGGCCAGGCTCCCTGCTGTCAGCCCGTCAGCCCAGAGCTCACTTTGGATCCTCTGCCCCCCCCCCCCCCCCCCGCCCCTTCCTCACTTGCGCTCTCCCCAAAATAAATACATATTTAAAAAGACAAAAACCAGAGGCTTTTGTAATTATGGCAGTTGTGTTGGGATTGGGGGGGGGGGGGAGGTGGTTTCGACGATGTCTGAACTTAATTCCTGGCAGTCTCATCTGTGCTCTGTGGGGCTTGTCCAAATCAACTTTCAGGTCATTTACATGTAATTTCCTCCACCTTGGCCGAAATCTTTTCCTTCCTCGTGATTTCCCTCCTTGGGTGTTTTGCCTTAGCTAGCAATGATTTAATGTCCTAGCAATGTAGAGGATGCCCGATTCTGTATGTCAGCTCAGAGCTAGCCAGCTAATCTCACCCCTGGGATCCCAGAGACTTCTGAGGTCATTCACCTTTGGGGTGATGGCAGCAGCACACATTCTCAGGTGTTTCCAGAATATACCTTAACTATGTTCTCAGTGGCTCAGAATTCCAAAGAGAGTCACTTGGCACACCTTGACCTCCTGTAAATATTTGCGCTCCCTGTGTGCTTGGCCTGGTTTTCTCGGGAGCACAGGTAGCTCCCTATGCAATCCTGCCCACCTGCCCACCAGGTCGGGCCTGGGGGAGACTGCCAGCTAGCTGCCCCCCTGAAATCAAAGGGGACTTTATTTCCGACTCCTGCAAAAGCCGGAGGTTCTGGATCTTTTAGAAAACTCGCCCTGCCCTGCTGTTGTTGCCAAAACTGGATCAGCCCAAATAATCCTAAGATCTTTTCAGGTAACCACGGGCTGTGTGCACTCTCAGCTGGGACTTGTGCCTTGCTTATTCATCTCAGAGGTAGCTGCTGGGAGAAAAGTGCAAATTCCACCTCCTGAGAGGACACTTACTGTGATGAGCCCTGAGTAATGTATAGAATTGTTGAATTCTTATGTCATACACCTGAAACTAATATAATGTGTGTTAATGGTACTTGACTTTAAAAAAAGTAAAATAAAATAAAAACCAACGCCTGACGGGCATCATCCCCGAAAACAAAGGATTGATGTTCTTCTAGAGCACAGAGGCCTCCATGGACATTTTTGGAACGGCCCGTGAGACCTGTGACATACCATCACACCCCAGAGGCAGTTAACAGTGTCATTTCACACTAGGTGGAAACGCAGATGAGAGATCTGAGTTGGGTGGACGGAGCTTCCTAGGAGTACGTACAAAAGCACGACTTGCAGTGATGTGGGCCATCCTGCTCGTGTCACTGTTACTCACGGGGCCTGCTGTAGGCAAGGGATCACATGCAGGTAAACCACCTGTGACTCAGGCCAGTGCCTGGAAACCCCGTCACGTTATTGGGGCGTTTGGGCATAGATTCTGCAGCCGAGGCCATGTGGAGTCCCGACGTTGTGATCTCCAGGAGCATGTGCCAGTGCGGGGGTTTGAACCCTCGGCTCCATTAACAAGGTCCGGGAGTTCATTCCGGCCAAGATCTGCCATGCTAAGCGACTCCGTGAGATTCCTAGCTTCGTTAAAGGGAATGGGGTGGTGGCCTCAAGGTATTTTAATATATTCTTCTCCCTTGTTGCCCTTTTGTGTTGAGGTTTGTATCTGTGTTCATCAGCAAGCAGTGTATCTGAAAGAGGTGTGTTCTCTTTGGACACTGTCGCGTCTGGTCTATTTGTGTGACTATTTGAACTCTTTGACATGGCCATTTAGCACAGGTGTAACGTCTTGTTCGTTACCTTAAAATGGTTCCTCGTATTCTTTCCGTCTGTCAGTTACCAAATACTTACTAAGTGTCTTTGTGCTGCATACTGAGAGGTACTCCTTTTTCCGCCCTACAGTTGGCAGTTTTTGCTGCGTTAACACTTTTTCAAGGTTCATTCCCACCCCCATTATTGTTTTCACTTGATGTATTTTATAAATAGACTTTAACAGCCGTTACGCCCTGGGCTGAGTGAAGATGGCAATCAAAGACGATTAAGACTTAATTGATCTGTAAGATTAATGAGACCAGGAAAACACGTCCCCTAATCATGTTAGCTGGTTTAAAAAAAAAAAAAATAAAAGATTTCTCTTCAATTCTTTGACTCAATGGCTAGAAAGGTTATGTAAAGCAGAGAGGTGTGCGTGTCAGAGAGAGGGAGAGGGAACATGATGAGGCGCGGAGGCCCTGTCACCTGCCAAGGAGCTGCAACTCCCAGATGACAGATCACTCCTTCTGCAGGGATACTGCTATTTAAATTTGATTCTTAGCATGACGTAGGATGGGGGAGTGTTGATGACAAAGCCAGCATCTCGCTTTATCAATAACCTGTTGAGGAATGAGACCCACAGACTCAGCAGTGAGATTCCGAGCCTGCAGCCCCCTCCCCTCCCTGGGCAGGAGCCTCCGGCCTCATCACCTGTCACCTGTCACCTGCCTCGAGCAGCAGGCCCTGGGCTAATCCTAGGTGCTACCTGCGTCATCATTGAATTGCCCTTTTGTTGTGCTTGGGCACATCTATATTTGGCTCTGCTGCTTTTTTTCTAAGGGAGGGGAGATGTGTGGGCAGAGAACAAAATGAAATGTTCCCAAATTGAGCCTGCGCCAGTTAAAAGTCTGAATGGCCCCCCGGGGTTTAGGTGAAACTTATTTACTCAACAAATACGCCCTGAGCACCTGAGGGGATGCTTTGGTTCTAGGTGCTGGGCAGGCTGCACAGCCCTGTGCGGTCGGTCACCTGGCCCTTCCACTCCCCTTGGAGACCTACCGCCTGGTGGGGGAGACCCAAAACCAGGTGAACAGATCCTGTAATTGGAGGCAGTGTGAGTGTCTTTAAAGAAATGAAATCAGGAGGAGGGAGTGACCATTATACGGATGGGTGATCTGTTTTTCTTTTGCATGGGAGCTCTTGACGCTTTCCAGTAGGTCTGGTTTGGGTGAGTGTGGAAGCTGTGGCCAGCTCTAGGGTAGTGGTTCCTTTAAAAGTCCTTTCAGACGTCCTTTGCGTGGAAAAGTATACATTATTGTGCCTAGAAGAGTAAGCAGTCATTCATCCTAGAGCAAAGTGAACAGATACTTCCTGGAAAAAGATTTCTACCTGTCAAACATATTTAAGTATCATCTGGTCTGATTGGAAATGAGGGATACCCACATCTGTGGAGCCTTAAGAATGAATTATTCTTATAATAGGTGGGGCAGCCTAGGTTGCCTGGGTTGAACTCGTGGCTTGCTGTATCATTGACACGACACAGGTTTTGTCATTTGCCAAGTGGAGTTGCCAGGTGACCTCCAATAACTTTTTTTTTTCTCAAGTCGGGATTTATGATAGCGACTTAGGGAACCAAACCTTGTAAGCTGTCACCGTTTGCAAACTTGAGGCCAAATACTGAGAGGGAAGAGGAATGTGACCACGTGCAGAGCAGGGCACTTGCCGAGCGTGGTCCATACTTCCGAAGTTCATAAGCCAGCATCGTGGAGCATGAGGCAACACGTCCCGAGTTGCTACGGTTTCCGGGCTGTGTGAGTTCCTGTGCTGTGCTTGGAGGGGAAGCCCTGGGGACCTCCTGCGGTCTGCACGCTGATGAGGACGACAGCAGCTGACCAAGAGCTAAGGGCAGGGGGTGTGGAAGCCTGGCCACTGACGGATGTTAGCTGCTAGAGACCGTGGCATCTAATGATTTCCAGTTGCAAGTGGCAGAACTGGAAGGCGGCCGGCTGTGCCCTCCTGCTGAGCTTACGCCCTTCATTGCGTTGCTGTGTTACCCTATCTTTGTCAAGTGTACAACTGTTCGATTTCTGTGAGGGTCTGCCCCGCTACCTCCAGTTAATGATTTCTCATTTCCTTCAAGTGACCGTTCAATCAAAATCACCTTTTCCGAAAGGCCCCAGCATCAGTCCTTTCTCTGAAGTGTGTTATCTTCTGCCACGTTCTTCTTTGCTATTATTTTATTTTATTTTATTTTACTTTATTTATTTTATTTTTTAATTTACTTATTTTATTATTGTATTTTTTATTTAAAAAATTTTTTTTAATGTTTTTATTTATTTTTGAGACAGAGACCAAGCATGAGCAGGGGAGGGGCAGAGAGAGGGGGAGACATGGAATCCGAAACAGGCTCCAGGCTCTGAGCTGTCAGCACAGAGCCCGACGTGGGGCTCGAACTCACGGACCGCGAGATCATGACCTGAGCCGAAGTCGGGCGCTCAACCGACTGAGCCACCCAGGCGCCCCTGTTGTATTTTTTATTGTATTTACCAACTATCTCCACCTGCCTGAGTGTAAATTCCACAGAGGGAGGGAACTCTAAGTGTTTCTTCCCAGGGGTCTCTGAGGTGCCTAGACCATATGGTCGGTATTCAGTGAAAATTGGTTGAATGAAGGAATGGGGAGGGTCTGTGAAAGGAGCCTCCCCATGGGCTTTTCCCAGTCCTGACTTTGGTCTGTTAGAGGCTGTGGTTTCTTCTGAGCTGTTGATACTTTGAAGTGAGTTGTCTGTAGGTCATCTCGCCCCACCTTCCTGCATTAGCGTAACGGGGTTCGCTGGGTGGCTCTCATTCCTTCAAGAGGAGAGTCTAATGGGAGACTTTCTTACATGCTTTTTGCTAAGGGTCAGAGTTGAGCCTCCCAGCTTCTGTTGCACAGAGAGGTATATCCACAGAGGAATAGCTCTGTGACGCTCCGCACAGCTCCTCACCGATGAAGCAAACGTTTTTACCCATTGAGGGTGTTTCCTATCTAATTGCCACTCTGGTTTTCATTGTTCAGCGTGCTGCAGTTACGTGTTCCTGTGTGGCTTTGCTTCGCCTTAATCCTTTATTAATTACCTCTTGTTCAAACTCCCTAAGAGCAGATTATCCTTCCCTTTTGGCTTCTCCATTACCAGTGAATTTCTTTGTTTTCAGTCATGACTGAAGAAAAATAACCAAGGAATTGCAAATGAGGCTGTTTTGCCTCCATCCAGTTTATTCCTATTTTAGCAGTCTTTGACTTTAGAATGCTAGAGATAGCTGTTGCTCAGCCTGTGAGCTTTTCATGTTCCACGATATGGTCATGGATATCTTCCAGGATCTGCCTACCAGATAGCTTGAGATTTATCCCAAGTACCTCATATGCCTAACCTGCTCTTGGGCCATCATGATACCCTATGAAGCAATTACTTACTGCAGACCTATGTGTAACTGGAATGTTCTGTACACAAGTGAGTGACCGAGACGTGGATGGCTTGTTAGAAAGGATTTTCCAGACCAGTAGCAAAAACGGACATGTAAGTAAATGATTGCTATACTGATTGACTTCTCCTGACAGGAGTGGGGTTTGGGGTTAGGCAGTGTTCTCAGAGACAGTTGAGCTGACCTTTAAGGTTGAATAAGGGTCACGTGCAGGCAAGGTGGGCGCAGGGCATTTCTAGCAGAGGGGAAAACATGGTATGTTTGGAGAACTGAAAATCGTCCCCTTTGGCCAAGTGTGTAAGGCACATGGGTGATGGCATCGCACAGGCAGGCACCAGAGCCAGGCAGACCGTGCATTCTCCGGACTTCGCCTTGTAGGTTACAAAGAACGGATTCAGGCTGGGTGATTGCTACGAGTTGGACTTGGGTGATGGAGTTAATATTCGGCTGCATTAACAAGATGAGGAGAGGAGGTTGGGGCTTGCAGTGAATTTCATCCTGGAGGTGTTTTTAATCACTGAGCTTGGATGGCCAGAAGATTTCGTCATTTGTTTGCCTACTGCTCAAGCCTTAGGTCCTCAAAAATTATGGACTACAGAATACAGAGCATAAATCTAATTAGTGGCTAATAATTGATATTTGGCTAGAATACATAGTTATCCCCACACAGTCCGTTTCTCAAATTTAGATTGCATGTGGCTGGCTAGGGTTTTGTGTTCACTCACACGGAGTCATGCTGTTATCTTTACGTTAATTGCCAAGGTTTCCAGCTGCTTTTTTCAATATAGTTCCTGAATATTATTCCTGCAGAATGGGGAAGTCATATGTGTGTTCACCTTGCTAGGGGTAACCTCGCATACTTTGTCCCCTAGTGACTCAGTGAAGGGACAGATCGGGTCTTGTTTTGTGGCGACACCTGCTACATCCACAAATGGCATATACTGGATTTTATTTTCGTGTGATCGCTGTTTCATGGTATCTCAGTCCACATCAGCTGCATAAAAATTTGAGGTTAATTGCAATGAATGTTTTCTCAACATGTGCCTTTTGTAAGGGCAGTTTGGTGTGTGGATATTCTCATCTATATGGAGTCTTACACATCTTCATTTCTTTTTTTAATTTTTTTTTTAAATTAAATCTGTGCTGAGCTGTCAGCACAGAGCCTGATGCAGGGCTCGAACTCACGAACCACGTGATCATGACCTGAGCCAAAGTCGGAAACCCAACCGACCGAGCCACCCAGGCACCCCAGTACACATCTCTGTTTCAAAAAGCAAACCTTTTTAGGATTGGGTAAAAATCTGCGACACACTACAAAGGCATGAAAAATGACACAATTGGAATAAAAATTTATAATGGCACATAGGGAACTAGTGACACATTTCTTAATACCTCCCTTTCCAGTTGGTAATTGTCAACAATCTAATCAAGGTTACTGGAGTTAACTCGTTTGTTGTTTCTCCCTAACTTGCTCCTCAAACATTGGTATTTCTGTGTCCTCTTAGATTTCAATATTTAAGTTTTTCTTACAAGTGTGTGTTGATGCCGTAAGTTAGTTGTTCAACGTTTTTATGTTTAGTTGATCAAAAGTCGCTCATGATGTTCGTGTTTGCTACCGGTTAACATGATTGCTGAAATGAGGTTGACTGAAACTTTTTTCCCTCCATTTTGTTGTTTCTTTGAATGTGTTTGAGCCTCTAACTGAGGGCACTCTAGGGAATGACCTCGTGGCTCCCACTTTGTGAAAAAGGGAAGAAAGTAAAGAAGAGGAGATTTACATGGAAACTACATTCTGTATGCAGTTGATCATGATCAAGTATGAGACAAACTGAGAAATCCATGTTTTGGCGACTCAGGCAAGACCGCGTTTGCGAATGTGTGACCCTGGGACGAAGTGAGCCTCTCAATAACGAGGGGGTAGGCAGTCGAGCAACCGAGAAATATTTACTGAGGGATTTGTTCTGTGGGACGTTAGGTGGAAAATGCAGACAAGCCTAAAACGTAGGTAGTGGTCTTAAGCGAGAAGTGCAAATAGTAAAAGAGAATTAAGGCACACTTGGGAAAGGACAAACGATACAGGAAGGCCACGTATTTCAGGGGCGAAGGTCTAAACAGGCACGATTGCAGGAATGTAGAGCATGGAGAGGCTGGTTGGTCTAGGGTGGTTTGTTCTGGGAAGAGGAGGGAGAGGCAGTGCTGACGACCTGGGTTTCCCTCGGAGGGGAGAACGCATGGTCACCCATAAGTGAGCGTGCTCCAAGGGTAAGGGGGCTGAAAACTTGGAAGATAGTAGAGCGGCCTATTTAGGGAATCAAACAGGTATGGATGGTGGGGACAAGTGGTTTCATTAGATTCTGCACTTAACTGCCTGATAGAAATTCTTAAGCATAAAGTAAAACAAGGATCCCATGTCCTATCTGAGCGTAATAGAGGTTCCGACTACTACAGTTCTCATGGAAAGGCGCTCTTTGTTCTGTGTGCTCTCCCCCCCATGATTATTTAACCCTACTTCAGGGTCCCAGGGACAAGGGGAAACATCTGTACGACAAAGTCATCTAGAGGTATAAACCGTAACGCTCAAACACACACCTCTGTGACATATGGTGGTGTAGGTAGGACCAATACCTGTTAACTGTTCTAGAACGTACCCTAGGCTCTCTTTAGAAGTCCTTCGATAGATACCCAGTCTCCCCTGACACGGTGACTTAAGGGAGGATTTTAAGATGTCTGAACACCAGGAAGGCGTCGTTTCTTCTATAAACTCCCTTTCTTCTTGACAACTCATGGGCCCAGGGGGTCCAAGTGTGAGTATCGGCTATATATTTATCGCATAACCGGGGGAAGAAACCGTGTGCTTTGTGACACTCCTCTCTCTTGCTAGCGTTGGGGGGCGTGAGGCATTATCATCATCTGGCCCTCTTTCTATTGATACTTGTTTTTCTTCCTGTGATAATGCCATGAAGCATCATTGTTTTGCCTCTCTTTTCAAACTCTTTGAAAGGCCGTGTGGTGATACAGTGCAGAACTCAGCGTAATGGACAGGCCAAATGTCTAGTGGTTTGTTTACATGCGTACTAGCCTTGGAGAGAAAACTTTTTAAAAATGACTTTGCAGATTATTAGTATTTAAGAGTTGAGGGCATACTTTTGTTTCCTTGGATTGCAGGATTTCACAGGCAGCTGTGTTTTGGTGAGCAGTCTGAACGTGATTGGCAGGGTGGCATTAAAAGTACATGTATTTTTGGGGCGCCTGGGTGGCTCAGTCGGTTGAGCGCCCGACTTTGGCTCAGGTCATGATCTCCTGGTTTGTGAGTTCGAGCCCCACGTCGGGCTCTGTGCTGACAGCTCGGAGCCTGGAGCTGCTTCGGATTCTGTGTCTCCCACTTTCTCTGTCCCTCCCCTGCTTGTACTCTGTCTCTTTCCCTCAAAAATAAAAAAACCATTAAAAAAATTGTTTTTTTAAAGGGCATGTATTTTAAATGTTCTACAACTTGGTACAGGCCCGTAATCTTTTTTATTTTTAAATTTTTAAAAATTATTTTTGTGTGAGAGATTGAGAGAGCGCAAGTGGAGGAAGACAGAGAGAGAGGGAGACACTGAATCGGAAGCAGGCTCCAGGCTCTGAGTTGTCAGCACAGAGCCCGACCCAGGGCTCGAACTCAGAGCAGTGAGATCATGACCTGAGCCGAAGTCGGTGGCTCAACTGCCAGAGCCACCCACGCGCCCCAGGCCCATAATCTCTTACCTGCAATTCCAAAACCCAAAAAGCCCTGGCAACTTGGAACATTTTTGTAAGTTTGTAGGAAACTCATTTGATGACAACGCCAGACCTGAGCAGATTTGAGTGTTACTGGTGTTTATGTAGAACACTCGATAGAACTATTCATACATACTGCACAGATCTAACATTTGATTGTGGGGCTTGCCCCAAGCCCCTCCTGGGAACGTTAGGTCAGAATTCAAATAGAGTCATCTTTCTAAAACGAGAAAGGAGTGAGCGTTCTGGAACACATTCGGCTCCTAGTGTTGTTGATAAAGACCGGCTTTAAGGGAGTGGTGACTTCCTAGGGCTGTAATAAAGAACCACAGACTGGGTGGCTTAAAACCTAGACATGCATTGTCTCACAGTCCTGGAGGCTGCAAGCCAGAAATCCGGGTGTCAGCAGAGCCGTGCTCCCTCTGGGGGCTCTTGGGGGAACCTCATTCCGTGCCTCCTCTCCGTTCTGGAGTTGGCTGGTGATCTTCAGGATGTCTCAGCCTGTAGCTGCGTCCCCCTGTCCCTGTGTGTCTTCACATCGTCTTCCTACGTGCACATCTGTGCAAATCTTCTCTTAACTAGGACTCTATCCTGTTGGATTAGGATCCACCCTGATGACCTCATATTAACTGGATTACTTCTGTAAAGGCCCTTTTTAATTTTTTCATTTTATTCCTTTTTTGAGAGAGACAGAGCACGAGCAGGGGAGGGGCAGAGAGGGAGGGAGACACAGAATCCGAAGCAGGCTCCAGGCTCTGAGCTGTCAGCACAGAGCCCGATGCGGGGCTCGAACTCACAAACCGCAAGATCACGACCTGAGTTGAAGTCGGACGCTTAACCGATGGAGCCAGCCAGGTGCTCCAAGACCCTCTTTCATAATAAGGTCGCATTCTGAGATA
This sequence comes from Panthera tigris, assembly GCF_018350195.1. NCBI lineage: Eukaryota > Metazoa > Chordata > Mammalia > Carnivora > Felidae > Panthera > Panthera tigris. Next base: position 76,403,767 of record NC_056671.1, read on the forward strand.
CTGGGATACTTCAACTTACCTGTCTTTTGTCGTGGGAGTGGGGGTGGGGCACGATTTAGCCTATAACCCAGGGAATAGTTCGAGATGACCTACTCCCTTCTTTCTGTGTTCAGGTGTGTGCCAAGTTCAAGACCTCAGCCTCAGGGCTTTCCTGGTGCTCCCCATCCCTGGCAGCTATGTCACTCAAGGGGCACCACTCTTGGGGCTGCTTGTTGAGACTTCAGAAGCTTCCACGTCTCCTGCTAACCTCAAGGGACGGAGGAACCCCTTTTCTCAGAGAGTCTTGCGTGCGAGAAGAAAGATTCTTGTAGCGAGAGCTGCACTTAGGGTTAGCTCCTGAGGTACGACCGGGACTGCGGTCACTCCCACCCTGAGAAGTCTACACTCTTACTAAGTAGGTTAAAGGAAAGATCATGCAGAAAGTGCTGGGCACAGAGTAAATGCTCCGGGGTAGAGAGGTTAGTGTTTCTGTGCCTAGGACCCATTGAGCAGAATACACAGCTGGCTTCGGGTCCCCCTTCTCCCCACACGCTTCCCTGTTTGCCCGAGGCTTGCTCTCAGCAGACCCGCCGTTTACCGGTCCACACGGCACCTCCCTCTGCCCGACCTTTGTTCCTGAGACCACGGGGGGTCTCGGCCGTGACCATCTCTGTGGCGGCCAGAGGGGTGCTGAACACCTGTCTCCGTGTGTCCCCTTCAGTGCCAGTGTCCCGAAGCGTGCGGTGACCATGACAGCAGAGGCGTAGCCCAGCTGTGCTGTGGGAGCCAACGCTCTCCCGAGTTCATTAAAAGTATCCTTTCCTCTGTTTAGTTAATAAAGGCCGAGCTCCCTGAGTAGTTCTCTACTTGAGAATTGGCTGTCTTTCCCAGGTTGGCACGGCTCAGTGTTGATTCTGCTTTGGCTTTGAGTTCCAAGTTCCTCTGTTGGACCAGCGGTGTTCCTTCACGAGCACAAAGACACAGGTGGGATTAGCCAAGGAGTTGACCTCAATGTTCCTGAAGAGTGATGACACTGGAAGTCTGGTCCCACACTGGCTGATTTCAGTGCCGTTCCGTGTCTGTGCACCTGTGTTTTAAGGCTACTAGATACATTTGGGGGTAAAGGGAACTAATGTATAAAAAAAAAGAGAATGTATCTTTAGTCTTCATTTGAAGTTTGAGTTGGATTGATTTTTCTTTCGAACCATGAGAGAAGTAGATGAGCAGGTGTCTGCATCCTACCTGCCTCATGTAAGACCAGAGAGGCTGACCGAAGCATCACCTCTCAGATTCCCCTGCCTTATTTCCTTTAGAACATAATGCCTGACAGGCTTGTGTTATTCCAGGGTACTTGTAACTGTGTTCTCATTAGACAATGGTGTGTTTTTAAACAGGCAAGAACCCACTCACCTTTGCTCTAAAATAAACAAAAAGCAGTACTGGCTGGTTAATGAAAATGACAGGTAGGCCTTGTAGATTGCCCTTCCTACACCCCAGTAAACAAGGGCACGGTCGGGTGTCAAAGACCTTGGCATCCAGTAGAGGTGAGGCTGTACCCTCTTCCCACCCTCTACGGGTGATTGGATAGTGGGAAGGGAAAAACTGAGTTGAATGGACCCATTGTGCTGCTGGATCCTGGAGAAACAAAGAGGAAAAGTGGAGTCTCCGTGGTTCCCAAAGTGTGGTGCCCAGATGAGCAAATTTTAGAGATGCAGAGTATCATCCTGTTCTACCTTGGGTCAGAATTGGCAACTCGGACGGGGGCCCACCAGCCTGTGTTTTTGTCAGCCCTCCGGGTGATTCCGATGGCCGCCATGGTTTGAGAATCTCTGCTCTAGGAATTTCTAATCCCCAGGTCACAGCCAGTGTGGTGATGCTGTGTGCTAGAGAACAGACCCATCTGCCTTTGAGTCTTCTTCATGGTGCACGTACGGCAGACAGGGCACGTGTACGTATTCTCAGTTGCTCTGGTTAATGTTTACAGAGGGCAGACACCATCAGAGTATAGGGACTGCCAAGTGAGAGCAAGATCGAAGTAGGTACCTGGACAAAGGTGAAGTGTAGACGGGGAGGGGGGTGCGGGGAGGGGGAGCCATCTTGTGACAGGATGGGCAGCACACGTGGGGAATGTTAGAAGGTTTCCTTGATAAATCTCACCAACTTCCTAATTTTTTTGTCAGAGCGGTATCCTCTGTGCCACAGGGGTTCTTATGTGGTGACGTGGTGCCCCACATAGATTGCCTTCTCTGGCCTGGACGGTTGATAGATGGAGCGCATTTCTATTTCTACTAGACTATAAACGGTGCTTAAATCCTAAGAGTCAGACTGTATGGTTTTCAAAGAACTTCTTGGGGGATGATTTAGCATTTAGGCCCACGATCACTGAGGATCCAAAGGACTTGCAAGATTGAAGCCTATTTTCAGCCAGCTCAGGATTCTGTCAGCGGGAGCCTGGAGGAAGGTACTGGGGAGAGGATATGGCTCTCCTCTCTGTTGCTACGTGGGAGAGCCTGGTGGATTGCACTCTTTCTTGATAGCCATTTATGCACCTGTTATTAACATGTTTGCCCCGCCCAGAGAGTTTCTGCCTGAACTACTTGGAATTCCTGTCTATTTTTCTTCTTTGGAGTTCTGGAAGCTCATTGCCCTTTGTGCAAAACAAAGGTATATTTATCTACATAAACATTTAGAGTTGATAACACTTTGGCAGGCAGGAATGAATTCTATGGAGCGTGTGGTCAGTGAATACGCAAGCATGGTAGAGATAAATTGGTCTTTGAAAACGTATGGCTTTGGGGTTATGCTGATTACTCAGTTAAATACATAGAATAGCTACTTAAATCTTTAAGATCGGTGAAGACTGATAATGACAGAATTTCACTGGTAAATTTGAAAGTGTGTTTCTATAGCGAGGCTATGGGTTTATTACGCATGGACATTCTCCTGGGTTTTTTTTTAAATGAATTAGATGCCACAGATAATTTAACGATAAAGACCATAGACTCTCTTAAATAACAGTAGTAGGGCTTTTTGCGTGTGCGCATGCGTTTTTAAAAATGGGTGCTCAGGTAAAAAAAATGTGTTTTCCAGATAGAATTTTTGTTCATGGAACCATATCTGAGACGGTGGGCTGGGGGCAGGGGAGGGGAGGAATGGGGAGATGATTCATTACATAGTTCATAGTTTTGTATTCAGCCAGAGCATCTGAGGAGTATTTAAAGTTTATACAAAGCGAACCCGAGTTACGTATTTTTAGTGTGCGTACTCTATGGTTACAGTTACCCCGGATCCTCAAAATTAGGGCCCCTGTATGTTTGGGTTATTGTCTACTGCTTTATGCCGGGCTAGTCCTGGAGAGGTTACAAACGTGACTAGTTATGAAGGTTGAAGACAATGATTAAAAATACCTCTGAACTGTCATGGCCACTTGAAATTAGTGATAATTGTAATTATGTTCGATATAATGGTCTTGTTTGGCTGAAGATTTTCATAATGTCATTGCTTATCAAGAGACAACATCGGAGCGCCTGGGTGGCTCAGTGGGTTGAGCGTCTGACTTGATTTCGGCTCAGGTCACATGATCTTGTGGTTCATGGAATTGAGCCACATGTCGGGCTCCATGCTGTCTGGGAGCCTGCTTGTGATTCTCTCCATCCCTCTCTGCCCCTCCCCTGCTCCCTGTCTCTCTTTCTCTCTCTCTCTCAAAATAAATACACATTAAAAAAAAAAAAAGAAAGACAATACTACTGTACTACTTGAGGACGGTCAGAGGAGTTTTAATTTTGTTGGTCCATTTCTAGTCTGAGAAGTGCAGATCTTTTGATCTCTAGATGGTTTATTGTGGGATATTCACTTACATTAGGCGGTAAGCCCCCTCAACTTTCCAAACACTCTTAGGTTGCGGAATGCTCCCTGCATGTGAGGAGGTGCCTGTGCCCCCGCATTCCTGAATTACTTTTTCAGAAGATAGATTCTTGTGCGAAGTCTTAGCTCATCAGTTGGGAAAATGGGTAATGTCTCTCAAAAGCACACATTTGAATTGCTCCCTCCCTTAGATGCGCATGGGGGCTAACAGTTGAGGCCTTTGGCAGAGCGGATTTTAAGACCCTCCTAAAGAGATAACACAAAGGTGCTGTGACCTAGTCATTACACATTGCTTCACTGGCATGGGCCCCACAGGAAGACGCGTGCTGGTACGATGACGATGAAGCAGACTTCTCCAACAGGACACTGAGCATAGATACTATGGGAATTAAGATAGTCCCTTTTACTCCACTTACGGTGTTCCAGACCTTTCTTTCAAGGCCCTTTGAGACGTCTTTACTCTGTTGCTTAAAAAGGAAGGTGGCTGTTAAATCAGGGATTGAGGCGAAAGCCATAAATGCCTCTATACCTACTTTATCGGCACACACATGATATTTTTAACTTGAATTTTCTAGTTGCTGCCATTTGGGACCATTTCTGGAGCGGGGGTGGGGGTGGTGGGATGGCGGTGGCCACTCTGGGACTGGCTGTGACCTCCAGTCTCGGCATCCCAACTGAACAGTAACATAGCTCTGCTATTTGGACTTTATGGAGAAATGAGAGGAAGGAAAAAAAAATCCCTCACGGTCTCCTTAATATAGTAATAAATACTATTTTATAGTTTGGTATATTTATAATGCCGTAGCTATATTTGCGTTTATAGTTGTGATGATATACAATTTTAACTTTATTTTTAGACAAAGCACAGGCAACTAAATCAAGTTCATTAATACCGTCTTAATGGCTCCATAGCATTTCATATGTACATATATATGTGTGTGTTTGTGTGTGTGTGTGTGTGTGTGTGTGTATATATATATATATATATATATATATATATATATATATATATAAGGATGTCTTCTCCTCATTCATGAAATGGGGTTACTAACATCCTCCTTGCCAGGACTGTTTCAGGGATTAGAGATGGTATATACATAAGACACAAAATACAAGGCCATTCATCCAGGAAGTACTTGATAAATGATACCGGAAGTTATTGCCTCTGTTCATAAGATATTCCCTGCATTTCTGATTGTCTTAGAATAATCATAAAAACGTACAGCTTCTTTGAGTTCTTTTTTTTTTTTTTAAATGTTTCTTTGTTTTTGAGAGAGAGACAGTGCGAGCCAGGGAGGGGCAGAGAGAGAGAGAGAGAGACAGACAGAGACATACACAGAATCCGAAACAGACTCCAGGCTCTGAGCTGTCAGCACAGAGCCTGATGTGGGGCTCGAACCCACAAACCGTGAGATCATGACCTGAGCTGAAGTCGGACACCCAACCAACTGAGCCACCCAGGGGCCCCACTTCTTTGAGTTCTTAATATGCACGGCCAACTTCATAAAGGCAGCATTTGCAGTATGTGCCTTCCTTCTTGTCTGACTTTGTTTTCTGTGGAGGGGAGGGGTAGACTACCTCTTTGAGACTACCTCATCCCCTCTGTGACTCTTTGTCTCTGTTCCCCTGCCCCCCATTTCTTTGACCTCCTCCATTGCATAGTCCTTTGCATATGGTGGACACTCAGTGACTATTTGAGGAATTAAATCATTTACTAGACAGGTTCTGAAAAGGGAGCTGTTTTTGTTGTCCCTCCTTTATGGCTTTGTGAGCTGCTCTCCACTCTGTTAAAGCTTTACTAGAAGGAAGTGTTTTCTTAACCTTTGATAGTTGCCTGTATGTGGGGAAAGTACATAATAGAGTATGCTGGAGACAAAGGCTACTGTATGAAGATTTACAATTTATAGGTGAAACTTTTTTTTCTGGTGACTATATGCAGTGAACAATAGTCATACTCTTAGAACGTAAGAAAACATTGGTTTTAAATAGTTGGTTTTGTGTGTTTTTTTTAAACAAACTCTTTTAAATGTTTTCAGGAGCTGTTCCATGTCTACAGAGATGTCAACAAATTATGTGTATATGTGTTAGAGGTAGACAGCTGGGCCTGCAGTTACACCCCCCGACCCTTGTAGGCTTTCAGGATTCTCGGGGACCCCAATCTGAGACACCCGCCCCCCGCCCCCACGACTGGTTGTAGATGGCATGGGACCAAGAGTCAGTCCCGACTAGCAATTTCAAGGCTTAGGAGATGGGAAAGGTTGTAGCATAGGGTGAAGTCCCTCGTCGCTCCCAACCACAAAATCACAACTAAAGCATTGAAAAGCGTATTCTTTTTCAGCGGTTTCACAGAATATGCCTGAGCTGTAAAATTGTAATGCCTCTCTTAACCTGCCTTGAGCCAACATAAGAATTCATTGGTCTCTAAACTGCCCCACTGCTGTCTTGTATTTGTTGAAAGAACGTACAGAGTAAGTCATTGCCATTACTGGTAACGAGTGATGTATTTCAAAGTACCTTTCATGCCTTTCATTAAGTCTCAAAGACTGGAACGTATATGCGTATTCTTTCAAGAATCTTCAGTAGTCATCCATTTAAGGCAATTTTCTGGGTAGAAAAAAAATCTTTTTGAAGCCCTTTTGGGTTTTTACTGAAATGTAGACTAGCAATGAAATTACAGGTTTCACTGCCTCGTCAAAGAGTTTGTTATGGTTGAAGCATATGTGTAACTGTTATTGGTATTTTCATAACTTTTTTGCATTTATAAAAATAGTACTTGCTCACAGTAGAAAATTCAGAAAAAAACTATGAAGAAGAAAATCAGCATAATTCATAAACTTATCTAGAGAGAACAGCTATTAACTTTAGCTATGGTTTTCTCTATTACTTTTTTTTTAACATTTATTTTTGAGAGACACAGAGACCGAGCACGAGCAGGGAAGGGGCAGAGAGGGAGAGAGAGAGACACACACAGAATCTCAAGCAAGCTCCAGGCTCTAAGCTGTCAGCACAGAGCCCGACATGGGATTGAACCCACAAACCGTGAGATTACGACCTGAGCCGAAGTCGGATGCTCAGCCGACTGAGCCACCCAGGGACCCCTCCATTACTTTGTTTGTATGTGTATGTAGAATTAGCCACGTTTTTAGGTCCTGCTTATTCCTTAGTGTTAGACTATGATTATTTTCTCCCATTTAAAAATATTTGAGGGGCACCTGGGTGGCTCAGTCAGTTAAGCGTCTGACTTCCACTCAGGTCATGATCTCATGGTTCTTGAGTTCAAGACCAGCATCGGGCTCTGTGCTGATAGCACAGATCAGCTTCGGATCCTCTGACTCCCTCTCATTCTGCCCCCCCCCCCCCACCTCGTTCTCTCTTTCTGTCTTGCGTGCTCTCGCTCTCTCTCTCTCTCTCTCTCTCTCAAAATAAATAAACTTTAAAAACATTATTTGAGACATGATTTTCATGGTTTCATATGCTTGCACATGATTACACCATAATTTATTGAATCACTTCCCTATTGGGCTGAAAGTTTGCTTCTAATTTCTTTTTATACATGATGCTGTAGTGAGTATCTTTTGCACGTCAGTATTTGCTTGCATGTCCGGTTATTTCTTTGGGATTAATCCTTAGAAATAAGTTGAATCAAAGGCGTCAACTCTTGGTACTGGATACCTGCTGCCATGTTGCTTTCCAGAAACCTTGTAAGAATTTCTTTCCAGTAGTAGAACATTAAGATGTCTGCCTCTTCAGAAAGTGCTCCCTTTTTTGCATCTCTGGCAATTTGTTAGAGTAAAATCTTCAGTTTCAATAGTATTGCTAAATTCCTGTGTTTTGCTCTCTCACACTTTCTAGGTAATATCTTTCCTTATCTTGTGCTGTTTCTTGATTGTAGATGTCAGTAATTTATGCAACACTGGCTGTAATAGTAGCAGGGGAAAAGAATGAGGAAAATCTTCAGCAAATAGGTTTTCCAATGAGACTTTCTCTGGGTCAGCTAAGTCTCTGTCAGATGCCTCAGGGAGTCCAAACAAATATGGTGAATGGCACGATATAATGTGCTACTCGAGACCTCTGTTCTTGGCTGTTAGGGAAAATAGACACAACCCTTGCACAGGCTGTCCCAGTCGCATATGGAGCATGACCTCAATGAACTTAACCTCTTTGTTACAGGACAGAATTCTTGCTTCCTTTAGGTTACAGTTCGGTGTTCCCTTAGGAGGGAAAAATGGTTGAAAAATGAAGACCTTTCTCGTTACTCCTCTGATATCCAAGTATCTTAGAAGGACACTTTTATAGCTGGGGGAAGAGGCCATGCCATTCCAACCTGGCTGCAGCCCGAACGTATTCCATCTTGAATGTTCTGCCCAGTGGAGCAACCCTGCCCTCCTGCCCCTTCTCCTCCTCACTGCCCTGCCTCCTTTAAAACGTATGGATCTCCACAAAGACTGTTTAGTCTGACAAAAATAAGTAAATAATCTGTGCAAAAGGATTAGCCTTTACACATTCTTGTTTGTTATGGAACATGTGAGTCCGCAGATGGAGAGGGCCACGCATCGCTCCATTAATGTTGCCTCAGACTAACTGTCCTCGCTCGTGGTCGCTCTAAAGGTTGAGCAGTAGGCAAACCCAGGTGGTCTTATTTTCATCTCTCCCTGAGAAACGGGCTTGTCCTCGCTGGGATAAGTGTTTTGTTTTGTTTTTGCCTAATGGTGACGAAGGTGGAATGAGACCCGTCTCTGAATTCCTGTCCCTTAAAGAGTAGTGGAAAAGAGACCCAAGGAGAGGGGAAACAGAATTTTCAGTGCTGGGCTCCGTGCTGGGGGCGAATGGGACAACAATTTAAATGCTCTGTGCTCAGCAGTTTTGCAAAATCAGGATGGGCTTTTCGACCAAGGTGTTTTAGTGACTTCTCGGGAGAGAGCAGGTGCTCGTGAATTTTTTGGTCGAGCACCTCGGCTTTTGTTAGACTCCTAAAGATTTCATTCCAGTTCACAGGATCTATCTTCTAGCCTTTGATTTCATGCAGTTTCTGGTATCTGATTCGTGCAAGACACGGTGATAACACCTTTCAGTTTTTTCCCTCGAAAATCATCTGTGCACATGTGAGGGGTCTTATTGGTGAGTGAGCAGCCGGACTCTCCCGGCTCATTTTCTCTTCTGAAATTTACATACTGTGAAAAATACAGAAGAACCTGAGAGCCTTCAGATGCATTTTGTGGTTTGCCCAATTCAGACATGGACCTCGGGAGGCCAGTTCTAACTTTCAGACTCCTCACGTAAATAACATTAAATCCTTAGGATTCTGAGGACAGACCCTAGTGTTTGATAAGCCCTTGCAGACCTAAGCACAAATGCACCATCATGGGCAGGAAGCAAAAGATTCAGGGCCTCTTGTGTGATGGCCTAAAATTTCAAGAGCTGTGTGAAAGACCTTGGTTATAAAGCCAAGGTCATAGGTGGTGCCTTGGAATTCATGGGCTTCTCTCCAAAGGGTAGAGCTGCCTTGTCAGCGGGTGCATACCCCTCCTCGGTGGGTGATGTTGCTGGCCCAGTAAGGGATTAAAGCCCCAGTACTGGTCTGTAGCCTGAGACTACGCACGGTCACCCAGGCCCGTAAGTTAGAAGTTGGCAACCCTCCTCAACTGACCTCCTCGCCGCTTTCAGTGACCACCCCGGCTTTTGGAGCACGCCTCCCGGCTGCTCCGTGTCCTTTGTTTTTGGTCCTTGCTGCTTGCTGTGTTTAGACCTTTGTCAGTCCTTCGTGCAGAAGCCTTCCAGCTGGTGTGCCCGCTGCTGCTTTACCTCCTTGTCATGAGTCTGATCGAGAATCTTCCCTTTCAGCAACTCAATGCTAATAGTGACGTCATGGCAGAGGCAGCTAACGTGTGTGGAGTGCTTCCTACATGGCAGGTGTCATTGCCGTTTTAATCTTACTGACAGCCTCCTTGTAATAAAAGCAAGTACTGCTATTATCCCCATTAGGTAAATGGTGAAACTGAGGCACAAAGAGGCTATATAAGCTTTCAGCAGTCCTAGAGCTACAAGTAAGGGGAGCCAGGATTGACCCCTAGTGGCAGTGGCCAGCTCTTTAGTTGCATACAAGGCTCCTTGTGGTTTGAGCCAGGGCGCACTCTCCAGCTGCCGCCCCTCCCCCCCCCCCCCCCCCCCCCCCCCGCCCCCGGCTCCAGCCTGCCACTGGACCCTTGGTTATGCTCTTCCCCTTCTTGGCCTCAGATGCCCCTCTGGGAGGGGCGACAACATTGACCAATGCGCGGAAATCATGCGGGACATCTGATAAATGCAGAATCCCAAGTCTCAACCCCAGAAATTTTGATCTGGGCGGCTTGGAATGAGGACAGGCACCCGACGACAGGTAACCCTGGTGAGCACAAGGTCAGGAACCACTGCTGTGGAGTGTTGTATTCCTGGGTACCTGGCACACCCTGTCTGAGTCATTGCTTTAATTCTCTGTGTCCGGTTCAGATGGGGGCAGGGACGGTGTCTTTCATATTCATTGCTTGTCTCCTTGCCTGGGAATAGAGTAGTCACTCAGTAAAAGAGGATGTTTAAATCCTATCAGTTTGTCATCTCCTTTTAAAGGCTGAAAAGAAAGAACGTGGTACCTAAACTACTTTACTGTGCAGAGAAGGCCAAAGGTTTGTGAAATGGAATCTCTCTCCTAGTCCACAAGGATTGAGCTTCTCGGAGAGTAATGTTCATGCTGGCCCTGAGTTGTCCTAAACATCAGCCACCAGGATAGTAACTAGTTGCCAGGAGTGACTTCTGAGCTTTGCCGTAACTGTGATGAGCAGTTTGATTGTCCCCACCCAGATGCCCGTGGGGCTACCCCGCAGTAGGATAATGAGGAGGCATGGAACCTGGTATGTCAGGGTTGGCCAGCCCCCAGTTTGCACTAGGAGGTAGTCAGTGGCCCGTCAAATCAGCAATCACAGCAGAAGTGGGGGGTCGGAAAGAGCAACAGAGAACCTCAGAAGTCTCACGAGAGAGGAAAGCAAAGCACGGATTCAGGATTAGAATGGCTGTCGCTGGTAAGGCACTTACACTGTGTGCCTGGTGCTGAGTGTGCTAATACTAATATAACCCTCTGAACTGTTCCCATTTCATGCGTGAACAGTCTGAAGTTAAGAGTGGTCAAGTGACTGTCTGAAGGTCACTCAGTTGATGCAGCTGAGATTTGAGACTCCAGTGGAAATGGTCAAGGGCATCAGGAGAAGAAGCACCATCAGAGGAGGGAGGGATGGTCCTCCTGCCTGTTTCCTTCCATGTCCTACCTATTCTGGTGTGTGAGAGAGAGAGTGTGTGTGTGTGTGTGTGTGTGTGTGTGTGTGTGTGTGTGTGTGTGTGTTAAGTTTGTTTATTTTGAGAGAGCATCAGTAGGGCATGGGCAGAGGGGGAGAGAGAATCCCAAGCAGGCTCTGTGCTGTCAGCACGGAGCCCTAACATGGGGCTCGAACTCACGAACCTCAAGATCATGACCTGACCTGAAATCAATAGTCGGATGCTCAACCGACTGAACCACACCCAGGCACCCCTGTTTTGTTCTTCTCAAAGTCGTATGTATTGATGGTTACCTCCAACAACAAAATCATCTACCAGCATATATAAGTAGTCACATGAAAACCAGAGCTCTCTACCCCTAAACCTATACCCCATATCTACGCCTCTTAATGGTAGCTTCTGATGAGCTGCTGGGGTGTCTTTCCTAAACGTCCTGATGGAGAAGTAAGTCTTAACTAAGCCTTGACCTCCAGACTCAATTAGCCTTTTGTCGCAAAGGTAGGGAATATATGGAGGTAGAACTTCAGAGGGCAGAGAGTCTTCCAGAACTGCTGTCCTTACTGGAGGGCTTATGTGGAGTCAGGTGTGAAAAAGACTCTGGAAATGGAATTCTTCCTCTCTCCACTCCTGCAGAACGTCACGTTCAGAAATGAAGGCCGTCCAGGGACAGCAGACGTCACCACCAGCTTCTTCTCAAACACTCAGGTGTTGTTTGAACCCCGGATGGCCTTCATTCCCTTGCCCTGGACTCACATGCACAAACATACACCTACACATGCCTCTTGTGTTGTGCTTGTTGCTTAGGTAATATGTTTTTGATACCCAGCAGGTAGATTGGCTAGAAGCTGGTAACATGTTCCGGAAGATTCAGCCCGGTGTTGATCGAGAGTGATTTCTTGAACTCAAAACTGTGGGCTTCACCCTTTATGCTCTGATAAAACCTCTTAGTAGAGATTCAGGCTTTATTCCCTATTCCTCCTGTATCTAGCTGTGTTTACTTAGGATGGGATGGGCTGTAGTTATACCGAGTGACGAGAAGTGAGTTTGAATTGTTCTGAGATTCAGAATATTCTAACTAAAAGAGATCATGCAGTCCAATAGTTTAAAACTTTTTTTAAAAAATTACAGGACCCTGTCCAAAAAAATTCTAACTTGGAAGCCCAATAGAGAAAACAGATTATGGCAGAACTGGTAGCCTGTAGTTATCCTGAGAGGGTTATGCAAAAACTAAGGCTCTGTAGATAGAGTCTGCAGTTTGCAAACCCCTGATTGAGTCCAACCCCTTTATTTTGGAGATAACGAAAACTGAGGCTCAGCCGCGTTAAAGTGACTTGTCCAAGGTACCCAGCTGGTTATTTGGGGGTGTTGAGAAGCAGATAAGATCTCCAGGTGTGGCCTTCCCCAAAGTAGACACTCGGCCCCGGGCGTCTTGATCTTCCACCAGGCACGACAACAGCAAAGATAAAAATTAGGTCGTCGTAGCAGTCACAGTACAAAATGTTTTCCAACTTGGCAGACTTTGAGGAACTCCTGCCCCTAGACGTGCCTCCCGGCCGGCTCTGTTGGTGGTCAGCAACAGCGGACTGCCGCAGGGCTGCGTAGCACGCACCCGGAGAGGCGGATTCTGGAGCAGACGACTTGCCTCCCTTCCCACTCTCCCCTGCTTACTCTGTAACTTCGGGCAAGCTTGATTTCTCCGTCTCCTTTTCTTACCTGGGAAACGTGACAACGTAATAAGCTTGCACCGGGGATCCGATGAGATACCGCGCACGTCTCGCGTGCGACAGCACAGACGGGGGTGCTTGATGGTGACGTGCTTGGCTTGTGGGACTGGCGGCTGTAATGGTGGCACTGGTGCCGTTCGTGCTCACAGTTGAGGTGGTATCGATTACTGTTCAGGCTGCTCTGGCGTCTTCCTGCTCATGTGCTGACGCTCGATGCCCCGTCCCATATCGCAGCTCTGTGCTCTAGTACCGTTCACCTTGCTGAAATGGGAAAGCGCCGTCATCCTCACTCAGCTGAGGGCCACGCGTAAATGCCCGTTAATGACCTTCGTTGTTTTAATCATTTTTTGTTGTTCACTCCTGTCTGCTCCTAGCAGAGTCTTCGGAAGGTAGTTGGTGCTCATTAAATGTCTGTTGCTATGAAGGGTATGATGTACCATCAGAAAGGGAGGAAGAACCTGGAGCCAGTGTGGGTGACTGTGCTTAGCCTTGAACTTGGCTCTTCCTGTACCCTGTGCTCCCTCCCCTTAAACATCTCTTGTTACCAATTCCCACACTTGTGACTCTCTCTTCGTGCAGCACTCTCTTCCGGGGAGCTTCCTGGTTGCTCTTTCATCCCGACACCCTAGTACCTACCTCAACCTGGATGAGCACTCGGGACATGGATAGACGGGTCTTCTTGTCACAGCTGGAAGACCTTGTCCCACTCAGAGAACACACTCTCAATTCCCAACTGCGCCCGTTACTTACTGTGAACTATTTGGGGGGATTCAAACCAGAGCAAATAAATGATTAGTAGAAGAGTGTGCACGTCGTTCAAGTGAATGCTCAAGTCCTTACTGCAGTTAGGTAACAGGCAGCAGTCGTGGTAGCCAAGGGCCGTGAAAACAAGAGAGGGAGTCAGCAGTGTTGACGGTGTTCTCTATGGTCTGGGATTGTGTGTGTGCGTGGGCACACATTCATCTTCATGGCAGACTCAGAGCCTGTTTTTGAGATAACAGAGATATCAGACCTTCCTTGAGCTTTTTTTAGCAATAGCTTGGTGGCTGGAAATAGAAAATCAGCTTCTATAGGTAAAAAAATAGTCTTTTCTAATACTACCTGGAACAGCGGTTTTCAGCGTGTGGTTCCTAGATGAAGAGTATCAGCATCCCTTGGACTTTATTAGAAATAGAAATTCTAGGGTCCCACTTCAGACTAACCAGATCTTTGGAGGGGTCTTTGGAAGGGGGGCCCAGCGATCCATGTTTCTGCTACCCCCTCCCCTCCAGCAGTTCTGGTAAGCTAAAGCCTGAGAGCCTCGACCTTAGAAATTGCTTCCTGATTCATCACCAGACCACGGTCCTAATTAGGAAGGTGCTCTTGGGGAATTGAGGCCTAGATTGGGTTCTAGCTCTCGAGTCATCTTTATTCTGAGGCTGACGGTGTCCAGATAAGGAGAACTAGGTACATTGGGTTTGATGTTCTTTAATCAAATAAATCTATCGTTGATGGATAAGAGGCAAAGGATGACTAATACCATCTTCTAAACTAGAATGTTAACCATACTTACTGATAACAATATAACCAAGCAGATTCTGTTGCTGGTTTTTATTTTATTTTATTTGTTTGCAAGAGATTTGTTGTAGCTTCCATTAAGATGCGTTTTATGGGTAATAAATACTATATCTACCAACAGTCACTGACTTTTGATTTCTGTTTTGGATATGGAGTCCTATTATTACCAAACTTAATTATATGACACCTCTCTCTTTAAAGGATTTCATGGCATATTTATTGAGGTATTGAATAAAAATCAATCTAAAGTATTTTATGATGCTCTAGGTAATCTTTGGAAAGATCCTAGAAGTTGCAAGGTAAGGGTTAATAGTCATGGCATAGCCACTAAAGGATTATTTTCAAATTGGATAGAAATCATGTTGCATGTCATTAGAAGCGTGGAAATTTGGGGATTGAATGCATGAGAGCCATATCTATGATTTTCAGGACCTCCAGTGTGAAACAGAAGAACCTGGGTTTTGAACGTTTAAAGAGTGGTAGATGGCTTGACTAGATTTGAGCTATCCCAGCGTAAGACTTTCAGAACATGTGACTGGACTTAATTAGACTCTTAGGAGAAAGTCTACCGTAAATAGTCCTTTTAATATACTTTTTGCTAAAAGTGTTCAGTTAATCTAGGCTTTACTGAAATCTACAACATTGGGCAAATCTCTTTTGATTTCCTGGACTCTTCTTTCAGTTTTGAGTTTTTGTTTGAATCTGGAAAATGATAGGTGTTGGTTTAGATGATCAATGCCTGTTGTACCTTTATTAAAGGAACAATCATTTTTACCTATATAGTGGAAATCAGAATATAAATCAGATGCAAACTAACTTTTTTTGCTAGGTTTTGCTAGTCTGAGAAAATTTCATATGCCATTTTAATAATCTTTCTTGTAATCTTTTCAGAATCTGTTTAGGAAAAGAAATATGGCAGATTCGTTCTTTTGAATTAATGGGAAAGATCAAAAGTTAGTGTATGTTTCATGTGTTTTCGTGGTAATTTTGCTTTTAAATAAGCATCATTGACTCTTGTTAATAGAAACTTTTCTTGTGTATTTCCTTAGTTGGCATGTTGAAAATGTTACTGTGTAATTTCCGTAGTGGGCATGTTAAAAATGTGACTGTCTAGATTGTAGAATTTACATAAGCTGGGCCATTAACTGCTATTTGCATTTTCATTTAGGTTTTGTCTACTTTCTTTTTGAACTTTTTTTTAAATGAAAGGTATCATCCCTCTAAATCCTGAAATATTTTCTTACAGTGATCCGTATGTGAAACTTTCATTGTACGTTGCGGATGAGAACAGAGAACTCGCTTTGGTACAGACAAAAACAATTAAAAAGGTAGGTGCCCATCCTTAATTAAATTTCATGTAAGTCATAATTTAATACAATTGCATTAAGTACTTTGGCTGTGTAGAATTTGATATTTTAAGTTTGGCAATATTTTAATTTTAAGCATCTCCCAGTTATAATCTATAAATTTAACATAGACCACCAAGCTTTTCAGTATTATCTCAAGATATCCATTCTGGCTTTTAGTTAAATGACTTTAAAACCAATATTCTTAAAAACAAGTATTATTACAGGTAGCAATCTTTTCTTCAAAGAATACAGCAGAGCAAGGGTTCGTTCTGGTTGGCTTGTTGTTTTTCATGAAGACATTTAAAATAATTTAAAACACATTTAATGGAATGGAGTGGAGTGGCTTGTGAAATCGGTAGGCACAAAAGTAATTGTTTTATTTGAAACAAATATTACCGAAGGAAGTAAAATATTGCTTAGTTCCATGAAACCATTAACAAACTATACATTTATGTGTATCTATTTTCTAAATCTTACACGATTTCATTACAGATGTTTCCATAATTATATTTTAATTTATTTATGCGTTTCCGTGTGTGCGTGCTTGTGTGTGTGTGTGTGTGTGTGTGTGTGTGTGTGTGTGTGTGTAAATATAAGCTTTTGCTCCGTATTTGGGGGCACTTATTGAAAGTGTAGGTTTTTTAAAAAAATCAAAAGTACTGTTTTCATCTTCGCTTCAGGATTTACCCATTACTAGTATTTTCCCTATCACCTCTGTGGGGTGGATCGTCTGCTACTTTGGGTGACAAGCATTTCCTGGAGAACACGGTGGCTTTAACAAAACGCTAACTCTCCTCCTATTGTGCAGACACCCGAGCTCCTTGACGGGGTCGTTGTGTATGTAGAAGGCACCGCTTACCGTTGAGCGTCCTCCACCTGGCATTGTGACCGGCATTAAAAATCTGTTTTGCAAACAGGAGCCGGGGTTTCGCTTAGCCGGGAGGACTCCCGCGAAGCGCGGAGGCCATTGTTCCCCGGAGTTAGGCGCTGTCCCCGCGGCAGCCGGCAGCCGGCAGCGCGGGGAGCGGGGGCGCCCGCCTGGCGGGGCCTCGCGGCGCGGGCCAGCCGGGGAGCTGGGCGCCCGCACGCGGAGGGAGCCGGGAACCACGGCCCCCCGAGCGAGCGGCGCCGCGCCCGGGGATACCGAGATGGCTTTTCGTGCTCGGGGCGGGCCGCCGCCTCCCTCCTCGCCCCGGTAGCGGTAGCGGGTGGAGCGCCGCAGCCGGGGCCGCCGCGCCTCGCTCGCTCGCAGCCTCCGGGTTAGTATTTCTGTGCTGCGCGCGTTCGCTCGGTTTGCCGAACTGCCGTCCTCCCCCTGCCTCGTGGCCGGCCGCCTGGTCCTTCGTGCGCTCCTCCCTCACCTGTCTTTTTGCCTGTCGCTCCGTGCATTTGGGGGCCGCCGGGGTCGGGGACCGCAGCAGCCCTCGGCAGGCCCGGTCCTGCCCTGCCTCTGCGGCCGCCTGCCCGGCACCTCTCCCTTCTTCTCTGCTCTCTGCCACTCCTTACCATCCCCGGCTCCATTCATAGCGAGAAGTACGAAGCCCCGTCGTTTCGGATCCGGATCGGATTCCCTCCTGAGTTGTGGGTGGGCGAAGTGCTGAGTTTAAAAAAAAAAAAGAAAGAAAAAGAAAAAGAAAAAAGCCAGTTCGGTGTTGTGTGAATTCTGTGTTTGTTGTTTTTTATGGTGCGTTTCGTTTGTGTTCCGTCTCTGCTCCTTCGTGTACTAGTGCGTGAAAGGATGTGGATGGATAAAGGCAAATCTCATTCAGACTAGAAACGCACACAGACTTCGGTGAGGTGGTGATTTTTCAGTCTCAGGTTTTAGATACGGTTTTTGAGAGATGTACTTAAGAGTGTTATGCGTGTCCAAATGCATGAACGTGTATGTATGTATTCTTTCACAGTGTCTGTTTCAAGGGATGCTTGCGGTCCCCCTTTTGTCCATACTGAGGACAAAAGTATCCTCTCCATGTCCTTGTGAGATAAATATTTAGATAGATGGGTATGGAGATGGATAGATGGACAGACAGAGGAATGGGTACAGAAGGATTGAAGGATAGAGGGGTGAAGATTTTTTAAAAACTGGTTACTTGGGGGGGAAATGGGAAAATTCACTTTTGGTTCCTAACTGGCGGGTTTTTTTTCATGTACTATAATCTGATCATCAGTACTGTTCTTTATGAAATATTCCTCAGATTTCAGTGTTTACATAAATAGTGAATACTTTCACCTTTCTGCCACCTGCTTCCTTGCTCTCCAGAACAGAGTTGTGCTAGGTTGAGGGAAGTGAACAAAGTTCATTAACTTCTTGATGAAATAATGATAGCAATGTGAATTTCTTGAAGGATATGTTTATGTTTTCATGATGATGGCTCTTTGTAGGCCCCTGACATTGTTCTGATGCATAGCATGCAATTTGTGGTTTATCTATGAATCATCTTTTGTATAAATACATCCCTTCCCATCTAGTTTGGTTTATAGAATAGTCTCAAATAACTGACTGTTTCTTTTTATTGCCATTTTGAAGATCTCTTAGCTATTATTTTTAATCACAAAAAAATGTTCAAGCAAATTATAAGGACTGCCTTGTATTAGTAACTGTTCATGTTTCAAAGACTGTAAAAGATATTACAAGATAATTTCTCTTCCAGACGCTGAACCCAAAGTGGAATGAAGAATTTTATTTTAGAGTAAGTTTTCCATTTTTCTTGTAATAATAACTGTTACTGTTAATTAGATTGATAGCTTATCACTACAGATTCAAATTGAGTGGAAGCTGGTAAATTTTTATGTGAAATTCTTTTCGAGACCCGCCCTGGTAGCCACCTCACGTGGCCTAATTTTCAAAGACTGACTTGGAGTAGCAAAATCTAGACTTGTTTCATTTGGAGATATTTTAGAGAAGTAAAAAGAAAGTTATTTAAGTACCATATTTTAGCTTTTCTACTCAAAGGTTTCTTTCACAATAAGGTAAAATATAATTAAAACAATGGCTTATTTCTATGAGGCATGGATTATGAGTGATTATTTAAAAAATTTTTTTTAACGTTTATTCATTTTTGAGAGACAGAGACAGAGTGCAAGTGGGGGAGGGGCAGAGAGAGAGGGAGACACAGAATCTGAAACAGGCTCCAGGCTCTGAGCTGTCAGCACAGGGCCTGATGCGGGGCTTGAACTCACAAACCGCGAGATCGTGACCTGAGCCAAAGTCGGATGCTAACCAACTGAGCCACCCAGGCACCCCGGATTATGAATGATTTTAGAAATAAAATAAAGCAATAGAGGCAACATGATTAAAAGGAATCCTAAACTTTACCAGTCCTGTCCCAGTTAGGAAGGGAGAGTTTTGTAATTCAAATATGTGGTGTGCATGGATGAGTGTAGGATAAAACTGCTTTTGGACTTCTAAATATCACTGTATTTGGTAAAATTTCCTCAACCTTGTGTCTATAACACCTAGAAGAGTTATATGTAGAAGTAACTTAATTCTGTGAATTAACAGATTACTATTCAAGGAATTTTTGTGGTGGTTCCTATATTTTTTCTACTAAAAATTTTGGAAATACTAAACTGCTCAGCTATTGAAAGAAAGGTTTTGTTTTTTTTTTTTTCTTAATCTCTTCAAAATAAATATATTTTGTCTGTGTAGCTGTTATATTAAAAACTTATTTAACTCCAGAAATGCTGCAGATGAGATCTGCAGATTGGTGTAGATTCCCAAAGAACAATATTACCATTAGACCCGTTACAATTGGTCCTGATTTTTTCCTTTCAATCACAATAGTATTTTATGTGTGCAAACTTAGGTCTCTGTATACGACATCTGTTTTCTATTATGTTCAGAGCTGAAATATGGCATCGATATTTTAATACTCGGTGGATCCTATGTGTAGCCTCTACCAGATGCTTTTTAAATTACTTCATGAAGGACTGAAAAGCTAATGGGGCCAGATAGATGTTATTGGCCCTTAGTTAAGTCTCAGATACAGCTTTCCACTTGTAAAACTCCAAATTACTTAGACTCCTTTTAGCTTAACACCTGGGTCACATTTATGTAAATTTTAGTCCATCCAAGATTGTGTCAACTTATCTTGGCTATAGATGTTTGTAAATTCTATTTTTCTTGGCTTTATAAACAAGGAAGGAGGGCTTTGTTTTATTCAGTCCGCAGATCTCTGCCGAGCACCTACTGTGTGCCGCTCCTGCAACAGCCTGTGGGCCTGTGGATGCATGACCTTCACAGAGCTTCTAGACAGATCCTAAACCCCCTGTCCATCTGCTTGCTCCATCACTGAGCTGAGGCCAGGCCACGGGGCCCGAAGCCCGTAATGCAGTCCGTGCTGCGCTGTCCTCTCAAACTGTATTTCGTTCTACTTCCCACGTGAAGCAGCCCAGACTTCATCACAGTGGACCTGAATCCCATCTCTGGCTCTGCCACCCACAACTTTTGTGACCCTAGAACTCCATCTGAGGACGCATTCTCTGTGGGTTCCTTACCTCTCCCGTAGGAGAGACAAGTCCTGACTTGATCGGGTAGTTTGCAGGATTTACATGCGATCATGTAAATAAGCGTGCTCACCGCCATGTCTCACATGTGATTGGTCATAAATAAATGGCTGTCGAGCCAGAATGATGATTCCTGCCATTTTGGTGAGGTTTTGGTAAAGAGAAGCAAAAACATACTGAAAGCCCAGGAGCTCAGACGTTGACCCCATTGTTGCTGGAAGTGAGGACATCTTTTATTTCTGTGTTCTCATTTCAAAGCATGGGCTCTGGAGACCAGCAGGTCGGACCTGGTTGGGGTCCTTAGTTGCTGTGCATACCAGCTGTGGGCTCTTGGGCAAGTTACTTTCGCTCCTTATTTGCAAAATTGGGGGAACAGCTCTCCATCATAGGTTGCTGTCAGGATTAAATGAGATCATGTGTTTTTAATATTTAATAAGCAGACAGTGCCTTACAAAATGAGCATGCAGGGGTAAATAGCTCGTTTTGCTATTTTCTTCATTTTTGTCGTGGCTATTATCGATATCGTTATAGGCTTAAGAGATTTCCTCAGGCCTAGACCTTTGTGAAGATGTCACGTTGGTCTCCATGTCTTTGTAGAGGAGATTTAAAAAAATTTTTTTTTAACGTTTATTTATTTTTGAGACCGAGGGAGACAGAGCGTGAACAGGGGAGGGGCAGAGAGAGAGGGAGACACAGAATCTGAAACAGTCTCCAGGCTCTGAGCTGTCAGCACAGAGCCCGACGCGGGGCTCGAACTCACAGACCGCGAGATCATGACCTGAGCCGAAGTCGGACGCTTAACCGACTGAGCCACCCAGGCGCCCCTGTAGAGGAGATTTAGAAGCTCCCTCAAACTATTTGAAATTTCCTTTGCAGCTGAAAGCTTTTTCTGCTAATACACCTACAGAATAGCATAGATAGGCATAGAATAATACAGAAATCAATAATAGAAAACGTGACTTACTAGATACAGGATTTACAAAAGGGGAAGCTAATTATTTAGATTACACAAGTGACCTGGGTGCATAATAAAGCATTTTATTCTTTGTCTTCTTTTAACCTTTGAACCATTCCTGCCCGTTTTTGAAAATAATATTTGTGTCCCCTTTATAGGTAAACCCATCTAATCACAGACTCCTGTTTGAAGTATTTGATGAAAACAGATTGGTAAGTGGGTCCTAGCTCTCGATCTTTGCTTCATTTTTTAAAAACTGAATTTTAAAGCAGCATTTTCGAATTCTATCATCTGTATTGTATTTCTAGTAGTACATATGCACCCCCACCGCCAAGACCGTCTTTGTCCTGTTACTGTTTTATGATTCCGACAAATACTTTCGTATGGCTAGGACAGGAAATTTATTTGTATATATGCATGTTTTCATCACAGTCTGTATCAATGAAAATCACACTAGTGATACATCAGAGCCTACGCCTATGCTGTTATATTGGGGCTATCCAACAGTAGGCACATCTGTAAAGAAGCCATCACTCGTATAAATAAACCTTTCAGGCACTTTTAAATATAAGCCAGACTACAACCCTTTTACCCACTCAATAGCAAATCTATGGTGATTCTCTTTGGGAAAGCAAAAATCTAATTAACATTATATAGCAAAAAGCGTGTCTATATTTAGCAGGCAGAATTAAGCTGTATTTGAAAAGTGGTACCTTCTCAAGGGAAATTCATAGAAGGTACCTTTAAAGAACCAAAGATACGCCTGAAACGCGAAACTCATACAGATATTCTATATATAGATTGATAGGTGAGATATGGCCATATTACATATCTATTTATATAATATATATGACTGAGACTTCATTTTAAAAATGAAATTTCAGAAGCAAATTTGGCTTCAAGGCTTTTGGCAGAATCAGCTAACTAGAGTGGAGTGTATTCATAAGGTACCCACAAGCCAAATGTTCCAGCTATGAAGAGGAACATAATTATGTTCTGTGTAAGCCTTTAAGGAACTCTCAAAAGTGGTATCATAAGTCACTGTAGTCTATTGTCAGTTGTATTCAAATTGACTTTCCATGAAACTTGTGTATATTTCTTTAAAAGGAGTGTTCTTGTTTAAAAAAAGGTAAACCTTATAAAAGAGACGCGGAACTACAGAGAACAAATTGAGGGTTGATGGAGGGAGGTGGGTGGGTGATGGGCATTAAGGAGGGCACTTGGGATGAGCACTGGGTGTTGTATTTGAGCGATGAATCCTCAACTCTGCTCCTGAAGCCAATATTACACTATATGTTAACTAACTAGAACTTAAGCAAAAACTTGAAACAAAGGAGTGGTCTTATGAATCCTTCTTGCTGCTGATTTAAGCTGAAACTCCCAAGTTTTTGAGCAGCTTAAACTTAATAGAATGTTTGAGGAGGAGCCTTAAAATGCAATGCCTTTAACTCTCTGCCCTTGCACATGAGACGAGCGAGTCCTAGAGCCTTTTCCGAATTGAGACAGGTCAGCCAGGGGTAGCACTGTGGTGGGGTCTGCTGTCCTCCTAAGTCCTCAGGCCGATGGTGGTGAATAGCCGGGCCTTTTAGCCTTATGATGGGACTTGGGAGGATATTTAATCTCCTGGCCTTGGTATTATTCTTCAAATTGGAAAGCCAACCGATTCTGGCCTACGGTACTGGTGCATTTTCTATTGGAATATATGGAGTCTTGATGGCTTCACATTGAACTCAGCGTTTCTTACCTTAGGTGAGAAGGTAAGAAAGGTGGCAATGCCGAATAACGAAGTCACTTCTTCTGCTTGTGTGTCTGAAGTTACTTTCTTACTAAATTGAATGAGAGATTCAGAGGAGGGCGCGCCTGTTGGCGCTCCGTGTCTCATCCAGCAAATAACTGAACCAGGCAATGTTCAGTAGTGTCAGTCTGTGGAGACATAGATCCATCCACATGCTAATCCTTATTCTCTCGTGTACTGAGAATAAAAACACCTCTCCAAAGTGAAAAAAGGCTCAGCATCGAGGAAAAATTGCCCCTTGGCAGATGCGTTGCAGTTGATTATTTTTCTTTTTAAAAGAGAAATTCGCTGTAAAAAAAGTCACTTCCCATCTCCGTTGTCTAAAACAGTGACTGTTGTTGAGATGACCTTGCTGTGGACCCTAAACTATCCTTCCAAACCCGAAAGGGCTTTGAATGCAGAGCTCTAAGCAATCAGGTGTGAATGAATAGACGCTTGGTCTGCAAAATTGTGCTTTATGGTAACTGCTCCCTAACTTGGCCCCAGGCTGTTTTCAGTGTAGTCACCAGGCACTGAATGCTGGTGGTGGTGTTCCTTGCTTCATTGGCTCTTAATCCAGCTAAGATAATCCATGGCCGTAGCGGTACTTGGCATTTTCAGCATTAAACAAACCAGTTTCCATTTCTCTCATGGAGATCATTTTTGGCATTTTTAAACACAAGCCTTTAGAAAACAGGTTTGGATGCATGTAAACACAGGGTTAATCCTCTACACCCTCAATTCCAGAGCTGTTGACAAAGTCATGCTTTGCGGATTTTAAAATAAACTTTTTGTCACTCTTTACAGCTTGGTATTTTTCCCTCCCATTTTCTACTGCCTTCTAAATAAGCTTCTTTGTTAACTAACTGACGTTTCTGGATCACGAAAAATAGTAAGTTTGAAACACACAGAATATATCCAAGTTGACTACAAATCCGACGACAGTTTTTTGAACTTGGGCTTTTATTACTTAGGTCCATTTTGGCTCTGCACAAAAATGGTAAGATTCCATGTTTGTGATAATACTGCTGACTTCTCACCGGAAAACAGCTCCGGGCAGCCTTTTTTTCTGTATGGTATTTAAGTTAACTCACTACAAAAACCACATTCACACCCTTCTTCAATTTTCCTTCCTTTTCTGGTGGGGATGGGGGGGGGGGCTTGACGGTGATTGTTTTCCCTCCCATCTGGCATAGAAGAGAATGTTTTCTCCAGCTGGGCTCCTTGTCCCTGGTACCTCCATGTCTGACAGTCATATTATGTGTGAGATCGCACCCCCCACCCCCAGCCCTTTTCAATGAAAAATACAGTAGTAGGAGGCAGAGAGCTAACTGACAGCGTTCTGAGTTGTGCCTCCCTCCACTTAGCTATTTTGTTACTTGTAGATCATGGTCTAATTATTTAGCATAAAGGGACACTAGTCCTGTGGGGTGTGTAATCATATTTATAGTACCTTTTATTAGTTTGCATTCCATCGTGGTAATGTGGTGATATCATAAATAACAGAGAAACATAATATCCAATGCTTGTGAAAGGGTTTTCCTGCAGCCAGGGAATTTTTCCTTGTCGTTAATTTGGCTTGCCGGGGAGGTGGGGAAATAACAGTGTGTGCTCATGTGTTCAATTCCCGGTCTCGAGCATTGGTTAGAGAGTCCCAGCGCCCTGCCTCGTTCGGAAAGAACTGTCCCGTGAATTTGATGCGGTTTAGATTTATAGCAGCATGGCTTGGACTGTGTTTGCTGCCTTAGTCAGCTGTGAGAGCTCCCTGCTGGGGCCACTCCTGTCTGATGGAAAAGCAGCAGCTGGGAAGGTGCTGTTTCAGGCTCTTGCTGTTTAAAAAAAAAAAAAAAAAAAAAAAGAGAGAGAGAGAGAGAGCAGGAGAGGGGGGAAAAACTCCACTAAGTCCACAAGCTGGCATTGGAGGGGGAGACCGTGGTCATGTGGTTCTGGCCATCCTACCCTCTGTCACAGTGTGGATGAGAGCTTTTTGCTCTTATCCAATCATGCCTGGAATGCCGCTTGCCACTTGGGTTATTTCTGCTATCTGTCGCTCTTGGTGCCGCAGTGCTAACGGTTTGGCAGATGGGACACTTTTTCTTGGAGTTTGTGCCTTCGGTTTTTGACTTCTGGCAGCGCCGGGCTTGCCTTTGCCGCTCGCCCTCTCCCTCCCTGCCCCCCTGGGCACCATGGCCCATCGGCTTCGGTTTCATTTTGGCTCTGGGCGCAGCAACACAGCCCCCGAGTCCGAGATCCTAGACCAGGAGAGGGAAGACGACTTTTTCATGGCATTCCACACGCTCCCGCGGAGGAGCGGCGCGCACCCCTTCGCCCAGCACGGAGCGGAGGACGGCGGCGGCCTGCAGGAGGCCGTGGGCGCGCTCAAGCGCAGCACGTCCATGTTCATCCCGCAGCTCCTGGGCCCGCTCGACGCGCGGCCCACCCGCAGCTCGTCCGTGCAGATCTCGCTGCAGCGCAAGGCGGCCGACGGCGCCCCCGACGCGGGCGCGCCCCCCGAGGGCCTGGACGGCGATGCGGGCTCGGCACCTCGAGCCGGCGGCCCGGAGCCCCCGGAGCCCGAGCCCCCCGGGAGCTCGCCTCCGAGGGCCGCCCGGGCCCCGGGCCCGCAGCTCAACGGCACGTGCGGCCGCCAAGCGCCGGGCCCCGCCGCCTGCGAAGGCCGCGAGGAGGCCGCCCGGGGCCCCGAGGGTGGCGGCGGCGGCGGCGGCGGCGGCGGCGGGCTGCGGATCCAGCACCGCGCCTCCAGCGCCGATGTGCGCCAGGTGAGGCTGACGCCCTTCGGGGCCGACGGCCAGAGCAGCCCTTCGGCGCCGGAGCCCAGGCGCTGGTCCCTGCAGCACGTTCCGGATGCTTCTGGAAGCTCTGGGAAGCGCTGCTTCGTCTTCCAGTTGCAGCAGCCACAACCGGGCGCTCCGGGGCTGGGCGGTGACTTCAACTTCGGCTTCACCGGCACGAAGGGCGACCGGCTGGTGAGGTACCCCCGCATCCGGCTGGAGAGGAGCACCTCGTACCCCACGCAGCCCCGAGCGGAGCGCGGGAGCCCCACGGAAGAGCGAGGCCACCCGGGTCACCCGGAGACGCCGCCTCGGGGCCGCAGGGGGGCTCCCGAAATCCACAGGACGAACTCGGTGGAAAGGACGCCACAGGGGCAGGGCTGCACGTTTAAGATCAGGCAGGATCAAAACGCGGGGCAACAGCACTTCAGAATTCTCGTGACTCGGGGGCCGGAAGAAGCCCCCCAGAATCCCGAGGAGAATAACGCCAGCAGCCCCGGTTCCACGGTAGCTGGCGCCCCGGTAAGTTGGTGTGCGTGTCGGTGTGACCGCGGGTCTGCAGGGACTGAGTCAAGCCAGAAGGCTTCTTCGGCAGCCTAATTAAAACAGACTTCATCCTCTTCCTTTCTGGGAGTTTCCCTCCTTCGGGCCAATGTAACAATGTCTGGCCGAGCTCTGAGATCATGATTTGTAGCCCCGTATTTGGTAGAGGCCCATAAAACTAGCTAGCGTTTAAGAAGATACCGTTTCTTTAGATCCTAAAAGTCGAATAACGTTGACTTCAGAAGTTTTGAAGATCCGCACAATCCTTGCACCCCCACCCCCACCCCTTTCCACCTTCTGAATAAAAGAATTTAAAAAACTTATTACTTTAATCTGCCGGTGACTCAACGTGTTGACATTGGAAACGCATTTAAAAGCCAGTCACTTGCGCGCGTAGCCTGCGATAACAGTTTTATTTAAAAATAATCAGGTCTAACAAAGGTGAGAGAATATTGCAACACTTGAGTGGCAGCTCTTAACTAAGTGCATGTAAAGTCTGATCAGTTCTTCTTAATGGCCCATTTGCTGTGGAGGGTTGGCCCTGGTTATATAATTTATTGTCTTTGGGTTTTTGTCCCATTAAGGAGTACTGCAGAAGAGTAGTCACGCTAATGGGACAGTAAGAAGTGTGTTTTTGAAGCAGATGGGCTCATGGGCCAGGGCTGGGCAAAACTGCCTGGGGACTTGTTAATGGTCAGGTGGCGGTGGCCGTGCAGCTGAACACTGGCCACTTGAGTGTCTAAGCCAGACGCTGCGTATAGAATAGCGAGTGCCCCGTCTCCAGCTGTGGAAACAGACGCCCTAGAACAGACTTTGGCCTTTATTTCTCTTGTATTCCTGCGGTCTCCCTTTCCGTGAAATGGAGTGCGGGAAGACAGCTGCTAACTTCACCAAGCAAATGATGACTCTGCAGCTTTCATGGTTGATAGTGGGATGAAAAGCGTTGCATCAGTTAGCTTTCCCTTCCCTGGTAATCACCAGCCACTGAGGGCTCTGTTTCAACAACACGCTCCTTGTCTGTTGAATTGGATTCCCACCCCCCCTCCCCCCCCCCCCCCGGGTTTGTGGGATGACTGGTTTGGAGGACATGGTCATGAAACATGTAGGGAACATTTTGTTTGGGTTTTAGTTGTGCAGTGTGACTTTTCAAAGCTCATGGCTGAGTATTACTGTGGGATTGTATCTTCTTTTGTTGCTGTGCGTTCAGAAATGTTTTTGGCTGTTCAAGCAAACTGTATCACACTGCTCCATCATTGGCTGTCACCATTTTGAGGATGTAATCAGATGCTAAATGCAAATACGATAGTTTTCCTGGTATCATATGAATGTTTCTTCTTCTGTTCTCTTCCATACTTTTTTTTTTTTTTTTAATATCTAACCCTTTTGTTAGGACATGTCTAAGTGCTTTAGTCTTGAACTCAGCCAATACCATTTTTATATAATTGTACACATTTCGGTAGCATTTTGAAATTACAATACTTCTGACCTTCATCCCAAGAAAGTGTGTCAAACAGTTGTAGGCGTCACTGGGCGACACAGTTCCATGCTGAACTTGGACCACCTACCAGCTGAGGTTTGGTAAGCAAAACGCATTCCTAAAGTTAGCTTTTTTTTTTTCCTTTTAAGTTTATTTATTTTGAGACAGAGGCGGGGGGAGAGAGAGAATCCTAAACAGGCTTTTTGCTGACTGGGCAGAGCCCGATGCAGGGCTTGAACCTGCGAACCGTGAGTTCATGACCTGAGCTGAAACCAAGGGTCGGACACTTAGCTACCCCAGCGACCCTGCATTCCTAAAGTTTTGATAACTCTTCAGTTCTATTGCCAAAAACTTAAACCATTTTGTAGTTGGATGTCGACGTTAGATGGGATTTATATAAAGTCTCATTTGGCTTGAGATTTCTAATGTAATTAGAAAATAAATAGAATATTCTAAAAATTATGGGTTGATACAAGGGCTAGCCCTCGAAAGGGCTATTAAAGTGGGAAACAGATTTCCTCAAATTTGGAAACTTAAGATCTAGTATAAAGAGCTTTTCTTGAGAACAAGTTTGGTCACAGTTTTATAGGTGTGGTTTTCATATGTGAATTTTTAATCAGCAATAATCGCGCCTCAGATAAACCTCATTGGCTACGATACTGCCACTGCGCAAAGCTCATATGTGAATTTTTATATATCTGTGTATTTTTGTTCACATACATGAATTAGCAAATGGTTGGTCAGCAGCTGGCGCTTTCTAAGCAACAACTTTTTTCTTTATGAAGCAAAAACAAAACTTGTCACGTAACGGACCTGTCGGCCCCATTCAGCACTTTGTCCGCGTTTCGTACGGGCAGGGGTGTTCGGCGTAGGCAGCAGCAACCCTGGCCTTATTTATCTTGAGGGAAAACATTCACTTGGACGTCTGCAGTCTGGCTGCCACCAGGCTTTTTTCATGGTTCACATATCTGCTGCTTTGGTGGAAAGGGTACTTTATTACTAGGTCACGTGAGAAATTGACTAAAATCCTTTGCAGTCTGGTTTTTAAATGACGTGAGAAATCTTGCTTCGTTGGGCAGACCACTCAGGATTCCTTTTACAAATGTGCTCATCTTGTATAGTCTGTGCCTTCGACCTTAGTACAAGGTTATCCTGTTGAGTATTTTTCTGTGTCTCTGCTCCCACACATCCTATTGGGAGTAAACCTCACATGTAACATGACTTCAAAAAATGTTAACCAGCTAGATTCCTGGGGAAGAAAAATACACGGAAACCCATTGCGCTGATGTTTTTCCATCTGGCCCACCACCCTTGCACTGAAGTCGAATTGCTTCTTGTAGTCATCCGTTATGATCTTTCAGAGGGCTTAGAACTGAGCTATCCTGTTTGTGGCATTATGAACCAGTCATTTAAAGGAGAACTTATTGGGGGCTCCTGGGTGGCTCCGTCGGTTAAGGGTCCAACTTCAGCTCAGGTCATGAGCTCATGGTTCGTGGGTTCGAGCCCCATGTCGGGCTCTGGGCTGACAGCTCAGAGCCTGCAGCCTGCTTCAGATTCTGTCTCTGGCTCTTTCTGCCCCTCCCCAGCTTGTGCTCTGTCTCTCTGTCTCTAAAATAAACATGAAAAATTTTTTAAAAAAAATAAAGGAGAGCTTCTTTTCTTAGTTTTTGAGTTGTTTGGTTTGCTTACAGACTGCTTAACTGTATTCGAGTTTTTCCGAGGAGGTAGGATCACTCTTTGCCAGTACGGGTGCCCCTGTTCAACACCGTTTCAGGCAGAGTCACAACTAGGTTCTGTATTTTACCAGCTAAGTTCTCTGATCCCATTAAGTTAAGTGTCCAAGGTCCACTGTGGATGTAACAACAATACACTGGGCGCTTGGAAAGTTTCAGAGGCTGTCTCCAGTTGCTTGTGGACATGGTTTCTAGTGGAAACAGAGGGAGGAGGGTCAGGGGGCCAAAACAGGTATTCTCCCACCCACTACGTATACTATCAGGGAAGGGGGTGTTTCCCTTTTACTTCCACCCTAAGGTCTCTGCCTTTCCATGCGCCCTCTCAGCGGACCTACACTTCACAGAAGCAGTGTAGTAATAACAATCTGTTGGGATTAAACATTCACTTTACTATAAATGACAAAGGAATACCCCAACTATTTCTGTTGGTCGAGGGGAGTAATTTTAGTTTGAACCTCTTTTAGAGAAGATGATTTTACTGTACAGAAGAATCTCAACAATAGTATTAGCTGGTGTCACTTTCCTATGAATATATGTATAAACCACCCCTTTGTTTAAAAACATGTCAACAGCAGTGTAACGAATAAGAAAAAAGCTAGTATTCTTTTCATGCCCTTGGGTGTTATTGTTGTTGTTGTTTTAAGTTTATTTTTGAGAGAGAGAGAGAGAGCAGGGGAGGGGCAGAGAGAGAATCCCAAGCAGGCTCTGCACTGTGAGTGCAAAGCCCAACAGGGGGCTCAAACCCATGACCTGAGCTGAAACCAAGAGCGACACTTAACCGACTGAGCCACCCAGGCACGGCTCCCTTGGCGTCTGATTGGATCCTATAAACATTTTTTCCCTTGAATACAGTAACAGTTTCTTAATGTGATCATGTGATCACATGAGAATATTCCAATACCATGTAACAAAATTTCAACTATTTTTATGGGTGTTTTGTTTCCGCATCCCCCAGTGTTGACACAGATAGGAGTTTTTACACACAGACAAGTATGCTTGCAGTGGAATCTCCTGTCTCTCTGTAGCACTTCACCTTGAAGAATGCCTTCGTTTACTGTCACTGACATCCCATCGCAGAAGCATTGCCTCTCTCAGCCTTCGCTGCTATCGTGTGAAATAGTGCTGTTTTCCTGTTTGATGTGACGGTATGTGATGCTGTCATTAGGTGTGGAGACTAGCATATCAGATCACTTTGTTTGTGCATAATGGGAATTTAAAAAAATACCTTTGCACAATTTAAAAGTCCATGTAGCCAAACAAGCAGTTAAATGCTTCTAATGATGTAACGTTTTTGCTGAAAATTTTGGAGACGGTGTCTCCATTCGGTGCCTTGAAGCACTAGCTTCACAGAGAGAGGGCAGCTTTGGAGACCCACAGAGGCAGCTTGGGCAGTTGATTGACGTGTCTGGGGGGCGGTCAGAAGCCGTCTCTGAGCCTGCTCGTGGGTGAAAAAATGAGGGTAAAAGTGTTAAGCTCACAGGTTTGTGGTGAGGTTTAAAAGAGACAACAAATGTGGAAGTTCCTGATTGGTGTTAATGTAGGGGTTGTTTTCCTTCTTGACCAAGTATTTGTAATACACAGATTTTTCTCTGAGGAGGATAATTAAGTTAACTGTGAACAGTTTTTGATCAGCATTAGGCACAGCATGGATTTAAGGCATACCTGGAAGTGTTTAATAACTAGCTTTGAAATGTCCTTCCTGCTGTCATCTCCTCTATCCCGAGTCTCTGGCCGTCGGATAATCAGCATCCCAGATACCTAACGCCACCTGTGACGACAGTCCTTGAAAAGAGTCGAATTCGTGAGCTATGCATTGGAGAAAAGGACTTGGAGTTGTATTTGCTGTATTGAATTTTGAAACTCTGAAACATCTATTTTGGCTTTTCAGACACGCTTATATTTTTGTATCATTTTGCTGTGGTTTTTCCATTGGTTGAGTTTACTTTTCCTTCTTAAAGGTTGAGGCTTTTGAGCAACACTGATGTTATCTGTACAAAATCTCTGCATTGTATGATTTGGAAATGAGGATAGTGTCTGGGAATAGGCCTTATCAGATACTGCCTTTCAGAGGGTTTTCATAAATGCTGCAGCTGTCTCTCTTGGCTAAGCCTGGTGCCAGAGTTCCTAGGCATTGAAATTAATCTATAATTTTGTAACACATGTTAATAAGAAAATTGTTACCTCTACCTAAAAGTTCACAATACCAGAAGAAATTTACTGCACGTAAGAATTATCTTAAAACATAATGAAATGTTGGGTGTCTGTACAGTCGATGGTTTAAAACTGAGCCTAATCTCAACGATAATGTATTTATACAACTTAAGATGATGAAGCACATTTTTAACAAAAATAACTAAGTGCATATTATTTTTTTTTTAATTTTTTTAATGTTTATTTATTTCTGAGGCAGAGAGAGACAGAGCATGAGTGGGGGAGGGTCAGAGAGAGAGGGAGACACAGAATCAGAAGCAGGCTCCAGGCTCTGAGCTGTCAGCACAGAGCCTGACGCGGGGCTCGAACCCACGAACCGCGAGATCATGACCTGAGCCGAAGTCGGTCGCTCAACTGACTGAGCCACCCAGGCGCCCCTAAGTGCATATTATTATTGCTGAGCTAGGTTACTGCCCTAAATGCTTTGACTTTATTATTATTTTTTTAGCTGTTAATAATACTACCAATACATTTGCAATAATGAGGAAAAAGCCGGAAATTGACAGATGGTGTCAAAACTATTGATCAAATGCATAAATACCAGAATATCCAAGTTTCCACTATAATTGCTAAAAGAAGCTTTGGAAAAGGAGTTCCAGAATTGCCTGGGGATTATTGAGAGGTTTAATGTCCTGTTTTTGGTCATCCAGTTGCCTTGATTTCCACCAGGCATCATAATATAACCATGTCCTACCCAAGAGAGAAGAGAACCCCAAGACAGTCTACCTGCTATATACACCCAGCTCCAGTTTAAAGATTAAAAGGGCCTAAAGGGATAGGGTGTTGAAAACGTTAGTTATAATATGTATTTCAGGAGGTCTGTGATTTTTTTCTGGGCAAATGGAGGTTCTTGAAAGATTTTTAGCTTTTCTCATTATGCATCGTGGATGAATACATGTTCTCAATGAATGTTCCTTTCTGAACCTTGTTTATTATTCCACTCCAGCTTATTTGGGCGAACTGGAGTACCGAGGGCTATAAAAAAACAAGTAAAACAGGTGGCCTCCAAGTAAGCGGTTGACGTCCTCGCCGGTTCTGTGCTGTCCTGAGTTGACACTTTGGTGGTCTCCAGGCATCACCACATTGTAACAGGAAGTCGGGCTTTCGGTACGGAGGTTGGGAGAGATTGAATTTCAAGAAGCCTGCTTTTTATACCCTGATCGTTTTAGAACCATGAACTGTTCTGACACTTTGGAATCAAGTGCTTCGTGGGAAGGGAGGGGTCCTGGAATGAAAGTACCAGAAATTGGGTTGGAGGGGGTCGTCTTTCCTTCAGATTGACTGCCGTTGCTACACTTAGTGTTCAGATCCTTTGGGTCAATTCCTTGAGGACCCTGCCTTAACTAGCTGTTCTTTTTTGTTTCGTTTTAGAGAGAGAGAGCACTCAATAGGGAGGGGGGCAGAGGGGGAGAGAGAGACTCTTAAGTAAGCTCCACACGCAGCATGGAGTCTGATGGACGCAGAGCTCGATCCCACGACCCTGGATCATGACCTGAGCCAAAACCAAGCGTTGGACGCTCAACCAGCAGAACCGTCCAGGTGCCCCGGCTGCCTATTCTTTGAAACCATCCTGTGTTTATTTTAGTATTAAGTGCTGTGCCATATTCTCCTTACTGGATAAGCAGAAAGTGGCAGGGGACGGAGGGTGGATTTACTCCAGGGAGACAAGACCAGCATTTCCCCCAGCAAATCTGCCTTGCGGAGCCCCTGGAATTTATTTACACAGCCTGCTTTTGTGACTTACTTGTTAGAGATCAGAATGAGTCACGAGGCTTTTACAGCCCTCATCTCCTAATTTTGAGGAATCTGCTTACAACCTGTGATCTTTCATCCTGTTACCTACCTCTTTCGGGGGGGGGGGGGGGGGGGGCTAAGAAAGGGTAGGGAGGGTACTAGGCATAGTAAACATTTGATGATTCAAACAGTTGGATAGATTTACAGTTCTTATTCTCTCTGTAGGCCAATCCAGAACTGATAGACCTTTAAAGTATATTTAATGACCCATGTGTCATATCTATTTTCTCGAGAGACTTTCATAATCATGTGTTTTTCTTGACATTTTTTTTTTCCATATTCTTTTAAAATACATGATTAGATACTTGACTCTTGAGGGAGGGGGGAAAAAGCTGCTTTTCTGGAACTGAATAGAAATTCAGATTTTTTTGAATTGAATAGAAAAGCTGAGCTGCAGCAGAAATATCGAGATGTGTACCTGAAGCTCCAGCCAAAAAACCTAGCACTTCTTCAAAGCAGGGAGCTTCTGGCTAGGAGTTCTGTTGTTCAGCCAACAACTCCCTGCCCCTTCCCTAAGGACTTTGGCTGAGTTGACCCTGCACACTGACAGCACAGCTCTGGGGTTCTTTCTTATTCTCCTCATCAGTGACAATGCCTTAATTTTAGATTCAGTTCAGTAGATATGCACTGATTGTATTTTCCACTGGGGGAAAAGAGACACTAAATTGTAATAAAACTCTGAACTTTTGATGCAGTCTTAATATTTAAGTTGACTCAACCTCTTACAGTAGTAGAAACCATGCTTAAAAAAAAAATTGGAGTGGGGGGCGCCTGGGTGGCTCAGTCAATTAAGGGTTCAGCTTTGGCTCAGGTCATGATCTCACAGTTCGTAAATTCAAGCCCTGCGTCGGGCTCTACGCTGACAGCTTGGAGTCTGGAGCCTGCTTCGGATTCTGTGTCTCCCTCTCTCTCTGCTCAGGCGCTCCCCCCGCCCCCTTAAAAATAAATAAACATTATAAAAATTTTATTTAAAAAGTAAAAAAAAAATTCTGGCACGGTATTCTACACATTCACATGCATTATTAGGGTGCCT
Source organism: Panthera tigris (assembly GCF_018350195.1). Classification (NCBI taxonomy): domain Eukaryota; kingdom Metazoa; phylum Chordata; class Mammalia; order Carnivora; family Felidae; genus Panthera; species Panthera tigris. The sequence continues at coordinate 76,438,357 of NC_056671.1, forward strand.
GGGTATTATATAAAGGACAGAGCAGTAAAAATAGTTTTGTATAAACACAGTGTGCCTCAGGGGCTGCCTGCACCCTCCGTTGAAATCCTACGAGCAAGAGGTGCTCCTGCATTTTGTAATCCGGCACTGACTTCTAGCTAACGTGTGCAGGAGTCATGCTTGAGTTTTCTACTCATAAACTTAGAGAGCTGTGTGTTCCCTTAGGAATTATGTCGGCCAGTTCCTTTCGACTTTAAGATGAGGAAGTTGAGCATTATTTTTGCGGTTACAGAGAACATTCTTTGTATCTCACAAGTGTGAAGTGATTGTTTCCTAATACTGCACGTGCCCTTTCTGTACGTGCAGCTACTACTTGGTGTTAGAAACCCAAGAGGTTGGGAAGCCTCACTTCTTAGAGCTTTCCAGATGGCAGACGGGATAGCGGACATGAGGCGTAGCCCGCAGAAGCGTCGGGCCCTGCATAGGCGGCGGGTGGCAGGTTGCTTACACACGGGATGGGACACTGTGGGTCAGGGGGGACGAGAACCATCGATGTCACGGAGGGGAAGATTGGAACCGGATCCGGAAGGATGACCGGGAGTTTTGTCAGTGGATCAGCGGGAGGGGCTTTGTTCAAGAGACTGAACGTAGAAGGGACTGCCCGTGATGGGCTTTCTGTGTTGGCCCAGGAATTTCCTTGATCGCGATCGGCAAGTTTCAGATTGTGTTTTGGTGTGAAACTTTGTGGAAGAACTTTGGGGTGCAGTCGTCAGCATGAATAATTCTTCTCTTTCCCGTCAAACGTCGAGCTGAATGAATTCCTTCCTTGCCTGTCCTCTGCCCTTCCACAGAGCTCTTGTATAAGCACCTGCCTGGGTCAGGTCGAGGACAGAAAGATACCGAGACGGTTCATGCCATTGAGTGGTAACAGGAGTTAAAGCGGGGCCTGTCACTTTTAATGTATCGTAGGGCCATAACCTGAACAGGAATGAGTAAGCTTGATTTATAGGGCTTGCCTCTGTTAATTATTTACATAGGCACTGGAGAATTTACCCAGAAGAAAGGCTAAAGAAATGAGTATTTTCAGCATCACTCTGCCCTTCTTTCTGTTTTTGTTTTTGTTTTTAATTTTTTTTTGTTTCACATTTACTCATTTTTGAGAGACAGGGAGAGACAGAGCGTGAGCAGGGCAAGGGCAGAGAGAGAGAGACACAGAATCGGAAGCAGATTCCAGGCTCCGAGCTGTCGGCACAGAGCCCGACGCGGGGCTCGAACCCACGAACCGTGAGATCGTGACCTGAGCCGAAGTTGGACGCTCAACCGACTGAGCCACCCAGGCGCCCCCCCTTCTTTCTGTTTGAAATGACATTTGGACATAAGAACATGCTGATCCTTACTCTACATTATGACACGGGAACCGTTGTATTAATTATGTGTAGTACTTACGCTTGAATTTGTATCCATTTTGACTTAACAAAAAACATATCCAGAAAATAGCCCCCATTTCCACCATGCGGATTAACCATATTCACTTATATGTGGATACAGTCATTAAATAAAATGAATAATAATGATTGGATCTAAAACCTAAACCAAGCACTAAAATAAGCTCGAGATTTTAAATCTAGGTTTCAATAATTTCATATAAATTGTTCCACACCATGGAATAAGAAGCAGTTAAAAAATCAGATCTGTGAAGGATGGTAACACTCCTGACCATGGAAGGAGAAAAGGGAATCACCAAGATGGGTAGACTCTGCTAAGTGAAAGTATTAAATTTCTGAACAGTGAGAAAAATTAACTCGGGAAAGCCACAGATATTTTTCTTAGCGATTAACATGATTTTCTCTCATGGTATCTCTTCTCAGTGTCTGTGATTGTACGTACATAATTTTGCTAACAGGTTAATGCCTGCGTTGCAAAAGTTGTAGTAAATACTAGGAACATAGCGAGATTCCTCATTCTCCTGATTCTCCCACCTCTGCCCTGGGAAGTAGGCGCAGGGCGGGTGGTAAAACCCAGAGGGATGAACAACCAAGACATAAGAGCTCACCCTCCAAGCTACATCACCCTGTGCCTTTCGTGTTTAAAAAAAAAAAAAAAAAAAAAAAAAATGGTAAATACATTGTAGAAAACTGGGAGGCCTTGTGGTTGCAAATAGCACACCTAAGCTGCTGCTGGTGGTATTTGTGGATAGGACTTTAGAATGAGTTTCATACATTTAAGCATTTAAAAATGATAAGGAGGGGCACCTGGGTGGCTTAGTTGGTTAAGCATCCAACTTCAGCTCAGGTCATGAGCTTGCAGTTCATGGGTTCAAGCCCCACATCAGGCTCAGTGCTGACAGCTCAGAGCCTGGAGCCTGTTTCTGATTCTCCCTCCCTCTCTCTGCCCCTCCCCTGCTTGTGCCCTGTCTCTCCGTCTCTCTCACAAAGAAGCAGACATTAAAAAATTTTTTTTAACGATAAGGCAAATGATAGGTACTGGAATTCTTGTGTTTTGAAATATTGGAGTTAACCCAGAAGAAGTTACAAATCTAAACAGAAGCCTTGCTAAATAGATGCTTTTATTTTCTACTTTTTAAGGAGGTTGCTCTCTGTACCCATTACAAAGAACGGATGGATGGAAAGAAGGCCTGTTAAGATTACTGGCTCCTGTTAAAATAATTTGGTGATCGCGCAGCTGTATTTAGGTCTCAGCCATTAGACCTTCTGGATTATGAATGCTCCTTTGATCCTTCCTTGAGTACATTTGTCACCCAGAATTTTTTAACATTTATTTATTTTTGAGACAGAGAGAGACAGAGCATGAACAGGGGAGGGCCAGAGAGAGAGGGAGACACAGAATCCGAAACAGGCTCCAGGCTCTGAGCTGTCAGCACAGAGCCCGATGCGGGGCTTGAACTCACGGACCGCGAGATCATGACCTGAGCTGAAGTCGGACGCTTAACCGACTGAGCCACCCAGGTGCCCCACCCAGAATTTTTAAACTTGAAATTTTCTTTTGAGTAAATACATCTACGAACTAGCTAAACCAAGTTGTACATATCATTATTCTTTGCTTATGAAAACTGACATCACAGAATATGCTTCCTGAATTTAACATAATTGAGCACTCTAAAAATGTTCCCGTTCTAGTTGGATTAATCCCCTAACTTTTGATCGCCACTCAGCTTGGAGCTTATTACTTGGCAGTTTACACAGAAAATTTTCGGTGTTTCATGTTTGAAAATCAAGTAGCCTAAACTCCCATGGCACTTTAAATGAAGACTGTTGCCTTTAAGAGGTAATGCCAGAGTCAGTTATTAGAATTGGAGACCGTTCCTGAGAGACTGAGACTTGCATCTCTAGGGAGCTCAGTGAACAAGTAATGTACCGTGTCGTGGCAGGGAGATGCTTTACTTTACACATAACATTTTATTTATTTATTTTTTTTATGTTTATTTATTTTTGAGACAGAGAGACAGAGCATGAATGGGGGAGGGTCAGAGAGAGAGGGAGACAGGCTCTGAACTGTCAGCACAGAGCCCGATGCGGGGCTCGAACTCACAGACTGAGACATAACATTTTAAACTTGTGAAGGAGGCCGAGACTTTGGGGGATACCTCTGTCCCCAAGGAGCGGATCCTTTTGATGAGAAGAGGGGAATCCCACAAATGAAAGACAGTGGTGGGGGTCCCATGAAGTGGCCTGTTTGCCTCTCTGAGTGCTCCTGGTCTAACCCAGGAACACTGAGAAAGATAAGAAAACAACAACAATATTGTTGGTCTCATCTGGGGAACCCTGGAAGGGGGACCATATTTAGGGATTAAAGATACATATTGATCTGGGGACCATGACACGGCAGAAATCATGAAAAGGCCATTCTGTGACTCTCCAGAGCCAAAGGTAGTTGTGACTGATGGACAAGATGGCTTGTGGAAAGGGATCTGGAAGAAAGCAAAAACATTCACCTTGGAGGTCAAAGTTTCCTGGGCCCGGAAGGAAAAATCCAGAAGGAAAAAAAGGTTTAGGATCTTCTCTGCGTGCGCTCTCTCACTCTCTCTTTTTAGTCAAGTACTAATTAGGACTTTTTTGGGGAAAGATTTTCCGTGGTTCATTTTTCTCATGCAGATGCTAGAAAAATCTGATGTCATACCCATTCCCACAGTCAGTATTACCTTCGCATTAAAGAACAGACCTGACCTAAGGGTCCAGGCAATGAAGTTCATGCAGTTCTGCGCTTACTATCTATGTCCTGGTAAGAGAGCAGAGCAACACTCAATGTTCTAGACTTTGATGATCTCCATTTCAGCGCCTTTGTTTTGTCAAGAGTCTTTTAGGGCTGATGTTGGGGTGAAGGAGATGCTCCTGTGTTTCTGACTTATGGAATCAGAATATTTGTACATTCCTAAGAAGCCTGCGTCTCCTAGATGGAACTTCTTTTTGCTGTTAGAACAAGTGGGTGGAATCTCCAGTTGGGCTGTCTGGAGACTGATAAAAATCCTCTGTGAGGTTGCCGGTAGAGGAGACAAGTGTTTACACCGTGAATTCATCCGGTCCTTCCTGTCAGACGTCATTCTAAGTTCTAGGTATATACAGCAGCAGACACACCCAAGAACCCCTTGCCCTCATGCGGTTTACATTCGGGAAGTGTGGAGACAGACGAGCAAAATAAGGAGGAATACGGTATATTAGATGAGGATCAGTGCCGTAGGGAAGAGCAGGGAAAGGGGGTGCAGAGCGCTGTGTTTACATTTTCCACAGAGAAGCTAAGGAAGGCTTCCCTGAGGTGATGCTCAGCAAGCCGGGCAGGTAGCTGGGAGCAGACCATTCCAGACGGTGGGGAGGGGGAGGGAGAGCCAGTATGGTGGTCCTGAGGTTCACATGTGCCAGCATGGGGGCCAGCGTAGCCAGAATGGGCACACGGGGAGAAGACGCAAGGATTTGGAAGACAGAGTGGTCAGGGGGATGAACAGATCATGGAGGGACACTGTGAGGTCGTGGGGGTGGAAGGCCACAAGGAGGGGCTTGACCAGTGCAGTGAGGTGACCCCATTTATATCTTCGCAGACCATGCCAGGCACGGGCTCCCGTCCTGAGGCTGCAAGGCAGGAGCAGGGAGGCCATCGTAGTACGGGTCACTTCAGAGGCGGCAGAGCCCGGGCTCTGGCCTGTGCCGCTGTCCCCTCCGAACCTTTGTTCTTCCAGATACTAAGAGCAGTCATCAATTTTCTCAGCAGTTCGTCCAACCTTAGTACTTAGACTGTCAAACCTTCATACTTAGACTGTCATTTTCATGTGGCCGTGCCTAGAAAATGGGAAGCTTTTATTCTCCTCAAGCGAGTGTTATTTCAAGACGCTTTCTGCTGCCTGTGTCATGCCAGGGCGTGGGCGGATTTATTTTTGCAGTTTTGCACCGGGGAGTCTGCTTCTGATTTGCAGATTGCGTTTATTATAAGGCATATTGTCCATTGATGAATAATGTGTGGGCTACAGAGCAGATCCACAGCCTTTAAAATAGCTCATTTATCCCGCGAGGCTCACCCCCAGAGAGGCAGCCCCTGCAGAAGGTGTTGTCCAGGAGCAGGGGTTTGTCCGTCTGTTTTCCCCAGTTTCTGAAGTCATTGTTTTTGCTCTCTGGTTCAACCGTGTGTTTCCTTGATGGTTTGAGGACTTAGACCGACACGATCCACGTCCGTGGAGAAGATGTGAGATGGGGAGAGAACTTACAGGTTGCTGCTAAGGAAATAGAGGCCCGTTTGGCTCAGCTCCCGAAAGAGAATGTTTCTTATGCTGTGGGTTGAAACAGAGGGAAATACCAGACACCATGCTTTGTTCTGAAGTCCGCAGCCAATTTATCCTCCTTGCTCTGAATTGAGCCACTAAGGCCTGGGCCGGGGGTTCTGGATTTGGAGGGGCCGATGGAGTCCTCGGAGAGCAGAAAGTGCCATTAGAGAGAACACGCTTGGGGATGTTCTCTGAGTCTTATGGCCGTGAAAGGGTCATGTGCAGGGTAGGGCGTGAAGTGGTTCCAGGCCGCCTCCCTTACCCAGTGGAGCCCTGCAATTCCAGTAATCTTTGCTCCCAGAAACCTCACTGCAGATTGCTTTTCCTTTTGAGCAGGTTTCTTGTTTGGCCTAATATGTTGCAATCGGCTCTCGGTGGCCAGGTGGCATCTCTTGGAATGCGGGTGTGTGTTGCCAAGCAAAACAGATGCAGGAAGGTTTACCCGAAGTGGGGGGGGGGGGGGGGGAGGCGAAGAGGAGAGGAAGTGGGAGGCAGGTCGTGCAGGCAGGCGTGGGATTAAACCATATTTATCTGTAGAAGGGAGGGCATTGCCTTACGAGTCTCCGAAAACCCTCCTAGGTTTTCTCAGGCAAGTATGTCCAAGCCTGCCGAATGGCTGTTTTTCATCTCCCACCCTGTGTTCAGAATGGTATTTAAAAGCAGAAAGAATTATTTCCCTCCTGCCCAGGGCTAGCCACTGTTCATCAGGTTTAGTTTATTTTAATTTACTGCTATTTCTGCGTATTCACAGGTTGACCCTTGGTGGAATGGAATCTGCCAAGGATAATACAGACTGAATACAAAGAATTTCACTGATGCTCATTATCCAGCTCATTAAAGGATCCTCTGGCCCGTCGTGGATCGATTGGAGGGGGAGAGGGTTGTGGAGGACACTTACCCTGATGATTCTGACGTGCACTAAGGGCGGGAACAGCTAGTATACGAGGTTAATGCCAGTAACAAACTAAATCTCGATGTTCCTAGCAAGCCAGTGCTGATCTGGTGCATTGATCACACGTTCCTCCGCCAGCAGCCCACAAAATAAGTTTCCCTTCAATTCAAATGAGGCTGTGCAATACCACCTGTGCATTAAGAACAACAGAATGTTCCAGTTGCATATTTGCAATGGATATGGAAAAAAAGCTTATCTCCCAAAATAGCGGAGAATGCAAGGGATAATTTTTCTCCTTGTTTCCATCTGCAAGAAGTAAGTGAAAGTGGCACTCTAATTCCAGACTGGCAAGACCGGTCTATCCTGTTAACCTCTTACATGCAAATACCACTTTTCTCCAGGCAGCTGAAGTAGCTTCCTTCTGTAAATACCGACTGCGTGCATTTTTGTGCCTTTTGAAAACTCCCCTTGAAAGTGTTGACCAGTTGCCTGGTATTCGTGAATTTCAGAGAAGTGGTAATAGACGGTCTCTACAGTGTTTGAAGCAGAGGATTAAAAAGGCAGGGAGTGGACTGAAAGGTTTCATGGGCCAGCGCCTCATATTTTAAACAGGAAAGTGTGGCGTCTTGTCCAAGGGCACACAGGAAGGCGGTAGCATAGCCTGGGTATCAGGTGGCCCAAAGCCCAAACCATGGATCTTCCTGCTCCCCCCACCCCCAACCCCACTCCCTGGCACAGGAGAGTATTAACTATAGCTAAATCTTGGCCGTTTGGAGCCTTTTGCAAATGGGCTGCTCAGAGTTCACACTGTTCTAGTGCTCTCTTTCAAGCCTTCTTAAGGAGAACACTCTGAGCATATCTCGGGAATTTTGGGGGCTCACTGTTACCCTCAGAGCCATGGAGTATTATCTAATCTAGTCTTCCTTGTGTAAATACATATTTTTTAATGTTTATTTATTTTGTTTAATTTTGAGAGAGAAAGCTCTGGCGGGGGGAGGGGCAGAGAGAGAGAGGGACAGAAGATTGGAAGCAAGCTGACAGCAGAGAGCCCGACCCAGGGCTCGAACTCACCAACTGCGAGATCATGACCTGAGCCGAAGTCAGGTGCTCAGCCAACTGAGCCACGCAGGCACCCCAGATATTTTTTAATTATGACATCAGGGTGTAATAAGTTCTCAAGACTCGGTGATTAAAGTTCTCAAGACGCCCATGATCCACGAGATAAATTTGCTGTTTATGCTCATTTCTCCTCTCTTGCTGATCAGTTACCCCTTCTTAGGGCTGTCACTGCAGTAGCCCTCCTCCCTCTTCTAATTGGCTGCGTCCAATCTGCTAAGGACTAGAAGGTATTTGGGTATTCTTGTTAAGGTTGTTTATAAAAGAAGAATAGCTGAGGTTAGGGATTTGAGGTGTTCTTTTTGAATTGAGTGTCTCGATTTGTCTGGTGTCTTTCTCCCCCACATCTCTTTGCCTGTTAACACTCCTCTTTGTCCCCTTGGAGCATGTCTGGAATCAGATAGGTTATTATAAGATTTAAGTTTAAACATTCAATAGGATAATCTGTGCCAGCTGTGTAGCATGGTTCCTGGCACAGATTGGTGCCTAATAAATCTTAGCTGTCTTTATTGTTCCCTCTGAAGGAGGAGATGTAAATTCTCCACAGATGGTAAGGGATTGGATAAGCAGAGAACCTATCCGCCAAATTTATATTGGCAAGCACGTTTTTAGTTTATCTGAGTTTTTTAAATGCTCTCTGGGTTTTGTTCTCCTTTAGGGTTAGTAAATTTTCTACGGTACGGAATATAAGAACTGTGAAAAAAAATCAATAAAAAGCATTCTTAAAGAAGATTTTATGATTCATTAGACTAACAGGTGCCAGCCACTTTTATTTTTACGACTTAAGTTAAAAGGACTTTAAAGGCTTGGGTGGTTTATTTTCTTTTTTAAAGGCCAAACCAAGATCACTTGTTCGTAATGGCTGCCTTTCCCCTGAATGTATTTCTGAAAAAGTTCTGATTTTCACTAAACCGACACAGAATTGTCATGATTTAAGAGTTACCCTTTAGGGCAGCCTGGGTGGTTTAGTTGGTTAAGTGTCCAACTTTTGATTTCATCTCAGGTCAAGATCTCATGGTTCATGAGTTTGAGCCCTACGTGATGAGTGTGGGATTCTCCCTCTCCCTTTCTCTCTGCCCCTCCCCTGCTCGTGTACCCGCTCACTCTCAAAAAATAAATTTTAAAGTAAAAAAAGGGTTACCCTTTAGATCTCTATAAATTTTTAAAGCCAAATCATAAATTAAGATGTGCAGGTGATTGTGGATCAAAAACTTCTTCAGCAGTCATGTAATCGCACTGGTTTGTGTATTTTGCTTTTGAGGAAGATAAAAATGTAGTTCAGTGGTTTCCCTTATTGATTATCTTTGATCGATAAGAATTACATTAAAATCTTTTTTTGCACATTTCCCCCTCTCTACGCTGAATGCGCTGCTCTCTAATCTCTGAATTTCAGGAGTCTATTAATAAAGTGTGTGTAAAGAATTAGTTGCTAATTTTGGATGTGCTTGAAATGAGATTGTCAGCAAATTGCAACTTCAAATGTAGGACTGCAGTTCAAGAATTGGACACCCTCCCCAGTGTGGAAGATAAATCCCAAACTTAGGAAAAATATTAAAGCTTCATTACTCTTGATTTTTCTCCTTCTGATGGACCTTCCTCATATACTCTTAAGATGCTTAAAGTGGTCTGTGAGATTATAGGTAGCTTTTCGGTCCAGACTTACTTTAGGCTAAGGTATTACAATATTAAATCTGTAAGTTAATTCTTTACTGATTCAATAGGAAGTCTAATATCCAGTCCCCCACCTGAGTCAGTAGGTAATAGCTGTGAAATAGGCTACAGGTTACTGATAACGCAGGCAGAAAATTAATATTATTTAATTCTGCCTCCCCAGTTTAGCGTCCGGGAGGGCGTGTGGTTTGCGTTTTATAAACATTGAAAGGCAGGATAAGTGACCCTTCGGCACTCCTTTTACATTCCAGGGACTATTCTGGAGATGGAAGTATTGAGTAAGGACGACGTGGCCACGGCTCGTAGACTTACGTTGTAGCTATTGTAGTTATTATAAATAGCAAGAAGATAGTGATAAGTAAAATAATTACGTATTTTCAGAAGCATGCCAAAGGAAGGAAACAGGAAGCTGAGACAGAATAATAGGGAGGCCTGCTTGAAGGAAGGTGCCCGGGACAAACCCCTCTTGAGCTGACGGAGGCTGATACCGCCTGAGAAGGAGGCGGGGGGGGGGGGGGGGGCCACGTGGGTGGAGTGCAGTTGGGCACAAGGCACAGAGGTCCTGCTCTAAGGGAAGGGCTGGGTGTGTCAGGCACAGAAGGGATCCCGGTGCTGCTGGAGAGTGCAGGGAGTGAAGGGGATAGTGGTCCAAGATGACTTGAAAGAACAGTCTAGATCCCTAGACCATTCACGCCACAGAATGTGTCCACTTGTCTGATTGTTAATAACGTGGAGGCACCTTGGTAGATAAAAATAACTTGAATTAACTCTGCTGCTCTGGAACCTAGGGAAATAAAGGAGCTGCTGGGAAAAGTAGAAATCAGGGCCCCCGGGTGGCCCAGTCGGTTAAGCGTTTGACCTCAGCTCAGGTCATGATCTCACGGTTCTTGGGTTCGAGCCCCGCATCAGGCTCGGGACTGACAGTGTGGAGCCTGCTTCGGATTTTCTCTCCGCCTCTGTCCTTCCCCCGCTCGTGCTCGCTCTCTCGCTCTCGCTCTCTCTCTCTCTCTCTCTCTCTCCCTCTCTCCCTCTCTCCCTCTCTCAAAATAAATAAAAATAAAACTTAGAAAATTAAAAAAAATTATTCAAATTTCTAGAAGAAAAGAGTCCTGATCTAATGTCACCTTTGAGATTCACAGAGGGTCTCTTCCTCTTGTCGCTCCTTTACAGATGATGAGAAGCACTTTCTCGTGTTTCTTTCGAAATTTTATGCCGTATATTTTGTCTCTACTGAGATACCATCGTAGAGACAGTATGGTCAGGAGTGTGTGTGAGACCACCCACATCTTTAGACTCCACCTTCGCTTTTGAGGCAGTTGGGAGAGAAGTTTGAGCTGTTTTTGTTGGGTTGTTGTTCATTTTCCGGACACAACTAATAGTGCCAGTGTGCAGACGCTGTGTGGTTGACAGTTGGGTGACGCGTTGATACGGCTTTGCCGCCACGTACCCTCTGCTCTTGGATATCTTGCAAGGTGCTTTACTCCGGACCAGAATGGTAGGCTGGGTGACCGTCAGCGCAGCGTTTAGCTCCTGCCCTGAGACCATGGTCTTACGAACAGCCAGGGTTGGCTTGTGCCATCCATGGACCCTGCTCAGGGGACACACGGAAGACGGTGCGGCAGAGAAGATCCCACACATGCCTCTCTGTCCCCCGCGAATGCAGTGACAGTGAGGCTGGGCTGCTTCCACACTGAAGCCTTTCAAGGACCGACGGCTGCTGCTTCCTGTCTTTGGGAAATGTGTGCTTTGAGGATCCCGCTGCCATGAGAAGCGGCTCCCGTTAGCCGCGTGCGAGTTCCAGCGCTTCCGCCCCCCCCCCCCCCCACCGCACCAAAATGCCACACGGACGGGGCGAACGGCGTTGGCTGTTCCCGCCCCGGTCGCATCTGACCACAGCCCCGGAGAGACCGCGGGCTGCCCGGTCAAGTCTACAGACGCGTGAGAAAGAACACATGGCCGTTGTGGTTTTAAGCCCCTGAGTTGCCGGGTGGGTTGTTAGCAGCCGATAACCAAAACGGACAGTGCCTTTAATCGCTAGCCCCCGGGGAATTTAAACTTGGCCCGGGCAGCAGGGCCGCCTCCCGTAGGTGAGCCCGGGAGCGTGGGGTGGCCGTGTGGGGTGGCCGAGTCCCCGGGCAGCTGTTTTCCCGGAAGCCGGAGGGGGTGGCCGCGCACAGGAGGAGCAGGCCACATAGCTCAGGGATACACTTGGTGCGGACAGCTGAAACACAACTGCAGGGGCCCGGAGGAGGAGGGGGAGTCGGGGGTTTGCTCTCAGGAGTGCAATTAGTCAGCTTGAAGGGGAGAGCTAGTTCAAGGAAATGCGTCATACTTTCAGAAGTCGCAGCAGGAGGAGTGTTATTAGCCTGGGCCTGCACGGAGACGCGGGCTAAAATCTGTTAAAATCTGGTTTCATAGGTGAGTAGTGAGGGACTTCTTCCAGATAATAAAGAATGGCTTACTGTGGGATCTTCGTTTTCTTCCGTCTCCAATGCCAGGGGGTTTCAGCGTTCGGGAAACGTTCATTTACCATGTTCTGTAGGCCTTTGTAGCTAGAACAGTAAATAAAATGTCTTACGTATAGTAGGTCCTCAGTAAATAGGATCACTTCAGTTTGGACAGTGATTTGATTCATGTTACAAGTGATTTAACTAAGCTGACTGTGAAGCAGAATCTGTTGTTCTGTTTAAAATCACAACAGTGTCCATGGCAAACCATGTCTCCATACGTTAACTCATTTTCTCCATGTTATGTGATTAACCACCTACACACACACACACACACACACACACACACACACACACTTTTAGACCAGAAAAACATTTTTTTTGACAAGCAAAGGATTTCCTATCTTTTGAGCAATTGGAAATGATCCGCAGCTCAAGTCCTAGATCCTGAGCAGGAAGCTGTGTGTCGTAGGGCAGCTTGATGTTCTGTCTTCATTCTCAGGGAGTCACAGTCTGGCAGCTGAGTCAGGGCCCCGCCCCCAACCCCCCCCACCGCCTGAGTCACCTGCATGCAGTGAGGGCTGCTGCCGATGGCCAGCCTGTCCCTGCAACCTCAACAACCATGGGGCCAGACCCCTTACCTGTTAACTGACCCAGACTTGTGGGTCACAGGTATTTGATTTGGAGAAGGACGGGATGGAGGAGGGCAGGAAGACTGAGCATCACGCACTTGCAACCCTGGCTGTTCGTTAGACTCACCTGGGGGCAGCTGATGGCAACAGCGACAGAGTCTCAGCTTGTCCGTCCTCTTTCTGGCACTTTCTGGACCAGCACTGGCAGCAACAACTTGTTACTTAAAGTCTTGGGCTTCTTTCCACGCTTCTTCTACTAATGTTTTGTTAGAGATTCTTTTTCAAGTCATTGGGAACAAAAACTAACACTGGCTTTAGGTCTAGATTTTGTTGGGAGTCTTAAAAATAGCCCACTGAAGTGTATTCTGTAAATAACGCGTGAGATTTAAGGTCCTTTTTCAGCCACTGCCGTGACCCCTGGCCATTACAGTCTTCTGAGTCCACCTCTGAGTGTGTAAGATGATTACACTTGCATTAGAGTCTCTGGGAGGAATAAATGGCATACTTGAAGAGGATAGGCTTTACTAATGTGGCTGATTATGTGACTGATAATAAAATCCTTACTAGAAGATGTCAAGAGTTCCTTTTTTCCCCCCAAAAATGACCCGAGAAGGATTTTAGGCTGATGCAGCTAAGGCAGGCCACACGTTGTCACGAACAAAGTGGATCTGAACTGCACGCATGTCGCCGGCCCTGGGTATATCGTTGTCGGAACGTGTCGGGTGTCTATGGTTGGGAACTTTGGTGCAGTCGTGCTAGGGCATTTTCATCCGGTAGACCATGTCCTGCAATTGCTCAAACATTTCTGTGTAGAGGAACTTTGTTTTTTTTCCCTGGAGAGTATTTATTTCTCAGTGCCAGGGTCCAGGCTGGCTGTGCTACCCGAGGCCTGCCAGACATGCAGCCAGGTCAGAAAGGAGGGAGTTCATGACGGGTCTGGGTAAGAACCCTTGTTGAGAAGCAAAGGTACTTGGCTTTGGAAGGCGAAGCATGTTAGCCTTGGCTTCTCTGGGCCCACTCTGTCCTTGGGGGCTTTGATCTGAACACTCTAATCTGGTGGGAAAGGAATGAAAAAAATGCTTTCCAGCTAGAAGCAACAAATAAAATCGAGGATGGTAATTCTGGAAAAATCGCCGAGGTGGCAGCGAGAGGCAAGCTCTAGCCTGAATGTCAGGAGCTCGGTTCCCCGGGGAGGGATGCACGGGGTGTGTGGTTGGAGTGGGTGCTCTGGGGCGGGACTGTGTCCCGTCAGAGGAGTCTGGTAGCAGTGAAAAGGTCGTCGGCCAGGCAACGTGGTAGATCCTGACTTGTAATGTGACCGTTCATCCCTTTCTAGTAGGTAGTTGCCAGATACTAATGGCTGAGTAGGTCCTCGGTTACATTTGCATCTGTGGCCTGCCCTCGAGTGGGTATAAATGAAGTAATTAAGACCCGTGGCTTTCAGACTCGGCTCCCAAGGTTGCTTCTAAGGGTTTGCAAAAATTAACCTGAATTTCATTTTTTATTATCTTTAACCTTGAGCAACTATGAAGATGGGTATCCTACATTAAAATATATAAAATGTATAATGATAAAATATCCTAGGAGTATGTTTTATATCTTGAGATTCTGTATGTGCTATTTGAAATCCATTGGTATGTATATTCTGCTCGCCTATTTTTAACTACTTCTGGGCCACTGTGATGTTTTAACTGGTTGGATTAGCTGGGTGGGTTGTGGTCAAAAACTTCCAATTTGTCTAAGCACTCCTGGAGGTCCGTGGTCTACTTTGAAAAACCTTAGTCTAAGAAATGTTGCACAGTGCCTCCTAAAAACTGGCAACTTCGGAAATATTTTCTCCCTAGCTTTTACTTTCAGTTGCAGTGTTGTTGGCCTTTTTTTTTTTTAATGACTAAAAAATGTTGAAGTGTGTCTGTAATCCCATGTGGTTCTTTGATAGCATTGAACCTCAGGTAGACCTAAAAAGTTCACAGGCTCTCTCTTCGTTGGAAACCTGTGTATTTCACAACTACCCGCGTATAATGTAGTCAGTTCTGGAGTTTGGGGTCTGACTTCTGACCAAAGCCAATTGAAGATGAGACACTTGGGACGTACCATGGGGCGCCTGGGTGGTTCAGTCCGTTAAGCATCCAACTTCGGCTCAGGTCACGATCTCACAGTTTGTGAGTTTGAGCTCTGTGCCAGGCTCTGTGCTGACAGCTCAGAGCCTGGAGCCTGCTTCGGATTCTGTGTCTCTCTGCCCGGCCACCACTTACTTGTCTGCACTCACTCGCTCTCTCAAACATAAATAAATAAACATTAAAAATAAAAAAAATAAAAAAGGAACTTTGGATGCATCTTAACTCTTTTTCTACATCGTGTCAAGGCCTTGCTCATTCTGCCTCTCCCGTCTTGCCTTCCCCCGCCCCCACCACTGCTGTGGCCAGGTTCCTATCTGGGACAGTAGTTTCCTAACTGGTGAGACTCCTGATCACCTCTAGACTGACTCCTCTCATCCATCTTGCACACTGTAGCCCAGGAGTGTGGTCTTCTGAACTGTAAACATCGGCTCACGTTTTGCTGCAACCCCAGAGTGGCGGTCTCTTATCACTGCAATAAATCTGTTTGCATTTCCCACCTTGTGGGGCTCGGCTCCCCTGTCCCCACAGACATCCTCTGATAGAGCATACTTCTGTCCACCCATATTCCCCCCCGGCCTCTCCGCTCAGGATGCCCTCCCTCCCCTTTTGCTCAGTCCCCCACTAACGGGACCCTTGTCCCTTCAGTGGGCCCCACTCCTCCCTCCACCCACCCCACTGATGTTTGCAAATCTGTCTTCTCTCAAACGAAGTTGAAAATGTTTCAACGTGAAGTTGGAGGTTTTCAGAATGAACTGTTCACACGGTGACTCTATATTTGGCTTCTTTCACTCTAAGAAACGTTTGTTAATTTGTAGTTAAGGTGAGGGAGTCCAAGGGGATGCTCCCCCCCCCCAACCCCCGCCCCGGCTGAGAGCTTCCGGTCTAAGGGGAGAGGCGGGCAGGACAGCGCGTACTCATCAAAGTAGTGAACGTTCAAAGCCGGAGGAAGATGGGGCTAAAAGCTGTGGAGTCTCACAACTGAGGAAAAGCCGACGGGCTGCGGAGGAAGAGAGGTGTGAATGGATCTGGAAGAGCGCACGGGACTTAGACGCACGGAGAGGGCGTTCTAGCAAGAGGCGTGGAGACAAAATCGCAGGTGAGTAGGCCAGTGTTGGAAATGAGGTGCTGGGTGAGAGGAGCAAAGACTGGAGAAGGAGGTAGAAGCAGGGATGTATAGAGATGCTGTTGCCTAGGATGTCGGGATTTTTGGTCGGGGCGAGGGCCTGGGAGGACATCTGTGCCGTTTGAGGGCGAAGTTTTGGCACCGTTGACCAGGATGCTGGACACAGTTGACTGCTTGATTTGACGAGAATTTGCTTTATGTTCTAAATCGGGAGTCGGCCAACTTTTTCTGTAAAGTTGTGGATCGTAAACTTTAAAGTTGCCAGATAGTAAATAGGTCAGGCCTCTACTGAGAGTCTGTTTAGAACAGACCACATTATACACTGTTGATTGTGAAGTACACAGATTTTGTTGGAGAGGAAGCCTCTCGGAATTTCTTGGTCTCTGCTTGAAGCGAGGCCAAGTATTGTTCTCAGGATTCCGCCCCCTTCATCACGAAACGTGTTCTGCGAACAGGACTCTCGTTCCAGCTTTGAATCTACACTGTATAGGAGGTGCTGTGGGCATCGCCTTTTAAGTTAGAAAAGGCTTCCTCCACGTGGCCTTTGTAGTGTGCCTCTGTTGACGATGTGGTTTTCCACTTGTTCTCGTGTGTAGCCGAGAGAGAACTGATGGGGTGGGCCTGGTCTGCAGGGCCATGAGCAGGGTACCATGTAGAGAAAAGAGAAGGTATGAGTGGGGCTCCAGGGTTCTTGGGTTTTGTTTTGTTTTGTTTCATGTGTACACAATTTAAAAAAATGTTTAATGTTTATTACTTATTTTTGAGAGAGAGTGCAAGCTGGGGAGGGCAGAGAGAGAGGGAGACACAGAATCCAAAGCAGGCTCCAGGCTCTGAGCTGTCAACACAGAGCCTGACAACGGGACTCGAACTCTCACGAACTGTGAGATCATGACCTGAGTCGAAGTTGGATACTTAACCAACTGAGCCCCCCAGGCGCCCCCCAGGGTTCTTGGTTTGATTTGAATAAACAAAGAAAAGCTGGTGGGCACTCCAGAAGCAGGTTGGGTGGGAGGAGGTAGGCATAAATAGAGGTCTGTGGGGGTGGTAAGTTGTATAGACTTAACCACTTGGACAGGCTGACTCATGGAGCCTTTCCAGAAAGCTGCTGATGTGTTGTCAGTAGGCAGTTACAGCGGCAGAGGTGGAGGCAGGGGGCAGAGGCATTTGGAAATGAGGGGTGAATCTGAGACATAGTCCTCTTAAGTTATATGAAGTACGTCTTTTCTCTGTATCCAACCAAAATCGATACGTGTTGGTTGTAGAAGAATTCAGAAGTAGGAAAACCAGAATCGCTTGTTCTTGTATCACGCAGAGCCAGTCAGTATTCCTTCTCTGCTGCCTACTTGAGAGGCATTTGAAAGATGGAATTTAGGGGCGCCTGGGTGGCTCAGTCGGTTGAGTATCGGATTCTTGATTTCAGCTCGGGTCATTATCCTAGGCTTGTGGGATCGAGCCCTGCTTCAGACTCCTTGCTCAATGTGGAGTCTGCTTGAGATTCATTCTCTCTCTGTCTCCCTCTGTCTCTAAAAATAATAAAAATAGACAATGGAACTTAGTGAAAGATTAATAAAAAATGAGTTACGTCATAATTAACCACTTTCCACTTCTGTGATGCTTTCTAAACTCTGCTGCAGCTTCAATTCTTTTTCTTTTTCTTTTCTTTTCCTTTTTCCTTTTTTTCTTTTTTTTAATCTGGAAGGAATGAATAGCCCTGAGGAAATGGCAAGGCTTCCAGGGGAATACATTTGTTAGTGTTACCATGGAGTGCAGAATGTTCAACCCTATGGAGGTGGCTTTTGTTTCCTCTTGTGACTCTGCCTACTTTTCATTATGCTTTTGTCTTAACTTTGACCTCATGGTTCCCTTCTTCAAACGTTTCTTTTAATCATCAGGCATTAGGTCATCCTTTCTTCTCCTAGCCCTCCATGCCTGCATACAGTGCTAAGATGAGCGGTGTTTCCTGCACAAGTCAACAAAAATTTTCCCTAACCTTCGGAAAATTGTGCTGGAGAATAAAACGCACCACCCCACCCCACCCCTTCGTGACACTACAGTGACCCATTAGAGCCATTGTTAAATTGCTTAAGAAACGTAATTTTTCGTTAAAAGGTGAAGTTGATTTTACAATTCCAACAAAATGTCAAAATGAGTAGCATGTAGTTTCTGCTTGTTTATTTTTCCATCTGTTCATGGCATTCCTGGCAATAAGGAATGTCTTCTAGTCTGGTTAAAATTCTGTCCTGTAGCTGGTAAATCCGGTTCTGCCACCACAGAGTAGAGGCAGGAGTTTTTTCTAAAAAGAATTGACTACTTCTCATGGTGTTAAGGGAACCATTTATTCATCTGTTTGATTTTAAATGCCACTAAAATTTATACTCCAGGAAATGTAAATGAATGTAATGAATCACAAAAAAAAAAAAAAGATCCATAAAATACTCTTTGCAGTGACTGAAATTAAATACAAAGTAAGTCCGTACATTTTGGATAAAATCAATTGATTTAAATAAAAAATTGACACCCACCGAATGGCTAAACGAATGAACGAACGAATTTTGCTTTGTGTGGCTTATCCCTCTGAGCTGACCCGGCTGTGGCTTGACGTGTTCAGCTCTCTTGCGGGTTTTGATCCCCGGTTGAGTGTGAATGCTCTCAGGGCCTGGGGCAGAGTGGCTCAGACTGACGTGACATTCTGCCATTAGGCCTGTCACTTTATATGAACGCATGTGACGGACTTCCCTTTCTTGATGACGTAACAGAGAGAAACCCGAGGGAACAGAGCAGGAATTCAACATAGGGAATTCTCATCTGCATCGCGCTGGGTTGTGCTTCAGAAACAGACAAAATCTCAGTGCATTAGACCACAGAGATTTAGTCCCTTGCTTCGTGACCCACGTCCAGCAATTGTTAGCTGGGGAACAGTGCTCTTTGTGGTCACTGAGTCCCCACGGTGATGACGTTTGCTTCCACCGTCACTGCCGTAGGGGAAACGAATGTCACACGTTGCACATTGTTCATGAAGGCTTCTGCCCAACTTCCCATTGGAGAAATGAATGTCGGCCATTGCTTAGAAGGAGAAGAAGTGGGATATTTGAGAACAGCCTTTGTGACCACAGCACACCCCATTCATGCATCCACCTTAATGATCATGAGACTTTGGAGCAATAAAAAAAAAAAAATCCTTCCTCTTAAGGAAGTCCTGGCAGGCGGTCCCCCCCAGCCCCCTGCTGATACTACAAACCGTTCACTTGATCCATAAAAAATCCCTTTTGAGAGAGTAGCTTACCTGGCCAGTTGTTAGGGGTGGAAGAGTGGTCGAAGTCCTAACCCCAACAGCATAAAAATGTGACCCCATCTGGAAATAGGGCCTTTTTGCAGGCTAAGATGAGGCCATTCAAGTGGGCCCCGAATCAATATGCTTGGTGTCTTTATAAAAAAGGGAAATTGGGACACAAGTAGGGAGAATGTCACGTCAAGGAAGGCAGAGGGCAGGGTGACGAAACAGAAGCTAAGGAACGCCAAAAACAGACTGGCGGCAAACCTCCGGGAGCCGGGGGGCACCGTGGAACCGATGCTCCTTCACGTCTGTCCGCAGGACCAGCCCTGCTGACACGTGGAGGTCAGACTTCCAGCCTCTGTAACTGTGAGACCAGAGTTTCTGTTGTTGAAGCTTCGCAGGCTGTGATACTTCAACCTTAACAAACTCATCCATTCGTCAGCATACTTTTTAGCATTTTTCCCGGTCCTGGCAAGCACCGCTACTGGGGAAATCAAACCAAGGGCCCCGTCGGGGGAATTTGGGTCCTAGCCAAGATGAAGTCTAATGCTGCTTGCAGAGAAATTCTGTTGGAGTAATCTCCTCGGTTCCCGCCCCCCCCCCCCCCCCCCAGCCCTCCACCTCATCTGGAAGTAGCTTTCAGCAAATGTTTCTCATGTCCCAGCACTGGACATGAAGGGTAAAACATGTTAGTGTAAACTTAGCATTAGCAAGAGGACGAATTCAGGGACTGGAGGAAAAATATGAATGATCTGTCTGTATTATATACTGCTGCGGGTGGCTATCCAGGAGAGAATGTTTTGGTGGGGTAAAAAGCCTTGGGGACAGGAGCTGGTTTTACCAGTGATGGGGGAAGGAAGAACTGGACGTAGGTGAAAGTGCTGGCAGCTTCCATCAGTGCTTGGCCCTTGTGGCAACATCTGGTCTCCGGGGCAGGCTGATTCTGCCTCATCCGTTATTCTCAGGAAAGATGTTTTGCCAAGCACTTAATTTCCTCACTCTGAAAAACTTTTGTGTAATTGACGCTTACAAGTTAAACCACGTGGCTAACCTGTATGTCTGGATATCTTGTTAAGTATACACCTGCTTTTTCACTATTGCCGTAGAGAAGGATGCTCTGGACGCCGGCAGGCCTCCCGTCGGCGGAGCTGCAGGTTACAGGCAACCAGATTGGGAGCTGGTGCCTGCCGCGTGACTGGGTACCAGGCTGTTCACTTCTAGGTGCTGGTGACCTCTTGTGCTCTTGCATTCTTGTGCTTTCTTTCCTCTCTCTGCACACAGCACGTCTGCACCCAGTCTGTCCCTGGAATGCGTGCTAACATCTTTCAGGGTCAGGATCCACAGGGTATTAAAAATTCTGAGTAGATGCTTTAAGCAAAGGATTGCTTAATTGGACAGCGCCGGAGAAGGAGGTGCGAAGTGCTTACCAAGCTGTCCCGTTTTCCCCAGATGAAGTTCTCCCCTTCCTATTGCCTGTGAACACCAGACTTGGGTGTCTTCTTCTCATATGCTTCTGGTGCTGGGGCCTACTGGCCGGTGGTAAAGTGGTTTGTGTCTCCAGTAAATGGATCACGCTGGCGATCACCGGGAAGTCAACTCAGCAGTGAAATGCTGTACCCAGGAGTGTTTTGAAGAACAAAAACCCCACGTGAACCTGTGTTCTCGATGCCCTTTTATCCACAGATTGGGTGTGCTGTGAAATTGACCATCTCAAAACGGTAGAATTCTTACTCAAGTCCAGATGCATTCTGATGGTCTGGTAAAAACTTGGTATTTATTTCTTTATTTTGCTGGGTCTTTTTTTTTTTTTTTTTTTAAAGACACTTCATATCTAATTATTTTTGTAGAACCATCACAATAAGTACTTTTTAAAGTTAGTAAACACTTGGGGCGCCTGGGTGGCTCAGTCAGTTAAGTGTTTATGACTTCAGCTCAGGTCATGATCTCACGGTCTTGAGATCGAGCCCCACATCAGGCTCTGTGCTGACAGCTCAGAGCCTGGAGCCTGCTTTGGATTCTGTCTCCCTCTCTCACTGCTCCTCCCCGACTCATACTGTGTCTGTGTCTCTCAAAAATGAATAAAGGTCAAAAAAAAAATTTAAGTTCGTAAACACTGTTCTCTTGGTTAATTCTTTAACTGTTTTAGAGTTAATGAGTTAAAAGTCAGTAAATTCTGATCTATTTTGTGGATACATGAGCTATCCTGACATTATACGCCACCCAAACTGTTGAAATGCTTTATTTGTTCTAATTAGCTTAATACTTGAGACTTTCTTTATGGCCACCGACGACGTAGAAATATACAGCAAGAGTACTTGTTGAAGATTTAGTTCTCCAGGGGTCAAATACGTGCTACACATTGGTTCATCTTGTGCTGAAAGAGTGGTAATAATAGCAGTTGAACTCATTGGAGGGGAGAGAGAGCATTATAGGCAAACATAATTATCCTCCTTTTCACAACTTAATGGGAAGGCATCTCTTGGTTGTAATGTTGCAGAAACTGACTTCCAAGTTTCCGAGATTTAGCAGGCTAAATGATGACCGAAAGAATTCAGTGGGCCACTTCTTTTTACTTTGGGACCTTTTATAGTTTCTCTTGATGGCGAAAAGGAGAATTGATCTGCACATTGGTCTGTGGCTAGGTGGTTTTCAACACGAAAACTTGGCAAGCGCTCTGATGGGCTCTTCCTCATTCTACTGACTCAATCAGGGAATTGTAACATAGTCACTTAGGGCAGGGAGAGTGACAAGGACAATTTAATTCAGGGATTGTAAAATCTCTTTTTTAAAAAAGCTTTTTTTAATGTTTATTTATTTTTGAGAAGGAGAGCAAGGGGGCGGGGGCAGAGAGAGGGAGACACAGAATCCGAAGCAGGCTCCAGGCTCTGAGCTGTGGGCACAGGGCCTGACGCGGGGCTGGAACCCATGAGCAGTGAGATCATGACCTGAGCCAAAGTCGGACACTTAACCAACTGAGCCACCTAGGCAACCCTGGAAAATCTCTTTGCTTTGAGAAATAACAGACTTGCTATCCTTTTGTTGTTGTTGGTTTGTTTTTTTAAATCTATTTTGAGAGAGAGGCAGAGAGAGAATCCCAAGCAGGCTCCTCACTGTCAGCACAGAGCCCAACACGTGGGGCTCGAACTCGTGATCATGATCATGGGGATCGATCGTGGGGATCGAACTCGTGATCGTGAGATCACGAACTTGAGATCATGACCTGAGCTGAAATCAAGAGTCGGACACAACTGACTGAGCCACCCAGGTGCCCCCGGACTTGGTATCCTTACACTGGTAATAGATTTCCTCGGGGTATCATAATGCTCTTTGGAAGTAGATCTCAAGCGTCTTCACGTATTTCTTTTTGTACAACATCAGGACTGCCATTGGGCACGAAATCATCCCCTTTGTTGAGGGGGAACGTGTACTTCTGCTCCCTCGTGTCCTTTTCCACGGAGAGAATTATTATATACCAAGGGTTATGGAATCTTTTTCTCTCCTTTCGCCAGATACCCCTTGGCTTTATCGTGGCCTTGGGTTCCTATTTTTTAATTTGTTCCATTATATAACCAACGAGTAGAGCCATACCCAAGTAGCACTGTACGTGCCCACAGGTGGAGAGTTTTACTGCAGCCGTAATGAGCAGGTCCTCATGGCGTTCTTACTATTTTATTAATATTCTGCAGCGTTATTATTTAGTTGAAGGAATGGACCCTGTGCTCAGGAAATGGATGTGCTATCTGAAAAGATAAGGCTTGCATACCAAACCTTAGAAAATCCATATTCGTTTTTGGAATTCTACCAAAATTAAAGTCTGTAGGTGTGTGTGCGCCTGTGTTGGAAAATAGTATGTTAAGACCTATCGTGTAAACATTTTGCCTTAATGATGAGAGTAAATACTGCCCTTGTATCCAATCCCAACCCTCTTGTTTACTTCAAATAAATAAGGAAAAAATATAAAATCCCAGCTCATACTGCAGTAAATTACCAGAGCTTTATACAGTTTTCCTGATAGCTGTAAGGTTTGATGATTTGAGGTTTGTGTGTTTGTGTGTGTGTGTGTGTGTGTGTGTGTGTGTGTGTGTGTGTATGTGTGTGTAAGTTTATTTATTTAGAGAGAGCGCGCACACAAGCAGGGTTTGGCGGGGAGGGAGAATCCCCCTCACAAACCATGAGGTCATGAGCTAAGCCCAAAGTCAAGAGTCAGACACAACCAACTGAGCCACCCAGGATCCCCTTGATATTTTGAGTTTATACTGATTTCGTGTTTTCCTTTTACAGTAAGCCTATGAACGTGACTTCACATCTGATAGTAATGGCGTTTCTTTGTAATGTTTGGTCATAGGCAGAAGTATTTTCAATATTTTCAATTTAAGAGAAGTCATAAGATGGCATGGTCATTTTGGTGAACTCCAATTAACTTTCTTCTAGTTGGAGCCATTGACACATTTCTGTTTTCATTATTACCCACATCACGAAGGAAGGAAGTCTGTAAATGGAAAGAGTGTTGATGAAGATGCCCAGTAACTTTCTGGGTTCCATGCTGGTTCTTTCTGGTCTTTTCTTCGCCTCATTTTTACCCATGGATCCAGCATCACGTCACTTGGTACCTGCTGCCGTGTATTGAAGATAACAGGCAGTAAATACTTGCTGACTGACTGACTGAACAAAATCCGCCTGAGACTCTTAACAGGAAAAGGCAGCCCTTACTCCTATGTCTGTTTCAGGAAAATGGCCTTTTAGATCATCAAGTTTTTCCCTGAATGCCTCAACTTTGCCACATTCTAGGAGTTACTAGAAGTTGTTACTTTTGTTGTCAGAAGGGTTGGGGGTGGGAGGACCTCCTTACATAAATGATGTTCAGTGTTCTAAATTGTCTGTTAGGATTGTTGGAAAATACACAAAAATCCACCAGGCAAATTGACATCTTTTGCCTTGTCAATTTCCCTAACATTGGGTTACTTCCCATGCCCTCAGTCTTCTCCTGAGGCTGGGCTCTGATACTGCTCAATTAAGGTAGAAAGAAATCAATCCTGGAGGTGACCTATGAAATCCATACAATAAATAGTCAACTCTCATTCAGTCATACTGGAAGTTTCTAACATCCGTCTAGGAGAAATTTTAGATTAGTCCGGTTAGTAAAGTGGACTTTCCCACTCTAAAACACGGATCTTAAAACCTGTCCTCTTGTTTTCGTATGATTTTTTTTTTCCCCCAAAATCAAACCCTTTTCATTAAGCTCTTTCATGAAAACAGAATGTGGAAATGAACGTAAGTATTAGGTGAGCTGAATTTCTCGCGGCCTGCTTCCTCATTCTTTTCAGCACTTGACCCTATACATCTCATCCAAACAGCCTATTTAATGAGCTGTTACCTTGATGGCACAGTAAATAGAACACTTATTAAGTGCAGTCTCCTCACTTGCGATAAAAACGAACTTCTCGGTAGCTGTGCACCCTTCCCAGACCTTCACGTTCTTCAGTACTGATGTGCCTTTCAGAAATACCAGAGCGCTTTGCCTGTGGGCACGCTCTCTGACCCACGTGGCATCCATGTGTTTAAGTCGAGGGTGGGAAAGAATACACGTTTTGATCACGGAAACCTTTATATAGTCAACTCTAAATTATTTTTGCTGATCGAAGTATGTAAGATGAGCTCTCCAAACATTTGCTGCATGTGTCCCTGCAGAAGTGCTAGGTTCTTTAGAATGTGGGAGACACCTCTCTAGGCAGACTTTGGGGGAACCGTCAGCACCCCAGGAGACATTTGTTTGCCATCTGTGAAACTGTGCCGTCCGTCTCTGGAAAAGGAGTTTGATGTGAAGTAGTTCTTAAATAGTTTATGTAAACCAACATGTTATTTTTATTTTCTTTTTACCTATTTGCATTTAATTTAGTCACAGACTTGTGTCTGTGGGGGCTGTCTTAAAGATAACAAAGGCCTTCTATGAAAATAACAAATTATCTTTATAGAGTTTATATAGAGAGATAAGAGACAGAAGGAGACACAGAATCCGAAGCAGGCTCCAGGCTCTGAGCTGTCAGCACAGAGCCCGACGCGAGCCCGACGCAGGGCTCGAGCCCCCGGGCCGTGAGATCATGACCTGAGCCGAAGTCAGATGCCCAACTGACTGAGCCACCCAGGCGCCCGCATAGTTTATATTCTTTATCCTGTTGATAGCGTGGCGTCTAGCAGCAGAAAACAAAGTTAACAATAGTCCCAGCAGCTCTGGGGTATCGAGTTGGTGGCTGATCTACAGCACGCGGTACTGCTAATCGAGACGGGTCCCTTTGAATAAGTGTTCGAATGCTAGCATCGCTGAGGTCCGTGTGACCCGTTGGGGCTGCAGTGATGAAGACGCGAGCTCTTCCTCGTGTGCATTTACCTGCACTGGGGGATTCTCATGTATGGGGACCAGTGGAGATTTTCCCAGAAGGCCAGGGATACATGGCTCATTTCATCGTCCTTTGACTGTAATTATATTACCTTTTTACTGGCACGGACTTGGACACACAAGGAATTTGGCTGAAGCTTAATTGGAGAGCTAGGAGAGCTATTCTAAAACGCTTCTTTAACTTTTTTACTGGACCCTTACAGTTTGACATTGTGCAGGTTTAACTTTGTTCTCATTTAAACTTATCTTGTGCAAATGCTGAGGAGCTTAATAAAGGTCTATATGATCAAAAAGGCAGCTCTTAACCCAGCATGAAATTCCATTCTCCTTTATTTCTGTTTGCCCACTGCCAAAGAATTCAGACAACTGCATGCTTGACTTACAGATAAATAGAGGACAAAGCTTTGGTCAGTGATTGTGTTTAAAAGATGGAGCTGAGGGGCGCCGGGGTGGCTCCGTCGGTTGAGTGTCCGACTTTGGCTCAGGTCACGATCTCGCGGTTCATGAGTTCGAGCCCCGGGTCGGGCTCTGTGCTGACAGCTCAGAGCCTGGAGCCTGCTTCGGTTTCTGTGGCTCCCTCTCTGTCTCTGCTCTCCCCCACTCGTTCTCTCTCTTTCTCTGTCTCAAAAATAGTAAACATCATGTAAAATGAGTTGGCAAGAGGTGAGGAAGCAGAATATACCATTGCTTTTCCAGTATGTGCTTCCTGATCGTGGGGTCCACAGAGTGGCATTGTGGTAGGCATCCCTGGAGGATGGCACCAGACTGCGGGTGACATTTGTCCTCCTGATCAGGGGTTCCTCTCTGTACTACAGGACATTTCTGAACAAACTAATTAGGTTCTGAGTTTATATAACAGAATCGAAACCCCAGCTCACACTGCTTTTCATGTTCCCAGGCTGCCCACAAATCTTCGATTTTATAAATATTTTTGAAACTGAAGTCTAAATGAGTTTTGTAGTGAGTATTTCCACTTCCTTCCTTATGCATCATGCGTTTTTGTCAAATAGAAAACCTCAGACTTGGTAGACAATTGAGGCCGTGTGCTGGGGTTTTAATTCTGGTGAATATCCTTTTATAAGTGTGTGTGTGTGTGTGTGCGCGCGCGTGTGTGTGTGTGCGCGCGCGTGTGTGTGTGTGTGTGTGCGCGCGCGCGCGCATGCCTGTATTTTGCTGGGAAGAACAATGAGTGAGCCAAGGATAGAGCTCTTTTGCTCTTTCTAACAAAGATGGTGGGAAGAATTCTCTTTGAACCATTAAAAAAAAGAAAAACAAAAAAACAGACCAAGGCAATAATGATAATCAGGTGTCCTGTTCATACTCTGGGTTCCTTTACAGCTGAACATGATCTTGACTATTACAAGGAAATAAGCTTTTAAAATCGAATTACGGTAGAACTTTGCCAGTTCATGCCTGACGAATTTGCCCACCCAGTAAGTGGTTCTTCCTGAGATCTTGCTGTTCTCCTACTGACTTGGAGAAAAATGTAACAGTAGACTGGGGGAAAGCTCACGTTCGTTCTTTCAAGGTTTATTTTGAAAAATACAGTGCTGTATCTTAAGATATCATGAACAAAAGAGAACACAAATCTATCTGGCCAACCATGAAGAGAAAGAAAGCATCTGCTGAAAGACTGGGTTCTATTTTCTTCCTTTCTTTTTTTGTTGTTTTTTTTTTTTTAACTGTAGGATGTTTGAAAGAAAACCACCCATAAATTTTCATGTCGTAAAATAAAATTATAAAAGCAATCAACTGTAGAGATAAATGTCAGACAGCTTACGTAAGGCTGTGAGGTGGACTTTAACACGATTTAGTAATAATTTGATGGCAGAACCTTGTTCCATCCTGAAAGAAAGTGATTTTTAACCGTGTTCTGTCCTTCAGCGTGTTGTCTACAGAGACCGCGGTCCGCCCTTTGCAGCGTAAAAGAAATTTGGATTCAGTGTTGACTTTAGTTCTAAACCTCGCTGGTGGATGCTAACCAAATAGGTATCAGCAGCACCATCGTAGGGGTTTTACATTTTATTTTAAAGTACCAGGAAGTTCTAGGAAAAGTGTTTTAAACTTCAAACATTCCTTGTATAACTTTTTCCATGGTCTAAATGTTCCTGTCTTGCTACCAAAACCCCAAAAGGCTCAGATAACTCATGGTTTGTCCCTTCTCCAATTAGAAGAGAGAAGTATCAGATAAACAAAGTCTGCCAGTGTTGCCATGTGCTCAATATAGATTCCGCTTGATTCCTTACACCACATATCCAGGGGTGTAAAAATAAGTGTACAGACAAAAGAAAAGGCCCATAATTAGGCACCGTATCTTGGGTCCGAGCGTAGGTATAATGTAAAGTGTTTGCTATTTTATTCTGAGGACGGACACCTTTCTTCTGCAGCCCTACTAAGTTCATTTGCACATGCATTTATCTAGATGAGCTGTGAGAATGAACGAGCTGCCTCACTTGTGAACGGTTCCCCGAGTAAATTTGACGGCAAATTGCACGTATTTACAAAGGATCACTTTGTGTATAAAGCAGCTCACAGTCCAGGGTTTTCTCTGATAACCTCATCCTCAGGTGCATCTCCAAAGGCGCTGAGTGAGAGGGGCAGTGGGAAATGAATAGTTTTCTCTGAGGAAATCGCTGGTAACCCTGGGTGCTCCTGGATTACAGCCTTGGGGTGCATGGCTAATACCAGTGTCCCGTCTGGATAGGAAGAAAGGTGGAGAACCAATGAGCCCAAAGCATTCCATTTGTTGAATTCTTCATATTTTGGTTACTAGAATCTTTTTTTTTTTTTTTTTAACGTTTGTTTCTTTTTGAGAGAGAGAGAGAGACAGAGCATGAGCAGGGGAGGGGCAGAGAGAGATAGGGAGACACAGAATCCAAAGCGGGCTCAACACGGGGCTCGAACCCACGCACCGTGAGGTCATGACCTGAACCGAAGTCAGATGCTTAACCAACTGAGCCACCCAGGCGCCTTTAGAATCTGCTTTTTAAAGTGGCTTTTGAAAGAAGGTTGCCAACAGAAGTGTGTTGTGCACACAGCCTGCGAAGAGCGTGCCTCTCAAGGCGTAAGAGGAGTCCGCCATGCTCTCAGAGGCCCATGTCTCTACCCACACACGGGGACGGTGAGCGTGCTAGAACCGCAGCGGGAGAGGCCTGCAGTCGTGAGGGAAGGAAGCTTCTACTTGGCACCTCGTCCCCGCCAAGTCTTTATAAAGCGTCCTTAGTATCCAAGGCAGGAGAAGGTCTTCTGTGGATTTTACCTATTTTAGGACTACCAGCGTTATAAAATCCCTTGAAATGTGTATGTGCCTCGGTATAAATGCCTACACAGCTCTTTACAAGGTTTCAGATTCTACCTTAAATTATGTGTGTCTGTATGTGAGGACATACCTCTGTACCTAATGTGGGGCTCAAACTCACAGCCCCTGAGGTCGAGAGTCTCCTGATCTCCTGACTGAGCCAGCCAGGCACCCTTCAGATTCTACCTTAATGGCTCTCATCAATCTGAAGTCTTACCCCAGCATTGTATGTATAATAACATTGATATTCATAATTTCCTTGGTAAAATTAATTGAGTTGACTTTCAGGAACATCATTCCTTGTCCATCAAGTTCCCATGTAACAGAACTAAGATACCCATCTGTTTGTGTTATTAGAACAAAATACCCCTAACTGCCAACTCTCTAGTGGTCGGACAGACATTTTAATAAAATTAGTAGTGTTACCAACCGGTAGGCTGGCATTAGACTCCGGATGCTTGGAGCCGGGTTACGTGCTTAGCGCAAAGTAGGCGCCATAAATGTTTGTTGATTGAATGAATAGGCAAAGAAATGACTAACGGGCCAACCACTGATGATACGGCTTAGTAACAGGAAGTTCACTAGGGGAAGTACGGTGTCCAGATTTCTTCTGCTAATCTTAGCACAAAATATTATAAAAATAGGTCCACGTTTATTGTTGGGCCAAGCTAAAATAGATCCAGACCGATTGTTTGGGCTTCATAAACGCACGATAAAATAGACGTCAATCCCTGTCATCCACACGATGCCTGCTCTCGCCGATAGAATCTCACCCTTGGCAAATGTGGCCTGGTAGCCGGCCTGAAAACTCGGAGGTCACTCCAAATGTATATAAACAACGCCGGCCAGGCCCAGAGCTGGTAGAGCATCTAAAAATAGAGAAGTAATCCCTTATCTTGTTGCCCATGAAAATAGTGTTTATATGAAGCAACACTATTAGAAATGACGTGTGAGAAAAGAATGTCTGCGGTGTCTTCTGCCTTTGGGAGCGAGCAAACAAATTAGTGTCACTTTGAGGCGCAGGATTAGTACCGCTGGACCGGGGACTGAAACCATAGCCAGGTTCTCTTTGATGAGCAGAAACCGTTGATTCCTGCAGCCGTGCACCGCTCTGTCTTGTAGAGACTTGTCCTCTGCCCGGTTTTTCCGCCGGATGTCCACTGAGAAACCCGCCGGTGATGGTCATTGAAAAGGAGAGGTGCATCAGCACACCCCCGAATCTTAGTAGCTGAACACGCCGCGGGTTTGCTTCTCACCCGTGCTCCTTGCCAGCCCAGGTCGGCAGGCATTCCGATCCAGACGGTCACGCAGACCCAGCCCAGCAGAGGATTGCTCAAGAGCGCTTCCCAGCCTCCACTCTGGGGTGACACTTGTCACCTCTTGTCTGAAGGCATTGGCCAAAACTAGTAATCTGTCCCTGCCTGGCTGCCAGAGGCCTGGGAAGCATAGTCTTCTCCGTGTCTAGGAAGGAGCGAGAACTGAAAAGCAGTGAGCAACCTGGGCAATTGGTAATATTTTCGTATTAAAATCAGCGAGAGTATGCTATAAGAAGTCCTTCACCATAGGCGCATTTTTTAATGGGCTGATTTAAGTAAGTCAAATTCCATGTCAATTGACTACTTTCTGAGCCCCCAGAAATAACAGTCTGGCTAATTTCCCGCTGTACCAACTTAACTGGCACACAACGAATGGATTTTTGCCTGTGGTATAACGTTTGCCTAAGAAAGCACTCGTTTTTATGTTTGGTATTTTCCAAGATGCTCATCTGTCCATCCTTAAAACTGAAACATGACTGGGTGAAACTAAGGACAAAAAGCTTGCCATTGATAATTGTTGATAAAGAGGAATTTTCAAGGATTTTGCCCCCTGGATGTAGTGAATGTTTGCCAGCAGCTAGGGATGGCAAAGATAAAAGGTATTTCATTTTCCAGGGGCGCTCGGATGGCTCAGTTAAGCGGCTGGCTTCCGCTCAGGTCATGATCTCACGGTTGGTGGGTTCGAGCCCCGTGTCAGGCTCTGTGCTGACAGCTCGGAGGCTGGAGCCTGCTTAGGATTCTGTGTCTCCCCCTCTCTCTCTCTCTCTGCCCCTCCCTTGTTTGCACTCGCTCTCTCGTTCTCTCTCTCAAAAATAAATAAACATAAAATATTTTTTTTAATACTTAATTTTCCTTTTCCTGCCCCTCCTACAAACCACAACAACACACACGCACGCACGCACCCTCTCCCTGCTTACTTAGGAAGAAAAAAAAATCCAAGTCCTCCTCTTACACGGGACAGAGCCAACTGAGAAACTAGGTTGCGTAAGCGGTCCGGCGGTCAGTTACCTATAAGCTGAGGTGGGAGAGGCAGCATGCTAGGACACAGACCTGGGGGTTCCCAGGAGGCGCTGTGAGAACCCAGACTCGCGGGTGTTAGGTAGCGTCCCCTGCGGTGAGGACCAGTGGCCTTCACCTCGAAGAGCGCGCAGGGAGGCCTGGACTTGGAGGATGAGCTGGCCTGGAGTGAGTTTCCTCTCCCTCCGTCCTCACCGCTGCCTCCGTGACTTCCCATTTCCCTCCAGATGCCTCGAGGCTCTCTGGGCCTTGCTTGCTCAGGTCTCCAAGGCATCTTCCCTTGGGCTCTCCTGGGTTTTCCCATTCCAAGGAATTGGCCGTGTCTTGGGGGCTGGGGGCTCCTTTCTGCTGCCTCCCCATCCCGGTCTTTCTCCCCTTCACATGGGCCCCCTTGGCCCCTCTCTGGGCCTCCCCGCAAGCCTTGCTGTCCTGTAGTAATTTATGTGGTTCCACTCTATTGTAGTTACAGCTACTTCTGTGGATGTCCTGTCGCCTCTTCCTTTTCTCTAAGCCCCTGTGACGTAAGACTTGGTTTAGGCATTTTCTCATACCTCGTGTTGTTCGCCGTAATGCTTTATGATGTGACTAAACGCTCGTTGGGTTTTAAATGAATTCATTATATATTACTCTCTAGTACAAATAAGCCTAAGGAACGTTAGCTCCCCCAGCATTCTTTGGATGCTTACGTTACACACGGTGCCCTTAGGAAGATGAATGCCTGTACAGTAGGATTCAGTCCGGAAAGCGAGATCTTTTTGTCCATAGAATTTTCATCTTTAAAACACATGAACTGACACCTATGTAATTTTTTACTCTCTTTTAGGAGTTTAGCTTATGGCCGCCGAAAATATACTAACCTGTACTTGGGGTAGGGGATACCTAAAGTCCTATTTTTCCCTTGAATCATTTTGCTGGCTTTTATCTGATCCAGCTGCGTGATGTCCAGGGATTTGAGAGCAGTGGTTCAGAGAAACCGGTCAAACAAGACAGGAAAATTTGTACTTGACCGGAGCACAGTTGGTCACTGATTACCTGGTGCTCAGATTTGTTTTTCAGTTGTGGGATAGTTGCACCGTGGATTCTTCATTAACTGTTGGATCATGTTTCTTAATAAAATGATTTTACGATGGTAAGATGAGAACCGGCCCGTTCTCTTCTTGGCAAAATCAGTGCCATTGTAGTTACTGTACCAGTCTAGCTGCGTTTTAAAGAACAAATTACCTCTAAAATAATGATACATCCCCCTTCCAATAGCAAGAAGATGACAACTCGTGCACACGGGGTAATTATCATGTCATTAAAAAGCACAGCGATTTTAATAACCCAGGTTGTGTGCAATAAAGCTCTTCTTAAGAATACATCAGCCCTGTGCTGTGATCATGTAATAATAAACTTCTCTCTATTTACACTCTTACCTATTTAACGTTTTAATTAACAGAACCTAGTCTTTGCAAAAATCTTAGTGCTTTTGACTCCCGAATCCTCTGGTGTGTAATAATGGGTTGTGATTCGTTTATTTTCGGCAGTCTTTTATTTACTCTGGGTAAGGGAATTTTGATCTTAGGAAAGGTTTCATATACCATTTGTCCTCAGTGACGTGAATGGCCATACTGAACTTCATAACTTTATGTCGACTTTTTACGTTAGCACAAGGGAAATCTGATAATGAATCAACATTACAGAAATGCATGTCACGCTTTCTGCTTGCTTCTTTTTCTCAAAATAAGCTAAAGGGTTCCCCTTCCTGCCACCTTCTGGAAATATTTTCTCACTTAATTTAGATAACCAAGGCAATGAGAAGACTTTCATAATTCATGGCGGGGTATCTTCTCAAGACTCTTGAATTCGGTTTGATTCGGATTCATTTTTGGATCCCCCCCCCCTTTTTTTTTAGAATAAATTGCATGTGGGGTTGAGGGGAAACACTTTTCACTGAATGGCTCCAATTTCAGTGCCTTAGTTTTTAGCCAAGCAGCTGTTCATACAGATTTCTTAGGAAGTGGCTAAATAAAAATACGACAGTTCTGAAATGAACGAAATAGCTGCTTTATCAAAAACTAGCAGCTGCCAACATGTGACTTGTGTGCCGTAAGTATTTGTTTTTCTTAGATCTTCTCATTGTCGTGTCTTTGATTAAACTACTAGACCAGGTTCCTTTTTTCTTTCAGTTTTTGAGATCCTAGGTGAAAGCCCATGGAGTGATTTCACACTGTGTATTTGTCTTCTGTTCTTAACTGATGGTCACTGTCATTAAATAGCGCTAAAACACCAAACAGGAACACAGCAGCCACAGCAAAAGCCTCAAGTATTTGAATGGCCAGGGGAACTTTATTTTAAAAGAAACCATGGTTGAAATAGAACTTTATTCCCTCAATAGTCTTAAATAGCTCAGGTAATCTCATGGCTTCAGAGACCATGTAAGGAGCACAGAATCGTGATGGATGTTACAGCATATGCCTGTGTCCTAACCTTTTGAAGAAAGGCAGTTGTAACAAACTTCTGTGTAAGTTGATGTACAACCAGTGGTGGCTGTTCATGGGCACTCAGGAGAGGCAATGAAAATAGGGGAGAATTTCAGCTACTGAGCAAGGAAATTGCTGGCAGAAAATAGAGATTCTGTCCAAGGATCCTTTAGGTTTTATGGGGGGTGGTTGGGGAATAGTTGTTTTAAACAGACCTTTGAAGGGGTTTGCAATGGAGAAAGGTATTTCATTTTTGCTTATGGCTTCTTACGTGTTTCCAGGAAGAAAGTTCCTCCTGATGTGTGAGTACAGATGAAAAGCATTGGGCAGAACGGGAAATTTAGTGTTGTGCATCTCGACCCTGTTAATGAAGTCGTAAAATGATGTTGGGGCAGACCTTCAGACGGTCTCCTGATCTCTCTTGCAGAATTTGAGTTTGGCCCACGGAGATAACCTTTTTATTTTGGTGGGGGCGGGGGAGGACGGTGCCCAGAATAAAAGTTTGTACGGACCCTCACCACACCGTTAGTCAGGAATTTCTTTGGGTGAGAACAGAATTCCCCCAGGCAGTCCAGGCTTTGCCGGACTGTCTGGTCAGTGGATCCAAGGGCAGGGCACCTCCTAGACCTTCAGTTCTCTTCCTCCTAAACTTGTTTCTGGATTGGTCTTTGCCCATTATGCGTTTCCTATGGCTGCCGTAACCAGTTACTACAAATGTGGCTTAAAAACGCAAGAATTTATTCTCCGACCGCTCCGGAGGCCAGAAGTTCAGAATCAGTATTAACCGCACTGGAGGAGGAGATCAGGGCTGCGCTCCCACTTGAGCTTCTGCGAGAGAATCCATCACTTGCCTCCTCCCGCCTCACGTGGCTGCGTGGCCGTGGTCTCTGTCTCTGTGGTCATGTTGTCGCCACCTCTTCTGTGTCAGCTCTCCCTCTGTATTTCTCTTCTGAGGACACTTGTGATTCCATTTCGAGCCTACTTGGATGCTGTGGGGTAATCTCCCCACCCCACGATCATTTCACCCCATGTTCATTTAGTCACATCTGCAAAGACCTTTTTCCTCATAAGGTGACCTATACAGGTTCCAGGGATGAGGACCTGATACCTTCGCGGGCCTTTTTTTTTTTTTTTTTTTTTTTCCAGCCTGCTACAACCCCATTTTTGACAACTGGGACGGCGTCTGGAGAAAGCCAGAGAGTTCAGATTCTATCCTCCGGGGTCATTTTACTCCGAAATTAAACAGTGATTATTGAGAACATACTATATGTTGGTGCTGTTGCTAAGACAGAGACACATAAAACTAGGCCTGCCCCAGGGTTGTTTGTGATTTTGCTGAAGGAGAAGACAGGTACATGTAAAATGAGTCCCGGGACGAAGGTCGCGTTGGAGCCTGAGAACCAGAAAGTGGTACATGCCGCGACCGTTTGAGCCTCTGGGCCCGCGTACCCAGCATGTACCTCTCTGTGCGCTGGAACATTTGACCCCAGGGATATTGGGATCCTCGCGTCCAGCCTCCCACCCCCGTCTGACTATTTCCCATCCCATCGTTTTTTCCGGTCTCTGGGTCTTTTCCCAGGAGCTGCCTCCTGCAAGCGTGCCTTCCTGTGTATGTTCTTTCCTGTTTGTTGTGCTCGACGGTGCATTGTCTATTCTTTAGTTTCTCTTTCTCCAGTAAAATAGCAGTTCAGATTCTTGAAGGGAAACCACCCAGAGATAATGCGTCTGTGCGAACAAGCACGAGTGGAATCGGCTCTGCGAATCAGCGATAGAGAAGAATAAAATCAGTGAAACTTAAGCTTAACGTAGAATCTACGATAGTGTCCTTTTACACCGTTTGGGGTCATTTGAATTCACCTGCATGAACGCTGCATGTCTTAGTGAAAATGCAGAAATACGCTTTTAAAAAGGACAGTAATTTTTTCTGGATGTGTTTTAAAGGGCCCCCGGATTTCTCTGTGTTGCCAGGGGCATGACACTGATAAGAATTCAGGGATGCCTGGTGTTGGGTTTATCTCTGCGACCCTGGTCATCTTAAGTCTCAATCTGCAGGGACGGCTTGGAAAGATAAAGCAAGCTTGAGTTTGAATGCTGGGTCTGTCGCTCCCTGGACGTGGCCCTGCTTATGGGCGACTGGAGCTACTTAACTTTTCTAAAGCACGCTTTTCTCATCTTCAGCATAGGGCTAATAATGGTACCTACCTCAGGCTTTCTGGGATGACTAAATGAGCTAATGCATATGAAGTGTTGAGACCATTGCCTTAAAGTTTGTCTTTTCCTTCTCTCTCCCCTTTTTTCTTTAAAAAAAAAAAAAAAAAAAGTCTATTTACTGGCTCTGTTGAGCATTACCACCCCAGGTAATCAAACACTGTCCTGTCTGGTCCCACCCAGCGAGCACATGATGACAAATTCAGCATTTCTTGGGATACCATTTCACCTCGGAATATAAACCAAGCTTCTAAATTACATTTTATATGACAATGTCTCCCTGTATTTTCGTCCCTGGGACTTCTTGAATTGCAGCATAGCATGTTCCGTCCAGTAAAACTCGAAATGAAATAAATAAATGGTTAAGTTGCGGACTGTAGCTAATAATGATCTGTACCGTGGCCGAGGATTAAAGAGCCGTTACGTTTAACGATGACAGTTGCCTTCTAAATACTTACCTTTAATCAGATCACTCAAATGCTTGCATATACTTTTGCTTCTCAACTATGGTGTGCGGATGTGTGCGTGCACACGCATACACACGCATCCGTGTGTGCGAGAAGGTTGCGGAAAGCATGCGGTCGAACACAATTTGGTCTAGGTCGAACAACAGTTGTTCTGGAGTTCATGATTCTGCCTTATTAAAATCCTGGCTTGAATTTCAAGTAAAAAGATTCCTTCCACACTAAGCCACTCATGCAGGAGAAGCAATGAGAGAAGGTGTCACCCCACAGTGCCTTTGTCCAGTGGCCAACTTGTGTCTGAAGTCCCCTTTGCAGGGAGAGGGACAGAGGCCAAGTCTGACTGAAATGGGTGACTGTGATAGGTTTCTTGGCTGCTATAGACACCAAGATATTTTTTTTTTTAATCGACGATGCATAAAAAGAAATGCGATACGTCCTAATGAATCAAAAACCTTTTCCGGGACCTTTGTATGAATTGAATGTATTTTGGTTTCTTTTTGAAAACTGAACTCTGAAGCTGGTCTCCATCACCGTGCCTTTGAAAGGCCCCCAATTATTTTCTGTGGGTGGTAGACCCCACTGAACCACACTTTGACAGCTTTACAGGTCTTGAAACAGTTGTAATTAAGTTGTATTTCATAAACTGATAAGCAGCTGCCTTCCCTGCACTGGCCCCTTTTAGAGATAAATTGGGATTAGGGTAGTGGACACTTTGGAAGAGACTCTCGGAGGGCCTGGGTGGTCAGTTGAGCGTCCAACTCTTGATTGCGGCTCAGGTCACGATCTCACAGTTTGTGAGTTCGAGCCCCAGACGGGGCTCTGCACTGACAGCACGCGGCCTGCTTGGGATTCTCTCTCTTCCTCTCTCTCTCTGCCCCTCCCCTGCTCCTCCCCTACTCTCAGGCACTCTTTCTTTTCTCTCTCTTCTCAAAATAAATAAACTTAAAATTTTTATCCAGCAGAAAATGAAAAGCTACAAGAATTGGAGGTTTTACTTTGAATATAGGCAACCAAGGCTGGGTGACTTTCAGAATGTCCATACATGTTGAGTGGGAATTCAGATCTTGGCTGTGCTATTTAGCACCTCTCTGATCTTGGGCAAATTTTGCTGAGCCTTCTTTTGCTTTAGTTTGCTCGTCTGTAAAATGGATGTTAGAAGGATGAAGGGAGACGAGTTGTGCGGAGCACTTAGAATGTGCTAATATGCTAATTGTTGACTTACAGCTGAAAATGAGCCGTGTCCTGCAGTTAGGAAGGTTGACTGCACCAGCTTCCGTAGAAGATTGTTTCTGCACTTTGTTCCCTTGAGAAACGTATCTCGGTTTAATCCTGCCTCCCACCTGTTGCTTTTGATACATCTCTCTTCTCCCCACAAAAGTTACTGCTTATCCTGACATTCGCTTCTCAGTGTCTATATTATCCCCACTTTGCAGATGAGGAAACAGAGGCTTGGATGAATGGGCTTTGATGAGTTGAGGAGGTTAGGAATTACGTGGGAATGTAATTATATTTTCATGTGCCTTTTTTGTATAGACCTGTGTTCAGTGAGGGTCGTGAACACATAAACCGACTCCCAAGGACAGTCTCCAATTTGTGACTCTTTCTGGTATTCTCTTTGGGGGAAGTACACCGTAGAATGACAGTTTACTTGCCAGGCACCTCCTTTATTAAATGTCTTCACAGTTATAGTAATAACGCATTGGATTATATCTATTCACATCCCTCCCCTTTGAGATGCCCAGAGGGACAGGGACTTTGTTCCAGGTCAGAGAGAAAGCCCCAGAACAGTTCTGTCAGGGTTTCTGCTCTTGTTGGGGGGCAGGGTGGGGGGCGGTCGTGCATTGCAAGCTGATATCTGAAAATCACAAAATTAAAACATGCCTACTATCATGAAACCATAGTTTTCCTTAGAGATTTTTGTGGGGAAAAAATCATAACTCTTAAGCCACAGAAGTATCATGGAGTTGAATGCAGAATTCCCATGAACCTTCAGGGTGACCAAAAATCTTGCCCTGGACCCGAACCCAGCTCTGGAGGTGACTCATCTCTGCTGTCAGTCACTTCCCCCCATGCCCTGCTTGCTGTTCCCTGCAGGTGACCTCCAGAGCTCACCGTTGTGCACTTGTGGGGGGGGGTTGGTGACAACGTGATGATGTCAGTGAGGACTCATCACATCCCTTTGTCACCCCTGCTAGTGGGGAGTATTAGGAACTGGGTGTGAGAATGAAGTCCCGGGATTAGTGCCTCCTCAAGCCCGGGTCCTTCACAGACTGTTGGGTTTTGCTGTGTGGCCCTGGGATCCTGCCTGTGTTAGTTTTCTTCAGGATTATGGGGTTAGCGCTCTGGACACCCAGCGTGTACCTAAAGGGACTCTTTGCCAGTTGAATAACCTCACAACAGATCAACTTTTTAGAATAACAAAGCGGGGGCCATTTCTAAGCTTGGACTAAGCTTATAGTCTTCTTTGTTCCTTCATCTTGGTCCTTAACGTTACATTTCATTTTCATGTGTTTATTTTTTTTTAAGGGATAGTTAATTTTACAAGAGCTCACTCTGTTTTTAAAGCTCTTTCGTCCATCTTTGCCCTCACAGGATAGAGCAGGGTTTCTCGAACTGCATGTGCTATAAACTCTTGGCAATTCAAGAAAAGGCTTTTGACCGGACACCAGACTGAGGAAACCACCGAGTTTCTGGAAAGAGCTGTTGGCTTTCCAGTTGGCCAGGATTGGCAGGGACCCCACTTCTCCCGTTTCTCAGCTCTCCTTGTTTTAAATATTCACTAGTAGCAGAAGCCTCACAGCGTTTAGTAGTAACTTGCACAAGGCTTCCACATGCACTGACCTTTGAGCTGTGTAACCGTTGACGACATAGGAGGTGCAGGTGGTCACAGCCCCGTTTTCCGAGTGAGGAACCTGGTCCCAGGGAAGGCTCAGTGCCCGAAGTCATCCGGCTAGTTCGTTCCTGAGCCAGGACGGCACCCGGCAGTCTTCCCCCCCCCACGCCTCTGAGGGCTCTTTGCCCTGGTACTCTTCAGAGCCACAACCGTAACTTAGAAGACCTCCTTCTAGACCAGGCACTTCTCAGAGGTAGCACTTGCCTCTTCTTTGAGTCAGTTGATGCGAGGCAGACTGTGCCATACGTGTGGGTTTCAGGGCCAGGACGAAGGTGGGGCCTTAGAGAGGTGTGAGGGCTTAGAATTGGGAGTCCTACCATCACCCCCTGCTCCGGCGGCCTTGCTGGGCTCAT
This sequence comes from Panthera tigris, assembly GCF_018350195.1. Classification (NCBI taxonomy): domain Eukaryota; kingdom Metazoa; phylum Chordata; class Mammalia; order Carnivora; family Felidae; genus Panthera; species Panthera tigris. The sequence goes on from NC_056671.1 coordinate 76,477,783, forward strand.
CGTGGTTCCGGTGGGTTTCACGGGCCACATGGATTGGCATCTGCCTCTCGCACCGCCTGTGGGCACCCGAATGAGTGGTGGTCCCCTGTGATGCTTAGAAAGAGGCACGACTTCCCTCTTCTAGGTTTACCTTGTGTGTTAAGGCATCGGTAAAGACTTGGACTTGGGTGCCTCCAATGTTAGTTCCGTCTTATCTGAAGTATGCTCACACTCTGTCTCCCGAGCTCCTGGGACCCCTGGCTTGGGCACCAGCTCCCTGTGCAGCTGGTTGTTCCTTGTTCCGGGAATGTTTTCGGCCCAGAGCTTCATTTCCTTCCTGATTGATAACTGCATAGTTTTTGCTGCTGTTTTTTTAAGCGCAACTCAGGCAGGGACTCAGCCTTCAGCCTCCGTTCCTCAGGATTTTCCTGGCACCCGCAGAGTGAACTATGTCACGCTCTTGGCGCATCCCATTAATTGGAAAATAGGCTAGTGCGTGTAGCTTTGCTTGCAGACGTCTCTTTAAAAAACCAACAAACAAAAATACTGCGGGAGGTGAAAGGGAAGCCAGTTGAAGGATAAGGACGTGATAACTTTCTTCGAAGAAGTGATCGAGCTGTCCCATTCCCTGTGTAGAGTGATTATCCCTTAGGAAACAACACAATATTGTGGAAACAAATCTGCGTTTGAGTCACGGAGATTCTAGTTCAAGTCTCAGCTTTGACACTTTCTAGCTAGAGAAAGTTCTAGTTCCAGAAGCTCCCTGGCGCGTTAGGGGAGTTGAAAAATCGGCAGATTACCAGAACGTTCTTTCCAGAATTGCCCAAAGATGGCGTGAACACCTTACAGAGCGTGTAGGAGGAGGGAAGTGGAATTAGACAGTGGTTCTCAACTGGTCCTGTCCGCGCCTCCACACACGTACATTTGACAGTGTTTGGAGACATCATCTGGTTGTCACAGCTGGGGGACGGGAGTTGCCACTACACGTTGTGGGTAAAAGCCAGAGGTGTTTCTAGAAACCCTACAGAACATAAAATAGCCTGTCAGACAAAGAATTATCTCACCCCAAATGCCAGTGGTGATGAGATTGAGAAACCTTGAGTTACGAATAACATTTATTGAATCTAATTGTCCCCGCTTACATCCAGTGACTATGGAAGATGTCCCATTTCACCGATGAGAAGATTGACCTTTGGTGGTGATTTGGTTATGCAGTTATCCTTTCTGCTGGCCTAGGTAGTGAGAGCTCCGTCATGGATGGTCAGAACCAAGCAGAGTGAGCGCCTGCTGGGGAGGGACAGATAGATCCACTAGCCTCAGATGTATGTTGCACCAAGTGACTTTTGAGGTCCCTCCTGAGAATCCCATTCTCTGATTTCTATTTTGAGATGGGATTCGTCTTTTTACGGCATTAGAGTGGCAAGCAGGTAGTTCGTGGCCATGACCAGTGAAATCCCTGTTTTGTACACCTGTGAGTCTTACTAATATCCCGGCACTGTCGGACCAGAAGGCTAAGTCTCTGAACAGGAGCGGCCAAAATGCCTCCCCTTCCCCCTATCTCATCCACCTTCTAGGCCCACGGAGTTAATTTACCAACGTACGTAAATGGGCCCAGCCGGTTGTCCTGTGGGAAGACTGTAGAGGCACAAATGAGGGGAGAAGAGGAGAGGCAGGGAGAACTATTTAAACTTTTAGAAAGATTGCAATTCGATGTCAGGTTGCTCATCAGCATAATTCTGCCAGTTTCGCAGGTAAGTGCAGTTTCTCTCGTGAACACGGAAAACCGAGAGCTTTACTCAGTGGCTGTCAACCCTGGCCACAGATAAGAGTAACCCGGAGAGCTTTTGAAGCACACGTGTGTCTGAGCCCGTCTGCCAGAAATTTCATTATCTCGGGAGAGGCCTGGGTACCTGACTTGTTAGGGCTTGTCAGAAGATTCTAATGTCCATCGAGGCCTGGAGAACCCCTGGTTAACTCCACACTTCAGTCCTGCCCATCGTGCTCAGAAAGACGTAACTCAGGTACCTGTTGACATTATTCTGTCTCCAGGAGACTGGAAGGAGGGCTTGTGTCCTCCGTATCTTGCAGGGAGCGTAAGAGGGGACACACTCTGGTCTTGAATTCACACCTGCCAGAATCTTCAATTAACATAAGTTTCTCCTCATCCTTCACATTTCGTGTTTTAAATTGGCCGGTAATTGTTTGCATAATTTTTTTGCAAAGCTTGGAAGTTTTCCTCTCCAGACTGTTTCTCACCGACACCGTAGATAGGAAGGGGGTGATTTTCATTTTCAACTTTTCGTTTTTTTGTTTTCACTTCCGTTGCCGTCTAAAAATCCTGTCTGTACCTTAGAGGAAGAAGCTTTAAATACTTAATGAGCTCTGAGGGAAACTTTTTAATAACAACCCAGTTAATGACCTGACACCTTATGATGGGTTATGTGCCTTGAACTGTAGTCTCCAGACATTTTTGCTTAGTGAACCTTACGAAGAATTTTGAAGAACGGTGTCTCACACATTAAAAAAAAAATTTTTTCTCATACATTTTTGACACCTGTAATTTATCAGTAGCTCAGTAAGTTATTAGCCCAGTAGCTGCAAAAGATATAATTTCTAGTGTATTGAGTGTATGAAAAATTTGGATTTTTTTCATTTTGCAACTACAGACCTGGCTCATTTTATGGAAAATATCTGCCACAAAATTAACGATCGTTCCTTATTATTTAATACAGTCAGCCATAGGAGGCTTATTTCCTATCCCTAAAAATCTGACTTCATCTTAAAAATCAAATCAAAGGAAAATTGGGCAGATTGTAGATATGGGAGACATTGCCATTCGGTGTCTTCAAGGAGCCTGTCCCCCAGGCTGTGGTGAAAGATGTGTCTCTCGTGTTCTGTCTTCTCTCTTTGCTCCCTCTGGGGCTGTACGTTTTCAAAGCCTCCCTTCATCCCGTGCTTTTTACACCCGGCCAAATGCGTGCTGGTAAGCTTCGGGAAGGGTGAGGAGTAAGCCTTTCTTTGGAAAGCAGGGGAAGGGGAGCTGTGGTTTAGGTAAAAGCAGGTAGGGAAGGAGAGGCAGCAGCAGAAGACACTGCTTCTCGGGCAGATGGGGTTTAGGGAAGAGAACATATGGAAGGATGTAGAACATGATTTCTTTAAAACCACCCGTGCCCAACTTCTCAGAAGGTCTTTGCGGGCACACTCCGGTTTGAGAGTCCCACTTTGAAAGATAGGAAGGGGGTGCTTAGTAAGAATAAAAATCACTCCGTTTCATTTCCTTTTCAAACTTACACTTTGCTCATTTCATTGTTTATTAGGATATAGATGAGGGGCGCCTGGCGGGCTCAGTCAGCGGATGACTCTTGATCTCGGGGTTGTGAGTTCACGCCCCACATTGAGTGTGGGGATTGATTGAAGATAAGATCTTTTAAAAGACCTGTAGATGAGAGAAGAACATAGGCAAAATATGCACGTGACAAATCCGAGATTACGTCCCGTAGGAGTTTGCAGGTCGCAAGAACTGAACCTGGCAGGTGTCACCCTGAGGACATGCGGAGTTGAGGACACAGCATAGCAAACTGGGATTTCCTGAGGGCAAGTGAGGAGCCTGTGCAGGGTTTTCCTTAAGACCCTTGTACGTGAAGTTGTCCGCTCTGTACTGTGCTGGTGAGGCCATGGGCTCCGGAGCCAGACTGCTTGGGGTCACATTCTGGCTACTACTGACCAGCTCAGTGACCTTGGGCAAGTTCCTCAACCTGCAGACAATAGTCTCTGGCCCATCATGGGAGAGCTACGCAGTAGCTTGTTATGCTTTGCAGTCTCAAAGCCCTTTACCAGACTATGGCTGGAGCTCCTCCCCCCGGCGAGCTTCGCTGGAGTCCCCTGGCCCGAGATGTGATTGCGGCCAGAGTATGGCCAGTGCCGAAAAGAGAGTACCAAGCAGGATGGGCCTGGGATTGCCGAAGCTCAACTCCAGGCTGTCTTCATGGCGCCTTTATGAACAGTCAGTGTCCTCGTGGAAACCTGTAGAACTCCAGTTCAGGATTGTCACTCGCTGAAATGCCAAGAACGAGACCACATTGAGTTCCATGTAACCTCGTCGTCTGCTTGAGTACCTTATCCCACACCTGCAGAGCCATTGGCTGGCCGGGCAAGGGGACGACAGATGGACGACTGCTGGTTTCAGATGCCCTGAGATGTATGAGGAAGAGCATGCTAATGAATCAGACATTGAACTTGAGGTTACTTAGGTTCCCTTTTCCCGAATATCCCAACGACCCTGTTCTGGCTACTAAGGGCATCTGTCGTGAACTTCTGCAGGTCTGTTCTTTGGTAGCTGAGTTCAGAGACAAACCGCAGAATCCAAAGGTGTCTCTGCCTTATTTTTTTTTTCTACTTTATACATATAATCTATTATTTAAATTGCTTGCAAAGAAACTTGATTTTAAAACTTCCTCAGAGAAGAAATGAGGAAATTATTCTGAAATCTCAGGCAATTGAAATCTTAGGAAGTTGTAGGATAAAATCAAAAGCACAAAATTAAACAACATGGTGTCATTAAATGAACCCAGTGACACATTTTCCTTTTATTTATTTATTTTTAATGTTTATTTCCGAGAGAGAGAGGGAGAGGGGGGCAGGGGTTGGGGGGAGAGTAGAGAGAGGGAGATACAGAATCCGAAGCGGGCTCCAGGCTGCGAACCGTAGGCATAGAGCCTGACGCCAGGCTTGAACCCACGAACCATGAGATCGTGACCTGAGCTGAAGTCGCCAGGTGCCCCACACGTTTTCCTTTTAAATTAACTTTGAAATGCAGTCTCAGGCCAGTTTGCTTTGTAGGAAGGAGAACATGTATGAATGTTTACCTTATTTTTAGCAGATTATATTCATTAAAATGTTTTCGTTTATTCAGCAACTAACTTTTACCAGGAACGACCGTAATGCCTGATGTTTCTCTGCATTTGCATTATTTACAAAGATAAACTCTCCTTACAAGAAACTGTCAGGGTCATTGGTGAGGCTGGGCAGCTCTGAAGCAGCTGTAAGGGATAATCGTGATGCCAGGCTGTGCCCCAGACTACGTAGGGTGACGGGCTGTGGCCTCTTCCCTCCCTGGAAGATTAGATGATTGTGGGTGATGGTCCGTTCTCCTAGGTGTATGTCACTAAGCTTGTCTGGATGAGGGAGAAGACCTCTCTTTGCAAACAGGAATGGAGAGGAGGTGAACATCAGGGTGGCACACGGTGCAGGTAATGACCCTGCGCCCGCAGACGGCCCACTGCCTGAGATGGGACAGCAGCCCAGCCACACCTTCCCCTCACACCGCACCCCCCCGGGCCTTTTCCTCCACCATCTTGTGCATTTGCTTTGTGTCACTATTAAGTCAATGACGTCTCTGTTCTTGTCGCTGCTGGGTTCACACTAACACTGGCTCCCAAGTGCTCCTCTGGGCCCCATGGTAAGGACTTGGCATACATGATCTTGCCCGTTCCCTCATTCCACAGTGACCAGGAGAGTCCAGGAACAGGGCGCTTCTGAACTAACACTGAGCCTTCCCCTTACCTGCCTGGTCCAGACCCTTGCACCGCCTCATCCGGACAGCCTACCCTCTCTCTTCCGGCATCTTCCCCTGCAGTCACTTCTTCCAGCTGTCAGGGGACCTTTCTAAAATGCAGTCCCTGCCAGTCGTTCCCTTCATAGTGGCCCCTGTTCTCTTTTCCTGCCACGTGCCCACATCCACAGCGTTAGCCCGGTGCCTCTGGCTGCACACCCTTCCCTCGCGACCCCCTTCCGTCCCCCCCTGGCCAACTCCTACTTCGTGACCCTGCTCAAGTTCCTTTGTGCAGGTGTCCTTGCCCTTGACCCTTGGCAGATGGAGTCCCTCCCTCTGTGCTGGGCCCGAGGCATCCCGTCCGTGCCTCTGATACGCAGCAGCAGCTGGGGTGCGTGGTGCCTGCCTCGTGGAGCTGCACAGACACTGGCCGCCCGTGGCTGCTGAGCAGCGGGGATGTGGATGGTCCACACCACAGTGTGCTGCAGGCCAGGGATGGGCACCGATTTCGTGAAAGGAGAACGTAAAATAGCTCACTAGCCATCTTTCTCTCAGTTACACGTTGAGATAACATTTTGGAGGAATGGGCTCAACTAAAATAAATTCTTAGAATTAATTTTATCTGTCTTCCACTTTTCACTGTGACTACTAGAATTTTTCAAATTCTGTGGGTGCCTCGCCTTCTGTCGCACAAGGCTGGTTAGTTCCTCTCCCTAGGAAACTGGGGCACCTTGTCTCTGCACCTTTACAAGGTCCCATCTTGTGCGTCTCGTCCCCAGAGTTCTTTCCCAGTTTTTACACCCCTAGAGGTGATTGGGCCCTAAATTCAGATTATCAAGTGCTTGTACTACAACGAGCTGTGATTTCCGTGGCCCTCCTTTGACCTGTGCCCTGGACTATGCCTCTGTTTAGAGCAGGAAGAGGACTGAATGTTCTTGAACCACCTCCGCCCACTGAGGAAAGAGGGGACACTAAGCACATCTTATCCCCTCCCGTGACGACTGGGTCCCCGCAGCAGCTGGAACTCCCTCTGAGCCCACACGCGAGTGCCTTCTCACGGCTCGGTGTGTACTTTTCGGCCTCTCCTGGATTGAAGCCACGCCGCTCTTGCGAAGCCGGCTTGAGTCTTTGCCAGTACGGTGGTTCTTTGCTCTGTTTACCCCTTCTGGTTTGCAGTCTGAGCTTTGAGCAGAGCGTCCTTTAAAATAAATACTCTTCACGATAGCACATTCATCCACCGTGATTAAATTCTGCCCGCCTTCCCAGTGTGGTGTTCTAGGAGCCTGCAAAGGTCCCGTGGGCCTGCTCTGACATCTCGTTGACACGGAAGGCTCGTTTGTTTTTTATAAATAAGGGCTGGCGTCTCCAGGACCTACCTTGCCCTGTTTTCGTGAATGGGAGGTCTTGTTCCTCAGCTTAGAAAACTAAAATGGCAGAGGGGCGGGCAGCGTGAACGTGGCGTGTGTCTTTCTGAGCAAGTATCCAGTTGTGTTTGCTTTTACGTTCTGGTGCCCTGAGTGAATTTTGGCAAGCACATGTGCATTCAGAGGGCGTTTCATTGTTGTACCTTTTTATTTCCAGTAGAATGCCAGTTGGCTCTTGGATTAAGGCAACTTCGGTGACCTATTTTAAGGCAAGTCACCCCGAAAGCCAGAGGCCACCAGGTGGTGACACATCGGATTCTGCAGCGTGTGGTGTGGGTGGAGGCCAGACTCACTCGGTCTTTGAGAGCCCCAGCCGCGCCGTCCGCGTGGCGGAGGCTGATGTCTGGGACAAGCGCAAGGAGAAACAAGACAGTCCTTCCTCCCTTCCGTGCGGCGACAAAGCCAGCCTCATGCTTTAGTGAGGAGTGAGACAGCACCTACAACTAAATGCAAATTGACATTCAGGTGACTCTCCCGGACACTAACTGTTGAGGAGTTAGGGTATTTGTAACCCTTTGTCTGAAAGCTTCTGTAGGGGCGCCTGGGTGGCTCAGTCGGTTGAGCGTCCGACTTCGGCTCAGGTCGTGATCTCGCGGTCCGTGAGTTTGAGCCCCGCGTCGGGCTCTGTGCTGACAGCTCAGAGCCTGGAGCCTATTTCAGATTCTGTGTCTCCCTCTCTCTGACCCTCCCCCGTTCATGCTCTGTCTCTCTCTGTCTCAAAAATAAATAAACATTAAAAAAAATAATAAAAAAATAAAAGCTTCTGTAAAAGGCTCTCAAGCCGTTCATTATTTAGATTATTCAGAGTGTGTACCTCTCGAAAAATAGAACCTGTTGCCCCCATCAACTCGGTCCTGGTGCCGGAGCGTGGGCCACGTGCTTTGGGAGGAAGCAGACGGGGAAGTCACATTTCATGGGTTAGTGGGAAAGTGAATGGGTTTTGTTTTTGTTTTTGACTTAGTGTTGTGAGGTTTACCTTCAACTTGTAAGAGACACAGCACTAGTCACACTATAGCTTTACTCTTAAATACTTTTTCTGTAGCTTATATTCTGATTCCTCAATACGTTTCTTCCGTGTGGCTTGAGAAATTCTAACTATGGTCTTCCTGGAAGTCACTACTTAATAATTTCTAGGATAAAACCCCAGGCAGTTGGTAGCACTGGATGGTTTCCATTTAATGAGGTTGAGTGGCTTTTAAACCTGGGATGGCAAACACACAAAAGGAAATTAATTTCAGATCATAGCTTAGTACACGTTCTTTCATGTGTGTTAACAGAACCCATTGTCTTGAAACTGTATGTACATTTCATGCGAGGCACTGACATTTTCTATCTCCTATTTAATTTTTTTTTTTTTTTTTGAGAGAGAGTAAGTGAGCAGGCGTGTGTGTGACAGTGTGGACAAGGGGCAGAGGGAGAGAGAATCCTGAGCAGGCTCCATGCCAAGTGCAGAGCCTGACATGGGGCTCGATCTCACAACCCTGGGATCACGACCTGAACCAAAATCAAGAATCAGACACTTAACCAACGGGGCCACCCAGGCGCCCCTTATTATATATATATTTTTTAAAGTGCTTCTCATGAGCTGCCAGCAGGGTTGCAGTTCATGTTTAAAAATGACTGTCCTGGGGCGCTTGGGTGGCTCAGTCAGTTAAGCCTTGGACTTCGGCTCAGGCCATGATATCAGTTCATGGGCCCGAGCCTCACGTTGGGCTCTGTGCTGACAGCTCAGAGCCTGGAGCCTGCTTCAGATTCTGTGTCTCCCCCTTTCTCTCTGCCCCTTCCCTGCTCATGTTCTGTCTCTCTCAAAAATAAATGAATAAACATTTTTTTAAAAGTTTTAATAAAATATTTAAATGGGGATAGTTATTTTAAAGGGGAGAGGGGCAGTCTTCAGTATACTGTGATCATCATTTAGAGAGCAAGCTCTAAGACATTGTCAGGTGTATGTATTTTACTTCTCCAGTAATGGAATATGGATTTTTGCTTCACCTTCTATTGACACATTTCAGAGGCTCCATTTTGCCTTGTCATTAGGTTGGAAAATATTTGGTGGCTTGTCAGAAGGGAGCATTTATAATTGTGTTACTGACTTGCACATTTTCAGCCTCTAGAACAGGACAGGCAATTAAGGTTGAAACTGACAGCATTTACCGCTTACAAACAAGCACAAGAAACGCCAGTGTGAGCTGAAATCAGTTTGGTTTTCATAGGCTCATAGCATGATGCTTGATGGAAATAATTGTGTCATAGAAATTGCCAAAAATTGATTTGATTATTGTATTTTCACAACACTGGCGTAAGGTGGCCTCAGCAGCGTCTGGACGTTGCGGTGGCCTCAGACATGGTCTCTCCGGGGCCCGTGGGTGGGGATCCTGCCACAACAGCACAGTCCGGCGTCCTTGAGACACTCCCCTTCGCCGCCATGTAGGCCACTGATAGGCTTTCCGATCCCCTACTAGATCCCTCCTGTGGAACTGAAGGTGTGTTTTAAAGTTGGTATGTTCTCGGGGCGCCTGGGTGGCGCAGTCGGTTAAGCGTCCGACTTCTGCCAGGTCACGATCTCACGGTCCGTGAGTTCGAGCCCCGCGTCAGGCTCTGGGCTGATGGCTCGGAGCCTGGAGCCTGTTTCCGATTCTGTGTCTCCCTCTCTCTCTGCCCCTCCCCCGTTCATGCTCTGTCTCTCTCTGTCCCAAATAAAAAAAATTAAAAAAAAACGTTGAAAAAAAAGTTGGTATGTTCTCATTAGCCTACATGTTTTACATCTCCTGAAGCTTCTATCGTTCTGGCGACGGTGGGCTGGGTTTCCAAACCCATCACGTTCCATTGACTGGTGAAACATTTAAGCCAATTTCTCCGTACCATGTGCTGTCCCATACTCGATCCCTGTTTTATCTAAAATGTGGGGGCGCCCGGGTGGCTCGGTCGGTTGAGCATCCGATTCCGGCTCAGGTCACGATCTCGCGGCCCGTGAGTTCGAGCCCCGCGTCGGGCTCTGTGCTGACAGCTCGGAGCCTGGAGCCTGCTTCCGATTCTGGGTCTCCCTCTCTCTGGCCCTCCCCCACTCATGCTCTGTCTCTCTCTGTCAAAAGTAAATAAACATTAAAAAAAAATAAAATGTGGTCTGACTACAATCACCCTTGATGTAAACCAGAAAGAGCCTTCCGTTTGCTCTGTTCGGGAAGCTGCTTCATCTTTGGCTATTTTAGAAATCGTGTATTAAGTCAAGTGCGAAAACCTGGGAAGGTACAAGCAAAGCTGCTGACTGTGACAGCGAGTGCCCCGGGGATTCTGTCACCTGCTCCATTTGTGGGAAGCAGCAGCAGAGTCTGAACAGGAGGTATTGGCCAAGAGAACGCCCCAAATGGGCATTTTAATAGAGCCCCACAAAGTCTCCTCAAACTGCTATCATGAGAATCTCTTCCCACCGACACTGTATTGAGCCGCTGTCCCCGTGAGAAGCACAGAGCTGGCGTACCGCTTTGCTTTCCCGACAGTTAGTGAGACGCAGGACAGGGTATTAGTTTGGAGCCCAAACTCCGATACGAAGGGGCCCGAGTGCAGCGCCTGCCTCACTACTATAGCCCTGAGCGGCAGGTGCCTGGGCAAAGCTGCATGCACTTGACCAGTTTACAACTCCAATAACATCTCCCCAGCAAAGCAGCATGGGCACGTCGGTGTTTTTGCGACTTGTTATTAAGATGCACTTAGGTGAACGATTGATGCGTCGCTTTTCAGAGATAGGAGGGCATCAAGCCCCTTCAAGGGAGCCCGTCTTCCTCTGATGGTTGTATCCCATGGCCTTTTCCTTCACGGGTAGCAGGAGGGGACAGGGGGCAAGTGGCAATACCACACTACTCACGTTAGGTAGACGAACAGTTTATGGTCAGTAGTCAACACGCTTCTCGTTTTTGAACATTCACACTAGCTTTATAATTAAATTCGTCAGATGGAGAGCAAGAACACTCCCCATCACTTTGGGCAGCAAAGATGTCTGCCTTTTCTGGACCTTCTACCGATGGCTACTTTTGTTGAGATCCACAGCATTAATTGGCACCTGTAGCTTTGTGCTAGATGAGGTGTTTGCATGCTGGGTTGTAGCCAAAGTAGCCAAGATAAAAAAAAAAAAAAAAGGTACAGGAGAATCGCATCATGAGGACCGGGGCTAGTCTCCTGCTTTACGTACACCTGGCCAGTGGTGACTTTGATTTTTTGCTGTGCGTCGTCTAGAGGAGACGGATAGCTATCTAGTTAATCAAAATTTTTTTAAATGACCTAGAAGGAAATCCTGAGCTTGGAGTAAATCATTTCAGTAAATCTCATTCATGGTTACCAACTGCTTCTTTTCAAATGCAAGAAGAGAAGTTTTCCAAGTACGTTTAAAAAGTAGTTTCTGGGCGCCTGGGTGACTTTGAGCGTCCGACTTTCCCTCGGGTCATGATCTCATGGATTGTGGGTTTGAGCCCCACGTGGGGCTCTGTGCTGACAGCTTAGAGTTTGGAGCCTGCTTTGGATTCTGTGTGTCTCTCTCTTTCTCTCTCTGCCCTCGCCCCGCTCACGCTCTGACTCTGTCTCTCTCCCTTTCTCAAGAGTAAGTAAACATTAAAAAAAAAAAAAAAAAAGGTTCTGTGAATTAGAAAATTCCTTGGTAAACCAGCAAGGAGTGAAAACAAGAACCCAGGGTTTGGGGTTAGGAGGTCTGGATTCTCTCTTGGGCTTTTCCTCAGGCTAGCAGTGGGACGGGTCGGATTTCACCTGAAGAACTTTCCAGCTTTTAGGCATTTCGAATATGGTAAGAAGCTGCGTGTGTTTATAAGAGGGTAACAGACTTCTACGCCAGGGTCACCTAAATGTCCGAAGCCATGACACAAGCACCTTTACAGGACGTAGTGTCAGCGAGACCTGTTGAACACCCTGTGGTCCAGGCCAGTGTCCCCTGGACCCGAGTTAGGACTTCCCGGGTCTGAAAGGGGGTTCGTGAGCTCCTCCAAATGAATTTCATCTAGGTCTCACGTCAGAAAGATGAATGCTATGCGGTAGGACAGAGACAGGAAGAAGTACGGTGTGTCCCGAAATTAACCAGCAAACTTAATCCATGAACTTGGGATTCCAGAGTAGTGTACTTATAAGAGTGCAAGTTTGAGGCCATTTTTTAATGAGAAGTAATTTGTAAGATTTATTAATCATTAGACTTTTACTCTCTCCCTGGACTCTCAGCTCTCAGGAAGCTCTTTGTAGCACTTAAATATTTGTTAGAATGTTCCCCAAGATGTCACTACTGTCTCCTGTGTGAACTGGGCCAGCTGTGCCCCCAAACCCTCTGTGGTCCCGCGTGTCCCTTCCCGTACTGATCACATGCTCCCCAGTTCCAAGACCAGATTTGTTTCCATGCTGGGGGGTCACAGACACCCTGCAGGGGCTGGGGCAGCTCAAGTTCTGGTGGACCACGCCCTGGGCTCCTCCCCGTCTCCCAGGCGACGTCTGTCTGCCACTCATCAGGGCCTTCTGCCTTACACGCATCCGCACGGATGCTGCACTCCAGTGTCAGGCCCTGGCCCTTTCTATTTATAAAGAAACTTTTTTTTTTTTTTTTTAACTGAAGCCTCGTTGGCAGGCAGCGTTACGTTAGTTTCAGGTCTGCGACATGGTGACGACACCGTACCTCACTCCTGCAGGGCTCACAAGTGTAGCTACCCTCTGTCACCCTACAACGCTGTTACGGTGGCACGACTATATGCTGTACGTTTCATCCCGTGACTTACACAGAATCAGTATGTTAAGGAAACATACTAAATATTTTATTTTATTTTTAATTTTTTTTAATGTTTTATTTATTTTTGAGGCACAGAGAGACAGAGCATGAGCAGGGGAGGGGCAGAGAGAGAGGGAGACACAGAATCCGAAGCAGGCTCCAGGCTCCGAGCTGTCAGCACAGAGCCCAACGCGGGGCTCGAACTCACGCACCATGAGATCATGACCTGAGCCGAAGTCGGACGCTGAACCGACCGAGCCACCCAGGCGCCCCACATATTAAACATTGTAAAGAATACCGACGCTCAGTGGATGGATGGGGACATTAACTCTTTGCTCTCTTCTCCACAGACCCGAGACGACTTCCTGGGACAGGTGGACATACCCCTGAATCATCTCCCGGTAAGGACCATTACCTGCTTCGTGGTGCATGCCGTGAGCAGCGCTTTTCATTGTTTCCGGTTGGGTGTATTTCAGAGCAGTATTTCCCCAAGGCAGTGGAGCAGGCTGACATGAAGGGCATGTACTCTGACCCTGGCCCTTTCTAGAAAGCAGTCTCTTCGGGGGGATGGCAGAGAGCTTAACTGTGAAAATCGGGCGTATCTGAGTCATCCAAGTATGCCTGTCTGCATCACCCGCCTCTTTCTCTTCTGGGCTTCCTTTGTCACATCATGGAAAACAGCTCCCTTTCTCCGTCCAACCCTCGCCCTTGTCACCGGAATGTTTTTGCTTGCAAATCCACCCTTTGGGGCCACTCAGACATTTGTTGTCTTTGTGTAGAATTACACGTGCTCTTTCTCCTGGGCTACATCCATACAAGCTAGCGCTTCCCAGATTGGGGTGTGTGGCTTTTCTCAGGCAGCAGGGAGACCAGAGAAAAGAAGCTGTTGGTTCTGGGCGAACTTGTCAGCTGGCGTCACCCACCGCAGCCTTAGAAACTGTACTGAGTTAGCCCGTGTGATGTTGTTGCCATTGCTCTCTGCTCAGATGAGTCGCAGAACAGTTGGAGTTTGTGACCGATGACTGAGGCTAACGGTGTCTTCTGTGTGCTCAGAGGCGATGTAGGTAGCCTGGGGAGACTTGACCTGGAGGCCTTGGGGAAAGGCAGGTTGGCTCGAATTTCAGCTACGGTTTTCCAGATTGTTCCGTCCCCACCCCTCCTGCTCCTTCTTCCATAGGGCAGCACAAAGTGACTCAAATAGTATCTAAGAGAGGGTAAGTCAAATGTTTCTGCCTTCCAAGGCCATTTTGTTAATTTTGTTAGTTTTTTTTTTTAATGTTTACTTTTGAGAGAGAGACAGAGTACAAGCAGGGGAGGGGCAGAGAGAGAGAGGGAGAGAGACAGAATCCAAAGCAGGCTCCAGGCCCTGAGCTGTCAGCGCAGAGCCCGACACGGGGCTTGAACCCACCGAGAGATCATGATCTGAGCCGAAATCAGAGGCTTAACCAACAGGGCCACCCAGGCTCCCCCTTGTTAATTTTTTTTAAATACTTTGTGAGCAAATAGCATCAACAGTCTATAAACCAAAGTGACTTAAACTGCCTAGTGCAAGTCTGCTGCATTGAAATGGTGGCTGTTACCATATGTTAAATACCAAGAAAGACTGTGTCTTACCCAGGAAGCTCTGAAGAGATGTTGTGAAAGGATTGTGATAGCAAGCAATTTATTCTTACTGACTCAGGGGAGCTATTGAGGAAGGAAGGTTTCGAGCGCATTCCCTTCCCAAAGACTGGAAGGAAAAGTGATGTCACGAAAACATTATTCTGTATAAAAACCTGAAGCTCCCAGGTACTTGCAGAGGGCGCGTGGGTTGCACGGGACCGACTACGTAAGCCTTCGCCAACCTGGTTGCCCTTTCAGAGTCACATGGGGAGGGTGTGGAGTTCTCCACGTTTGCACGGAAAGACTCTTCACGTGTTCCTGCATCCGTTGGCCTTCTGTCTGTGCTCTTCAGGTTGAAGCCACCGCCGACGTTTTCAGGCGGTATTTTGTTGGTTGGCCAGTTCTTTCATGGTTATCCCTAACCACCCTTGTCCCTGACAGAAGAACCACATCTCTGTCGAGGCAGATGAGGTGCTAACACTCTTGAAGAGGTGTGAGTGGAATGTTTTAAACAACCTGCTCCAACAGTCCCCCGTTCGAGTGATTGAGTGAGTGCTCATTGGTTTGGAAAGGTTGGGTGGGGCTCGGAATGGAACGGCGTTCCTCAGTAGAGGGAATAGCTTAGCTCTGGGTTTGGGTGGAGGCAAGAGTGAGCTTTGAAAGGACCAGCTGGTGCCAGGGCTGGAGGCTGGAATAGAAACCAGCCGATGGAAGAAGGTAGACAGCGAATGCCTGGAGGACACTGAGAACTTGTGTGTGACCCGAGCCAGGTGAGCAGTGGAGCTGCCCGGTTCTGCACCTGCCCCACGATTGGCTTATGCTGGAGTGCAGCAGTCTTCGTCCTTGACGATGGACGACTGGGTTCGTGGAGCCAGCTGCAGTCTGGGAAATGGACCACAGAGGAAGCCAAGGAGAGGCATGGCGGTGCATTCTTCACCTTCTAAGTGGTGGTAGAACCCAAGTAGCGTATTCTGAATGGACACGGCCTTCGGGCTCAGGGTTTGAGGTGCCATCGTGGGTGCGTTTGACCCTATGTGTAGGGCACTCGTGGGAAAGTTGCACGGTGTCGTTTTGTTTTGTGGAACACAAGCGTGGGTGTGACAAATGGACGTTAGCATTTGGACGTGTTTTGCGAAGTCAGTAACGGTTGCCCCTTTCTTGATAGCTCCGTGCCCGTTGTCAAGGCAGGTTATGTATATGGCCGGTAGAGTCAATATTTGTCAAAATCAAAAAATCCTAGATAAAATAGGAAAATGGTGTCATCAGTGATGAGAGAAGATAATGGAGAGCAGTAATGTGGGACATTTGCCGTTTCTAACCCATGCAGGCCCTTTTGAGATTGAAGGTATCTGGGTGTTTGGTTATTAATTTCATGCAGGCCCGTTAGCCGATAGAGAATGTATCCTTCAACAGCTGTTTGCTGATGGATATGATGCTAATCTCTGAGGAAGAATCTGGCGAAACAGCTTTCTTCCACATGTAGCCTAGCATTGTCACCTGTTACAGTAGCCACGTGGTAGTTGAGCGTTTGAACGGTGGCCGATGTGACTAAGGAGCCGAATTTAGAATGTTCTTTCACGTTCTTTCATGTTAATGAATTAAAATTGAAAAAGCCTCATGTGGCAAGTGGCACCATATTGGGGGCACATGTGAAGGTAAGACAGTGTTCCCTGGCTTGGGTAAAAAATAATTTATGATTCCAGATTCCCATTGCCTCAGATACTAATTCTGGCTATTAGAGGGATTCCTAAACCCCCACCAGATTTAGTTAGTGATTTTGCATTCAGCCATCTCCCCCTACCTGAGGCATGCATCTGTGTTCTATGCATCTGATACACCAAGATCATTTAATTTAGGTAATAAGAAAAAGCCCAAATGTTTAAAATCCTAGAAATTGAAGAGTGTTTTTTTTTAAATCTGTATTAGCAGAATACCTAATAGCATATATCTTCATGCTGATATATATGTATATCTCATGTATATAGATAATTATCACACATACATGCCCATTTGTTTATTTTAAGGCATTTTATTTTATTTTTGTTTAATGTTTATTTTTGAGAGAGCGAGCATGAGTGGGGGAAGGGCAGAGAAGGAGAGAGACCCAGAATCCGAAGCAGGCTCCAGGCTCTGAGCTGTCAGCACAGAATCCATTTCAGGGCTTGAATCCACAGAGAGATCGTGACCTGAGCCGAAATCGTACACTTAACCCTCTGAGCCACCCAAGAGACTCCTATTTTAGGGCATTTTAAACAAGAGTGAGGCTTTATCTTATTGCCTCAAGATATCACGAACCTTTATTCCTTAAAAAAAAAAAAAAAAAAAATCTGTCTTGATTGTGGTCTAAGAAATTATTGCCTTAATTTTTGAATGAAGCTCTTTTCTAAATCAGGAGCTTCATGGAGAAGATCCCAGATAGCAGAACCAAACTTAGAATAATCTCTCATGATGGTTAACAAATGATTTTTGATCATTTAAATCCTGTTTCACGTATGTTTGAACAATAAATATTTTAGACCCATTAATTGATTTTTGCTGAAGAACCTTCTTCCCTTGCCAAATGAAATTCTAGAGGCATGTTGGGTTCATTGCCAGTGGATGTTGGGGTTTGCAGTGTAAAATCGTGCTTTCAGGATCTCAGGAGTGGCTTACCTAAGTCGTCCTCACCTGCAGCTGTAAATGCTCAGACCCCAGGAAGACTGGAGGGTCAGAGCAACCCTTCCTCTCAGCGGACAGGTTTAGGAACCCACCCTTCCAGGGGTGCACGGTGTAACCGACAAGCACCTTGGCATCTCGGATCTGGCACGTGTGGGCCCTGCTGGGCCCCGTGGGCTGTGGCGAGGGGCTGAGTTGGAGATCCGCCAGGGTGACAAACGAAGGAGGCAGTCAGAACAGAGGCGGGGCGGGGAGGGTTGTGTGAGGCCAGGTGCCCTGCGCGTCAGAGTCGCTACCTCGCTTATCCAGCACAGTGGCCAGAGGAGGCCAGTGTCCGCTCCGTCATTGTCCCCTCAACAGGAAAGAGTAAGGAGTAGTCGTGTGAAAGAAAACAGGCTTCCTCTCCCCGTTCTGATGATGGGTGCCTCCGTGCTTCACGCTCCTCAAATGCTTCCAGAAGAAAGCAACTCAGTTGAGACTTGTGATGCATTTTCATCCTCGGCCCTCAGAGTCCAAGGTCGTGGGAGTTCAGGACGGTAGGGCCCTCTACTTCCTTTGTTCCCATTCCGGATTTGCCACTCACCTTTAATATTTCTTGTCCTCCTTATTTATTTTTGAGAACAGGAGTGCGGGCAGGAAGGAGAGGAAGCAGGGGAGAATAAACAAGGTTGGTAGTCCCGCCTTGTGTGCAGATCCGAGAATTAAGAAAACATAAATCCGTATTCACAGGAGTCTCCAAAGGTCGGGCTTTAAAAGAGCTCTCCAGAACCGTTGACTTGGACGTGGGAGACAGGCCGGTCGCCTTGACAACCTTAACGAGTTAGTAATCTTTCCCGGGCCTCTGTGTTGTCACCTGTAGAAGGAGGGCATGCGCACGGGCGACCCCAGGTTTCCATCCAGCTCCGTGAGACCACGTCGTCGCAGCTGCTCCGCGGCTCACTCAGCAGAGGTGCGGGCGACCGCGATGACTGTGTGTCATCTGGTGGGCTGGGGCGGCGGGGCTCGCTGGAGGTGCGTGGGGTTGGCGAGACACTGCAGTTGAGGGAGGTCATTGTTGGCCTACCTGCCTGACATCTGTCCTCCGGGTGAGACAAAGCCGCCCTTTGTCCTGCTCTGGTAGGGGAGGCACCAGCAGTAAATTTAACTGTAATTCTGCTCTTCTTGCCAATTTTTCTTGAGCTACTGTTTTTGTATCTGTTTGTTAAAGCCAGTGGATAGTTGTTTAAAAGTTCATTTGACTTCTAAAAAAAAATTTTTTTTGACGTGTATTTATTCTTGAGAGACAGGGCGCGAGCAGGGGAGGGGCAGAGAGAGAGGGAGACACAGAATTGGAAGCAGGCTCCAGGCTCTGAGCTGTCAGCACAGAGCCTGATGCGGGGCTCGAACTCACAAACCGTGAGATCGTGACCTGGGCCGAAGTCGGACTCTCAACCGACCGAGCCACCCGGGCGCCCCAAAAGTTCGTGACTTTTAGGTTCAAGTTTTAGGACTTCAAATTTTACAACTTGCCTTTACTAATTATTTAGAGGCCAGCCATCTCCAAGACTTGTAGTAACAACAGAGGGACATTTTCTGGCAGCTGTTTGCCTGTTAACGCCTGTGAAATTTTTCTTGACTCGTCTTTCAGTTGTATCTCCCCTGCCCTTTGAGCCCCAAGCCCACACATCCCCTTCAGCTACACAATCTCTGTATCCATGGGAAACACACTGGGGTAGAGAGAGCTATTTTAAAAGCATGAATTTCTCCTATTATAGTCAAGTGCTGCTCTAGGCAATCACGGTAACTTTTGAATTTCCGTTTCTCGAGAGCGAAGCATTTTTCAGGGTGGTGGTATTGTTTTTGGTGCCGCAGCGGTACTTGAAGGTAACTCAGATGATAAGTTTTTGTATTTTTGGCTTTTATATATTTTATATTTACGGCTGGTAGAAGGGTAGTGATTCCCGCTCACATGTATCGAATTCAGCGTCCTAGAGCTTAGAGGGGCTTCAGAGACCATTTTGTCTACTCCCTAGATTTTACAGATGAGGGCATCTGAGCCCAGACAGGGAGG
This sequence comes from Panthera tigris, assembly GCF_018350195.1. Classification (NCBI taxonomy): domain Eukaryota; kingdom Metazoa; phylum Chordata; class Mammalia; order Carnivora; family Felidae; genus Panthera; species Panthera tigris. The sequence continues at coordinate 76,496,796 of NC_056671.1, forward strand.
TAACTTGCCCAGTGATCACTAGGCTGGAGGCAGTGCTGGACCAGACTCTGGGTCTCCAGTACTGATGTGCGATGTGCTCAGGGGCCCCGGGCGGGCGTTTGCAGGGGGCTCAGTCCAAGGCTTGGGTGCTCTTGGTGGTCATGTGCAGGTTTTGAGCCTAGGGTTTCGGCAAGGCTGTTTGCTTCCGTTTGCGCACAGAGCTGTTTCTCTCGCTGTATGTCTTAGTAACTACAGTTCTCCTGAAAGCAATTACTCTTTTTAAGACGAGAGTGCTGTGTATCCAAAAGATTTTCTTTGGGATGTTCAGTGCCCCCAGAACAGGGGGCAGTGGTGTCCACTTTGGCTAGTGATTCTGTCGGCATCAGCCCATTTGAGATGCCATTCTCCCAGTGCTGTCCTGGGGGTCTCCACTGGGCTTTTTTTTCCAGCAAATAGGATCAGGTAGGACCCTGTGTAATGCCAAGAAGAATCCTGTCTGTGTCTACAAGATCACCATCTTGTTCGCATGCAAGGATTTCCACGGAGGTGAATTTCCATTTTTTATGCACTTGGCCACACAGCTGTGTCAGTAAGGAAGCCAGGACACAGACCTAGGAGGCCTGCCTCTCGATCTGTGTGGTGGTTGTCATTTAAACCACACAGTACGTGGGTGGGTCCATTATCAAAGGAGTCCTCTAGGCTCTGTGGTTTCCTCTGTTCACCGTCTCTTGGTTCTCTGCGTCCCTTCGATTCCTCATGCCTGCTAAGCATCCCGTGGTTTTGCCCATGCCGGATTCCTCGGCTTGAACCACCCTTCCTCCCGATTCCCCACCTGTCCACACTTGCCCATTCATCTCGAATTTGGAGAACATATCCGCAAACCACATCGATCCCCAAGTGAGAATCAGTCGCTGCCCTCCATCCTAGGTCTCGTGGAATGTGATCTCCACATGTCCGTGAATTTGTTCTACCTTAGGTTCAAGTTACCGGTTGATACCATGGCCCCTGCAATACATCCTTGTAACTCTAAGGGAAGGTGCCGTGTTGTAGCCGCACATCTTCCACGTGGGTTTTGTTCTAAAGCTCTTTGTGGTGGAATAAATGAGAAAAGGAAGAAATGGAATAATATTCTGAATTAATAAATTTTCCATGATAAGTGGTATGTATACATTTGGAAACCTTTTTTTTAGAAAATGTTTCCAAAATGCCTGTGTCGCCTTAAAGAGGACAGTCTAGAGAGAATATAATTGACTTCCTTCAGCAATGGTGGAATTTTCACGGCTTCAGTAGTTCATGGTAGATCAGACGAATTAATCAGCTGCTTGTACAAGTGCCTGCTTTGAGCCAGGCAATGTTCTTGGCACCAAGAATTTAATGGTGAGCAAATCCAAGCGTCTCGTCTCATGAGCTTACTTCTAGAAGTGGTGGATGACAAATTAGTAAGTAAGTAAATGACCAAGATAATGTCAGATAGTGAAAAGGGGGACGATAAACCAGCACACTATGATAGAGGGTGGTAAGGGGGGGCTCATGGTAATAAGGGTGATGCAGCGTCTGAGAGCGTGACCTGGGATCTCACACCTGGGTTCAGAGTGGAGCCAGCCGTGGCCATTTGGAACCAGAGCTGTGTAGCAGAAGGACCTGCCGGGGCAGGATTGGATGTGATGTGCACCAGGACAGATGAGGCCAGGACAGAGAGACTGGCTCACAGTGAGGTAATGGGTAGTTAGGAGGCAGGGCATGTTTAATCTTGTACGGCCGTAGGAAAGCATTTTCAGTTTATTATAAGCAGAGTAGGAAGCCAGTGGAGTTTCAAGCCGGATGACATAAAACCTGGGATGTTTCAAATATCGACGCACACACAACCCTCCAATATAGTACGTCAGTACATCTTAGTATGGCGGTTTGTCTCCCTTGCCGCCAAAGTCAGTGTTGTACATTGTTTTTAATTAAAGAGCCTGGATATTTGGGATTTTTACTACATAAAGTGTTTAAAAATTAATGAAATAGTAACACTTTTCCAACTTTCTACTTGCTTTGACCAGCTAACCCTGCACAATAAAATGAGTACGGATTTCTTTTAAAAATAGCACGGTTACACTCCTAGCTTCATGGACGAGGCACCAGCAAGAGGCTGATTGATGGCGCTACCTGGAATGGTCTCTGTGGAGGAGATAATCTTTCAGTTATCTTAGGCTGATGACATGATATTTTCATGTTAAAAATAAAGTAAAATTGCCTTCACAGATATATTTTCCCGTTAACTCCATTTTTAGGTTTCTTGGATCACGGGGAACAAGAAGGTACCAGTGACCACTGGTTCTGAAATCAGTCAGCACTGAGATTGAGGCCTGCACCCTGTAGTTAGAAATTACACTCGGCAGTGACGACTATAATTTTGTCATCTGTCTAACGCTGGGGTTGGCTCCTGAAAGTGGGTGTTGATAGTGACATCTAGTGGATCTTGGGTAGATAAAGATGACCTCTAAAGTAATTACTTGTCTAGTACTGGGTGAAGACCCAACCCCGTTTTCACCCTTCCCGCGTTCTAGAACGTGAACGTGTGTGCTCTGTAATCCAGTTTGGTGTATCTAAAACACGAGACTATCAGGAGTTTTGAAACTTACTTTTTCTTCCTGTAGACCGAAGATCCGACCATGGAGCGACCCTATACATTTAAGGATTTTCTCCTTAGACCAAGAAGGTGAGGCTTTGGGGCGCAGGTGTCCTTCATGCTTCAGTCATTGGTTTTCTCTGAGGAAGATTTCGGCTTCTTTTCCTTTTGCATCTTTTGTAAAAAAAAAAAAAAAAGTCATCATAAATATGAAAGTTGTAACCAAGTCGTATCCTTTATAACCAATTTTCTTCCATCACGCAGTCATAAATCTCGAGTTAAGGGATTTTTGCGATTGAAAATGGCCTATATGCCAAAAAATGGAGGTCAAGATGAAGAAAACAGTGAGCAGAGAGAGGACATGGAGGTAAGTTGCAGAACTACAGGCCTCGGTCTGTTTTCCTTGCACCAGATCATATTAGTATCTTATTTAGGACCTAGCAGTTTAAGGACATAAAAATGGATAGAGCTTAACTATGAAAACATTTACTGAGTCCGTGCATCTGTGATCAACTACTGATGTGTTTGGCTTTGGTTAAAAAAAAAAAAAAAAAGGTCAACTTCTCATTTTATGTTACAGCACCCATAACGGAAGAGGCTTCTCCTTATAAAATGCCATACCCGTATTTCATTCATAGCCCCACCCCGATGAGAAATTGTGCGCACATATTTCATTCCCTTCTTTCTTTGGACTTTCAGCTCGTTGTAAATTTCCTCACAGCGCTTGGAATTGCTTCAAAGTGCATGAAATGGTTTAGAAAGTCTTTTCCAAGTTTTTTTTTGTTTGTTTGTTTTTTTAATGTGTTGGGCCCCCAGGTGATGTGTTAGGAAAAGCTCTCCTCTAGAAATACCGTTTGGGAAGTAGCTGTCCAGAGGAATTTTCTCTTTCTCCCCCTCCTGGCATAGCTGCCTTTAAACTCCTTAATCACATACCTACATCGTGGGTCCCAGTGCACCTTAGCGCACACTCCTGGCGGTGCTATTTTGTTAGATTCCCGTATCGTTCTGCAAATGGCCATTAACCAGGACGCCTCTGTGGCCAATTTCCACATCTGTTCGCAGCTGTCGCATATACGCGGTACGTGAATTATGTGTTATGGGCAAGTTATCGGAACCCTCCGCAGTCCAAGCGTTCATATTTCCGGGCAGTGTTTCACTTGGGTGCCTTCATCCCTCTGCACGGGGAGGAGTTGAAGTGGGTGGTAGGGATGTACGAATGTGAAGATTTCATAAGCACATCGACAGATTTTTATCTCGAATCCAAGGAATTTTTTACACTCTTCTAGCTCTCCAACTGCACTAACCAGTGAATTACTCAATTTTCCAGTGACTTTACTAGGGGATGTCAGGAAGGAATACTTAATGCCTAAAATATGTGTGGCAAAAATGTCACTCTTAACTCTGGTACCATGAAGCCTGTTTCTGTGGTGGCCGCCAGTGGGGAGCGCCTAAGTGGAAAGCAACTTCCAGACTTCTTCGGTTCTCGCGATTGTACTCGACGCAGAATGAGAGCCTCGCCTGCCTCCATCGCTGTCCTCCCTGGGGAGCGATGGAGCCCGGGCCTCCTGGCCCCTCGTGCCGTGATCTCTGTTAGAACACACGTGCAGTATGGCTTGGCGCCCCAGCTCCCTTTTACCTTGTGGGGGTGTCCAAAAGACAACAGCTGTAACATGACCCATGTCGCTGGCATGGCTCTGTCCGGCCCTGGCAGCCTTCGGGTCAAAATAACAAACATGAGCATGAAAAGAGGCTAATGCGGCTTAACACAACAGACTGGACACACCCAAAGCTGGGTTGATCTGTACAGTGCGGTCAAGTTAGAAGGCAGCACAGTTAATTGGTCATTGCTCCGAATTCTTTTTGAGACTCTACAAGAATTGATTCTTTTTTTTTTTTTTTTTTTTTTTTGGCACATTTCTTCCCACGTGGCATGTGAAGCCACCAAAAGAGCCAGGGTGCGAAGGAGCAAGGAAGAGGGACCCAGAGCACACTGCGTTTGTTTTTTCCTCGTGTGTGAAGGGCCCACCTCAACGGTCTTCATTTGCTTTTATTCCGCAGCATGGCTGGGAGGTCGTGGACTCGAATGACTCGGCCTCCCAGCACCAGGAGGAGCTTCCCCCGCCTCCACTGCCTCCCGGCTGGGAAGAGAAAGTGGACAATCTGGGTCGTACCTATTACGTCAACCACAACAACCGGACCACTCAGTGGCACCGACCAAGCTTAATGTGAGTACCGTGCCGTGGCTGGGGATGTGTCCGTGTACTTGGAGGTTGGACCGTGGCGGCTCTTGGGGGCAAAGGTTGGGAACTCCGCCTCGCCTCAGAAAAACGTGGGATGTTTTGCCCTACATGCGGACACGTAGAACAACAGGGTTACTCTTCATTTAAAGAGCGCGAGAGCCTGTCGGAATTTGCACGATAAAGCAGCAGTTCTTTTCCCTGGATCAGGTTTGCCTATTTTAGGTATGAACTAATTCATTTTAGACAACGTGGATACACTCTTTTACATAGGTTCCTGACATACTGAAGTTATTTTCCCCACATTTATCTTACGTATGGCAGTTATATCACTTCCCTGGTCTTCAGCTTCCTCTCCTGACGAACCCAGATTGGAAAACGGCAAACAGATTGGCTGTGCAATCTTCTCTTCAGTTTTTGGCTTTTAGTCCCTTTAATTATTTAATTCGGAAATGCCACTTTTTTTTTTTCCTCTTTGGGAAATCTATAAATCATCCCTGTGATCTAACTAGACGCCCATGCAAGGGTTGCAGACTCAGAATTAGTCATTACTGTGTATTCTAATCCCTCACCAGCGTCAGGGCCGTAGTGAAATGATTACTGTTTTGTTCATGCAACAATTTTGTATTTGATGGTAGAGGATAAACACTAGTTAAACCTCAACTATGTTCGAAAAGGATTTGTAGCAGCTTGTTTCTAAATCATAGTATACGGCAAGACCTGAATCTATTAGCATACAGTAAAAGGCAAAACAAGTATTCAAAGAAGGAAGAGGGAAATTTGAGCTCCTAGCAGCCAAGATGAGGAGGGTAATTGTCAATGCATTACATCATTTTCAGTATGTAATAAAAGCAAGTATATTGAATGAGATCATTTTTTCTTTAACCCAGACTCTGAAGGAAATTTGCTCTCGATGGTTTTTTTTTTAATTTTTTTTTTTAACGTTTATTTATTTTTGAGACAGAGACAGAGCATGAACGGGGGTGGGGCGGAGAGAGAGGGGGACACAGAATCCAAAGCAGGCTCCAGGCTCCGAGCCATCAGCCCAGAGCCCAACGCGGGGCTCGAACTCACGGACCGCGAGGTCATGACCTGAGCTGAAGTCGGATGCCCAACCGACGGAGCCACCCAGGCGCCCATTTTTTAACGTTTATTTATTATCGAGAGAGAGAGAGAGAGAGAGAGACAGGAAGACACAGAATGTGAAGCAGGCTCCAGGCTCCGAGCTGTCAGCACAGAGCCTGACGCGGGGCTCGAACCCACAAACTGTGAGATCACGACCTGAGCCGAAGTCGGACACTCAAGCGACAGAGCCACCCAGGTGCCCCTCATGATGGTTTTTAAACAAGTGGTGTCAGCAGTGTGATGGGTGATAGTGTTGTCAATAATCCTTTAATCTTTGGAGGTTACAGAGAGATTCTGTTTACGACTGAGGGTGGGGGAGGTAGCCAAGAAATCTAGTCCAGGTTTTGAGTTGGAGAGAAAGCTTGTCTGATCTGCATCCGTGAATAGGTCCTTCCTAAGCCCCCAGGTGGGTTCCGTTGAAGCTCAGATGCACTTGGTCGGCTTTGGACTCGGCTCATTATTCACAGGACAGCGTAAATATCCACACATCCAGATGATCATGAACTCTTCTTTGTTGTAATTTTGTACCCCCCAGAGAAATCTAAATGGAAATGGTTTCGTTCTTTTATTTTTTTATTTTCTACTGTTTTCCTTTGATTACTGAACATAGCTGTTGTGAAACCATTTGAACCCACTTGACTACTGTTGGTATTTGTAAATGTTTTAAAAAAAAAAAAAAAAACTTGGACCCTCTCCACACCCCCTGCCCCGCCGCCAGGTAACATTGGTTACTGTAAATGGTCAGGAGTCTTGAATCAAGAATCTTGGTAGCAATACCCTAAGCAAGGCACCATTATCTTCCTTTGCTAAACATTATTGAACACATAACACCCTGTGGGGATCAGAGTGTCCTACGACTGTAGCAAAGTGACCGCTAACAGCCCGCAAAGAAAGAAATACTAATGGCCAGTGCATATGTGGAAAAAGGTTCACCTTCATTAATAATCATGCAGACTGAAGTCTGTTATTTTGGGATAAATGGAAATACTTGCTTTCTTACCTCCCAGAGTTGTGAAACCCTAATGAGGAAACTTCTGAGAAAACACTTCATATTGTTTTTGTAAACACACTACCGTGGGGGCATTGGCCCAAAGAACTAACCCAAAACAAAAGAGATCATTTGTGCAGTGCTGGCTCATCAGTTGTCCAGAACGACATGGGAAAAATGCAGCCCTTAATCCAAGTTCAGGTTCACATGTAGTTTAGGGAGGGGTCAGTGGCATGACTGTCCCTATGAGTGAGGCAGCTATGCCAAAGAGGCTGAACCAGGAAGGACGTCGGCAGAGCTCAGGTGGGGCCCGGGGAGTGCCTCTTTTCCAGTGGGCATGTCTTCTAGAAATCCTGAGAAAAGTTAGATAAGGAAGAAGAATTAGTTTCCATAGTAACCTCTTCATCCCACCCGAATGGTCTTGAGAGTTTGAGGTTCTTTCTCCTTAACTTTATTTCGCCAAGTATTATGGTTTGTTTTTTTTTAATGTTTATTTTTTGAGAGAGACAGAGTGTGACTAGGGGAGGGGCAGAGAGAGAGGGAGACACAGAATCCCAAGCAGGCACCAGGCTCTGAGCTGTCAGCACAGAGCCCGACTTGGGGCTCGAACTCATGAACTGTGAGATCATGACCTGAGCCGAAGTCGGATGCTCAACTGGTTGAGCCACCCAGGCGCCCCCTAAAGTATTGCTTTGATTCAAACTTAATTATTTTCGTAATTCAGTTTTTACAGAATACTGCCACAGTCTTTTGGGGGGAAATTGATATTAAGAAGTGCCTGTTAGGGACACCTGGGTGGCTCAGCTGGTTAAGCACCCATCTCTTGATTTTGCCTCAGGTTGTGAGATCAAGCCCCGAGGCAGGCTCTGTGCTGCTGTGGAGCCTGCTTAAGACTCTGTCTCTCCCCCTGTCCCTCCCCCGCCTCTCTTTCTCAAAAGTAAATAAATAAAATGTTTTTTTTTTAAAAAAAAAGCATTAAAAGGCTGTATCTGAGGAAATGAGACAGAGAAGTGATGGCCGTGTGCTGAAGGAAAGAATTAAGACTGTCCTTGCGACTCATGTGTTACCCAGTTCCCTAGGCTTGTGCTCTAGACTTCAACCCCCTGAATAACCTCACTGACAGTTCGTTGCCCTCCGGCTGTCCTTACAAGGTCCTTCTCCACCCTGTCCCTTGCCAGATTCCCCACCCACAGTCCTAAGCCTACGGTGTATTAAGTGGCTGGACCGTTCACAGCTGCTTCCTGATCCCTCTCTCTTCTTGGCCCCGTGGATGCCCCGATGCCCCCCCTGCCCAACCACCGAAACAAAACTAGAACGTCCCCTTTCCTGTGGCTGCCTCTACCTTCCTCTGGGAGAACCGCGCTTCTGTTCAGCTCTCAGTGAAGGACCTCTGCTTCCCCCGTGGTAGCAGGGGGCACGTAATACTCTGGCGGCCTGTGTGAGCAGGGACTATGTTCTCTTACTCACAGATCTACCCCTAGCGCTTGGCGCAGAGTAGGAGCTCAGCAAAAAAGTACCTTGTGACGGAATGAATGACTACAAGTGAATCGCTTCTCAAAGTGATGATAGGCGCACGGTTTGGGGAACCGGCGAGGCTGGATACGGAACTGAAGGGTGGAAGGCTGACCACAGAGTGATCCCCGCACTCTCAAGTCTGAGGGCAGCTTTTTAAAGCACCCCTGATTTTAGAATTGTCCTGACCCTGTTTAAATGTAAACGGAAAGGTTTTTACTCCATAACCCACAATTTTAGAAACATGGTGAAGGAACGGAATTAAGGCTGTAAATGAAGATGCGCTTTAGAGACTCAAAACACTTAACTCTCTTACCTCTCTTGCAAAATACTTTGTACATCTTCTGTCTCAGCAACAATTTAATCACATTTCAGTAACTGGGCTCATCGTCACATTAGTGTGTACTAATGTCCATAATGTAGGTGAGTGTCAGTGATCTGACACACTGATCTTAATTGACACTGAACCTGACAAATTGATGGTTTATCCTGTCTTTAGCCACTTGCATATTGCCCATGAAAATCAAGTGAAGGGGCGCCTGGATGGCTCAGTCAGTTGGGCATCCGACTTTGGCTCAAGTCATGATCTCACAGCTCGAGAGTTCAAGCCCCGTGTTGGGCTCTGTGCTGACAGCTGGGAGCCTGGAACCTGCTTCAGATTCTGTGTCTCCCTTGCTCTCTGTCCCTTCCCCGCTCGTGCTCTGTGTCTCTGTTTCAAAAATAAATAAACATTAAAAAAAATTTTTTTTTAGGGGCGCCTGGGTGGCTCAGTCGGTTAAGCGTCCGACTTCGGCTCAGGTCATGATCTCACGGTCCGTGGGTTCGAGCCCCGCGTTGGGCTCTGCGCTGACAGCTCAGAGCCTGGAGCCTGTTTCAGATTCTGTGTCTCCTTCTCTCTGTGACCCTCCCCCGTTCATGCTCTGTCTCTGTCTCAAAAATAAATAAACGTTAAAAAAAAAATTTTTTTAAATCAAGTGAAGAATATAGATAGATGAAATTAATGACTGAAGAAAATTAAGATAACTATTTCCTAAAATATTTTCTTGCCCCCAGTAAAATAATTTTCTACTTTAATCTGTCAGCTCAGAAATATTTTTAAATGTTCATCTTCCCATTAGTGACTGTTTCTAGTTTCAGCTCATTCAGTTGCTTAATGACACGCAGGCCTCCCTTGTGTGACTATTTTCACTTCATCAGTGAAGACCATAAAAGCCCAGGGTTGGAATTGCAAAATCAGAGGTAACCTCTCTATGCTATTTAGTTGTGTCTGGTTCACGCTGATTACTAATTATATGAGCATGTGGCATAAGGGAGATTTGCATAATTGATTTTAAATGTCCCTCCCCCACTTTTTAAAGTAAGTCCTTCCAGAATAAGGAATTTTATATACTTCTAAGGGATACAAAATGCAGACGTGTTAATAATAAAACCTTATTTCCTCTTAACCTTTCAGAAGTCCCTGGAACACTTCAAGTATGTATTAGGCCCTGGCACGCAGCATGCAAACATTAGTCACTCAGCGTTGACTGAATAAATGCTAACTGAATGTATGATATTTCAAGTGAAGATTTAAAATTCTGATGAAAGTCTTTCATAGATGTATATAAAATATTTTAAGGCCAGTCATTAGGAAGGGAAATTGCTTCCATCCTTAATAAAAAGGGAAAGGATGATATCAAGTTTCCTTAGCCTTCTTAGACACTACTAAAATATTTTACATATTTCATAAAGAATTTCATTCTGGTCATTTTCCTCCTAACTATTTCTCTGTTCTGTAATAACTTAACTTTTCATAATCGTTGTGTGCTGAAGAATTGAATGTCCTATAAAAATGACCTGTGGCGGGGCACCCGGGTGGCTCGGTCGGTTGAGCATATGACTTCGGCTCAGATCATGATCTCACAGTTTGTGGGTTCGAGCCCCACCTCGGACTCTGTGCCGACAGCTCAGAGCCTGGAACCTACTTCGCACTCTGTGTCTCCCTTTCTCTCTGCCCCTCCCCCGCTCTCGCGTGCTCTGTGTCTCTCTCGAAAATAAACTTAAAAAAAATTAACAACAACAAAAAAGACCCATGGCAACACAAAATCACAAATGCGACATTCCATTCTCTCACCTGTCCGACAAAGTGTCAGTTTCTATCATTTTGTTCCGGTGGTTTCAGAAAAGGATCAGTATCCTTCTGTGCCCCTTAGTGTTAATCGTCTTCTCTGTAGCCATAGTTTTGTCAGTTTCTCTGAAGGTATCTCAAGGTACTATTTTTTAGTCTAGTTATAGTTTAATAAAATTAGAAAATACGCAAGATTGTTATTTCTGTGAGAGTTCCAAAGTTTATGTATTAGTTACACAGATAATAGCAAAACTTCGCTGACTCAGATTTTAAGAAGTAATTATCATTCGAATGTGGATTACATGAAAGCTAACCTGCGTTTACCAGAAGTTAGAAATGTAAAGGTGTTTGTTGGAAATATTCAAACTGTCTCAGAAAGGGGCAATAAAGAGTACCCTATTTATTTGCACACAATGCTGCTAGTCACAAACTATTTACTATTACAGGGGCCAGCAGGCTTTCTGTTGGCGCGTAGCAGAAGTTTGAGAGATTAGAATGTTTTAAAACCCGTGTTTTAGGGGCGCTGGGGTGGCTCAGTCGGTTGAACGTCCGTCCGACTTCAGCTCAGGTCGTGATCTCACAGTCTGTGAGTTTGAGTCCCGCATCGGGCTCTGTGCTGATGGCTCAGAGCCTGGAGCCTGCTTCCGATTCTGTGTCTCCCTCTCTCTCTGCCCCTTCCCTGCTCATGCTCTGTCTCTCTCTGTCTCAAAAATAAATAAAAACATTAAAAAAAATTTTTTTTTAAAAACCATGTTTTATAGGAAGAATCTATAAGGAGGGCCCTTGATTAATACTATGTTTTGATTAGTCTGAAATAACATTTTCAAATATTTTGAAATGTTAGCTTGCAGCATCATTTCTGTTAACCGAATATGGTGTCTTATTGAAAGAGTCTGATTTTTCTTCGCAAAACATTTTGACATTTAAACTTCGACTCTAAAAGCCGGCAAGTAGTATTTCTCCCAAAGGATGATTGCCTGTAATTTACTGCAGCAGTTTTCAAGATTGAATTGATGTTTTCAGATCCTGAATTAAGAGAGATACATCACACACACACACACACACACACACACACACAGACACACACAAAAGTTGCTGTGTTCTTCACATCCCACTTGATTTGGGAAATGATCACTTGATGTCTGAGTGAATTTTTTACAGTGGTTTAATAGGGAGAAATACAGTGTCATCCTGAATGATCCTGAGATTCTGTCAAAATGAGATCCGCACAGCTAAAAAAAAATTCATGTTAAAAAATTCATGTTGGGTCAGGAGCACTTCTCTCCAGATCCCGGCTTTGAGTTTGTACTATTTCTGCTCCTTGGCCAATCGTTACCAACCTAAAGTTGCCGCCTCGTCATTCCTGGACTCTTAGAGGGGCCACCACTGACTGGCCCCAAGTCAGTCACCTGTCCTTTGAGAAGCCTGCCTTCTTCTCACTAGAGCAAAAAGATGGAGGGCTGTGATTTCTTTTCTTTTTTTTTTTTTTTTTTTTTTTTTTTTTTTTTTTTTTTTTTTTTTTTGAGAGAGAGAGCAAGCGAGCGGGGAAGGGGCAGAAAAAGAGGGACACGCAGAATCTGAAGGAGGCTCCAGCCTCTGAGCTGTCAGCCCAGAGCCTGACGTGAGGCTTGAACCCATGAACCGTGAGATCATGACCTGAGCCGAAGTCAGACTCTTACCGACTGAGCCACCCGGGCGCCCCAGAGGGCTGTGATTTCTTAAACACTAAAGTACACTTTGTGCTATTTGCCTGAAATACTCAAAACGTTGTGCTGATGCATTTAAACGCGCTGTCTCCTTGACTGAGTTGAACCCAGAACTATCCTCCAACCAGTTCGTGTTAGGCGAATTCCCACACGTAACGGCCAGCGAGTGGTCCGTGTCGGACGCGACGGTGGCCGCGTTTTAGTGGGTGGGAGGCCTCTGGCGAGCGCGGGACTGTGGCGGAAGGCGCCAGATACCCACACCGGCTGTCCCGTCTCTCTCTCCCCCTCGCCCCATGCTCCCAGGGATGTGGCCTCCGAGTCGGACAGCAACATCAGGCAGATCAACCAGGAGGCCGCGCACCGACGCTTCCGCTCGCGCAGACACATCAGTGAGGACCTGGAGCCGGAGCCCAGCGAGGGCGGAGACGGCCCAGAGGTAAGACGTCCCCACGCACCCTCTGCCCTCCGCAGCTCCTCCTTCCCGTGGGCTCCACGTGGATTCTGTGTCCTGATATGTTCTCACGGTAAATGCTGTCTAAAAATTCAAGATGGTGGCCTCACAGCCAACTGACGACCGTTGGGATATCAATTTAGGAAGTGCATGGAAAAGTCAAGTTTGATGAATACGTGTACCCGTTTGTTACAGAAGGGACTGACGTTATTTCTAGAACACATTGGAAATCTGAAGATATTTTCACCTTACGGGGGCGCCTGGCTGGCTCAGTCGGTTCGGCGTCCGACTTTGGCTCGGGTCACGATCTCGCGGTCTGTGAGTTCGAGCCCCGCATCGGGCTCTGGGCTGACGGCCCGGAGCCTGGAGCCTGTTTCGGATTCTGTGTCTCACTCTCTCACTGACGCTCTCCGATTCATGCTCTGTGTCTCTCTGTCTCGAGAATAAATAAACGTTAAAAAAAAAAAAAGATATTTTCACCTTATTATTTACCTGCCCCCAGAGTCTAACTGTATCTTAGGGAGTGGCAATGTGGTTATCATAAGTGAGCAATTAAATGAGCCCTGTACCTCGTTTGGGTACCAAATACTTCTACTAAGGAGTTTTGACATCGTGAAAGAGATTTATTGCCGGGAAAATAGGAATTTGGGTGAATTCAGAAACGTTTACTGTTTTTCCCCTTAAATGTTTATGGTAAATTACGGGGCGGGGGGGGGGGGGATTATGAATTGAACAACAAATTAGCAGTTACCAGTTGTGGAGCAATTACTTCTGTGCAGTCTTAACAACTGTGTTTACTTAGTAGAAATCCATTCTGTTTAGACAGTGTTTTATGAAGATCATTCATAAAAATATTGCAGTGATCAACACTGGAAAAGCAAAAATCAATGATGCCATAATGAGTTCACTAAAAGTTACTTAATACCACTGTTTAATTACAGCTTATAGTATCTCTGCTGCTCTTACAATGACTCCTCAGCACTTACAGTAAAAGAAAATCCATGGAAGTCATCCATGAATTTCTGAGAACATTTTTAACCCACCCATGTAGTAACCAGTACTAGAAGTAAGTCACCACTCAGAGAGGTGGTGTTTTACAGGGGTTAAGACCACAGCCCCTAGAACCAGGCTCCCTTGGATCCACTCCTGACCCTGCCACTTCCTAGCTCTGTTCTCTTTGACAGGTGACTCTCTGTGCCTCGGTTTCCTCACCTGTCAATTAGGGTAGTAGTCACATGTTCCTCAGGGTTATTAGAAGATTGTGTGCGCCTTAAATACTCAGTAAATGTTAATTATAGTTATCACGGTGGTGGTGGTTGTTGGCAAGGTGACGAGAGGATCCCACGCTCCTACCATTTACCCCAGCATCTTGTTCCTTGATAGCCTTGGGAGACCATTTCCGAGGAAGTGAACATCACTGGAGACTCCCTCAGTCTGTCACTGCCCCCTCCGCCGTCCTCTCCAGTGTCCCGGACCAGCCCTCAGGAGCTGTCTGAGGAGCTGAGCAGAAGGCTTCAGATCGCTCCAGACTCCAATGGGGAGCAGTTTGGTTCTTTGATCGTAAGTAATGGTCTTGTTTGAATGAGAAGTTGAGCAAATATTTTATCACTTGTCGTTTTAAGAGACTCTTGTATGCAAATAATGACCAAGGTCCTTCCAGCTCCCAGAGAACTGTGACCTTTTCCAAAGTTCCCCCTTCCTCAGGGGACAGAGTTAGTCCAAGCAGGTGAGAATCTTTCTTGATTTGTAAAGAACTCGAGAAGAGTCCATTTCTGTTATTACCACCTTTAACCTTGAATTTCTTTTCCCAGCCAGAGGCTCGTAAATAGTGCCTCCATCACAAAGGTGGTTATTTCACAGGGGGACCTGGGAGACATCGGGCCTCTTAATTAGTCCTCTTAAGTACCCTGCTGCCCACTTTATCGTTCTCACTTCGCAGATGAAGTTTAAGGGACCCATCCAAGACAGAGTTAGGATGGGAGACAGAAGACGTCCCCTGAGTCCCGGAGTACGAATCCTTAAGAAAGCTCATGCAGCTGAGGCACGGACCTCAGGATAACATTTGAACTTGGGTTCTTAACCATCAGGGAGCCTCTTCCTAGAAAGTTCAGATAGGGCTAAGCCCCAGTGAGAAGCAGCACAGTGAGCATGAAGACCTCCATGTTTGATAACACATCGTGGAAGGGCATGAAAAGTCCATAGAAAAATACCTGCCTGTGAATAGAGTTGAGAACAAATGCAACTCTCCATGTTTCTCGAGAAATTGAACTTAAAGATGTATAACAGTAAATGACAGTGGTCACTGCACAGAAAATGGCATCCTAGAAAAATAGTGATTATTACAACCGTATTGAATGTGCACGGATAAGAGGACTACATCTGATGTAAAAGCAAGTAAGCGCTCACAAGATCGTTACTCTGTCGGTTATGGTGTTTTTACCATTGGCCCGTATTATGTGAGTTGCAGTGATTACTCGGTTAATGTGGTTTTATATTAAAATTTTGCAAATGTTCTGCAGAAAGAGACAGACCACTGAGATGAAAATCTAATACTAAAAGGGCAGGGAAAAATGCTATATGTGGGATATTTGAATTGGTGAAAACTGTCGCTGTGGAAACAACATAAGCAATGAAGCCGTGTATTGAAAACGTGTGGAATGTCGTAAGCAATGCAAGAACCTAAGCAGATGCACACCTGTAGCCTACCAAGTAAAAACTCCTCGTTTTCTTCAGCATGAGTATTAAGTGAGCATCTCTAGTTCTTTGTATAGGGACCACCTGCATTTAATCACTGAACTTGCACACAATATCTTTAAGATCCAAGTGCAAGAGTCCGTATTATTTTAAGATGGTGTTGCGTCTGATTCAGCTGTTCAGTGAGAATGTCTTGGAAAGAGAACACGAGACTCTTTTTCAGTTTCGCTTGTCAGGATCACCCTGTATTCAAGGACAGTAGCATGAACTTTTACTAAAGAAGGAACCCTTCGTGCTAACCTAACCATTGTGGAAGGGCCTGAATAGGCCCCCGTCGCTGTCACAGAGTCTTTCTTTGACCTTACCCCCTTTTGCTTATCATTAAAGTGAGTACTGAAGTATTAAAAACGAGTACCTACAGACTTATCCCATGGACGAATCTGCTGCCACTTAGATACTTGGCCTTTGTGTGTGTAACCCACTGCCATTCTATGATGGGGTCTCTTGGCTGTTTTTCGAAAAAGACGAATACAAACGAGTGAGAGGAACACTATACATCACACACTAGATGTTTTAGAGGAACCTCGCTATTTTCCCTCATTCCTGTTCTGTACGACTTCAACTCGATTCAGAAGCTAAAATTGTAACTGACCCTTCGGAAGTAGCACAAGACCACATTTGAGTTTTTTGGCCTTAGATTCCAACTGATCCTTTGTCAATAGTAATGTTTAAGAACGATCTATATCAGTATTTTTTCCTCTATTCACATCACACTAGAGATTGCCCCAAGGTTGCATCCCAGAGCAAAACGCAAGACTGCTAGCTTCCTGTTGCCATTTTTTTTACTGTTTTATTTATTTATTTATTTATTTATTTTTTGTTTTTATTTATTTTGGAGACAGAGACAGCGCATGAGCGGGGGAGGGGCAGAGAGAGAGGGAGACACAGAATCCGAAGCAGGCTCCAGGCTCCGAGCTGTCAGCACAGAGCCCGACGCGGGGCTCGAACTCACGGACCGTGAGACCATGACCTGAGCTGAAGTTGGATGTTTAACCGGCTAAGCCACCCAGGCGCCCCTTTTAATGTTTATTTTGGAGAGAGAGAGAAAGCATGCGCAGAGTAGGGGCAGAGACAGAAGGGGACAGAGGATCCAAAGTAGGCTCCACACTGACAGAAGAGAGCTCGATGCAGGGCTCCAATCCACGAGCCATGAGGTCATGACCTGAGCCAAAGCAGGGTGCTTAACCAACTGAGCCACCCAGGCGCCCCTCTAGTGCCAGTTTTTTTTATAACATCTATTTATTTTCGAGAGACAGAGAGAAAGCATGAGCAGGGGAGGGGCAGAGAGAGAGGGAGACACGCAATCTGGAAGCAGGCTTCAGGCTCCGAGCTGTCAGCACCAAGCCCCACGCAGGGCTCGAACTCACGAATTGTGAGATCATGGCCCAGGCCAAAGTCAGAAGCTTAACCGACCGAGCCACCCAGGTGCCACCCCCCTTTTTTTTATTTAAAAAAAATTTTTTTTAATGTTTATTTATTTTTGAGAGAGAGAGAGTCCGTGAGCTGGGAAAGGGCAGAGAGAGAGGGAGACACAGAATCCAAAGTAGTCTCCAGGCTCCGAGCTGTCAGCACAGAGCTTGACACGGGGCTCGAACCCACAAACTGTGAGATCACGACCTGAGCCGAAGTCGGGTGCTTCACCGACTGAGCCACCCGGGCACCCCTACTGCCATTTCTTAAAGAAGCAGTGGAGTGTTACCCTGGCCTTTTGAGTCCCCTGTCCTGTTTTGGCCTCTTTTTCCTACTTTTGCTGTTACTTCCTCCTAAGGACCAGTCAGAATTTCTGTCTGCTGCAAACACTCGTAATGACACATAAGATTACCCACCCGACTGCTTGAGGGATTACTCTCATGGCCCAGAAGAGACGGTGTCTCACCGAATCATCTTCTCACATGAAAGAACACTCAATAGGCTCGCGTGACTTAGTTTTTAAACCAACGAAACTTGTTTCTGGGCCTGTGTTTTCACGACGCTTCGTGTCCTTTCCCCCCTTCAGCAAAGAGAACCGTCCTCAAGGTTGCGGTCCTGCAGCGTGACGGACACCGTTGCCGAGCAAGCTCATCTACCACCGGTAACCCACGCCCCTTGCCAGCCATCCGGTTGGCCCTTGGGGCTTGTGTTTGAAATCATCTGGGCTACTGAGGAAGAGTTTTTCCTGTGTAAATCGGTTCTCTATGCACACGAGAGACCGGATGATTTCCTAGCAAATTGCCCAAGGAGAGTGGATTCCGAATACAAAGAGCTCTATTAGTCTCTGAAATGCTGAAAACTTCATTGCTTTGCTTTTCCACCCAAATTAATACCACTTCTGATGTGCTTACCACTTAATCAAAAGCGTATTAATAATTCGTTTCTTTTTTTTCTTTTAAACTTACTGAGTTCCCAGCACTGTGCTCCAGTCACACAGGAATCCCTTGGAACAGGAAGAACTCTTCCCGGTTTGCAGGGCGTGGTTTCTCTCATCACTAATGGCCTAAGCTCTTAACCCACAAAGCGCCTGTACTTTTCTCTGTTAAACGCAGCTCTGCTGACTACTGAACTGGCTACAGTCTGCTCCCCCCTCTACTGCAGTGTTTAGAACTAGCAGCAAATACGGAAGGATGTCCCGTGTTTCCCAATATGGGACAAAAATAAAAATGAACGTGCAAACTGGAAGGCAGACCAGGACTGCCTCGAGAGACATTTGGCGTTTACGTTACAATTTTTTTTGTAAATCTATTTCTCCTTTTGGAGGAGAAAATGTTTTGTGGTTTTAGTATGTTCAACTTGTCTGACCTTATCCAGTGTGGTTTTTTGTTTTTGTTTTTGTTTTTGTTTTTTGTAATACAAATCCTTGATTATTTTTTTGGCATTAATACTTTTCTACGAAATTAAAGGGAAAAAAGATCGTACTTAGAGTTTTTGCAGTCATGGTATCTACCCTGTCGTGTATATTTTTACTACAAAGGGTATTGTTGCCTGGGTTTTCGTCTTTAATGGTAACAGAACGGGTTCATGAGTACACTGGTTAAGTGAATAATCAACACGGCAGACTCAGTTTGTGGTGCACATAGAATGGGCTGGTTGATCAGAAGCTTGACAAGCGCATGCTTTCTGGGATGGTTTTAGTACAGGCGTCCCCCAAAACCAGAATAATCAGCTGTGATATCCTTGGAGAGGGGATCCGCCTCAATCTGATGATTCCGTGACTTTCCTTGATGAATTAATGGCACTTTCTCTCCCTTTCAAAATCAGTTTCAATTTTATTTGCCCAAAAAGCTCACTTTCCTGGAAACTATTGATTCCTCCCTCTTGCCTTGTACCCTGTAAAGCTGTAAACTCACTGATCACCAGTGGCCTCTTATTCAAATTACGAGTTTGGCAGATTTAAGAATCCGCTAGTTATTTAACAGTAGGGGCAAAACCATGGTGGTTTTCAATTTTTTTCGAATAATACATCTCACGTTTCTGAGGTTGTCAGTTCACTGTTTACCCGAACCATGTTGCAAGCGGAGCCTTCTCTGGGTGGGAAGGCGATTGCGTTTCTCTTTTTCTTCTGGTCATCAGTGAGTGGTTGCTCAGCTTTATTTGAATAGGGTGGATTTCAGGGATTCAGATCCACATCACCTGCCTTACTGGCTGCATCACCAGTGATTCCTGATTCAGTAAGCAGTGGGTGGTCTCCCTAAGTGCATTTCACTGATGTAAATTGTCATTCAACAGCCAAGTGCCCCAGCTAGGAGAGCGCGTTCATCAACTGTCACAGGTGGTGAGGAGCCAACGGTAATGATACCCTTGATCAGACATTCACGACAAAACCGTGGGTTGGTTTTTAACATTGTGCACAATGGTGAATGTACTCTTTTTTCTTTTTTGGGTAAGATCAGCTTCTTTGTGCCGCGGAGCTATACGTGTGAAATTCACTTTCACGTAGTTCAGAGGTACTGGGTGAGACGATTTTTAGTCCCCTGTCGTTTTGTTAGGAATACTGTCAAGGTTCGATTAAGTGCATTTAATTTGACCATTTGGAGTGTGTTTCTGCCATGCTCGTTTCGGCAGCACATATACTAGAATGTATCTCTGTCTTGAGTGTTTGTACTTCTGATAAGCTTTTCTGATTTGTTAGAATGCCCGAGCAAAATAATTTGGTTGGAAGAGAATAGGGAAGCCACAGGAACTACATGCCGTTGTCCCTGTGGATTCCCAGATGTGCACACAGCCAACCTCTCCCATCCGCTCCCCGTACCAGATTTTAAACCCTGGGTTAGATTTGTGTATGGTGAGCATGACTCTTGCTCTGCTACAAGGAGCTCTATTCACAGGAGTGAACGAGGATTCGTATAATTCAGGGGGAGAGAGAGGAGGGAATATAATGAAGAAATTTAAAATTTAGTTTCTCTAAGCCAAGTATCTGTTACTCTTGCTCATTATTTTAAATAATTTTTAGTATTGATGTTTATGGGTAACTTGAACAGGACTATGTATTTTAATTGCCTGTTTTTTGCATGATCCCAGACAACAGGCTAGCTTATAGTTTATGCTTTGAGCTACTGTGACTCTTGGAAGAATTTTCCTAATTGTGTCACCCTTGTTAGGTTGGTTATAACTGCTTATTACTTGAGAATACCTTTAAAACAATTTTTTTTAATGTTTATTTATTTTTGACAGAGAGAGAGGCAGAGTATGAGCAGGGAGGGGCAGAGAGAGAGGGAGACACAGAATCTGAAGCAGGCTCCAGGCTCTGAGTTGTCAGCACAGAGCCTGACGCGGGACTCGAACTCACAGACCTTGAGATCGTGACCTGAGCTGAAGTCGGACGCTCAAGCGACTGAGCCACCCAGGCGCCCGAGAATACCTTTAAATACGTACACAATTGCTGGTTTTCTGCAGGATGTGGACTTAAAAGACCAACTTAAGTTATATTGTTAGAATGTAACGCTCAGCACTGCACACAGGAAAATCAAATGGGCAGTCAGCAAAACCAAGCCCAGTGGAAGCTAGCGAGCTTGTGATTTATGTGAAAGTCATGTGCTAGGTGGCCAGGCTCAGCCTCCAGCAGAATTGCTGCCAGGTGGACAGAACCGTTTCATTAAGTAATTTTAATAGAATCCAGGGCTAATGAGCATTTTCTACCATCCATTTTTGCATTTTATGGGCCATGGGATCTGCCATTAGTGTTGGAGTGTTGTGATAGCTGAGGATATTAAGTGGCAGGATGCACCGAATTATGAGAGCACTGGGCTCCATGGTGAGAGGTACCTGGCAGGGCAGAGTGACCCATCTGAACGAGGTCCTGTGGCCCCTGCCACTGCTGTGTTCTTCTTGCCTGTGCCCTCCCCCTCGTCCAGCAGTGAATTAAAAATATGAGTTCGGATTTGTTTATTTTTAAGGGCTTGAGTAGTAGTCATTCCCAAGTGTTGCACCTACCCTCATGCCTCCCACGTATCTGGTGATCATTCGGCTGCAATAAACCAACTTATCTGATGGCTATTAGAAATCGAGACAGGTTTGAAAGTATCTTTTCCAGTTCCTTCTCTTACCAAGTTTTTCCCCCTTTTACACACCCTCTCCTCGTGCATGCACACACACAACTGTGATCTTCTACACACATCAGTTAGCAACTTGATATTTGTCACTTACGGTCCTTCCTCTGGGACATGGTAATAATTGAATAATATCCAGTGATATGAATGCACCTCAATTTATATAATCTTCCCCTGTTAGTGAACATTCAGCCCCACCCCCACGCCCCACCCTTTGGGCACAATGCACCATGTTGTGTTAACCGTACCTCTTTTTCCATGGTAGTGCTTTTATGAACAAGTGCGTTAATGAACAAGCCCTGATCCTCACCTGTGGAACTACAGCCCTTTGGTTTATGAATACACACTGGCGTATATACACAAATGATACACACCAGTGTCCCTTTCCAGCTGGCCAAGCAGGAACCCTCCCTGAGATAAAAGGAGGGGAATAGCACAGTCCTTCTGGACTTTTCTGTATATAACGTACCTAAAAATACACTGAGGTAACGGTATAGCAGGGTTTGAGCAAATCTTGGAGAATCTGTGATCGTACGAAACTGTTTGCCATCTTTAAAAGCATATTGAAACTTTTACAGTTTATCCATAATTGAGTTCTTCGTCTTAATGAAATAAATGGAGCCACTGGGAAGCCATCGTTAACTGGCTATTGGGCAATGCCAAAACACAATAGTATTTTCAGATGAAACACTGTGAAATTGTTAAATTAAGCTAACAGTTTATAACTTGTCTCTTGATTAATGAACTTGTCCCTTGAGGTCATATGGCATGCACATGTGAACAAACACACACACACACACACACACTCTCTCTCTCTCTCTCTCTCTCTCTCTCTCTCTCACAACAGAAGTCTGATTTCAGCTCCAGGGCTGGGTCTCTTGCATGATCTGTCTGGAAGAGCTGAGTCCTGCCTCCTCCCCTGCTGCTTGTGGTGAGGGCAGTGCTGTGAGTCACAAATGGACTTGCTGGCACAAGTTGTTCTCCAAGGTCATTTAGAAGGAAATCTATAAAGAAAGAATTTAATAGCACCATCACACATAAATGGGACTAGATGATAGGGCACCAATTCAATTCTCAATGGAAGGTGAAATGAACACGTTAATCAAATTCAGTGTTCTCTCCTGCACTGTGCTCTTCGTTTCCAGAAACCGATTCGTCCCGTTAACTGGACCTGTGAAAGGAACCTGGTGCTGGAGGTTCTGCAGCTTTAGAGTTCAGTTCTGAGATTAGCCACGGCACATCCAAGTTCTTCTATGCGTCTCCTCATAAGTAGCCTTTCTGGGGACTCTCTAACTTTAACGCTATCCTGATGGTTTCCAGAGTAGAGCTTTCTGAGTGCCTATCTGATTTCCTCTCCCACAAATTAACTCGGTAGGGAGGAGGAAAGCCGATTCCATTTACTCTCCCATTTAACCCAAGCATTTTTGGTCGTCATATAAGCAGCAGGAGGTTAGATTGATAGCACATTGGCCAAAAATATGAATTGACCACTTAGGTTCCAATGTGGGTTCTAACTTAGTTCAGCGGAGTCCAGTTTTGGTAGTGCCCCGGGGAAAAGTAGCCGTAGAAATAGCTCTTTTGAATTGATGCCTCAGGTAGGGAAGGCTGCAGGTGAAGTCATGTGTCTTCAATACTCATGGAAGGATCGAGTCTGCGTGCTGATGTCCCTTTCTCTCTGGTGGTGGCCCCACACCTAGATCCAGAACCCGTGTGGTCACAGTCTTGGAATTAACCATTGTAGAGCCTTCAAGACCGAATCTGGAAGAATGCCAAGAAAATAGTTGCTACAGATTTAGCAGAAAGTTCTCTTACAAATAATCTTGCCTTGCTCGGTAAATAACGTTTTGGGAATAAACACTGAGGCAGCTGCTCCGTGGCTCAGGTAGTTTTTCTCTAGAACGTGCCATCAAGCTCATGAAGCAGAATATTCAGCCTCATTCACCGAGGTCCCCAGGTTACGTGGCAGTGTCACCGAGCGTGCTTTTGACCATCCTCTTTGCCAAGGCACAGTGTTGGTAGTGGACGTGAACGATCGGATGCGCACGCGGAGGTATGCTAAGAGATGGGCTAAGATTGACATCCTCACCCCCGTATGCCCCTGGTAAAACACCTGTCGGTCACAAGATCCTAATTAGGGAAGACCGTTCCCAAAAAGAAGAAGCTTCCTTCTGTCACCTCATGAAAGAGATTATTCCTGATGCTTGGCCTCTTGTTTCTTGTACGTTCTCCCAGGAGTCTCGGCAGCCACGATTGGCTTGTTGTCTCTGAGCCCCCGCCCTCAGGGTAGCACCCCTTTCTCAGTTACAGATCTCCTATGCGGCCCCCGTACACGCAGGACTTCCTCACCTCAAACGTCCGTCTCCTCCCTCCAGGAGTCACTGAGGCATCCTTGTTGTTCCGATGTGTCTCCACCCAGAGGGCACTTCTCAGACTGCTTCCTACAGACAAAAGTGTCTCCGGAGTCCTTTTGCAATCTAACTTGGACTGTCCAAATACAGTCACTCTGTTGCTGGACATGTCTCTAAACCCAGGATCCATGTGTGCTTCACGCACCCTTTTAAAGTTTATTTTTTTGAGAGAGACAGAGACAGCATGAGCAGGAGAGGGGCAGAGAGAGAGGATGCCACACAGGCTCCGCACTGTCAGCACACAGCCCGACGTGGGGCTTGAACTCACGAACCGTGAGATCATGACCTGAGCTGAAACCAAGAGTCGGACACTTAACCGACTGAGCCAGCCAGGAGCCCCTTTTCTCCTTTCAAAGAGAGACCCGCCGTAGGGGAGGACGGGAGCAGACGCTGCCTCGGTTATGGGGACCCTCTGGAATTCTAACCTACATTGCCTGGCCACTTGCTGTCCTGGTCAGTCCTCCTGATTCTATGCCCTGGTGCAAATACAGGCCTCTTAGAGAGGAGACTGTATTCTTTCCCCTGAAAGCTATAGAGGAAGGGCTCTAAGCCGATGAAGAGTTTAGGAATTAGGAGAAGATCACCGTGGCAACTATATGGAGGAAAAAATGTTCAGGACAATCCCTCTGGGTAACATGCGGTTTGACAATAAAATTTAGTAGCTGAAATAGATTGTATATTTCTCTTACGATCACGTTAGCAACAACAACCCTTGACGTTTCAGTCTTCGGGGCTCTACAACTGATGTAGGTAAGATTTTTGGACCTCCTAGCAGCGTGGGGTTCATTTCACAGTAGACTTGAAGCCTTTGGAAATCCGTTGCCTTTTTTCCAGACACTAATGTTTTGGTCAAATTAACTTACTTGGTCTAGAGCAAGGAATTCTCTGGGTGTGTATGACTTTATTAAACTGATCGGAAAGCAAATGCAAGATATTAAATAATAATGATTTCTTACACAAACAGCCATCAGTGGCCTATGCACATACCACGCCGGGCCTACCTTCAGGCTGGGAAGAACGAAAAGATGCTAAGGGACGCACATACTATGTCAATCATAACAATCGAACCACAACGTGGACTCGACCTATCATGCAGGTATGCAGATCGTCCTACAACTTAAAATCACAGGCCACGGGAGCCAAAGTGTACATGAGCTCAGGGTTCCCGATGTGAATGTGTTGTTCTAGAGAACCCGTGTCTGAGAAAATCTTTCCTCCCCCCAAAAAAACGTGTTACTCTAAGCATAATACCGCCCCGAAGGAAGAATTCGGTCCTCAGATCAGTCCATCCCTAGATGCGGTTTTAAGCTGTGACATGGAAAGATGTTTTCAAAGTAAGAGCCTATCACAGTATAGCTTCTCTCCCAGCCCCCTTTATTTCTGAGGCTGGTTTTTAGGCTGGGCTAGTGATTCATTTCTATTTCCTTTGGATGTGTTTCCCCATCCCTGCCCCCATTATTATGTGTGATCGTTTCCTCCACACTCGAAGAGGCCAGACCTCTCATTATTGCTGGCTGTGTTGTTGTTTGGGCCCACGCTCCCAATCACGTGCACAGGGGATCCTCCTATGAAGCTAACTTGTTTTTGCCTCCAAAATAGCTCGCAGAAGATGGTGCATCCGGATCCGCCACAAACAGTAACAACCACCTAATCGAGCCTCAGATCCGCCGGCCCCGTAGCCTCAGCTCGCCGACTGTAACCTTATCTGCCCCACTGGAGGTGAGAAGGCTGCCTCGTCTAACCGGGTCGCTCTGTCCCCGGGACTTCTCATTCTGTCTTCTCGCCTCCCTTGGATTTGAGTTTTGCAGCCCCTGTCCCCTCTCTGATCAGCCGTTGTGTCCGTGGTGCAGGGTGTTCTCGTGCGGCCTTACTTCACGCTTCTCTGTTTCGCCTTGGTCCGCGTCCGTGGGCTCCCACCTGATTCCCATTCTCATTCGGCTGCCGCCACGGTCCCTTGTGCTGGAAGCGGGCGCCTCTCTTCCGAACTTGCTCCATTCTTGTTGTGTTTCACTCTTGACTGCATAATAACTCTTTCAAATACCAATGCTTTACATTGCGTTTGAAAACATAGCCGTTGCTTTGATCATTTTCTTTCCTTTCGACCGTAGGGCCTGTCATTGTATGGGCATACGTGTTTCCGATGCACATTCGCGTCCCTAAACCATTGCTGGGCACCTGCTTGTGCTTCTCTCCTGTGTGTGTGGGGTCCGTGCCGTCCCTTAACATCACCAATATCAGAGCGAGAGAAGCCGGAGAGCAAATGTTGGAAGCTCCGAACTTGACTGTGTCGTAGAGATGGCCGTGGGTCCGTCCCCTGGGTTTAGGATGCCGATGACTGGGAGTGGCTGTGATCTCGTCCAAATGGGCTCTCAGCGGGTAGCAGCCATGCAAGGCCGGGTGGCTGTCTCCGTTGGTCCAGGTTTTTCTTTCTGTGCTCTGAAAACTGCCAACCCATTCCGCATTAGACTGTGAGCTCATTAAGAGCAGGGGCATGCGTTTTTTCAGCCTCTGTAAACCTTCCATCCGTCATGTTCAACAGAGAACAAGATTTTGGGTGTGTGCTGAATAGCTGTCCACGGATCTCGGTTATAAGTACTTAACGTTGTGTGTTTAATCAACCAAAAAAAAAAAAAAAAAAAACTTGAAAGTTAGAGTGGTTTCAAAGTTAAATGAATGACCGAAGCAGGTTTTTGGAGCTTCTCCCTCGTCCCTCTCCAAAGACGGGCGTTCGTTGATGCCCAGGTACATTTTGACCCCTCCGGGCTAGCTCGTGGTAAGAATTCTAATGCTCGTTATTATTCCTTAGGGTGCCAAGGATTCACCCGTACGTCGGGCTGTGAAAGATACCCTTTCCAATCCACAGTCCCCACAGCCATCACCTTACAACTCCCCTAAACCACAACACAAAGTCACACAGAGCTTCCTGCCACCCGGCTGGGAAATGAGGATAGCACCAAACGGCCGGCCCTTCTTCATTGACCATAACACAAAGACTACAACGTGGGTAAGGCTGCTGCTTTTATTTGGTTCCGTTTTCCTCCCGAGGTCTGGTATGGACTCCTGGGTTTCCTTCCTCGGTGTCCGTAGTTCTCGCAGAGAAATCTCTCACTGAGCCCGACAGTTTGCCGTAGTTGGGGAAAAGGGTCGTGCCCCCCAGTGCCAGCGATTTGATGTTACTGCCTCACTTCTCGCGATGCTGTCCTTGTATCAGGTATCCTAATCTCTTTCTAAGCATGCTAATCATTTTTCTTCCATCAGTTTCTTTTTGCATTTTTAGGGCCATGATCATCTTCATTTGGTTTGTCCTTTTAAGTTTGTACCGTCCTCATCGGGTCGGTGTTTCACACTTCTGTGCTGCGTTTTCTGTCCTTTAATTATGGGTCAAGAGATGCGCTGAGGAGTTTGGCTGTAAATCTGATGGCCCCTCCTTGTGAGCATCTTGTCAAAATTGATTGTTCTCATCCTGTTCCCCTTCCACGTGCCCCTGAATCCCCCAGGAGAAAGACTCCGTGTGAGCATGACGAGATTAATCAGAGGTGCCTGTGTAGAACTTTCCGTGCCTCTGTCATTTCTTCATTTCTTCGGCTGAATTCGCGGTGCCTTATTTAACACCACACGTAGTCCTTTTAGAAGTGAGCGGTTTGTTTCTATCATGTGATCTCTGGACCTATGAGGAAACCAAACTTGGTATTGTTGTTTCTATTTCCGATGCTGCGGGAGGTTTGCCCTCTTCCTGTCCCTATCCCTCTCTCACTCTCTGGATACAGAGCTTAACTCTGACCTCTGTCATCCGTGCTTAGAACTGACGTTATGTGAAAGCCGGTTGAGTTTGGGTGGTTGTTAGCGTGGGCTAACAGTGAACGCACGCTTTAAAATCCCCATTTCTAGAGAAGACCCTTAGTGTAGTATAGTCAGTAGAGCAGTAAACATTGTGTTAAGAAAGACACCTGAACCAAAGTGACCTGGATTGTCACTCACACTTTGCCCACAGGGTATGTTAACTTAGTCCCTAGAGGGCTCACCCTCTAAAATCCAGTGGATCGTGAGGCAGCATGTCTCCACGAGGACATTCTCTGCACGGGGGGCAGGAACGTGCCTTTTATTGCCGGGCATCTAGCGTCCGTGGCTCCTGTCACTGAAAAGCCTGAAGCCACTATTCCTCCCCGTCCCCCTGCCGGGGGGGTGGGGGGGGTAACCAGAAATGCTCCCCACACATTCTCAAGACTCCTTAGTGAGAACCACTCTAAAAGTTCTTCCTCTTTGGAGGTACAGGAGTGGCCTGCCAGGGGAATCTGTCATTTAGATCTGGTGACATTCATGTAGTAAGCTCCTGATCCCTGCTGAGGCATCTGCTAGCGTGTTGCTTTGTTTGACTTGCCTCTTAGCCTGAAGGTGATAGTACAGGTTGGGGGGGGGGGGGGCACATTGAGAGTGAACAATGGGCACCTGTCTGGTGCCCAAATAGACACAATAGAGACTGGGTATTAGGTCTTTGCCCTCGTGGACACAGAACCTTCGGCTTTCCTGCCGGTGATCTACTCACTCCAGCACCGCTGGGCTTTCCAGCCCTCGGCCAGCCAGGGGAGCTCCAGAAATAGGGGTAAATACTGTCGCAGTAGATGGATTAGTGTATGGAGCCGCTGTGGCTTGCCAGCATAAGCTGTGATTTGAGTCATTTGAACTAGCTTAGCAGCCCAGCCTCCTAACCTTTTCAGTCTCTCACGCCACAACTGCACTGTGACTGCCGCTGGACAGCTCTTATTTTAAATAGCACTTGGCTTTATTTATTGCCCGCATCGGTGCTGAATGAAACCCAGTTTGAATTTCCAGTTGCCCCCTTCGACCCAAGATACTTGGTGTTCACTGATGGCACCGATTTAAAATTTTAATGCGTTGAAACAGTATTTTGTCGCTGCTGTCGCTGTAGAAAACCCTGAAGGTAGCAACTGGGAATTCCACAAGTTACTACCCTTCCTCCCTACAGTCAGACGCCCCGGCACACGGCTGCCTACCCCTCCCCCCCCAAACAAAGGCCTGTATACAATGTTCTGTGTGGAAGCCACTCTCCCCATTGCTGGTTTATTATGATAAAAGATGGAGGGAAGGGGAAAGATAATTTTCAGCTTAGAATCTGTTTGGAGTTGGCGTGGGGTTGGCTTTGTTTGTTTTTAAAGAGAACAGCGTGTAGCTATTCGTAGAATGTGAACACTACAATGGAAACAGGAAGAGAAACTGGTAGGTCAGGTTGAGAATAATGAAGATACCACTTCTGCCCCCATCAGCCTGTGTGCACTTGATTCCCACGTTAACCAGCAACATGAAAAGACACAGGCCAGTGTTTCCCTTGTATGCATCGATAGGGGAAAATTCCCTTTGAAGTCTATTTATAAAACACAGCCTTCACAAACACAACTAATGCAGGCAGCCTGCCAGCGGTCTGTCTAGGATGAAGTCGGGCCACATCCAGTGAGCATCAGTCTGTTTCTACCTGGGTCAGCAGGGCCAGGGACGCATGCGGGAGGCCACCAAGTGCCCGAGGGGAGATTACGAGAGGACTTCACTTGTTCATTCTTCTGCTAAGGAAGCAGCCAGAAGCATGTATGTAAGAGTGTATCTCTGCCTTTTACAGGACAAAGCGTTGGCTTATTTTTGTAGCAAGCAAGAATGTACCTTAATGAAGTTGCCGGTTTGTTTTCTACCCAGGTCCAAACTAATAAGACTCAGCGTAGCCTAGGCATGGTTGCTGACCTCTTCCAGGAAGGAAAAAAAACCACAGCTGGTTTTTGAACCAGCCAGCATCCCCAGATTTTATGTTTCTAAATAATTCTGCTAGGAAACCGCCCCCCCCCCCCGCCCCTTTTTTAAAATGATGGTCTTCGCCTTCTGTTTAAAAACTCTTCCAACTGTATTGAGGGAAGGAGTTGTGAAATAGTGAAATAATGTGCTTTCCTGTGCCTGGGGACAGGGAGAAACTACCCAGTGGGGTTTGCGTATTTTATTCATTTATTTTCGTTTTTATTTCTACCATTTGAAACAGCATTCTTTTTTTTTTTTTTTTTTTTTTTTAACGTTTATTTATTTTTGAGACAGAGAGAGACAGAGCATGAACGGGGGAGGGTCAGAGAGAGAGGGAGACACAGAATCTGAAACAGGCTCCAGGCTCTGAGCAGTCAGCACAGAGCCCGACGCGGGGCTCGAACTCACATACCGTGAGATCGTGACCTGAGCCGAAGTCGGACGCTTAACCGACTGAGCCACCCAGGCGCCCCTGAAACAGCATTCTTACTGTCCTCCCTAAAGTTGTCACAGTCTCGCGAGGCCTTGGCTGCTGTTACCTGCCCCATTACCTTGGGGAGCCTGCCTCCTTGTTGAGGGGACGTGCTGGGACGATGGGCTCAATAGTGCCCTCTAGATTTAGCCCTGAGAGCCTGGTGGAAGGCAGCGACTGCTGCCGTCATTCTGACTTGTGATGGTGTAATGAAATAATGTGACCCCGAGGGCCTCTAACCCTCCCATTCTACCGAGTCTGGGTTTCCATGCAAGGCCATTTCAGCAGACCTGTGAGATTGAGTTTTATACTTCATGCTCCTCGCCCCCATCCCCTGGCACTTTTCTGTCATTTCAGCCTCTTCTTTCTGTTTGTGTGTGCTTTAAATCACCAGCTTTTTACCGATTGTCTTTCACAGTAGCCTCTGTGTGTGTGTGTTTGTGTGTGTGTGTGTGTGTGTGTGTGTGTGTGTGTGTGTGTGAGATTCCAAGGCACGGCCGGTCTTGTGTGCGGTGTCCAGAAGCTAGCGTAGTCAGTGGCTTGGGGGGGGTTAGGGGGGGTTGTGGGGGAGGGGCCGGGGGCCCTGTGGTTGTGAGCTATCCCTGAGCGGGTGGCTTTTGTGGAGCTTAGAGCTCCAAGTTTCAGCCTATCACAAATATTTACCCAAATTATCAGTTAATTGGACCTTATAAATCCAAACTCTTAGTGTATTCGTTTGTCCTGTATGTGTCCCAGTACACAAGGGAATATTGGGCCTGTTTCATGCCCCTGATTCCCCTTTAAAAAAGGATATCCGTAAGGTTCAGGGTCCATAGCCATCATAAACCACTAACATGATTTACTTCTTCAGTTCGTAGTAGTGTGCTATCGTTAATAGAAAGCAAAGGTTGGCTTTAGTTTTCGATTTGGGGTTTGTTTTTTTGTAGATTTTGCCAGTTAAAAAATCTATCTATAACTTTGTTATAATCCAGATACTAACGGTTTATATTGTTGACTTGGGACTTTTTTTTAACAGCGTGCTCGAGGTATAATTCACATGTCATACAGTTCACCTGTTTAAAATACACAGTCAAATGGTTTTTAGACCATTGAACAATCATGTGCGACCATTCCCATAATCCATTTTTAGAACATTTTCATACCCATTATCAGTCACAAAGTGAGTTTTATTATTTTCCAATATTTATACCGATTATTTCATTTTCTTGTTGACTTAGGAAAATGCTGAGGCAGAAAACCTTTTAGTACTTTGACAGCAACAAAGGTTTTAATGTAATTGAAATTGGTTTTTGGGTGTTTTGTTTTGTTTTCAATCTCAGGCTTACTTGGTTGACAATGTCCTATTCTGAGTCTTATTTGTTTTCTAATCTTTGGAGTTGAAAATAGGAATTCTCAGCGTTCCATCGCATTTTTGTTGAGTCTGTATAAGTGAGAGGCAGCTCCCAGACTCTGGGTCGGAGCCTTCGGGCATGCTCTCATTGTCTTGCTCAGTTTCCTCATCTGAAGCAACAGAGATCCTGTGCCCAGCTCGTAGCAGGGTAGTTGCAAGATGATCCATCTGCCTGTTCTTTCTGAGTTAGAAAGCACGACCCAAGATGTCAGGGTACATATATTTCTCTTTCGTGGGTTCTTTGTAGTATCTTATGAGCCATACCCCTTAAGAAAAATCTTTGGCAAACTTTTGAATATTAGGACGTAAATGGGAGTCTAATTTGCAGAGTTTGATCAGGACTCTCAGGAAAGTTCTCTAGTAGGGATATGAAAGTTTTTGTGATGAGGCCATCTACGTATGGGCAAAACATGACTCGACCGTCAGCCCAGATTCAGATTCTCTGCTCTAGATCAAGGAGTTAGAAGGGCGGGCAGCAGGAAACCCAGGCACCGTTGGAAAGGCTGGCTGCCCTCACACAGAGCTCAAGACCCGAGAGATTTTCAAACCACTGTCCCTATTCCTTCTGCAGAGTAGAGAGAGCCTCACGTTCACTGGCGCCCTCCATTCTGGTTTCCATGGTAACATCGCTGCGGGGACTTTTCCTCTTCACCTGCTCGAGGTCTCAGGGAAAATGCTTAACCTTTTGTTTAAATCTTCTCACCATCCTGCTTTCACCAAGGACAAGAAGAGTAAAATCTTTCTTGCGAGTTGGTCAGCCAGCCTCCCTACACCAAGAAAGGTCCTCCCCTCCCCCGTGCAGGCAAGAGTGCAGATCCCTGCACGCGGCCTGGTTGCCTTGGAACACACAGCTCCAGAAGGGGAGGAACCAGTGAGTGCACACACAGAACCACTCTTAACGTCTTCTGCCTTGTCCATTTTTTTTGCAGGAAGATCCACGCCTGAAATTTCCAGTTCATATGCGGTCAAAGGCCTCTTTAAACCCCAATGACCTTGGCCCTCTTCCTGTGAGTACACTGGAGACGCGTGGACAAGTCCGAAAATGTGTATCCGTTCATCTGCCCGGTGTTGATGGGGAGCCCCTGTGGGCCTTCCCTTTGTCCAGGCTTTTGGGGTCCCGCTGGTCTGTAGTTTCTTAATAGGAATGGGTGAATGGCTGAATTCTGATAGTACATACAGTTTATGCCCAGTACTTGTGAAAGAGGTTTCTGTATTATTAGCAGCTAGTAGAAAGTAGACTCGGTAACTAGGATGTAAGGGACATTCTCTACACGTGACAGTTTGAGCAGTGCGCATTTAGTCTGTAACTCAGCAACCACTGAGTTCTGTCCTTACTGCGAATTTAGCCACTGGGATGGACACATTAAAAACAGTGGGAGAAAAAGGCCTAAGTAATCACAGACCGTTTCTGTAAGTCATTTAGCCTGCGGTCCCTGTTTTTCTTGTTTTTCTTCCTTGTTGAGGACTGTTTTATAAATTTAACTTTTTATCAGTTTATTCTCTTTGGGGGCCCAAGTTGGAGTTGAGCTATTTGGGTTTTGAACGAAACTTGCGCCATACGTCCTTTTCAGCCCTCCCCAAGTCCAAAAGCCTTACAAGGGCAGGAAGGTGGGCAGAGGCGGACAAGGACTTGAGACGCTTTTAGAATGAGGGTGCTGGGAGTTCTTTGATGGTGATCTTCCAAACACAAGAACTTTTCTGTTGGCCTGGTGTGTGGTATGTTATGGCACAACTTGAATCTAGAAAAGTTAGCTCAGTCTTTACTCAGCAGGTTTTATACAAATATCCCTCACTCTCTCCGAATCTGTTTGGCTCCTGGGTTTAGATGGAAAGAACCCAGAGAGTGCCGGAGACAGCTAAGACGTGAAAGGCAACGTGTTGTCCTGATCTGTTGGACTCCTGAGTTTCCGATAGCAAGTAGGCACAGTTGAGACAATGAGGGCACACCAGCCTTACCTTGGAAAAAATACCCAAATCCATTTAGTTCCTGAGTCCAAATAGAGCCCACACCAGAGAATCTCCGTATGAGGGCTTTCAGCCACCTGGTGACAGGGCTAAAGCATCTCTCTGACATTTTTAAATTAACCTTCCTCCTCCCTCCAGTCCTCAGTAAATATTCATTTAATTAAATGAGCTTATTCAATCCTAAACTCGACTGTTGCATGGAATGCTGAAGTTTCCCTTTGAGGCTTTTGAAATATGAACCCCTGTTTCCTGTTCATCATGCAGTGAGTGAAGGTTTCTAAGACTAGTGAACATGTGGTCAAGAGTTAACTTGAAATGTTTGTAGTTTATTTATAACCTAAAACTGCACACCTATAAGAGAAGAATAAAAAGTGTGTCCTAGAGAGTTTAAATTTAGCCATTGATTTTTGGAACTGTTAGCTAATGTTTGGATTCTCTCTCTCTCCCTCCCTCCCTCCCTCCCCCCCCCCCCCACCTTCTCCCCTTCTAATACCAGCCTGGTTGGGAAGAAAGAATTCACTTGGATGGCCGAACGTTTTATATTGACCATAGTAAGTAGGCTCTTTTATAGACACATAGGCATTGCAGGTAAAGGGATGGGGGGGCAGGGAGTCATTCAAATATTATAGTGAAAGGTTTGTCATTTCACTCTTTGTCTAGGCAGCCAGGTGTTATGTGGAGAGAATGATCCCAGAGAATCAGTGCCCTCGTACGGTACTGTGCATTCATCTAAGTTTGCTTTAAACTAGCCCATCAGGCTTTCACCCGATTTGATCTTGTGGCCTATTAACTTTTTTTTTTTTTTATTAAAAAAATTGGGGGGGTAGATAACCCCTTGATTTCTGCGCTTTTGATAAATACACTCTAGTAATAGAAAATAAGCTTTTAGAAGTCATGATTGAGTCAAAAATCTGTGTAAGCAGTGCTTGAAGCAGCATGCTAAGTTTCTTAAACACTGCTTTCAGAGGTCTTACGGCAAGAAGCCCATTCTGACTTATTTTCTATTCATGGCATGCTTCTTTGCACCCAACGCACTAATACATACACAGTTCGTATCTTGAAATGATAGCGTATTTGCTCCACCACCTATGAATAAATGCGTGGTTTCTCATTTCAACTAAAAGTTAAACTAATAAAGGTTTTGCTTTTAGGCAGTGGGTTTTTTGTTTTTGTTGTCGTTGTCGTTGTTGTTGTTGTTGTTGTTTTGAAGTGACATGTTCTCCAGGGGAGCATATATGTTTTTGCGTATCCCTTAAAACTTCTGAAAAATACGTATTTAAAAGAAGTTTTCAATTATATTTACAAATGTGTGCAGTTGGTAGTATTTTGATCTTTATTTTCATTTGGTTCATGAACCACAAGTCTACGCCGGGTTTCTCTAGCCTCACGTTCTCTTAACTAACCCAAACTACACTGATGAGCCACTGGTGGGAAATCTGGCCACAAGGACTCCTCGTGGATGGGGAGTGCCACTGTCTCCTAGGTCTTGTGCCTCTTCTGGGGGTTACTGAATGAGTGTCCTGTACACTTTCACTTTGAGGCACAGGAACTGAATAAACAAAGCAAGAACCCCAGCGGCTCACAATCACACCAAAAGTGGAAGTCTTAAATGGATCAGGGGGCGGGCTGCCCTTTTAACCCTTTGGTAAAAATCGGGTATCTCAAGGGTACGTAGGCTTAGTTTTGTGTTTGACCAGTAAAAGTATCCAGGGTTTGCCTGCTTTCCAGAATTTTACAGTGAGCATAAATTGCTACCATAACTGCTTTAACCTTTTTTCTCTAATATGCTTTTTATAATTCTACTTACTCATCACATACATGATTTGTTAAAATAAGGAAGGGGCCAAACCTCTTTTTCCCACCAAAACCAGAAAATAATTTCTCTTTTAGTTTTTATGCATTTCAGTTTCAGTTTTCAAAGGTAGGTACGAATAAGAACGATCTTTCTCTTCAAATAAGGCCTTAACCAGTAACACAGCCTCGGTCTGCTACGCACAGAACATTTCACACAACCTTGTGGCCACGTTCTAGCTGGTGATCTGATGTTCAGGTCAACCTGAGAAGAATTTTATAAACGCTCTTAATGCAAGGGCCCCCAAACCAGAAAAATGTTACCACAGAGGGCCATCCTAGTGGACGTTAGAAGCAATAAAGATCACAGGCTGTTTTTCTAGTGGTGTGCATAGTCCTACCATAGTATGTAGTAGATGCTTGATAAATGGTGACATGACGTTAATTCGTGGAGGGTCAGTGGTGAAGACATGGGGAAGTTGATGTCCTTGGTCGGCAGGTGGAGAGAACTTGCCTTAGAGAAGCAGCTGTGCCTCCAGCCCGAGGCTTGACCCCCTTCTGTTTGCCGGGAGGCAGAAAAGGGTGGTTTTGCTGCATGCCTCGGCAGTTCCTTACTCCTAATGGGTCCGCCGGTCCCTCCAGACGCACAGCTCCCTCGCTCCACATTCCTCTTGCCAGGACAGCTTGCAGGAGGCTTCCCTTTGCTCCTGGGG
Organism: Panthera tigris; assembly: GCF_018350195.1. NCBI lineage: Eukaryota > Metazoa > Chordata > Mammalia > Carnivora > Felidae > Panthera > Panthera tigris. The sequence continues at coordinate 76,532,326 of NC_056671.1, forward strand.
ATGGTGTAGGCCTGGCACAGAGCCTGGTTGATCTAAGCTACAAAAAGAGGTGCTCCTTGTGGTGCTTTACCTTCAGACGAAAGTTTGCCCTGCCTCGACCATACAGAAAAGTTCTCCAAACCAGATACTAAGAGTGGAAATTAGGCGAGCAGAAGCTATGTTTACGATCACCTCATTTGCTGTAGATGCAACATTGCTGCCATTTCTCCCTGGTTTGTCAAGGTTTGCTCAGTCACAGGCTATAAAGTAGGGTACATATCCATTAAAATAAATCTGTCTGCTTTTTCACCAAAATGCAGTCTGTGAAAAGTGCAGGAACACCTGTCTTTTTAAGCAGCTTTCTCAGGCCAGCAGGGGTACTCCAAAATGCATTTAATCACCTTGTAGGTGCTGTTTAGGAATGTATCACCTTCCAAATGAGCCTCTCCTTCTAAGCAGTTTTCTCCTATCTGATTTCTTTTTTTTTTTTTAATTTTTTTTTTTTTTTTAACATTTATTTATTTTTGAGACAGAGAGAGACAGAGCATGAACAGGGGAGGGGCAGAGAGAGAGGGAGACACAGAATCTGAAACAGGCTCCAGCCTGAGCTGTCAGCACAGCTTGAATCTAGAGCACAGCGCAGAGCCCGACTGAGCTCTTAGCACAGAGCCCAACGTGGGGCTCGAACTCACGGACCGCGAGATCATGCCCTGAGCCGAAGTCGGCCGCTTAACCGACTGAGCCACCCAGGCGCCCCGTCTCCTATCTGATTTCTAACAAAGTTCACCTCATTTTGCTGTCCTGCGTGCAGGACAGGAACCAGGTCATCCATACGTGTAGCATTTTACACGTGCACACAGCCTGTGAGAGATTCACAGTCCTCTTACCTTCCATCGTGATCAGGACGTGTGACTGTGCATGAATGACAAAGAACCGCAGTAGACTTGTCTTTTGAGTAACGAGGCTATTTATTTTCTGCTTCATAAAACTCTTTTAAGAAGTCACACATTTCTAAGATTAAAAATACTCAGCCATCTTAAAGAGGTAGTTTCAGGGGGCGCCTGGGTGGCGCAGTCGGTTAAGCGTCCGACTTCAGCCAGGTCACGATCTCGCGGTCCGTGAGTTCGAGCCCCGCGTCAGGCTCTGGGCTGATGGCTCGGAGCCTGGAGCCTGGAGCCTGTTTCCGATTCTGTGTCTCCCTTTCTCTCTGCCCCTCCCCCATTCATGCTCTGTCTCTCTCTGTCCCAAAATAAATAAAAAACGTTGAAAAAAAAAAATTTAAAGAGGTAGTTTCAGAAGAGACCAAGTCTGGACCTCTGTAGCCCCTGTCTCCAGCCTGGAGTAAAGTTAAGGCAGATCTTGACCTGAATCTCTACCTCTCTCAAGGATTCTGTGGTTCTTCTTAAAGACCAGGTGTGTCCAGCGGCTAAGTCCATGGCCACAGGTGTCTTGGATACAAAGCTAGAAGAGAAAATAAAACTCCAATGAGGCTGTAAAATCCTGCCTTCATCTTTCCTGCCACCAGTCTTACCAAACCAGTTAATCATAGCTATAAATTAACTGTGGTTTTCCTTCTTCTCCTTCATTCTTGTCCCTTTATTTGGAATACAATGTTGGAGGACCAAAAGCGAGTTTAGATTCAAAAGTTTTAGAAAAAAATGAGCAAACGGCCACCGCACATTCACATATTGACAATGCTTAGCTGCAAAATCGTTCTTTATTATAACCACACAGAAACTTACGTGGTTCTGAAGGCTTAGACTGTTTTAAGAGGGAATCTGTTTTCGCCATCAGCTTCGTTCACTCATTTGAAAAATAACATACGAGGCTCCTGTCACATTCTAGGAAGTGTGTTCCATGGTGCAGAGGGGGCTGCAGACATCAGTAACACCAGCCCCTGTCCTTGAGGGACTTCTATTCTAGAAAATACCTCTAGTCCCAGGAGGTATTTTCAAAAGTGATGCATAGAGGAATGAACCAGTTTTGCAGATGCAGAAGCAAAGACCATACCTGCTCAGTACATGGCTGAGCACTAGGGCTCTGGGATGTCTGCAGGAGGGCCTCAGGGACAGATTATTTTTCAGATGGATCCCACATGAGGAGTTAGATGTATCCAGGAAAGCCAGGTGGAGAGCGACCCCAGGAAGGAGAGAACATGCAAGCGTATGAAGGTATTGCAGACTCTGCCACGGTCAGAGAACTGTGCTTAGGGTGCAAATGGCCAGCGTGCAGAGGAGGCTGGCGTGGCACATAGGTCAAAGGGTGCCCGCCAGGGACGGGAGCTTGGGTCCCTTCTGCAGGCAGGAGGGAGGTCCTGAGGCATTTTCTGGAAGGGGGCGTGACAATGGTCAAATCCTTTCTTTAGAAAGATCCATCTGGCAGAACCACAAAGGAGGTCTTGAACAGGGACGAGTGAGACCGAGGCCAGGGAAGCATAGAGAATAGTCCACGGAAGAGATGCGCCCTCCAGAAAGCAGCTTTTTCAGTGAGACGGGACGGTTTCGGGAGCACCAGAGGAGAATGGCAAGGGGGGATGGGCGTGGGGCCAGCGCTGGGTTTGAACAGTGAGCGCACTGATACTGGCATTCGGGAATACAGAGTCACAGGAAGGGTTTTGGGTGCTGGCAGATGATGGGTTCAGTTTTAGTAGAGTTGGATTTGAGGTCACTGGGAGAGGCAGTGGCTTGACGTTCCAGTCTGGATGGACCACGCGTAGGTGCTCATTGATTCACTTCCGCTTCGACAGTATCCAGGTGATGGGATTGTAGCCCAGGGAGCCGTTACTCAGCTGTGTTCTGTTTATTTGGTTTTCTTTTCTCCCATTCTCCATCACAATGGCAACTTTGACTTTCCAGAGTCTTCCGTTCAGGAGGTGAGGGACCCAGAATGCCTTTTGGTGGTAGTTTCATTTTAAAACTTTACCTCTCCTTTTATTAAAATAATTATGTCAGACTTGGAAAATTTCCTGGTATGGTCATTAAAACTGAGTTTATTAGCTATTCTTCTCAGTCCTCTTACAGAGTATACAGGAAATAAACAGGATCCGTATTCTTAAATAATTTCCTTTTTTTTTTTTTTTTTTTTTTGGCCAACTTAGATTCCCTAAAACTCCAGGGAGAACCCATTTTCTCCTAGTCTGCCCTCCCTGTATCTTTCACGCAAGTCCCTCCCCGCCCCCCCCCCCCCCGCCACAGTAATCCCTAAAATCTTGAATCATGCACAGTCACAAAACCCAAGTGATTCAGAGCAGCTACTGCACATTATCACCTACCCCCCTGACGTGGTTGTATAGGCAGCACTGAACAGTCTTGCTGACATTGACTCACTTAGAAGAAGGAAATCTCTTCTTGCCAACTTGGCCAAAAGGGAGACCTTCCTCTGCAATCTTCCTCTGCTGTAGCTGATCTCATTTTTTGGCCCGCCGTAGTTGCCTTGATTTTTGCGTGCATATGGGTGACGCATGTCATGGATTATTCATGGGTTCATTGTCGGGTTCTTCATTGAAAATGGGTTTTTTCAACACGACAAGCCAAGAAAAAAGTATTTGAAATGAGACAAATCCTGTGTGTGTTTTCACTTTTCAGGGACTAAGACCTCTTATGCCCTTTTTCAGTCAAAGGAACATCAAGATCAAGTTATAAATCCTTGAGAGAACAGGGGTTTATAATTGAAATTTTGGCAGATTTCCTGCCCAAAACCGTGTGAATAAATGGTTTTGCTTTAGTTTTGCCTTTTTGATGGCGTGTTTTTAACTAAACAGTATGAGGGGTGGAGTGCTACATACCATGGTTCTCTTCTAACCCTGAAACACTAAGGGATTTATTTGGGGGACCAGTATGAGAGATTGGACAGCTCTTGCAAAATCCAGAAATAATTCTTTTTAAAACATTTTTGATGTAGACTAGATTTGAACTAATACGCTGATTTTTGATTTTTGATTTATTTATTTTTTTAACATTTTCAGATAGCAAAATTACTCAGTGGGAAGACCCAAGACTGCAGAATCCAGCTATTACTGGTCCGGTCAGTATCCTCAACCTCTTAACTCTTCAGTGTAAAACTTGGGTTGCATCTAAGCACATACTTCTTTCTTTCTTTTTTTTTTTTTTTTTTTTTAATGTTTGTTTATTTTTGAGAGAGAGAGAGTGTGTGTGAGAGAGAGAGAGAGAGAGAGAGAGAGAGAGAGAGAGAGAGAGCGCGAGCGGGGGAGGGGCAGAGAGAGAGGGAGACACAGAATTCGAAGCAGGCTCCAGGCTCTGAGCTGTCAGCACAGCTCAGAACGGGGCTCGAACTCACAAACCATGAGCCCTAAGTCAGACGCTTAACCAACTGAGCCACCCAGGCGCCCCTAAGCACATATTCCTTGTATATTACTGCTTACCTGGTGCTCTGGGCTTGGTATGGTTGACTAGGTTAGCATCGCCCCCCTCTCTTCCTCACTGCAGTTCCCGGGCGGGGGGTACGTCTGCATTTGCCTCTTCGAAGAGCTTTCACTATAAAGGAAGAGAAAGTGCTTTGCTAATGGTAACCAAAACTAAACATTGTTTTCCCCTTTGTAAAAAGGTGGATTAAAAGTATAACAATCAAAACGTCCTCTCTTCTATCTGAAGCCGAGCCCTGTATCTGTAGAGTTTTGTCCTTTCTTGGGGCCAAGGGGAGGGGGAGGCGGGGTAAATGTACACTAACAGATTGAAGCTGTATTCTGAATCTCTTCCAGCGCGGAACGTCTGTAAAAGTTTGGGTGAGGTTGTAGCCAACCTCTGGAGCTGGCAGGGTTAAGAACCTTTGTCTCTGCTGACCCACTGACTTTCTCACAGTGTCCGCATACACGCCGGGTGCGAGAGGAAGCTAGGTAGAGCCCCCTTTTAAAATACTGCCGCACGCTGTGTTCATAAGGAAGAGCGAGAACCCCCCTGTCCCTGAGCAGTAACAGTCACTTGCTACTGAACACCCGTGAGCAGACTGTCGAATGGGTCAAGGTCTGCAGGGAACGTACCAGCGTCTTTGGTCCATGTGGATAGGAGTGCGGGGAGCTAATTTGGAATTACAGGAAGTGTGTGGGGTCAGCAAAGCATTGCAAGCTTGGGAATCTGTTAGAACTGGAGGAGCAAAAGGAACTGAAGTCTATTGAGTGCTGAGCTAAAAGGCCAGCAGGCGTGTTTAAGATACTGCTTTTGTGGCTTTAATCTGATTCAGTTCACGTTATGTTTTGAAATTACAAAGGTAAGTCCGTTTGAAATGCTAGAAGGTAATATCATGCAAACCCACCTTAATACCTGACATCCCCTTAATTTGTTGATTTCTTTATTGGCTTTGTTCAGCTGCTTTGCTGCCGTGTGACGCAAAGTGCCCAATCATACCTGAGTTAAAACAGCTGCTTTTTATGTACCTTCAACACCTGCCTTACCATGGCTTCCTTTTGATATTTTCACATTCACAAGAAGGTGTGTTAGAGTCCTATTTTCTCTTCTACGTCATGAGAAACAAGGTATTCAAGAATCAATGCTGTTTTCGAGCAACAGAGGACTTTCGACATAATTCTGAAACCTTTTGAGATATTTCTGTCGTTTTACTGATCATCTGCCTTCACTCAAACGCTGTCAGTTCTTACCGATTTCTACTGAAAATTGCGTAGCATCATAAGTCCAAGTAAATTTGACCCAAAGAGAGATCTTTTTTTTTTTTTAATTAACAAAAGAGCGTTGTTTATGCTTTCATTAGTAGTAGAGATACTTCTTTCAGTAAGAGCATGTGTATTTAGGTAATTATCGACTTAGTGTAGACGCCTGGCTTTAGTTGTCATCAGTTCTGAATATTTGGTAATTTCCATGATTTCTTTCTCTCCTTGACTTCACAAGCTATTTAGAATGTGCTGTTAGTTTCCAGGAGTATGGAAGGGTTTTTGCCTATCCATTTCTTACTAATTTTCTAATTTTATTGCATTGTGGCCAGAGAATACTGTCTATGAAATATTGATTACCAGATATTTGAAACTTCCTTGTCAGCTTGCCTTTTTTTAATTAATGTTCTTTCTGTGTTTGAAAAGAATGTGTATTCTGTCTTTGTTGGGTACAAAGTTCTTTATATGTCCATTAGATCGAGCGTATTATCCGTTTCCGTCACTGCTTTTTATCCTGGCTGTTCTGTCTAACCAAGACAGGACTGTCACAATCTCCCACAGTGAGCATGGCTTTGTCCGTCAAGGACATTCACTTTCTCTTCGTTAGTATTTGCCTGGTATGTCTTTTTCCCCCCTTTAGCTATGTTTTTTTTCTCTCTCTCTCTTTTTTTTTTTTAACCTTCTGTTACATTGATAAAGTACCCTTTATTTTCTTTCACTTTCTATACTTGCTTGGAAGTTGTATTTTCTGTTCCTTAGTGCTTACGTTAAAATTTGTAACCAACACCCTTAATGTCAAAATTAATCACTCTCTCTTCCCGAGTAGGATGAGATTTAGGGAACTCTCACGCCGCTCTTCCCACTCACTTTGCATTGTTCAGTGACATTTGAAAACTTTAGAAAACAGTCATTAACATTTTACCTTTTTTTCAACAGCTAGTGCTTGTTTCTTTCACTTACATGTAAGCGAATTTCTTTGCCCACCATTGGTTCTTGCACCTGCTGTTTCCAGGTTTTCTTCTGAATGAAGTATAGTTCCTGGTTCTCAGAGTCTTGTCTACAGATCAGCAGCATCAGAATTATGTGGAAACTTGTTAGAAATGCAAATTTAGGAGTCCCAACTCAGGCTACTGAAAATCAGCAACTTTGGCGGGGGAGGTGGGGGGGGGGGGGGCGCCCAGCAAAATCTACGTTTGGACAAACCTTTCCAGGGATTGTGATGCCCGCTCAAGTTTGAGAGCCTCTGCTCGGGCAGCACTGTCTCGAGAGCGGGGAAACTCTCAGTCTGAGGGAGAGGGCTTATCTGCCCTCTCTGTTAAATGGTAGGTCAGCCATAGTAGAAGCCTTTGGTTAACAATTCCTTTCCTAATACTTTGGAGATATTCTTTCTTGTCCCTCTGGCCCCCGTAACTGTTGAGAAACTTGTTATCAATCTGATTCTTGGTTTGGGGTGGGTAAATCCTCCTTTTCTCTGGCAATTTTGAATTTCCTCTGTGACTTTTGGTGTTGTATAATTTTACTGTCCTGAACCTCAGTGTGGATTTCTTTATTCTGCTTTGGGCTCCCTGTAATCCTTTAACATGGGGCCCGTGTCTTTCCTCCATCCTGGAAAATTCTCAGCAGTTGTTTCTTCACATGCCCCATCTTTGCCGTTCTTCCTGGTTATCTGTACCAGTAACTCCTCCTGGGTATGTGATTCCCTTTTATGTTCTGTCTTCGCCTCTTCGCTCTTTGTGTTTTGTCTCTCTCTTGTGGCTGTACTGTGGGCTTGGCTCTTCCGGTTCATTCTTTTTTAAGCTTTTCATAATCAGCCCTTTCCCAGGTCATTGTGTCTGTGGTTTCAGTAATCGTGTTTAATTACTCATTGTTCTATTGGGTGTTTTTAAATTTGCTCGGTCTTTTCAGTTATTGTTATTCTATCATGTTCTTTTAATTTTTTTTATTTTTTTATTCATACTCAGCCGTCTGATCATTCTTCAGATGCATATTCCATATCCTCTTTCAGATGATTCTGTTATCTCTGGCCATAGGGGCACTAAATCCCCCCACATGTTATGTCTGTAGACTTTCCTCAGTAGTAGTTCAGTGCAGTTCATAACCAATTCAGTGTATGATTTGTGTGTGTGCGCTCATCTTCCCCCCCCCCCCCATGAGGCATTTATAAGTCCTGACCTGTATTTACTGTTAACTTCTTAGCTTGGGATCATGCAGGCCCAGTTAATGTAACTGTGGACTTCATACCCGCTTTGGTGTAGGCATAGAGTATGAATTCATTACAGGTCTGTTTCTTTTTGTTTTTCTCTCGTTTGTGGTCCTGGACAGAAGGTAAGCTTCCTTACAACTTTCCTGGGCTGGTGGGTAGCGCTTTCTTGTCCCCATGTCAGATGTAGATTTTTAAACAGGGAACTCTGTTCTTACTCCCTAGGTCATACAGACTGTAGGCCAACTTCTGTGTCCCAGCGTAAGGATTAAAGCCCCAGCCCAAGCACCAAGTCACGTCCAATGCCCGCTTCTTTAATTTTAAGTCTTCCTGCTTATCTGGAACCTAGAGTTTCTCTTTTTCCCAAGTTTTAAAAATACCCAGATTAGGGGCGTGGGGGGCGGGGTGGGGTCCCTGTCTGTGGCAGCTCAGCATAGCATTACTCTAAGTCAGTATGCTCTCTGTGTTACAAGCGTCACCAGCGAAAGCGTTGACCAAGTGCTGTCCATGCTCGCTGCTCTTATGAATACCATCTCATGTTTGTGTAACGCTTTGTACTTCCCCGAGAACTTCATAATCAGCTGCCTTGAAACTCATAGCAAGCCCCTCAGGAAAGTAGGGAAGATGTTGCTATTCCCCATCTGTCAGAAGCTCACAAGGCTAACTGTGTTGCCATTCGTTCCAGAAAATATCAGAAGTGGGACCAGAGCTCCCAAGTGTAACCGGCCTCACCAGTCTCCATGTCAGACACGAGTTATCTTCTTTAAGGAGCTGCAGCATCAGCTGGACTAGAAGGACAGGAAAAAATTTAGCACCGACTTGACACAATAGGAGCAGAAATATCTCAGCATCTTATTTCCACCCACATATAGTCAGCGCCCCCCAGGTTACAAGTCAGATAAGAGAGCAGAGAGCACAGGCTGGGGGCGACGTCTTAAAACACGTTCCCCCCTGTCACTTAAGACTCCTGAACTCACATTTTAAGCCTTTCTGTAACATTTCCAGGAGGGAAGCAAAACCCAAAAACAGTTGCCGGGAATCACGGATTTTTGGAAATGGAAGAGCCTTCGACTTCATCTAGTCTGTTTCTTCTGCTTAACTGGGAAGAAATTCCGTAGTCGGGAAGTTACATCACAGGGCTAGCTGGAGCTAGAGTCTGCCTCACAAGTCAGGTCTGCCAAAGCCAGCATGACATAATGAAAGGACGTAACTTCTCAGCTTAATGTCCCTCTGTCACAGTTAACCACAGCTAAGAACATCAGCCAGACACTTTTCTGCGCAGTCCACTCACTGCTCACAGTCATGGTTTATTCCCTCCTGCCACTCTGGGTTCTGCCCAGATAGCCCTTCCTCAGAGCTTCCTTCCCCGACCACCCCTACAAAATAGCCTACCAGGAACTCTCTCTCAGTGATGCTCAGTCTCATAGCATTTACCACTATGCACTCATTTCTTTCTTACTGCCTGTTACTCACAGTAGCTTGAAAGCTCCAGGAGGGAACAGGGGAAGAAATCTTTGGTTGATGTGCCATTATTTCCTTAGCACCTAAGAATGCCTGGCATAGAGCAGGCGCTCAAGAGATACCTGTTGAATGAGTCAGCAAAGGAACCACCAAAGAATGAATAAGCTTTATAGAAAATCTTAGTCTGTGATGGGATAGAGTGTTGGTGGAGCAAAAAATGTGATAACGTCTTCACTGGCTTATCTCAGAACATTGTTATCCTTTCCTCATATTGGTGGCTGTCCAGATATTGACAAAATTTTTACCTTTTCTAGAATCAGAATTCACACATGATTCCATCAGATTAAACACAGCCCAAAATAAATAGGATATGTGGTCAAACCTAGCGTTCAGTGGAAAATCAAACGAAGAATAGCTTAAAAGTAAGGCCACAGGTCCCATAAATTGTCTTTAGAATGTTCTTGGGATATATAAATGCATTGTCTTTATCGCTGTTGGATTACAAAGCAGAACACGGACATGATTATTGTTTTCTATAAGAGTGGTTATTTTTGTTTTGGCTTATTGTTTGTGTGATTGTGTCTTAAAATAGTACGAAGGAGGGAAGCTTTTGTTCCTCACTTCTCTTTGCGAAAGTGTAAGGTATAAGGCTTGGAGTCTGGAGATACCCTACTATGGATCAGTGTATTTTATTAACTTAGCCCAAAATGATACCAGCAGAACTATTCTTGCCCAAGTTCATACTATTTGCTAAAAAAGCAGCAAGGTTTTCTGGATACGAGGCTGTCATAGTCATGCCCACGTGTCTGCAAAAGCCAGTCTTTTCTCCTTCATGAAAAAATTATAAGCCTTTTCAGTAGCCAGAAGTCAGAGCTCTGGCTCTCACATATCGTAAGCTACTTTACAACATAGCATGTAAAGAGTATCTAAATGACTACATTAAAAGGTTATTACTTCGCCAGAAGAGATTTCCAGAACTTTTGAGTAACAATAGCTAAGTCAGTTATCGAGCGCAATGCCTTTGGTACCATCACTCGGCTTCAGAGATGAGCCGTTCAGATTTAAAGAAATCCCTGCCCAAGACTACGAGCTAGTAAGAGGCAAACCTTCTGACTCCCAAATCAAGGAGTTTTCCATAATGCTGTCTACGTGATTTTATATTCTTTGTTAACAGTATAAGTTCACTGGCCTTTCTTCTCCTTTTATTTCCTCCCCATGGTTTTAAAAAGCATGATTAGTCTTTTCAAAATGACCTCTATACGGTCATTTGGGGTTTTGTGTTAAAGAATCATAGTCAATAACTGTTACCGAAACGTACAGCAAAAAAACGAAAACAAAGATTATTACACCCTGACTCCCATTTAGACAAAAGTCACGTGGACAGTGTATTTGGTTTATGTGGGCATATCCCTAAATGATTTCTTGAATATCAACACAGTTGTTTTCAGGGGTGAAAGCCCCCCACTCAATGCTGATTAGCCTCAGTCATTTCTAGAATTTTCCCATGTGCTATGTAGACATTATATAAACTTCAATGATAATCTTGAGAGCGAGAGTTTTAAGGTTTATGATTCATAAAATTCTCTGAATGTTGGCTCAGTATACATAAAATTTCAAATGTATTATTTACATTATCTGTATTTATAAATTTATCTTCCAGGCTGTTCCTTACTCCAGAGAATTTAAGCAGAAATATGACTACTTTAGGAAGAAATTAAAGAAACCTGTGAGTAACAACATGTCTTCCAAAAATGCTGTTTTAGTCATTTGTAAGTTACCAAAGTTACTTCAGTGAGAACGACTTGTGTGTTACCTTTATGTGTTTACTAAAAATATCACCTTCCTTTCTCCATTGCATTTTGATCCACCTGGATCTTCAATCTGAATTTTCTTTTTAAGAGAAATGGTAAGTGAAGACTAACTTAGTATTACATATCAAATCACCTGAATGGTCATTTCTTATGTAATACGTGAAAAGATAGAGATGATTGTCATGGATATAAAATAATTCAGAACCTAATCGAAAAAACCTGGAGAAGCCTGTGTATTTGCCTGTGGTCATTGGGATAAAACCTAGACCCTACTTAGAAAAATGTTCTCACCCTTCCCTTCAAATTCAAAACTATAGTTTTAATTATAACACAAATAGAATTTACCATACTAAATTGTGATGTTTGGCATGTTAAGACCAAGTGTAATTTTCAGACTAAAACTCTCTCTTGGGAAACCCTGTAAGATTTTTACAAAACTGGGAAACCCGACGAGGTTTGTACAGGTGGTTTTAAATTACAAAATTATATTTTCTACTGACACACCTTCCCCAGTTCTTCAACATTTTGTCTTCTGTTTTACTCTCTGACTTCACCTCTCTGGTACAGGTTTTCCCTGTTGTCTCCTCAATTTGTGTGTTCATGGGTCCTGCCCTGGCCTTCATTTCCTGGCTTCCCTCGGGAAGAAGGGGGTATTGGCCACAACTCCTGTCACCGCAGTGTTCCTGGGCCCCCAGCTATGGCCAAGGCACCGGGGATGCAAAGAGGCAGGAGACACAGTCCCCACCGCGGGGAGCTCCCACTTGGGGGTTCTGTTCTCCCAGCGTTCCGACTCAAGTAGCTCATGGATACTAGCCTTTGAAATGACTCAGATATGCACACATAAAATTACATAGTGTTTCTTTGTGAGGAACCTACATTTCCCCTGATAGTAGTGGAACTTTGTGGATGTTAGCCTGTCTCACTCGGGCACTTCCACCGTGGTATCTCCTGCGCGCCCCCCTTCCCCGCTGCAAATCCACTGTCGTAGCAAGGCCAGCCCTGGCCCTCGTTTTGCCAGATGCAAATCCACTGTCGTAGCAAGGCCAGCCCTGGCCCTCGTTTTGCCAGATGCAAATCCACTGTCGTAGCAAGGCCAGCCCTGGCCCTCGTTTTGCCAGATGCAAATCCACTGTCGTAGCAAGGCCAGCCCTGGCCCTCGTTTTGCCAGATGCAAATCCACTGTCGTAGCAAGGCCAGCCCTGGCCCTCGTTTTGCCAGATGCAAATCCACTGTCGTAGCAAGGCCAGCCCTGGCCCTCGTTTTGCCAGGCAGCGGTTACTCACAACTTGAGTCAAGTGCTTTTTCATTTTCGTATTTATGAACTGTGACCTTTGGGATGCTTCCCCAGAACGTGGCATGATAATCAAGGTCCCACTTCTCATGGCAACAGAAATTAGCCTTGTAGGCATCCTGGATCACACCTACCAGCTGGAAGCCCTACCAGGGTTGAGCATGCTCTCACCTCGACCAGGTGGGGATTGTTCTACGGGTTTTGATTACCCGGACTAACCTCTCTTTTTTTGACAGAAGCGATATCGAGAGTTGACCGTATTTCATTTGCCGGTGGGTGGAGAAGTGCCCCCACAGTTGTTCATAAAGGGGGGAGGGGATGATTGTCCTCTACTCGGCGTAGTCTCTTGTGCCTCCTGTGTTGCTGGCTCCAGTCTGACGGCTGGCTTGCTGTCTGGGTGAAGAAAATCCACAAAGGGGAGGATCGTCATTGGAACTCTTTGTCACAGCTTGTTTATTTGAAGGCTGTTGTCATTTCTACTCTTTGTTGTTGTTTTTTTCTTTTAGAAAGTAAGGTGTATATTTACTGTATGATTACCTGCTTGCTCTCTTCTTTCGTGTAGGCTGATATTCCGAATAGGTTTGAGATGAAACTTCACAGAAATAACATCTTTGAAGAGTCCTATCGGAGAATCATGTCTGTGAAAAGACCAGATGTCCTGAAAGCTAGACTGTGGATCGAATTTGAATCGGAGAAGGGTCTTGACTATGGGGGTGTGGCCAGAGAGTGGTTCTTCCTACTGTCCAAAGAGATGTTCAACCCCTACTATGGGCTTTTCGAGTACTCTGCGACGTAAGTATGCCGTGTGCACTCAGGATGTGTCCCCCCCCACCACCACCACCACCACTGAAACAGTTTTATTCGCAGTGAATTGAAACTTAATGGAAGTATATGTGGCTCAGTCATTCCAGATGAATTAACACCCGTTGATTTCAGTCCCTGCCCCCGCCCCCTGTAAGTCTAGAACAGGTTCTGACTCTACGTGGCAAAGTAATGTACTCTGTGAACACCTAAAAATGAGTTTTCTCTTGTCATTTGGATTCATGTCATTGAAATTGAAAATGTGCTGGGTACTTACGGTAAAGAGCAAGAGGCAATTTTCATGTGTAACGTTATGTTGATTCAGGAGAATCTGTCGTCAGTTTTCAGAAACTCATCATCATGTTACGAACAAGAACGGTTTCTGAAGTTACGGTACTCAGAGGCAAATGATGCGAACTTTGAGGACCCGTTCTTCGGGATCCAAAGGACCATGTCCTGGCCCAATAAGGGAAGAAACAGATTCTCCCTTGCACTAGGATTTCATCCTTGTCAAACATAGAAACTGAGGCAGATGTAGTTGCTTTTTCAGGTATCAAAAACACTAATGACTTACAAGGCCAGCCATTCCTTTTCCAGGCTGTGGAGTCTCCAAAGGCTGAGGCGAGATGCGAGACCCCAGTACAGTAGTTGTTGACTTTGCTGGAAGGCAGCCTGTGCTCTGAGGGACTTGAGTTCTCCCACACCGTCTACCTGGTGCTCTACTCTTGGGAGCTCTTTCGGAAGGCAGCTTCGGTGACCTCGGGTTCTGTAGCCAGGAATTTCCCATTTTGTTTCTTGTTGTTCCAAGTCCCGTGAGAAAGCCCCTGCGTGACATTGATGAAACCATTGAAGTGGAGGGCGGGGTGGGGGGAGGCGAGACCCTTACCTCTCACCCACATTCCCACAGAGACCCCCAGGGAAATCTGTGGGGCCCAGTTTGAAAGCCACTGATCCTCCAGATTTTGAGACCAAAGAAGGTTGATTAGATACATGTGAGCATTTTGAGGTTTGCGTTGTTGAGAGAGCCAAATACTGCTACCAGTGCCCTCGGGGCCTTTCAGGGCACAGGGGCGGTCAGACCAAGAGTCGGTACCATTGGAAAATTTTTAATCTCCAAACCAAAGCCTCTCAAAGGGATTAATTCTCTCCCTCACAGAGGCAAGCCACCGAACTCATGTCATTGGCAATCCACATGCAGCCCCTCTGTTATATGGTGTTTCTCATCCTCCCAAGATATTTGGCTGACCTGTATGAAGTTGACGTTTTTGTACAGCAAAAATGGCCGAATATCAACAGTTTCTAATGGTGTAAGTTAGGGCATGTGCCCCTCCTCTTGTAGACCTTAATCGGTCACAAAGGGGTTAACTAAACACGTTCTAGCTTATGCCTTTTCCCGTTGGGTAGAGAACGTTTGCAAGTGTCTTGGGGACGTGTGATGACGGATGGCAGAGGAGAATTCAGATTCTTGGATTTCCTCTTTTAAAAGTATGATGGCACTTTTCCTCTCTCTCCCTCCCCAAAGGGACAACTACACGCTTCAGATCAATCCTAACTCAGGCCTCTGTAATGAAGACCATTTGTCTTACTTCACTTTTATCGGAAGAGTTGCTGGTCTGGCAGTGTTTCACGGGAAACTTTTAGATGGTAAGTTACTGAAATGTCACGAAGTAACCAAAACAGGATAGGGCTGTTTGCGGCCCCTTATTTAGGCTTTGGATCTTTCACATCACGATCTTAAGCAAATGTTTCACTGACTCTCTGTAATTCAATAAATTGTTTTTATGGTCTGCCCATAAAAGACATGCTTTTCCCTGGTGTCAGGCTAATTTGAGCACTGAAGACATAGTATCTATACAGTTAAAACAAAAATTTTTTAAACTTACAGTGTGAAGCCCAAAACATTCTGTATCTGGACATTTTCTCTTTTCCAGAACAACTGTTTTGTGGTTTTTTGTTTTTTGTTTTTAGCAAGAGGTAGATTTGGTGACAGATGGAAAAGCTAATTGAACAGTTAATTAAAATGATCTAATCCATCCAGCATCCTGCTATTGTTCCATTTGTCCCCAAATTATTATTTTTGAATGTGAAGAGATTGTAAATAATTTCAAAGCAATGCCATAACTCAGCGAAGACCTTGACCCTGGGATCACTACTGAAACAGATGGTACAGAATAATCTCATTATTATTTAGAGCATGTAAGTCATGGAAGAAACTCAACGTACCGTCAAAGTTAGAAGTCCGGCTCCCTCCCTGGCTGGGTCTGTAGGCTTACAGTAGAGGCTTCTTTCGCATTTGGTCACCTCAAAAGTGCCCGTAAGGGGGCATTACAGAAATCTTCGGTGAAGAAAGAGAGTCAGAAATATTTCTGAGCAATTTGGGTGTGAAACAGTTGAGGACAGAAGGCAGAGAGTAAGATTTGAGGTTGTTGTAATTGCGGTAGAAAAGGAGATTCTCTACCGAAGAATTGTGTTAATTATGTTTATGGAACCTTAGACATTCCGGTAAATAATTGATGTCCCCTCAGAACTTTTTCCTTTAATATATTTTTGCTGGTAATTGCTAGATGATTTTGATCCTCTCGCTTCAGATTTTATTTTTGGTTGGGAAAAGAGAGTTTTTTTTCTGATTGGAAGGAACCTGCAGTCATTATTTATGTATATGTAAAATATATGAACATATATGTGGTATGCATAAATATATTTTCATTTGCAACCTTGGAGTCATGCTATAGATTATTTCCCCCTTCTGAGAGGTCAGTTGAGTTACCTTCTGCCAAGTGAGAAGACATGCTTGGTTGCTGCAGGGAAATATAGAAAGTGGAAGATACCAGCCTGACCTCAGTGAACTTCTACTCTGTGTGTGTTTTGGGGGTGGGGGGACCAGAAGAGTCAAGGCACTAGCAGACAGAACGGGGAGCAGTCCAAGGAGAAGGTGGCCTGGCTTGGAGGGTCAGGGAGTGTTTACCAGGCTGTGGTCACACAGCCTCGATGGTGGCGTAGGATTTAAGTGTTTAGAAGCTAGGATCACTTTGGAGCCAAGGCTCAGTGGAGGGAGTAGCGGGAACAAGTCAGGGAGTGGAGGAGACTGCGGCTAAAGGGACAACCTAGTACTTCAGGAATTAAGAGCCAGAGCGCCCACGGGGTGGGGGTGGGGGTGGAGGGGTGATGCTCAGAACGTCAGTGCCCCTGTGGGCAGAGCATGTGCACCCTGCAGGTCAGCCCACGACACCCTTGTGTGGGTTTCCAGCAGGAGTCGGAACCTGCAGCAGAGGCCGGTGGCAGATCAGATGGGCCAGCGGGTCGGGGTGGAGGGGGCGAAGGGGGGCCCCGCGTGAGCTAGTCGGTGATGCCGTCTTGTCCTTGGGCAAGGCGAGTTGGGGTCCCTGTGGGACACACGAGTGGTGGGGGAGCCTTGCTGTCATCACCTTAGACCTTCATCCCCCGTCCCCTGGAAGACTGCACAGCCTCTGAGTGGTCTCCCTCTTTTCCGCTTGCCCCCTTCCCGGTTTTCTCCCGATTACTGCCAAAGCAGTTGAAGATGAAATCTTCGGCTGGCTTTTTCCTGGCCGCTGGGTCCACCCAGGCAGCAGCCTGACTCTCCAGCACCCCCTGCCGGCTGTGCTTGCCATTCCCTTCTGGGGCCTGCCCTCCCCAGGATGCCCTGCGCCAGCCCAGGCGCACCCCTGGCTAGTCTCAGTCCCGGCCCCGCCCCTTCCGGTGCTCTGTGGTCCTCCCGTTCCTGTGCCTTGTTTGCTCTGCAGGCTCCTGCTTGGCCTTAAGGAAGCCCTTTTCCTCTCCCGGGAGCCTTTTGACCCCTCCCTGCTGTACCATCTCTACTGGTGTAACTGCCCCCCTTCCTGAGCCCCGCCTCCCCCCAGGCCAGGCCCCGCCTCTCATTCAACCTGAGGGCAAGTTTATCTTGGACTTCACGCTCTGATGCACAGCAGTATCAAAGCTTTGGAGCTAACCCACGGTTTTCCACACATTGTAGGTTTCTTCATTAGACCATTTTACAAAATGATGCTGGGAAAGCAGATAACCCTGAATGACATGGAATCTGTGGTGAGTAAATACAGATCACTCCCAGGGGCCACCGCGCCTTCGAGAACTGTAGCTGAGACCATGTTGCAGTAGCAGGGATGTTTTGTGGGTGTTGCCATTCAGTGGGAACGGGGAGCGTTCTTGACTTATTCAGAAAGTTCATTGATCTCCCTAATTTTTCTGATAAGTAAACTCTTGTTCACATTTCCTGTAACCGTGGTGCTTGAGGTGGGTAGACCCATGTCTCAGCTCCCTCGCTCACCCGGAACTGGTTTGACCGAATTAAATCCCAAGGTCGTCTGGGGGCCTCACTGCAGCTCTTGCTTTCCATCGAAAATTGCTACTGTGGATGTTTAGAGATTCATCCGCTGTCCCTTTGTTTTCTGGTCTCAAAAAATGGCAAGGGGATGGGGCAAAAAGTAGATGAAGGGAAGAACATTTACTGTCACCCCCGATGTGGAAGTGACCGACGGAGGAGAGGGGAAGAAGCCACTTAGACAATGATGGGACAAGGCACTGTATCTAGGCCGACCATTTTAGGGTTTGAAAGGCTTTTCTGCAAAAACAAAAGTGACACTCTTCTCCTAACATACCTTTTGCTTCTGTTTTTCTTCACATTTACCTGCACCTGCACCCCCAGCTCCAAGGGTGTGGGAGTTTGCCAGGGTGCGGCACACTCACGGGGGCCATGAGGAGGCTCTGTCCATTTGGGACATTTGCAGCTCTGCCCTCACGTTCTGTCACTGGATCAGAAAGCATCTGCAAGCCCTTGGCCTTGCTGTGGGGGGTGGTGACCGTGTCTCTTCCATAGCTAGGCGTACGAGCCACGTTCTTCTTACCTACCAGCGGGAGTTGCTGTTCTCATCAATCTCTGGGTGAACGGAGAGGCTGATCCGGCCGTGCACTTACACCCCCTCAGCTGGTTTTTCCGTGGGCGAGTTGCTAGACCTATCCGCAGTACCAGCCCCACATTTCTTTTCAGCTTTTACCTTAACTTGTGCACTGTGCTTTTATTATGGTATGATGTGGAGGCAAGGAATATAGAGATTTCTTTCAGAGTCTAAATTTTATCCCACTGGTTGACAGTTGGGGCACACATTCTCCGAGTCTGTCCTGTCCTTCCCCAGCAGCTTCTGGGCCTGCCCCAGAGAGAGGAATCCAAGCCCTTGGGTCTTGTGTTCTGGCTTTGACACCGGAGCAGCCTTCCTGTTTGCTTATAGGACTTGCAGAGAGCACAGCAAAAGCACAGGAATGGGTGTTGAGCCATCGGTGTTTAAGTAGAACATTCTCTGTCTTTCCTATTTTCCTCTGATGTTTTTACCCTTAAAAGATAGGAAGTATGTGATGGGTATCGAGGAGGGCACCTGTTGGGATGAGCACGGGGTGTTGTATGGAAACCAATTTGACAATAAATTTCATAATAAAAAAAAAAAAAGATAGGAAGTATATTGGAGCGCCTGAGTGGCTCAGTTGGTCAAGCTGCAGACTCTTGATTTCAGCTCAGGTCATGATCTCACAATTTGTGAAATCGAGCCCCACATAGGGCTCCGTGCTAACAGTGCACAGGCACAGAGCCTGCTTTTGATTCTCTCCCTCCCTCTCTCTCTGCCCCTCCCTCTCTTGCACTTCCTCTCTCTCTAAATAAATAAATGCAAAAAAAAAAAAGGTAGGAAGTATATTGCTCTCTACATGTTCAACTTTATGATCTTATTTTTGCCAACCCAGAGCGGGTTGCTTTGTCTGTGCTTTACAGAGGACAGGGTTCAACTGCAGTCCCCTGTTACTACCAAAACGTTTGTTTGTTTGTTTGTTTGTATTTTAAAATGAAGGGAAGAGGAGGTTTGGAGCAGGGCAGGAAACATGCTAGCGACTAATAGAATTCTTGAGCATTCTGAATGGATTCATTTTAGAAGGACTTAATCATTTCAAGAAGTCAAATGCATTGGTATTTGGGGAGAACTTAATTTCTCTGTCATTTCCATAGGATAGTGAATATTACAACTCTTTGAAATGGATCTTGGAAAATGATCCCACTGAACTGGACCTCATGTTCTGTATCGATGAAGAAAATTTTGGACAGGTAGGTGCTGGCATCCCCAGGAATCCCTCTTTGATTCTCAGGGTCTTGGCTTCTTCACAGAAGGGCTGTGACAGGACTCCTTCACTAGACCATTGAGGCCACCTCGGAGAGCTTCAGATATTAGTTAATTAAGCACCTCTGTATATCAGTACCTCCTTGTCCTTCCAGGAAGCTAAGTCCCAAATCCTGCCTGTTCTGTCTTCCAGTAAAGTTAGAGATTGATTCTGAGGCCTCTGGGGCATGAAGCACACCTTCTCACCTAAAGCAAATCTGAACGTGAATGTTTGGGTCTTGGTTTTAGAATTTTAAGTACTTCAGAAAAATAGTGTGTTTACTTAGTGGTGTAAGTACATGACCAGGATAGCTGATGTCTGGGGGGCCTTGGGGTGGTCTCTCTGCCTAACGGTTCTGCCGTCGTGGTGAAATTTGTCTGCTGGGGCTCAGCAGGCTCAGGTTTTTCTAACATTCCCATCTTGCTTTGCACCCACATGGTCATTAGGCTGAATTAATCATAAAGGTCAATTTCAAAGCTACAGGTGCCTCCTTGGAACCTTCAGTTTCATCTTAAAGTTCCATAGGATGTGTTTGTCTTAAACCTGAAACATTTGATTGATTTGTCCCTGGTGATAACAGTGCTTTTAGGGAGGTTTTCTCAATAGTATTATCCGACCCTGGTAGCTGTCATTTCACAAAAGCCCAGAGATCGTAACTCGTCTCCCAGACCAGATCTACATGACCCTGAAATTCATGAGACGTGGAGCCCGTCTGAAGGATGGTCAGATAGAAAATGAAATTGATTTCCCTTACTGCTCCAGAGGTTATTAAAAGTATACTCTGCTCTCAAAAAAATGCCTCTGGCTTTATACATTGCTGTGCTCAGTTTTATAGGTGAAGCTAGGAGATCAGGTCCCTGCCCTCTTGGGTTCACAGCCTTAGAGAGCAAATACAATCCTGTAATTCTTCCACTTAAAAATTCTTTGTTGACCATCTTGTGACCTTCAGTCTAAATTAAAACCTTTTTTTTTTTTTTTTTAAAGCATAGCTTGTGACCCAGTGCTGCCCACCTTTAGCCTTGTCTTTTGATCCCTCTGTCTGCTCACCTTGGCAACCATTGTGTGCCTGTAACCCTGTCCCCAGAGATGCTTCCGAGCCTGATCGCTGTCTGTGCGCCGCCGTCCCCCTTCCTGCACATTCTCACCCCCCTCTCTGCTGTAACTCTTCTCAGCGGGTCCCCTGATCGTTACCCACCTACTGTGTCCTGTGAGCCGACCTCAACCTGACGTCATCTTGGTATTTCCAGTGCTCAGCATGCAGCGGAGGTCTCCTAAATGCTAACCAAGCAGATGAATGAATAGCACTAACCTAGTTTTCTTTAGTTTCTTTCTTTCTTTTCTCTTCTTTAGTTAATAATGTTATCAGTAACAGAAACTCCAAGTGTGAGAAAACAGAAGAAATTGCTATGACTTCATTTTTTAAGCGGGACCTATTTAAGGGTCTTAACTGCCAATTTTCAAAGGGTAAACACGTGGATCATCATCCTGGAACTGTCTTCCTTTCGTTTTTAACACATGAAGGAAGGAGTAGAAATAAGGAACCCAGAAAGACTTAATCTTGTGTGTCGACTGAAAAAAAAATTACATCCACTTATAGAAAACCATATGACTAACTTAAATAACACAGTTCAGAAGACATTCGTTATGCCAGAGTTAGAAAGAGATGCACTGGGAAAGCTTCCTTGGTTACAGTAAATTGGAACTGTTTCCACCTAATAAACAAAAACCAAGCACAAGACGTTTGGATTTTTAAGTAGTCTTCTAATAAACGTTCTGATTATCATTATAGTTCATATCAATTATTCATTAAAAACAATTCTCAGACCTCCTCTGAGGTGGTAGATTCTTCTGACTTTAGGACTGCATCAGGTGGAGTAACACAGTAATGAAAACAGACTCACAAGATGAGAGGGAGAAAGATCAGGTGCCCTATTTGTTGAACGACTGCCTTCCCCTTTCAGAGTGCTAACCTGATTAACGGGGAACTCGTGTTCCCTATTTTGCATTCTGGGAAGAAATTTAGAGGGAATTGAGCAGCCACGTACTGGTCGCATCCCTCATTTCCAGTCCCTCCCCTAGCCCTGTTCATTCCAACTCCGAAATACTTCTCAGATCCGTCTGTCCTCCCTTCCCATCACCCCAACACCCACGTCTAAGCTACCGTCTCGTCTCGTAGACTCCTAGCTGGGCTTTTCTCTCCAGCGTGGCCTCCTATAATGGCAGACTGGTCTTTTTGGGATGGACCAATCGTCGTGTCATTCCTCTGCCAGAAAGATAAAGATCCAGCTCTTTGATTGGCCCCGAGAGGGTCCTGCGTGGCCTTGCCCCATTTTCTCTGTCTTCAGATGGCATTTTGCATCACAGAGCTGTCCCTCATGCTCTCTGGGTCTGGTCTCCTTGGACTTCTTGAGCACACCAGGTCCCTTCTCGCCTCAGGACCTTTGCTCATGGTGTTGCATCTTTTGGGAACATACAGCCTCCTACCTGCAGCTCAAACCTCCCTTCCTCAAGGGAACCGACCCTGACCCCCGGCCATAATTCTTCAGAGTATGTCCCTGTCTCCCTGTGGCAAGTAGCACAGATGTCTGTGCGTTTATCTGTGTGATTCGGTGGCGGCATTGAGTGCAGCCTGGTGGCAGCACTGGGTGTACATTTTGCTCACCACTGTGTACTCGCCCGCGCAGCGTCTGGTGCTGAGCGGATGCTCCAAACAGTGACTGAACCAGCATGGGCCTCCACCAACGTGCAAGCCTCTCCCCTCTCCCGGCCCTCTGCAAAACTGGGCACCACTCGTCGCCATTTATTGGAACCCAAGAGGAAGCTCGTGCCTCCCTTGTGCCAAAACACAATACTCTCTTCAACGGCGAGAAGTTACCACCCAAGCGGAGTGCACACGCGGCGGGCCGTCCTCGGTGCCATTCGCTGTGTTTTCCTTCCACAACTGGAAACATCGGGCCGCAAAGCTGGGTGGCAGCCGTCGTTTCATGGAAAGAAACTGCAGCTGCTGTCGTTACACCCTGGCTGGCGAGAATTTGGAGCCGCTGGTTTCTGGGGCCTCCTATGAATGTTGCCACTGAACAAATTTCAGTTCTTGGGCCGTCCTCCTGTGCCAAGCAGGAAGAATAAACCATGCACTTCTGCACAAGGTGCACCCATACCCCGCAGGAGAGGTCACTTTTTCAGAGCTGCAATGAGTAGCAATTCTTCATCGCCTGCTCAGCAAATTAGCATCTGATCCAGTGGTTTTGCAGAGGCGCTGGAAGGGTGGACTCTTAACAAAGCCGTGCAGGACGGAGGGGAGCAGAATGGGCAGCAGCCCGCAGGAAAATTCTTCGGGGCCAGACATACGTTAGGTGTACATTCTCAACTGAAGGGATAACACCCCGGAGGGGGTAAAATCTAGTTCTTAGAGAACAAGAGAGTCTCAGCCATTACAATGGTTTGTGGCCCTGCTCCCAAAAGGCCACACAGTATATACCAGAGGTATACTGTGAATCTGTTTATTAAGATTTAATGGGAAGAAAGGGGCAGGGAGGGGGTCTCAAGGGGCTCTTCAGGGGTCGAGCATGAAAAAAGGCTGAGAAAGTAGTCAAGAGCACATTTAGTCCCTGCCCTCCTGGAGCCACCGTGTCTGAACTTACTGTGAAGTGGGGGGAGCTCCGGGAACAGAGCAGCTCAAGACGCTGGTTAGACGTGTATGGGCAGAGATGGAGGCTGGCCCGAGAAATCTCCGGGCAGAGGGTCAGGCAGGTGCCACCCCCGGGGTGTGGGCTTTGCAGTCAGATGAACTTAGGCTTGACCCTGGCTCTCTCCACTTCCTGTGGAGTCCCCCCGCTCGGTGAGAAAATGAAGGTGATGGCACGTGCCTCTTTGGCACAGTTTAGTGATAGCCCCTGTGGCGAGCCTAACGCTGTGCCTGGACCACAGGAAGCCAACTGCGTCTGGCCCTTGGAAGCCGGTTTAAAAAGTGGAATGGTAACAGCAGCCCCTACTACCCACTAAAGTGCTGTCTGTGAGGAGCTCAAGCAGGACGGAGATTGAACACCGAAAGCCTGGGCTCGGACACCGATTGCCAGGCTCTGGGAGCAAGACCCAAAAACCACCCTCAGTGCCTCCCAGAGACACCCGCCCTCAGAATCGACCACAAGAGGCTCCTGGGTGGCTCCATCGGTTGAGCATCTGACTCTGGCTCAGGTTGTAATCTCATGGTTCATGGGTTCAAACCCCACGTTGGGCTCTATGCTGACAGCTCAGAGCATGGAGCCTACTTTGAATTCTGCGTGTTTATCTCTCTCCCCCTCTCCACCTCTCTCTCTCCTTCCTTCCCTCACTTCCCCCCAAAAAAATAAAGTAAAAAAATTAAAAAGAATTCACCACGAAACCAGACAGCTGCCCACAGATTCACTGCTTGCTTGACCTCCTTACTTAGCACAGACAGCATGATCCCTCTCTTTTTTTCCCTTTGCACAACAATTATATTCATGTATCTGATTATAAAACAGTAATTTAAGTAGTAAACCGTTACAATAACTATATATAAAAATCACCCATAGTTCCTCTCACCTGGAGAAGGTTCATGATTAAAATTTTGATGGGGCGCCTGGGTGGCGCAGTCGGTTAAGCGTCCGACTTCAGCCAGGTCACGATCTCACAGTCCGTGAGTTCGAGCCCCGCGTCAGGCTCTGGGCTGATGGCTCAGAGCCTGGAGCCTGTTTCCGATTCTGTGTCTCCCTCTCTCTCTGTCCCTCCCCCGTTCATGCTCTGCCTCTCTCTGTCCCAAAAATAAATAAACGTTGAAAAAAAAAAAATTTAAAAAAAAAAAATTTTTTGATGTTCTTCCAGAATTATTCTTTGTAAGCACATGCCCACAAGGTTTTTTATTTTTACACAATGGGATTGTACGATGCATATATACACTTTGAATATATCCCAGATACCTTTCCATGTCAGGAGATGTCGATGTGTTCCATTAAAGTGGCTACACCGAATTCCATTTCCTAGACCGTGCATTTTTTTACCAGGCCCCATCGCTAGGCGTGCAGGCTATTTCATTATTTTGCTACACAGGCAGCATAATGATCATAATCTTGGGAGTATGCATCTTGTACATTTGACCAGTTTTTTCCCCGTGGTATAAATTCTAAAAGTATTATGACAGGGAATGCTGTGCCCATTAAAATTGATGCCTGTTGCTAAATGATCTTCCCAAAAGGTTGAAGTAATTAGACTCCCACCGGCAGAGTGGGGAAGAACTGTTTCTCTCCAGTCAGCCCTGCTGGCTGGCTGCTCTTTTTCCTCACTACGTGTTCCTCTTGGAGGCCCCAGAGGTGTTTTTCTCCTCTTCATGCCCCGTTCTCTCTCCCTGTGGTTGATCTTCTCATTCTAGGACTCTCTGGAAACTGCAGCCCCCGGAAAAAATTCTACCTTAGTGTTGCTGAACTGTGCGTGAGACCTCTCAGTCCCAAGAACTGGGCTTGGATGTATTGACTTGCTTGGTGTGAATGTGATGGGGAGACTCCGTCACTGAAAGGGAACAGCAGTGCAGTCTTTCAGGAGGAATAAATGGAGAAAAGAAAAGCCATCGGGGGCTTATTACAAAATACAGCAGGATAAATGAATACGGTCCACAGACCTCTAGAGAGCGGTCAAAGAACTGAAAAGGTTGTCTTCTAAGAAACGTGCCCATCTCAACCCCACGCGTAACCGTCCACCATCCTCGAGGATTGCCGTGGCACTTACGGGACAGGGGAAGACAACTGCAGGGAGAACCAGGGAGACAGGACCACGGCCGTGGAGAAGGGGAAAGTGGGAAGTAAGGAAGAGCTTGAAGAAAACTTAAAACTTCAGTAACAATTAAAATCCACATCGCGGACAATAAAGAGCTGAAGTAACATCGTAGAAAATGGAGTTCAGTCATGTGATAGAGGCACCAGATCCCTCCCTGAAGAAAGAGAAGTAGAAAAGAGAGGAAAATGGATGACCAACGTGCTTGGACTGAAAAAGCTATCTCATCATGACCAAGAGCAGTAATCAAGTGCATAATCCAGAGGACAAGGTCTGAGTTTCGGGGCCAGAGAGGCTCAGTCTGTCCCTGGGTGTGTGTGGCCTGGAGGTGAGGCCTCACTGATGGGGGACCTCCGCCAAAGCAGAAGATTTCATTACAGATTGCAATCTATCCCTTGTGATGGATGTGACCTGGAAACTTAACTCTGGAAAACCATTTCCGCAGGCTTGGCTCATTCTCAGAAATAGCCAGTTATGCATGGGGGTGGGGGGGGGGGGAAGGCAGAAAGGGATCCCAGCAAAACATCAACGTAGCTGTCGTTGAATATGGGACTTGGGGGTGGTATTTTTTTTCCTCCCCCCCCACCTAAAATTTTTATAAGAGTAAGCATTGTATTTATAAAATAGTAAGTCCCCTCCTCCCTTGGTTTCTGCTAATTAGTGCTTTATACGCCATGATGTTGAGTTAGGGCCGGCATGAAGTGCAGAAAAGGCCACGCTTGCTTTCAGCCTCTTTGCCCTTAAAATCCTGGGTGGCCCTGCGGGAGGGAGCCTGCCCGGACAGTGGATGAGGATGTGTCTGGATGCACACAGAAGGCCAAGGCCTCTCAGAACAGCAGGGAAATCTATCCCTCAGCCTTGCTTCTGAAGCTGCTTTTATTTTTTTAAGGCCCTGTGCTTTGCCTTTTTGAAAGAAACTCCGTGCATCTTTTCTTACGATTATAAAATCGAATTCTCTGAAACAAAGTGCATTCGAACTTGGATCTCTGTAGTCTTGATAAGCGTACCCTGTCATTTCTGTTAAATGTAATTAATTAATTTCTTGATAAACGAATGATAGCAGATGAAAAAATGTTGCTCTTCTCCATTGTTGGTCATGTACGAGAACAATTAAAACTCATAAATAACCGCAAAATAATTCACCTTTGATGATAACATCTTTAAATGTGTAACATCTCAACGATATAAAAGCCTCATTAGATAATCTCTTGTACACGGAGCCCATTTGCTGGGAAATGTTTCCGAATGAATTTTGCTTATCTTCTTTTATAGTAAGACGTTATTAGTAATGTGCAGAATAATTTCACGATGGTGATCGTTGTCTTATCTTTGCAATTACAGACCTATCAAGTGGATCTGAAGCCCAATGGGTCAGAAATAATGGTAACAAATGAAAACAAAAGGGAATATATTGAGTACGTATACATATATTTACAGTCTCTTCTTTTTATTAAATTGAATGGCATATTTGGTTCGTGTCCCTTGCCAAAACAGCTCATGCGTGTCGGGGACATACTTTTCAACAATATGAGTTCCTTTCTGGCTTGGGCTAACGGGAAGTCAAATTATAGGGTGGAAAGTTTGACTTGTATCATGACTTCAGTGAGCTGCCTTGTATAAAGGAGCCACAAAAGGAGAAAAAAGTATACGGTATTGAGTAATACAGCAGACACGCCATGGGAGTACGTGGGTATGTGGTCTAAAATTGAGATTTGCAGTGATGAACCGTAGTGTCAACAGCCAGTGGGGTAAAATTAGGAACAACCAGAAATAAAATATTGCATCTCTCTCGACCTCATTTCCATAATAAAAATGTAAGAACATAGTTAAAATGGGTAGGAAAATTCATATGTGCAAACATAATGAATTGTTTCTGATAGCTATAATTTTCTTAACCTAATCTCAGCCTCAGTTGGTGGCACACCGTGTTTAGTCCTTTGGAAATCCAACTGTTAAGTCATCCTAGGGCATTTCTGCCCGTCAGAAGGCCTTTGTCTGTTGGGCACGTTACATTTCCCTCTTTGGTACATGTGTCTGCCTCTGGCACACAAGTCCGGGATCCTCCTTGCTGGCCCCAGAGCAGGGAAGAGGGTCAGTGCAGCCGACCGGTGTTTGGTTCCCGGGTCCTAGTTTCTGGTTCTTGCCGGTTGCAGCCGGTGGCCTGAGCCCCGTACCTGCATTCAGGACTCCATTACGTCAAGCCGGTTCCCTCCTCTCTTCTCAGCGTAAATGTCGGTCAGAGGACTTGAACTTGGAGAATTTGGTCAAGAGTCTTGACATCTTTTAGCGTCCTCTACAAAGAAAAACCTGTCCTTCCTAATTAGCAAGAAACGGAGAGTGTCAGAGCCTCTGCCTAGAGACCCTGACAGACCATGCACTGTTAAGTAGCAGACTTCTCCCCTCACAAGCTAAAAGCTTGCTGCGCTTAATTTAAAAAAACAAACAAACAAACTAGAAGTAAGATACTCCGGTCCTTACCTGTTCACATTAATTGGCACACTTATTCCGAACTCGAACAGTCTCAGGCAGGGTGACACCTTGGCGGATGCCATTGTCTTCATTTGAAGGTACAGGCTTTGAATGGGTTTTTTAAAACACTGCCCTGAAGGGGATTGGGGTCAGATGTCTGAGGGTGTGGACATTGTCATGCATGTTGTACATCATCCTTTGCAGTTCTTTTTAAGTTTCAAATTTGGTGGGAAAAGACAAGATGGTTAAAATCTCCACCTGCCCCCTGACACATGGGTTCCCCCAGTGCACGAAGGCTCTCGGGTTGATGCGTACAGCAGGTGCGGGGAAGCCTGATGTGGCCAAGCAGTGGCTGTGTAGTGGGGCTGGGCCTCGACGGCCCAGGGTTGCCAGGGTACCATCTGGTAGGGGAGAGCCTTTCCGATAAGGTCCTCATGCTATTTCCAGGACTTGAGCCGGAATCTAAAGTGGATTCACCTAACAGTAAATTCTGCTGTGCACTAAACATTGTCACAGAGAAGATGGTTTCAGTGGATTTCTGTTATTTAAGGAGGTCTTATCATTAAGCCTCCAAATTTTGGTATTAAAGGGTTAGTGTAAATCATTTTGCTGGTAAGTTATGTGTCGTTGAAAACCAGTACACTGGCTAGCGCTTCCAGAATGAACTGTCTCACGAGATATGTTGTACTGAGTACTCCTTTTAAAAACATAACGTACATGTTGGGGCGCCTGGGTGACCCAGTCGGTTAAGCTTCCGGCTTTGGCTCAGGTCATGATCTCGAGGTTCGTGAGTTCGAGTCCCACGTCGGGCCCTGTGCTGACAGTGCGGAGCCTGTGTGGGATTCCCTCTCTCTCTCTGCCCCCGCTCACTTGCATGCGCACGCACACGCTCTCTCTCCCTCTCTTAAAAAAATAAAATGAAAATATATGTACATGCTTATGTATACGTGGATGTGTGTATATGTGAGTTCACGTGTGTATACGTGTACCATGCGCATATACATCCATACTCCACAGCCTTTTTTATCCCTCTTCTCCACATAGTCGCATTTATACGCAGCTTTGTTAAACTAAGGCTTGGTTGGAGGGAATAAATTCCTTTTGAAATGCTCAGGCTTTAGGTTTCCCACCCATGTTCCAGTCACCCTTGAAAGAACGAATGCATCAACTGTGCCACAGCTCTAGACCCTCCCGTTTGCCCCCCATCAAAAGTGGGGTTTCTCCACTTTCCCCTCCCCCTCTGAGAAGGTGTGAAGAAACGAATGTGTGCCCGTGGTGACAAGGGTGGATGCAAATTGTCCCATTTCTCCTGCAGCTTAGTCATCCAGTGGAGGTTTGTGAACAGGGTCCAGAAGCAAATGAACGCCTTCTTGGAGGTAAGTCTTGGGCCGCCAATCCTCGCCTGAGAGAGGATGTCTCTCCTCCGTGGGGTGGCGCGGGGGCACTGTTTGCACACCGCAAGATGGTGAGGGAGTGGGGATGCGCGGCAGAAAGGTCAGGCCTGCGCGGCTCACCCCGTGGGCCACCCTTTCTTTTCACGGATGTTCTCCTGTTACGCTCCCGCCTGAATTCCTCACAGACTTCCACCCAGGCACACGTAAAACACCTCTGCTTAGGCTGGGTTTCTATCTTAACACCGAGCCGTCTTGGGCCAGCGTTCACCCTGTTAGAGGGTGAAGCAGACACTCCTCAGATCCAAATCCGTGATGTCAGCGGTGCTCCCGAGCCCCTAGCGGAGGGTGGGGGGGATTCATCGTTTTTTTAAAAAAAATGGTTCACTTGGACCAAAAGCGAAATTCCTTTTGAAGCCTTGATAGCAGCTTTAGTAAAGAGAACACGAGAACACCCCCCAGGTGCACACCAAACCAGTGCGGAGTCCTTAGGCGATGCCCTCCTTGGCTTGCCCCAGCTCGGTCACCCACAGCAGCAAGTAGAGCCCTAGGCCACTCACAAAATTCAGGGACTTGCGGCATGAAAGGGTGAGTTAGACGTACAAGAGGACAGCGAGTTTCATGCTTTCTTTACGTCAGAGACCCGGGAGGCAGGTTCCTGGCCCTGCCCCAAGGGATCCCACTTCCAGGAACCAGGTGCTGCCCACAAGACCCAGCGGCAGGGAGCAGGCCGCTCTGGAGCCCTCCAGGGGTCGGTGCGAACCGGGAGCCAGAGCTGAGTCTCTGTGCTCCTCTCTCCTGTCCCGGATCACATCACCTCCTCTCGTATCGCCTCTCTGTGCCTTCCGTACCTTGTTGTGAAACACGTTCTCTCGCACATCTGTGGCTCGGGTGTTTCAGGACACATTGACTCATCGCTCTGTCATAGATGGCTTCCGGAATTCGCCTGCCTCCAGTAACCCATATTTTCCAAGGGTTTCTGAGATTACTCAAATATCCGAACCCTCTAGGTCCTCCTGCTTTTCAAGACGTTTCTATTGTGACTGTGCTGTTCGTGTCGGAACTACAGTCACCGGATACTATCGCTGACACATAAATCACCAGCGAAGAATATGTTTTTCCTGGCTGCTTCGTTTTTTCTGTGAAATTTGTCTCTTTCAAGGAAAAAGGTGTTGACGGTGATTTTTTTTCTTTCAGGGATTCACAGAACTGCTTCCTATTGATTTGATTAAAATTTTCGATGAAAATGAGCTGGAGGTTTGTGTTTTAAACGTTTTCTGTAAAGTAGGTATTTTTAAAGTGGTCCTCACTACCTCACCAATGAGATGTTATTTCCTGGTCCGCAAGGTCTTAGGGAGTGAGCTTAGATGGATTGCACTATATGTCTCTCACGGGGTGTGCTTGTCGACCTTAGAGGAGAGAGTAGCAGAAGCAGTCCCTTGTCGGTTCCTCATCCGGGAGAGGGCAGTTCTGGGACACACGGGACAAGTAGAGGCCTGCTGAGCTGAGTTGGGTTCGTGGCCAGGTGCACAGGGTAAGGAGAATTGCTGTCGAGAGAGTCAAGGTTGAGACGGCCCGTTGGCTGGGCCTCCCGCCCACACAGGGGTAGCTGAACCGGGCCTTGGCCAGGACGCGAGCACCAGGGGCTGTGGAACAGTGTCTCTGTGGACGTGACGTGGTGCACATTGAGTAAGGGAGAACTTTGGGAGACACCAAGGCAGTAGCAGGAGGCCATTGGTACAGGATTGTTTCAGTTTCTTCGTGTTGACCTAGGTGAGAACTAACAATTTGAAAAGTACCAGGAATCTCTCACCCTTCGTTCTGCCCAGAGCAATAAAAGGAGGAAGACTGTGTCCACTGAGACGCTGTCCCCCGTCTGTCCAGGCCACCACATCCAGCGAAGCATTTCTCCTAGACTAGCCTTCTGTTCTTTTATCTTGAAATAGAAACTTCAAGGCCGATGATGTTGAGTCATATGTTGTAATCCCCTCATTTAGTAGGTGGGGAAACTGAGGCAGGGAGCAATTCATGACCTCCCATGTTTACCCAACAAGGTTTGGGCACGGTCACGCCTAGGATCCATTCTCAGGCGTCTGGTTTAGCTCTCCTTCCGTTTTTCTTTGGTGCCTCTGCAGGAGCGTCGTGTGTTCCTGTGCCCAGGGATCCTTCCTGCTGGGGGGGTCGGGTAGTAAGACGAGCCCTAAGCCCCGGTCACTGCCCCGGTCACTACATTAGGACAGGTCCGCATGCACACAGCTCTGGTCAGCAAGCCGACTGAGCGGGGCTCTGGCTGCCGTAAAGCACTAGTCCTCCTGTGGGTTGGGAGACATTTCAGATATGGAGACACATAACCTCTCGGAAGGGAAGACGGCTGGAGTAATGAGCAGCTGTAAACGGAGCCCGAGAAAATCTGAACACCCAGCTCAGATTAGAGGGGTGGGCAAGAGACAGACACGGAGTGGCATTTGCACCGTGAGTGGCTGTGGCCTGAACACACGTTAGAACTGGGTCCCCCTCCTTGCCCGCGCTGCCTCTTACCTGAGGTGGAGGAGAATGTTGTCCCCGTCACCTGTTTTTAAGAGCTCCTGGCATACCGTACTGCTTTACCCATGACAAAGTGCTGGTGTTGAGAAAAGGCCATTCCTCCGTGGGTGATTTCTTGGGCCTTCACATGCGCCCGTTCACATCTGGTCCTTCTCTCTCCTAGTTGCTGATGTGCGGCCTTGGCGACGTGGACGTGAACGACTGGAGACAACATTCTATCTATAAGAATGGCTATTGCCCAAACCACCCTGTCATTCAGTGGTTCTGGAAGGTAAGGCCGTGGCTGCTGGGGCGGTCCCTCTCCCCAGCCTGGCTTGGGCCTGAGGGCTCTGTGCTGCCTTCCCGTGGTCCTGCTTCTGCAACCCAAGACTCTGTTGGCACTTGGGCCACTGGGGGGAGAAAGCAGCCCTTCCTGCTGTGTTTCCATCACTCTGGTGAGCAGTTATCCTGCACACGGTCCATCCTTATCAAAGTACTTTGTCCTTCCTTGACCGCCTGACTGAAGCGGCTTTATGTGAGGAACCCACTGAGTACAATGAAGTCGGTAATTGGGTTCGAGAGTCAGAACTGGTCCACCAAAGTATAAATGAGAATGGGAAGCTTCTCGGGGCAAAGCATGCTTTGAGATTGTGTCAAGATGCCATTTTTGGTTAAAAAATCATTTTCCCCTTTCTTGGTTAATTCCAACAAATATTTTGATATTTTATATCCTTCAGTCAAGGATGCAAATGAAATTTGATGTACTATCTTAGGGCCAACGTTTGCTTTTTCTTTAGCTGAGGAGAGAAGCGAAATAGGAGTGAGTTAAGTCCAGGCAAGAGACCATAAACTGCCTTCTAAAGAACAGTTTCAGGGGGGGAAAGCTTGTTTATTTACTTCCAGAAATAAGAAATCCCAAAACTTGTTTTAATTTCATGATCCCTGGGATCATGACCTGAGCCTAAACCAGACTCGTGACCTGAGTCAGACGCTCAACCAACTGAAGAGAGAGAAAAATTTAAAAGCAGGATCTTCAAAGCCCAGTCCGCCTGTCTACACAATTCTTGTCATAATTCAGATGCGTAGCATACCCGGGTTTTTCTAGAGGCCTGACCTGGCCTCTGCTGTCCTTTCTTTTTCTAAAATGTTACCTTTAGAGGATCTGTCTGGGTCTGAAATCTCCCCTCCTAACCTGGCCTCCTGATGTTGGCGCTTCTCGAACACTGGGGGTGTATGATCGGCCCGCGGGGGTGCTGGCACGCCTCACCCACGGAAGCGTGAGCTCCGTGCCACCAAAGAGTTTGCTTTGTATTTCATTTATTTTGACCTGTCGGCAGAAGAAGAAAGAGACGTCGCGATCTCTCGTTCTCTGAGATCACACAGGCGGTACTCTGGGGCCCATAAAAAACAGACTCTGTTTTCAGTCAGCGGTCTCGGTCTTACGCTGCAGTATTTATGACTGCGTCTGGCCTGTCTGGGTTACCGCAGCCCAGGCCGGGTGCCCCACGCAGTGTAACGACCTTCTGCCTCCGTTCCCAGGCCGTGCTGCTCATGGACGCGGAGAAGCGGATCCGGCTACTGCAGTTTGTCACGGGGACGTCGCGAGTACCCATGAATGGGTTCGCCGAACTTTATGGTGAGCGGGGCACCGATGGGTTCAGTTCTCCTCCTGTGACTTTGCAGCCAGGCTTCCGCGGCGGCCCCGCACGGCTCTGCCTCCCAGAATGTGTCACCCGTAGGTCCCGTCAAAGGACTCGTGGGGAGAGGGCTTTGGGTTTAGTACAGAAAAAAGTTGGTCTGTCTGTGTTGTTTTTTTTTTTTTAAGCTTATTTTGAGAGAGAGACTGAGCATGAAAGTGGGGGGGGGGGGGCAGAGAGAGAGAGAGAATGAGAATCCCAAGTAGGCTCCATGCCATCAGTGCAGGGCTCGATTCCATGACTGAGATCATGACCTGAGCCAAAAATCAAGTGTCAGACGCTCAACTGAGCCACCCAGGCGCCCCGTTTTTCTCTCTCTCTCGTTTCGTATTTTGGTGTATCTTGAAGGACTGCTTACCTCCAGGAGACAGAATCCCTTGGAGCTTACTATATAGATGTTAGGAAATCACTCTTTCTGCTATGCTTTAAGGTTGGAGTTCACCGCCCCCCCGCCCCCCCCAATGCCTTAAGTGTAAGCTTTCCGGGCTCCGCTGAAAGGCTGCAGCCGGCTGCACTGGGGCTTGCTGTGAAACTTGGTGCCCCTCCATTCTGAAGGAGGTGCAGGGTCTGTGCGAGTCTGTGCAGGCCCCTGTATCTCCCGACAGCAGGGCTTCAGTGCTGCCCGGAGCCAGGACGGTGTTTCCGTCTCCTGCACGACGCTCGCCCACCTCCTTCCCTTTCCTTCAGGCCCCACCTCAGCTCTGCTCTCCCACCTTGAGCACGCTTAGCATTTATTTCTCTTTTTTCGCCTAGGTTCCAATGGTCCTCAGCTGTTTACAATAGAGCAATGGGGGAGTCCTGAAAAACTGCCCAGAGCTCACACGTGGTGAGTGACAAAAACACCCAGTTGTCCACACATCGTGTTTGAAACGCTTAGGTGGGGCTGATGCAGGGCTGGAGGTTACAGAGTGCCGTGTTGCCTGTCCACGGATAGCGGACAAAGTGTAGATTCTAGAATAATGGCTGGTAAAGCTCAAACCATGGTCTGAACGGACCCGGTGTGTTTGGCTCATAAAGGGTTAACTGCTCCCCACCGGGGGGGGGGGGGGGGGCGGGTTTCCTCCTCCAATCCCCACCCCCCTGCGGGTACCTCTGTCCCCAGGCCCCACCCCCCATGCTGGGGGGGCGTTCCTTCTCCAATCCCCACCCCCCAAGCTGGTGGGCGTCGCCCCCAGACCCCATCCTTCCTCAGTACTCCAGAAGTACGGATCGCACCTTGCACCGTGTAGTCACCGTACAAGGTCATGGCTGTTCTCAGACCCCATTGACAGACTGGGTTTTTACTGCAACCTGAAGATGGTTTTTATTCCCAGAACTTGGGCTAAAATTCCCTGGAGAAACACTGTTTTAGAAGACCTCTCATGACCATCCGTACCTCGTAAGGCTCTGGAATTGAGCAACAGCACGACGGTGGCTGGAGGGCCGGAGAGGTCTGACAGAGGCCCGCGTCCCCCGGGGGTGGGAGCGAGGCAGCAGCCCTCAGCCTCCAGGATGCGGGGGCCGGGAGGAGGGGACCCCGCCGTCTCCGAAGGCTCCCCTAAACCCTCGGCACAAGAATGACACTTAGCAGCTCTCAGGGCGCTCTTGCTAAGCCAGGCGCGACGTTCCCGGCGTCGGCTTCGCCCACAGACTTCCGTGTCTTGCTCTTAGGAAGCGGGTGGAGGTGGCCCCTCTGGAAACGGTGGGCCGCACAGCCCTGCTCTCCTCACCAGCAGGGGGCCTTCCAGAGCCAGGGGCTGCAGGGCGCCCGGGAATGCTTATCGTGGGGAAACGCCCCCCTGCCCTCTACGTGCCCGCTAGGCGGCAA
Organism: Panthera tigris; assembly: GCF_018350195.1. Taxonomy (NCBI): domain Eukaryota; kingdom Metazoa; phylum Chordata; class Mammalia; order Carnivora; family Felidae; genus Panthera; species Panthera tigris. The sequence goes on from NC_056671.1 coordinate 76,567,334, forward strand.
TTCTCCTGAAAGCGCGTTTGCGGAAAATTGGCCGAGGGAGGTCGTTCGATTCCCTTGCCTTTGCTGGAGAGAAAGCCTCCCCGCTTATACCAGTCATGGGGCTCTGAATGCAGTGAACATGGTCCTTGCCCATCCGACGCTCGGAAGCAGGCTGACTCCACCTAAAGCGGTGGCTCTCCGAAGCGGTGATTGCCGTGATCCTCTGCCTTTATTCTCGAGGGAGAATGCATTGGTGGTTTGGAGCTTGGATTCCAAACAGTGTCCGAGCCCAGTGTAGTTTTCTGGGTTATGATAGCCTGCATCTGGAAGGCAGGCAGCATTGCGCTGAGCCCCGGGACCACTGGGGTTGATGCAGAACTCCCCAGCTCACGGGCTGGTAAAGCTAGGTGGGAGTAAGGGCTGAACTACCGGCACAGCCGTCTTGTGTGGGCCAGGCACTGGTGAGTCTCGGTGGCGGCCTCGCGGGACGCCGGCATCCCCATCAGCGGCCAGGACGCTTGCCCCAGGGTCACACAGCTCACAGACTCCCAGAGCACAGGATTGGAACTCAGCTCCGCCAGAATCGGGATCTGCACACTAACCACGGCATTAGATCTGCTGCCTTTATTGCTGCAGTTCGCTTTCTTTGGAGACTCTCTGAAGAGAACCAAATACTCGAGCGTCCGGCCTGTGTCCCTCCGTGACCCTGTGGACAGACGTCTTTACTGTTGACCTTTTCTTCCGTTTCCGAGTCCGTGTGCTTGGATCACATCTGAAACATGGTGCTGCCCAGAGACGATCTCCGAACTCAGTGGTTCCCGGCATCGGCTGCACATTGGAACCTCTTAGAAGTTTTCAGAAAATCTGATGCCGGGGTCCTGCCCCCAGAGATTTAGACATAGTTGGTTTGGGGCGTAGCCTGAGCTGTGGGGTTTTCAGAACTCCCCGGGAGCCCCTGGCACACAGAGTGTAAAACCCCTGCCCTTCCCTAGGGAGGACGGAGGTCTGCCCACGGGAGGGAAGCAGCCCAGTGGGCTCTTAGCGGAGCCTCTTTGCTCCTGTGTGGGTCCCAGAAATCAAGTGACAGGCGTCGGCCTGCTGATGCTCAGACTCCCACCCGGTGAAGAAGAGGGCAGGCTGCAGGCAGCACCGGCGGGCAGGGGTGGGCCTGTTTCTCTGGGTGGCTCTGCTCCCAGCCTGGCCCCCAGACTGCACTTGGCCGGCTGCCCACGGCAGCAGTGCCACCGTCCAGTTTAGCTATAGATAGGTCTGATTTCGTCCAGGTTTTGTGAAAATGTTAAATCGACCATTAAGCTTCAGAATAAAAACCCGATTTACCCGGAGAGCTCATAAACCTCTCAGATGAAATGACTGAAAGGGCTTCATTTCACTGTCCCATCAAAGATCACTGCTTGGATATTTATACTTTTCAAAGACTCACAGACCCACCCACTCTTTGGAGACTAAAAATGACCTCAGGCAGCCCACACGTCTTCCACATGAGGAAGCGGGTCCCACCGAGAATATGGAGGCCACTCAGCTGGCCAGTGGCAGGTCAGAGCCAGCCAGGCTCCTGGCTCATCAGACACTTACCAGGCACTTACTGTGTTCCAGGCATTGTCCTGAGCACGTTAGATGCGTTAACTCCTATGACCATCACGATAATTGGAAGCAACGGTCATACACAACAGAAAGATGGTCACAGATCCTCGAGAATGCATCACTAGGCCCCGTAGGGATCACAGGCCCCGGACTGTGTAAGACCAACTGCGGGTCAGACTAAAGTCAGCTTCTGTGACAGGCTGGGGTTTGGGGTGGTTTTTTTTTTTCATTTTTTAAAAAATATGTATTTATTTTTGAGAGGGAGACAGAGTGTGAGCAGGGGAGGGGCAGCGAGAGAGGGAGGCACAGAATCCGAAAGAGGTTCAGTCTCCGAGCTGTCAGCACAGAGCCCGACACGGGGCCCAAACCCACGAACCGTGAGGTCATGACCTGAGCTGAAGTCAGACACTTAACCAACCGACGGATCCACCCGGGCGCCTCTGTGACAGGCTGTTTCTAAATGCAGTCTGCAAACGTGGAGCTCTGTGGTGACAGCTGGGAAGGTAACGTTTGAGACCATTATCAAACCGAAAACCCTTTTGGACTTAGTCTTCAGGATTCCTGGGTTTCTGAGAAGTCCAGTTTGAGAAGCCTCGTGTTGTCCTCTGCTGTAACTTTGGCGTTTAGCGACTTAAAAGTCTGAGTGCTCGGTGGGTCTTGTGAAACATGTTAAGGGTCTCTAAAGGGCCCACCGTGGATGTGTGTCCGCTTCTACTGGCTGCTGATAACTGTTTGTTTTTGAAACATAAGGACTCGTGCTGTTCATGTTTGGAATCATAGGTCAGTGCCAGGAGGGAGTTTTCAATGCTGGGGCGGCACAGCGGTCTGAGCCAGGTGTTGGAGCCAGCCTGGGGCACAGTCCTGGTTTTCCCACTTACTGCGTGACCTTGGGCAAGTTACCTAACCTCTCTGTGCCTCCGTTCCTCTTTTCTAGAATAGGGGTGATTGCTAGCATTCACTGAGGTAGTAGACCAAGAGTACTTAACAGTGGTGACTGCCGTGCTGCACATTCACTCACTCTTACTCCAGCCATCACCAGCCTTGGCAAGTGCATGTGGCCATTTTCATGACCGGTACGTGTCAGCAGGGCACCCCCATAGGTACCGATTCTAACGCCTTGTGCCCCATGCAGGCATTCAGTGAGAGGTGAGTGACAGAGAACTATGGTCGCCATCTTTGGGCACTTGCTTGGTGCGAGGAACACCTTACATGCCTTCTGGTTTGACCTTCCTGGCATCCTGGGAGCAGTTTCCCCGTTTCACAGAAAAAGCAGACGAGCGCATTCAGAGTAAGGTAACTCGCCCAAGGTCACATCGCAGAGCCAGTATCTGAACCTGTTCTCATAGACGGGTGTGCCTCATCGCCCACGGAGGCCACTGTTTGTCTGAAGGCTTCCCTGTCGCCAGGCTGAAGCCTCTAGATATTTGGAGGCTTGCTGTAAATGCGGCTTTCCACTCCAAATGTCGATGACTTGCTCGCCTTTGCTTTGAGCAGGCAGCTTAGCGTTGGAATTCGGGAGACGCCAGCCGCCTGGTTTCCTGGGAATGAGAGCTCGGGCCCCTTGACGTTTCCCCTCTGCTCCAGGACCTGAATCTAGAGAAACCATTACCCGCCTCAGAGGCCCGTGATGAAAACAACCTGAGTTACCACCGGGAAAAGCACTTAGCTTGGGAGCTAGCACAGAATAAGAATAAGCGAGAGCATTCGAAATAGACTCAGCCTTGGTTTTGGTTCATCCCTAACATGTCAGTTCTTTGTGTTCGAGGGTTTGGAACTTGGCACGGATGTCAGTGACCCCAGAAAATTCCTTACTCTCCCCCGTGGGTTCTGCAGCCTCTTTGGCGTGGGCGATTTCATTGCTGGCCTTTTTCTTTTTTTTTTTTTAAGTGTATTTATTTCTGAGAGAAAGCAAGCACAAGCAGGGGGGTGGGGGGGCAGAGAGGGAAGGAGACACAGAATCCAAAGCAGGCTCGAGGCTCCGAACTGTCAGCACAGAGCACAACACGAGGCTCGAACCCACGAACTGTGAGATCATGACCTGAGCCGAAGTCAGACACTTAACCGACAGGCGCCCCCATCGCTGGCATTTATTGTTGATAGTCAGAATGGTTGGTGAAGACCTCTGCACGCTCTTGCTCAGGTACCAGATGCCTCCTTAGGCAAACCTAGGAAATGCCGTTGTGACTGTAGGGGCAAGAACGATGCCTTTTTACCTGTTCTTTCTGTTACTCTTGCAGCTTTAATCGCCTTGACTTACCTCCGTATGAAACCTTCGAAGATTTACGAGAGAAACTTCTCATGGCCGTGGAAAACGCTCAAGGATTCGAGGGGGTGGATTAAGCTCCCCCGTCCTCGGGGTGGTTGTTCATCGAGCGAGTCCTGCTTGCACTTTTGCATTTGCCCAACACCTGACTTTGCAGAGACCGAGGCGGAAGAGCGGCCGCACACGGCGGCCTGGCTCCCGGGGCGGGGCCTCCACCCGCGACTTGCCCAGGTTCAGACGCGGGAGCCCGGTCCCAGGCCGCGTTCCTGCATTTTCCACCACGAATTATCAACTGGTTGATGTGTACACTAATAACATTTCAGGAGGACTTATTCTATTTATGTTGTGCCTCTGTAGGCAAAGCCCTTAATAAATATTTTACATACTTTATAATGACAATGAATGGGATTAATCACTCTACAGGTATAGTATTACAACTCATGTTTACTTTTTAAAATGATTTAGACCGATCTTCAGATTTTATTTCATTACAATTAAAGATGTCTCGTGTACTTGGAAAAGTGAGCATATTTTTTTTGTATTTGAATTTCATACCAGGTTTAATGTCAGTGACATTTTTATTTTTGAAGTACTTTGACCGCCCCCCCCCACTCCCTATGTTATTAGAATTGAAAGACTGTTGTTGTTTTTTTTTTTTTTTTTTTGGTCCAGATACCTACGGACAAGTACTTTGAGAGAATTTAAAATAGAACATTAGACATAATGCTACTTTTCTCCATACTCTGAGAGAATGGAAAACAAACTGGATATTACATTTTGTGTGTGTGTGTGCAAATTTAGCGTAATAGCTCCAGGCTGAGAGAATTGTAACATAGCATGACAAATTTGGTGTTGGCTTGAAGGAAGGAACCACACCGTTATTCCTTAGAAGTAATTCCGTGTGCTAGAACACATCGGAGGCAGGGTCGGACTGTCCTTTCTCATTAGAGAAATCACTTAACCCTCCGTGATGCTGTACAGCCATTCTTTCATTACCTTTTCCAAACTCTTTGCTGTTTGTCGTAGAGACATTTGAATGGGCCTCGACACTCGCTTGATTTGAAACTGTGGAAACCAGCTCTGTGTCGTGTCCCGTTTGTACGCGTTGGCTAGCGGTAGCTAAATAACCAGTTTCTGTCCAACTGCACCAGTTCTGAAGGCACTTTATGTCCTCCCTGGGGGTCGTATCTGGTTTTGTTGATGGGTGGTCGTTGTTTGTAAATCATAGGCATTAAATGTGATGATGATTTCTTCTCCCTGCACACATCTTTCTGGTGCAATATCTGTCCATTGTGAATCTGGCTGCTGGTGTATAAAACCTGGATGTAAAGCTGAGCCTACACACCTGTCCTCACCAATTGTTTTGTGATTTCTACCCCGCTAGCAAGATTAATTTAATGCGCACTCTGCCTCACCGGGTTTTGTCACCTAGGACACGTTGCATGCTTCAATACTGTGTACCGCCTTGAGTTGTGTCTGTTCTGTGCTGGATTAAAAGTGAGCAGGAACTCTCTGACTTGGCCCCCGCGGTCGCGCTGCGAAGCTGGCGGGGCCCGGGGGGAGGGTTCCGCGCCGTCGGGATCCTTTGGCACTTGTGAGCCTTCGTTGCGGGATTCCGTGGTGTTTTGAGAGAAAGCCTGAGGCAGCGGGGCAGTTCAGCCCTGCTGTCCTTTTCACCTGTGTTGTTCTAAACCCCGTCGCGAGTGGGGGGACTCTAGAGATGTGATCCCTTGCCACTCGTAGATAAAGACAGAAAATTGTGGTTTCAGGGCCTCCCCGTTTGTTACGGAAGAAGGACCTTTTGGTGTAAGAAATTCATTGTTCCCCAGCTCCGGGTGGCTCGTGAGAAACCAGGAACGTTTGTGGTTATAAATGAACTAACTGCCTTATAGAGGTGCAGAGGTCGGAGGTGTCTGAGAGAAGAAGGATTTCTGCAGAGCTGAGGATTGGCTCCCCTTTCCTATTGATTTAAAAATACCCAACAGTGATCAGAGAGCTTAGATGTCAAGTAATCAGAAAAAATAACATTGCTTATTATTTTTATCTACTTGTGGGATTTTTTCCCCCCTACAGTCAATATAACCAGTGTCGCATGGCAAAAAACCCCCTTTGTGTAACCCCTCACTGTCCAGAGGGCTTTCTTTTTAGACTCACGCCAAAGCCAGCGCTTGGATGGATTCTGAGAGTGATCATGTCATTATAGGGGAGAAAGCCTACGATTCTAGTTGAAGAACTGGGATTCTGTCATTTTGCAAACTGTATACTCAAAAAATCAGAATATTTAGTAAATGCAAATTAGGCAAAGTGTTAAAAATGTGAAAGAAAAACCCATCCTAAGCTACTTCCTGTACCAGGAACAGATAAGAATTATCGAACTGGACCCCTTTGAATACTTGAATGACGTATTTGTGAATGACGGTTCAGTTCACCTGCCACTAAATATTGGGTTGCAGTAACGGCTGAATAGTGCTGGGTTTGGGGTTTGTTTTTGTTTTGTTTTGCTTTTAATCCACACACGAGGTTCCCTCAATCTCAGCAGTTCTTGAGGCTTCACTCTGTCTAAAACAGTCCTAGATCTTGTTTTCTCCAAGTCCTGACAACCACTGTCCCTTGCCTCCAGGACAGAGTCACAGGTGGTGGTTAAGAAAACGCACCGTTGGAACCCACAGGCCTGGCAGGGAGGGTGGGCCACCTCTTCCTGTTCCCCCTAGCAGTGGCCCTTCTCCCAAGTCCAAGGTCTCTGTCCCTCCCCCCCACCCCCACCCCCCGTTCTCTTAAAAATTCCCCGAGTCTGGCTTGTTTTAAGTTTCCGGAAGAAGGTACCATTATTATGGGTCATTTTGCCGCAAGGTTAAGAAGCTGGTTCCAGGGCAACTGCATGATGGACATGAGTTATCACAACTACAGGATTTCGATCCCCGTCCCTTGTTGGCCTGAAGGCGAATTTGGAAAGTCTGGATTGGCTTCCCATAGTGCGCTGCTTTTCCACCGCTGCCTCTGGAACGGGAGACAATGAGGCAGTTGTCTGTTTCAAAGTTGTATTCCGCTTTAACGCATTTTCCGTTATTGACTTTTCTATACTCTGTACCAGATCACAAGAATGTAAGATGCTTCTTTAATTTTTGTTTACAAAGCCCTTTGGTCGAACATGAGCTATTCCTGATGGTCAGATGACAGATGCTCCAAAGCGTCTGACATGGGTTATTCCTCCCACATAAGGATGCAGTGACAGATTCGGAGAAATGATTTTGCAAAATATTTTCACCACTTTCTACATCTCACATTGTTAAATAGACAGCGTGTACCATTGCTGTTTGATCTTGCCAGATCCAGATCGGCTCTCTTGAAAGCCACGTTCATGTGCAGCAAATTACTGATTGCCCCAACAGTTACTAATTGTTTAACACCCGACTCGAGCATTTTCCTAAGTCTTGTATCTCACCTCCGAACTTTCAAAATCTATAGACAGCGTGGGTTCGTCAATTCCCAAGCCCCTCCCCACTGTGCTAGGCACCCTCTTTCTTTTCTGCTGACTCTCTGTCCTGACAGGGAGAGGTCACCGCTGTCCGGTGTCATTTCCTGCCTCGTCAGTAGGGGGTGCTGCTGTGCAGAGTAACTGGCCTGCTCCCTCCCTGGCCCCCAGGAGATCTGAGCACTACCTCTGTCTCATTCAGGCTTTGGGGTACATCCTGATAAGTCATGTCAAAACTGCCACTTTCAGGTCTGAGATGCGTTTTTAAAACTCCTGATAAACTCCACTTTGTACTTTAGATTTTAAAACTGGGAAGAAAATGTGATATACTTTGGACCACTTTTTTTAATTTATCTAAGCCTTAATGAATAGTGTATATACACTGGCATACACACATCCCCACCCCGGCGTGCTTTCAGTGTGTCAGAAACAATGCTGTAGCATTAGGACGTGAGCTTGTATACTGTTTTATTTCAGGAGAGGATCGCTTTCTGTTTGTATGAAATTTTCCAGTAAAACTTCTCCCTAGACATCCGTCCTTTGTGAAAGGCGTTACACGCAAAGTAACGCATGTTTAAGGTGCGTGTCTTGTTTGTCGGTTTCACGTTTCCGATGGGAATCTAACGACATTGGCGACAGACCTCTGTGTACTGCATCCCAACCTTGTGTCAGAGCATTGAAAGCCTTTCTGATGACCGTAACCCTGTGTCTGCAGACATCCGTGTTCTTGTATAAGCCAGCTTGCCCTCTTACTCAGACTGATTTCACCTAGATTGTCACGGTTTCCTTCATGTTAACTTCGCGTGACTTTGTTTTCCCTTTACTACTACTTATGTGATATGTATATACATACGTACGTACGTATGCTGTCCAAATATATATGTATATATTTGTATAGCATTTTTACACCTTTCTTGAGCAATCTGGTTTCGAAAGGGAGTGAGAGCTTAGTCCTTCTACAGTTTTCTCCAAGCCGTGTCCTGAGATTTCTGACCCTCGGAGCCTGAGAGCACCCCAGGAAAATGATGCTAATATGCTGTCATTCCCTAATTCAGGATTTATTACCAAATGAAACATGAAAACAACAGTGACTTTTAAGGTGAAAAGAGTTTCAAGCATTCCAAATGAATTCTCAATGTTTCGTAACTTTTTATTATAAACCCCACCTCCTAATACAAAGCCAAGTACTATTTGATACAGTGACTAAAAACCAAACTACTTGGAAATTTTTTAAAGACAACTTACGGATAACGCTCCTTTTCACAATCAGAATCGCTTTAAAATATGGTTGAATTTGATACAGGAAAAGTTTTAAGTACAAATCCTTTTTGCTTTTCATTTTTCTTAAGAGATCTGAAGAGAAATTGTAGATTGTTTTCCTGACAGCAAAAGAGTAATGTGACAAAATGAAGTCGTTGTAAAGAAGTGATACAACTTGTCAAATATTTAATAAAGAATTATGGAAGCTGGAACGTTTTTCTACACCGAGTATTACGGGTTGTCTGATTTGATTTGAAGCTTCTTGGTGAACGCATTGTCTTAATTGTTTCAGGGGTTTTAAATGCCTGCAGATTTATAGGACGTTCTTTCCCTTAATATCCCTCAAAGCCCCACACCTTTAAAAAATCATTAAAGTCCGCCCAAAGCACAAGGCTTACGCTCCCTGGAATGCGCATCTGTTCTGAGCCATCTGTCCTCTTGTTATTAAATTTGAGAATTAGTGACTTTACACTTGCATAATTCATAGGAGTCCATCCCTAGCAGGGCATATTTTACCTCTGGGTTTTAAGCAACCAACTCTCAATTTAATGTGAGTTACTAAGACTCAGTAATGAAGCCCAGAGAGGTTCTCAGAAGAAAGATGCTATCAGATTCCAGATTTCCTGTCAATTCCCGGTGAAAACGGTAGCCTCCTCAAAAATGTTTCCTTTTTATTGTATTTTTTTCTAAGCCTTTAGTGTTTGTCAGCATTAAAAATGTTTTCTTTCAAAATTAAAAAAAAAAAAAAAGGTTCCTTTTTAGAACAAAAGCCTCCTCTTGATGGCCCTCGCCTGTCCCCTCAGGGACTGCCAGGAGGTAACATCCAAGCAGGACATAATTTAGTTCTTTTTCAGTTTAGCAGCGGATGACACCTTGCTGGGCAGGCCTGCCTCCTCCGGCCGGATGCACACAGGCGAGGGAGGGAGGTGCCAGTGGGGGGCACAGCTCCAGACTTGCGGATGTTCTTTCTTAGAGAAAAAGACAAGGGGTGGAATAAAGAAAGAAGTTCTCGTGTATCCGTTACACGGTTGCTCGGTTAATAAGCTCTTGACCTGCGCCAAAGCCCAGGAGCGATCTGAGCCCCTCGGTCACGGCAAAAGCCCCCAGTAGGAGCGTCGGTGCCCAGCGCCGGGGATCCGAGAGTTCTCATCCCCGAGGTTTGCCTCTGAAGGGGCCACGGCCAATGGTCCCCGGATGTAAGAGTGCAAAAACCACCTGCAGATCCCTCACCTCGGAGAGAACACAAAGTGGTAGGTTCCCACAGAACTCAGGCGGCGGACCCTCAGCAGGTCTTTATGGGACTTGGATGGGAAAACATCTCGCTGGGGAGTTTACTGAAGACCCAGTCTCCTTGGTTAGTAGATTGCAGGACCCTGTCACGACCTGGGGGACGCCCACGGGTGGGGACTTCGTGAGAAGGAAGCTTCCCTTTGTGGGACTGTCTCAGGCCAGACCAGGAAAAAAGGTGAACTCCGCCAGCCCCACCCCTGCCCGCCCCTCTGCAGAGCCCCACGGGAGATGCGTCCACCTAAGTGACTTCTTGAAGTGTGAGCTGCCTGTTCTGACCTGACCCCACTCTCAGCCAGGTGCCCAGCAAACTTGCCGTTTTCACGCATGGATGAGGCCCCCATCGCCAGTTCTGCCGCCTGGGCACTTTGCTCCCTATTTGAACAGGGTACAGGGTGACAGAGACCGGGGTTTGGGGCCAGAGTGGCAGGAGAGGAGGGCACCGGTTTTCTCCCAAAGCTTTTCTGCTTTGCCTCACCGCACCCCAGTGTTTGAGGAGAGCCTCTGTTTCCCCCCTAAGGGCGCAGCTGGCTTGCAGACAAGTTAGCTTGGAAGGGGTGTGGGACACGGCACACAGCACGCCAACACGGACGTGATGTGGAGATTTGGGGTTCAGAGCAAACGGTCGAAGAATTCTTGAGACCTCTTCGGTGCAAAAAGTTGGTTTTATTAGCACATGGGGACCCCTGGGCAGAAAGAGCTGCCCTGGGGTTGTGATGGGTAGCGGGTTTGTATACCCTCAAGTTGGGAGGGGGTTAGGGAGAGGGTAAGTCTCAGGAATTTTGGAAGCAAAGTTCCTAGGACCCTGAAGGGCCTGGGTCATCTGCTACTGTCTAGTAGAACCTTCATCATGATGTATATCAGGGGGCCATATGCTTGGAGTTGATCACTGACCTATATATTAAGGGGGGGGGGGTAGAGACCAAGGAATTTTTATATGGTAAGACTTAACAGGATCCTGGAGGTGGGGATAATGTTAAGCTAAGACTGCCTTTTGCCTCTAGCAAAGAATTAACATCAAGGCAATTGAGTTCGTAGAGGAAGGTCATGGCCAGCCTCAAGAACACGTCCGTGGGCTGTAAGCTGTAAGGCAATTCAATGTCTTCTTTTGCCGTTGTTTCCCACATCAAATAGATGAAGCACTGAAGAGAGCCTTGTGTGAGAGGCACATCCCTCTGACTAAAGGGGTGGTGTACTTTGGGGCAATTTCTAAGTATTATCCTGCCGCGGACGTGGTACACAGAGTTCCCAGAATTCAGATATTAACCATTTTCAGTCCTGCTTGGCCTTGGGGAGACTGAATAACAATACAAGCCAAAGGTAGAAGCTATGAATCGTCTAGATTTAGCTCTGGATTAGAGAAGCTTTAAGAGCGGACAAAAACCGGGGTGCCTAGATGTCTCCGTCATTTTGAGCGTCCGGCTCTCGATACAGCCCAGGTCATGGGCTCACGGTTCATGGGATCGAGCCCCACATCGGAGTCCTTGCTGAGCGTGGAGCCTGCTTGGGATTCTCTCTCTCCCTCTCTGCCCCTCTCCCACTCGTGCTTTTTCTATCTCACAATAAATGCATTTTTACCAAAATGAACAAAAATCTGCCTCTTATCAGAGCGTGGCAATGCCATTTTCCTTAGTACTAAGGACCGTCAGCCTTGAGTCCCAAAGCACAACTTTTTTTCCCCTCCCACATTTTGTTACGAAAACATTCAGAAAAGTTGAAAGAGTTTTCTAGTGAACAACGGTACCCCCACCCCATAGTTCTGCCGCTGCATTTCACTCTTTGCCTTACCCTAGTCCTCTCTACCGATCCTTTAATTCATGGTGATTATTGGAGCCCTGCAAAGTAAATTGCAGGGACCGTTGTCTCCCCCCCCCCAATTCCTTCAGCATGCCTGTCATTAACTAGATTTATCATTTGCATTTTTTTTCCTTTGGAGGCGTTAAATGACAATTCAACGGAGTAAATTTGGAGAGGTAATTGGTCTTACTAAACGACTCGTGAATCAGGCAGCATCCAATCTAACAAAGAGAGCTCCAAGGAGCGGTACAAAATGGAAGGGTTTTAAAGGGGGGGGGTAGGACATTATTAGCAAAGAATGCATTGTCTCAGATAAGTCACCCTCCTAAGGGGAACAGAAGGGGTCTCCGTGAATTACCCCCTAGTGCTGACCCAGGAAGTTCCAGGTTAGCTGGTTAAAGGTCACGTTCCTGGGAGTGCGGGGAGGGGATGAGACTGCACCCAAATCAGGTATTAAGTCTTGGCACAAGTGACTCCATTTTGGATATGCTGTCCCCTTTCTAACAGAGGTAAAATTCGCATACGATGAAATTAATCTTATGTGTACATTCACTGGGTTTAGACAAAGGCGTGCACCCATGTAACCCAAATTCTCATTGCCCCAGGAAGTTCTTTCATGTCGCCTCCTGGTCAATCTCCACTCCTGTGCGCTCCCCCCATCCCCCAGTAACTGCTGTTCTGAATTTTTTCCACCATAGATTAGTTTTCGCCTGTTCCTGAATCTCATAGAAATGGAAGCACGCGACTTATTACGGTGACTTTTTCAATTCTAGCAGGCGTCTACACGGCCTTAGAACCATAAAACCCATTAAGCCTATGGGTGGGAAGCCATAGGTCATCATGAATGAAAAAGACAACAGTTTAATATCCAAATAGTATCCCCTGTTTCATATATATTATGAGAATCTCCACTTTTCAAACAGATGCAATCACCTTGCAGGATGTTCGTGCCTGTTGTTTACATGCAGCGATCGTCTTGAACTTACAGGTTGAAATCCAGGCACGTTTGGCTGCAGTCGGTCATCAGTGCCTCAAGATGGAGAGGGTGGTCTGGATTGCCCCCCCAGCCCCCCGGCCCCCTTCCTCGTGAATGCATCCTGAGGAGGGAAGGAGACAGGAGTTTTATCAGTCAGGGCAAGTTAATGCTGTAACAAGGAACCCCCCAGCGGCTTCTTACTAAGATAAAGGCTTATTCCCCATGGCCCTGTGTAGTTTAGAGGGGACACTCGGCTCCCAAAGTCCCCCGGAACTCAGGCACCTCCCCTCATGGGTCCACCATCCCCTGGGGCACGGTCCTCTGTAGCCCACAAGCAGAGGCTGGAGGACTGCAGGAGGGCCCGGTCTGGAGGGGGGACATCCCCACTTGCCCACTGCAAAGGAGGCTGGGAAATCTCTGGTGGTGCCCAGAGGAAAGGTGAAGGAGTCTGGGAACAAGAAGCCAAATGCTGCCCTGGTGTATCTTGGCCTCCGGCATCCCTTTGCAGAGTGAATTTCCCCGTGGAATGGTGGCCTGGCTGCCATTTGCCAAGCTTTTGGAGTCCTCGGTTGACTCTCAGGATAAGACTACGGGTACTTACCATAGATCTCTACGTCAGCCTAACGAGGCCGGTGTCAGTAGGCCCAAGTTGCGCACGAGGAAACAGACTGAGAGGTGAAGAGACTTGCGAAGGGGTGACCTGAGCCCAGAACGTCTGGCTGCAGGCCTCCATTCAGCCAGATCTGCGCCCCCCTGCCCCTCTGCCTCCCCTCCGCCAAACCTCTCGGAGGGAAGAACCACCACACTCGTTTCCACCAAGATGTAGATGATTGATAAGACCGAACGCATGACCCCTACCAGAAGTATTTTCACCTTAAGCAATTCCAGAGGTGCTGCTTGGCTTAAACGAAAAGGAACAAAGATTGAAACGATGACCGTTAGCCATCGGCAAACCGAGTAGAGGGGGACTTTTGAGGGCGGGGGCCATGCTTCGGGCCGTAAAATTCATAAGGGACACGCACCTGAAAAGCCAGCCTGTTCTCAGCAGCAGCCCCCACCCCAGGCCCTCAAAGGAAGCCACACTGCCTCCACCTGCCCACAGGACAGAGCTCTCTCCACCCGCAAAAGCAAGTGCGTGTTTTCCGGATACCGTCCGGGACAAGACAAACCCCCCTTTGTCCGACAGATTTGAAAGGCCGTAACAGACCAGAGCCTGAGGGCCGGTTTCTCTACCCCTAAGAAGGATTTCTCTACCCCTACCACCAGGATGTTGTTATATTTTTTAGAGTTTCTATTTGATAAAGGATTTCTTACAACATATTTAATATTACTTGTGACAGAAGGTTTGGGTTTGGGTTTGGGATTGGTCCTTCCAGTCCTAGTTACTTAGCTCTCTTAACAAATTCTGAGGGCTCCTCTGCCAGTAGGGTCTTTCCACTGTCCCAACCCCCAACCCCCAACCCCTCCCCCTCTGTCCTCACCCTCTCTTGCCTTCTTTGCTGTCTCTGTTGACTTAGAAGATCCTCACTTATTCATCAGTTGAGATTATCAGAGGGACATGCCCTCCCCAGGGTAATGAGTGTTTAAACAGAAGTCAGGCCTTTGAACCCTGGACTCCGGTTAAAAAATAACAGGCTGGCGACTGGATCAATAAGGGACAAATATTAGCTGTGGAAGCTGGGCCACGGCATTGGGAAATACCCATTGCTGGTGACATGGGAAGAGCGATGGTCATACCCAACCTGAGGGTCTGGGCAACCCAAGGACCCCAGGGACCTCGGGCCAGTCATTTGCTTGCTCTACGAGCATTAAACACTGAAGCCACCAACCCTGAAGTTGGACTCCAGAACTCCTCGAATTGGGATGGCTGAATTACCCTTCTAGAATGTGTCCTCTTTCTTTCTCTCCTCTTGCCAGCCAACCTGTACTCTTGTTAGCCTGCCTCCAGCAAAGCTCTGACTGCACTGCTCTGCTATGTACAAAATCTCCACCAGTTCCCACAGTACTCCTGCCTGGTGCTCAGGCCATCCGGGGTATTTGGGCAATAGGACAGCAGGTCTCGGGGTGGCCGCTTCTCCCCTTTCCCCAGTCTTCACTCTTCCTTGTTGTACAGTGTTCAACACTAGCAACCGTTTCTTCTTTCTTTAAATGCTCTTTGATTGCCATGACATTTCACCTTCCTGATTATTCTCCCCCTAACTATTCATGCTGGTTTTTCTCCTCCCCTGAATGATGTTCCCCAATAATTTGGTCTTGGTTCTCTTTCTCTTCCCCCCCACCACCCCACCCACCTCCTTCTCCCCCTCCTCCCCCTCCTCCTCCTCCTCCTCCCCCTCGTCTTCCTCCTCCTCCTCTCATGACTTAAAGTCATCACCTCTGTGTGGGCAATTCCCAAATCTACCTCCTCCCCCAGCCTGACCCAGAGCCCTCAACTCTCACATCCAAAATCTCAGCATACCGCAATTCAAAGCGAAACAAAACAAAAATCCTTTCCATCCGGAAACGTATATTCTAGTGGAGGCAAACAAACGGGAAACACGTACACAAATAAAATGCACGTGGCCTTAAACGTTGAAGGCAAGAAAGGAAAGCGAGCGGAGGAAGGATGAAGGCAGCGTGGGAGGGTCCAAGCCTAGACAGGGTGGGTCAAGGTGAAGACCTCAAGGAGGTGGGAGGGTGAGCCACGTGGCTCCGTGGGGAAACACACGTGGGGACGAGGAACAGAAACACAGAGACTCTAAGCAGGACGGGGGAGGAAGGTCAAGGCCCTCTTGCAATATACGAACGTGAGACAACTGTTAGCCCAGAGAAGAGGTCAAGTGGAAAGTTGAACACAGAAGTTCAGGAAGGGGTCCGGGCTGGAGATGCCAACGTAAGTGCCGTCAGCATGTCGACGGAATTTAAAGCCCTTCCGAGCCTTTGCAAAGGAGGGTCCCAGGACAGGAAGGTGAGACCGTCAGGAATGGAGTGGCCAGAGAGGTGGGAGGAAAACCGGGAGCCGGTGGGGTCCCAGAAACAGGGAGAGACCTTATTTATGAAGGTGGGGAGATTGTGTGTGTCCGTTACAGACAGTCCCGACTTCACTGTGGCTCAACTTACTGATTTTTTACCCTTACGATCGTGCAAAAAGGCACAGGCATTCAGTGGAAACCATACTTGGAAGTTTGAATATCGATCATGCCCCGGGCCAGTGACATGCGGTGGCCTCTCCGGTGACACTGGGCAGGGGGGCAGTGACCTGGCCCCCCGTCAGCCAGTGAGCACGAGGGTCAATGACCGCCACACTGACAACCGTCTGTC
This sequence comes from Panthera tigris, assembly GCF_018350195.1. Taxonomy (NCBI): domain Eukaryota; kingdom Metazoa; phylum Chordata; class Mammalia; order Carnivora; family Felidae; genus Panthera; species Panthera tigris. The sequence continues at coordinate 76,583,270 of NC_056671.1, forward strand.
CCCACACGCCGTCCTGTTCTTCAACCTCAGCGCCGGGGTCGGCGCGTCGCATGCGACAGTCAACACCTGGTTCTCAAACCGCAGGCTCGTGTCAGCGTTCGGAGCACGGGTGAGGGAGGCCGGGCCAAGCTCTGATGTTCCATAGGTCAGGTGTAGCAATGCATTTTTGACTTAATGATACGCTCCACTCACGATGGGTTTATCAGAACGTAACCCCATCATGAGTAGAGGAAGATCCGTGTTGCTGGAAGATCCCCAAGAAGCGACTGAGGCATGCCCGCTGGAAGCGGCCGTCCGGGCGTCCCTGCTGATCTCAACAGCAGAGGTTCTGGGGGGAGTCAGGGGCAAACACCTGACCAGAGTGGGGCTCGGGAGAAGGGGGAGGGGCAGAGGACAGCAGGAACACCCTTACCGGCTCAGGAGGGTGCAGACACCCTCACCTCCACCTTCCCAGCCTCAGAAACTTCTCTCCCCGTGAGGACAGTAACCCCCTGACTGCACACCCCTTTTCCTCCTCGCCCTGTTCCCAGTTCCCAATCCAGTTGGCACACGGCTCAGCGCTAGTCACCGCGTCCCCCTGCAGAAATCCCTCAACAGCCACCGGTGCTCACCCATGACAATCTCAACTCCTCAGCCAAGCACTCCAAGCCAGGGTCAGGCTGCAGACTCACATTCCCTTCCTGCCCCTCTGTTCACTCCCAGAGAGCGTCTCCCCACCCACCCCGGGCACTCCTCCCCTCTTGTCGTGGTTCACACTGTCCTCCCTGCAAGGAGTGACCTTCCCACACACATCCAGCTCTACCCGGACCTCAGCGTCCATCTCTGATGTTGCTTCATCCGCAAAACCTTTCCTGGCGCCCCCACCAAATGGAGTTCCATCCTTCCTGGCCCCTTTCTGCCTCTTGTGGTGGTTGTCGATGTAATGGTCTCCTTCCTACACATCACCATAAGCAACCGGGTAGCCTAGGGTTTTATCCGTGTCCTCCGCACCTTGGATGCTCAAGAAATCTGGAATAACAGGAGCTGGACAGCGGTCTGGGGAGTGGGGTGAAGCTGCTGGTTGCAGCGAGCTTGGAGGTTGTCTGTGGATTTCAGTTCAGAGAACGCTCACTGTTTCCTGCGTCTGTCCACCCCCCGAATGACAATCAAATGTTGGCCAGGCTGACCAGCGTCTTCCACCACATGACCTTGAAGACAGACCCGGTTGATTGTTAAAAAAAAAAAAAAAAGAAAAACAAAGGCATTTGGGGTCTCTGGCAAGAGAACAGGAGAGGAAACAAGGAGACGGTCAGCAAAAGACTGAAACCAGAAAATGGTCTAAGAGAGTCATGCCGCCTTGACCTCCGGTTGCCTAAAACGGTAGGGAATGAACGTGTGGCCTTTTCGCTCTGCTTCCCATCCTTTCAGACACGATCTTGAAGCCTCATGGCATAAGCAACACTGTGCGTGGTTCTCGAGAGATGGCCGTTTCCTTCGAGGCCTGCAGGCGTCCCGGCCACATGGGGCTGTCTAAGCAGAGGTGCCCCGCAAGTGACTTCTGCCGGCTTCCCGGCGGTCTCTTTTGGGTGCTGACCAAGGGCACGGGTAAAATGCCCTTGTGTTTGGAAAAGGAGGAGGGGAGCCCACTCTGCCTTTTGGTGTGAGAGTAGAGTGGGGAGCTGCAGAGGAGAATGACAGCCTCCACACAGCTCAGAGCGATCAGAAAATTTTAGGAATTCACACACCGACTTCCCCAAGATCACCTGACTTCCCTGAGATACGGCACCCGGAACGTATGGAAACAAACATCGCAAAATGGCGATGGGTTTGACTACCCATGAACTTTACTTGGCCTTCCCAGGATTTTTTTTAAGAGGAACATTTCGCCCAAAAATCAGGTTTCCCAATTTCTCGTGAAAAATTCGAAGGCCTGCCGTCAATGGATGGGAGCTGAATAGGGGCCGAAGCCTTCCAGTTGGCCACACTCCCCTCCGCTCCTTCTTGTACTCCATCTGGCCCACTTAACTCATTACCTAGAGTACCTGCCTGGCCCAGGTAAGCATGTGAGTTTGCAACCTCTGCACATGGGCAAAGGCAGTTTGGACCAAGGTGAGATTTGGACTTAAGTTATCTAATAATTCTCCCATTTTTCTTTACTTAGAACGTAAACACATTGTCACAGTATATCCCAAAGGCCTGCATGCTTTAGCTCGTGGACACTGGGAGCCAGAACTCTCATAACTCTGTCTGGGCCTCCTCATCCTCTCCTTGTCTAATAACTCAGCTGGAAGCTGCCGAGGCGTCTGTCCCACTTTCCTGCCCTGGAGTTCTTGACCTTTATCAAGTCCAGAGGAGCGGGTCTGGTGGAGTATCCTCTTCTTTTCTTTTTTTTTTTTTAAATTTTTTTTACATGTTTGTATTTATTTTTTGAGAGACAGAGAGAGACAGAGCACAAGTGGGGGAGGGGCAGAGAGAGAGAGAGAGAGACACAGAATCCGAAGCGGGCTCCAGGCTCCGAGCCCTCATCCCAGAGCCCAACGTGGGGCTCGAACCCACAAACTGCGAGATCATGACCTGAGCCGATGTCGGACGCCCGACCGACTGAGCCACCCAGGCGCCCCCTCTCCTTTTCGTATGATACAGGTAGAGTTTTCTCTTGGGGGAGAAGAAGGAAAAGAGAATCTCAGGAGTGAACACTTCGACTCGTCCTCCCCAGTCTTGGAAAGTTCTTCTATGAAAGACATGCCAATGCCCCAGAAATGCTCCCTCTTTATCAAAACCCTATTCAAATAAATGGAGAATGGAAAAGTCTAGCTCTTTGAAACGCATTCTTCCCAGGCCCTACCCATGCCAACCTGGGGACAGCCTACCCAATTACAGTCCCGGTCCCAAGGAGGAAGAACCAAAGAGCCATGTGAAATTAATTTTACAAACCCTACCACAAATATCATGGAGTGGTGCAGAATGCCACAGAGGATAAGAAAGACCATTTCCCTGCAAAAAAAAAAAAAAAAAAACATGCATGCATTCGTTCATTCAACCCAGAAATACTAATTGATCATTATTTGTACCAAACATTCGCCCTTAGGATTTTCATTTAGTGGCAAGGCAAAGGAGAAAGCCAATAATCAGAGCAAAATGTGCTACAGATGCACAATCCGAAGCTCTTGGGGCCAGGTGTATTTTTGGAATGCAGATTTTCAAATGAGGTTTTTGCCCCCACTGAGATTGCTTTCACATTTATAAAAACTGAATTTGGCAATGGCAAATAAGGGCTTGTGCCCCTGCCCGGAGGTGCGTCCCAAAAGTCAGGTAAGGAAGTTTTCCTGGAAGAGATATTGCCTGAGCTGAAATCTGAAGCATCGATTGGTCAAGAGGAAGGACTTTGCAGGGCACGTGAGACAGCCATCTGGGAAGACTCAGGCCACGAGGCAACCAGGGCCAGCGGCCGGGGAAGCAGGGTCGTGCTGCCTGGTTGGGAGATACAGGCACAGCAGGGACCAGGCGGTGCCCACAAAAGCCAAGAACCCCTCACCCAAAGCCTCCCAGAAAGTGGAGCCCTACAGACTCTATTTACAGTTGCACTCTTTCCAGGAGATTCTTATTCGTGTTCAAGTTTGAGAACCACTAATTTATTTGAGACACCCCATCTTCCAGGCTGTGCTCTAAGCTGCTTTAGAAATAACACATTTTGGGCCGCCAGGGTGATTCAGTCAGTTAAGCTTCCGCCTTTGGCTCAGGTCATGATCTCACCGTGGGTGGGTTCGAGCCCCGCATCGGGCTCTGTGCTGACAGCTCAGAGCCTGGAGCCCACTTGTGATTCTGTGTCTCCCTTTCTCTCTGCCTCTCCCCCACTCACACTCTGTCTCTCAAAAATAAACATTAAAAAAAAAAAAAAAGAACATTTTAAAATTTTTATTTATTCTGAGAGAGAGAGAGAGAGCATGCACATGAGCGGGGGAGGGGCAGAGAGAAGAGAAAATCCCAAGCCGACTCCGAGCCGTCAGCACAGAACCTGATGCAGGGCTCAAACCCACGAACCTCCAGATCATGACCTAAGCCAAAATCAAAAGTCGGATACTTAGGGGCGCCTGGGTGGCTCAGTCGGTTAAGCGGCTGACTTCGGCTCAGGTCATGATCTCACGGTTCGTGAGTTCGAGCCCCGTGTCCGGCTCTGTGCTGACAGCTCGGAGCCTGGAGCCAGTTTCAGATTCTGTGTCTCCCTCTCTCTCTGCCCCTCCCCTGCTCATGCTCTGCCTCTCTCTGTCTCAAAAATAAATAAAAACATTTCAAAATTTAAAAAACAAGAGTCGGACACTTAACTGAGCCACCCAGGCGCTCCTAGAAATAACACATTCAATCCTCTGAACAGCCTTTCTAGACAGGTGCATCATTATTCCCATTTTTCAGATGGGAGAAGGAAAGTGATGACTAGATTAAGAAAAATCTCATCTAAGGTCACAGGACTTGTAAGAGATAGACCGAGCACTCTCGTTACAGAGCTTGCGCATTTAACCGGAATGGAATACTGCCTTTGCGTTGATGGAGGCATGTGTCCCAAGCTACGGCCTTCCTCTCCCCTGCGGCCACAGCAGACCTGAGGCTTTGGCCACCTGGAGCACCGAGGGAGCATCCCTGAAAGTACGGGTCACGCTGGGGTCCCCCACCCATGGGGACCCAACCGTGAGCAGGGAGGGTCTCAAGGAAGGAAGGAGGGGAGCTTTGGTCTTTCACCCCTGGGGGCTGGAAGCCACAGAGAGAAGCTGACCCGTTTGCAATAAGCCTTTTGGCCTTGGGGTTCAAAGCCCATGGGGCCCTGCTTTTTATCTGCGTTATCAATGTCTGTTTCCGTAGCTTGTTTGAGGAGACAGAGCCAGAAAGCTGGAAGAGGGGGTTGGAGCCAGCTGACTGGATGGTCAACCCTGGCGAGCAGTTTGCCCTCTTCTTGTGTCAATTCCAAAAGGCAGGGTTTGGAAATAGAGTCAACAGAGAGCTTTCCTTCATCTGCACATAAACAGCCATGGAGCAGTGTTTGGAGAGAGTTGGGCAATGCTGAAGGGAGTTGGGTCAGGAGAAGAGTCGACCTGGACTTTTAAGTCTCTGAAGCCAGCTTGGGCCTCCGTGTTTCTACCCGCACACCTGTAGCTCACATCAAAAAGAAATGCTCCGGGCTTGTGTGTTCCCTCCCCACCCCCACCCACCCACCATGGAATTACCATGGGCCTCAGAGAATGTTCTGGAACACCCTGCCTTCTCCCCTTACACTGGGTGTCTGTCGTCGCTGCACAAACCGTCACCAAGCAACCTCTTTTTGATGGCCCCAGACTTCTTGTTCAAGGACAACCGCTCTCTAGCTTAAGCCAATTCAGAGCTGACTGGAATCACATGGTGTAATAAAAATAGCCAAATGCCACGGGTAGGCATAGCAACCATCTACTCAGAGGACTTTGGAAACAGAGAAGGAACATTAGAAACTATCTGCTCCGAACCCCTTGCTCTGCAGATGAGAAAACTAAGAGTCAGAGAGGGGGGCTTCTTACCCAAAGCACCCCGTTTGCAAATGACGGCACTAAATCAGAGCTCGCTCCCCCCGAAGCCGTTTTCCCACCACACTGTTTGGCCTCCTGCTTGTCTTCAAAGCTTTCTAGTTCCCATTCTCAACCATCCATTCAGCCTCTTGTTGGTTCTTTCTGGAGTATTTTCTGGTACCAAGTGATGGGCCAGGACCTGGGGACGAACCGATAACAAGATTCGTCCGTTCCTTCGATGGGCTCCCATGGGAATCCTTCGTGGTCTCTCCCTCCCTTCCTCCCCCTTCCCTTCAGAAAGGACAGTGCGGGTGGGGTCACCCCTAATGAGTCAAAACAGAATCTCTGCGACCGAGGTCCAGACATGGGTAGTTTAAAAACCTCCCCAAGTGAATCGAATGATGTAGCAGCAAAAGCTGAGAGGCATCACTTGAAGGCACAGCTGTGGAAGTCACAGACCCCAGGTCTACCTGATTGGGCTCCTCAGACCGTCTCTCCCGCTGCAGAGAGAGGAGAGCGAGGGTGACCGAGCACTGTCACACTGTCACTCTCCCTCACCTGTTACCCGGGCAAAAGGGCCAGCGGAGCCTCCCCAGCGACAGCCTCCAGGGTCTGGGGCCACCAAAAAGAGAGAGTCTGAAACGTGTGCAGAGCAGACAGGGCACGACCAGATCTTCGTACTTGCTTTTTCCTTAAAGGGAACTGAGCCGCAGTTCTGTTTCACTGATTTGGTAAATTGATTTGTGATGCGGTGTCAGTGCCAGGCGGCTTCCTGTAATATTGCCGAGAGGGTTCACGAGAGTCAAAGGTACGCAATAAATCAGCGAAGGAACGGGGTTCGGAGAAGATCCTTGCTCCCCCCCCCCCACCTGAAAGCAATCTGTCACTCCAGATGACTCATGCACTGACAAGAAAGCCTAAAAATATCCAAGCCTGACATTTGCATCTATTAAATAGTGGTTTTGTCGCACATCGCCGGAAATTGGATTTTCTGGAGGTTACTGGGAGTTCTCTGCCTCTGCTTCTGGGTGTGTGCAGCGTCAGAATGAACTCCAGCACGGGAGACGTTCAGGTGGACTCCATGTGCCTCAGAACCAAGTCGAGTCATTCGTTGGTCCGTCCGCAGCATCTGTGAGATTCAAGTATTTTTGCAATAGTTGGGGGAGCGCCTGGTGTTGCCCTTAGCCTGACCCAGGGACAGACGAGTGTCAGATGACCAGGCGTCCTGCTAGCTGAGCGGGGCCGCTGTGCTCCGAGCTCTGAAAAGCAGCTGACTTTTCTTTGCTCCCCCTCAGATAGGCATCAGGTTTTCTTCTAGGGGCTTACAGTGAGTCAGGGTTTGCTGTGGCTTCTCGGAGGGTGTCACCCAAGACAGATCAGTGAATTCAGAGGCCCTCATTCTGTCAACCAAACCTGTAGGTTTCTTACTCTGGTCTATTGCATAAGCAAAGCCTGGGCTGTCACAGACCGTCTCCTTCTTCCATAAGAGCCGCTAAGCAACATGGAGCCAGAACTCAACCTCAAAGGGAACCCACAGTTAGCTTTCTGCCCCTGAAGACGCAGAGGGAGGAGAAGGTCCCTAAAATGACGAGAGCAAGGCCGCTGGAAGAAATGGCCTGTCGGGAGGACCTGGGACTCCACCTTTCCCAGCCCTCTTAGACCGAGTGAAGAGACTGCCCCCCAAATCCCACACCGAGACGAACAAGTTCAGGCCACCAGCAAGGGGGAGCAGTCTGGCTTTGGGGCACTCAGCTGCCAAAAGGGTTTGAGTTCTAAGGACAATGGCCTCCAAGAGGCAGGGGCTGTGTTTGGGTTAAGAAAATTCCGGAGGTGCGCTCTGGAGAATTTCCTTGCGGGTCGACTCAAACCAAACACGTGGCGCCAGGTTGGGGTAGGAAATTTCATGGCAGTGTTGTTGGAACCTGCAACAGGTGAAGGGATCCGGGGACCTATTTAAACAAATTACGATCCACCCTGTCCCTAGAATGCATGGTGGCTGGAAGGGGTCCACGGAGAAGTCTCACGGGGTGTAAACATAATGTCCCCTCAAAATCATTGTTTGCAGCTGGCCTATATATCATCTCCCTTTACTCTCCCTTGAGGCCAACTTGGGCAGATTTTTCAAGGTTCCGTTTTTGAAATATGTCCAGTCCTCTGTAAAACTCCAACTCCTTTAACAATTCACAACGTTCTATTACTCAACCAAAGAAAGAGAGTCAAGAGTCTCTCTGTGCACTGATACAAAGTGATCTCGAAGATACATTGTGAAATAAAAAAGCAAGGTTCAGAATACTAGATACTATGGCGTGGATTTGTATTTAAAATGTGGCGAAACCATACGTACATGTGTCTATGTTCATCGTCTACACGAGAACTAACAATGGTTGTCTTGGGAATGGGACGTGGGGCCCCACTTTCAGTGAAGGCCTCTGTGAATGGTTCAAAGCAGCCACCCAGTTAGAGATAAGCATCTCCCCTACGCTGGGAAAGAGAGAGGAGGCCAAATTACATCCATTTAGCAAAAGAGAGTAATGAACAAAATAGCAAGGAAACGGACATCGTCAACTTGGGGTGCACAGTAGACGAAGAGGGCATCGGTGCCAGCCAAGGGAAAACGCGTGTTACCACGTTCTAAAACAAAGTTGGTAGCCACGTGTCACCAACTTCTAAAGAAGACAGCTTACAATAAAAGGTGCCAGTGATTTAATATCCTTAAACCAGAGGGAAAAACCAAAAGCCTATGGAAAGGCGGAGAAGTAGAGAAACGCTTGTCTCTGTTGGGCACGGATTTCGCTCACAGACTCATGTACAAATCCTTGGCCATATGCTGTCTCATTCAAACACCACGGCCACTTTGTAGATGAGGACACTTGGGTCTGAGAGCTGCCTTAGTCATGTCACACAGCCAGTAAGTGGCAGAGCGGAGAACCAGACTCAGGTGCTTTTTGTAATTCTGAGGGTGATTCTTTCTTCCACACACATTCCTGGGAGCCGCGTGCCCTGAAGGGAACAGCGAGCCACTGGATGCCACGGAAATACACAGTAACCCCACCATGTGCCCTCTGTCCGTCTAGCCCCCACCAACTGATGCATGCTGCCTTTTATAATTCCAGTTTTGAGCCACATCGATTTAATATCAACCCCCCCGTAGTGTCAGAAATCTTACCAGTTTTGCTATCTGATCCTTTCTCATTCTGTTTTATTGCTGGAACAATGCTCAGTCTACTTTGAAATGCTAAGGGATGAGTGGGTCATACTCTCAGCCAAGATACTGGAACTTACCAGGGGCCTCTGGAGATGAAGGCTTAGCCGAGATGTCTCTACCGTTCCCCAAACCCCAGGCATCTCTTGTCCTCCTCCCTGGCAACCTCCACGAGCAACTTCTCTGACATCCTGCCAGACCAATAAAGACATAGTTAACTCTTTTCCCCTTTCTACTGAAATGGAAACAGGTTATACACAGAGCCAAGCATTCTGGGTTTTTTACTCAGTAACACTTTGAGCAGAACAATAGATCTCTGAGACTGATTCACAGGTTTCTTAAAAAAAACACACACACCTGGGGCGCCTGGGTGGCGCAGTCGGTTAAGCGTCCGACTTCAGCCAGGTCACGATCTCGCGGTCCGTGAGTTCAAGCCCCGCGTCGGGCTCTGGGCTGATGGCTCGGAGCCTGGAGCCTGTTTCCGATTCTGTGTCTCCCTCTCTCTCTGCCCCTCCCCCATTCATGCTCTGTCTCTCTCTGTCCCAAAAATAAATAAAAAACGTTGAAAAAAAAATTTAAAAAAAACACACACACCAATACATCTGACATTATTTTAATGGCCCCAGAATATTTCTCTCTATGAATATACCTTATGTTATTTGACCAGTGTCTTTCTAATAGATATTTGGTATGTTTTTAATCTTTTTCTATGTGAGCAATACTGCGATTTGGGGCACATCTGTAGGAGAAATTCGTAAAAGTAGAATTGTGTCAAAAGATATGGGCTTTTGTAAACCTGATAATTTGCTTTGCAATCCGTACTGGTCTATATTCTCACCAGCAGTAGATGAGGGTGCCAGTTCCCCATACCCTTGCCCACACTGTAGAAAGCTAGATTTCTCTCTCTGTCTCTCTGTCTCTCTGTCTCTCTCTCTCTCTCCTTGAGAGAGAGAGAGAGAGCGAGAGACAATCTTAAGCAGTCTCCACACTCAGCGCAGAGCACGACGCGGGGCTCGATCCCATGACCCTGGGATCATGACTAGAGGTGAAATCGAGAGTCGATTTCTCAATCTCAATCGACTAAGCCAGCCATGCGCCCCGAGCTAGTACATTTCCACAGTGGGCAAGAGGCAAGAGGGTTGCCTGCGTGGGGTGGATAGTAGAGAAGCTTCTGGTGCCTGTAGAGAAGCTTCAAGGCACTGGGAGCTGCCCAGGAGAAGAAATGTGGCTGCCACAAGAGACATGAGAAGCTCTGAGACCAGCTCTACCCACCTCTCAGTCCTGCCAGGGTGAAGCCAGCAGAAACGCCCCCGAATCCACAATGACCTTAAGGCTGGTGCCAAGATATGTTTGCATTTCATTGAGGGGAAGTCACATCCAAGCACGTGAGTCAATCTCAAATGCTCATAGGCACTTGCCCAGGTTTGCTGATCTCCACGCCCGGGTAGCCTGTTGACTCGCATACAGCCTGGTGAGGTGCCAGCAATGATTAATGCTCTCTCTACTGGCAGGGGTCTGGTTTCTCCAAAAAGATCGTGAGGTCCGAGAGAGGAGGTCTCCGTCTTTGCCTCCCCCCTCCCCTCACTACAGCCTGCAAAGGTGGTTTAATGTGTTGGAGCCCCTATAATGGCCTCTGGCCCCTGTCTTCTGGCCTTCTGGTCAGCAAAGGCAGACTTCTCTTTAGCTTTCTAAAGACAAGGCTGGCTGTTACCCTTGTTCAGCGTCAGGCCATTTTCTAGCCACGTCCACTCTGCTTTGTCGCGGCTTAGATACCAGAGTGAAGTCAGGGGCCAGAACTGACCCCTTACCTGCCCGATGCTGTTTGTCCCTCCTGAGGGACAGGTGAAGATACGGCTTGTCTCCCCGACAGAGAATGACCGAGCGACGGACCGTTGTCTGTAAACAGCTAAGGGATCCTAATGCATCTCGATCTTCTCTGTGTGACAAATCCTCCCTGCCCAACCTGGCCGGAAACATACAGCCACCCCATGCGACCGACATTCATGGGAGGAGAAGGGAAGCTAGGAGGAGAGGGTGAGAGGCGCACTGTACTGGCCACAGAGTAACTGAATCAGAAAACCCCAATATTAGAGCTTCAGGAGGCTTATGTCAACCAGTCTCTGCGTGCCACCACTGAGAAAACTAAGGGCAGCCAGGTGGGGGAAACTCATCACGGAGCAAAGTCTCTACCATCCAGAGCGGACCTCCACTGATCTGGGATGCCTCACAGCAAGGCTGTATGACTTTCAGAGAAATTGGCCTCTCCGCCTTACGATGACTGGTTGAAACATTCTCCTTCACCTTCAAGTATGCTATGACACCAACCCAGTGGATGAATGCAGACACAGAAGGCTTATGGAAGGTCTGGATGCTTCTCCCAATCAAGCCAAACTTAATGGTACTCAGATGAGCCTCCCTCGGGAGCACATGCCTTGGCACATAGGTCCCCAGTGGGAGTATTGTGAACCCCTTCCAACACGATAATCGTTAATGACAAAAATACACTTTGAGTCATATCAATTAGGAAGAATACCCTTCAGGACAATTTCAATGATTTTTGAAGGATCTTGATGGTCTAAGTAAGAAAGCCCCCAAGGCGCCTGGGTGGCGCAGTCGGTTAAGCGTCCGACTTCAGCCAGGTCACGATCTCGCGGTCCGTGAGTTCGAGCCCCGCGTCAGGCTCTGGCCTGATGGCTCGGAGCCTGGAGCCTGTTTCCGATTCTGTGTCTCCCTCTCTCTCTGCCCCTCCCCTGTTCATGCTCTGTCTCTCTCTGTCCCAAAAATAAATAAAAAACGTTGAAAAAAAAAAAAAAAAAAAAAAAAAAGAAAGCCCCTACCGTGTATTATTACCACCAGCAACACATGATGCTTTACTCTCATGTGCTATCTCTTCCCAGCCAGCTAGGTCCCAAATCCTTTTTCACTAAAAAAAAAAAAAAAAAAAAAAGCTTTGGATTCTATTTCCATTATTGGTAATTTTATCACTGGGCTTTCCTTGCTGTGCATGTCAGGCTCAAATTCCAACAACCGGCTAATAGCCACCAATCTCTAGCATCATTCCAGACCCAGTAAGCATTATTTTGACATTCTAATAGCATCAGGTGCAATTCTCAGACGTGTATCTTTAAATATATGGAGACAGAGTCCCCCACACAGGCACAGCCTATAAATCAATATCAGACACTAACTGGGTAGTATGTTGATGATATTGGTTATTAACATGTATACTCTGGACAATATTTTATTCTTTTAGCAAAGGTTCTGATTTGTCTTCCAGGCTAGCTATTTAAATGGCTTTCCTGAAATCCCACCAGCAGGAACGGAGACCTTTGTGTTAATGTTTATACCCCTCTCAAGGATCCTCTTTCAACATCCATATCCCCGAGGAAGGAGGAAGGACATCACGTCCCTGAGTCCTAAAACTCAACCTAATCTGCTACTTAAAACCAGCTTTTCGCCAGTGTGCCAGTCCCTAACTGCTGTTGACTGACCTCTGTCTCCCACCAGACTGTACATTTCTTGAGGACAGAGGCTATGTGTGTTTCATTCATGAGTATCTCTAGGGCTCAGCATGGTGCTCTGCACACAGGAAGCGTGAAATAAGTATTTACGGAATGAATAACACATCGGCCTACTATACCAGATCCTTCTCCCTAGACTAGTAGTTCTTAAGTGTAATGACCTCTTAAAAAAAAAACCCACAGAACCCTCCACCCACATAATAACAGGTTAGACTTTTCCAATCTATTGGTTAAGACAATGCATAATGACCAAAGTTATGTTGAATTCAGTGGGACATTGCAATAAATGCCGATGTCATCAATCACAACAGCACCCACATATATTCAAAGGCTTGGTGTGCATGTGGCTTTTCAGGCCTTGGCAGCCTCTCTGAGGCTTCCCACGTCTGCCACTCGGAAGGGATGATGTACTTAAGGCAGGAGAGAACTTTCAAAAGCTGGGGGACTCAGGTTCTCCTAATTCACAATTTTGCCGAGGGAAAGTCCTGTCCTTCACGCTTGGTGAAAAGAATGAGGCTCAAATGGGGGGGGTGGGGGGAACAATGTAATCAATATCTGCAAAGGCAATTAACCCCCCAGAACGCACCAGTTCTCATTCTAGTGGCTCGTCACCCCTGAAGTCTAGTGCTGATGTGTAAAAATAATCACCCTCTCTGTGTATTCAGGCTCGACTGGGAAGCTTTTAAAGGGTGTTCATTTTACCAAGACAGGATCACTGAGTCAGCAGGGAGAAGAGGGGGGCCAGGCGCACAGATGGGGATGTGGGCTGCAGGCCGATGTCTCAGAGAGTCTGCAGCTCCCACGACCAGTGTTCAGATCTGTGGATCTTTTCCCCCCCCCTTTCCCGTTTGGTGCCCATCCCCATGAGCACACTGCTAGGCAGCTCGGAACGGAAGTCGTGCTACCTGGTGCCATCCTCTTGAAACAGAGATCCCAAGGGACACCCATCAACTTCTACCCAACGTGGCACCAGCTCTTTTGTCCCCACCGCGGTCATCCCCCCCAAGCGGGCCTCACCAGAGCCTCAAAACTGCCTCTCTTATCCTTCCCCGCACCCCTCTTCTCCCTGCTGACTAAGTGATCCTGTCTTGGTGAAATGAACACCCTGTAAAAGCTTCCCAGAGCGAAAACAAAAACAAAAGCAAAAAAACAGAAAAAGCCCAAAGCTTCCCAGTGCTGTTGGGATAACGATGAACCCTAAACCTTTGCTTTCCCAAGTCCCAGGGGAGAGCACCCTGCCTACCTTGTGTCCTCATCCTGTGCCTTTTTCCAGTGGATTTGCTCCAACCCCATCGGCTCACCTTCTGGTCTCTCTCTCAGACGTTCATACATGCTGTTCCCTGTACCTGGTATCTTTCCAGTCCCTGCTGTTGCCTAGACAATTCCTACGCCTCCTTCAGCGGCTCATGCCAAACATGGCTTCCTAGACGAACCGTTTCACGACCCCAGGACTAGGTCAGGCCTCCAAGTACATCCCCCTGACGCCCCCGACACTTACTGCTAACACGCTGAGCTGTCTGCCTCCCTTTTGGATCAAGTTAAAGCTCCCCTAACTCCAGCTCTGAGCGGCCCCCGCGCTGCCGAGGGTCAAAGCCCTCTGCTTCCACTTGGAGGTCACCTCTACTGTGTTTGCAGCTTCACCGTGACCTCTCACATCAAGCCAACCCGGCCTTTGTCTATACAGAGATCCTAGTTCTTTGATGTCTCGCTGCCTCTGTTCTCAGCTTCCGACGAGAGACCCTGTCCTCCTGCATCTGTTGCCAGGTTCAGAGGCCTTGGAGCTCTGCTTCTGACCCTCCGAGCAATTAAAGGACAGCAAGGTAAAACCCCAAATGCAAAAGACCCCCACCCCACCTCCCCGCCCCTAGCCCCCTCCCCGCAGGCCCACCATCAGTTAAGTTCTTTGTGTCTTTTAAGGAAGAAAGGGAAAAGTAAACTATTTCCACCCAATAAATACATATACAACATGCACCTAAGTATTTTTTTCGGATCCTTTTTATTTATACCAAATGTATTCTGATACATTCTGGACTCGGGAAGCACGGCACTAGTCATCATCCTTACCCGAATTTCTAGTCTTTTCCTTTTTCGGTTTAAATGTCTGCACAATATTACATGACATAGCTCTACTATTATGTTGTCATATCATAGGGCTCCATTATTTACTTACCCAGTCTCCCATAGATAGTTTGCTTCCATTTGTTGCTCTTATGAACGGTGCTGCGGTGAATATTTTTCTATCCATGTTTTCGTGTCCTTTTGTGAATATATCTGTGCGGTAAATCTGCAGTTACAGAACTACTGGACCAAGAGAGAGGTACTTTCGATTTTAACAGACATTGTCAAGTTATCCTTTAAAAAGCAGACCATCGGGGCGCCTGGGCGGCTCAGTCGGTTAAGCGGCCGACTTTGGCTCAGGTCACGATCTCGAGGTCCGTGAGTTCGAGCCCCGCGTCAGGCTCTGGGCTGATGGCCCGGAGCCTGGAGCCTGCTTCGGATTCTGTGTCTCCCTCTCTCTCTGCCCCTCCCCCGTTCATGCTCTGTCTCTCTCTGTCTCAAAAATAAATAAATGTTAAAAAAAAAAATTGTTTTTAAATAAAAAAAATAAAAATAAAAAGCAGACCATCAACACTTCCGGCAACAGTGTTTGAGAGTGGTCAGGCTGTGAGCGGCCTGACCAATACTGGATGTTGACCAGCTTTTTAATTTTTGCTTAGCTGCTCACCAAGAATTGATACATCATCTACATTCTACAGTCAGGAGCGAAGTTGACCGTGTTTTCATGGGCTTGTTTTTTCTGTAAACTCCGTGTTCGTATCCCTTCCTAATTTTCACGTTGAATTATTCAATCCGGATTTCGAGGAATGCTCTGGAAACGGAAGAAATGGAGTCGAGTGCTGTACTGCTATTTTTTTTTTTTTTGTCTTTTGACTTTATCATTTTAATCCTCTAATGTTAGAAATCCTTGGTCTTAGGCTTTGCGTGCTGCTAAGAATGCATTGCCTGGCCCCAGATTATACACATTTTTATAAATTTTCACAAGCCGGACAGTTGCTGCAGGCTGTTGTGAAGGTTCAACCTAGTGTTTAGCGCTCCTTGGCCTCCTTGGGATATCACAGCTTCACCAGAATGCTGACAGCCTATCTTCCTTTTGCTAGCTGGGATTTTCCCCCTGCTCGCAAGTTCAGCCACAATAAGGCAGAGAAAGACAGATATCCTGTTTTCACTCACATGTGGAAATTGAGAAACTTAACAGAAGACCATGGGGGAAGGGAAGGGGAAAAAAACATAGTTACAAACCAGAGAGGGAGGGAGGCAAACCGTAAGAGACTCTTCAATACAGAAAACAAGTTGGTTGATGGGGGTGGAGGAGGGGGAGAAATGGGGGATGGGCATTGAGGAGGGCACTTGTGGGGACAAGCACTGGGTGTTGTATGAAACCACGGATCACGGGAATCTACCCCCAAACCAAGAGCACACTGTATACAGTGTATGTTAGCCAGCTGGACAATAAATTACATTTAAAAAATAAATAAAAATAAATATTAAAACATAGCCAATACACATGAGATTAAGTCAATTGATCTGTTTTTCCCCTCGTTCCAAACTCTCAGCTAGGTTATTGGCTACCTTCTGTTGCCCTTTACACAACCTGGATTGAAGAAGACACCCCATAAACTCAGGTCTCATTAAAATCCTGGTCTTCAAACATAAGAATCTATTTGCACGCTGTTCTTAAAGCTTTGGGAGGAAATGACTTCTCCAGTGTTCTTTGGTCTTCTGCGTGCCCCGCCTTCAGGTGAACCATTCCTAGGAGCCGTGGGTGTTTTTCTGATGGCCTGTGGAGTAGCTTTCTACTTGCGGGCGCAAGGGGTGAATGGGGGGTGCCGGGCAGGTGACTATTAGAAGAAACCCCAGCGGCACAAACCCGGGAAGATTCAGTATGTCTACGTTTCTGGCATCATGGGACTTCTACCGTGACGTTCAGACTATAAAGTTTGGAGTTTTGCAGTTCGTAAAAACCTTTTCTGTAGATCAGCCCATTGCTGTTTCAGGTAGCAAGACTGAGGAGAGTCATGATGTTATTCCCTGCTTTTTTTGTAGGAAATGGAGGTTGCTTCAGCTCAGGTCATGATCTCGCGGTTTGTGAGTTCGAGCCCCGCGTCAGGCTCTGTGCTGACAGCTCAGAGCATGGAGCCTGCTTTGGATTCCGTGTCTCCTTCTCTGTCTGCCCCTCCTGCTCATGCTCTTTCCCTCTCTCTCAAATAAATAAACATTAACAAAAATGTTTAAATACAGCATATTGTTAAATTTGCACTTCAGATAAATAATGAATAAGTTTCGGTATAAATATGCCCCAAATATTGCATGGGACATATGTATACTAAACATTCATCTGAAATTAAAATTTAATTTAAAATTTTAAAGTTTGGGTATTGTGTGCTTTTTTTTTTTTTTTTTTTACTAAATCTGACATTTCTAATTGAGGAGAAACTGTCAATAGGTACAACAAATTTGTGATTCCCACCATGTAACACTTAAGATCTCATAAGCAAGGAGTGACATCATACTAAACATTAATCGCACAGTATGTATCAAAGTCGTAAAAATTACAAAAGCTGTGAGCAATTATTTACCTGTAAAGATGGTCTTTGCATCATTGTTAATAATTCTGGAAAAAAAAAGGAAGCCCCTGACTTACTCCAAAATAGGGTTTTGGCGAATAATAAATTCAGCCAATGGAACACCATGAAATAAAATGGAATCCAAGGTTATTTTTTAAGAGTGTTGATACGGATACTCCTTGACACGGAAGCATGTTGAGGAGAGAATATTGAATGAAAAATACGGGTTGCCAAGCTATCATATTTTTGCAAAAGCAATTGTGTTTTGTCTCTTAAAGCACACTTTTGTCCCTCGTGTTTTAACATCTCTGAAATTAGGATGCCTTTAGGATTAATCACGTCGTCCTTGCTCTTGGCCAGGTGGCAGGTGGCAGATAGGATGTAATTGTCACGCGTGTGCGCACGAGCGCTCCGTCATTGCTGGTCATGGTGTCTCCTCAACGGAGTGACCTGCATAGTTGGGACAGCATGTTTTGAGTTTGCCATTTCGAATGTCTTCCAAGAGTACGTTATAACTCGTCACCGAAATAAAAAGTTATTTTCGGGCGCCTGGGTGGCTCGGTCAGTTAAGCGTCTAACTTGGGCTCAGGTCGTGATCTCGTGGCTTGTGGGTTTGATCCCCGCGACAGGCTCTGTGCTGACAGCTCAGAGCCTGGAGCCTGCTTTGGATTCTGTGTCTCCCTCTCTCTCTGTCCCACCCCCCAACTCACACTCTGTCTCTGTCTCTCAAAAATAAACATTAAAAAAAATTTTAAGTTATTTTCTATGCAGAAGCATGAAAACAAAATAGAAGGACCCAAATATTATTTTAGCGATAAAAAATTTCTTGTTGTCACGGAGAAACAATCACAGTTACATATTTTCTTGCAAAGCAAAAACAACCGAGTGCTTTACAGAAGCCAGGAAGGAAGATACGAGTAGATGAAGGGGTGTGATGTTTTGTTGTATTTCGTAACTGAGAGATGTGCAAAAAGATTGCCTATCACAGGCCAAGTAAAGCAATGGAAGAGCATTAATTTGTTTCTGGGCCAGTTAACCAGGGACAGGGAAGCCTGGGCAGAACGAGGGAGGAGAGCCCAACCCCGGCGCTGGGGACTGTGGCCGCCATGGCTGTCCTGTTGACTTCTGATCCAGTCCAGGCTGGGATCCAGGCAGCTAAAGAAGGCAAGGAGAGTTTGAGAAGGCTCCACACGGTGTCTGGGGCTCCCAGGCTGTCCCTCTCAAGGGCCAAAGGAACTATCTGAGCAACAGGAGGAGGAATGGTTGTGGCCAAAAAGGTATCAACAGACAGGTAAGGAGCCCCCACGTGATTTGTATTTCCTCTATCATCTGGAACTTGCCCTGGCTGTTTGGGAGACTCGGGTAGAGGGGACTCCTCGGGGCTCAGGGAAATACCCCGATTTGCCCTCTAGGCTGGCTCCAAACCTCAGACCCAAGGGTCTTTCTTCCTTAGCCAAGTGAGGAAGGCAGTTTTCAGCAACTGGTGTCTAAGGTCCCAGCTGCAGAGAAGGCAGGAGCCATTAAGGAATAGACCCGTAGTCGCCCATGATGATAAACCATTTCTACCCCCACCCACCACCGCCCAAACCAACTGAGGGTCTCTCCCCTCAAGCCTTCTTCTGTAATACCTGCTTAATAAGAGTAGTAATATTTATCCACTGCATACTAAGCATTTTGTGTACATCGTCTCATTTAATCCCGGCCATAGTCTGGAACGGTAGGTTAGTTATTATCTGAACTTTACAGATTAGGAGATTTAGGCTCAAGTTCACCCAGAGAGGAAAGGGCAGACACAGGACTCAAAACTTCAGGTTCTCTGGCTACAAACCCCCTGCTCTTAACCACTACTTGTACATTTCTCGGAACAAAGACCCCTGACTGCTATCTGCCCACTCCTTTCCAATTCCTCTACTCTCATTTTACTCCTGCTTCTTGGGTCCGCCTCCTCCCTCCCCTTCCCACTTACACACCAAGCAGACTATGAAAGAGGTACCTCCCATTCCTCCCATTGTGCCCTGTGCCCACGGCGGGTCCTCGGCCCTGTGTAATTCCCACAAAGCCCTGTGCCTCCCAGGATGCCTCGTGCTCACAACAGGAGCGCTTGAGCGGCCCCGTGTGACACCCACAACCCCCTGTTCCTCCCATCATCCCCAGCGCCCACCATTAGCAGATCAAGTCTCCTCAGTGCTACCTTGGGTCCGGCAGCTCCCCACGGCTGGCCGAGTTAAGCCCTTCTCCTCAGCCTGACGGCCGGGCAATGCTTGGATCTGTGCTTGTGAATGCACGACCTGGCCTAAGCCCAGGCCCGGGCTTTACGACTGCCTCCCTCCCGTGGAGGGCTGGCTGCGCCTTGGTCCGAGACCACCGCTCTGACCCCGGGGTCCCGTCCCTACCAGCCGCTGCGGGGTTCGTGTGCGTGTCACCTCGAACACAGGGTGAGTTAGCAGTTCTAAAGCCCTGTCTCGAATTCACCGGGGGGCTCCTTGAGAGCTAGTTGGGCACCTGGCTGAGTGAGTTCTGGCTTCTGTCTCTCTGTCGTTCGAGACAAACCGCATGCCGACTCCGCTCGCGTCTGAAGGTGCGACAGAAGCAGCTGCAGCCAGGATGGAAGGCAAATAAAGTACCTTAATTAAAAAAAAACAAACATCACTTTAAACTCCGTTTTCATTTAGAGTAATTCTTGGGTTGATTCTATCAAAACCTGAGTGTGCCAGGTGATGAGGGGGTGCGAGCTGAAGAGGAAACGATGAGAGTAGAGAAGCTTTGGTTGGGAGGTGCTGTGGACGGACCTCAGGGGAGACCCGGGGTTGGAGGTCAAAGCTCTCGAAGGCCACCCTGTGCCAGCCAGGGGGGGAAAGGCCCTGGGGGGTAGGGAGCAAGGAGAGGAGAAGGGGGAGAAAGTGACCTGTGCAAAAGGATGTGTGTGTGTGTGTGTGTGTGTGTGTGTGTGGCAGGGGGAGGTGGCCCTTAGAGAACTCTCCCTCAAAGCGGGGTCTCTGAGAAACACGCTCAGGGGTGAGCACGCCGGCCCCAGTGCATAAAAGGAACACGTACCCAGGATCTTCCCCCGGACTTCTCAGCCTGACCCTGGACTTCGAGGGAGGCAGAGGGCGGGTTACTACACTGACCAAATGGCTCAGGATTTCCTGCCAAGGTTCCGTTTCGAGGAAGCCATGCAAGTATATATATTGCTTTGTGAACGGGCCTTGACCTTCAAGAAATTGTAGCAGAGACTCTGAACCTGGAGTGCATTTGAGATTGTCCGAAGCGTGGGGTTAAGATCCTGGCCATAAGTTTGCAGTGTGTATGAGTGTGTTTTGTGTGTGGGGGGGGGGGGGGCGGGGGAGTTCCCTACCACCAGGCAATTCTCAGACACCAGGTGGATGTCCTACGATTCAGTTCTAACACTGCCCGGAGGCGGCGTTGGATCCCACAGGGTAAGGGACGTCGGACGCTCCCCTCTCCCTACCACGCTGGCCGTAGGGACCTTCCTCCTGCTGTGACCCAACCACGTAGGTTCCACTGCCTGGAATTGCTCTTCTCCCTGGTGTCCTCAGGGTTCACTTTTTTTTTTTTTTTAACATTTATTTATTGTTGAGAGACAGAGCATGAGCAGGGGAGGGGCAGACACAGAATCCGAAGCAGGCTCCAGGCCCTGAGCTGTCAGCCCAGAGCCCGACGCGGGGCTCGAACTCACAGACCGCGAGATCGTGACCTGAGCCGAAGTCGGACGCTTAACCGACTGAGCCACCCAGGCGCCCCACAAGGGAAGGCATTTCAGTGGATAGTGTTGGTTGCTTGGTTTTCGCTGCTGTATATCCAGTCTCTAGAATATTTGGCATTATTCTGGATAGTGCTGAGACCATTTTGGCCTTCAACAAGTTTTTCTTTGATGAATAAGTGAATGAGGTCTCATTGGAGATTCTTGTTTGATGTTTATAGAAGATTTACTTAGAGAGTATTTGCTCAATTTCATGAGGCGGAGGGAAGCCAGGTTGAAGGATTTTTTTTTTTTAATGTTTATTTATTTTGAGAGACAGCACGAGCAGGAGAGGGGCAGAGGCGGGGAGGGGATAGAGAGAATATCAAGCAGGCTACACACTGTCTGCATGGAGCCTGACTTGGGGCTCGATCTCACAAACTGTGAGATCACAACCTGAACTGAAATCAAGAGTCAGGCACCCAATGGACTGAGTCACCCAGACTCCCCTAAAGATTTTTAAAAAGGCTTAAAGGGTCTGCATCTGGGCCTCTCTCATTAGGAGTCCCAGAGGAGTGGCCAATGCCTGGAAAACCTATCATGGAAACATACCATTTGACAGTGGCTGTGAGCATCTAGATTAGTTTTGTCATGTAAGCAGTGAGGGGAAAAAAAAAACCAAAGACAAGGCACAAGTCTTGACCAGATCGTAGTTTTCAAAAAAGAAAGGAGAAAAGAAAAGAAGCTCTACAAAAGAGTTTGGAGATACTTGGGAAATTTGAAAACGAGCTACATATGAGATGCTATTAGGGAATTAGTGTTAATTTAGCCTTCCACCCACTCCCGACAGGCTCCTGCCCCCCACGCCTCCTGGAGTTCTGAGCCTGTTTCCACCATGAGAGCGGGACCTTTAGTGGGAGAAAGTGACCTGCGTGGGACTTAAAGTGATAAAACCGGTACTCGCTGTCAGAACTGTGTGTTTTCACTGGGGCCCTGGACCGTGACACTGGTCTGAAAACGATTTTGATTCTCTAGATAGTAAATCTGAGGCTGTCACAATTCGGCATCCTTCCCGTCCCTCTGTGCTTGGTCCTTTCCCACACCGGGTAAATTCGACTCCTTCAGTCTCTTCCTGTCTTAGTCCAATAAAGCGCCACTTTGTTCAACAGCTCACGCCCTTTGTCATCGCTCTCTGCCCATCTTTGTTCTTCTCTACTCATTAATAGAAACCAATTCATCTGTTTCACCCAAGGTTTCAGAGCGAATGACAAGCAAGTGTTCCCAGCTTTGCTCCTCGGAGAGGAAACTAGAGTCCCAGAAATATAAAGTGTCTTGTCCAAAGGCAGAAAGCCACATGGCAAAGAATCTCACACGAGACCCAGGATTTCCAGCCCCCAAACTTCTGCTTCTCTCCTGGCAAAATTCGGCATTCTTCAAACGGAAGGCTGTTTTCCATTTCCAAAAGTCTGCTGCTCCTGGCCAAAAGAGAAGAAAACGGAGTCACCCACAGGGGGTGGGGTCTGTCTTTCCAGCTGCCGCCAGGGGACACTTACCTGCTTCTGTTTTTCACTGTTCCAGAAGCCCTGTCTTGTGGCCTGTATCCGAGTACAAACATTAGGGAGGCAGACATGCCAAGTTGAACTTCAACCTTGCAGGATTCAGTCTATCTTATCTTAAAAGAATGCATCCCCTTTTATTTAAAAAAAAATTTTTTTAGGGGCGCCTGGGTGGCTCAGTCGGTTGAGCGGCCGACTTCGGCTCAGGTCGTGATCTCGCGGTCCTTGAGTTCGACCCCCGCGTCGGGCTCTGTGCCGACACCTCGGAGCCTGGAGCCTGTTTCGGATTCTGTGTCTCCCTCTCTCTGACCCTCTTCTGTTCATGCTCTGTCTCTCCCTGTCCCAAAAATAAATAAACGTTAAAAATAATAATAAAAAAAAACAAAAAAAATTTTTTTTAAAGTCAATTTTAAAGGCAGTTGAGGTGGAGATTGTGTCATTTGCTGGAAGAAGTTTGTTAAAGATTGTAAATAGGACATAATTTATCCTTTCTCTGAAGTCCAGAATCCTTGCAAATGCCATGCCTGGGAATTTCAAGGAAATCATCTAAAAGTTGAACATCCGTCTTCGTCACGGTTTTCCAAGCAAAGGGCAAAAATGCAACTTGCATGGACCAGAGAAGCTGGTGAAAACGACCCGGATGTTTTCTGCGGTGAAGCTCGGGAGTGAGAGGGATTTGTCCTGCCCTTTGAAAGAATGTCTCCATGGGAGGCTCTGGGGGAACCCGTTTCCCTTTAAAGGAGAAAAACCAACAGTGATTCTGAAAAGAAATACGATCGTTGCAACCAGGAGAACAATTTGAAAACTAAGAAGCAAGTTAACCACAGGCAGTGCCCGCCACACAAACGTAACAATATCACGCTGCCGCCATAGCCGTGGAACAAAGCCGGAGCGCACAGGCCCTGGCGATTTCCACGGGGCTCCGGAAGCTTCCCATCTCGGGATGAGTATTGGGGCTTTTGCCATAGGAATGTGTCGGCCTTTGGAAGGTCACATCCAAACCCCTCAGCCCTCCTGGGTAAGATTGGTCTTTTCTAGGAGTGAGTTTGCAGGGTGACCCCAGGTGGTCTCGGGCCACCAGGGGAGGGGACCCCCCCAGGCACTTAGGGAGCAGTGGCAGGACCCAGCAGCAGGCAGCTCTTTGGGGTCACTTCTTGGGACCAGTTCTTAGAGGAAACGATGGCACAGCATCTTCGCTTTCACCTGGAAAGAAACGGGGGGTATCTAAGAGTTAGGGGAGGGCGAAAGGAAAACACCTAGTACTTAAGGCCGCACAGTGCCTCAGATCGCCGCGAGCTCGGACCGGGATAACCAGCCGTCATTTTACGTTGCATTTATTACCAGAGAGGGTGACAAACAGCTCAAGAAAGCAGAATGACAACGTGGCCCGAGGAGGGAAAGAAATGATCAGAGGCATTAAAAGTAACAGCAGCGACGTGCAGAATCGTTGAGTCGCTATGTTGTGCACTGGAAGCTGATACAACACTATACGGTCATTATACGGGGATGAAAAACGAATTTTAAAAATAAGAATCACAGCAGCTCACAGACTACGTTTAGGACCGACGGCAGCCCCCCGCGGTGGTTGACTTTACTGTCCCCCCTACCAGTCTGTAAACCCTGTCAGTCTGGCTCACCATTGCATTACCAGAGCTTAGCAGATAAGGAGGAGTTTAATAAATAATTGTTGGCGGGAACAAATAGATTGGAACTACGTCAGAGATGACCCGGGCGAGAGGAGAAGGAGCCTGGCTGCCAAATATCGGTCAAGAGCTCCAAGTAGGATGAGTCAAGAATATATCTTTTGATTTAATAGGTTCCTATAACCAAGTGGCTTCTCTGACGCTAAGAAATCCGAGGAGACGCCAATGTCATAAACGTCAGTCTTCCTGTAAGGAAAGAGTAAAACGCTGGGGTTTCTGAGCGGAAGCCTGTGTTCACCAGGAACCACGGGCCGGCTTTCCCCGACGGCCTCCGTTTCTGCCTGTACCTCACGCCGCCACAGGACAGAGGCGGGCGCTGGGCTTTCCGGTCTGGCTTAGCGTGCTTGACCAAAGGTGACGATGACTTAGTGGGCTAAGGTCATGCTCTCCCTGCCTCCCAATCAATAATTTAATGTGACTTATCAGAAAGAGAGAGAACTGTTTACTTTAAAACCCCGGATCCCATAAAGGGAGAGGGAAAGACCTAAAACCCACAGAAGCTTGGGGCTTGCGCCCAGGCGGCCCGGCACATCCCAGCAGAAGTGGGGGGTGGTGGTGGGGGGGGGTGTAAGGTGCTGTCCACTGGCCAGAGAAGGGCCCAGGCCCAGGCCCAGACCCAGGCCCAGGCAAGACAGACACGGACTGGAAGGTAAGTGTCCCCTCCCCGAGCACCTAACAACTCCCCTGTGTGAACCGAGCTGTTCTTTGGGGGGGGGCCACAGACTCTCAGAAACGGAGGTGTGCCGAGTCCCAGGGGTTTCCAAAGACCCCGCACGGCACCTGAGCAGCGGCAAGTGTTACCTAACCACAGCCTATTTGAGTTTGTCTGCAGTGATGATTGTGTTTCTCCGGAAAGCCCGAGAAAGCCGGACACCTTTCTGGGGGTTCCAGCAGCGGAAAGGGCAGCTAGGGGGGAGTCGAGGGCCCAGAGGCGGCCTGGACTTTTGTGTCCTTGGGCCAACACGGAGCCCTTTCCTGTTTTATGATGGTCTGATTTAACAATAACACCAGACCTTCAAACAAGACCCCACCAGCAAGATAATTGGAATGAGGGGGTTTGGCCAGGAATCCCACCCCTTCCCCATGCTTTGGGGCTAGCATGCCAGCAAGGCTCCCCGTGTTTCGTTCTGGTGCTTCTGGAACGCCAGCCTCAGAGTCGTTCTGTCCAGCCTACGGTTCCCTGGACAGCCCTGAAAACAGCTGGACGCTCGCACAGAAACAAAACCGGTTTCTAGGAATCCCCAAGCCTCCGCAATTCTCTTTAAAAAGAGCCTGTTGAGACCCCAACTTGCCTGAGAATTTTCCCCATGATCCTTCCCTCACTCCTGGTGGGCAATAAATGTGGATAATAAATGCAGGCATAAGGAACTTTCCAGATGTTTCCCTTGTAGATGGATTGCAATGAAAAAAAAAAAGAAAGAAAGAAAGAAATGGGTCTTTGCTCTCTGTTGACAAGAATATTCTATTTTAAAATTTCCATGTACTTTCAAAATGACAAGGCTCAGGTATGTGATACTGACTTCCTTTGCCTTTATCTAGACTATAACAGCCTAAAAGAATCAAGCTGATGCCTTTAATACGTCTGTTTGAAATGACAGTAATTGTGAATTCGGAATTCAGAAAAAGCATCTCCATTTATCTTTTGCTTTTAAAGAAATGTTTGGTTTTAATGCTGATGGGTTAGGTTTGCAGTGAGGTGACACTTCACAGACCCAGCAAGCACTCAGTCCTCTGGGGTTGGCTCTAGAACATTCTCAGCCCGTGGGAAACAAAATCTAAAAGCAAAGACAAGCTGCTCGCACCCAGATCCATTGTGAGAAAGAATGGCGAGTTTTGGGGTCTATCTGGTACTTTGGAATCTAAGACAATTTGCAAGGAGTCGCAAGGCATAACGAATAGTTACAGTTACAAAGGCCTCTTCCTTAATGAACTCGCCCTCCCCATTTATGAAAAGAAATCCATCACATAAAAAAGGGAGCAAACCCAGGCTAGCCTGTGTTTCACACCCCGGGCTCAGTGGGAAAACTGCATTCTGAATTGACCACAGCAACTAAAAATGTCTAGACGTTCAGTCCAGGTTGGGATGGTGAGGAACAAGAGAGGGGGCCACTGCACAGAAATTTAATTTTAATAGACAGCCATTTAGGAATGCTTCACACGCGACCTCTCTCCAGAAGTAAGAGGATCCCTCAGGCCTTTTATTTTATTTTTAATTTTTTTAATGCTTTTTATTTATCTTCGAGAGAGAGACAGAGCACGAGCAGGGGAGGGCCAGAGAGAGAGGGAGACCCAGAATCCGAAGCAGGCTCCAGCCTCTGAGCAGTCAGTACAGAGCCCGACGCAGGGCTCGAACCCACGAACCATGAGATCATGACCTGAGCCGAAGTCCGGACGCTTAACCAACTGAGCCACCCAGGCGCCCCCCTCAGGGCCTTTCCAGCTGCAGAAAACTTTGCTGGCATTTGCACACGTTACCCTGAATAACATTCAACGTCTTTGCCTCATGCATTACTTTTTTTTTTTACAGGAAGTAACAGGTGTAATCATTTCCCAACCTGCTTCTAAACATCCTGTTCTTTATTAACTGGTACTATTTAAGGGCAGTTGTTAAATTTGAAAATACTAGAACAAAAGATTTTTTTTTCAAGCTGCCCAATGAGAAATGTCTTTGAAATTAAAAAAAAAAAAAAAAAAGAAAAAAAAAAGATCCAAGTAGATCCTGGCATTAACCACTGCTAATTTTTTCAATTATGGTATATTATTGGATGGCATTTGAAAAAAACTGAAAACATTCTACTTGCTTGTTTATGCTGTTTTGCCAATTGACATGTTAACCGCTCCTACAGAAACAAAGAAATAATGAAAGATGAGGGCCATTCTAACTATGTTTAAAAATCGTTCACAAGGCTGAAAACATAATAGGCACTCAATAAATACGTGTTTTTCGATGGATGCAATAAGACGATAAAATTGTTCTGCATAATAAAGTCTTTCACTAATAACTTGCCAGGAAATTAGCCTGAAGCTTCTCTCTCTGCACAGCACTAATTTTGAAAGCTTGTCCCCAAAGAACTGTAAGCTCTAACCTCCCAATTTCAGAACAGTGTTTTGCAAGAAGGAATTTTTATTACAGAGCCCGCCAAAAAAGAAAGAAAGAAAGAAAATCTTTAAAAAATTGTTTGAATTCTAATTAGTGTTCTCATTATGAAAGTACCACATTGATTGCAGAAATGAACAAAGGCAGAGAAGCAAAAAGGAGGGCGAAAAAGCCAAACTAGAATTCCACCACTCAGAGATAACGAGGGTTAACATCTGATGTTTTTGCCCCAGGCTTATATGCACTTGTCACTGAAAGGAGCTCATACTACGTTCGTGGTTTTGTAAACTACCTGCTTCATTCAATAAAATACCTTGAATCTTTTTCCAAGTCAGCAACCGTTTTTCTACAATGTCACCTTCAACGACCAGATTATATTCTACATATATTACCTACCTTTTTCCTCTCATTGGCCATTTGGGTTGCTTGTAATGGTTGCTGTTGTACACAGTGCCTCTGTGGACAACCTTACAGGTTGTCTGCACATTGGTAGACAAGAAAATCTTTTCTCCAAATTCAAGGGCTTTTTCCTTGAGACAATTTCTTGGACCAAAGAAATAGAAGTTTTGGTAAATAGAAAGCGGTTTGGCAAGCTTTACCTGGAACGCGTGAACTTCCTCCTCTCTTCTTCCCTGTTTACTCTTGCTTCCCTTCTCTGTCTTTTGCAGACTGTGGAGACGCCTCAGGCACACGGGGGCCACCCGGAGAAGTGGAGACACGCTCAGACCCCGCTGCAAGAGCCTGAGAGGTGAAATGGGTCCAAGCCTTTGCCAGATGGAGAGTTCTGCAAGTTCTCTTCCAGTTCACCTCCCAGGGCTTCTTCCTAACTGAGGCCAGGACATTTCTGGAGTCTCTTGTCACGGTCAACAACATCCCATGAGAGGCCGGGAAGTGGGGGTTTCTGTTCTAAGTCCCGCAGGCAAAGCCAGAGCAGATGAGCCTGACTATGGGGGAGGAACCCGAGATAGTTCATGACAAGAGCGTGTCCACCATGGCTGTGCCCAGAGTGCCAAGAGTTGGCGTGACTGGGGCCATCTGGACTTCTAGAGTTTGTATTCGGTGTGAGTCATGGCAAAGCCGTCTGAAGAGAGCAGGGCTACCAGTGGGCCATGTGGCACATTCCTGCTACCTTGCAAATGACCGCACCCTGTCAGGGCAAGTGAGAGTCTCGGACTGAACCAGAAGAAGTCAGTCGCTTCGCAGGAGGGTAAGCAAATCAACACACTCAAGAAGGTAAGGAAAAAAGGAGGCAGGGTTCAACCTCCAATCCCATGGAGACTGAGAGACTTTTGTAATGTGCTAATAACTGCACATTCTAGGTTGAAGAGGGTGATTTCGTGGTCTGCATATGAATAAGAGCCATTTTTACGAAAAAAAAAAGCCAAAGGGTGCATATTCAGTTGTTAAAAAGGGGCCAGTTTTATGGCCACAGCAAGGTTCTGGCCAAATGGTAACCACTCAGTTATCCTGGGGGAAAAAAGAAACCGGCCCCCAACCTTTGCCTTTCCTAGCATTTGGGGGAAAATAAAGGATCAGGTGAAAATGGTTTATTTCCTCTTCTTCTCCATCGTGGGCAGGAGTTCAAATAGCAGTTAGAAACCATTTTTAACAGGAAACCCAGGAAAACAGAAGGGATTTATTCATAGGAGGCTCCCTTTTGCTAGAAAATGAGTATTATTAACAAAAAATTGAACAGTTCCTCTCTCTCCATTTCCCCCCTCTCCTTACCTCCCTTCATCTCCCACCCACTACTATGGTGGAAAATGACTATGGCGAATAAGATTTAAAACCTGAGCACCATCGGATGCCTTCGCATCCGATGTATGTTCCTGAGAGTAAATTACAGCACATTCAAACGCCACATCCCCATGCAAAATAATGCCAATCTCCTTAGACTGCAGAATTTACTGGCAATGGATGGGGATCGACGAGGAGGTAAGAGCTGAGGAGGACCCATTGATCTGGTCGTATTATTACAGTTTACAATACGGTCTTCCACGGAGTCTTTGTCTCCTAAAATCAGTTCCCGCTAGGGATTCTCTGGCTCTTAACCCTCTTAGCAAATCGATGCAAACAGATTTCCCATCCACTTCCATAGGGTGTCTCATTCCTGCCGGTGGGAGGCCTTTGCGGGGGTGGTAACCAAGCACAAGGCAGCGGGTCCCTTTGGTTGCTCAACTGTTCCCGACAGAAGCCTGACATCTTTGCCTTCCTGTTGCTCAAGACGCTCCCTGGTCGTGACCCCTGTTTTCTCTGCTCAGGTCACTCTGTGGAGCTGGGAAGCTTCCCTGATGGTGGCCACGGGCAATGGTGGAATGTGGAGGTGATGTTAGCACCTTCGTGGCTACAGATTTTCCTTAGCAGAGCTGTGGAGTGTGACAATGGTGTTTGTGTCCAAACTGTCAAACGCCATTATCACACTAAATAGCTACTGTTAGGCCATCCCTCCGCTCGATAAACGCCTTGGCATCCGTTCGGTTTGGGCAAGAAGGTTTATGTTATAGCAGTGTGTGTTCCCAGTCCGGAATCCCGGAGCGAATTCAGGCCTGTTGGCGCTCAGAGCCGGTACATCACCCAGACTTTAGCTGAGGATGAATTTTCTTGATTTCTGGAGTCAATAAAAAATAGGGCAGTGCTCCCCAGAGCACCCACCACAAGGGCAGGCGTGCGGTCGTTGTTCAACCCGTGCGTATTGAGTTGAGTAGTGAGCGAAATGTGAGATGCGGAAGCAAAAAGTGGGTCAAATCTAGGATAAATAAACCACAGGGTTCTAGGAGCAAAAGTAAGGCGTGCGGGTTCCTCACTCTGCATCACACAAAAGCAATCTTCTAATAAACGTTCACGTGGCTTCACTGACCTTCCCGAAATTCTAGGACGTGTTCGATCTCCACGGATTTTCACCACGGTCGAGGCTGATTACCTCATGCGCGTGCGAGGTTCTTTTTCCTTATGTTTCAATGAATTGCCATCAGGAAATTACACATGAACTGGGTGTGAGTTGCCATAGCGAATCTGAACATTCTAAACCCAAGCAGCTTCCGGGAAAATTGGACCAGCTGGGTGTTCTTGTTTGAAACACATTTTTTTTTTTTCTCTTTTTCTTCTCTGAGATGCGTTTAAAGTAAGGAGTGGGTTCTGTGCGGGCCTGAAGCTTCTTTCCCCGAGACTTGGCTAAACGAGCTCGTATATGTTTAATCCAACTGCAAGGTTTGGAACAACCCTCAGAAACAAGGTCATTCGATCATTCAACCATTCATTTATCAAACAAATGTGTATTAAGAGGCTACCACGTGCCTGGCTCTGCCCTAGGCCCTGCGGATACTTTTAAGTGAAATGTGTCTGACATCCTTTCCAGCAACGAGCCGAACTGTGCCAAACAACTCCAAGCCCCTTGCTGGAGGGCACCACGGGGAGTGCAGTCCATACAGCAATGATACACTGTAACGGCTCCAAGGTCCCGAGAAACTTCCATCCAAAGAGGAGGTCGGCCTCTCCTTCCACCTTCCTCTTCTTCCCTCCTGGCATCATCCACTGTCAGGAGGAGAGCCAGCCTCCCCCACCCCGAAATAATTAATACACTGACATTCTTTCATCTGTCCTTCTGGAAAGATCACTCACTGAGGAAGTGATGATCGAGGGCTCTGGGGTATACGGGTCGCCCCCTCGCACACTATTTCGTCCCATCCGTGCAACACGGCAAAGATGACAGGCGTGGGGTTCCTTCCACCGGTGACAAGCTGAGACTGAGAACGGCCCTGGAGTTTTCTAGAAGGGCAACCGCAGGTCAACATGGGTCTCCTAAATCCGAAGGTCTGTCCTTTACCTGTGGCCTTCCTCCTTGCCCCGATTACTCCACAGAACCTCCTGCTTCATAGCCCAGAAGCTGGTCACCTGTCTGCTCTGTCAAGGGACTCTGAGGGACAGCCTGTCAACTAAGAGATGACTCATATGACAGTGTTTCCTTGGGAGAGTTCATAATGCAGAGAAAGTCAAAAGCAGCGAAACACCATAATCGTGAAGTGGAAGGGAGGGAACATCCCAGAGTTAGTGTCGGGGTCCAGAGGGGGGTGGCCTAACTGCCCAGACGCGGAGTGACCCGGCCAACTGATGTGGCACATCCCGACCCAGAGTCTCAGGATGTGGGCCATTCCCAGGCTCAGGGACCATGCAGAGATGGCCTCAGGCACCCCTGTCCCTCATTCCCACTTGCCCTGAGATTTTCTTCAGGCAAAATTAAACAGGAAGCAAACGGAAGGACATTCTACATCTTTTCTCCTCCGTTGGCTTACCGAGTGGCTCATTATGATTCCTGCCTGGGTTAGTTCTGCATCTGAGATTGGGGACCGTTTCCTATAGATCTCTAAGGAACACACAGAAGGCAAACCCACTCCCCATTTTATTTCTGAAGTTGATTTATTTATGATGAGAGAGAGAGTGAGAGAGCTTGAGCTCATGAGCCAGGGAAGGGCAGACAGAGAGGGAGGGAGAGAGAGTCCCAAGCGCTGTCAGCTCGGAGCCCGACGTGGGGCTCAACCTCAGGAACAGTGAGATCACGACCTGGGCCTAAGTTGAGTCAGACGGTTAAGCGACTGAGCCCCCTAGGCGCCCCCACTCCCCATTTGAGAGCCCTGTCTCCCTCCACCCCGCTGCTCAAATCTCTCACTGTGCATCCTTCTGTGGCTCTGCTCTCTTCCCCTCCACTGCCCGGGACGTGATTCCTGCAGGGTTCTCCAACAAAGCATTCCCAGGGGACACTTCCTGACTCCCAGTAGAGGCTGTACAAGGCAAGGGTCCACTTGGCAATGCAGGTAAGGTCACACTCGAGCTGAGAGGCGGCAGAGGGCCCAGGTGGCCGCGCTGAGGTGCTTTCTTCCCCGGGACACAGGTCTTACCCTGTGAGCCATACCAACGAGCTTCATCTTAGTCCGACGTGACCCGCGAATGTGCTGGTTGCCGCTTAGAGCCTGTCCCATGTCCCATCCGTCCCCAGAGGAAGTTTTGTGAACTGGCTCTTCGACACATTTTTTTCCCCTGCACTATTCTTAAATCTATATTTTCCACTTGGTGTGGTTTTTTTTTTTTAATTTTTTTTATGTTTATTCATTTTTGAAAGACAGAGAGAGACAGAGCATGAGCAGGGGAGGGGCGGAGAGAGAGGGAGACACAGAATCCGAAGCAGCCTCCAGGCTCTGAGCCGTCAGCCCAGAGCCCGACGCGGGGCTCGAACTCACGAACCGCGAGATCGTGACCTGAGCTGAAGTCGGACGCTCAACCGACTGAGCCACCCAGGTGCCCCCACCTTTTTTTTTTTTTTTTAATTCTTCATTTTTCCACTTGGTGTGGTTTTTGAATCAGAAGACACTAGGATGTTAAACTGGACACCAGTTTCGGCTTTGTTCCAATGAGGAAATTGAAGCTCAGAACGGTTGAGGGACGTGCCCGAGGCCAGTCAACTCGTCTGTGGGCGAGCTGGGCCCAGGCTTCGCCACCTCATGCCTGTGGTGTTTTCTGGTGTTTCTACTGCCTGCCAAGAATAAGCACAAAGAGAGGTCAAGCAGTACTTGCCGAACGAGGGACTGGAGGCCCTGTAAAGTCCCCTTTCCTTTTATTCCTCTGAGAACTGTCTCCTTTAGGTTTCAAAGGGACGCTCCCGAGTGTGATATTCTAGAATTTGGTGGATGGGTCCACCTTCGCCTCCCCCCGCTCCCGACATCATCTGCCGTTCCCTGGAAAGACGTGGGTTGACTGGTTACTTTGTGTCTGGTAACGTACCGAGCTCTGGGGACACAAAGGAGGCTGCGTCCCTTCTCTGCTCTCAATCTAGCAGCTGGACAGTGGTCTCCACGAAGACGTTTAAGACCTCAGCATATTAGACGCCATCACAGAACCAGAGAGCAGGTATCCGAGCGAACAGGGCCTTTGGTTCCCACTGGCCCTGGTTCAGACACACTGAATCTTTGACATTATAATCCTTTTTGGAAAATAATCACTCACGTTTATTTTGGTGATACAGTTGCCAACAGGCTATAGATAAAGGGCACTTTGTTGCACACCAGGTGGCTGTGCCGAGCGCATAAAGGTTTTTTACTTTTGCTTTGCAACCGGGGAGCATGGTGAACAGCATAGGAAGTGCTGACGGGGCCCTCGCAGGGGTTGGGGGATGGGTTAGAGCACTTTTCAATTCGGTGTCTGAGGAATCTGCATTTCTGGAAGGAGCTGGGTAGGCTGTGAGCCGGTTGTCTTTCACAGTGCGGTCGGCGTTGATTTTCACACCACCAGGCCATCAGGCTGATTCCTCCCTTGCTACCCCCTGGCCCATCACACAAAGCCTCGTCCCAGACCAGCGCAGAATGTCCGCTCTCAGTTTCCCCTCGCTTGGGACAGGCTGGAGGAAGCTGCCGGGTACAAATCCACGCACCCAAGGTGTGCCATTGCTTCTCTTTGACATCCCGGTTTCCTTCCAAGCTTTCTGAAGGAAAAGGAAAGGTTCCAAAGCCCATCCGGGTTTACAAAAAAAGTATGGGGCGCCTGGGTGGCTCAGCCGGTTGAGCGTCCGACTTCGGCTCAGGTCACGATCTCACGGTCCGTGAGTTGGAGCCCCGAGTCGGGCTCTGGGCTGACGGCTCAGAGCCTGGAGCCTGCTTCGGATTCTGTGTCTCCCTCTCTCTCTGACCCTCCCCCGTTCATGCTCTGTCTCTCTCTGTCTCAAAAATAAATAAAACATTAAAAAAAAATTAAAAAAAAAAAAGTAGACGGCCTCCGAAAATTCCAAAGGGCTTGGTCGTAAGATAGCCTACTTTAGACGGCAGGGTCACCATACGTGTCCTGAAAGAAAAGATGGACGTGACACAAATGTATTGTGTACTCAGAATACTTAGACACCGTGCGTAGGATGCACAGATGAGCAAGGCATTCATGCACTCATTCATTCATTCATTCACTCATTCAAGCAACATTCAGCCCCGTGTTCTTACTATGTGTCCGGCATTATGCTAGTCTCCGGGAATTTAAAAATAAGATGCTTCCTCCAGAATAGAGTGCTGGCAACCTAGTGAGGACACAGACGGGCAAATGGGTAACGGCAGAGCCGAGCCTCAGATTCTTTGAGGTAGGTGTGGGGTGTCACGGGGGCCTTTAGGAAGGAAATACCGCCGGTGGCAGGTCAGAAAGGCAAGCGCCAGAAGGAGACCAGGTGGATCTCCAACCTGGGCTGAAGTGAATATCCTCCTGTTCACCCGCCCTTTGAGCCTGGGGCCACGCTTGGGAATACTGCCCCCTCGTGGTAGGATATGCCCTGCACTTGGGAATACTGCCCCCTCGTGGTAGGATATGCCCTGCATTTGGGAATACTGCCCCCTCGTGGTAGGATATGCCCCTGCACGTCAGAGCGCCAGGCGCCCCCAAGGGTCTCAAGTTTGCTACCCCAGCGTTCCCACTTGACTCCGTTCAGAGCTTCCCTGACAGCAGAATTGGGCGTTTTCTTTGAGAAGTCAGTTTTCAAAGGCTTGAAGGGGACGGAGGGAGCAGCGGAAGCCATCGTTCTAGCGAGTGTCCGCTGGCCTGTTAAATGGACCAGGCAAGAACTAATCTGGTTCCACCTAGAGAACAAGTGCCTTCCTTTTCTCTTCGCTGGCACAGTTGGCCCGGACAAAAGCTCATTACAGCCCTTCCTGTTTCTTAAGGCTGCCTGTCTTCTAAGCACCGCCCCCTGTCGCGCTTTTCCACTTGGCTTCCAATTCCAGTTGGGTGCAAAGAAGTCGGAGGTCGTCTCCCCCTATTTGGATGCACCGGATGCTGTGTTTACCGTCGTTCTCCCTGAGCCCTACGCCTGAGAATTCCCAGGTCTCGTCTACATCTCTGCACGAGCTCAGGCCATCTCAGCAATTGGAGGGAGGGGTAATGCTGGACTGGGTAAAACAGGGAAAGGGCCGCTGTATGCGAAACCAAAAGGAGGTGGCGGCAGACTACCCCCAAATGTAGGTCGTGTGTCAGGAAATTTTGATTGCAAGAAGCAATGTTTTCTTAGATTATCTCAAGCAATTCATTCTTATGGCAGCGCTTCTGAAGTACCTGCTAGATATAAGGCACTGAGGTGCAGAAAATTTCTTGGCAGGGGCCACACAGCACGAAAGGGACCGGAATCACCCAGAAGCTCCTGGTCACCAGTTTGGGCCTCGTAGAAAGTGGCAGATAGTCAGGATTCATGAGTGTTCCAGGGACTGGGGTGTCTGGTCTCCCCCAAGGCTCTAGAAATAAATTAAGCCTCTGGGGCGCCTGGGTGGCTCTGTCGGCTCAGCCTCCAACTTTGGCTCAGGTCACGATCTTGCGGTCTGTGAGTTCGAGCCTCGCGTCGGGCTCTGTGCTGACAGCTTGGAGCCTGGATCCTGCTTCGGATTCTGTGTCTCCCTCTCTCTCTCTCTCAGCCCCTCCCCTGCTCCTCTCTCTCTCTCTCTCTCTCTCTCTCTCTCAGAAGTAAATAAACATTAAAAAAAAATTAGAAGTAAATTAAGCCTCTACCATTAAGGTGATTCCTTTGTTCCCTTTTTCTGTTCTCCCTGTTATCATATCTCTGTCCATCCTTACCCACCGTTTCTGCTGACCTATAACTACTTTCTCATACCTTCTGCTAATTCTGGGGTCTCAATGGCCCCCGCTACTTAACGGCCTCCACTTGCCTGCCATGCGTGGTGTCATTTCAGTTTCTCTACATGCCAACAAGTGACTTCTCCCCCCCCCCCCCCCATATCTCCAGTTTGGAGCCCGGAGCCACAGGACTGATTGACTCGGTTAAGCTGTGTGTTCCCCTTGGCGTAGAGCTTTCCCTCTAAGCCAGGACAGGCTGCTGGTCAACCTTTGGGGCAGGAGAAAACGAAGGGGGTATGTACGAGGAAGTCTAACGCAGGACTTCATGTGTAGACTTTACTCCGAGCAGGGGCTATCCATTCTCCAGATGGAAAGGTCGGGGAAGAATTCTCAGGGAAGGGAGTTGACATGTGTGAAGTCCTAGTGAGATAGAGTTTGGAGCAGCCAAAGAGCGTGAAGCTGTCTGATGTGGCAGGAGTGTGATTAGGAAGCCGAGATTAGGCTAGAGAGGGGCTGGGGGGCTGGCGTCCCTGGCAGCAGGAGGGAGGAGGGACAGGTGAGGTGGGCAGGCATGATGGCCATCACTTTTTCACGGTCGTGCAATTTGCTGATGGCTCATCAGGGCCCGGGGTTGACAGCCTCCAGCCTGTGGATCCAAGTTCAGATGGCTGCCTGCTTTTGTAAGAACTAAGCACGATTTTTGTGTTTTTCAATTATTGAAAAAGCAGTCAAAAGAAGAATACTATCTCATGACATGTGCAATTCATATGCAATTCAAATTTCAGTGTTAATAAATAAAGTTTTATTGGAATTTACAACCGTTCCCATTGGCCCAGACTGGCCCAGTTGGGAACTGACCGTCTTAGTTCCGAGCAAATTGGGATGGTCGTCACCTGGAAGGCAGCCAGGCTCACTCATTTACATCTTGTCTGTGGCTGCTTTCGTGCTCCGATGACAAACTTGAGTAGTTATGACAGAGGCCATATGGTTCAAAAAGCCTAAGATATTTCTATCTGGCCATTTATAGAAAAAGTTTGCTGACCTCTGATCAAGACCAATGAAAACGTAGATCATTTATCTGATAAGGCAACGGAATATGACTGATTGTTACTTTAATGAGCGTGTTGACTATGCCTATTTATTTTCTCCATCGGAAGCTGATTCATTTTTAAAACCTAAATTAGATTGTGTCACTCTCCCACTCGAGATCCTTCAATGGCTTCCCATCCTACTGGGAATAAGATCCCATGCCTCCCTCTCAGGCAGACCTCATCTTTTTCCTTCTCTTCCTCTGGCTCATTCCACACCATTCCTACCCCCTTGCTGTTCCCCAAATATGCCAAACGTAATCCTGCCTCAGGACCTTTGCACTTACTGCTCTCTGTATCCAGACCCTGTCTCCCAGATATATGCATACCTCGTTCCTTCACCTCATTCCTGTTTCAATTCAAAGTTGTTTTTTCAGCGAAGCCCGTGCCTTCAGCATAACACTCTTTCCTTCTTGACATTTCTTATTTACTTATGTTCTACGTCTCTACTAGAAGGTCTGGCACATGGGGACAGGGACCTCGCTCTATCCTTGCTCACAGAGCAGTGCTGATCACGTGGTGGGTTTGCGATAAATATTTGTCAGATAAATAAGTGGTTGGTGAAGTTACGAATCTTATGCGTCGGGGGGGCCTGGGTGGCTCAGCCGGTTAAGCGTCAGCTCTTGGTTTCGGCTCAGGTCATGATCCCACAGTCTGTGCGATCGAGACCCACATCCGCCTCTGCGCTGACGGCGTGGAGCCTGCTTGGGATTCTCTCTCTACTCTCTCTCTGCCCCTCCCCCACTCGTGCACGTGCATGTGCACACGCGCACTCTCTCTCTCTTTCTCAGAATAAATAAACTTAAAAAAAAATCTTATGCGTGTCTCCAGGGCCACGTCCCCACTCATTGGACCATATTTCCACCAATCAATATTTTATTGTGGCCAATATTGGTCCTGTTACAATTCCATAGCTGCCTGTCTCTGGCATCCACTGGCCTCTTTTCCTGCCAAACACCTTGTATTTAACCATCTGCACATCTGCTCTGTGGATGTCTCGTGCCAGATGCCAACCTGAGATGCTGCCATTTCTCAGGCAGCGTCCTAAGGACGGATCCTGGGCCCAGCGGTGGAATCAGGGTGATTCTTCAACCTGTGAAGCCGGCAAATGACAGTGTATGCATCGATGCCCTTGGCTAGGATGAGCTGTCATCTGATGGCCAAGAGCGTCCTCCACCCTCGGAAAGCCCGAGGAGCTCTGATTTTAAGCCACGGGAGTTAACTGTGAGCCACGCTGTCTAGTCTGTTACAGGCCCCCCTGTGGGGCGCCCTCCGCTCTCCAGGACCTCGTGGTGATGGATGCTTGTGCTCTTAGTACTCAAGCTGGTGCCACTGGGATGCTCTCTGCTGCTGGAAGGTTCCTCCCTTCGGCCCTGTCCCCAGATTTCAGGGTCTTCTTTTCCAAGAAGCTCTCCTGCAAAGGCAGCGGCTGGCAGTCTCTTAGGCAAGGACAGAGGCCCCCACTCGGCTCAGCTCCCTCCGTGCCCTGGGGCCCGCTCTTAGGTTGGCCCTTTGTTGCCATTTCGATCACCTCCAGGTCAGAGTTCCGGGGCTCTCTGGGCCCAGCCCGGGGACTGCTGTGACTTACAGGCTGACTGACCCCACGGAACACCAGCTGGCTGAGCCAGAACTGCCAGGCACACGGGCACACGGGGGTGCCGTCCACATTCTCCCTGAGGCTGCGGGAGGGAAGCGCGCCCCCAGGGTCTCTCCAACCGCAGCCGCAGACATGTGGGCTGGAGAATTCTTTGTTACTGGCGACTGTCCTGAGCACCCTGGGACGTTTAACCGGATGCCTCGAGAGTCCTCCCTGTTCTGACAAACCAAAAATGTCTCCAGACGCAGACAAATATCCCATGGGGACAACATCCCACGCCGTCGAGAACCACGGCCCTAAAGCAGCTGTCCGTCTCGGCTGGGAACTTCGGGACGAGAGGTAGGGAGGACACTAGGTTCAGAGGGGCTGCTGGCGAAGACCAATCTTGAAGTCAGTCCGATAACAGCAAATGGCCCACACGGCAAAGTATGTTTGCAGGGTGAGCAAGAGAGAAGCAAGGGCAGAGCTGGGCTGGGAGTCAGAGGACACGAGGAGGGATGCGACCATGCGGGTGCGGGGAAGGGTCTCAGGGAGGGGTGGGACGTCTTCGGGTCACAAGGGACACACCGGGGCCTCTGTCTGCTCTGGCTTCGGCTGGGACCCCTCCCAGCTCCTCCTTACTGTTTTCGAGGCCCAACCTGCCTGAAGCCACCCCCCCCCCCCACCCACCCTTCATGCAGGGACGATACTTACTGAGTCCCCACCCATGCCAGGCTCCGGGGATGTGGAGAGAAGACGTATTTCCGTCGTTAGGAGAATAGCGAATCAATGAAGCCATTGCACCCAAGGATAAGGAGATAGAGGTATCAGGGGCTCTGAGGGCATAGACGTGGGGCTCAAAGGAAGGCTTCCTGGAGGAGGTGACATGTAAGTGGAAACGGAGGTGTTTCAGACAAATGAGGAGGGAAGAGTCGTGGCATAGGTGTCTAGGGTGCTACCACCTAAAGGTCTTTTAAAAGGAAACCAATGTTTCGTTCTGCTCTCAACAGAGCCTGAAGAATAAAGCAAACCACACAGCACTTGGGGCCTAGTGGGGCGGCAGAACCAGAAAAAGTCACAAAAGGGGGAGGCATAGGGACAAGAGAAACCACACCTCAGCTGTGACCCTTGACCCGTAGCATCAGCATCGCCTAAGACCTTGCTAGAAATGCACATTCTCTGGCCCAGCCCAGACCCCTTAAAGCAGAAACTCTGGGGGTGGGGCCCACAGCCTGTGTTTGAACACCGCCCCCCCCCCACCACCACCAATGCCCGCCCAGGCCCTGGCAATTCTGCTGAATCCTGGAGCTACAGGCCTGGCCCACTGAGGCATTTATTAGTGTTTAATGAGACAGCAACGAGAATCAATCAACCAGTCCCTCTTGCCTCGGAAAAGAGAACAGCAGAATGTTCTCAACCTTGGCTGCACTTTAGAATCACCCTGAGGGTTTTTTTGAAAACCCCAGTGCTCAGGCCAAGTCCCAGAACAATGACACAGGAGTCTCTGAGGGGGACCCAGCCACGGACATTTCTAAAGCACGCTAGGTGACGCGAATGCACTGCCAAAATTGGGCACCGCAGTTGTAAGAGAAGGTATTAACGAGATCCTCTGCTTTGAATGACGGAAAACTTATTTTTAAATAGGAGAAACACACATAAAATGTATGTATCAGGTAACAAGCGAGAGAGACAAACTGGAACTTTCTTTTTCTCTCCTTTAATAACAAACTCAGGAGGCTGGGGCACCTGGGGCTCAGTCAGTTGATTTGGCTCGGGTCATGATCTCATGGTTCATGAGTTCAAGCCTTGTATCAGGCTTCGGATCCTCTCTCTCTCTCTCTCTCTCTCTGACCCTCCCCTGCCCCCTGTCTCTCTCTCTCAAAAATAAATAACATTTAGAAAAACAATCAGGAGGCAAAGAGCCTAGGACTGGGGCAGCGGCTCTACAATGTCTTTAGCAATTTGGGTTCTCTGGATGGCCATGCCTTCCTGTCCTCATGGTTACAATGTGGTTGCTAGGGCTCCAGCTATCAACTTCATTCTCCAGGAAGGAAAACTTAAAGGCTGAAGGACAAAAAAGGGTAGCTGCTTGCTAACTCAATCCCCTTATTATTTCTTTTATTTTTAATTTTAATTCCAGTACAGTTAACATACTGTGTTGTATTAGTTTCAGGTGTACAATATAATGATTCAACAATTCTCTACGTTACTCAGTGCTCATCATAAGTATACTCTTAATTCCCTTCACCTATTTCACCCATTCCCCCCACACTTCCTCTCTGGTGACAATCAATATGTTCTCTATAGTTAAGAGTCTGTTTCTTGGTTTGTCTCTTTTTTTCTTTGCTTGGTTTTTCTGACTTATTTCACTTAGCTTCACCCATACTCTCTACCTCCATCCATAATATTGCAAATGGCAAGATTTCATTCTTTTTCATGGCTGAGTAATATTCCATTGTGTGTGTGTGTGTGTGTGTGTGTGTGTGAACGTGGGGGCAGGGCACGCACTTTTAGCAAGTCTGGGGAGTCTGTTCCTGCTGAGCCCGTTCCGCAGGTGTCCCTGTGTCCAGGCTGGGCGCAGGGGGAGGGAATGGCACCACCAGCTCTTCTGTTCTTGGAGCGGTCCCCTCGAGGTGCCTGTGTCTCCAGCACATGCTCCGAGATTAGGAAACAAATCTCCTTTGTAAGTAAATCTCCTTCCGGAATACTCCGGGTGCTTTTCAAACCGCTGCTTCTATGCTGTGTCTCTGTAGGGCTGTTTGCGGTGCTGTCTCTTTAAGGGCGAGGACTCAGTTTCCTACCACCTCCAGCTCTCCCGGAGCTGCTGGGTTTTAAAATTCCTGGTGATAAGCCCTACTGCTCGTTAGGCTCCTCTGGTTTTCAAAGCCAAACGTTATGGGGATTCGTCTTCTCTGTGCTGGTTCCCCCTGGGCCTGGGCAGGAGGGGGTCTGCTCCTCTCCCCTCCCGGCGCCCATCACATCCCTCCCTCCTGTGGCTAGTCCCTCAAGTCTCTGCCCTTCCTAGCCTCTTCAGTGTGGCCTCTTCTGTACATTTGGCTGCGGAGAGTGTGTTCTCTTTGGGTCATTTTCTGGGTTATTGACACTGATGTGGATGTTCTGTCGGAGGGCTTAGGCTTTTCCTACTCAGCCATCTTCCCAGGGAGTCTAGCTTGATCCCCTTTCAAGAACATTCCCGGAAGCCCCTCCTAGAGACTCCTGCCGAGATCTCATTGATCAGAGCTGCAGGAAGGGTACCAAAGGCAAAGTCCCCTCACCCGGACCCCAGTACGGCTAAGTGTGAGGACTGTCGGGCAGTCAGGCCCAGCATCCAGCTTTAGACAAAGTGAGAAAGGGGTGGCTCACAACTTTGGGAGAAGGCAGAGTGACGTTTGAATCGCCCACTCACGTGCTGTGCACTTAGGACCGACTGCACAGCGTGTGTATCCATACGTGGTATAAATATAAACATATATTTACATGAACTGTGGCAATTCCCTCCAGCTGTTGTGCAGTAAAGATAAAAGGATAAAAATAGAACACACTAAGGTTCTTTGGGGAAACATCTCACAAG
Source organism: Panthera tigris (assembly GCF_018350195.1). Taxonomy (NCBI): domain Eukaryota; kingdom Metazoa; phylum Chordata; class Mammalia; order Carnivora; family Felidae; genus Panthera; species Panthera tigris. The sequence continues at coordinate 76,624,999 of NC_056671.1, forward strand.
CTCCCTGGAAGATGTAATGCCGACGAATGGGGTGACCCATCCAGGGAGGTCTCTGAGTCTCACCCCCTGCGTGAAGGCAATAAACATACCTGAAGCACTGAGGCCAGTGACCTCAGAGGCCAGCTTGAGGGCAGTGACAGTGGGACCCCAGCAAAATGGAGAGATCAGCTAGGATGGTCTGGGGGTGGTCTCCTTTGTGAGTCTCCCCACCCCCCTCCCGCCCCCCCCCACCCCGCCCTGCTTTGATATTCTTCTTAGAGGATCCTAGGGCTACGAGAAGCTAGGGCTTTAGGCTTCTCTTTGGGGTATATCACCCAAAACACCTGCCTGCAAGGCAGAGCGATGGATGAAGCTGAAGATCTGATCTCAGGGGGTGGTCCCGGGGCTGAGCCACGAATGAGCGCCACCAACTCACTGAACGTCCTCTCCATACTCAGCTATCATCTTGAGAAAGGAGGCATTCGGGTGCCGGAACGACTGTCCTCCCTCACTGTCATCAAGCTGAAATGGCATAGTCTACACTGTCAAGAATTGACAGCTGTATACACATGGAGGATGGTGTTATTCTGCTTTCCTGTCGGGCTCCCATCTCTCCTCCACATCTCCGGGTCCACCACCCCTGGGGCCAAGCTTTCCAACAATCCATGGAAGGAGAGGGCAGAGGTGATTCTCCCAGGCAGTCTGTCTGCCTCGTCGCTTGAGACGCAACACATTTCACCCCAAAGGGGGACTTTCTGAACAAAGCAAGTGTTTCGTGACAGGTGAGCATTTGGTCCCCTGATCTCCAGCCACACAGGCGGCGCCTTACTGCGCAGAAGACGCTCTCTCACTTTTAGAAAGTGTTGCTTACATTGTAGTTTGGTGGAACCGGAAATTTCAGAAAAATAAGCTTGAGTGTGGGCTGCTTCCCGGAATGTTCTCTACCCAAGTCACTGCCTTCCTTGTAGGGAATTCCGGACCTGGAGCGCCTCCTTGATGACTTTGCTGAGGGCGGCGGCACTCAGAGGTGTCCTCTTGGGTGTTGTACTGGTCACTTATGCTATCATATCTCAGGGAAAGTTGCAGGGTCGGGATGGTACTCCTGATAAGCTTTGGCCATAGCTCCGTGCAACTCTGTGATACTGTGATTTAGAATAAGAAATATATATTTGGCCTTTGTCCCTGTGTCTGTCTCTGGTAGGCACAGAACTCCCCAAACCCTTGGAATTTCCGAAGAGAGGGGAGCCACCCGTGGCGTCTTTGGTTATTTTAATGAGGTAATTTTTGGAAAGCCCATAGGTGGTCTAAGGATGGGTGGTTTCCAGGGAAACGAGCCTTGTAAGTAAAGGGCTGGGACTTTCTGCCCCATCCTTTACCACCTTCTCCCCCCCTCCCGGGGGGTGGGGTGAGCGGTGTGTTTCGGGGAAGCTAGAGGTTGAATCAATCACCAACGGTCAATGATTTAATCAATCTTGCCTATGTGATGGAGCCTCCATAAAACCCCAAAATGATGGGGTTAGGAGAACTTCCAGGCTGGTGAACCTGTAGAAGGGCACCCAGGAGAGGGCATGGGGACTGCACACGCCCATCTCTCCATACATTGCTCTAAACGTCTCTTCCATCTGGCTGTTCCTAAGTTATATCCTTTTATAATAAACTGGCGATCCCGTAAGTAAAATGCTTCTCCGAGTTCAGGCAGGGCGCCGCTCTAGCAAATGAATGGAACCCGAGGCGGGCGTGAGGGCTTTGGGACCTCCAATCGACAGTCCGTCTTGTGGGGCTGAGCTCTTAACCTGTGGGATCCGATGCTGTCTCCGTGTAGATAAAGCCAGAATTTAGTTAAATAGTAGGACATCCAGCTGGTGTTGCCGAATTGCTTGCTGGTGTTGGAAAACACATTGAACCCTGAATATAAGCGAGGGGTCCCTGTGGGCCAGTCTCCTGAGTAGGGTTGCATCACATCCCGCCACCCAAAGTAACTGAAAGTGAGTCTAGAAATCCCCCTGCAAGGGCTACACCCCAGAAGAATTCAATCAGAAGGTCTGGGGGGGAGGGGGGTGGAACCTAGCGTCTATGTTTTCTGAAGCCCCTGATGCTGCAGTGCCCAGATAAGGCTGAGAACCTCGTTGTTGAGTGAAGGACAATACTCAGAGAAAATGACTCTTGACTAAAGGTCGAAAAGATAAGGAGAGCACCAAGAGACGTTTTTGGAAAAAAAAAATCCAGTGAAAGGGAAGCGTGGAAGGGATTGTTCCAGTAATTCAGAGAAAAATGCCTTGCTCGCTTCTTAAAAATGATTATTCTTTAGGTAACGCTAGCCTGAGGATCAGACAATGGCCAGCGCCCCCAGACATGAGGGCAGGCTGAAGCAATGACAAAGCAGGACAGCGTCCTAGAGAGCCACAGCAGCACCAAGTGAATCGGTTATCCAGGGTGAACTTCTCTGTGGCCTCTTGATTCTGAGAAGTAGCCGGGACTCTTGGTAAACAGTGGCTCCCGCTGGTGAAACTCATCTGCCCAGCAGAGGCTGCCGGGAAGCCCCCAGCTCAGCCAGTGGCTACCCTTCCCGCTCTCCTGCGGGGCTCAGGTGACCTGGTGCCTTCTGCGTGTTGGCTGCCTCACGTGGTGAGGTGCCCTCCTCTCTGCTCCTCTCCCACCTCCTTCCTGGGCAAGCACTACACTCCCCAAGTTCTAGCTGTTCAGGCTGGGTCCCCAGCTACGCCTCCGGCGCCTTGTGAAGCCTCGAAAACAAGCCCAGATTCCCGCACAAAATCTGCAAAGACCTTGCCCCCATTCATGCCCCCAGCCTGCCTCTCCTTCCCTCTCTCAGTGGAACAGCTCCTGTGTTTTCAGGCAGGTTCGCTTGGGGTCGCCCAAGGCCGGTGTTCTCCTTGCTTCTGAACTTGGGTTCTTGAGACGCCCCCCGCCGCCATGGGGGCTCCCTTCCTTTCTTCTCCCTGCTGGTCCCCCACCTCCTTTGATGCCCTGCTCAAAATTCACCTCTTCCAGAAAGATGATCAAAGCCACGCTCACCTGAAAATGGCATGAAGGTAACGCAGACGGGCTTGTCGGTAGTTCCTGGACCGTTGCCAGTCAGAGAGGGCGCCTGGTGCTTGAAAGTGAGAGTTTTTCAAAGAGATGTGCAGCCAAGTTATTAAAACTTTGATTGCTTCACCCCCCCTTAAGAAACTGGATGGCTGGGGTTAATGGAGGGGCCTCTGAGCACGGGACTGATAAAACAGTGTGAAACGACTTGTAAAAACTGAACTCTGAAAAAGCCTATGACATAAACCCATCGTGTGGCACGATTTCTTCTCATTTTTCTCTTAATATCAACAACAGGGGGACATCTAGTTCATTTCCTGCCGGGGGTCATTTTAGGTGACATTGTGTGGTGCTATTTTCTCCCAGGGAAGAGTAAAATGATTTATAAAACTCATTTTTCTATTACAACTAAGAGAGATATTTACAGGTAAATAGTTGTTCTGAGCTAAAAATATATGCGAAAGCTTAGTCGTTATAATAATGACTCAGGTTTATTGAATGGCTCTCTAGGTCAGTTATTTCTTAGACGTAAATTAATTTTCACAGCCCTGAAGGGTAGGTATTATTATAGTCATTTATCCCATGAGGAAGCTGGGGCTCAGAGAGATGAAATCACTCGCCAAACTCACACGGCAGCTAAGCGTTAGAGCCCAGACTAGACCCCAGTCTGTTTGATCCAGAGACTTCCAGATGTGTCCCAGCATACCGCCTTCCTGCTTTGGGATTCCTTCAGCCCTGCCGATCTCATGCCAAGGTCGCAAGGGAAGCTGGAGATTTTAGTCAGATCAGGTTGACATCACTAACGATGCCTTGCCTCTCCGTCAGAGGAGAACAGCCACAGGGATGGGTCGGAGATATTCACGCAGCGAACAAAGGTTCGTCAGAGGGTCTTCTGTGTGCCAGACAGCTTCTAGCTATTGGGATGCAGCAACGAATAAACCAGGAAAAGAAAAATCCTGCCCTCTGGAAACTTATATTCTGGTGCGAGGGAGAGAGGCAAGTTTAAAACAAGTAAAATGTATATTATGTCACATGGTGTTAAAAGCTACAGAAATAAAGCCCTGAAGGGGGATAAGGGAATCAGGGAGGGGAAGTCATTGAAACGCAGGTGGCCAGGAAAGGACTCCGAGAAGATCACTTTCGAGCAAAGACTTGAAGAAGGTGGTGGGTGTCTGGAGAAGAACATTCCAGACAGAGGGGACAGCAAGTGCAAAGGCCCTGAGGCGGGAGTGTTCGAAGAATACAACTCCAGTGTTGCTGGACCTGCGTGATCAAGTGCTGGGATGAGGTGAGACGGGGGGCTTGGGGGAGAGTGCGGGGTCTTGCTGGCCTCTGCAACAGATCGGACCTTCACGCTCAGGAGATGGGAAGCTGCCGGGGTGTCGGGGGGTCCTGAGGAGACAGCATCTTAGGATGTTGGTTTTCCTGGGGTCACTCTGGCCGCTCTGAGGTGGACTCAAGGGCAGAATTGAGGAGACCGGCCAGGAGGCCTCCGCAGAAAGCCAGACGGGCGATCATGGAGCCTTGGGCCGAGAAGGCAGGGGTAGAGGCAATTCTGGATACACTCAGAGGGAAGGGAATGGGACTTGGCGATGGGTGACGTGCTGTGCCTGAGGGGGAGAGAAGAGACCAGAATAACTGCTCGGTGCGGGGCCTGACCTAGAAGGGGAGCTGGGGCTGCCGCTGTCTGAGATGAGGGAAACTGGGAGCAGCAGCTCTGGGTCAAGCCAGTTGGAAACCCAGAGGCAGACGTTGAACAGGCGAGTGGATAGTTGGGTCTGGAGTTCAGAGGGAGGCTCATCTCGGAGTCGGAGGCATATAGCTGGGACCGTTCGCAAGGGCACAGCTCGGGCCCGCGGCACGGCTCGGGGGACAAGGGTCCCGTTTCTCCTGGGTGAACGGCGGCCCCTGGAATTGGGCAAGGAGGTGGCCCTGCCCAGATTAAGTCCACCTTTTTGTGCCTCTGGATCCCTAGGGATCCTGGAATCAGCAGGTGGACGGGGAGACAGGATCGAGGCCGGGGTTTGGCGGGTCGCTTCCAGACCCACCGAAAGAGGGTGTTGGGGGGACGAAGGCTGAGAGCGGCTGCTGGCAGAGGCGGGAGGCCGCAAGTGAGGTAAGCGCTCTACCTGGTGAGCCTCCTGTGGGGAGAACCAACCGGAGCCGGATGGGAGAGGAGGTGGCCTCGGGGTGCTGCGAGGCCGAAGGGGTGGGCGGGTGAGTTAGTACATTTCTCATGGGATTAATAGGGGGAGGGGAGAAGAGGGTCTTCTCTAATCCTCATCCTCCAATTTGCCGAAATGAACAAAAGGAATGAAGTATACGGAAGTGTATCTGATACACAGAGAAACCGGAAAGCAGCTACGATCCAAATCACAGCCCGAAAACAGCATCCACCGTGAACATCTGGGCATGATTGACTTAGCAAGTATTTATTAAGCATCTACTATGTTCCGGGCACTTCAGGGAGTTAGGGATCCCGCAGTAAACAGAGAAGACGAAGATCTCTATCTTCACAGAGCTCACACTCCAATGGGGAAGATCAACACTGAACAAAATAAATGAGTCCACCACACAGCGTATCAGAACGTGGGCACAGGGGGGCTTCTAGAAAGGACGTGAATGAGCACTGTTAAGGTGGGGCACGGTTTGAAATCGGTGGGCAGCCAGGGGGCACCGGGATGGTTTGCTCAATTAGGATGTGGGGGTCACGCCATGGGGGGGGGCCGGGGCAGGGAGAGTCCCTTGGGCCCTGGATTCAGTGGCTACTGATGGCGATGCTTACTTTTCCAGTTTTTGAGAAGGGGAGAGATTCCTCTAAGACTGTGGGAGAGGAAACTGAGGCACCCAGATGAAGCTCTTTCTCCGGGAATGATGAGGGCTGGAGGTGTGGATGGGCTCCAAGAGAACCAGGATAGTTCCTAGGGGCTGATCCCCACCGTGAGGTCTGTGTTTATTTCCTCTGGCCTGCCCCTCCTCGCCCAGGCAAGCGGCCAGGAATGTGGGAAGTGAAAGACAGGGACACTTATGGCTTGAATTGTCTCCCCAAAAACTCATATGTTGAAGCCCTGACCCATGGGATCTCAGAACACGACCTTTTATGGAGATAGTGGTGGTTTTTTTTTTTTTTTTTTTACACCTTTTATTTACTTAAGTCATCTCTATACCCCATGTGGGGCTCGAACTCACCACCCTGAGATCAAGAGTCGCATGCTCCTCTGAATGAGCCGGTCAGGCACCCCTGGAGACAGGGTCTTAACCAAGTGAAATGAGGTCATTGGGGGGGGCCCTAATCCAATATGATTGGTGTCCTTATATGGGAGACATCTGGGCACAGATGTGCACGTGGGGTGAACACCACGTAAAGACCAGAGTCGTGCGGCCACAGGCCAGGCCAGGAGAGACTCCCGGAGCATAGCCTTCCTCAGCACCTCCTGAGATTGGGGCCCTTCCAACACCTTCATCTAGGACTCTGGGCTCCAGAACTGGGAGACAATACACTTCTGTTATTTGAGCCACGCGGTCTGTGGTCCCTTGTTATGACAGCCCCCCAAGACTGACGCAGACGCCAGAGAAAATACCGTGGGTTACTTACCAGCGGGAAGCAGTCGCTGCCTTCTCACTCCTCCTGGAAGTAGACGCAGAAAGAGGAAGTGACGTAATGGAGAGGAAGGTGGAGGTGAGCTACCCATCAGAATTGCTTCTGCTACTAAGATGGAAACTTCCTTCCCCTAAAATAGAAGCGGACAGACTGGCTTTTCACGGGCAAATCCGATCAAGAACATGTGAATTTTGACAAAAGCCTCTGAGATGATTTCTAGCTGGAACCGCTGGGGCCTCTCGTGGAAAGCAGAATTTGAATCATTCTTGATCTGGTGCTACAGTGAGCGCTTGTAAATATTTGTTCATTGAATCACTAAGTGCAAGTCTATGCTCACGTGACCACGCAGACATGGCGCCCATCTTGCCGGAGGCTCTTAACCAAACAGTTTTAGCGCAAGCAGGCTCTCGAAGGATTTCAGCGCTGCTACAGCAAAGAGTCAGAAAACACACCCTGTGGCTGGGAGGCAGAAGAGGTTTTGCATCTTTTTGATATATTGTTTTAATCTGTTTAAGCCCAAGTGGCATCTGCAGATCTAAGTGGGGGAGAAAATGCCAATTTGTTCACTTCTGCACCCAAGGTCAGCAGAACAGAGCATACTTGAAAGGACCGAGCCCGACCGGGCTGTGGCCGGCTCCTCCCACGTGCCTCCAGCCGAACACATGCCCAGCACACACACAAAACACTGTGGATACTTACGAAAGAGAGCACTTTACAACTAGAAAATGACTGTTGCTTCTTTTGGCATTCTTTTAACTATGAATCTATTGAAACCCTCCACTAATAGGGGGCTTATCAGAAGTGTGGCTGGGGAGGCACCGGAACAGTAAGATAACCTGAAATATTAACACAAGCCAGCCATCTGCACATCCCAAACCAGACCCCTCCAGAACACGATGCCCAGTGGCAAGAAGGCATCACATCTCTGCCATTCTCCTTAGCGATAGACCTGCTGTTGAAAACACAATCTCGTTTTAATGAGACGCACGTTTATTTTTGTCATCTGCCCGTCACAGAGCTCCACTGTTGAGCCCTTTAGGAAACTTGAGACACTTAATGTATATGACCACCCCCCAGGCATCGAGTCCAAAATCCCCAGCTGGCCCCCCTAGGGTGTCCCGGCTCAGTGCCTCGGTTGAGCGTTGTGTTTATAGACCTAACGCTGCACACTTCTGAAGGCAAATAGGAAAATCAAGAGAAATTCAACATGTGCAAACTGAGCTAAAACAATGGCCGTGGATGTGGGCATTTCTGAGGCCCCAAAATGGTATCCTTAGTGTTAAGAGCGCCCACTCACTTTATTTGTGCAAGGAAAACAGCCTTTCATCATAGAACAGAAGGTCAGGGTTTGGGTGGTGGACAGATGGCCACGCCACCCCACAAAGTCTGTCCGTGGGAGCCCTGGATCCCCTTCTGTCCCTGGTCCTCCAAATGTTTTCAAACAGATGAAATCTGATTACAATAAACAATAAAGGCATTTCGGGGGGGAAAAAATCTAAGCATCCACGAAAGGAGGACAGGACAGCTCCATCCGAGGGAGCCACCCCATGAGCTGTCACCTGCAAAGTCTCGGAGAAGATCCTTTCCCCTTGACTATCTCTCCAAATTCAACTTCAAAGCCAGCCAGAGGGGAAGCCAGTTACAGGGTACTTTGATTTTTCATTCTGTACCTTTCTAGAATTTTTTATTTTTTATTCTTTATTACTTATGTTGATATTATTTTTATAATTACAAATTATTACTAAAGAAAGTACCGTGGTCTGTTCAGAGGGCTCTGGTCATACCCACACTCACGTGGGTATGTGTGTGTGTGTATGCATACACTCATTCTGATCAAAAGGCACCCTGCGCCTCTTTGCTCTTGTGGAACCTTCTAGAACTCCTCTGCTAAATACCTCTGTAGGATCTGTATGGGGAAAGCAGGCCACAGGCTGCCTGATAGTAAAATGAGCATTTTCATCTGTAGCCAGGGAATCACTTCGGAAGGACGGCTAGAGATGGGTTTTCTGAAGGGACAGGTGACTGACTGAAGTGTTTTCTCCTCCTAATGCCTTTTCAAAACAAAACTCCCGTGTATGCTCTCTTTTTTGTCAAAAGCCCGTGCCCGTGCACGGAAGAAGAAGCCAGAAATCTGTTGAGGCCCACGGGCCTCAAGAGAGGCGGGGGGAGCCACCAAGGTACTCCAGGGCCTGGAGCCGGTGCCGCCCAGGGGTTTCTTCCTTGCGGCCAAACAGCTACTTCACAAATCCTTGCAGAGAGGCCGCTGGTGCTCCTACAGGGCGTTGTTGTTTGAATTCTAGGAGGTCCGGCCCCTCGGCATTTCAGGACCCTTCTATCTGTGGTGTGACGCTCTCTCCAAGTGTGGTCCCCGGCTGGACGGGGAGCCCCTGGGCGTGCCAGAAATGCAGAACCTCGCCCCCGTCCCCACATTTACTGAACGAGAACCTGCATTTTCACAAGAGCCCCGGGTGATCCGTGCGAACTTGCAATTTGAGAAGCAGCGATGACGCTGCTCAGAGGTGACCTAACGGTACGGTCTGGGAGTAGTTGAAATCTATCACCTAAGAAGGCCGCACACTGTGGGCATCCAACTACTGTATGATGGCGTTCTGGAAAAAGCAGAACGATGGGGACGGTGAGAGACCAGTGGCTACCAGGAGTCGGGGGCGGGGGAAGGAAGGAAGGATCCGTGGGGCGCTGGGGACCGGTAGGGCAGAGGAACCACGCTGTAGGGTACCGTGATGGTGGATATGTGTCATTACATGTGTGTCAAAACCCAGAGAATGTACGAAGAGTGAACCCTAATGTACGCTGTGGACTTTAATGACTCATGATGTATAACATTTGCTCCTCAAGTGCGACGAATGTCCACATTGACGCATGATGATAGTAACAGGGGTAAACGATGGAGTAGGGGGTGAGGGAGCATTTGGGAACCCTCCATACTTGCCGCTCATTTGTCCGGAAGCCCAAAGCTGCTCTAAAAAATTGTCAATTTAACAACCACCACAACAAACCAGTGGGGAGGCAGACATTTTCTCTCTCAGTTTGGGGTGCATAAAACCATCCCTGAGCGGTCTCTATGTCATTTCTTCCTGCCTGATGTGGGTCGCTGCCGTTCTGCCCGACAGCTGGGCAGGACCCCAACTGGCAGGAAAGGAGACTGTGGGATGCGGGGAGGGGCCAGGCTCCCGGGGAGCTGGGGGGTCCCAGCAGGCTCCACACCACCTTCTGGTGTGGTCCGACGTGGGTCAGCCGCGGGGTTTATAGCGCAGGGTCACTATCGAACAGAGACTGTGACGGAAGAATGCGGAGAGAACAGGGATGCAAATACTTCGTGCTCCGGTACACTGATTAGGAAATGGCCAAATTGCTAATCCTGGGGGAATGTGAAATATGGCACCAATTCGAAAGAACAAGGGTCTGCGCTCATCTCTGCATCTCCCACTTTCTGGGTAAGTGTGAATTTAATGACACAGAGAATTATAGCCAGATGTGCGACTAATGAGGGAAACGGCCCTTCTGTTGGAAGTCACCTCTGGCCACAACAGGACGTTCCACTCTAGCGTGACAACTCGACCCCATGAAGGAATTCACGTTTTCTGTTGATACAGCAGCTGGAGGCGTCTAGAAATCCCAAGGTTAGGAATGGGGGCGGGGGGGGGGCTGTGGACAGGGCACCAAGTCCCTGACAACACAACCATGTGCACCCACACAAAGAGACACAGAACGTGAAGCCGGTGGGTACAAAGCTGGGCTGTCTTTGAGAGTGACCGTCGATTTCGCCTCTCCACACGTCTGGTCGCAAATCCTGCTCCGAAATCATCTCAGGGAAGACAGCAGGCGATGAGTTTGGGAGCAGCGTGGGGCACGGGCAGTCGGACATGGGACCGTCACCGGCGCTCTGCAGGCTAGGTGCTCTCTCTCGAGCGTTTTCAGACGTGTGCCCACGAGACTATGTGCCGCGAGCTGGTGGCCGTTCGTTCACAGGGGGTGCGAGGTTTTCTTTCCCGCTGGGCTCCCGGGCACCACCTTCTTTGCGGTTGTGGAGTTTGGCTGAATTCTGCTTTTCGTGACGGCCGGCTTCTTCTGTTTCTGGCTGTTGTTTTGAAGTGATGTCAGGCCCAGCATTTTACAATACTTGTTACACTGGTGTAGGGCTTTAAACTGATCGATGAAGGTCATGGAACAGTTGCCTTTAAATCCTTTGTACCTGTGGGTTTGGGTAGAAGGACACATACTTGTTAAAACACGGGACACTTTCACCAGCCTTCGAAGGGGAAACTAATGGGAGATGGAAAACACATTGATTCCGACCCCGGGCAAGGATGGCCGAATGTTCCGCCACAACTATTGACAGGAGAAACAAAGCCTGTGGGATTAAGTAAAGGCCGAGGCCCACAGGCATGCACATTCCAGACCAAAGGCCTGTGATGGTACAAGTGTTCTGGATGCTTACGGTTCCAATGAAACAGCATACTATTTGCCTTTTTCTTTTAGTCATAGTAACTAGTGCTGGACCATCTTGATAAAAACTAGATCTCTTGGTAGTCTGAAAGCCACCCTATCCCGCCCAGAGGTTCTGAATAAAAAAAAATTCTATAACGTTGGGGCTGGAAGACATTATTTAGTTTAGAATTTTCTCTTGCTTAAATATTTTTATTTATTTTTGAGAGAGAGAGCGAGAGAGAGAGAGAACCTGAAGCAGGCTCTGCACTGACAGCAGAAAGCCTGATGTGGGGCTTGAACTCATGGGCCGAGTTACTGTCATGACCAATATCATCACAGGCCGTCCCGTGGCAGGGATGTGGAAGCCGACATTGAAGGATGAGGCAGGTAAACGGGGGAGCGGGGGTGAGCCCGGCACACAGAACGTTCGGCATGATTTGTGAGGCCCCCGAACAAAAGGAAACCATGGGCTCCTCGTTCAAAAATGATGGAGGCATCGAGACCACGATGGTGGAGCCCGTGTTTGACAAAGCCCAGGGCCCTTTTCACGGCGGGCCCTGCTGGCTGGGGGACAGTTCTGGCCACGGCTGATTAATAGCACAAACACGAAACCCGGCCTCTTTCATTTGCTGGTAGAAACCACGAAGGTCAAGGAAACCTGGAATGAATGGGGACCGAGACTGTGCGCTTTTTCCCCGTGAAATCCACGCCGGGTTGGAAGCTCTTAGGGGAGTGGAAGGTTCCTTTCATCTCTGGAACCAGAGCAGCTCTGTCTTGACCAGTTTGTTATAAACGCAGCCTGCTCCCTCCTTCTCCTCCTCCTCCTCCTCCCTGCGAGGGAACGCTCTGCCCCCCCTCACCCCTGCAGGAACCCGCAGTCCATTTTTGCTTGTGAGAAATGCCTTGGTTTCTAAAAGCCAAGCTCCCTCCTGGAAGAAAAAGTCCGCTCAAGACAGGGGCTGAATCCAGCAGGGTAGGAAAATTCTCCACTGCTAACCTCCTCATCATCTTTACATCTCTATCTTCCATAGGACATGGCGTGACAGGCGGAAATGTCAGCCCCACTGCATTTCTCTGGCGCCTGAGCGCCCCCGGCAGGCCGCGAGGCCGCGTGGGCCTGTGCTCATCAGACGTGATGGAAAGCCAAACCCGTCCTCCTGCTGGAGGGAGGCCTCCCGCCTCAGACAAACCAGGAAGGTCATGGGCAGGGGCAGCCTCCCTGTTGAAGCACATCCCTGGAAACACATCACGGCCACCCGTCTCAGGCCACCCGGAGGCTTTTAAACACTCAGACAACATCTAGTCTCTGCAGGGAAAAATCACTAACTCACCCTGGGACCTCCCAGAAAATTCGATTGTCCCTTCTTAAGCGTCGTCTGGCGGCCAAGTGTGTAATGCTGGGTACGAAGCGAGCCCTTTTATAATGGTTCCCATGCTCTGGAATGGGAAAGACTGAGTGTGGACGAAGAAGCAGGACTTCGGGCAGCCCAGCAGGGTCTGTCCTCTCCAGTAGCCCCTGAGGGCCCAGACCTCTTCCCGGAAATCTGGCACCTTCTTTTCCTCTATGTCCCTCTTTCTTTCTTTCTTTTTTTTTATAAAATTTTTTTTTAACGTTTATTTATTTTTGAGACAGAGAGAGACAGAGCATGAACGGGGGAGGGTCAGAGAAAGAGGGAGACAGAATCTGAAACAGGCTCCAGGCTCTGAGCTGTCAGCACAGAGCCCGACGTGGGGCTCAAACCCATGGACCGCGAGATCATGACCTGAGCCGAAGTCGGCCGCTTAACCGACTGAGCCACCCAGGCGCCCCTGTCCCTCTTTCTTTAGAGTCCTCACGGAAAGCCAGAGTAGGGCAGCAGGGACCGCTGGATGTCACAAGAGCCGCCGTGGGCAATGGTGAGGCTTTACAGGGAAGGTTGCTCTGCTCAGTCGAGGAGCCCCGGTCTTTCTCCGCCCCCGGCTCCCCAAAAGCCCTAGCTCAAGTGCATTCTCGTGGAGTCCTCCCTGCTCCCGCCCTCACCACGAGGAGAAACACCTCCAACCACTTCCCTCCATCTTTAGGAGAACGACATCCACTTCTCAGAATTCAGGGTGTGCCTCACCTCTCCGCACAGACTGTGATCTCTCCCAGGATACTGATTCCCGACATACCTGTCCAGGGGAGGCTTTTCAATAAAGGCCAAGGAAACAGGTGGATAGAAGCCCCGTCCCCAGAGCTACCTCACCTTGGCCCAAGGGGGCCTCCAGATCACATTTTGGGACTTCCCTTTCTCTCTTGGTCCAATTTTGGACAATCAACTTGGCACATCACACAATAATGAACTCCCATCCCTCGCCTATCACAGCTGTAGACCTTTTCTGGCTACCTAGCATCCCCAGAATTAAAAATCTTTCCCCTTTCTCAACGTGGTGATGGTCTCAGTCAGGGATGCTGGGCTTCGGCCATGACTTCTGGTTCTCTCAAACTCACAGCCATCGCTGACGCCTTAAAAGGAAACAAGGCCACATCCTTTGTGTTCCGAGATCAATTAAGCCGGAGCGTTTCAAAGGACACCAAGCTCTCTTTCCGACACCAAGCAATGGGGTGTCCAGGTTCTCCTGCTTGTGGTCCGCCTTCCATGCCACACGAGCCACGAGGAGTAGAGGGGACTGTGAATCTGAAATACCCTGGCATCTCTCCAGCATTATCCCCACTGCACTCACCGCCGTTGATCTTGTTAGACAGATGCACAAGGCTGGACAGTGTCTCCCCCAAATGGCACGTCCTTCCTAGAACCTCAGAATATGGCGCTTGGGTGGCTCAGTCGATTAAGCATCTGGCTTCAGCTCAGGTCGTGATCTCACAGTTTGTGAGTTCGAGCCCCTGAGTCGGGCTCTCTGCTGTCTGCACAGAGCCCGCTTCAGATCCTCTGTCTCCCTCTCTCTCTGCCCCCTCCCCCACCTCAAAAATAAATAAGCCCTAAAAAAAAAAATAGGGTTAGTATAGATGTCATTAAGATGAGGTCACACGGGAGTAGGGTGGGCCCTTAACCCAGTATCATGGGCGTCTATGTAAGAAGGGGAGAGCAGATACAGACGCGCAGGGAGAAGACCGTGCAATGACAGAGGCAGAGACTGGAGAGGCACGTCCACAAGGCTGGGAATGCGAAGGGTTGACCGCCACCTCAGGAAGCCAAGAGAGAGGCGTGGGGCCCTTGGGAAGCCAGGAGAGAGGCGTGGGGTGCATCCTCCCTCACAACCTCCAGAAGGAACCCACTCTTCTGACACTGGGATTGGACTCCTGGCGACCAGAACGCGAGAGAATAAATATCTGTTGTTCTGAGCCACCCAGCTTCTGGTCATTTGTTACGGTGGCCCTGGGAATCCAATGCAACGGGATAAAGCACCTCATAGAACTTCACACGCTTCCATTGCTAGAAAGCTTAGCTCTGTGCAGTTTTACTCACTGGGTCTTTTTATCCGTAACCTCAAGTTAGTGTAATTTTCCAGCCCATCACTTTAAGTTAATCTGCCCGTCCTCCCTCACTGCCTCCAGAAGAAGAACCATAAATTCCTTCCACTGAACAGCACTCAGTGGGGCCTTTTCTTAAATAACTTCCCCTCGGATGGGGGTGGTGCATATAAATTACCCAGGAATCTTGTTAAAATGCCGGTGTGGGGGACACCTGGGTGGCTCGGTGGGTTGAGCATCCGACTTCGGCCCCGGGTCATGATCTCACAGCTGGCGAGTTCCAGCCCCGCGTCGGGCTCTGGGCCGACAGCTCAGAACCTGGAGCCTGCTTCGGATTCTGTGTCTCCCTCTCTCTCTCTGCCCCTCCCTGGCTGGTACTGTCTCTCTCTCTCTCTCTCAGAAATAAATAAACATCAAAAAAAAATTTTTTTTTAAATGCCAGTTTGGGCTCAGAAGGTCTGGGATGGGTCTGAGCTCCTGCACTTCTAATGAATTCTGAGGGGCTACTGATGCCACTGGTCCAGGAATCCCAAGGAGTAAGGAGACAAACTAAAGCATGAAGACCTCAAGTCCACCACCCCTTTGGACCTTGGAGACACCTTTTAATTAATTAATTAATTTTTTAAGAGTTTTTCTTTTTATTTTTTATTTTAGAGCGACGTGTGGGAGGGGAAGAGGGGCAAAGGGAGAGACTGAGATTCTTAAGCAGGCTCCACACTCAGGGCAGAGCCGGACGCAGGGCTCGATCCCATGACCCTAGGATCGTGACATGAACTGAAACCAAGAGTCGGACACTCAACTGACTGAGCCACCCGGGAGCCCCGGCGCCTTCATAGTTAAGTCGGGACACAGGTGTATCGTTTGTCCTTGAAACTTGGGTCATACAACATCCCAGAGCCTGCTTCTGGAGGGGCTAGGAAGCTCTCTATTTCTACAATCCTGCCCTGACTCGGCACGGATTTATTCAGTCCTCACTACGTGTTGCCAGCCAGGCCAGTCTGATTGCTTGCTGAGAAACTATTCCTGTCTTCTCTCATCTTGACAAGGGGCTCATGCAAAAATCGTCAACTGACGGCAGGGTCGGCTTCTCTCTCAGCTTATCACGGCTCCCCTGTGCCTCCTATTGCCTCCAAACACACCTGGAGAGGGGGAGGGGGTGGAGCCAAGTGGCAGAAACTTCCAGATCTGGCTGTGTTGAACAAATTAAGGTGGTTTTTTTTTTTTTTTTGGTCTGGCTTAAGAAGGGATCCGTTAAAGAAAACTCGGTGGGACAAGGAAGAGCAATAGAATTGAATTGCCACTCGTTGGTAAGCTTTGCAGAAGCAAGGCAGAGACTCTTTACAACAGAAGTTTTAGTGTGATATCCTTTCTGAAGAAAATTTTAATTTATAGGGAATGACTACAAGGACACAGAATTCAGGCTGAAGACGGGGGTGAGGAATTGAAATAAACCTCTTGTTTCAGGGTGTGTGTGTGTGTGTGTGTGTGTGTGTATACAGCAAAGCCTGGGCTGGATTTATGAACAGGTGGAACAGATTGCCATCTACATGTAAAAGGAGGGGCCCTGGGAAGCCTCCCACTCTGGAACCATCTAATATTCCTGCACTCCCATCAACACCCTCCATTTCTTTATTTGTTCTTTTGTTTTTTCATTCAGGAGGATTAAAAAGGATTCAGCTTTTCCAGAAGCTGGCCCTCTTGTAGGGAAGACAGACCCATAAACAAATAATTACACTATGCCGTGATAAACAGCTCCAGGGACCTGAGAGATGGGGGTTTTCCCACTGCGTGGTGGGTCCCAAGAAGGATTCACACAGGAAGGACGGCTTGGGGTTTATCTGGCAGAGGGGAGAGCACGGGCAAAGGTGCTAAGGCAGAGGATGTCCTCAGCAAGGCAGGTGTTCTGAGGAGAGCTGAGGCCAGAGGACGTTTCTGGAAGGCTCCGTGAGCCATGCTATGTGATTTTTTTCCCGTGGGTCGGCATTTCCCAAAATATGGAGCAGTAAGTCCCACAAGATGCTTTGAAATAGAAAATAATCCTGTGGCATAAGCGCTGTGATTAATATTGCATAATCTTTCTCCCTGCCCCTGCGGGCCTTCCAATCACACGTTGGCTCTTTAAACACCCCTATGAAGCCTCACACCAAAGAAACCTCCTACACTTATTCAACCCAGGGTTTCCCGAGATTATTTAACAGCACATAGATCCCTTTGAAAGTGCTTCTGTCAGAGTCACTGAGCTCTTTGGGGGGTAGGGACGCTGTAATGTAACCAAATCTGTGTTTTCTATACAAATTGCATTCTGAGGTTGCCTTGTACAAGCTGACCTTCCTCCCTTGCTCTTTGCACCCCACCCCCACAAACACCATGGAAACCCTGGTCCGGCCACCACTGCTACGGCTCTAGCCTTCCTGTGGCTGTCCTTGCGCCCCGCCCGTGTCGGGCAGTTTCCCACGCCGCCCCCAGGGTAAGTCAGAGCCGCGGTCACAGGGCTGCTCAAGCCGTCCCACAACCCCGAGAACCCACCCCAGCTCCTCCCCTTGGCTCCCAGCCCCCACTGCTCCCCCCTGCCCACTCTCTGCCCTCACGCCTCCTCTCCGGCCCCTCCCTCAGCCCCCAGTTACAGCAGGGGGCTGCTACCATGGAAACAGGCCCTGGCACTTCTCTGACTTCTGCCCAGGCTGGAAAAAAAAAGGGGAAACGTAAAGACAGGAGGACAAATGCAGCCCACGAGTCTGGTTCTCTGCTTCTGCTGGCAGGGGCATTCCAGAAGCCCTGCACGCTTGCACGGCTCCTGCTGTCTTGCTTCTGAAGGCATGCCCAAACCAGGAGGGGCTCTGGGCTGTGATCCCCGAGGAAGAGGGAGCAGGGCCGGGGCCCTGGGGAGGCGAGGGAGAACTGAGCCTCCGTGATGGTCCGTGCTCCATTCTGGAGACCATAAGTCTCGTCCCCGTGGGTGTGGAGGAAGCATGGAGTCCTCTCCTTAATATCTGAGACACAAACTGAAGTCGGGACACAGAGGCCAAGGAGGGGACACTGGAGGCAAGACAGCCATGAAATAGGCGGTCCGAGAGTCAGCCACCGTCCTCAGCCCCAGAGTGGGGATTCCCAACGCCCGCCCCCCATTTTAGCTGCGGAGGGGGGAGCCTCTTTAGGGCACGGGGCTGGGCAGTCAAGGCCAAAGGGGATCAGGGCTTCACCGTCAGATGCCTGGGGCAGGAGGAGGGGGGAGGGCCGGCCACACTGAGAGTGCTCAGGACCGGCCAGCGCTGACTGAGGGACCTTCTTTATGGGACAAGCCCCAAAATCCTATCAGTCCACAGTGAGCCCCTCGTTCTTTACTTCTCTCTGGGCTACACACACAGACACACACACACACACACACCACTCCTTTTTCCAGCTACCTTCTAGAAGCCTTCCTGTCTTCTCTTCTATTAACACACTTGAGTCCGTGGCATCTCTGCACACCCCCCTCTTCGGTTCGGGCAACCTAGCTCCGCTGTGCTCTGCTCGGACCTTCCTGAGAGCGCTGGTGGCTCCTTTCCGGACAGTTCTGGGCTTCCTCCAGCCCTCTGGTGTCAGGCGCTCGTGAACCCTCTCGGCCCTCACTGCGTCCTCATCTTCCATTTCCCTCCTACCGTCTCCCAGGTTTGTCCTGCAGCCGCCGATCTCACATCCAGCAATCTCTCCAGATGGTCTTTTGGTTCAGACGTGCCTCTGAGGCTGGATGACAAAGGACGAGGAGCCTGGCTGTGGGTCCTCGGGTCCTGGGGGTGACTGGGCGGGGCGAGGGGGTGGGTAGTGCCGAGGCATGGGAAGAACCCCCCAACTCCAACCGTACTGTCATCTGAAAGACTTTGGGGCAAAGACCAGGAAGCTGCCACGCTATTCCCACTCCGTGGAACGGGTATGTCCTTGCTGACTCCTGGGTCCAGGAGACTCTGAACTCACACCGAGAACATTGCTAGTAGCAATGCCTTGCCAAAATCGTGGAAGGGAGGGGAAGGTAAATGTTCCCTTCGTGGGCCCCCAGACCTCCTTGATGGCCAAGACTGGCCAAACAAACCAGCCACTGGCCAACCGGCTCCACCGCGAGATGGCTTGATCAGATTGAGATGGGATGCAGACTGCCTTCCAGGGTAGATGACAAGGAGGGCAACGGGGGAAAGCGGACATTTAGGGGGCAAAGCGCCTTTCTCAGGTCCCTCAGACCTGAAAGGCTGTCCTCTGAAGCCCGCCTTGGCCAGTCAGCTAGAACGTGTGGGTTCTACAGCCACAGCCCTGCTGTGAGAAGCACTCACATGATGTCGGGAAATTCTGTTCCCAAGTCCCTTGGTTTCCTCCCTTCCTGGCAGAGTCACGCGCCCGCCTGGAGAGTTAGCTAGCCCGCCTGGAGTCACCACACACACACACACACACACACACACACATACACCGTGCACATGTGTGCACACAAGCCTGCCGTAGAGCTGTGTATCTTCAATACAAATCCTATTGAATACAAATCCCAAATTTGCACTGCCCCTTTCTCTCCAGGTACAGTGGGGTCCCAGACTTGTGACGACCACCCATGGGCACACGAGGCTCACGGTGGGCAGTGAGGGCAGAGCCTTTTTTTTTTTTCTGGAACTCAGCCTGACTGAAGGTGGCAGTCCTTTTTTGTCTCTCCTCTTTTTCATGGCTTGTAGGATGAGAGCTGGACAAAATGACATCAGTAGAACCTGCTTTCTCCAGGCAACTGTCCTTACCATGCTCCTTACCATGTTGTTTAGGTCCTTACTGCCCTTCCGCAGGGAGCAAGCCATTTGCCATTCTGTCCAGGGTCTCCGGAATTCGGTTTCCATGTCAGGGACACCGGACATCGCCACACATTTCAGGATAGCTAACTGGTGGTCCCCCTGGGGAGTGTCCTTTGTCCTTTGTGGCTACTCATATCAAACCGATTTTGGTTCAATGCTTACCAA
This sequence comes from Panthera tigris, assembly GCF_018350195.1. Lineage (NCBI taxonomy): Eukaryota > Metazoa > Chordata > Mammalia > Carnivora > Felidae > Panthera > Panthera tigris. The sequence goes on from NC_056671.1 coordinate 76,644,488, forward strand.
CTGGGAAGAAATCTGCTCAGGGTACTCTTTGTTTTACTTCAATCTGGCAACATAAAAATGAGTTTGGGTTTTTTTTTTTGAGCCTTCTATAAAGGGTTGAAAAACATATTGGCTCTGGCGCCCTCTGGTGGCTAATCCCAATCACGCCATCTCCCCAGAAATTCATCAGCTGCTGGCTGGGGAGGTGGGTGTGTTTGCAGGACAGACTGTGACACGTGCAGGTCTGCTCCCCTGCGAGTGTTGGTTGGCACTGGTTTTGCTTTGGTTCCACTTCTAATTTCTCCAGTTACAGAATTAGGCATTGTCCTAATTTTCCCCTTCAAAGAACTCTACATGGCGAAGCAATTTCAAATCGGAAAAATGTTCAACTCTCCCGTCAGTATCCGGGGTCTGCCTAGAAAATGGCTTATTAGGCTGTGACCGTGCTGTTTGCCATGCTGTGTAACTTGAGGTTCTCGCACTCGCCACTGCTGAAAGATGACAGGCACTGAGGTACAGGTGATGCGTTTTCACACATGTTCCCGTCGCTGGCTCCCAGGAGAGATAGGACATACTTCTGCTTTAGGGGCCATACTACCAGGCAAAGCTGAATTAAAACAAGTAAGTCACGGGGCACCTGGGTAGCTCAGTCGGTCGAGCATCTGACTTTGGCTCAGGTCACAATCTTGCAGTTTTTGAGTTCGAGCCCCGCCTCGGGCTCTGTGCTGACGGCTCAGAGCCTAGAACCTGCCTCAGATTCTGTGCCTCCCTCACTCTCTGCCCTTGCCTCACTCGTGCATACGGTGGAGACTGAGACATAAGGGACTATTTTCTTTAAATGTCACAATGGCTTCTCTTCCTGCAAAAGACCCTGACCACTGCCGGCCAGAAAAAGGCCCTAAATTTGGGAGATCTTCTTCTGTTCTAAACAATACAGTGTATTATTTATTATTTAAAAATAAAATTTTTTAAGTTTGTTTTTAGTAATCTCTACTCCCAGCCTGGGGCTCGAACTCACGACCCTGAGATCAAGACTCACAGGCTCTTCCAACTGGGCCAGCCAGGTGCCCCTGTTCATTATTATTAATTAGTTGTAAAGTAAGTCAGATTGGCCTCAGCAGTCCTCCCACCCATGCCTTGTGCTCTTCCTCACGTGATTAAAGACCATGTATAAGGCCGCCTACAAGGAACACCGCTTCTTAAGACCGTGCCCATTCCCCAGGCTCTTCTCTTTCCAGCATGGACGAACTAAGCCCGTGGGGGCGCTTGCTGTGAATCAAGAAAAGCATGTCATCGGCCACCGTTCGTCCCTCCTGCTCTCTGGAGGCCCGCTGGCCTCTGCAATGCTCCCCAACTTTCTCCTCCCTGCTTGCTACTGTTTCCCACCTGGAGCCTTCTCAGCCTGTCTTCGAGCTGCCTCAGAATCAGAACCCTTTCCAAGTCTCCCCGCTTTGGGCTCCATTTGGCAGCCCGGGCTTCCACCGGCTTCCACTGGAGCGTTTCTTCAATTGAATCTCGGCTCCAAATGTTGAGGGCCTGCCCCTCTTCCTCGGGGCGCCTTACTTCACACAGTGCTATGCTCCTCACTTGGGAAGTAAGGAGGCGGGATGTGGCTGTCGGTTCTCAATCCAGAGCACAGGGGTTCCGAGGGGCCTCCAAAGAGAACTCCCAACCACTCCTTACACTCCGAGGGTCCCCCTTTGATCAGTTTTTTAAACCGGCTTCTAAGAAACGTTTCTTGTGGGGGGTGGAAATTGCAAACTTAGGAAAAGTTTACAGAAAAGTTTCAGAAAAACAACGGACAAGATGATCTAATATCCCTTCTAAAGCTCTCAGAATTCCCTTCTCTCCCTCCTCCTCTGTGACCACTCCTTGGGAGGGAAGGCCGTAAGTGATACTTTATAGACATTTTGCGCTGGGCTCCAGCCATCAGCTCCGGTAATGGGTCTTGGGCAGCTGTCCCGGGCCAGATAAGTCACATTAGAGAACAAAACCAAGGGACTGGATTTCTTTTTAAATTAGGAGAAAAACGTGCAATGAGTTCCCGGAGACTGTTAAGACGCTTTTAAAAGATGTCTTAAATAATCACGCTCTTAAGCTTGTCTTAGTTTTTGAAACTTCTGCTTTGTTTTGGTACAAAGTTGTTCTAAAGAATGGTATGATGTCAGTGTCAGTGTCAGCATTGGTGTTGGTGTCAGGCTGAGGCAAGAGGGGGAAAGGACACCAATGTTTATCACCAATGTTTATTGCCTGCATACGAGCTTCAGGGCCTGGATGTCGATTAACGGCGGGGGGGGGGGGGCGGTGCGGGGAGGAGGGGGAATCCTCAAGACATCCTGTGTCCCCATCCTGTAGATCAGTGCTTCCAGAATTTAAAGTCACGTGACCACATAGCTGGTAAGATGAGAACTCAGCATTCAAACCAGGTGAGCATGATGCTGAGTTTACAGTGTCCCCCAGAGAACATGGGGTCTGCCCTACTTAGGAAGTGCTTCTGAGGTCCAGAGAAATCCCTTTACAAATAGCATGCTATAATTTCTTTTCTTTTTAAAAAAATTTTTTTTTTATATTTTATTTATTTTTGAGAGACAGAGAGATAGCGTGAGTGGGGGAGGGGCAAAGAGACAGGGAGACACAGACTCCAAGGCTCCAGGCTCTGAGCTGTCAGCTCTCAGCTGTCAGCACAGAGCCCGACGTGGGGCTCAATCCCACAAACCGCGAGATCATGACCTGAGCCGAAACCGGACGCCCAACCCACTGAGCCACCCAGGCACCCGTAATTTATTTTCTAAATGGGGAAATTTGTCCAGGAGAAAATGACTAACTAGGTGGATGCTAGGATAGCCGGCATAAAAACTGCACTGTCCCAGGCAAACCAGGATGTAGGTCCCCCATCCCAAGGGCCAGACAAATGCCTATAATACAAGAAGCACTGGGAGAGTCAGAAGCAAATGGCATGAGCAAGATTTGAACCCAAGTCTCTCTCTAAAACCCCTGTTCCCACCACCTCTTCTACTGAGGTCTCATACCTGCCCTATATTAGCGCCGGGGCAGGGGCTAGACAACTAGGGCAGCCCCCTCCCCGACCCCGAGCCTACTGAAGCTTTTCAAACCAGCCAATTCCCAGCTTGCCTTCCCTGCCTCGCCCTTTCCTTCCCCGGAAAACCAGCTAAAAGCCGTGGCTCATGTTTTCCCCACACTCCTCCTGCCTCCTGGCTGACCGTGGTGCCTCCCTGTGGGGACCCCAGGGCCTGGCCCTCTTGGGGACCGTGGGCAACAAACCTTTTCAGTGGCCATCGTTTTCTTTTTCAATCTAGAAAAGGACTGGCGTCACCATACCTGAACAGTAACAAAACCCAAGGCATGCGTCCCTTCTAAAGCCACTTGCCGTCTATTCCCTCCTCGTAACAGTCTCCGCGCGTGGGAACAGCAGGGGCGGGCCAAAACCGTGGTAGCTCCAACCCAGAACTTTATTTTCACCAAGAACCACAAAGAGCCTGCTTTCTCCTCAATGGCGGTCGCGCAAAGCAGAGAGAAGGCACAGTGGTTCAAGAGATGACCCGGGAAAATGCTGCAGGGCCGACCGGGCATATCCCACACCGGACAGAGCAACACCCCACACTAAACTGGGAAAACAAAGCCATCACCACAACCAAAGTAACTCATCACTGCTCTCCCCCAGCCATGTGCTCCTGAAACCACCACCAGGAAAGCGTGGGAGTCGCCTGAAGGGCTTTTGTGGATAAGAGAGAACGGAAATACATTAAAAATGTGCCAATGGAATTCACTGTGTTCAAGTACAAAAAAAAAAAAAAAATTTAAGAGGCTTCTAATAGTGAAGCTATCAAAGGTAGAAAAATGGAATATTCATAATTGAAAGAAATCCCAATAATGCTGGCATGGTCCCCCCCACTCCCCCCCACCCCCGCCGGGGCGGTCCTGTTAGTAATTAATCTTGAAGTGCGTTTCCAGAGTTCTTGTTTGTTTCAAAGTTAGGAAACAAATGTGTTTCCCTGCGAGAACAAAGTCCATAAATATTTTATGTAAGTGACAGAAGTGAATTGAATTCATCCCGAGAACATCTATCATCCACAGTTAGGACAAGAAACCTACCTGCCCACATAGCTTCCCAGTATGTGTGCCCGGCAGGTGTTTGGAACCCCGGGGTGGAAGGAAACGTGCTTGGTTTTTTTTCCACTCACCCTTTTGCCAGTGTTGCTATGCCAACGTCAGTTAACTTCATTCCCACACCTGTAGGAAGAGAGAGCGGAGATGGGATTTGTGTTTCACGGGGGTCCTCAGAAAGGACCGGCCACCTCTTCCGGGGCTAGGGGTAGTGACAGCCTCACGGTCAAGTTCTTTCCTACGTAACACACTTTTCCTCCTCATTTCCATCAGCAGAGGCCGCTTTCTGCTGAGGCTGACAGCCTTTCAGACATACGTCGGGCTTTGTGGGATGACAATGGAGGACAGCAGGCCTGTGACGGCAGCTGAGGGGAGTTGTGTCTCGTGGAAACCAATGGTGGGGTCTGCCGCCCCAGGCCACCTGAGCCCTTTGTGGCTGGGGGAGTGATGTCCTCTGTCCACACCCGGCCCGCGCCCTCTGCTGGAGGAGGGAGGCTGGTAGCGCTCTGAGGGACTCTTGGGCTTGTCACTTGTCCCAGGAGCTCTCTGCCCAGAAATGCTCAGGTCGGGGCTGCGGTCCGCTCCACTTCTAAATCGAAAGTGGAAGCCCGTGCGCAATGGCAGGTGGCGTGGGCGTGGGCCGGGGGAGAGGGGGTGAGGTCGGCAGTGAGAAAGTTCAAGGTGACATCTGTTCAGTTCAAAGCCCAGCTCCAGATATGGGATTTCCCATCTCCATGAAGATGGTCTCCCCGTTGAGGACAGAAGATTTTCTGGGTTGGCTTTAGGCCTGGGGGAAACACTCCCAAGCTACGTGGAGGCTTTTAACCACTGGTCTGGAGATGCTGACGCGTGTCACCCGTGGCCCAACCCTTTGACGCTTCTCCTAACCTCTCTCCATTCACCCGTTGGCAGGGCCGGCTACCAAAGCCAAACAACCAGAACAGCGGCCGGAGCCTTCCGCTCTGGTTCAGCAAAGAGCCACACTATCCCTGCTGGAATCCAAGCACACGGAAGTGGAGAAGAGGCACGCTCTGGGACAAATCTCCCCAGACAAGAGGCAGTGGAGTGAGCACGCCCGGCTCACTCTATGTCCTCAACCTCTCCCAGATCTGGAGGAAGACGCCCCTTTCCGGTGCCCGGAGTGTGGGTGGCCTCTGGCCTTTCCCGACTCTCCCTGCCACACCAGGAACCAATTCAGCCACTGTCTCTCTAGGCTGATGGCTACGGGCACTTGGTCCGATTTAGCGGACCTCTTCCTCACTCACGCAATCTAGTCACAGGCCTTCTATGGCAGGGCCTGGGGTCCACGGTGCCACCAACCAGTCTGTCTGGCTTGCCTCCTCCTCTCTTGCCCCTAACTCTTATCCTATCCAGGCCTGTGAGTGCTGTATCCCCCACGGCCAGCAGATGCCCTGCCCACTGAGAGGCCTGGCCACACGGAAACCAGTCTGGGCTGTGGCCAAAGGAACAGGCAACCATCTTCTCCCAAGCCAACCCTGAGGTTAGACGTGATGGCAACCTAGCTCCGTGGGTCTCGACTCCCCGAAGCGCCCTTTTCTGGGGCCCGGGAAAGGAAACCTAATGGGTTAATGCTCTGACGCAGTAGCATGTGCCCGGAGCGTGGCAGAAATCCAGGCCATGCTGCTATTCAGGCCGGTTAGGCAGACAGACGCAACGCGCTTTTCTGCAGCACACCTGTGAGCTAAATCAGACACGGCACTTTGGGAGAGCCAGCGGGCAAGTTCAAAGGCTCTTTCGCAGCCGGCGACTACTTCACCTCATTCTTTCAAAGCTGCGAACAGCTAGAATGTATGTAGAAATGTTGCACATCGCCTTTATTACAGGGACTGTGCTTTTTAATAAATAAATAAATAAATAGATAGATAGATAGATAAAGACACCAAATTGTAAAAACCCTCTTTGGATATCTTGTTTTTGGGGAAAGCCGTATTTAAAAATCACAGCTCCGCGCTGTACCGAGGGCCAATTTTAAGAAGTTATTTGGCACAAGGGTCCTTGAACTTGGGCATTGCCTTTCCTGCCTCTCACGATCACCAGCGGTCACTTACAGTTTAGAAAACCAGAATGTAGTTTTGAAAAGGAAACCTCTCTCTCTCTCGGTTTAATGATGTGCTAACCCATGTGTCTCCAGGAAAATAATTTGAAGTCCAGTTGGGGATAGCGGTCATCTGCAGGTTGTTTCCGGTGGAAGGAAGGAAGTAGGCGGCATCAGAAATTTGTTCTCCAGAACGTGAGTCCTTGGGTCTTTTGGGCAACAGCTTCCTAGGAACCTTAGTGGTTGGTCCCAGCAGCGGGCAGATCCCAAGACCAAATCACAGGCGGGACTTTGACTCCCAAGCTGGCAGGACCCACGGCGATCCTGTCAACAAGCAAGCCCAACCAGGCAGGGGATAGCTTTTAAGAGTCCAAGAAGGTGGGGTGCCTGGGTGGCTCAGTCGGTTAAGCATCTGACTTCGGCTCAGGTCACGACCTCGCGGTCCATGAGTTCGAGCCCCGTGTCGGGCTCTGTGCTGACAGCTTGGAGCCTGGAGCCTGTCTCAGATTCTGTGTCTCCCTCTCTCTGACCCTCCCCCGTTCATGCTCTGTCTCTCTCTGTCTCAAAAATAAATAAACGTTAAAAAAAAAATTAAAAAAAAAAAAGAGTCCAAGAAGGTAATAGCTGAGTTCGGGTTTGCTTGGGGTTTTGTTTAGTTTTTCCATCCTAATTCCAGTGTCTCAGTAAAATTATAAAATGCACAGGTTATTTAGAAAATGGATGTGCTACCTTGTGCACAGCAATGATGACTAGAGAGAGATTTTCCTCAGAAGCAGAGAGTAAATAAACATTGTTATGATACACTGTGCCAACACATTAAACCGCACATGTCACTTACAGAGAGACGTAACGTTTCACTACACTTGTTTACAAGTGCCTGGAAGCGAAACTAGCTGTGCATGAAGCTCCAGGGTGTTGCTTTTCGCCAGAAGAACGATATTTATCGCGAAATGAACTCTGAAGGAGAAAAGATGGAGGGGCCATCAAGAATTGCACAGCCAGTGTCTAATGAGAATAGATAGCTGTGTATTAAGACCGTGTGTGTGTGTGTGTGTGTGTGTGTGTGTGTGCGTGTGGCAGTGAAGTCTCTTCAGAAAGTGAGCAGACATGACTGCCTTCAACATGCAGACTGGCCCCATCTGCGAGACTGTAGCATTGCATTTCCCAGCTGGTCTTCAAGAAGTTCCTCGCTGGAAGCTTTAACATCAGGAGACGCTTGCAAATCTCTTGCAAATTGGTAGATTTGTGGTTTAGTGGAAAGAGCTTGGGTTTTGGAGTCAGAAATCACAGGGGTGGAGTCGTGGACCCCTCTGCTTATTAGCGGAGTGACAGCAGGCAATTAAAGCACCGTCTCTGAGCCTCTGTTTTCTCACCTGCAAAATGGGATCATAATGTGCTTTGCAGGGTCATTATGAAGATGGCACAAAAGTCGTTGGAAAAAATGAAGACTTACAAAAACTGGTGACCTGCAAGCACGGTGCATAGCCTAGTTAATTCTATTGGGTCAGTGCGAGTCCCCTGGTTTTGACACTGAACGAGAGTCACGTAAGACGTTAACAGTAGGTGAAGCTGGGTGAAGGGCACACGGGGAGCTCTCTGAACATTTTTGCAACTTCTTGTGTCTCTGGTTATTTCAAAACAAAAAGTTAAAATAAATGGGGAGCTGGGTGGCTCAGTCGGTTAAGCGTCAGACTTCAGCTCAGGTCACGATCTTGCGGTCTGTGAGTTCGAGCCCCGCGTCGGGCTCTGGGCTGATGGCTGGGAGCCTGGAGCCTGCTTCCGATTCTGTGTCTCCCTCTCTCTCTGCCCCTCCCCCGTTCATGCTCTGTCTCTCTCTGTCTCAAAAATAAATAAACGTTAAAAAAAAATTTTTTTTTAAATAAATGGGGAGCACTTATGGTGCGGCAGTGCTGTGCCAAAAGTTTACTATTCTATTTAATGCTCACAACAACCCCACGTGTAAAGCACTGAGGCACAGAGGTAAGTAATCTGCCCAAGGCTAAGAGCTAGTGAGCTGGGGGCAGGCGGGGGGCGGAGGGGACAGAACCGAGATGCAGTCTCGCTCTTTAGCACCAGGATCTAGGTAGAGCTTGAGATCCTCGTGTGTGACCACGTCTGACCTACAGCGGGCATGCAATTATAGTTCGGATTTGTCTTCACGGCATGATTATTTGGAAAGGAAGAGGAAGAGGAAACCCCCTGTGGTAGAAGCCGTTCCTGCCCCACCCAGTGCCCTCACCCTGTTTCCGTGCACACTGGTTCCACCTCCACGGGCCACCAGCATTTCTTTGCCTGAGAACTTTCTCTGATCACGGGAGCCTGCTTCGCTCAGCCTGGCTTGTCCCCGTGCAGGTGGCAAGTGCAGAGGAATTAACACCCCCGCCAGGACTACCCTTCCACTGGTAGCTACAGGCAGTGGGTGTGCAAATACCCCCACTCCCTCGCTCCTTGGGTGCGACAGTTCCGAGAAGCGTGCTCTGCACAGGCTCCCAGCGTCTCCCCAGCAGGCATGAGCTTCAGCAACCCACAGAGGGAACTGGTCGTATTCTAAGGGACCTTACTGGCCGCCTTCCCACGGCCTGTCACATTTCTGCACTCTCCTAGGTGTTTCCTGAGATCCTGTCCCAGATATCAGTATCTGGACATTTGTGGCAGTGAAGGATTCACCTTACCCAAATAAAGGTCCAATCCTTGCCCGACTCCTGAGAGGTAACCTCTAAAAACATGGCACCTCTCTTGGGGGACCCCAAACCGCAACTTGGCTCAGGGCCGTCTCTGTGGGTAACCTAATTATGATAACGCCACTGCATGCGACAAATGCACTCCCATCAGCTTGTATACAAATTCAAGGTGCCGTAAATGAGCTAGGGGAGCTTGAAATCTAAACCGAACTGTGAAAGACCCTCTCACCTACTACCCATGAATTATCAGGCACCTGGCTGGCTCAATCGGTTGGTGTCCAACTCTTGACTTCGGCTCAGGTCATGATCTCACAGTTCATGAGTTCGAGCCCCACAGGGGGCTCTGCGCTGACAGTGCGGAACCTGCTTGGGATTCTGTCTCCCTTCCTCTCTGCCCTCCCCCACTTGCTCTCTCTCTGTCTCAAAATTTAAAAAAAAAAATTTTTTTTAAGTTTTTAATTTAAAAAGATTAAAAAACAATTTAATGTGTCTTTTGGAACAGCCAGATTTTCATAAATACTTCTGAATTGCACCTGTTGAGGACATAACAATAAAGCCAATCTTTAGTTGCCTGTGGTAATAGGAAAGCATTATTGGCATGAATTAAAATGTACTTTTTTACTCCATTTGGCTGGTCATTTCAGATTCTTTTGTCAGACCTTGTTTGTGTGTGTGTGTGTGTGTGTGTGTGTGTTTTAATGTCTATTTATTTTTGAGAGACAGAGCACAAGTCGGAGAAGGGCAGAGAGAGGGAGACACAGGATCCAAAGCAGGCTCCAGGCTCTGAGCTGTCAGCATAGAGCCCGATGTGGGGCTCGAACTCACGGACCACGAGATCACGACCTGAGCTGAAGTCGGATGCTGAACCAACTGAGCCACCCAGGCGCCCCTGTCAGACCTTGCTTCTGAGGAGATACTAGTAACGCCCTCTGCTGGTAAAGACTCTTAAAGACATGCAGCAGACCTCCCCGCCTCCCCCTGGCCACATCCCCAGGAACATTCCAGGTCCACAGCATCCCTGGAGCCCGGGGCAGGCTGCTTTCCTCACCCTGCATGTCCGTGACCAGGAGGCAGCCGCTCGTTCTCTGGTACACCCAGTGCTGGAAGGTGCAACACTTCTGACCAGCCTCCGATTCTCTTCTCAAGAAGTTTATTTCCTTCCCGTCCCGGATGGAATACTTCACAAATTCTCCAATCAGCTCCTCCTCCACCGTGGCATAAGGGATGTTGTTCTCCGGTCGGTGGATAAGAAAAATAGGGATTATCCTGGAAGAAAAGACAGCATGGGCACACGTCACATTCGCAGGTGGTAACAAAGACCAGGGGGGTGTTCTGTCTTCACTTGGATTAGCAGGGAACCAATCCCTGGGTCCCCTTAGATGTAGGCTAACCCCTCACCGCAATGATTGTTCAACAGGTGAAAAGATGTATTTCTGGTTTTCATTTGTTCCTAGAGTTGGTCAGAAACTCCTCCTGGGGGGTGGAGTTTAGTCGCCCACGTACAAACGAACGTTTTCATTACAGTCATATCTCAGTGGCCCGCCAGCCATGTGTCCACCCATCATATCCTTTTCTTCCCTTCCTCCTTTCCATTCAGTCAGCAAATACTTATTCAGTGGTTTCCAGGTCAGTCTTCCAGATGCCGTTCCAGAAAACAGTGAAGAACACAGGGGCTCTGCTTTCAAGGATCTTACATTTAATTTTTTTTAAACGTTTATTTATTATTGAGAGACAGAGAGACACAGAGCACGAGCAGGGGAGGGGCCGACAGGTGGAGAGACACAATCTGAAGCAGGCTCCAGGCTCCGAGGCATCAGTACAGAGCCCGACGCGGGGCTCGAACTCACAAACCGCGAGATCGCGACCTGAGCCGAAGTCCGACGCTCAACCGACTGAGCCACCCAGGTGCCCCGCAAGGATCTTACATTTAAACGAAAGAGGCGGGCAACAAATACGTACGTGTGCTACGTGAGAAAACAAAGCAGTGAAAAAGCGCTAGGGAGCTCAGGGGTCAGGGAAGGGCTGCTATTTGACTGAGGGAGATCAGAGAGGCCTTGCTAAGGAAGAACGTTTGAGCAGAGACCTGTAGGAAGGGAGCTAGGGAGCCATGAGGGCATCTATGGGAAGAGCATTCTAAGCAGAAGGAACAATAAAGGGAAAAGGCTGGGGCAGGAGCATTCTGGGTGTGTTCTAAGAACAGCAAGGGCCCAGTGTGTGGCTGCAGTAGAGTCAGCAAAGGGGAGATAGGAGCGGCTGCGTGAGGCCAGGGAGGGCATAGGAAGCCAGACCTTGTGGGGTCTGGAAGGCCATTTGAAAAACTCTCCCCTTTACATCCCTTTGGATGAGGGGCTACCGGACGGTTTTGGACAAAGGACTGCCGTTATCACACGTCTGTGTTGCGGACGACCCTGTGGAGACGGGACTGTGCAGGAGTAAGGACAGGAGCAGGGAGGCCGGTGAGGAGGCCGCCCGGTCGTGAAGGCAGCTCCAGTGCAGAAGTGATCAGATCCTGAATGTGGCTGTCAGCACAATCGGTTCGCGGTCACCCCACCCTCCCGCCACCACCGTGACTATGTCAAACTTGCTCTTCTCGCCTCCGACTGCCCGCACCTCCTCCCCGACCTCACTTTCAGCTGATGACCTCGCTTCCTGTTTTACTGTGAAGGCTGCAACAGTAATAAGAGAGCTTCTAAGAGCTGCGCGGTCCCGCCTCCTCGGTCTGTGCCCGTATATTCCCCTCCCCTCCCCCACTGTGGACGAAGCCTCCTGGCTCCCCGCCCCCCCACCCCAAAACCACTTCTTCCGCTGGTGCCCTGGATCTGCCCGACCCCTCTGGTGCCCCAGGATGTGGCTCTAGCAAGCATTCCCCACATTCCTGCATCCCATTTTCCTCTGGGAAACCGACTCACTGCCAGTGGCATAGCCACATGCTGAAATAGCTCCGGGCAGCCCGTGGGGCCCGTAACCCACTCAACTTCTGACTCAGTTTACGTCAAAACCCAGGTCAGTTGCAGACTCACCGTCTGCCATCCCTCCCCTCCCTTTGTCTCTTGAACCCACTCAGAGATGCTCTCCCACTAAGGAAGCTTCGGTCAAGGGCACCAGCAGCCTGTGTTGCAGACTCTGTGTTGCAGAGTCTAACGGTCTCTTCTCGGCCCTCGTCTTACTTGCCCTCAGGAGCGCCTGACACGGCTGATCTCTCGGAGTCCCCTTCCCACTGCTTCCAGAAACTCCCTTCCTCTTCGTTTTCTTCCTGCTTCATTGTTTCCTCTTTCCCTGGCTCCTTCACTGGCTTCTCACTTCTCCCCAACCTCTGACACGCCCCGGGACGGCTCTCCTGTCTCTGCCCACACCGGCTAGTGACCTCCTGGCTTGAAATGCGGTCTGTATGTCAACAATTTCCACCCTGAAATCTCCATCCAGACCTCTCCCCTCTCCCCCACTCACATTCCGGCCTCCTCCTCTCTGTCTCCGATCGATGTCTCCTAGGGATCTCAAATCTAACACAGCCCAAACTGAACCGCTCACGTGTCCCCCAACTCCTAGCTCGGTGGCTGGCGACTTACCCTCCCTTTCCGTTCATCCGACAGCGTCTACTGAACAGCTTGTGCCAGAATCTCAAAAACCTCACCAGGAGAGCGAACATGAAAGAGACACGGTCCCTGCTTTGCAGGGACAACCGCTGGGAAGGGTGCACACTGGAGAAGCTTCCAGCTCCCTACTCTTAACTAAGGAAGATAGGCAGCAGGCTCTCCAGGAGCAGTGCAGCGGCACGCGAGTGGTAAAGACCGAGTAGAAATAAGCTGGTAGGAGGCGAAGTGGGGGAGCAAAGTGGGGGAGCATCGCCCCTAGCTTCGTGTCCCTCCTGCTCACTCAACGCAAGCACACAAGCCAACCTGAGCCGCTCCTCCTGGTCCCCGCTTCCCCCCACCCTACCTGAACTGAAGCTTCCTGACGCTTCTCCCTGAGTTCCACCCCAGGGACGCACTGCCGGCCCCTGCCACCCCCCAAACACAGCTACTCTGCACCGAGCAGGATGTGAAGTCACAGCTGGCCATTCCCATTCATCACTGAGCAAGGAAGAAATCGCATCAGAGCTTGTGGAAGGATGTGCCTGAATCCTCCTCAGCTGCTACTCACTGCGGAGAGGCACAGGGTCCGCAAACCATTGCCTGTGGGCCAAATCCGGTCTGATGCCTGTTTATAGCCCACAAGCCAGGAATGGTTTTCACACACGAATATTTGGAACTGATGTGATCAGAGGGGAACACTAACTCTGAACCCCAAGGGTAAGCAAAGTTGCTTTAAAAAGTTAGCAAAATGGGGCACCTGGGTGCCTCAGTCAGTTGAGCAACCAACTTTGGCTCAGGCCATGAGCTCGAAGTTCATGGGTTCGAGCCCCATGTCAGGCTCTGTGCTGACAGCTCAGAGCCTGGAGCCTGTTTCAGATTCTGTCTCCCTCTCTCTCTGCCCCTCCCCTGCTCACATTCTGTCTCTCAAAATAAATACACATTAAAAAAATTAAAAAAAAAAAGAATTCCATTCTTCTCATTAGTAAACTTATATACTAAAGAATTGAATTCAATTATTATTATATTTTGAAACTTATCAACCAAGATTTGTAGATACTGGTTTTCTTTCTTGTTATGCAAGTATCAACATAATAGCTCCTTTTTTTTAATTTTTTTAAAGTTTATTTACTTTTGGGAAAGAGAGACAGAGTGCAAATGGGAGGGGCGCAGACAGAGAGGGAGACACAGAATCCGAAGCAGCTCTAGGCTCTGAGTGGTCAGCACAGAGCCCGACGTGGGGCTCGAACTCACGAACTGCGAGATCATGACCTGAGCCGAAGTCAGACGCTTAACTGACTGAGCCACCCAGGCGCCCCATAATGGCTTCTATTTTGCCTACTGGCCCACAAAGCCTAAAAGAGTAATGATCTGGCCCTTTACAGAGAACATCTGCCAACACCAGGTCTCAAGTTTTGTCTTCTATTGGCTACTATCACCTTGACTCTTCATTTCCTCTCTCTGCCCCAAGGCTACAAACATGGTCACACCTCCTCATTTTAAAAACTATGATCCATTTTGACAATAAATTTCATATACTGAAAAAAAAAACAATTTGACAATAAATTTCATATATTGGAAAAAAAAAACAAAAAACACTACGATCGTCGATCATCGCCTTCCATTGATGGGTCTCTGCCCTCACATTTCATTCCCCTTCCCTGGTTTCCTTCGCTTCTGTCACCATTTGGACGAGTGAACTCCATTTGTAGCCCTGGCCCTAATTCCAATGTACTCTTTGACCCAGTACCCCTCATTTTACAAAAATCCTGCTTGCTAAGGTCACTCATTCTGATGGCTTTTAGTTTTCTCAGTTAAAAAGCTTGGATTTATACTCAACCTCCTCTCTTCTTATTCCCTATATCAAGTTTGTTAATTGCACCTACTTACTGAATGAATATCCCAAGAGCCCTTTCTCTCCTCTCAAACTCCCCATGGCCGGCGGTCACGTTCTACCTCCACTGCCCCTTCCCTGGGCTGTAGCAACACCTCTCCGACTGGTCTCACCACATCCAGCCTCTGGACCTCCTCTTTCATGGACCTCTTCTTCTGGGGGCCAGCCCTGATGCCCCCACCATTGTTCTGTCTCCCATTTTCACCGCCACCCCCAGGTGGAAGCGTCTTGGTGGTCCCTGCACACAGAAGCATCTTGAAGCTGAGAAGCATCTGAAATCTCCCACCTCGACACGTACACAATCACACTCAGGTGCTATCTCCTCTAAAATCTGCTTGCGTTCATCTTTTCTAACATGGTCTCAAGTGTAGAGGCCTTGAAGAAGGCAGTGTGTGTGTGTGTGTGTGTGTGTGTGTGTGTGTGTGTGTTTCCTGGTGTCGAATCCTCTGATCTTGATTCAATGAACATGGAATTGGGAGCAGAGGCCTCTGTGAGGACCCTTATCCTTCCCTATGTTTGTTATTATTCAGGCACCCACAAAATTCTTCCACTGTATGGAAGGGAAAGGTGTTTACGTATCAAAATGTCCTAATCTATCTTTAGGCCGGTGGCACATTTGTGGGGGCGCTGATGATGCTAATTAGCCCCTGCGCCCCTCACATGCACAGGCCCTTTCCAAGTCCCTTCGCCAATCTTTGTTATTCATAAGTTTGTGCTGTTTTCTTGAGAAAGCCCCCAAACCGTAGGGTCCAGCCACACAAAACCAGAGGGCTCTGTGCATTGTGGACAGCTCACCTGGTTGACCCTCTTCCTCCTGGAGAATGCTTCTAGGGTTAAGGACTATATAAAGGGGGCCGGAGAAGACAGAGAATGCACAAGTTCCTGTAACACAAAACTATAACTCACTCCAGATTGCTGCCTGAGTGGATTGAACAGAAAAGCAATTGTGTATTTTCTCTGCAGCATGTTCATTTTTCTTGAAGTTGCTGAGAAATGTTTGTGTTCTAAGTAAGTATGCTCTTGGCAAAGAGCAGAAAGCATTAGCATATTTTATTTTCGTCATAGGGTAATTGTTTTGTGATATTCTTGTGTTCTCTTTTCTTTGCTTATTGTTTGCCGTGAAGTAGATACTCTCTACTTTTTATTTAACGTGCTACATTTATCAAATTCATTTTCTATTTTCTATCGAATTATTTTCTATTTACTGTGATACATTTATCAAATCCATCCATCCATCCATCCATCCATCCGTTGATTTAAAGAATATTTATCAAGTATCTCTCTATAAGCCTCTGGCAACCTAGAGAGGAACAGGATAGCAGCCCAGTGTGGCCTCATGGCTTCCAGACAGAGAGACAAGGCAAAATGCTTGTCCCACTGGTCCTTCTCACCCTCTCATCCCTCCAAGTCCCCAAGAAACCAGGGTGATAATACAAGAGACAGTAAACACACTCACTCTGGCACTTCTCCAAAGCCTTCCAGAGGCTGTGCTTCGGCAGCATAGATCTTGGCATAGTATCTGGCAGTATTTTGGACATAGCATTCCTACATCGCCCAAACACAAGGGAAAGACAAGTGAGTAGAAGAAATTCAGAGTTGCCGGTAAAGCTAATCAGACTTCCCAGTAAGTCAAGCCAATGGATTCCCCAGCCCACCCCCTGGTTGCAGGCACAGAAGCAACAATTATTGCAGACTCGAGTCGTCCACTTGCAGAGAACTCTGAGACTCGAAGGAACTATCCAGGTAAAGCTCAAGTGGTCTCTAGGACCAGGCGTCCTGAACTATCAAATTTCTAGAACGCACATGGCTGAAATTCATCCTGGGCTAAGGGGACTGGCCCCATGGCAGGATGTCGGGCACAGCTCCGAGTGTGCTGAGCTCTCCCATCTGAAGCTCTTCTTCAAAGGTGTAATTAGAGTTGTGGGTAGCCAACACCTTGGGAACACTGTTGGCTTAGGAAAGGGCAAACAGGATTCTGCTTTCTACTCAGTGGGGTCTTTCAAGAGGGAGTGTGGATGCTGGGGGCTTTCCCTGACTGGCCCAGATGGTACTTGAGATGGAAAAAATATGTAGTGAAAGAAAAGAAAAAAGAAGGGTTGACTTGGAGGAGGAAGGAATACGATTGGCAAAACTCTGTACTCAAAAGAGGGGCTGCCTTCATGAGCCCCAAGTCCCACCGGACCTCACCACACCTAAGACAATCCTGGAGGGCTAGTGCTTGATGGCCCCTGAGAGACTCACTGAAGTATAACCTATTCATTTTATAGGTAATAATTTTAGAAGGGTGCCTAGCTTGCAAAAGAGCTAGACCCAGCTGTCCTGAAAGCTTGGCCACTGCTCTGGGTCAGGCTCTCGATACTCTTGGTGTCAAGAGTGAAATACTCAGGCCAAAGTGGGAGGCAGGGAGGGAAGCCCATGTTCTCTTCTTGTCTCAAGGTTCTGTGACTCAATAACACAGGGAGATGGGAGCTTAGCTAGAGCCTTGGATCAGTCTCCCTTCATAGTTTATAGGCTAACATTGACCCAAACTCAGGAAGGCAAGAAACAGGACACCTGCTGCCCCCTCTGAATATAGCCAACCCCCTTCCATAAAGTAAACAAGAATCTAGAAACTATGCCCTTGGGGATGCTTGGGAATCCTGGCATCCCTGTAGCTTGGACCCCCCCGCCTTCCACATCATCCTGTGTCTGAGTGGACTCAAGGACCTCATGGGGCTTCCTAGAAACAGAAATGATCCCAGCCCAGGTCAGAGCCGGTGAGGGGCCTCCAGACACAGGGTGAGTCCCATCTGGCTGGCATGAGGGCAAGAAATTACCCCGAGAACTCAGACATGGTTCCCAGCATTCGGGCTTGATCCAGGGGCTCCCTTACAGCCATACCCCAAAGGGAGAGAAACACCCTCTTGGAGACACTCCCAACAATTCTGAGTCTGACTTTCATCTCAGGCTCTCGTGGGTCCCCCCCCTCACACCCCACGTGACTCTGTAGGGCAGGTGGACCCACCTGGGCAGCGAGTTTGTAGTTCCTCTGGATGAGCTCATCGTTGTTTCTGGTCCCGTAGGCAACAGCGTTGTGCACCTTGAGCACGCAGGCGTGGCCGGGCTGGAAGACGGGCATGAGGCCCTGCATCACTTTGCTGCGGAAGGCTTTCCGGTGGACCCCTTCTCCAAAGTGCAGCTCCTCCGTGGCGATCTGACCTCGCAGGTGGTCCCCAAAGTAGCTGTCCCTGAGGAAGTCTTCTCTGAAGATGAGTTGGCTGAATTCAATCTCTTCACATCCTAAAACACACCTCACCTTTAGTTGGGCAGAATATCCTAGCCCCCATCCTGCTTCTTGGCTCATGGTTGTTCCCACACAGGGACGAGGACAAGGCTGGCCTGTAGAACCTGGAGGGGAGACCACACGGAAGTCCCAACAGAGAGAGGCACAGCTCAAAGATGAGAAGGGGGGGGTGGACGAGTCCTCCAGGAGGCAGGAAGATCGGTATGAGTCTCCAGTGGACCTCACTGGAGAGGGGAGAAAACTGGTGAGGGCCAAACTGGGGAGACCAGGAAAAGAAGTTTAGACAGATCTGGAAAATACAGACAGGACCACGAAAGGTAACTAAAAGGCAAGCTGAAGTGTGGAGCGGGGAGGAGGAACCAACGATAAGACGTGACAGATCAGTTTCTCAGCCCTTTTTCTCATGACTGCCCCCTGAAAGGAGTCTTTTCAGACTTTTTTTTAATTGATCCCCCTCCCCATAAATTTCAATCCCACAGAGGTCCTGTATATCCGTTTATGTGTGTATATCTGTGCTTCACACACAATCAGAGTAAGTTTTTTTGCCTCCTCAAGAACCAATTTTTGTCTTCTCGGGGGCAATACCGTTTCCCCATGTTGAGAATGTCTGTGGTAGCTATAAGAAATAGGTAGGCAAGGACAAAACCGTTAACAAGAACCTCCTCTGAGGAGACACTGAAAAAAAAAGCCTAATTATTTTGGATTTATGTGTAAAAAGAAAAGTAGAATTATTTTTTTCTAGCACCGGGTTTTCTCACAGTGGATTCTCCACGTTTCAGGTGACCACGGATGCAATCGGAAGGTTCCCTTCTAACCTAGAGATGAACAGGTCAGCCTTCTGGTGGGCTGAGAGAAAAGAAGAAGACAGCTTTCAACGAAATCCGTTTGGTTAGAGTTCTTTAGCGCCCTTTAATCCTCGAAGTCGATGAAGACTCACATCTTTCTGAATGTTTAAAAGAAGAAAGAAACCACAGGTCGTGTGAAAATCTCACTTCACATTTCTATTTAGACTCTTTAGAGAAACATTTTTCTCTGCTTTTAAAAATATTTTCAGGTCACGTGTTTGAAGAGCAGCCAGTGACTGAAGCAAGCTACTAAAGGTATATACAGAGATGAAAATTATTGTCCAAGAGTATCGATGAACAACTAGGCCTCGTTATTGGCAGAAAGAAAGAAAGAAAGGGAGGGGGACTCAAACAGTAAAAGTGCTGGGGGTGCCTGGGTGGCTCAGTGGATTGAATGTCAGACTCTTGATTTCAGCTCAGGTCATGATCCCAGGGTCACGGCATTGAGCCCTGTGTTGGGCTCTGTGCTGAGTGTAGAGCCTGCTTAGGATTCTCTCTCTTTCTCTCTCTCTCTGTCATCTCTAAAAGAAAGAAAAGAAAAGAAAAAGTGCTGAAGATGCCTGTGGAAAGAGCGTGTGTAGGAAGATCCTCCAGGATTTCACGATGGTGAGCAGGAGCCTCAGGCCAAGTAACCTGTCCCAGGTTTCTAGAAAGATCTATGGTGGAGAAGCAGGGGAACAGGCAGGCAATTGGGACACTGTCCCAGACAAATTAAAAAAAAAAATGTTTCCGATGTTTATTTATTTTTGAGAGAGAGAGAGAGACAGAGACAGAGCATGAGCAGGGGAGGGGCAGAGAGAGAGGGCGAGACACAGAATCCGAAGTGGGCTCCAGGCTCTGAGCTGTCAGCACACAGCCCAATGCGGGGCTCGAACTCACGAACCGGGAGATCGTGACCTGAGCCAAAGTCAGAGTCCCCCAGGTGCCCCCCAGGCAAATTTTAAGAGATTATTTATCATAGATTTCATCTTTAGTGACAGAACTAGAAAGAAAATTAATTTACAGAGAAGAGTATAGGTTTCTTTTTAAGTTAAATTCAAAAACTGGATCACTTAGAAAAAGGGATGCTTTTTATATAACTCAAATCTTAATTCTAGTTACACAAATGATTTCATTTTAACAATTTGGCCCCTAATACCACTTAAAGAATATAGGAAGTGTTTTATGTATACAGCCCAATAAATATGAATTATATTTATCCCGTTCTATTCTCCTTCAAAATCCCCAAATTCCTAAAACTCAATTATTATTAACAACAACAACTGCACTGAGTACTTAAAAAAATGCATCAGATTTAATACAAAAGTTGTTTCCAACTGTGTGCTTAGAAAGAAGAAGGTAATTTTTTTTCCATAGTACTGTATTGGGTATAACTAACAATCTTGTCTATAATTTCCAACAGAAAGTCTACTTAACAAAGATAAAACAGTGAAAGGAAAAAAATAAATCTTAGGACTTTCCTTTGAAAGCCCCATGTGCGATCATTAAATTGTGCTAGCTTGTGTTTTATTTTGAACCATCATTCATTTTTGGGCTTTCCCACGAGCTGGGTTTTATTAGTTTTTAATTAGAGCCCAGCCTGTAAAATGTTATTTGTTCCTCCTCTGGAGAATTCAACTAATAAAATGTTTATCACCAAATAAGAAAGGTGATAAAGAAGTTATTTGAGGCTTCTTTATCCGAAAGATCAAGGGGACCGGGACCAGTGCCAAAATGCCAAAGGAAAGCACCAAAACTCATCTTTCATTTCCAGGAAGATGCGAAGGAATGGGGTTCTCCTAGGACACCTGACTGTCTTTGGAATCTGCTTAGTGAGTCAAACTGGGAAGTAAACCGAAGCAACAAACCAGTCTGTGTCAGTGCCAGACGCTGGAAACCCGCTGCAGAGGGGCTGGACGCAAGCCTGAGGCTTAAAGGAAGGAGTCTGACCCCAAGGCCCCCACCGACACATCCTCGACAACTGCGCGCCCCAGTCTGATCTTTCATAAATACTACACCTCTGCACGTTGGTAGCCTCACGCACTTATTCCAGGCCTCGCCACCAGCTTGAAATAGCTCATGAATTGTCATTCATTTCCCAGTCATTCCTGCGCTCTCCCCTACTTGGTTGGAAGAGTCGATGGGGACATTGTTTCAACCCTTGATTCCAGGAGCGAGCTCTCGCTTTGTGGAGTGGCCCATGTCCTTGGACATCCAACTCGGGTCAGCTTACCTTTAATATCCTGCTGATTCGCAAGTTGTTTCAGAACTAGAAGAAGACAAAGAAGAGAGGGTCTTCAGTGCAAGTGGGCATTCTGGACGGGGGCTGGGGAGGGGGGGGTGTCTCGTGGTTTATCGCCTGAAACGGAGAGGCTGAGGCTTACCTTCAGCGGTAAGGTTAAACTCAGCGGTCGCTTTGCCGTAACTGTTCTTGATGCAGCAACGGTAGATGCCCTGGTCCTTCTGACCGGCTTGGACGATGGCCAAGGACACAGCCGAGGTGTCATCTGCCCTGCAATAGGGGACGTGAATGTTGGAACGCTTCATCGTTCTGAAGCTGCATTTTTCTAACACACTTAAGGAGAAAGGAACAGGTGCTTCCCTGCCCTAACATTTGGGGCTAGTGGGCTGGCTAAAGAACAAGGTCTCGATAAGCTGTTTGCATAATTCATTTTTATCTGTGGGAGATGATTGGTGCAATTTTGCTTTAACATCCTCTCTCCAAATAGGCAATAGGAATCAAAACCATTTGGGAGCCTTGGCTGTGACCTGCAGAGCCAAGAACCGGAAATGTGAATTCTGGGGGCCGTCATTAACATTTCTGCTCAGAATTCACCTCAGTTACGTTACTGACCCAGGTGCTCTGGGCTTGAAGGAGACCTGAAAGCTCTAAACCAAATCTAAACACAGACACAATACAGGACAAGCGAAAGGGGGTCTTTGCTGTAAATAAGGACCCATGGCTAAGGGTGTTTTTGAATAGGGTACTCTTCTAGTGAATACTGCCCATCCATCCACCCGCCCCAAATTATTAAGTTCCAGGCACTGTGCCACGAACAGAAAAACCAGTGGTGGTGGTGGTGAGGAAAGAGAAGGAGAAGGAGGGGGAGGAGGAGAAGAAGAAAAGGCAAATGGGTGCTCCCAAATCAGTGCTGCCCAGACAAAATGAAGCCAACGTCGGTCAAGTGTAAAGGCCTGGCCACATGTCACCAGTAAATGGCAGGCCTACTAATGTATGCTCCCTACAGGGAGGCTAGGTTTTCTAAAGACATCTCAAATGGAAAATGGACCCAAAAGATTCAAATGCCAAGTCTGAGCTCAGAGCAAGATTGCCAAAACCCTACTGGTTAATTACCCTTGGCTGACAGCTACAGAAAGTGCTTTAAATGAATGATTAGTGCTTCTTTTTATAAAGCTCTAGGAAGTGGTCTTGGTTGTTTTTTTTTTTTGTTTTTTTTTTTTTAAGCCAAGCCACTTATTCTCCATTATCATCCTTCCTAAGCCATACATAAGACAGGCAGGGTAATGGCAACGTTTTAGGCTGCGTGGCCTCATTCCATCTGTCACAATCCAGTTAGGTTTTCTGGAGGGATGTTATAGAAATTACAGCTCGAATCCGGCATCACTATGGCATTTGGAGCATAATTTCCAGACGTATGCTCCAAGCAAACGTATTTGATTTAGTTATACAAAAAAACTCGATTTTCCTTCCTTTTTCAGGCTCCTTGCAACGAGATTAAGGGGACAGGACACCTCCCGTGACTCAGGGAGCTGAACGGGGACTTCCCTCAGCAGAAAGAAGCAGCTGGGGCTTGAGTTATGCCCACTGAGCCAGGTGATCTGTTTTAGAATAAGCCACACTCCCTCAGGTGTGTTGGGTGAAGCCCATGGCCCACGGCTCACGTGAACAAGCATTTATTGCCAGCAAGGCGCTTAGGGAGCCATTCGTCAGCTTTGTTCCACACGGGTACTCTCGGCAATGGTTCTCACTCTCTCTCTCTCTCTCTCTCTCTCTCCCCCTCCCCTCCTCTCCTCTCCTCTTCTAACCTAGGGCCCCAGAAATACACGGCTTTTCCCATCTCAGAAATGGTTACTTATCACCTTCAACACCTGCTACTTTCTATTACTTCATGGATTGTTTTTTTTCCCCTTGGATTCTCCTTCTTAGCTTTGAAATTTGGCAGGCTAGTAGGAATTTGTGAAAGAGAAAAAACACAGATTCACAAACAGAAGAGAGCTCTATGATCTTGGGACTGTGGAACCTCAGACTAGAAGATGATTTGGCATGTTCCCCTGATTTAAAGTTATTTTTTTATGTTTTATTTTATATTTGAGCATGAGAGAGCATGAGCAGGGGAGGGGCAGAGAGACAGAAACAGAAGCTAAAGCAGGCTCCAGGCTCCCAGCTGTCAGAACAGAGCCCGATACGGGGCTCAAACTCACGAGCGGTCAGATCATGACCTGAGCCGAAGTCAGAAACCGAAACGACTGAACCACCCAGGCACCCCATCATGTTCCCCTGATTTTAAAAGCATCGTGACACATTTCATGATTTTTTGAGGCCACAAGACTCGGGGGGGGGGGCAGAGCCTGAGTAAGAACCCTTCCCTGCTTTCCCTGTCTAGACCTCTGTCTTCGTTCCTTACTTGTCTTGGATACTTAAGTGAGTGGGGTTTCAGCTTCAATTTTCCTTTTTACTTCCTATCACTATTTTCTTTTAGAACTACGTTGTGAAACCAGCAACAACCATGAAAAGTAACCAGGCAAATATCGCACCTTCTCTGCACTTGGGCTACTGACTTTGAATCCTTTGTCCACCAGACCGTAGAATCTTCATGAATTTCTGCAAACTGGCAGCTTAATTTTACATTCCCAGAGTGGTCAGGGAACATCTCGGCTTGGATCTTTTTTAGTAATATCGGAGCTGGAAACGAGAGAGTTTCAGGTCAGTGTTCTTACAATAGTGGCAGAGAGTGGCCACAACAGTGGCCAGAAGACTTTCCCATTTTATCGCATTTAATTTTCACAGCAATCCCAAGAATGGGGATAATTATCCCCCTCAATTTATGGATGAGGAAACCAAGTGTCTGAGGGAAGATGTGACTCGCCTAAACATTCAGAAAATGAGCAAATCAATCTAATAGAAAAATCTCATTTTGCATTACTTAAGACTCCCAAAGTGGGGCACCTGAGTGGCTCAGTCATTTAAGCGTCTGACTTTGGCTCAGGTCATGATCTCAACTTGTGAGTTCGAGCCCCGCGTCGGGCTCTGTGCTGACAGCTCGGAGCCTGGAGCCTGCTTCGGATTCTGTGTCTCCCTCTCTCTCTGCCCTTTCCCTGCTCACGCGTGCACGCTCTCTCTCTCTCAAAAATAATAAACATTAACAAAAATTAAAGTCCCAAAGTGAGATCTAGAATGCACGAAATGAAGTAGAATGTGAGAGGCTTTTTTTTTTTTTTTTTAAAGAAGAGGCTTGGGGATTGTGGATACCTAGTCTATAAACCCTGAGCCAAATAGAGCCGTATTTAAATGATCGCCAGGTAATCCAGGTCAAAATCAGAGCTGGGGCTTAGGGAGCAGGACAAAATCCAGGTTATCCAAGTAATTGCGGTTATGCCCCCAGATATAAAAGGCAAAGCAACAATAAGATATTTAGTGAATAATTCTCCCCCATCTTTCCCCTTGATCAGCTATCTTTGCTGAAGATATCCGAGCGGATTGCAGTGATGTCTGATAGCGATTTCATCAGCAAAAGAGACAGACGTGTCTCCTTGAATGAAACACGATCAATCAGGAAACAATTCCCTGGTGTGTGGGGCACGGGGTGGGGGGAGGCTGGGCTGAGCTCCTTGAATATCACCTTTTAAAATCAGGGATCAGGGCACTGCAGGCCGGCTGAGTGTGTCATTCCTCGGGACAGCCACGGGGCAGCAGCACAGACAGCAGAACGAGACGAGACGGCTGGCCCCGCCAGGTGGGCAGAATGACTTGGCTGGGTTCCTGGCAACGAGGTGTCCGTCCTCGTGCAGGCCAAGCTCCACAGCACCGCAGCCGTGGTGACTCAAAACACTGTGTGATCCCCGGCCAAGCCCGCAGTCCCCAGTGCCAACGCTTTGTTTCCCCGCTACCTCAGATCCCACTGCTGGGCAGCAGTCGATGGGTTAAATGTGCCTTCTCCTCTCTCTTTGATGCCAACGTATTTAAAAGCTTGTTTTCTTCCCAGGAAGTACTAATGAGCCGCTCAGGGGACAAATCCCTCCACTAGAGAGTAACTGAAGACACTAACAATATCATGGCAGAGAGAGAAGATACACCAAGTTTAGTGAAGGCAAAACCCATTTCGGATTATTCGGTCCTACGCGGCTGGCTGCGTTAGGTACTGAGGCCCACAGTCTCAAACTCTCTCGCTCCAGAGTCTTGCCCAAGCCCGCCTCCTCATCTGGAACTTAAGTCCTCAAGGAGCCTTCCAGCACAATGTGGTGGCAGTCTTCATGGATGGTTTTGTGGAGACCCCAATGTCCCCAAAGCTGCCAACTCTGTCCACTGCCCACTAGAAGTTCTGAACCCAGAAACCTGGGAGGATAGAGGGAAGGGCCAAAAATGGGAAGCAAAGCAAAATGAGGGTCTCTGAGCAAGAGGCCTCAGGGCTTTAGGAAGGACCCCTGTTTGTATCGGATGGAACGGGGAATGGGGATAAAGGACAGCCTTCAGTGTGGCTAGGTTCCTCTTCTGTGCACGTTCGGGTCAAGGGTTGATGGGAAAGGATAGAACAGCCCCCTCCCGCCAGGTGAGTACACAGCTGTGAATGTCCCCAAGAAAGGTTACTCAGTTTTATTTCTTTGAGTCCTCTGAGTCACGTGCTTCTGTCCAACACACACACACACACACACACACACACACACACACACACACACACAGACTCCTTCCCCCAAGGGGTCTCTGGTGTGACAGTGCTCCCCTCCCAGAATGCAGTGCTCAGGGAAGCCACGCAGTCTCTGACAGCAAACTCTGCCAGCTTCTGCTTTTCCGGATAGTCTGTGTTCCCATAGTAACTCGGATAACCGCGGACAAGGATTCCAAATAGACATTTCCCTTAGGGTTGAAACCACTTCAGAGATCTTTTAAAATACTGCTCTGTTGTCTTTAAAGCAGTTTCAAAAAAATTTTTTTTCACTTTTGTTTATTTTTGAGAGAGAGAGAGAGAGAAAGAGAGAGAGAGTGTGTGTGTGTGTGAGCGGGGTGGGGGTGGCAGAGAGAGAGAGAGAGAGAGAGAGAGAGAGAGAGACACAGAATCTGAAGCAGGCTCCAGGCTCTGGGTTGTCAGCACACAGCCTGACGCGGGGCTCGAACTCACAGACTGCGAGATCATGACCTGAGCTGAAGTCAGAGGCTTAACCGACTGGGCCACCCAGGCGCCCCTAAATAGGTTTTAAAACCTATATACTAGAAAACTGGTTGGGTGCTCCCCAAAACTCTTCAGAAGGTAGTTTTGTATTTCCTCCTGGCTGCAGGGGGCGCTGAGGGCCTAGGTGATGTGTGATGTGTGTTGGGAATAATGAGCGCCCGTGTGGAGGTCCGAACACTCAGGAAGGAGAAAAGCCCTGCCCCCCCCCCCCCCCCCCCCCCCCCGCTTTGGGGTATAAGGGGGCCCCAGCGTCGGGCTCTGCCACACGCAGCTCCACGACCTCACTGCGGGGTCTTCTCTTTTGACTCGTCCCGCCCGTGGGAAGGGAAAAAAGAGCTCTGAAATGAAAGAGGCTAAAATTTGGGTTAAGGGATGGAGCTTGGGGTCACGTGATGCACCCCCTCCCCCGCCCCCCCCCCCCCCCCCCCCCCCCCCCCCCCCCCCCCCCCCCCCCCCCCCCCCCCCCGCAGCACAAAAGTGACCGAAATTGCCAGGGCCCTGAGCCTCACGTGGCCTGAAACCTGGAACGGAGGTTTCAGAGGGCGCTTCCGACTCAGATGAAGAGGAGGGTGAGCTGGAAAGAAACGTTACGCTCAAATTCGGAAGGAAACCCGGGATTCAAGTAAGCTGCTGTTAATGAAAATCACCAATTAAAAAAGAGGCTCCCAAATTATCCCTGAATGTTTACTTCCGTAAATCCTGCTTGCTGTGTGTGGTCTGTTGAATTATACTAATTAGCGACACTGATGAACGCTTCTGTTTATCTTTTAAAATATTTTTTAAAGGGTAATGAGACAGAAAGTCATCTTAATCCTACTCCCTCGATTTCAACTTACCCACAGGCAGCCTATTCAGTGATTCTCTTTCCAGATCACCTGGGAACTTGTTCGACACGCACTTTCTCGAACCCACACCTTGAACCAGAAACTCTGGAGGGGGAAGCCCAACGATCTGCAGGGGATGTGAGGCCAGTGGAGCTTGAGAACCACGAGCATACAGGCCAGGCCACCATTTGGTCACTGCCAAGCCACCAATGCCTATCCAGTGGACCCTCACCTTAAATGCAGAGGACTCAGAAGGACACCAGACATCTGGTTCACAAACCCAAACGTTACCAACGACAGAAAGCAACAGCACCTCACCTTTCCCTTCTCTTTTGCAAGGTGGCTTTTTTGCGTCTTTTTCCTCCTCTGTGCATGATGCCGGTGTTTCGAGTTTAGGAATCTTTTTAAGAAAGCTTGAGCTCTTTAGGACATTTTCCTTCTCTTCCAATCTCAGCCTCAGGGCGGCCACCCTGGACAGAATTTTCTTCTTTACCCCCTCAGCTAAATGTCCACCCCCTGAGGTTTCTGGCTTCTTGACCTCCTCTGAGCCACTCCCTGCTGGTGGGGCTTTTGGGAATCTGAGGGTCTGGGCTGCCGTGTGACCGAGATTCTCTTCCCTGGTTCTTCTCCCATAGCCCAGGTTGGAGCCCTGTTGACATGGGTGCTGTGATATCTCAGGAGCTTTCTCTGAGGCACATTCACCTGAACCAGATGCCGAGGTCACTGCTGGAGAGCCAGAGGTACTCACATGCTTGGTTTCCCCAGTGCGGGGCTCCTCTCTTTGAGGTTCCCGAATTGTGTGGCTTACTGAAAAGTCTGCAGTGTTTCCTTTGGGAGATGAAGCACAGGGCAACGGAGCGAGACCACTAGAAGAGGGTGAAGGTTTCCCACACTCACTCTCAACAGCTTCCCTTTCCTTCGAGTCAGAACGTGCATATTGGCGGTTTCTGGGCTCAACTAAATCATTCTTGGGGACGTCATGAACTTGACCTGTGGAGTTGTGACTATCAACACCAACAGATGCATGAGTCATCACTGCAAGACAGTTAGAAGGAGGTGAAGTGGAGAAAACAGGTTCTGCTTTGTTGTTTTTACTTTGTTCAGCCTCCCCTAAGCTTCTCTTACTGCCTTCTTGTATTTGACTTATTCCACATCCACTTGGAATGGTTTCCCCCCCTTCGTCAGGACGTGGGACTTGCAAGATGGCGGGTTGGACTTCCAGTCTCTGGCCCATGTTCCCATCATTCAGTTTGCTCTCCTCTCTGATGATAGCCGGTGTGGATTCAGAAGGCCCTGGTGTCCCAGCCCTGGTGCACACCATCACACCTGCTTCATCCGTGGGGTCTACAGAGGATTCTACGATTTTAGGGCAGGTCAGAAACTGTTTAAAGAAGGCAGCATGATCCTTGATTTGGTTTTCCTCTCGGTTTTGACTCACTTTACTCACGTTTTCCTTCTCTCCGGTTTTGGAAGTCTCTGATGACAAATCTGTGACGGGTAATTCCTTTTCGTCTACAGGATCCACAGATGACTCCAGGAGTCTGGGCTGGCTCAAATACTGGGAAGAAAGGCTACTCCAATATGCACGGCTGGCGCGTTTTTCACTGACATGGGTTTCTCTGTTATTAGCAAGGGCCGGGCCAGACTCAGCCTGAGGACTGTGAGCCTTGAGAACATCAGATAGAGCCCAGACCCTGTCAGGAATTACGGGACCAGCTTCTAACTCCTTGCACTCAGAACCCGTCTGTGGTCTTGGGAGCCAGTCTTCTGCAATGGGAGCCTCCAGAGTTATAATCTTCAGCTTTCTGCCTGCTCTCCAAAGTCCTGGCCCACTCTCTCTGGAGCCTTCCAGGAAGATATCAGAGAGAGGTGGAGTGTGGCTCAGAGCTTGACCATCATCTTCCACCTTGCACACAGTAGGCCCCAGGTCTGAGCTCTGCCCGCTCTCCTCCCTGGAGTTTGCCGACAAGTGGTCCAAGGGCACTGGGTGTATTGCCCCTTGTGCAACAGCTGTCATGGGCCACCTTTCTTGGAAACCACCCTCGGAAGCAAAACTCTGTGGGGGTAAGCTCTCGTGCTGGATCCTCTGTGTTCTTTCACTTTCTTTTTCTTGGAAATCCTCTTCAAGGCTCCTATTGTCTGCCCTGTCCACAGTCAGGCTCTTATCTCCAGACTGGTTATCAGTCTGGAGAGGGCGGCTGCTACAGAAGCCCTCTACCTCTGGGAGCCGAGGAACGTGGATGGGGACTCCTGGTCCACGGGGAGCCATGCCAAAGGGCTCCTTTAGAGATTCGGTTTTGGAATCATTTAAAATATGACCCAACTGAGCATGGGAAGTGAGGTGGAGAATATTTTCATCTGGTGCCTGAGGTGAGCTCCCCTTGGGTCCATCTGCAAGACTGTTCTCGGCAATGGAAACAGGGAGGTATTTGGCTGGGTGAACTTTGGGGGCCATGGTAACTGGGGGCCACGTGTCCCCACTCTCCCTGGCCACCTGAAGACCCTTCAGATGAGCAGTGAAAGTCGTTGGCGTCTCACGAGGAAACATTACACCTGAGCCATTCCTGGCTGATGTGTCTGTGGTGTCTGGGCCACCGTTACTGGGGCCCTCGTTGCCGCCTTCTGCCAACTGCACAAAAGAGCTGTTCTCAGAACGTAGAGGCTGTTTTCCCTCAAGGCCTCCTGAGTTGCTGGGGCCGGGCCTTTCCTGGCCAGCCCGTACTGTGGAGACCGACGTGGAGGTGAAATTCTCCACCGCCGCTAAGTTTTTCCCTGTGCCCCCTTCACTGGCTTTTTGTGAAAGGTTCCAGGTGAAAACACTGGTAAAAAGAGGGGGCATGGCGGAGTCTCGCTCCTTGGCGCTCTTGCATGGCGGCTGTGGAGGCTCAGAACCTCGCGTCTGAGAAAGAACGCTCGGCGTCTTGTCATCAGGAGAACATAAATCGGATACTTCGCTTTGACTTTTTGCCAACTCTAAGTCCGCGGAGCAAATTTCGTGAGGCGAGTATTTATCAGGGGAGGCTCCGGCAGGAGAGTACGTGGTCGGCCATGTTCTTTGGCCACGTGCTTCCAGAAGCTCTAACACACACGCTGCTTCTCTGGCCCTTGGCCCACCCCACGCAGTTTCCAGAGTGGTGATGGTATCTGTGGGTTCAGGGGAAGCAACGGAGAGAGGCTTGGGCTCCCCAGGGTCAGCGCTGCCCTCCTGGGGGAGAAGCGCTGACAGCTCCCGGGGGGACCTGTTTTCATTACTGGCGTCTGGGATGCTCAGCTCACGTCCGAGGTCTTCCCAGGAACTTCCAAGTGCGCGGTCTTTTCTGTCTTGGTTGTCTCCGTGCTGCGGGCATCGAGTGCAGCTTTCCAGCTCCAGGTATTGGGCCAATGATGCGTATTCTTCGTCGATCCCTCCTAAGTTGGGGAAGGAATTTGTTGTGGTCCCAGGAGGGGCAGACGGCTCCCCAGCAGGCTCTGAGAAGGCTGGCATCCGGCTGAGAGTGTCTCTCCCCCTGACCGGTTCCTGAATTTGCACCTAGGAAGATGAAAGAGATATTAATAGAATTGTTCCTAAGAGAGCCCACAACTGGGCATAACTGCAACCCCAAGACTGTTAATCCTTGATGACTGTAATAACGCACAAGAAGAGTAGCAGGAATGATCGAAATCTAAACACTGGTCCCCTAACTCTCTCTAGCTATTAGAGACTTCCTGGAGACATGCAAATTTAAGCAACTGTACGTTCCAGGGGGCCCTTGGTCAAATTCCCCATTATAAGCAAAAAGCCTTCTGACAGTCCTCATTCAATGATTTCTTTTCTCTCTCGGCGGGGGGGGGGGGGGGGGGGGGGGGGGGGAAGATGGGAATAAATTGCATGTAAACTAGTTTGATCAAGTCAGTCACCAGAGCTTGTGGGCGTCTTTCCAGAAAGATACGTTTCACATGATCATAACAAATGAAATATGCAATGCTTGTAAAGTAGCAATGGACAACCTTTGTTCCCCAAATATGACAGCTTGCTGGTTAATAACATTACTAAAGAACGGAGAAAGTCCTGTCCTTTGAACCCGCCTTTCACGAAGTAACGAGGTTATGACGGACCATCCACACTGTCGATTATATCTACCTCAAAAAGGCTATAAAATCCTGGAACACCTCTTCCACTTTGTTTTTTTTTTAATGTTTATTTATTTGTTTTGAGAGAGAGAGCACCCACCTGAACGGGGAGGGGCAGAGAGAGAGGGAGAGGGAGAATCCCAAGCAGGCTCCACGCTGTTAGTGCGGAGCCCGACGCAGGGCTCAAACTCACAAACCATGAGATCATAACCTGAGCAGAAATCAAGGGTCGGACATTTAACCCACTAAGCCACCCAGGTGTCCCACCTCTTCCATATTAAAACAGATGCCCCGTGGCAGGCAAACCATGTCCAGGAGATGTAAAAAATTCAGGACTGCTTAGGGTTGGGAGAAGAGAGAGAGAGAGAAAAAGGGAAGGGAGGGAGGGAGGAAGGAAGGAATCAAAGAAGGAAGGAATCTCACATGGTGAGGAGTAGACCCTGCCTGTTCTGTGACATTGGCTATTGTTTAAGGAAGCAACAAGATCTTGGACTAATTTCTTGTCTCTTAAAACTATTAGCTCATCCATTATTTCAATACATATCAAAATTAGGTCCAGCAAACACAAAGGGAATTTCTGCTCAATTTCAGGAAGAATCTCCATCTTCCTGCCAACCCCTCAGGAGTCCTGCTTTGCAGCAGCCTCATTCAAGTGTGCAGAAACTGATAACTGGGCTTATAGAGGGGAACAGACAGCGTCTCCCAGCGTGTGACAAAGTAAACCTGGAATGTTCCTGTGCACAGTGTGGTTCTGCGTCCTGAGGCTCCTTCCCATGAACCACACGGGAGAATCTTGGTCTTACTGTCCCCCGGTCAATCCCTTCACTTACTGCCAGTGGGAAACAGGACAAGGGCATGACCACACCTCCCTCCAAGGCTGCCTGCTGCCACCAGGGAGCCACCTCTCACTCTCCTTAAAGCTAGCCTGACGTTCATTTATTTCTGATCTTATTGGCACACTAGTGCTAAAGGAACAAGAAGAAATGTAGTATAATTTCCTGTGCTATAAACTCCATGAGGGCCGGGACCATTCATCTATCCAGCAAGTATTTATGGAATGCCTCCAATGTACTAGGGAGTATCCCAGGTGATGTGGATACAACTCAGGCAATATGCCCATCTGGAAAGAGCTCCCATCCTATGTTGTATTCAAGGTCTATTACAACAATTAGCACCCAGCAGGTGCACCATAAGCACTTGTTGAAAGAATGAGTAAATGAAAGAACCGTGCCCCAGTTCAGACAGCTCAACCTGACGTCAGCTACTAAGCCTCTAAATCTGAAGGGCTTTGGGCTTTCTGCTGCTCCTGACTTTCTATTTAAAAAAGAAAATAAAAGAGGAGAGGGGAGGGGAGGAGAGAGGAGGGGAGGAGAGGGGAGGGGAGGGGAGGGGACGGGAGGAGAGGAGAGGAGAGGAGAGGAGAGGAGAGGAGAGGAGAGGAGAAAAAAGAAAAGAGAAAAAAGGAAAGGAAAGGAAAGGAAAGGAAAGGAAAGGAAAGGAAAGGAAAGGAAAGGAAAAGAAAGAAAAGAAAAGAAAAGAAAAAAAGAAAAGAAAAGACAAGACAAGACTGAGTCATAAGCAGGGGATCTACTGGTTCACATCCTGGTGTTTCCAAAAAGGAAAATGTATTTACTCTCTTTCTATATCCCCCATCACATTAAAATGGAAAAGGAAAACAAGATAACTTCTGGGAAATAAGCAAGGTTGTGGGTTTTTTTTTTTTTTCTTTTAGTGCCAAGAAGTTTAACATGTGTATGGTTTCACCTCTATAGCACATATAGAGAATGTTCTTTTCATTTCCTTTTTTGGTTCCGTCTTTTTTTCATAGTGAGCTGTGGTACAAATATACTGAAATATCAAACGTAGAAAATGTGGATAATTCCCCGGTCATGATTTGAGGAATGAGGGAAGACTGTCCACTTAAAAACACGGTGACCCTCTCTCGAGCCTTCTTCCTTGGCCTGAATTTCTACTACCTATGTCAGTCCTTTATTTTAAGATCTTGTCGTCACTACAGCATCATCAGTGCCAACAGACATTTATGGAGCGGCCGCCTGGTGTAGAATTCTCTGCCAGGCACTGGACAATTCTTCCCAAAGGGCTCCAGTTAAAAAGCCACTCTGTTACTTGCTGGGATGCTCCCCACCCATTATCACTTCCTACCAAACAACAGAGTTCCAGGCTGATGCCCAGCAGACACTGGCCTCTGGAAAGGGTGAGTCACAGGATGAGGAAGTCTTGATCAGGGTGAGTTTGGTCACTGGGATATATCAGCATAGCCACGGTATCATGCCTTGATTTCCAAAGCAGTCATGTGCCTGTTAAGGTGTACTCACTCCTCTCCTTTCTTGCTTTTAAAATAAAATCCCAGGGCACCTGGGTGGCTCAATCGGTTAAGCGTCCGACTCTCGATCTCCACTCAGGTCATGGTCTCGTGATTCATGAGTTCGAGCCCCGTGTCAGTCTCCTTGCTGGCAACACAGAGCCCGCTTGGGATTCTGTCGCTCCCTCTCTCTGCCCCTCCCCTGCTCTCTCTCGCTCTCTTAAGATAAATAAACTTAAAAAAAAAAACTAAACAAAAAATAAAATAAAATAAAATCCCACTTTATTTAAAATAGCCTAGCGAAGCCCCACACATGTAAATGTGATGAATCCTTAACCGTGTAAATCCATCCACTTGGCAAACGTTTACTGAGCATATACTACACCCCAAGGTCTATTCTAAGCACTGGGAAAGCAGCGGTGAACATGACAAAGACTGCCGGCCTTTGGGAAATTATGTTCAAGCAACAAACCATACCAACGGTGGGCTGCTGATGTGAAACTCCATAAATTTGATTGGGAACCATGGGATTTTTCTCCAAGTGGAGCCTGTAACAGCCCAGTAGATACTTGTCAAGGCTAACAGACTGGGTTCGAAGGGCAGGCTCCTTGGGTGTCATTCAGAGGCTGACTCAGAGAGAGGGAAACCACAGACTCACAGCTTTCAAATGAGTCAGATCTTTCTTTTAGGAGGAGATCTCTTCATTAAGTCATTATGAAAGAACTCTAGCAAATGATTCTCCTGCTGCTCAGCTATTCTCATTATGGAGTGAGTGCTGAGACTCAGGAGGTTCTGTCAGGTCAGAAAACTGTCCTTTTTGTAGTGAAAAGGAAGGGAGGGTTTGGGGCCCTCCGAGGAAACCCAGTGTGGCGGGTGAAGTGTGGACTCCTAGGCCTGGCCACCTGAGTTCAGCTTCATACAGTATTGGACCCATGACCCCAAGTAACCTCTTTTGGCCTCTCTGACCCTCTGTCCCCTCCTCCGAGGCTAACCACACGTATGTCGGCACCGTCCTGTCGGATCCCTGGCACCCCTTGACATTGGCTTCCCTGGCTCCCCGTGGGTAGAAAGCAGTGGCTAGGACAAAGAGAAAATTCAGCAACACTGATTAGCAGAGAGATGTGCTCTGGGCTTTGTGTAGGCTTTCTCATCTGATTGGTACAGTAAATCTGAGATCCTGATGCTATCGTCTCTTTTTCACTGATGAGATAAATGGCCTGGGTCCCATCAAGAGGCAGCAACCACGCAACAGGTTAAGGGGAGTTGAATGCAAAGAACTGTTAATTGCACAGAAGAAAAACCGTAACATACAGGGAGACCCCTCCGTCCTCTAAGGTGAGGGAGGTTACCAAGGAAGGACAGCTTGCAAGGGCTCAAACCTAGCTGGAGAAGGTGTAAACAGGGTGCCTGTAACAGAGAGGTTCGCTGGGTTAACCAGGTCTGGAATCCCTGGGAGGGCACCAGCCAACCCTTCCGGACACCAGCGGGGAAAGAGGCAGTCAGCCCTCGGTGAGGCGGGAGTCTAGACGCTGGCAGGGGCAGAGCGTGGGGCCTTCAGAGTGGGTGGGCTACATGCGGCGGGGGTAGGGACAGGGAACGACAGCTCTGTGTATGTGGGGCCCCAGGTGGCTTGTGGAGGCCACACAAGGGGCTTGGGTTGGTACAGACAGGAGGCCTTCGGAGAGGGGGGCCGTGCAGAGCTCTGGTTTCTGGGTCAAGAGGGCTGCAGGAAGGTCATCACTAGGCCAAGGCTACAGGTTTGCAGGTGGGCTCTGTTCTGAGCCTCGTGGCTGAGGCCGACTGTATGGGGTGAACACACACACACACACACACACACACACACACCCTGAAAATGTCACCCTCCTCCCGCAGTGTCCTTCCAGTGCCCTCTGCTGAGAAAGCTTCACGCTGGCCTTACTTGAACAGACAAACGGTTAATTGTGCTCTCAGAAGCACACACGGAAAGCTTCCTTAGGAGCGGAGAGGCAGTAAACTGGGAGCTGATACGTGAGGTCTTGATGTTTCAGGGGTTAGAAATCCCTCCAAGGTCCCACAGTCGATGGCAGAAGCCGGACTTAGAGCCAAGTCCGGCTGGCTTTCCAACTCAAGTTTTCCAACAAGAGACCTTAAGGCAAACGGCACCCAGAGGCTGGGAAGTCCCCTTCGTTTTAAAGCTGGAACTTCTGGGCTCCTGTGACACTTTGGGTATGAAGACTGCAACGGTCCTGATTCCATGCAACGTGATCACCTGTTTGTTTGCCGGCTTCCTCACAAGCTCTACGGGCACGGGCTCTGTTAATTCATTTCTGAATTTCCAGAACCCTGGCCCATACTAGGGGCTCCATGAATTTTGCTGAGCCAATAAACATATGAATGACTACAAGGAGAGGATGTTGCGAGCCGAATTTAGTAACACCGCCAAAGCTGTTTTTGAAAGCGGCGTTCAGCCTGAAAACCTAGCCTCTGCTTGCACAGCATTTTCCAACCCCTCTCTGTCAACGGGGCCTCCTCGGACTCCACAAACACATTGTTTCATTCGCTGACCTTTCCAGAACTTTGGCCTCCCAAGCACGTCTGTCATGGAGCCCCCAGCGGGGTGCGTTGTCTTTTCGGCCACTCCGGGCTGTGCAGAGGTATATTCCCCTTTGTTAATGAGAGTGTCCCAAAGGCCAACAAAGCACACGACACGAATTGGAGTCGCTAACGATAGAAGGTGGTATGAGACAAGATCCCTCTTCTCGGATAGCTTCTAATCCAGCTGAAGAGACAAGAGGTACATGGAAAGGGTAAATAACCATCCTTGACAAGTTGAGCGAAGGGCCAAATGGATGGGATTTAGCTATCACTGCTGCTCCAGGAGAGGAAGGGAGGTCACCACCTCGACCCCGCGACTGCAATCCCTGCAACACCCAGACCAGACGCTGCACTCTTTGTTACACGTATCAACTCTTAGATACTTCCTGGACGTGTTCCTGCGGCCTCAGGAATCTTCTCCACTGAGCAGAACGTGGCAGATGTGGCAGGCGCTGTGGTTAACTAACTCAACAGCATCCCCGACCCCCTTTGCCCTTGCTACCTCCAACCAAGAAAGCCGGGAAACCACATACTCTCCCATAGCTGGATGCGTGGCTAGATGGGGCCAAGGGGTCGGTTCTTGCCCGTAAGACACGAGGGGAATTCTGCTAAGGGACTCCTCAGGAGGCGTTGCTTTCCTTATAGAAGGTACCGATATGGCAGGTGCCTTGCCTACGACCACCCTTCTTTCTGTGGTGAAGAGTGATGCCTGGTACTGAGCTACCACCACCTTCCAGCCAAGAGGCAACCATCGCAAAAATGACCCCCAACCACACTGCGGCTGGTGGGGCAGAATGAGAGAAAAGACCTGGGAGCTGGCAGGTCATTGCATTGAGTCACTGCAGCCACACTGAGAACTTCTACCCTGACTTCCGATGAAGCGCACAGCACAGATCCTTATGTCCGAGGCTGGAATAGCCAAGTGTCCTGTTAACTGCAGCTAAAAGCATTCCTAATGGATAGGAGAGGAAAATATATTGCTGGGGGATAAAGGAAAAGGCATGTGGGGTTTGCCCTGGAGACCTTCTAGAGGCATCGGGTGGCTCTGGTGACTCTGGGTAGAGATTAGCTTAACGGATAATGTCACAAAGGGCAAGGGGTGTGGCTCCTGGAAAGGGGACTCAAGGGGCTGGTCTAAATGCCAAGGGACCAAAAAGGCCTGAGGCAAGGTGAACTTGAAGTTGAGGGAGGGAGGGAGAATGGGGAAATGTGAGAAGACAGTCATCCAAGGAGAGGCCAAGGTTCTAAAGGCCAAATACACCCACCTGGGGACAGGAGGGTCAAGCCACTTAGTTCCTTGCTTCACCTGGGAACACTGTCATAGGCAGATGTGTGCTCTCATGGGATAATTTTCTTTCTCAAACTCCTGTTTCTTTCTACATGTCTTCTGGATGTGCTTTCTTATCTGGACTAGATATAAATAGCACATGTTCTTCAGTGGCTGTCTACACATCATCAATTTCCCCCTGTGGTTCCAGGAACCTTTAAGTGGGACCTTCCCCACTCCTAACCATCCTGGGCTGCCATGGCCTCACCCACGGCTCACCTTTCCCAAATATCTGCTGAGCCCTCACTACAGGCACAGCGCCACTCAGTCATTCGTCATTCGATAGAGCAAATCCATACCACCTGGGGCGGCAAAACTGAAATAGCCCGGTCCCCAGCCAGAGAAAGCTTCCAGGCAAATGAGAATATTTCAGGAACTTGATCTATTTTTAGGAGTTGCCCGGTTGCCCAGAAAGGAGCATCACTTAAAGGCTTTGAATGTCAAAAGAACACACAATAAACTGCAGGACGCTCATCTAAAAACCTCACTCCGACACCTGATGCTGAGCTCATTTGACCAACTTTTCTTCATTCCATTGCCTCCTAGGAGACCAGAAATCTCCAGGCCGCTGGCCTTACAACCCTGTCCTGATTTCTTGGAAGAGTGGCAGGGTATGTAAAATGTCAGTTTGATCTCTTATTGGGAGATTGGCTTATTGGCTGGGTTCCCGAGACAAACGTCCTTTCCTACGGCTCAGGGGCTCTGTACATTCAGTGGAACCTTTGCCTGGGAACATGGCGGGAGCGGAAGACCATTAGCGTGGGAGCCAGGAGCTCCCCCTGTTTATTGTGCCGCTCAGGTGATGTGAAGCAGGTGCTACCACTATGACCAATCACTAAGCCCTGCGGAGCCCTTAACACGGGGCAGATCCCGTTCTTAAGTGCTGTATGTATGCTAATATAGTCAATGTTCGTAGAATGCCATAGAAACGTTCACCTTAGGGACTCTGGGTTGTGTAAGGTTAAGGGCAAATCTACCAGCTCTCCCAACACACGACAAGACCTGTATATAGTATTCAACTGCCAAGTGCCATGAGTCAGAAAAGCAGCCTTCATCCTTCCCTGTGTGTGTCTGGAACTTTGCTGTGCGATCTGCAGACCTAAGGAAGGCAGAGCTGGGAAGGCCGGTGATCTGTCTCGCATTCCATTTCTGAAGAGTCTCTCTGTTG
Source organism: Panthera tigris (assembly GCF_018350195.1). Taxonomy (NCBI): domain Eukaryota; kingdom Metazoa; phylum Chordata; class Mammalia; order Carnivora; family Felidae; genus Panthera; species Panthera tigris. The sequence continues at coordinate 76,682,631 of NC_056671.1, forward strand.
TTTGCTGTCTTGAAGACACTGGCGCTGGATGAGGAGGTTAATGGAAAGTGGAACGGCATGGACGGAGGAGTGGGCCTCAGGAAACCCAGCTGCGGTCCTGGGTCCGCTGAGCCGTGGCAAGCGGCTTTGGAGAAGTCACCGGGTCTTTCCGAGGCTGTTCCTTCCAGAGTAAAGTGACAGGCTGGAGAGTATCTCTTGGTCCTGACGGCCTTGGTTGGCCCTGACGGCCTATCACCCTGCTGCCACGTAAACAGGACAAACATTGAAATGGGGCTTAAACCTCACCTTCCCCTTGGAACCGGATTTCCCTTGGGCTCAAAAGGCTTCCCGATCTAATCCTCTCTGTGAACTGTGACAGGTGTTAGAGAAGAAGGCACAGCCTATGGTACCGGATCCAGAAGGTACCAGTGGGGACCCCAGAGAGGGCCAGGGAGGAGCCTGTGCTGGTCACTGCAGGGCCCCATGTCCTGATTCTTGTCCTTCATAGCTTCCCCTCCCTCCTCAGTGCAGCCAGTGCCCCGTCTTCCTGGTAGGCTGTGCTGAGCCAGCACAGGGGCCCTGAAGGCCACCTGCAGAGTTCTGGAGGCTCACAGATCTAGTCCAAGGCGATGAAAATCTTCACAGCCACAGAGCAGAAGGCCAGGAGCTGTCCGCCCCCAGCTCTGCTCATCCTTTTTGGGGTTGAGAAAAGTCATGGCTTCTTCCCCCCAAGTCTTGTTTTGCCTACACAATTTTGCCTGCAATTTCAGAGGTTTCCAGGCCACCTTGAGCCCACCGATCTCCTCGTCAGGGCCCACGGGCCACGGACTGAATTCCTGCTGTAGGTGGTGAGCTAGGGGTGAGTTTACAGGGGTTGTTTACTTCCCACAGACTGAAACTTCTATGTAGATTTCAGATGGATAACAGCTGGGGGGGAATTAAGCCTTAGGTTCTAGGAGAGCATTTTCAAATCAATCTCTCTCTTTACAGTTTCTAGAATTTGTGAGCAAAACCAAAACCAACGTAGTTGCAGTTACTGTACTCCACCGACAATAATACACGGTACAAAGCCAGTTCTTGTAAACTTCAGAAACAGGAAATACTTGTCATGGTTACAACTCTACTACTCTGCCTATTCAGCATGGCTTCCCCGTGCACAGCAGTGATGGCACCTGGCACTTGGAAAATCTGAATATAAACATAAATAGAGGCAGGTCGCTTGTGCAGGATGGTCATTACCACAATGGGTAGAAAATGCAGACTCGGGGCTCGAAGAGTCCCTTCTCTGCCGTATGTTTTCCTAGTAAGTAGCAGGATAGCTCTATGTCCAGGTTGGGCATCTGGTTAAGCAGAAAATGTCCCTCCAGAGAGTTCAGTTCTAGAAGGGTACAGATAACCAGCAGGCAATACAGCTACCTGATTAAATTCAGACACAGCTTTGTTCACAGGAGAAACAACGCTTCCTAGGTAATCTTATTCGACTTGGAGTAGGGCACACAGCAGGTGCTCAAAAAATAGGTCACGTTGAGGGCCGGCTGGGAGGCTCAGTCAGTCGAGTGTCCAACTCTTGATTTGGGCTTGGGCCATGATCTCACGGTTCGTGAGATCGAGCCTCACGTCAGACTCTGTGCTGGCAGCGTGGAGCCTGCTTGGGATTCTCTCTCTCCCTCTCTCTCTGCCCCTCCCCCGTGTGTGCACATGCACTTTCTCTCTCAAAAATCAATCAATCAATCAATCAGATGGAAACTCCAGAAAGGAATGCTGGAAAAAAAAATAGGTCAAATGAATGAAATCCATCCAATCTGTTCTTGGTCCAGTGTTGTTTTTTGTTTGTCTGGGTTTTGTTGTTTTTTTTTTTTTTTTTTTGCCAACACAGGCAGGAAGGTTTTGCCTCTTCGGAGTATGGTTCTCTTCTTATTCTCTGTTGAGATGTTGATCCACTACCTGAAAAGTGGGCCGAGGGTCCTGTGCCTTCGTTCATATGTATTTTCTGCTAAAATAGAAGTCTTCATCTCTAATAATTTGCTGCTTGGTTGGCCTTGGCCTTCTCTGGATCAAAACTGAAGCCATCTGGTCTTTCTTTCTTCCTTCCTTCCTTTCTTTTTCTTTCTTTCTTTCCTTCTTTCTTTCTTTCCTTCTTTCTTTCTTTCTTTCTTTCTTTCCTTCCTTCTTTCCTTCCTTCTTTTCTTTCTTTCTTTCTTTCCTTCCTTTCCTTCCTTCTTTCCTTCCTTCTTCTTTCTTTCTTTCCTTCTTTCCTTCCTTCTTCTCTTTCTTTCTCTTTCTTTCTTTCTTTCTTTCTTTCTTTCTTTCTTTCCTTCTTTCTTTCTTTCTTTCCTTTGGTTCCAGATGCAGACTATCCAGAAGACATCAGCATACTTTCACCCATGAGCACCAGGCACCGAAGGTAGCAATGTCTGTGTAACCGTGGGCACAGAGTTGTCAAGTTATGATGTGCAGCTGAAGGGTTAAGGTTAAAGCACCCGCACTGTAAAGACGAAGGGAATCAAAGGCAGGCCGGAGAGCAACGATGAATATGGTGATTGGACTAGAAATTCATGGAGCCATCAAGATCAACTTTCCCCTTGTAGATGGGAGGAAAAAGAATGCATCAGAAAGACGTTTCTGGGAAGCTCAAGTTGTCAGGGACATGCTGTGAGATCCAAGGAAGAAAGGCCATGTCTGGGATTCAATGCAGTGATTTGAGCTGGAAAAGCAGAAAATAGGCTGAGCTGATATTTGCATGGATGGTGGTTTGAAAATTCATGTATATTACTTCCCATATGCATGAGTAAATGCAAGCTCTGTAGTTTTTCGTCTGGCACTGATCTTGTCTTCCTCTTGAGCTCTCACTCACATGGAGGGGTTTGGAGGGCTGAGCGGAGAGCAGGTTTTCTCTCTGACGAGGCCTGCCTCGGATCTGATAACTCGAACGTTCCCTTTGGGAAAGCTCAGGCCCTCGGTTCTGCCTGGTTCTGACCCAACCCCTTTGGCAGGTGGCGTCTGAGTTGCCCACATTGGTAGATGGGTGGTGGGCTATTCCCCCCGTCCCAAAATGGAAGCAGGGGAAGATCTGCTCTCATAGTTTTCCTCAACTTGTGCAACGACCATCCTGATGCCAGGACACGTGGAGTCTGGGTGGACGTGCCCCTCTGGGCCCTGACTTTTTATCACAGCGTCTCCGAGGGCGCGTTCGAGGGCTGCATACCCTAGTCTGAACCCTCACAGGCTCCCACTGATTGTGCAGAGATAAGGCTCCCTCATCTATTAAGAAGAAAGGAATTTAGAAAACTCCTCTCTCAACAAAGGCAGACTAAACATTATTGTCCTGCCTAAAGAAAAAATAAGAACAGACACTTCTTTCTTCTGTTTGTGTTCCTCAGCACAACCCTTACGACCTCACGATCTTCACCTCACCCTTGAGGCAATTCTAAATTTCCTGAGCTACTCTGGAGGTAGGTCCTGGAGGCAGAACTGGAAAAACAACCAAAAACAATTTTTTTCTGGCAAATCCCTGTCCACACCATTGGCGACTGTTACGAGTTTCCTGGAGTTACGGAAACAAAGGATCACCAACCGGGTGGCTTAGAAAGACACGCATTATTCTCTCAGATCTGGAGGCCAGAAGCCTGAAATCAAGATGTCCCGGGGGGCATGGCTCTAGGGAAGAATCCTTCCTATCTTTTGACCTCATCTTAACTAATTATATCTACAAAACCCCTAGTTTCAAATAAGGTCACGTTCTGAGGTTCCAGGTGGACATAAATTTGGGGGGGGACAATTTTTGACACACCATGGCAACCCGTTCCGTTCCTGGCCTGGCCTGTTGGCCTTCCCTGCCCACGGTCTCCTGTTTGCTCAGTGGTGAAGCTTTGTCCCTTGACTGGGGCGGGTGTGGATTTGAGACTAGGAAGGTTTGGAATGATGTTCTAGCAGCAGGATAATTAGAGGGAGGCTGGCCCTCTTCTGGAGTTTCTGCTGGCTTCGGCGGTAAGCAGTCTGTCAGGAGGGTGGAATTCAGTACAACCGAGGGTCTATCCCTCGTCACTGCCCAGCTTCCGGACCCCACGATCAGTGCCAGCCACTTCAGAATGGCCTTAGAGTGACCAGTCCGGACATTCTCCGATCTGCTGCTGGAGAGGCAGTGATTGGGGAGTTCCTTATGTCTGTTGTCAGAATTAGCCCCTGAGCTAGAAATGTAAAAGACGAAGAAGCAAACAGTTCTCGCCATGGTTATTTTCCCATCCAGCACCATCAGTCTGATGGTAAATGTGATGTACTTGTTTTTCAACCATCAGTTTAAAAAAAAAAAAAAATGCCTGAAATCTCAAGGCAGCATCAAAATACCTGTGCTGACTCAGAAAGATAATTTTTCAAGCATCAGCAGAAAAGGGGAACTTACAGAATTTGCAATTTTACCTCCCACCCGCCCCCACCCCCTCCTCGGCTCTGCAAATGCGGTGGAGGCAGCAAATTGGAGGGGGTGGGGGAATGTGATCTTTCGTGTTTGTCTCGCCTCCCTAATGAGATGGTAATTCAGTTGAACAAATACTGTTGACAGGCACTGTGTTTGTTCTGGGCATTCACAGATGAATCAGACCCAGAGTCTGTCTCCACGTGGCTCACGGAGTCACAGCCCAGCTGAGCAAACACACAGCTGTGCTGTAAGGTGAATGCTCGCAGAGGGATGGGACTAAAACGTTTTTAAACGTTTTAAAACGAAATTACTTCTCCTTTCGGGGAGAGGAGAGGAGAGACAAGCACATCAGGGAAAGATCCAGAACCCATTTATTTGCTGCCTCTGCATTTACAGGTATTAATTCTTCCATTCCTTTATTCAACAAACACTTATTGAAAGCTCTCTCTGAGCCGCGACTTGTCGTAGCTGCCGGGGAAAGAACATCACCAGCTGACGACTTTCTCGGAATTTACGGTCTGCGTAAGGAGGCAGACAAGGTCCAGGAGGTCAGCGAATGTTCTGTCGGGAGAGAAGGCCAAGGAAACAGCGTGAACAAAGGCACTGGGGCAGGCAAGTTCCCAGGTGTCCGGAATGACCAGGATGTGGGTAAGGGCCAGAGTGAAGGGGGACAGTGGAAAGAGCCGACAGCCTGGTTCTGGAGAGTTCTTCACGTTATGCAAAGCGTTCAGGTTTAGTCCTCTAGAATGAGCGTCCACCAAGGTTTGGCCGGGGCCGCGAAGGTGTTGTTTTCAACAAGGGAATGTTATTCCCAGATTGAGGTTTCAGGAGGATTGTTGCAGGAGAAGAGAATCTTGTGTATATTCCCAGAGGTTGGGAAGGATATGGCTGGAGCCTGAAGAATCCTCACCATCTCATCAGTGATGCTGAAGGCCCAATTTGGAGAAAGACGTCTGACCCCTTGCCCTGAGAACTGGTCTGAAACTGACCCCATGAACTCAAACCTAAAATGGAAGGAAGAATCTACGTAGCGTCGTGGTTGGGGCTGAGGGCCCGGTGTCGGGGCAGACTCTGTTCAAAGCCAGGCTGTACCACCTCCTGACCCAGAGCCCCGACAGACACAGGATTTATCTTGTTGGGTTGTTGAGATAATTAAATAAGCTAACCCACTGAAGTCTCGGCACAGTGCCTGGCACGTACTTATACTCAGTAACATCAGCCATTATTAGCTGGTGGGCAGGTGAATGTGCTGGACGAGGGCGGACGGGCAGGGTGGGGCACACCTTCCGGGGAAAGCCTCTGTGGCCCAGAAATGTGGTCACGGGAAATCCCTGGGAACTTACTGGCAATGTAGGATCCCAGGCCCCTCCCTAGACGCAGGGAATCAGAAGCTGTTTCCAACAGCTTCGCCGGTGATCTGCACGCACGAACAAGTGTGAGAAGCATTACCCTACACGAGCCCACGAAGCTCGAGGGAATGGGCCAGACACTCCCTGCCCCTGGGGAGATGCCGATGCTGAGTCTGGACCTTCAGACGTTAAGCCCGTAGACACCTTACGAGGGAAACTCACTTTCAAGGGAGAAGCAGTCCTCCCCGCTGCCCTACCCAGCTTCCTACTCCACATCTGATTTCCCAGGCCCAGTAACCTGTGACCTCAGAGACAACTGGAATGTGTCCCCTTTTGTCCTGACAGTAACCTGATAGATGGCTCGCAGGGGTGGGGTGGCATGTTAGTTTCAAAGTGACACAAGAGACGCAGTGGAGCCTGCCCAACAAGCAGGGCTGGCCGCTTGCCAACTGGGACACTAAGGCCCTGGCAGTTGGGGGCTACCTTAGAACTTGGCATTAAAAGTAAAGGCTACGTGGGGTTAGGGCTGGGAGGCTGGAGGGGCTCGTGGGGTGACAAGTGTTGCTGTTTGCCACTTGTTCCAAAAGGATAGACCATGGCTCGGAATATATGGGACACAGGAAGCAGCCCTTTCCTTTAAAAATACAACCACCTAGGGGCACCTGGGTGGCTCAGGTCATGATCTCACCGTTGGTGGGTCTGAGCCCCTCATTGGGCTCTATGCTGACAGCTCGGAGCCTTCAGCCTGCTTTGGATTCTGTGTCTCCCTCTCTCTCTCTCTGCCTCTCCCCTGCTCATGCTCTCTCTCTCTCTCCCTCAAAAATAAATAAACACTAAAAATTAAAAAAAAAAAAATAGAACCACATACCGTAATACTGGGTGCATGTCTCGCCACATTTGTCCAAACCCACAGAATGCACTACACCAAGAGTGAACCCTAATGTAAACCACGGACTCTGGGTGATAATGATGTGTCAATGGAGGGTCATCGACCATAACACATATCCCATGCTGCTGGGGGATGATAGCAGGGGAGGCTGTGCATGTGTGGGGGCAGGAGGCATAAGGGACTCTCTCTATCTCCTGCTCAATTTTGCTAAAAACTACTCTAGGAAAGTCCGTTTTTTAAAATAAAAAGAAAATTATAATTTATCATTGAATCAGCTGTAGGAAAGAAGGGAAAAAACAAGGTTGAGGCCTGGGGCAGTATGCTTCACAGTTATAGGGGCGACTGGGTGGCTCAGTTGGTTAAGCATCCAACTCTTGATTTCGGTTCAAGCCATAATCCCAGGGTCGTGAGATCAAGCTGGATGTCAGGCCTGCTTAAGATTCTTTACCTTCTCTCTCTGTCCCTCCCCTGCTCAAAAAACAAAACAAAACAAAACACACACACACACAATTATAATAGAAATAACTTAGAGCCTAGATGTCCAATCCAGAAGACCTTAGCTATTTGTGACTAATGAACATTTGAAGTGTTCCTAGCACAACTAAAGAACTAAATTTTAAATTCTATTTAATTTTAATTAATGTACATATAAATTAAAAAACTGATGTGTGTGATACAGTTAGTAAAAATCGTAAGTAGGCTTGGAACAATTTGAGGATATGAATCTACTCTTTCAATTGTGAATTTCATGAAATCTACACACAGATCAAGTATTTCCAGTAAATAGTTAGCATCCAAATTGAGATACAACATAAGTGTAAAATTTTGAAAACTTAAATAGCGGAAAAAAGAATATAAAATATCTCATTCATTTTTATATGGATTCTTTTTTAGAGAAAGACAGAGTGCAAGCAGGGGACAGGGGCAGAGGGAAAGAGAGAGAAAGAGAGAGAGAGAAAAAGAGAGAGAGAATCTTTAAGCAGGCACCACACTCAGTGCAGAACCCGAAACGGGGCTTGATCCCACGACCCTGGGATCATGACTTAAGCTAAAATCAGGAGTCGGGTGTTCAACCAACTGAGCCACCTAGACGTCCCTAATATGGTTTATATATTGAAATAATATTTTGGTTAAATTTTTTAAAATGTTTATTCATTTCTGAGAGAGAGAGCATGAGCAGGGGAGGGACAGAGAGAGGGGGGACAGAGGACACTGTAAACCTGGAGATGTTCTGGGCAGAGTCCTGAAAGGGCCCAGGAATTACTGCCTGGACTGGCTATGGAGCCCATGGCCTTGCCCTTACTCTCTGAGGCCTCCTGGGTTCCAACATGTTGTACTTACTTTATTTATTTATTTTTTATATATATATTTTTAACGTTTATTTATTTTTGAGACAGAGACAGAGCATGAATGGGGGAGGGTCAGAGAGAGGGAGACACAGAATCCGAAACAGGCTCCAAGCTCTGAGCGGTCAGCACAGAGCCCAACGCGGGGCTTGAACTCACGGACCGCGAGATCATGACCTGAGCTGAAGTCGGACGCTTAACCGACTGAGCCACCCAGGCGCCCCAAGTTGTACTTACTTTAAATCAAGCTGGCCGCGTTCCAGATAAGTTGCCATTTTTCTTTATTGTTTTCTCTTCCACATCAGATTTTTTAAGCCAAAAACAATTGGGATTTGCACAATCTGTGTCATGAATGTGTTCCTTCTCTGATGTCTGAAATAAAAACCTGAAGAAGGATATCCGGACTTGCTTTGAGGTACTTTGTGTTTAAATTGCCCTTTCTGGCTCTAGCAGTTTCTTGTGGCTGCTGTAACAAATTACCACAAACTCACTCATTGAAAAGAACACAAAGTTAGGGGTGCCCGGGTTGTGTCTGACTTCAGGGCAGGTCATGATCTCATGGGTTGTGAGTTCAAGCCCTGCATCGGGCTCTGTGCTGACAGCTCAGAGCCTGGAGCCTGCTTTGGATTCTGTGTCTCCCTCTCTCTCTTTCTCTGCCCTGCCCCCACCCCACCCCTGCTCAAAAATAAACAAACATTAAAAAAAAAAAGAATACAAATTTATTATCTTACAGTTCTGCAAGTCAAAAAGTCCAACATGGATCTCACTGGGCTGGAATCAAGGTATCAGCAAAAATGCATTCTTTCTAGAGGCTCCAGAAAAGAATCTCCTTGCCTTTTCCAGCTCCTGGAGGCTGGCTGCATTCCAACAACTCATGGCCTCTTCCTCCAAATAAATTCAAAGCCAGCAGCGTGGGATCTTCAAATCTTTCTCAGACTCTGACCCTCTTCTCACCTTCTCTCTTAGAAGGGCCTTGTGATTACATTTGGATGACCAGATAATCTAGGGTAATCTCCCCACATCGAAATGCTTACCTTACATCTGTAAAGTCCCGTTCACTACATAAGGTAATATATTCACCAGCTCTGGGGACCAGGGCAGGGACCCAGTCTTTGCAGGCATTGTCCTGCCCACCACAGCGTAAAGGGCCTAGACAACCTGCTGGGGTGGCCCCTCAGCCAGCACTCAGCTGCCTTCGTTCCAGAAGAAGAAATTGGGCATATTTGCTTTTCCAGAATCGTGGAGTCTCCCAGTCTGAGTTTTGAGATGGTTAAATGCTGATTTTCCAGATATTAAAATTCTTATTGACACATGCCCCAGAATGGCCTGTGAGAGATTTATAGCCTACTTGCTATGGGCTAAACTGTGCCCCCTGCCCCGCAATTCCTATGTTGAAGCCCTAAACCCTGCACCTCAGAATGACACTATATTTGGAGATGGGGCCTTTAAAGAGGTAATTAAAGTAAAATGAGGTCATTAGGGTGGGCCCTAATCCAATATGACTGGTGTCACTACAAGAAAGGGAGAATAGGACATAGACACCACACACGTGCAGCAAGAAGGCGGCCATCCACAAGCCATAGAGGGAGGCCTAAGAAGAAACCTACTTGACCAACTAACCCTTTGGCTTTGGACATCCAGCCTCCAGAACTGTGAGAAAACGAATTTCCATTGTTTAAGCCAGCCGGTCTATGGTCTTTCGTTATGGCATCCCTACTAAGCTAAAACACTACTTTTCCATATTCGTACCGTTGTAGTGTTGGAAATGAATGATTACAATTCGAATCTTTTCCTATTACTTTGGTTTACAAATTTTCTGAAGTTCTTGGCACACCCGCTGAGTTGAAATCCCCTTTCACAAGTGGGCCCATCAGATCACATCGAGCCGGTGTTCGACTCAACAGTGATTGGGCATTTCCAACTATCGGGTACTGTGTCTGCTCAACAAAGCTCGCCCCTGACCCATAAGGAATCGATGTCTAGTGGAGCGAACAAATCAGTAGACTGTCCATCTAATCCAGCGTAATCGATAATAGAGGCTCGCAAGTCCGTGACATGAAGAGCTGTAGTACTTTATCGAAGGGAGTGGATCAGGGCAGGATGGCGATGTGGGGACATGAGGATTCCGGAAGTGTTCCAAAACGAGTGACATCTGAACACCGGGCCTTAAGGAATCAGCCAGATGCCGTCAAGGTCAGGCCCTTAAAAGGACTTCCCCCTGTGTTCCAGGGGCGGAAGATTCTACGTTAACTGGAGGCATTAGGTAGGAAGATGTCCTAACTTGAGTCCCCTTGGAAAAACCGACCACGAGACAAGAATGTGGAGGCAGTTAGTTTATCAGGGAGGTGACCTCAGGAAGAGTGTGAGTCCGGGAAGGGAGGACAGCCAGCACATGACTACACATGTTGCAGCTGTGGACACACAGAGCCCCTCTACAGAACGGTGTGGCACATGCCTTAGAATCATCCTATGGGAACAGGAGGTTTTCCTACCTCCAGCTACCTTGTCGTGTGTGGCCAAACCCCGTCCCAGGCCATGAAGAAAGGAGGTGGGGAGCTGTGGGGTGCTGCAAACTGTCTTCACCTGCGGCTGCGGGTAAGCCCAGGTGACTGAGGAGGGTTGGGGCCTGAGCATCATCTGCATCTGCCTCGGGGACCACCAGATAATTCCATAAACCATCTGGATGTTGGAGTCAATCAATGGGGTTCTTTAACCCCGATGATTCTGACGCTCCTCTCCCTCAGCAGCATCAGCCTCGACTTGTTCTGTGCTGACCTGATTTCCTTAGGGAACGTGAATTCCAGGCTTGTCACTTAAAATAGATGTACCATGAGCATGTAAATTAACCGCTTTGAGTTCTGTGGGCCAGCTCACATTTGTATTCCACGGATTAATACCAAATGTAGGGCATTAACATAGTGCCTGGAACACGCGGACCCTGTGAACGGTTGCTATTTTTACCGATGACACCACTTGTTTCTCCGCACAATCTGTGCAAACTTTGGACTAGGTGATGAACTTGAGGTGATGATGTGAGAAAGAGCACCTCCACAAAGTTTCGTCCTCAGGCTCTTTACACAACTTCCTGGAATGCCTTGCTTATTGCTTCGCTTGAGTAAGTGAAAATTCCATTTCAGAAAAAAACGCCTTCCTAAAGTGTCACGTGAGTGTCACGCAACGAACACCAAAATAGCAAAATCGTCCTTTATAAGAACTTACAGCCTCCCAGTGAATAGACTGAGCTCTGGTTTAAATTAGGTACAAATGGAAGCTATTGTAGACCATACGGATGCTTTTCTTTTTTTTTTTTTTAACGCTTATTTATTTTTGAGACGGCGCAAGCGGGGGAGGGGCGGAGAGAGGGGGAGAGAGGATCCGAAGCAGGCTGTGCACCGACAGTAGCCCGATGCGGGGCTTGAACTCACCAACCATGAGATCATGACCGAGCCGAAGTCAGACGCTCAACGGACTGAGTCACCCAGGTGCCCCAAAGGGATGCTTTTTAGTAATTTACTGCATTAGTCCACCAAATGGCTCCCAGATCACTTGGGGCTCTGAATTCTGAGGCTGACCTTATGTCTCCGTCTGTTGGGACTGCTATCACAAAATACCACGGACTGGGTAGCTTAAGCAACAGAAACGTATTTCTCATAGTTCTGGAGAACCAATGCAGTTCCAGGGGAGGACTCTTTTCCTGGCTTGCATACGGCTGCCTTCTTGCTGTGTCTTTACATGACACAGAGGGAGAGAGAGAGAGGAGAGAGAGAGAGAGAGGGAGAGAGAAGGAGAAAGACACACACACATACACACACATACACATAACTGGGGGCGGGAGGTAGAAAGAGGGAGGGAGGAAGCAGGGGGGGAAGAGAGAGATGGGGAAGGAGGAGGAGACACACACGGTGAGGGGGAGGGGGAGGGAGAGAGAGCCAGCTGTGGTCTCTCTTCCTCTTCCGATGAGGACACTAATCCCATCATGGGGGCTCCAGCCTCATGATTTTGTCCAAACCTAATCACCTCCTAAAGGCTCACCTCTGAATACCAACACTCTGGGAGTTAGGGCTTTAACACTGGATGTGGGAGAGGGGGCACAACGTTCAGTCATGACCCCTTGCTTACCATCACAGAGCAGCTCTCCTTCTGGGGAAATCTGACATCTCACATAATACAGTCTCACAATATATGATTCCAGGAAAACGGTAAGAAAGGGGATTTTGCCCATATTTATTGGTTCTATTTTTTGTTAATGTTTATTTATTTATTTTGAGAGAGAGAGAGAGAGAGAGAGAGAGAGAAAGAAAGAGAGAATCCCAAGCAGGCTCAGCACTGTCAGCTTGGAGCCCAACACGGGGCTCAATCCCACGAACTGCGAGATCATGACCTGAGCCAAAATCAAGAGTCGCAGGCCCAACCGACTGAGCCACCCAGGCGCCCCAGTTCTATTTTTAACAATATTAACTCATGTGTAGGCCCCGTGGATGCTCATGGGACCTTTATTCAGCGTCTAACTTTTAGCTTCCACGTTCACTGATCAAAGAGAAAGGTTCTCCTGCTAGATTTGGGGCAGTCTCTAAAGGGATTTAGAAAAGTTGTAGTATTATTATATACACTATTTTTCAAGAAAAATGGAACGGAGCTTACTTATACTGTAAAGTAGCTAAAAGAAGAGAACAGAGGCTATTTCCACTTAAAAGTCACCAGTTTTTGTCAGTTCCCTTAGGTAAGAGCTGAATGAGTGATTTTGAGACGAGCTCGTTTATGCTAGAACTGCAGTGAGATGTAAAGGTGTCGAACAAAAGATCGACGGGCAGGGGGGGCGCCTGGGTGGCTCAGTAGGTTAAGCGGCCGACTTCGGCTCAGGTCACGATCTCGCGGTCCGTGAGTTCGAGCCCCGCGTCGGGCTCTGTGCTGACAGCTCAGAGCCTGGAGCCTGTTTCGGATTCTGTGTCTCCCTCTCTCTCTGCCCCTCCCCTGTTCATGCTCTGTCTCTCTCTGTCTCAAAAATAAATAAATGTTAAAAAAAAAAAATTTTTTTTTAAAAATCGACCAGGGGTTTAACTTAGGGTCCATGGGACCACAGGTGAAGAGCTGGATCTTTCTCTCATGAAGCCAAATTTTTCAAGGGAAGAGACTACGGGTATAATGCTTTGTCATTTGTTTATGAGCATTTTCTCATATCAAATGTTTCCGAAGTATGATTTTTTTTTAATCAGATCTTGACCTGAGCCTACGTCAGACCCTTAACCGACTAAGCCACCCAGGTGTCTATCAAGGTATGATTTTTAATGGCTGCGTTGTGTTCCAAAGGATTTTGTACTGCAGTATTTAACCAGCCTCCTGCCCCCACCCCCACCACTGTTAAAATATCTAGAGTGTTGCCACAGTTTCATGCTGCACTGAACCTGTCCGGCTAGCTGTGTTTATAGCTCTGATCACTGGATTATGTTAATGACTGGGCCAAAGTTTGCATTTTAAAGGCATTAGTGGGGTGCCTGGGTAGCTCAGTCAGTTAAGCGTCAGACTCTTGATTTTGGCTCCGGTTATGATTCCAAGGTCATGGGATTGGACCCTGAGGCAGGGTCCATCCTGAGCGTAGAGCTTGCTTAAGATTCTCTCGGGGCGCCTGGGTGACTCAGTCAGTTGAGCTTCCGACTTCGGCTCAGGTCACGATCTCACCGTCTGTGAGTTCGAGCCCCACGTCGGGCTCTGTGCTGACAGCTCGGAGCCTGGAGCCTGCTTCGGATTCTGTGTCTCCCTCTCTCTCTGACCCTCCCCCGCTCATGCTCTGTTTCTCTCTGTCTCAAAAATAAAATAAAACCTTAAAAAAATTTAAAAAAATAAATAAAGGTATCAGTAAATATGGCCAATTTGCCATCCAGAAAGGTGATACCAATTTTCACTACCACCAGCAGTATAGGAGAAAGTCTGTTTCCTCACAATCTTATCAGCTGAAGGTATTATCACTTTAAAAACAGTCTGTCAAAACTGACAAAGAAAGGAGGGAAAGAAAGAAGGGGTGAAAGAAGGGAGAAAGTAATTTGATAAGTTTATGAAGCAATTGTACATTTTTCTTTATGGATTGACCATTCAATTCCTTGCCTATTTGGATTAAGCTGTTCATCCTTTCTTACTCGGTTTTCTTTGTCGATACCTCACCAGTACATAATTTTCTAAGTTTTCATTTGTTTTTAAATTCTGTTTGTGGGGTTTTTAATATGCAAGATTCTTCTATCATCAGATTTATCAATTCTCCCCCTTAGGCTTAGAGAGCCGTTCCTCACCTTGAGATTCACGTTTTCTTCTACCCTATTTGATATTTATTTTGGTAGCTGATGTGGAATTAGGGATTCACAGGACTTTCGTGCCTGGGAAACTTACAGATCCCCATGTTCAACCCCTTCAGTTTAAGGAAAAACTACAGGAAGAGGCCCAGGGAGAAGGAGAAATGACTCAGGGACATACAGCTGGTTAATGACAGAACCAGGACCAAAATTACAGATTCCTTGACTTCAGTTTATTCTCCTTTTAAAAAATATTAGTTTTCTTTTTTTTAAAATTTTTTTCAATGCTTTTATTTATTTTTGAGGACTAGAGAGACAGAGCACAAGCAGGCGAGAGGCAGAGAGAGAGAAGAAGACACAGAATCCGAAGCAGGCTCCAGGCTCTGAGCTGTCAGCATGGAGCCCAACTGGGGGCTCGAACCCATTAACAGTGAGATCACGACCTGAACCAAAGTCGGACACTTAACCGACTGAGCCACCCAGGGCACCCCCAAAATATTAGTTTTCAATAATGCAAGTACCAAGTGAATATGGTTTCCTTAAAAAAATACAACATTACCAATCGCACGTCTGAATGCAAGTTTCCTATTTCCCTTCCTGGAGTGGTCACCGTTGTCATTTTGGCGTGGATCCTTCTACACTTAACAAAAATAATTGTATGTGGATCATTCTGTGATACACCTTCCTTACTCTACCTTATGTTTAGAGATGCCCATCATTTGAACAGGCCACACTTTTATTCAGCCATTTCTGCATAAATGTTTCCTTAGACAAACAATTCTGCAGCACATTATGGTACATGTCTCTCTGGGGCCGTGAAACTATCACTTAGTGGGTAATGCCCTAATTTTAAAAGATATCACCAAGTTACACTCTTGCTGGCAACATACCCATTTCTCCATAATCTCAACACCTTGATATTATCTATCATCCTTTAAATGTTTTGCCTGATGGGTGAGAAACATTATATTTTTTAAATTGATATTTTCCTAATTACACAAGAGGTTAAATGTCTCACATGTTTACTGACCATTTTATTTCCTCTTCTATGAAATTCATATGCATTTACTTTTATCTTTTTTTTTAATTTTTTTTTTTCAACGTTTTTTTTTTTTTTTTTTCAACGTTTTTTTTTTTTTTTTTTTTAATTTATTTTTGGGACAGAGAGAGACAGAGCATGAACGGGGGAGGGGCAGAGAGAGAGGGAGACACAGAATCAGAAACAGGCTCCAGGCTCCGAGCCATCAGCCCAGAGCCTGACGCGGGGCTCGAACTCACGGACCGTGAGATCGTGACCTGGCTGAAGTCGGACGCTCAACCGACTGCGCCACCCAGGCGCCCCTACTTTTATCTTTTTTTAAAATTCAATTGTTAGGGATATTATTCTTACCCTAACATATATATATATATATATATATGTATATATATATATATGTTATATATATATTTTTATATACTTATAAAATTTATATATATTATGTTAAATATAAATAAATATAAATATTACAAAAATAAATAAATATAAATATTAAACATATATATAAGTTATATATATTTTTTATATACTTTGGAAACTAATCTCTGTTATATATGTCCTACATATTTCTTCCAATATGTCACTTCCTTCAATTTTGTTTATGGCATTTTTTTGTTGTTATATGGAAATTAACTTGATGTAACAAAATGATCAATGTTTTTCTTTCTTTCTTCTCTTTATTTTTTCTCCCTCTCTCTCCCTTTCTTTCTCTCTCCCTTTCTTTCTCTCCCTCTCTCCCTTTCTTTTCTTCCTACCCTCCCTCCCTTCTTCCTTCCTTCCTTCCTTCCTTCTTTCTTTCCTTCCTGTCTTATTGTGTCCCAAGATCTTATGGTTTTCAAATTCTTAAAAATGGTTTCCAATACATTTTCTAGAAACTTATTGTTTAGGTTTTTCTTAATATATTTAATAGAGAGATCCATCTGGAGTTCATTTGGGGTCCACTGGAATGAAACTAGTCTTATTTTTTTTTTCTCCATATAAATGGCCAACTGTGTCAGCATCGAAGATTTTGTTTCTCTCCTAAAACTTGAGACGCTCTTTCCACCATAAGCCAAATTCCAGTATATTCTTGGGTCTGATTCTGCACTCACTACTCAGTTTGGTTTATCTGTTGATCTATCTGGGGCCGCTACCACCCGGTTTTGACAACCGCGGCTTCGTCATTTGTACCGATAGACCGATGGTTAGTCCAATGTTTCTCCTGCCCCATCATCAGTGAAGCAAGTTCGTTTTCAGTCACAGCCCCAAATCACCAATAAGGCATGTCTCTGGCCCTCAGCTCCCACCCAAGGCGGTGGGAGGGCTCAAACCCACCCATGCAGCCAAGCGACCCTCCTGTCTCTGGCCTCCACTGCTTCCGCCCAAATTCCTGTCACCGAACTACTCCTTAAAATAAAACTCAGCTGCAGATGGCGCACCTGTTTTGGATTACTTACAATAAATCAGGATCTGTATTTATTTCGGCTGGCGGACAGGTGAAGAATAAGCTGTTTACAGCGAGTCAGCTAGAAAGCAGACATCCAAATCGCGAGGTTCCCCCCCCCCCCCCGGGGCCAAGGGGTTACACTTGACAAGCCCCAAGCTTCCTGTTGCTTCCAAAATCCTGTGATTCTTTACGGGAACACCTCAAGCGGTAGTATTCACGCTAGATCTTGGTCTAATTACGCCCGTGGTTGGAGTTTTACTGCCCACGAGGGCCACCCAGAGCTCTTGTTACAGGGCAGATTCAACAAGCCGGGGGTAAAATGTAGAGATCTGTAATTGTTTTAATGTTTATTCACTTGTTTTGAGACAGAGAGAACGTGACGGGGGGAGGGGTAGAGAGAGAAAGAGAGAGGATCCCAAGCAGGCTCTGCACTAACAGCCCAGATGTGGGGCTTGAGATCCTGACCTGAGCTGAAACCAAGAGTCGGGCGGTTAACCCACTGAGTCCCCAGGTGCCCCTAGAGATCTGTGTTCTTAAACATGCACCTTAGCGAATGATTCCAGTGCAAATAACCCAGGCCCTCACTTTGCACTGCTCTGAGCCCCTGAGAAGGAGGCCTTCAGCCCCTGGGGTGGGGGGGGGGGGTCCCTGTGCACAGGATCTACAATGAGTTATCTGTCTGAGATGGGTTAGTAGGGGAATGAGGTCAGTATAATGCAGATGCATTCATATGCGATTTTCTCCTAGGCCAGGGGGCCCTGAGTAGCTGCAGTAAAGTATAGAATCTTGAGCAGGAAAAGGAAGGGCCTTCAGCTCAATTTTTGCATTGGCAGCAGACTCTCTGAAGGCCTCTTTGCATAAAATAAAAAATGACATGTGTCCTGTAGTTCCTCTCTCCTGAGACATGCACTCTAGACCTGTGTGTCTGAGGGCAGCGTGCACCCCCAGGCCCAGCTCTCCCCACCCCCAGGCCCAGCTCCCCACCCTTCCCCCACCCCCCAGGCCCAGCTCCCCACCCCTCCCCCACCACCCAGGCCCAGCTCCCCACCCCTCCCCCACCCCAGGCCCAGCTCCCCACCCCTCCCCCACCCCCAGGCCCAGCTCCCACCCCTCCCCCACCCCCCAGGCCCAGCTCCCCACCCCTCCCCCACCCCCCAGGCCCAGCTCCCCCCACCCCAGGCCCAGCTCCCCACCCCTCCCCCACCCCAGGCCCAGCTCCCCACCCCTCCCCCACCCCCAGGCCCAGCTCCACAGCAGCCATGCTGGCCAGAGACCCAATTCTGTCCCTGCTGCCTCAGCACCCTCTGACTTGCCTAACTAAAGGGCTGCCAGCATTTCCACTCAGTTATCTTGTGTATTTTTAATATGTACCATGGCAACCATTGGCTAACCTGAGCTGCCCCCCTGCGCAGTCCAAGTGAACTTCCTGGTTCAAAAAGCACCTTTTTTTTTTTTTTTTTTTTTTTGCTTTTGGTTCTGGCTTTAAAATGACCCGTTTATGAGGAGACCTGTGAGGAATGCTGTTTTTCTCAGGAGCCCCGACAATTTAAAGGGTGTGATTTTGCAGAATATGGGGGGTTTCGGGAATACATCTATTGCACCCATAGCAGCGACATCTGAGACTGTGGAGAATACCCACAGCCTGTTTGAGACGCAGCACTCAATAACCTGGTGCTTTGTTCTTCAGCTAAGATTGGGGGAAGTCAGGGGCAAAGGGCTCCAGAAATCCCTGAGAGAGCACTTTCATGAGGTGTGCAACCTTTAGCTCCCTGTGGCTCTGCTCTGTGGGTCTTCAGCCTGGAACCTCCCGGGGGACCCTTCCACTAAGGCCTCCGAGTCTATAACCCTGAGCCCTACTACCCTAGACTCACTGAGCTCAGGACTTCTGGGGGTCGGGCTTAGGTATCTGTATTTCGAGCAAATAGCAGGGAAGGTCCAAAGCCCAGCCAAGACTCTCAAATGTGGCAGCACAGAAAATCACCTGGGAGCTTTTAAAACCCCCAATGCCCAAGCCACACCTAGACCAAATTACCTCCGAATCTCTGAGACCTGAACTCAGGAAACAGGATGTTTAGGTCCCAGGTGACGTCATGTGTAGCCAGTCAGCCAGACCACTGCTTGAGGGTCTTTTCTTTAAGTTTATTTATTTATTTTGAGATAGAGAGCAGGAGCAGGGGAGGGGCATAGAGGGAGAGAAGAGGGAATCCCAAGCAGGCTCTGACGTGGGGCTTGAACTCAGGCACCGTGAGATCATGACCTGAGCAGAAATCAAAAATTGGACGCTTAACCAGCCGAGCCACCCAGGCACCCTGGGTTTTTTCTGAGAAAGAGCTCCTCTCTGTAGACCAGGGCTTCTGGAACTTCTGTGTGTATAGGAATCACCCAGGAATCCGGTTAAAATGCAGATCCTGATTTGGCAAGGCCGGGCAGGGTCTGAGATTCTGCACTTTGACAAACTGGTCTGCAGACTGCACTGTGAGCAACAAGGCTGTAATGAGTTTCCATTGATTATTTAATGATGACTGAGTACGGGCATTAGCTGACCTGCAGGTGCACGGCAGTGATGGTGTTTGGCAGAAATGGCACAGTGGACTTCGTGGTGAAAAACAAAACAAATGTTCGGAGCTCCTGGGTGGCTCAATCGGTTGAGCGTCCGACCTCGGCTCAGGTCATGATCTCCCGGTTGGTGGGTTGGAGCCCCGCGTCGGGCTCTGTACTGATGGCTCAGAGCCGGGAGCCTGCTTCGGATTCTGTGTCTCCCTCTCTCTCTGTCCCTCCTCTGCTCGTGCTCTCTCTCTGTCTCCCAAGAATAAATGAATGTTAAAAACAAAACAAAAAAATAAATGTTTGTGTTATTTGCTGGGTCAGCCATGGAGTCGTGCTGACGAGAGGCCTGCCACGTGCTAAGAGATGAGCAGTTATAAACTTCTGCCTTCCTGTCGTCCGCAGAGAGCTGGCTTTCTGGAGTCTGTTTTAACAGTTGTTATTGGGGGGGACGGGGGAATAAATGCATTTTATTATGCAGATGAATTTAAATTTCGGGTTGCTCTATCCCAGGTATGAAAACTACGTTACAAGGAGGTTGAGATTATCTGCTATTTTCCTATGCTAAAAAAAAAAAAAAAAAAAAAAAAATTATTGGAGGGCTATGTGTCCTGTCTATCACTGGATGGCCATGCACATTTCAAGCTGTCATATACTGTGTCATCCCTGCACCGCCTGCTTAGCTACTAGGCTGAACTCAGATGAGCATGAAGTTTCCTAACAGTTATCACACGAGCCCACACCAGTGATAAATTTCAATAGATTTTCATGAATACACTCACACGCAAGTAAAACTGAGAAAATCTGAATAAGATCACTAGATAGTATCAATATCAGTATCTTAGTTATGATATTATGCTACGGTTTTACAAAATGTTACCATCGGGGGGAACCCGGGCAAAGTGAAGTGCACAGCCTTCTCTCCATGTTGTTTCTTACAACCGTGCGTGCACCTACCATTATCTCAAGGAAGATTTCAGTTAAAAAAGGCATAGGGGCACCTGGCTTACCCTGGGCACTTGGGTCAACATCCGATGTCGGCACAGGTCACGATCTCACAGTTTGTGGGTCAGAGCCCTACATCGGGCTCTCTGCTGTCCGCACAGAGCCGGCTTCAGATCCTCTGTCTCCCTCTCTCTCTCTCTCTCTCTCTCTCTCTCTGCCCCTCCCCCACTCACACACTTGCTCTCTCTCTCAAAAATAAGTAAATATTTTTTAAAAAGGTATAAAATCACTTCCAGCCAGCCCTTGATACGCTTTCAATATGGGGGGGAAAGGACAGAAGTATTAAGAAGGTAAATAAAAGGGGCACCCGACTGGTTCGGTCGGTAGAACATGTGACTCTTGATCTTGGGGTTGTGAGTTCAAGCCCCACATTGGATGCAGAGATTACTTAAAAACAAAATGTTTGTAAAAAAAGGCAAAATAATAAACAAAATAAAAACGATAATGCGCATTAAATGCTAACAGCATAATAGGTACTGCGATCCGCGTGTCATGCTCAAGACTTTAATCTTCGTAACACTCTACGAGGCACGATTATTATGATTGTTATTATTATTTCTGTTTTCTGTTTTAGATGAGGAAACTGGGCCTGGGAGAGCTTCGGGAGTTTTTCCCAAGGTCACCGGTCAGAAAGCAAGAGTACAGGATCCAAATGCAGAGTCCACTGCATGACACGGAGGATGAGAACAAGAACGGAAGGAGAAGTCACGGTTAGCGATGAGGACTGGGCTTTGGGGTGGGGGCAGGGAAGGCAACTTGAAGCACTTTGCAGGATGTTGGCCTCGCAAGATGAGAGGAACTGAGCTGGCAACAAGCCGAGCGAGGCTATTTCCAGGCAAGAAGACAGAAGAAAACACTGCGTGTCTGGGAGAAGGCTTCATTTACCCGCTGAAGAAAGCGGTGTGTTTGTCCGCTTCGCCACTCAGAGGGGGATGGGAGCAATATGGCAGAGGGTCTTGAATGCTAGGGGGATGTGGTAAGGTCTTCCCGGATCTAATCAGCCATCTGTAAAAGCTAACAAGGCACTGATGAGGCCAAGGTTATATGTGAATCTCCAGCATTCACAAGGGAACCCAAGTGCAAGGTGTTTACGGTTTAGTACAAAGTAATCGATTCCCAGGGCCAAAAAAGCAATGGGAAGCAATGGGAAGTGATTTGGAGAATTGGTATGTGAAGGGAACCAAAGAATGAACACCAAAGGCCGCAAAGTGGTTGAGACCAACGATCTTTATGGAATCAATGGAATTAAATCTAGTTCCGTATGGCTGCTTGTTCTTTCAATTATTGAGTGCCTACTGTGTGGCCAACACCATTCCCAGGACTTGGGATAGATCAGTGAACAAAATACAGTGACCAAACTCCCTGCCATCAAGGAGCTCACCACCTTGTGTGCTTAGTGCTGATTCCCGATCAGGAAGATTCTTAACTCTCAAAACCTAAGATTCCACTTTCATACTGTACTCTTGAGATCCCATCACCCCAAAGAGAAATGCAAATCTCTCTAGCGTGAAGCTGGGCAGCGATGCAGAAAGACAGACACAGCACTTCTGACTCAAGAGCGAGGGCGATCTTACCGCCGGGTGGTTACAAGGAAACTTAAGATGGGCAGGTCGTCAAGACTTGCCTCCGAGCTGGATCATAAAACCAAAAGCAAAACCAAGGTGAAGGATTGGCCGTGTGACCCTTGAAGACGATTCAAGTTAGCCTGGGGTACCCTCTCTGCTTTCCACTCCCCAACTGGGATTAACTTTGGAATCTTCCATAACTGTAGAGAAACTGGGGGCTCTCCAATCCTAGCCTGGGTAAACACTACTTCAAGACAAATCGGAATGGCCTTGCACTGTAAAAGCAGGAAAGGCAGATGGGAAATAAGTCCACTCGTTTAGGTAGGAGATATTCTACAATATAGCCTTGTTCTTAGAACACAGCAGAATGAGAGGTCTGGGATTTTCCTCAGAATTGCTAAAAGCAATCTACAGATGAAGAGAAACTGCTAAACGATAAGCTGATGGTCATTGTCTCTCCCCCCACAAAAAAAAAAGAAAGAAAGGAAAAAAAAGACACCTCAAGGTAAGTGAATCAGGCAAGAGTCAAGAGTGGGCAGATTTATTAACATTACCCCCAACCAAGGATTTCTAACATTTCAAATTTCAAGTTCCCACAAGCTTCAGTTGTCTGAGAATAAATGTCTAAAATGTCTTTTTGTCTTAGTTATAGAAAGATTCACCAATTTTTTTGTGTGGTATTTTAACAAGTTTGATTTAGCTCCTAGTGACCTTCTCATGCTTTTGCATCACATTTACAGTGATATTTAGGCCTTTGGTGGAAATTTGGCTATACTGTATTTGCATGTAAGAAACATGGGCCTCTTCCACAGTGAGACTACTGACTTTTTGCATGGGTCAAAAAATGGGCACTCACTGTGCCATAGTCCCTGCAGCATTTCCCCACTTTCCTTTTTTTTTTTTTAAATTTTTTAATGTTTATTTAGTCTTTGAGAGCAACAGACGGAGCACGAATGGCAGAGGGGCAGAGGGAGAGGGAGACACAGAATCTGAAGCAGGCTCCAGGCTCTGAGCTGTCAGCACAGAGCCCGATGCGGGGCTCGAACTCACAGACCGGGAGATGGTGACCTGAGCCAAAGTCAGATGTTCAACCGACTGAGCCACCCAGGCGCCCCTCCCCACTTTTTGTTAAGGAAAAAAAAAATGCCACAGATACAGAGGTACTATTTCGTTCTCTCTCTCTTTTTTAAAAAAAATATTTATCTATGTATTTATGCACTTTAATGTTTATTTTTGAGAGAGAGCGAGCGAGAGAGACAGAGTGCGAGTGGGGGAGGGGCAGAGAGAGAGGGAGGCACGGAATCTGGAGCAGGCTCCAGGCTCTGAGCTGTCAGCACAGAGCCGGATGTGGGCTCGAACCCATGACTGTGAGATCATGACCTGAGTCAAAGTCAGGCGCTTAACCAACTGAGCCACTCTGGTATCCTTATTTATTTATTTTTAAGGGGAGGGAAGGGGCGGGGGGGGGGCGGGGAGAAAATCCCAAGCAAGCTCCACGCTGTCAGGGCAGAGCCCCATGCAGGACTCGATCCCTTGAACTGTGAGATCGTGACCTGAACAGAACACAAAGAGTCAGACACTTAACCGATGGAGCCCCCCCCCACCCCCGCCAGGCGCCCCAGTCCTATTTCTAACTTCGAGCTGCACAGAACTACTCTTGAATACACAACTTCCACTCACGCTTCTGGCTGCCCTTGAGTGACAGGCCAGCTCTGCTACTGGGCACAGCAAAGGGAGAACAGCCCTCCTACCTGCACGGGGCAAGCTTTCTAGAGAGTCACTTAGCCGTGCCACAAAACACAGGACGCACCTCAGACCTCGAGCCGAAAGCAGGAGCGGTGAGTGCGTGTGAGTGCAGAAGCAAGGGTCCCACAAGAACTCTGATGGCCACAAGGATGTGCATGAGACCGTCGACTGTGGTCCCAGAGATGGCCCGTGTTATTTAGCTGCGTTGGGCTTGCCGTCCCCAAGACTCCGGTCTCAGATTGCAGTTAGGGGCACAAGCCGAAGATGACAAAGGGGGCTCCTTCCTTAGCCTCCCGTCCTTGTTGGCAGGTGAGGAAGCTAGAACTTGCCTCCCCCGGTGGTGGGTCTAAAACTAACTTTGTCACTCTCCTCTTCCTCTCCACCTGCTCCTCGTTGGCCGCTTTACCCCCTCCCCCCCACCCCGAACTTTTAATAGTCAAGGTAATTTGCCCAATAAAATGCTCCATGTGGATGAACAGTTGTAAAAAGGTACTTATCTGAGCCAGGAAGAGCATCTGATGACTAGAAAAGGAAACGCTATGTTTATTGACATGAAAAAATTAATACTGCAACTTAACTTTGTATTAATATTTTGCTAACCCACGTCCATAAACTTATCCTGGGTATGCATCTGTGCTCATTGGCGTGCGATCACCCCAGCGGTATGCGAAACAACCACATAGAAGGGGCGCCTGGGTGGCTCAGTCGGTTAAGCCTCCGACTTCGGCTCAGGTCATGATCTCACGGTTTGTGGCTTCAACCCCCGCGTCGGGCTCTGTGCTAACATCTCAGAGCCTGGAGCCTGCTTGGGATTCTCTCTCTCTCTCTCTCTCTCTCTCTCTCTGCCTCTCCCCTGCTCATGCTCTTTCTCCGTCTCAAAAATAAACATTAAAAAAAGTTTTTTTTAACAACCAAATAGTATAAAGCTGACTCTCCTGCAAAAAGTAAAGTATAAACATGACTTTTATGTGACAGAGTTTGGCCAGTGGGGCAGAATGATTTGCTCAGGAAAAAGCTACCTCAGATCTAGAGATTTTTTGACTGGCTATTTTAGGACGAGGTCTTTAGAAACCGATGTATTCCATGTTTACTTTTTCACAGAGTTCAGTAACTGAATGCATTTGGGAATATTTCATTTTCTTTGGAGAATGCCTGATCTATAAAAACAATACTAGGTTCCTAAACTATGAAGTTGGGGGGAGGGAGAACATAGTAAAGTAGGATGGTAAAAATAACTGATTAATAACTTGTCTTAGGTAGTTATTTACACAAATAAAATCTTGGCCATGGTACAGCATTAGTTCAAAGCCCATTTGGGACCCTTTAAAATTAAAAATACAGTAAATTCATATATCATGCACAATGTGTTTTGTGCATTGATTATTGCCATGAATTTAATTCCATCTCTTTCAAATACACCCCCCCCCCCAATCAGGAATAGAGTAAAACAAATTTACTTCCAGGCAGTATTTTCTTAGCCTCTTTTGTATTTGTGATCTCAGAAAAACAAAACAAACCTTGGTTCAAAAATCTACTTTGATTTTTCGGCCCAGAAAACCAATTTTGTCTGCTTTTCCCAGCACCACTAAGTGAATTCTACAAATCATTTAGACCACCGAAATCTCTCATTTTACTATGAATTCTGAGTCCAACTAGCACTTAACATTTTTAAAGTGCTCCTGAAAACTGACTCAAGCGAGTTTTTTTTTTTTCCTTTTAAAGTCTACACCCAAAACATTTGCTCGCAAAACTTTCTGAATAGGGACATTGCCTGGTGAAACACGTGCAGTAGACAAAATATCAAATTTCTTTTTCCAGCTGTCCAGAATCCCATTAGTGCCTCTTGCTTCTATCTGTCTTTTGCTATAATTAGGACGGCTTAGGGTTTATTTGGGCCTTTTTTCAAAACCAGATTTCCTTCTTACCAGCAGCAGCTGTCATTCACAAATACCCTAATGGTGCCGGGAGACTTCTTGTGATTTACATTGTGGTACGGCGATCATAATATGAAATGAAGAGAAACCCACACGCACGCACACACACACACACACACGCACACGCGCACACACGCACGCGCGTGCACACACAAATACCTTTCATCTAGTAATTTTTAAAAAGAGGAGTCTTACCTGAGGATGAGCACTGCCGTCTGGAACCCCGCTTGTCTCAGATAGGGTACTGACCAACACCCCTTCTCCCTCGAAGTTTGAGTTCCCTCCTTGGGGGGGTGGGCCCAGGGGAATTCGCAGGGTCTCTGTTTCTTGCTGTGCTTGGGCTGGAACGGCACATTCTCCTGCACGGAACTGGGAATTCCAATCAACAGCTTCTGCTTTGGCATGAGGACCGTCTCTTTTATCACTCTGGGCTAATGGGCGCTTAACAGGCTCTTTGGGATAGAGGAGATTAAGGGTGCCTTCTGTCGTGCTTTCTTTCAAGTTGGGGCTCAGCTTCTTGGGTTTTCCTTTGGTTTCTGGCCGCCTCACCCCGGCAGGTATCTCGGAGCCCCTCTTGCTCAATGAAACCTCGTCCCCTACTTTCTTCTCGGCTGCAATCTCCAACCACTGGTCCACCCCTGAGTTTTCTAACTCACCAGACAGACGCTTCATCGCCGTCTCTGTCACCGCTTTATCCATGTTTAGCAGATTGTCACTGGTGAATTCCTCTCCTGCTTGGTGGCTGTCTCTGGTTTCTCTTCGAATTCCTGGATAATCATTTTCAGCAGCCTCAGAAGCAGTGGGTAGTTTACATCTCGCCTGGTCTGTCACTGTAGACGTTACATCCCGGGGAGGCCCCAAGGTCAGAATCATCCCCGTTTGCGGGGATGAGGGACTGTGGGTGGAGGCTTGGCTGCTCCTCACCCCTACTTCTTGGGGTTGTGAGTGATTACCGCAGAAGCCACTGGTGGCATCCATAGGCCCCATGTCATCTGACACCCGAGGCCCACAACCCATTTCACTGAGGAAATGCTCACGCCCACCCGGGCAACACGAACCGAATTCCATCTCTTCGTCATTGCTTTCTAATAAAAAAACCTGCCCAGTCCCCTCCAGGTCCCTTTGCCAAACTGCATTAGAGTAATCCGTCATAACGTCGGAACATTCCAGATACTCTAGGTCATCATCCGAAAACTCCTCGGTGCAGGTTAGGGTTATCTCTGGGCAAAGTTCATAGTCACTGTCAGAGTCTTCGCTGGACACCTGTGGGCTGCCTTGCTGCTGGATCGTGGCCCTGTCACCTGGGCCATCGGATGTGGCCGCCACCGACAGCGGTAGGCTGAAGCTAATGTATTTCTGCACTCTGGGATTCGGATGACCAGACTTTAAGACGTCCTCATGAGGGCCATCACTGTTTAAGGCCCCATCCACTGGCCTTGATCCTTTGGAATGCACTGCCCTGTGGCAATACACATGTTGCTTATCGGGAATATTACTTGATTTAGAAGAAAGCCACCCATCCGCAACTTCCTCCGAGCTATCCGGATCACGAGCCTCTTCGGTTCGCCTTGCTCCTTTAACATCCAAGGGATTTTCAGAACCGGAGGCACCAGTGTCATTATTGGCCAATAACCGGAGCGAGCTTGAACAGCCGAATTTGGAGGACGGGGAGTCAGCTGACACGGGACTACCTGAGGGGACACTTTCTTCGCCCCTAGGAGGATGTTCTTTCTCATCAAGCTGGTTTGCTTCTTCCTGCATGCTTGACTCTGCCGCATGTTTCCAACCCGTGTCCCCGCCATCTTTGGGGTTAGGGGAGAGCTGTGGGTTCTCTGCCGAGCACTTGACTTCAATGGAAGCAGAACAGCAGATCATTCCAGAACAGTTTTTAGCAGAGATTTGATAAACAGCGGTGTCATCTGGGGTACAGCTAGGATGAAGAAAATACACTTGGTAAGTTGGCCGTGTTTGGATGGGCATGCCAACATTCCTCACATCATGGCACAGAAAATGACCATGGTTTTTTGCTGCACACCCAAGGAGATCTGTGATCTCTCTGGAAAGGGGCTTGTGGTCAGAGTCAGCCAGCTTCTGAGTCCCAGCTGCCCTGGAGCTGAGAATCCAGGAAGCCCGGCATTTTCCGTTAAGACCTTCCCCAGTCTTACCCCAACTTGAAAAATGATGAGAATTATTCAGACGAATGGGGAAACATCTCACACTCTAGTTTCTCCTTCTCTCCTCTTATTTTGAGTCCTTTTTACACTATAGAAATTTGAAAAGGCATTATTTTCTGGAGTGAGACATTGTACACAAGTAACTGAAGTATTCGACCTCAGGCAGTGGACAGCATAAGCAGTAACTGTTTTTAAGACCATGCTAAGAAGGCATGGTTCTTTTTTTTTTAATTTTTTTTTTAATCCTTATTTATTTTTGAGAGAGAGAAACAGCGTGTGAGCAGGGGAGGAGCAGAGAGAGAGGGAGACAGAGAATCCAAAGCAGGCTCCAGGCTCCGAGCTGTCAGCACAGAGCCCGACACGGGGCTCGAACTCACGAACCGCGAGATCATGACACGAGCCCAAGTCGGACGCCCACCCGACTAAGCTACCCAGGCGCCCCTAAGAAGGCATGGTTCTTGCCAGGAGGCTATAAAGACGCCACACTGGGATTATGTGTAGGAAGAATGTGCCCTTTCCTCTTCATTTTACATGACTGTGGGGTCTAAACCATGACCCATGAACCCCCTGGCCAGAAACCCATGCCCACATGCCATCCTGACTTACACAGACCAAGCCAGGTGCTTGGCTTTGGCCCAGCAGGGACAAACTTGACTCCTGGATCATGTTGAGCCTGCTCTCCCTGCTCCAGGAGGGACGGTGCTCCTGTGTCCCCTCCCTTTACTGACTGGAGCTCCATGGAACCTTGAACCTAACAGACTTTGCTGACCTCTCCTGCTAGGGCCTTTCTCTGGGCTCTGCAGTCCCAGGAAAAGCCTGTTGCACTGGCTTTATAATTTGCACTCATAGATCTCACTTGATCTCAGTATAGCTGTAACATTGCTGGCCTCACTCTGCATTATCCGGCGCAGAAGTAAATGAGCATTTTCAGAAGGCGGGAGCTGTGGGTTGGCTCAGAATTAGAAGTGATGTTTAGATACTTATTGCCTGATCTGTGTGAAATACGCACACACATCTAACCCAGAAGGATCAGTGTTAGACACCGGATGGCACACCGTCTTCCTTATTCTCCTTCTTCTCGCCGAAGGCACCCCTCTGTCTCCCTGAGCTCATATGTGCTCATAAGCCCTCCACAGTCGCGTGTGCTCACATACGCCTCATTTTCAAAACACCATACGCTAATTCCAATTTTCTTAATATCTTGCCCTTTTTTGTAATCTGGTTCCCAAGTAGAAGCCACACAGGGGTGGCTGAGGGTCACCAAGCTGGACCCACAGCTGATATTCAGATTTGCCCTGGGCAACAACACCGGGAGACTGAAAGTGAGGGTCACTTTCTAGAGGCAACGACACCTGCTGTTCCTGTATACTTCACGAGGTCATTCTGAGGTTCAAATGAGAAAATCAATGTGAAGGGGCTTCGTAAAGCAGAAACTTTATGCTACATATATGCTAAGAATGTAGAAGCTCTGGGGCACCTGGGGGGGGGGGGGCTCAGTCGGTTAAGTGTCCAACTCTTTTTTTTTTAATTTTTTGTTTATTTATTTTTGAGAGAGAGAGAGAGAGAGAGAGAGAGTGAGTGGGGAGGGCCAGAGAGGGAGGAAGACGCAGAATCCAAAGCAGGCTCCAGGCTCTGAGCTGTCAGCACAGAGCCCGACGCGGGGCTCGAACCCACGAACCACGAGATCATGAGCTGAGCCGAAGTCGGACGCTTAACCGACTGAGCCACCCAGGTGCCCCAAGTGTCCGACTCTTGATTGCGGCTCAGGTCATGATCTCACAGGCTCATGCGTTCCAGTTCCATGTGGATGGTGAGGAACCTGCTTGGGATTCTCTCTCGCCCTCTCTCTCTGGCCCTTTTCCTCCCCCTCTCTCTCAAAATAAATAAACTTTAAAAAAGAATATAAAAGTGCTAAAATGATAATCATGTGATGTGATAGAGGTATTAGCTAACTCGACTGTGGCAGTGATATTGCAATATAAATGCATCGAATCAATATGCAGTACACCTTAAAACATACACAACGCTGTATGTCAAATATACCTCAATTAAAAAAAAGAAAAAGAAAAAGGATGTGAATGTGCTAAGACCAGATTACCTCTGGTCCTCAAGAACTGTGCAGAAGAATCACCAGGAACCTCTATTGAAAATTCTTGAATCAGAATCTGTGGGTAAAAGTCCTGAGGATCTGCTTTTAAAGATCCCAAATACAGGGGCCTGGGTGGCTCAGTCAGTTGAGCGTCCGACTTCAGCTCAGGTCATGATCTCATGGCTTGTGAGTTTGAGCCCTACATCGGGCTCTGTGCTGACAGCTCAGAGCCTGGAGCCTGCCTTGGATTCTGTGTCTCCCTCTCTCTCTGCCCCGCCTGTGCTCTCTCTCTCTCTCTTTTAAAGTAAATAAACATTAAAAAAATTTTTTTAAGGTCCCAAATACATTCTGCTACAAATTGTCCTTGGTCTGCCCTTGGAGACATCCTCATCACTTATGCTTGGGTCTCTTCATTTAAGCCAAATTAAGGCTGAACAAAGAGAAAGGGGCCTCTGCCTGAGCCCCACATGGCCTATACCACTGCCTACACGCCTCTTTTCCAGGAGTTCTGGAAGACCTGGCCTCAGCTAGGAACTTACAAGGAGCATCAAACAGTACCATGGGCTACTGGAAAATTCTAAGTAGTTGGGTTGATTTCCTGATTTATCCAGACCAGGATCTCTATGCCAGAGAAACCACCTGCCCTGAAAGTACCAGGACTTGTGTGGAAAAAACAGAAAGGCAGAGAAGAAAGTAAGATAGAGAGATCAAAGGACCAGGTAAGAAAGCAGTAAAGGAGGGAGCACCTGGGCGGCTCAGTCAGTGAAGCATCTGACTCTTGATTTCGGCTCAGGTCACGATCTCAGGGTTCGTGAGATCTAGCCCTGTGTTGGGTTCTATGTTGATCATGGAGCCTGCTTGGGATTCTCTCTCCCTCTCTCTCTCTCTCTCTCTCTCTCTCTCTCTCTCTCTCCCCCTCTTTCCCTGCCCCACCCCCACCAAAATAAATAAATAAACATTAAAAAAAAACAAAACAAAACCTACTAGGGGAAACAATCGAATATCTGCGAGAACCTCGTCGGTCACTTCTGGGCTAAGTTGCTCCGTGGCGACTAGAAGAGAAAGAGAAGCTGCAAGGAGGGGACTTCGGTGACAGCAGCTGAAATGGTGTGAGTAGGACTGGGCTTTAGAATCTTTGCAAGATGCTGGCAGAGTGACCTGTGTGCCCCACAGTGATTTGACAGGAATGCAAAAACGTCCCGGAAGAAATTCCCTGAACAATTCATTGCGTTCCCTTCTTGACTGTCTTTCCTTTTGGCCGAAGGAAGCAGCAACATTCCTGACTTGCTGTGAAAGTCTTGCCGGAATGACTCTACTTGCTGGAATACTCTTGGTTCTTTCTAAATTACTCATTTCCATATTTAAAGAAAAAGAGGTACCTGTGACCTTAAGTGGGTGGGGCTTCCTCTGGGCTTGAACCCCCTGGGTTGGTCTAGACCAGAGGTTCTTAGATATTATGACGGCAGGACCCCTTTCCACGCTCAAAAATAATTGAGGACTCCCAAGAATGTTTGTTTATGGGGTTATATATCACTATTTACCATATTAAAATTAAAACTGAGAAAAGTTGAAAACATTTATTCATTTAAAAATAACAAAAATAGGGGCGCCTGGGTGGCTCAGTCAATTGGGCATCTGACTCTTGATTTCAGCTCAGGTCATGATCCCAGGGTCACAGGATCGAGCCCCTCATCAGGCTCTGTGCTGAGTGTGGAGCCTGCTTGGGATTCTCTCTCTCTCTCTCTCTCTCTCTCTCTGCCTCTGCCCCTCTCCCCCACTTGTACCCTTTCTCTCTAAAATAAAAAGTTTTTTAAATACCAAAAACAAACTCATTACGTGAGCATAAATAACACATATTTTTCTAAAACAAAGTAACATTTCCTAAGAGTGGCATTGCTTTACATTTGTTCACACATCTAATATCTGGCTTAAAAACCAGCTGCTGCTTCCACGTTCGTTGTGATACGATACATTGTTTTGGTTGAAATACATGAAGAAAATCTGGCTTCACGCAGACATATACTTGGAAAAGGAAGGAGTATTTTAATAGTCTTTCCATATGATTGCCAATAATCTTCTTTGAAACTGTACAAAGAAGTGGTCGCAATGTGGAATCTGAAAGCCTATCAACTAGCTACATAAATCCAATCATCTGTATTTTCACATGCGCCTTTACCCACTAGAGAGCTCGAGAGGAGACGTGAGCAGACAGAACAGTCAATGAATTTGAAGGTGATTGAGATGATCCAGTCTTCAGAACAGAAAGAAAAAAGAATGGAGAAAAGTGGGCAGAATCTCAGAGACCTAGGGGACACCACCAAGCTCGCAACATGCATGAAGGGAATCCCAGAAAGAGAGGAAAGAGGCAGAAAGCATGCCTGAAGAAAGTGGAAGTCCTTAGTTCAGAGAAGGGATTGCAATGATCGCTTAAAAGCTTGGATTTTTTTTTTAATTGAGGTATAATTGAAATATAACATTACATTGGCTTCAGATTGACATATAACATTGCATTAGCTTCAGATGTACGTTGGCTTCAGACATATAACATGACATTAGCTTCAGATGTATCAAATAATGATTTGATATTTGTATATGTTAAGAAACGACCACAGTAAGTCTAGTTAACATCAATCGCCACTCAGAGTTACAAATTTCTTTTTCTTGCGATGAGAACTTTTAAGATCTATTCTTAGCAACTTTCAAATATACAATACAGTATTGTTAGCTCCAGTCACCATGCTGTATATTATGTTTCCAGGACTTACTTATTTTTTAACCAGAAGTTTGTGCCTTTTAAAAAAGTTTGGGTTCTCATCACAAGCAATAGATGCTATTAGTTTTCCTTGAAGTGACAGGCCTACTTTGTTTCTTTTCTTTCCTTTTTTTAAACGATTTTTTTGTGTTTATTTATTTTTGAGAGAGAGAGACAGAAAGACAGAGAGTGAGCGGGGGAGGGTCAGGGAGAGAGGAATCCAAAGAAGGCTGCAGCGAGCCATCAGCACAGAGCCTGATGCGGGGCTCTGTGCTCACAGACTGCGAGATCATGACCTGAGCTAAAGTTGGACACTCTACCGACTGAGCCACCCAGGCATCCCTAATGTTTATTTATTTTTGAGAGAGAGAGAGAGAGAGAGAGAGAGAGAGAGAGAGAGAATCCCAAGCAGGCTCTGCGTTGTCAGCAGAGAGCCTGATGCAGGGCTTGAACTCACAAACCATGAGATTATGACCTGAGCCTAGGTCAGACAATTAACCGACTGAGCCAGCCAGGTACCCTGATATTCTTTGAAATGCCTACATTTCAATCCCCACCGTGACTGCACCCTCGGGTGGTGGCTTTTCCCATGCATTACTTCACATATCTATCCATTCACTATCCCAGTGACACAAACAAAACAGAATGACTTACTCCATGTAGGCTGCAAAGTGGATTTTCCGGCTCAGGTTTCTTCTCTTCTTCCTTTTGTCTCCTGAAGGTCATTCCCCTGCTCCCCAGAAAACTCTCCCCGCAGAATTACAATTCCTGAAACTCAAACCACGCGATCTGACCAGACGCCCCGAAGACGGTTCGCGGGAGACGAGGCTCAAGCTTTTGGCTCGAGGTGAGATGTGGAATCTTCTCTGGATCTCAGGTACTGTTCTCCTTTACTATGTTCTCCACTTCCCAGTGGAGGAAAACAAGTTCTGGGAACAAAATGCCTGCAGTGTTTTCATCGGTGCAGCCAGGAATGCGGAGGTGGGGAGGCCTCCAAAGCCCCCGCCTTCTGTCCCCACCCTGTGGATTTTCTGAGCCTCTCCTGCCCATGCAGCAGGGAGGAGGGAGGGCGCTCTGCTCAGTAAATACTTACACGATGACATCTGTATCCTTGCCAGGTGAAGGTCAAAATATTTTCTTACACTAAGTGTCTGTATTGTATTACTTCCCTAAGTGCTACTGTCGATTTTATTGATTGGATCATTCAGAATAACTAATGGAGTAAGAAGGGCTTGGGTTTTTTCATGCCCCAAACCTATGTTTGTTATAGAGATGGAAGAATTCTAACATTAGAAACACACAGACCTTCTTGATCGCATCTTCTGCAAGCAGCTACGTGTATTTCCAAACTGATGAGAAGTTTCCGCACACATGTACCGATTTACTCATTTATCCAACAGATTTAATGAGCCACCAGTCCGAGGACTGAAAGGGGACTTGGAGCTGTGGCCCTCTGGGGCCTGCCTCCCTCCCCGCTATGCCCTTCTTTGCTCTGGCCTGTCTCTCTTGGAGCTGACCCTTGAGGCTGTGTCTCCTAGGCTCCCAGCACCGCTGGCTTCTTGCTACCCTGGAGCACAGGGAGGCAGGAGATTGGAGAGGGGGAAGGAGGGGAAAGCCAGCCTCAGGTGGCATTTCTAATAGGCTGCATATACCCCTTCTGCCCTGTGACCCAGAACTAGCAGTCCTGCGGCCTCCCTTCAACGGAGCAGCCTCGGAGACGGCGACTTCCTGCTGACGCGAATCTCTGGGTGACCCCTGTTTGGCTCACTTACCTATATAACCCCGCATTTCATGCTTGAAAATAGCTTTTGTCTTCCTGGTTAGACCCTGAATGATACAGAGATGATCTAGTTTACTGGAACTGAGGCCCAGAGGAGATGTGACTGCCTTAAGTCACACAGTTAAAAAATGATCAGAAGTGTCTACTGTGTGTAAGGCACTGTGTTGGCCTCCTTGTAGAGGACAGACGTGGTCAATTCTTAGGCCCTTGCTAGGAGCTTCTCATCCAATAAGAGAAATGGCCTATCTATACCCACAGCTACAATGCAGGACAGTGGGTGCAAAAGCTGAAGCAGGCCCAGGAAATACGCAGTAGGACTTTGGCAGGAAAGTTGGTATATGCCTGGGGTTGGGGAGAGGGCTGATCATTCCAGGCAGGAGGGACAGCCACAAGGTGAGCCGCTGGGAGAGTTGTGGGCTCAAAGTTAGAGCCACCGCTTTATTTATCATTTAAACGGGACAGTTTAGAGAATGAAAAGGGACACTATTGATACACCGTGACCACAGGCAGAAACCAGGGCCATCCCAGGGAAACTGAGGCCGACTCAGGTAAATCAGGAGGTACGGTCACCCACCGGGAGTTGAGCAGGGGCCTGGATCATGGGACACTTTCCACCGCAGACTGAGGAGTTTGGACTTCAGGCCCCAAATGGGACTCTCTGGGAATCAGATCAAAGCAGCCATTTAGGGAGGAAGGGAAGCCATTCGGTAAGATGCTCCCCACAAGTGCACGGTGTACCAGAGTGAGAATGGAGGGACCCCGCTCTCCATACGTGATATGGCCTGTGGCCCCCGCTTGAGCAGGGACACCTCATTCTCCCATACGTCCTGTTGGACCTACAACAATATTAAGTCCCAGCCCAGTGTGTGGGACTTGAGAAAGGAGAGAGAAATTGATGGTACAGGACATATTTCCTTCCCCAGGGGACATGCCAATTTTGCAGAGAGAGAAGAAGACTTTCGGGTGTCAAACAGGGAGCGGTATGCAGTTTGCAAACTCTAGCGTCACCGAATCCCCAAAGGCACAATCGAGGCAGGGAGTGCTTCTGGTGCTAGGAGGGGAGAGGTCGGGGTGGCCCGGATCATCAGACCTCATGCCAGGAGCGTGGAACTTGAGCACAGGGGGAAGGATTACATTTTGGCTGGTGGGAAAGGGGGGAGGGCATTCCTGGCAGACATACCAGAGCTGGACCGAGCAGGTCCTGCGTAAGGGACAGGAAAGAAAGGGCCCTGAAGGACAGGAGCAGTGGGCCGAGAGGCTCAGAGTTCCGCTCAGCAGCATGGCCCACGGGCAGACTGCAGGGGAAATCCTACTTTTCTCCTTCACCCAATTCTGGGCCGATGA
This sequence comes from Panthera tigris, assembly GCF_018350195.1. Taxonomy (NCBI): domain Eukaryota; kingdom Metazoa; phylum Chordata; class Mammalia; order Carnivora; family Felidae; genus Panthera; species Panthera tigris. Next base: position 76,718,284 of record NC_056671.1, read on the forward strand.
GAGAGCAGATTGCAAGGCCAGTATGACACAGAGGTTAAGGGACAGACTTCGCAGCAAGACGGCCTGGGTCCACACGCGGCCCATTCACCGTGTGACATTGTCAAGCTACCGAAGGACAATACCTGTACCTACACCAGAGGTTGACATGAGGACAACGGTAGATAATTACTAAAAGTGCTTAAAGCAGGGCCCGGCACGCAGTAAACACCGACCCGGTGGTCCTCGGCTCTGGCTGCACATTACAATCACTCGGGATGCATTTTAGAAACAGCAGGGCCAGAGAATTTTTAGGGCAGCGAAGTACTCTGTAGGATACTATAATGGCGAATACATGTCATGACACATTCATCCAGAAGCATCGAATGCACAACACCAAGAGTGAATCCTAATATAAACCACGGACCCTGGCTGATAACGACGGCTCACGGAGGCTCACCGATAGTTAACAACCGTAACGCTCTGGCGGGGGGATGTTGACAGTAGGGGAGGCTGTGCGTTGGGGGGCAGATATGAAAACTGTACTTTCTGCTCACTTTTGCAATGGACTTAAAACTGCTCTAAAAAATGAAGTATTTCAAAGGGAGAAAATACCAGGGTCAGGGCCCTACCAAAGAAAGCAATGAAGCAGTCTCTCGAGGGTGATGGGCTTTGCCATGCGTATTTTTTAAAGCTTCCCAGGTGATTCTAAGGGGGAGGCGGAGCCCAGAAGCACCTAAATGAATCTTAGCTCTCGTATGGTCATGAAGGAGGTAGGGGAATCGGTAAGTTGATGGAAGAGGAAGTATCTTTGCCTGGGTATGTATCAGGCGTGATTTCTTGGCTGTATTTTGGCACAGAAGTGCTAAGCTTTTGACAGGCTTTTGAATCTCTGGGAGCAATGCAGGGTGACCAGATATTCTTTAAACGTTTTTTTAATGTTTGTTTACTGTTGAGACAGAAACAGAGCATGAGTGGGGGAGGGGCAGAGAGAGAGGGAGACACAGAATCCAAAGCAGGCTCTAGGCTCCGAGCCATCAGCACAGAGCCCGATGCAGGGCTCAAACCCACAAACCGTGAGATCATGACCTGAACCAAATTCGGATGCTTAACTGACTGAGCCACCCAGGCGCCCCAAAATTACCTGACTTTTTAAAACATTTTTTAATGTTTATTTATTATTGAGAGACAGAGAGAGACAGAGCGTGAGCATGGGAGGGGCAGAGAGAGGGGGAGACACAGAACCCAAAGCAGGCTCCAGGCTCCGAGCTGTCAGCACAGAGCCCGACGCCGGGCTCAAACCTACAAACCACAAGATCGTGACCTGAGTCGCCTGACCAGATATTCTTTAAATAAGAAATGAGCAAATGGACTTCCGAAGGGAAAAAAGCCTACAGCATTATTACCATCAGGCTTAGTTAACAGACAACCAAACCCTCTTGGCAAAAGAAAACTCAAGCATAGCCGGAAATAGTCCCTACCCACCACCCAGGCTAGCACAATGCCCAGAATGTGTCCAGAAATCTCAAGGTACATTGGGACAGTAGGAAAGCTCTTACATTCCCTACCCACCACCCAGGCTAGCACAATGCCCAGAATGTGTCCAGAAATCTCAAGGTACATTGGGACAGTAGGAAAGCTCTTACATTCAGTTGTAAATCCGTCTATGACAGACAAGGCAGCTTGAGAGCAGGACCGAGGACAACATACCAGCAAACACTGGAGCACCCAGAGCTCTTTTATAAAAGCAAGTCAGCTTAGAATTTCTGAAAGACCAGCACTGCTAACTCATCAAACACCCGGCATGCCCCAGACCAAACTCTGGATTTTCCCACCCAAACCTGTTTCTTGTCTCAAAAATATTTCGTTCTACCCATCGCTCAGGGGGCACGCCTCAGAGTCCATTTCTCACCCCCGCTTCTGCATCCAATCCAGCGGCAACTCCTGGCAGATGGGTCCAGAACCTGGCGGCTTCTTGCCACCTGCTCCAGGACCACCCTGGATTGGGCCACTTCATCTCTGGTCTGGATTATGGCATTGCTGCTGCTGGGGGGTCTTCCCCGCCCTGCCCGGTCTCCTCTGCGGCCACGGTGACCTGGCACGCTCCCATCTCCGGCTTCCTGCTGCCCCTGCTGGTCCCTCTGAGAACACTCTTCCCCAGCACAACCCCACCCCTCTCCCTCTTTTACCCTTCACACCTCTGCTCATAGCACCTCAGCAGAGCCACCTCCTGTCCTGAGACTCTTTCCCTCCCCTTTCCTCTTTGTCACCTGACACTACTGATTTTTCTGGCATCGTTAATGCGCGACTCTTCCTCTCTCCCTGTCCCATGAGACCAGGGTTCACTGTGCTCTCTACCGGGTCCCCAGGGTCTTGATCAGCCCTGGCATACAGTAGGCCCTCCACTAATCCTTATTTTTGAAGGCAGTCCTCACGATCACTTCTTTTTGAGTTATACTCCAGCACACATGTTAGTAGATTCTGTTTTAGAGGACAGCTGGGGTGCAGGGAAATGCAGGGAGAGAGGGAGACACAGAATCCGAAGCAGGCTCCAGGCTCTGAGCTGTCAGCCCCGAGCCCGATGCAGGGCTCGAACCCACAAGCAGCGAGATCGTGACCTGAGCCAAAGTCAGACGCTTCACGGACTGAACCGCCCAGGCGCCCCTAGAATGTTTGGCTTCTAATCCTGGCTTTGTTCCTAACCAGTTGTTAAGAACCTGGATGAGTCCCGTGATCTCTCTGGGCCTTGGGTGATCTATAAAGTAAAAACCAATTGGGTCTGACCAATTAAATCAGACCTTCTGAGGGGTAGGACCTGAGTATCAGCATTTTTTAAACGTAACAGAGAGCCAGGAGCGGGATGGTCTGCAGAGCCGGGCTCCCCGTGTGTTACTGGGTACAGGAATCGCCTGGGATCTTGTTAAAACGCAGAATCCGATGAGGGCCGGGACGCAGGCAGTCTACCAAGCTCCGGGGCTGTGGCGGCTGCGGCTGCCGCTGCTCTAAAATCAAGTTTGAAGGCAAGCTCTGCGAGTCACTTCCAGCCAGAGGACTCCAATATCTCTAGAGGGTGAAAGTCCCCTTATTAAATTCTCAGAAAAACATAGCAGCTGTCACTTGACTTGCTGCTCAATTTGAGCTGAGTTCCCACTAAACAAATGCCTGGCAAGCTGCCCCCGCAGGCAGGAATGTGGGTGTTAGAGCTGGTTTTGCATATATATATATATATATATATATATATATATATATATTTTTTTTTTTTTTTTTTTTTTTTTTTTTAAACCAACTGCTGGACCCAGGCAGGGAGAATGCACGAAATCAGACCCGAGACATTCTCTCTCAAAAGCATCCTGGGAGACCTGCGGTCAGGGAAGAGGCCATCACCATGTGACTGTGTCTCTTTGTCTGCCATTCTGCCGGAGGCTTGGTGCTTGCTAGGTCCCGCTCTGTCATTTGGGCCATCTCACCACGCCTCTGCAGCTCTCCCATCGCCTGGGACCTGGGCATGAGCAGGTGGAGCCCCTGGCAGCCGGGAGGAAATTATTTTACAATTTTACTATTATTTCCTGGCTTCGCAATCCTCTTCAACAGCGTGGCCTCTAGAGTTAACAGCTGGCCGACCACCAAGAAGCCACAGTAATTCAAATCGCGTCCTCCCCGTTCACATGGCTGCCCATGGAATGGTTCTGCAAGGAAGGACACAGTTTCCTCGACCCTGGGAGGGTCCCTGGATGGGTCTGAAAATTAAACTGACAAGGATGGATTCACATCTGCCTTTCATTTTTGAGTTATACTCTAGCACACACGTTAGTAGATTCTGTTTTGGAGGACAGCTGTGGTACAGAGAAAGGCATACACTGAATTTTTACGTGGACGGGGGAGCCTTCCCAAGAGAATGGAGACCCAAAGAAGTGACGCAAGCAGGAACCTTTTATACCTTTTAGACAAAGAACCAGTAAGTTTGTGAAGAATCGATAAGACAAAAGGGTTTGGGCTAGAGGTAGCAAATGGTGAAGAAGTAACTAGGAAGGTAAGAATGAGTTTGACAAGGTTTGTATGGATTTCTTGGCCCCCAGTTCCCTGTCTCTACTGATAAAAATGTCTTCCCTCGCCCTGGCACCAGAAATATACCCTTCACACAGAAGTTTTATGACCTGTTACAGGGAAGAAAGGAGAGGAGGGTTGAGATGTGGGGCTCAGACCTTCAATAGAATAACAAATTCTGGTGGATCCTAACAATGAAACACTAAAAAAAAAAACCAAAAACTGGTCGGCAATAAAAGGAATGAACTATCGACACACCAGAGGACACAGATGCTTCTCAAGATAATTATGTGTAGTGAAAGAAGCCAGATACAAAAGAGTACGTGCCTGTGATCTCATTTATATAAAACTCTAGAAACGATGAGCTAGTCTCCGGTGATAGAAGGCCATTGGGTTGCCGTGTGAGGATGAGTGGGCAGAGAGAGGCAGGAAGGCTGGGCTGCAAAGGGGACACAGAGAAATTGTTTGAGGGTGATAGATACGTTCATCTTGATAATGGTGATGGCTTCACGGGTGTGTGTATGCATCAAAGCAAACCAAATTGGACACTTTACATGTAGAGTTCACTGTGTGTCAGTTACACCAACGCAAAGCTGTTAAATGTACATATATATGCACACACACAAACACACACACATTATGTGAAAAATAAAGCGAGATAAGAAAGGTAGGACATCCTGGGGGCAGACGGCGCTATTGGTGGCTGGGTCAGAGAAGGTCTTAGTGATCAGGGGAGTTGGAGCAGACATGAGAACTAACCATGGGGCCGTGTGGGAAGAGAACATTCCACGTAGAAGGAAGACAAAGTGCAAGGCCATGTGCGAGCAAGCTGCTAGACCTGACTCATGTCTCTGAGTTCGGAAATGGCTCAGAAATGAGTTAAGGCATCAAGATCTAGACAAAAGAATTGTCCCAAGGTTCACATACAGTTTTGCACCTGCCCTGACCACCCAGGTAGAGTCCATGCCTTTAGCCTGAGCCTGGCTTCTTCTTCTTCTTCATTTTTTTTAATTTGAGAGAGAGAGAGAGAGAGAACGTGACTGTACAAGTAGGGAGAGGAGTAGAAGGAGGGAGGGAGAGAGAGAGAGAGAGAAAGGGAGAGAGAGAGTCTTAAGCAGAGTCCATGTTCAGCAGGGATCGCAACACGGGGCTCAAACCCACGATCCTGGGACCATGACCTGAGCCAAAATCAAGGGTCAGATGCTCAACCGACTGAGCCACCCAGGCCTCCGAAGCCTGGCTTCTTAACATCAGCTCAGGAATCTGCACAAAGATTCTCATTCAAGAACTCAGAGATCTGTTTGACCCCATCTTCTCTGAAATGGGCAGGCAGCCTGATTCTACTTTCAAATTCATGACCAAGAATGACTTGTGTCTGACAAAGTACGGACCTCAGAGTAGAAAGAATAAACACTTGATAAGCATCTGCTAAGTTCCAGGCACTGTTCTAAAAGCCTAATGTGTATTATCTCATTTAATCTTGACCCAACCCAGCAAGGTAGATACTATTAGTATTCCTATTTCACACGTCTAGCAACTGAGGCAGACAGAAGATAAGCAACATGCCCAATTAAGAGGCAGGGCCAAGACTTGACCCCAGGCAGTAACCCTTGAGCCATCCCTCATAAATACCCACACGTGGCCTCACAGAGTGTTGCAAATCCCTGACTCTTACTCAGTAGCCCCATATCTGCCTCCACTGGCCTGGTCTAGGCCTGTCCCCATACATGGCTACGATGACTTCCACATTTAGGGAAATCTATGGACTGAGCTGTGTCCCGCTAACATGTCTATGTCGAAGCCCTAACTCCCAATGTCATGGTATTTGCAGATGTGGCCTTTGGGACGCAATCAGGGTTAGATGAGGCCATGAGAATAGGACCCTCGTGATGGGATTAGTGCCCTAATGAGAAGACACAGCAGAAAGCTTGCTCACCATATGTAGAGACACAGCAAAATGGCAGCTGTATGCCAGCCTGGAAGAGGGTTCTCATCAGAACCCCCCATGCTGGTATCTTTATCTCAGACTCCAGCCTCCGGAACTGTGAGAAATGAATTTCTGTTGGGTAAGCCCCCCAGCGTGTGGAATTTCTGAGCTGACTAACGCAGGCAGGGTCAGGTGGACCAGGCCAGGTCCAACCCCCTCTCACGGGTCCAGCTCATGCTTGGGTTCATCTGGGGCTCAGGTGTGGCCTAGAGGAGGTACTCAGGTTGGCCTTCCCCACCCATATGAGGGGGACTCGGGCTGAGGTCTGGGCTGAGAGTTTGAGATGCTGGGACTGGACCAACCTTGCAGGACTCAGAAGAAGGGAGAGGGCAATCCAGGCAGTTCAGAAGCGATTAGAGTCTGGAGGCAGGCAGAGAGGAGGTTCGGGGTCCAAGTAGCCCAGAGAACTAAGAGCAAGGTGAGGAGGACGGGTGGAGGCAGAGGCAAGAGAAGCCCCCAGTGTGATGGGGCAAAGGTGGAAGTAAATTTCATGGAAGCCCTTGGCTAAGTGCACGAGAGGCGGAAAATAGGGCTGTGCTGGCCAAGACAAAGACACATGTTCCCAAACCAAACTTTGTTCTTAGTGCCTCCCCCACCCCCACTCCCAACCCCCTGCCCTGCGCCTCTCCCTTCAGAGGTGGAGCAAAGCCCATGCCAGGACTCACAGGGCCTGACTGGTTCCCCCTTTTCCCTCAAGGAGCTGTCTGCCCTTGCCAAGTACCTTCCTTACGATGTCCCCCTTTATTTTTTTTTTAATTTTTTTAACGTTTTATTTATTTTTGAGACAGGGAGAGACAGAGCATGAACAGGGGAGGGGCAGAGAGAGGGAGACACAGAATCTGAAACAGGCTCCAGGCTCCGAGCTGTCAGCACAGAGCCCGACGCGGGGCTCGAACTCACGGACCGCGAGATCGTGACCTGAGCCGAAGTCGGCCGCTTAACCCACTGAGCCACCCAGGCGCCCCATGATGTCCCCCTTTAAAGAGGGAGTTGGTAGGGGCGCCTGGGTGGCTCAGTCAGTTGAGCGGCCGACTTCGGCTCAGGTCACGATCTCGCGGTCTGTGAGTTCGAGCCCCGCGTCGGGCTCTGTGCTGACAGCTCAGAGCCTGGAGCCTCTTTCCGATTCTGTGTCTCCCTCTCTCTCTGCCCCTCCCCTGTTCATGCTCTGTCTCTCTCTGTCTCAAAAATAAATAAACGTTAAAAAAAAAATTTTTTTTAAATAAAGAGGGAGTCGGTCAAATGATTGCTAATACTAACGCCGTGATTTTTCCATCAGCGAGACTCCCCATTGCGTCGATCATCAGAAGCATTGGGTCACAACTCTATGATTACAAATTAAGACGGAACCCCAGTTGGCCCAAAACTCCCCTAGTGTTACTGGTCTGCTCTAAATCCTCAGAAGGTGTTGATGGAGAGGCATTTACAAAGATATTCAGCACATGTCCAATTTCCAGTGATGAGTGCACCTTTCGCTGCCCTGATGTCTTGGGAGGGGCTCTTGGATCAATCTGTCACCTGCTCCCAAGCTAGCATTGATTTGCCCCGGGAGCCAGCACCGTGGGGGGAAGCAATGGCCCAAATCCAGCCCCCAGGAAAAGATGAGCGTCCCACAGTGTGGCTCCCATACCCATGCACACACTTACCTGACCAAAGTCAAAACCAGAATGTCAGGACAAGCTGTGGATTCTCAGCACGGAACTATCACCCTGGGGACTAAATGGGAGTTTCTCATCAGACCCTCAGGACTCATTCAAGAAATGCTCCAGGCGAGGTCTGAGGAATGAGTGGAATGCTGAATTCATTCAAGAAGAATGCCATCTGGGCTCCGTGCTGGGAACACAGAGGCCTTCGCGGTGCCGAAAGTTCTCCCAGTCACCCTTAAGACTTATTACACCTACTTAAGCTCAAGGGAACACGAAGTTCACAAAATGCTTTCCTACCTTGGATAAAATGCCTTTTCTGTCTTAGCCAAGACATAACAAGATTCAGTCATCTTTATTTCTACCCCATGGTTCCTTGATGAAACACGTTAATTATATTTTATCCTCCGAGAGGGAAATAGCGGGGGGGAATGTTGCCAAACTCTGCTATCCTTCTCACCTCCAAGTTGCCCTATTTTTTTTAAAATCAGTTCCAAAATTAAGTTCATTGTGGGGCTATGTTCAAATTGCATAAAATAACTATTATTTACAGAGTATTCTAAATTCTTTGCACATGTTGGTTTCCTCCCCATACCAATCCTATAAAGCAGGTTTATCATTATCCCCATTTTGCAGATGAGAAAACTGAGGCTCAGAGAGGCTAAGTAACTTGCCCCAGATGGTACAGTTTGTAAGATCTGGGATTTAAATCCAGACAACTTGGCTTCAGATCCTTGCTCTCCATGGTGCAAATAACCTCCTGTCCTTTATGAGCAAGGTTGATGGTGACAATTCTACTGTTAACAGGATATGTGCCTTGAAGCGTTTCTTTCGGGAATAGAGATATTCTTAACTGATTTTCCTATTCTTATTTGCCCAGACTCTTTCTCGACCAACAACGCATGTGTTTTAGATGTTTGGCAAGGAGCTTGGTTTTCCCTGGGTGATCGTGTACAGAAAGAGGGTGATAACCTCCAGGAACCTAAGTCTTTGGCTCAGACAACAAGCACGTATTGACAACTCTTTGCTACACACCAGAGACGCTTCGGGAATATAACACAGTGTCCCAGCGCTCCTGGGGGCTGTCCACCTAGACGTGAGGAATAACTAAAAAGGCTAAGACATCATTAAAGTCACAGATTCCACCATCTAAAAAAACCATCCAGAGTTTCTCATAAACATGTATGAGAAAAACAGCTTCAACTTCCCCGTGTGGGTCGCTGCTCACTTGTTAAATGTCCACGTCTTTCCTATCTTTGAAAATCCACCACTGATTCGAACACTTTTCGAAACCATTCATACAAAACGATCCCGGCTCTAAATACAGCTACTACAAGCTAGGGCAGAGTGATTCTTTCAGAGTAATTCTGGAACCATGCTGCTTTCAGGGAGCGGGCAGTAAAATGATATTAATTACTAACTAGTTAGCATTTGTTACAAGCCTAACGCGCACGTTGCTGACCATTCTGCGTGAAGAATCTCACCTAAACCGTCCCCCGAAATCATTTTATGAAGACACCACAGCACAGAGAAGTTCACGGACTCGCTCGAGGCCACACAGCTAATAAGTCGCAGGGCACGACAACAGCAGAAATGTGGGCCTGGAGGAAGAACCTGGAGAACTGTGTCGTCATTGACAAGCACATGAGGCTGTGGGGATCAGAAATAACAGAAATCCCAGTCCCTGCTGCCCCTACAAGCTGACCTGCTAAGGAAGAAGGGAGGACAGAAGCGAGGCAGAAGGCACTAGCTTCACACAGCCAATATCGACCAGGCGGTGAGCAAAGAGTCCCGTCTTCATGGAGCTTTGTCCAGTCAGGACACAGACAGAAGCCAAATGAAAGCATAATGGGCAGGGAAACAACATTGCGTTAGTGCTGACCGCGGCCTCAAAGAAGGCCTCTGGGAAAGTTCCTCTGGGGTGGAAACAGCAGGGAGAGAGTGACCTACTCCAGAAAAGAGCAGCTGTTTTCAGGAGTCAGGGCTTTGTCCCCGAAGCTCCCGGGCATCTGAGTGTTGTGCTGTCCCCTGCAGGGAAGGGACCAGTGGGCCTGGAGAACCACAGTGGGAGAGGGGCCGAGTCCTTTGTGGTGGGGAGGGCAACGTTTAGCAACGTAGCAATGTCCAACGTTTAGCAGCATCCTTAACCTCTACTCAGTAGCACCCCTTCCAGCTGTGACAGTCAAAAATAGCTCCACACATTGCCAAATGTCCCCTGGGGGTAAAACACAAGTGACCCGGGAAACCTTCATATCGATTCTTCCATCAAAATCTCGAATAATCGATATCCAGTTTGAGGCATAATTGGAAAAATCTTCCTTGCCTCCTTGCCCCCTTGCCTCCCAGGCCGCCCAGGTGAACTCAGCTGGTATTTGGGGAGCCAGGGCTACATTATCACAGAAGTCAAGGTCGGCAAATGGCAGCACTTTTTTTTTTTTTTTAAGAATGCTCAGATAACTATGTATTCGCTTCCCAGAGCTGTCATAACATATTACCACAGAGAGGTAGCAAAAAAAAAAAAAAAAAAAAGAAAAAGAAAGAAAGAAAAAAGAAAAACAACAAAAATTTATTGTTTCACAGTTCTGGAGCCTGGAAGTCCAAAATCAAGGTGCGGGCAAGGCCATGCTCCCTCTGAAGGCTCTAAGGAAGGTTCTCCTCGCCCCCTCCTAAGCTTCTGGTGGCCGTGGCGGTGGCGGTGGGCAGTCCTCACATTTCCTGGCTCGCGGCCGAATCACTGTGGTCTCTGCCTGTCTTCCCACAGCTATTTCCCCTCTGTCTGTGTCTGTTTTCTCCTTTTTATAAGAACACCAGTCATGGAATTAAACCCCACGTTAATCCATGGTGATCTCACCTTAATTCCAATGACTACAGCTAAAGACATCTTATTTCCAAATAAGGTCACATTCTGACGTTCCAGGTGAACATGAATTTGTGGGGGGGGGGGGACGAGGGGGGGACGCTATTGAACCCATACACATCATGAGCAGATTGGCTCATGGTGACTGTGCAGTTCTCCTGGCCATCGTCCCCACCACCAGGTCATCTGTAGGGGTGAGCTGAGGAGGGCAGCCCCCCCCCCCATCCACGCTTTCCTGCCCAGTCCACCCACCCTCCCTCCTGCCTCTCTGGTAATCTGTGCTCTCTCAGCACAGCGGGACGTGATCATGACCATGGAGAGGCCTCCTTGCTGTGGAGAGGAGTGTCTCGCCCTAGGTGTGGGTTCCTGGACCGATTTTTATCTGTTGTTCACCTGTCTTTCTTTGAACCGTGCTCCTGAGAGACCACAATTCCTCTTTTGCATACGCGCTCCTTCCAACTTGCTTTCTCTGAGGTAGAAAACATCCATTTGCATTTCCTCCCCACCCCCACGTCTTTTGGAAAAACAAAAAAACCAAAAAACGTTTTCATGGTACAGTGCCAATCATGCTGTTATTGATGTCTCTGTCCCCTGGAGTGCTTTCCCCCGCTTTCCATTCCCCTGCCTGCCAAGCACACTTGACCTGTGGTACGTAGAGGTCACAACGGCACTGATCAATCTCCTCCAAGTGTTCTCACTTGTCCAAAGTACACGGTGTTACAAGATTAGAGGGGTATGAGAGGAGAACACGGGAGGACCCAGAGGCACTCTTGCCCGGTTGAGGAAAGGGGGAAGATCAGGAGGCCGATTAATTAGCTCCTGGCCACAAAGCAGAAATGCAGATCGGGTTTACCATCCCAGAAAACAAACAAAAACAAAAACGTGGGAAACACAGGAACAAGAGCTTTTCAGTACCTAAGAGTGCAGATTTAATGACCCAAAGACTAAACTCAGGTAGATGTTTAAAAAGTACTTTCCTTTGGGGAACTATGAGTTAATCTGGTGGCTTCTGGTGACCTCATAATGGCAAGCAAATTTGACACCGGTATTATAACTAACAAGCCACTTTAAATCTTTGAAGGGCATTTGCACAAAATAACATTCATTTTCCTAACCGGCACTTAACATACTGATAGAAGTCAAACTGCTTTGCAGGTGAATGTTTTAGGGCGTAAGGAATTTTTCATCCTGGGCAATTACATTGGAATCATCTGGGGTCCAGACTGCGTTAGTCAAAGTTGAAGGCCAAGCATTAGGGGGTTTTAAAAATTCCCTAGGTCATGTTAATGGGCAGCTATGGCCCAGAACTGCTGTAAAAAGTTAGAAGGTTCAAAGCCCATTTACTACTAAACACAAAAATGCAACCACATCTGTTAGTGCATGGCCCCACTAAAATTCCTTATACCAGGACCGAATGCTTCTCCCAGTTGGTGGGTTACTGTTCCAAATGGCAGAATACGAGTTTGGAAAGAATACATTCTGTCATCTCAAGTCTTGATTTGTTCCAGCCCCGCTGGACTTCTGCGAAGAGAATGAGGACTCTCTGCCCTGTCCACGGCTCAAGTTCTCTTCCTAAATTTCTCTTCCCATTTTAACCAGCCCGCCTGCCCCGGGGTGTCATCTTGGCCTTCTCATCCCTCCATCCCTTAACTCCCTTACCCTACAAACACAGGTTTTCCCTACATTCCTGGTCCTGTAGAAATAGCAAATAACAAACCGCAATTCTTAAATGGCATTCCATAAGTAAAAGAATACTCATTAAGCCTCTCTTCTGGCTAAAAAAGTGGGTATAATATTTTAGCTTAGTGTGAGACTAAAATTAATCAATCAAGAAATACGGATTGAATGTTCAGGGGGACAAAGGCAAGAGTGGAAAACATACAAAGAAGTAGGTAGCATGTAGATACTCAAGGATCTTACCATTTAGAACAGGGATTGGCAAACTATGGCCCACAGACCAAATCTGGCCCCCTACTTGTTCCTGTAATTAAAGTTTTATTGGAACACAGCCATGCCCCTACCCCCACCCCGCAAAAAAAAACCCATGTTGTCTGTGGCTGCTTTTATACTATGATGGCAGAGCTGAGTATCTGTGAGAGAGACCATCTGGCCTTCAAAGCCTACAATATTTACTACCTGGCCCTTTATAGAAAAAGTTTGCCGGGTGCCTGGGTGGCTCAGTCAGTTAAGCATCCAACTTCAGCTTAGGTCATGATCTTGCAGTCTGTGAGTTCAAGCCCCGCATCGGGCTCTGTGCTGACAGCTCAGAGCCCGGAGCCTGTTTCGGATTCTGTGTCTCCCTCTCTCTGACCCTCCCCCGTTCATGCTCTGTCTCAAAAATAAATAAACGTTAAAAAAAAATTAAAAAAAAAAAAAGAATTACATGGTAGATGAATAAACGAGCATCTTGAATACCAGGTTAGCTATTCTGTAAGACAGCTGAGTCAAGGATTTCCAATGTGATAAAGTGATCTCTGGGAATACTTTGAAACAAAGGAGTGGATACGAAGATAAGGAGGCGAGTGTTTATTGAATAACTACTACACAGCAAGAACTTGACGAGCATAAAATCATTTAATTGTCTCAGCACTCCTTTTATTTTGCAGATCAACAAATTTTAGTTTGGGAGAGGTTAAATAACTGGCTAAGGTCACACAGACGGAAAACAGTAGAGTCAGAATTCAAACCCAAGTCTATCAGCACATGCGCATGCCTCCCAGTCATGTTCATACCACACTCTGCAGACCTTGGACTCCTCACAGTCCCCATAAGGAACACTGTGACCAATTCAGCAACAACTGGGGACCAAGAGCAAAGACTCTCCACCCACCCTCAACCAAAGCAGTTCTCATTTTCTCTGCCTCACACATGGGGCTTCCTGATTTCATCCGAATAGTTCTTGGGGAAACAAAAAAGAATAGAAACCACTATGCTAGATCATACGACTTCCTACAATAAAGCCAGAAGGCATGGTTTTCAGCCTTCTGTCCATCACCAATGGGCTATGGGTTCATGGCCAGCCCCTCCTTCTTCCTTCCATTGCTACGCAAGAGAGACTGAATGACTGCCATGTTGTGTTTCTTGACTTTCCAGAGGGAATAAGATTAAATGAAAAGCTCTTTCAGTGAATGAAAATGGCTGGACCACCTCGAATAAAGTTCTAGATAAAGTTGTAATTCCATCAAAGAAGCCAATTAGAGGAGCTCAGCTGGACGCCTTGCCTGATGCCTGCTCATGGCATCTAATGTTAGGATGCAAAAAAGCAAAGGGGAGCCAATCTTTTGACATTACCCGGTACAACCAGCACATGACCCAATGCAGGGACCTTTGTAAACAGTCCACAGAGGCACGTCTACTTACCGATAGAGATGTAACAGGTGAATATACTGATTCTGGAAGAATTCATAACTGGAAACAATGCCACACTCCTCTATGGCTCGGCCATTCTTATACCAAGTCACCTCTGGCTTGGGCTGACCTGATAATGACAACAGAAGAATATTCCCATTGCAGTAAGCATTTTGAGAAAAGAAAATCATAAAGCAATGAACAGGAGTGAGTAATGAGCCATAGGGATGGACATGCTGAACTATGTCAGTTGGGGAACTGGAAAATCTCTCTCATTGATTCAAATGCATCGTCCGATAAGCACTATTGAGCAAGCTATGTACCTGAGATGATCCTGTGCAGGGGTGTGGATGAGGCCTACAAAATGAAATGCTATCCCTAACCCTAAGGAGCTATTAAGAAAAATCATCTAGGGGCGCCTGGGTAGCTCAGTCGGTTAAGTGTCCAACTCTTCGATTTCAGTTCAGGTCATGATCTCCCGGTTTGTGAGTTCGAGCCCCGAGTCGGGCTCTGTGCTGGCAGCGTGCAACCTGCGTGGGATTCCCTCTCTCCCTATCTGCCCCTCCCCCATTGTCTCTCTCTCTCTCTCTCTCTCTCTCAAAATGAATAAACATTTTTTTAAAAAGAAAAATTATCTAAAACTTGGATATGAGGAAAAAATGTGGATAATATCTTCTTTCCGTGTCCTATGGGGACAAAGGTCCACCTAAGAATCACCTAGGGGAATATACATCGTTCAATTTGATGATTACTACTGATTAAAATTCCCAGTTTGGGGCACCTGGGTGGCTCAGTCGGTTAAGCATCTGACTCTCAGTTTCTGCTCAGGTCATGATCTCCCGGTTTTGTGGGTTCGAGCCCCGCGTCAGGCTCTGCACTGACAGGGCGCAGCCTGCTTGGGATTCTCTCTCTCTCCCTCTCTCTCTGCCCTTCCCCTGCTCACGCCGTCTCTGCCTCCCTCAAAATAAATAAATAAACTTAAAAGATGGTTACACTCCCAGATTCAGTGAAGTTGCTTACAAACTTGTAGATTTTTATCCAACAGAGACGTAAATAATCCCTGCCTGGCAGAAAAGATAACCCCGTAAGTCTTGGTTTACCGCCCTACAGGACATTAACCGGTGTTTTACCTAGTCCAGCAATCTTATCCTAACATTCCCTTATTAAACTGCCTATAAATACCTAATTCCTCTAATGTTCCTACTTTCTGGTTCCCTCTTTACTCGAAGAATTGAATAAAACCGTTGAAATGTTCATGTCCTATTTGCACGGAAGTCACTGTACCTGTGGAGGAGTATCCTTAAGCGGCGCTCAGAGCTGAGCGTACGCCATGGCACAGAAGAGGGAAGAACAAAGTGAATTAGCACATTAGTGGATTAGTCCCCTCATGAGGCGTGTATGATTTCCGGGCCGCTCCTGTGCATACCTGACTGGTGTCGTCACAGAAACTGCCCTACGCTTTCTCCCTCAGGAGGGCTTCCTCCTGCCCTTGTGATCGGTAACCAGATCTGATGGACTAATCTGGTGAAACCCCCAGGAATTCCATTCACCCCTTGGGATTTTTTACCCCTGTGACTGCGAAGGAAGCTTTCCAGTGTGTCCCAATGAGCTTCCCCCCTAGCCTCCGTAACACTGAAAACGTACCCAAATGTGCCCTGTCTACAGGAGGAAAGCCCAGTATTGGGAAACAAAACACTGTTCTAGATCCATCCTTCTCTGTCTCTGTCTGACTTACCACAGGATTTTTGGTGAGCAGCCCCAGACACCACGAAGAGAAGAACCCCACGTGTTTCTGGGCCCTGCACCATGGACCCGTCCTGACGGTGCTCAGAGCCCCTGCCTCCCTCCCTGTGTCTTGTCTGATGGGGCGTCTCCCAGCTAGGCTACCTCTGTGCCAGCGCCACAAATGTGGGTGATCCTCCTGGCCTCCCCCTTCAGGTAGCGCCCGCCTGACTACTTGGTCCCCGGAACTAGGAGCAGACAGACCTACGTGCAAGGATACACCCTTCTTCCCCAGTGGTTTGGCTGAGTCCCTTCCAGGCAAGTGACTAAAGCACCAAAAATGAGCTTCCCTGAGAAACCACCAAGGAGGTTGGGGATTACAATTCATTTCTGCCTGTTCTTAACCTTTTGTCCCCCTCTCAGTCGGCGTTCTCAGGAATCCTCTCCTTCCTCCTTTTTTGTATATCCTGGACTCCTTTTTTTTTTAAAGAAGGTACATAAAGTGTGCATGAGCTGGGCCCGGGACACTCATTCGAATCTCTTGGACTCCAATTTTTTTCATTCAGACCGATCAGGGCTGGTTGATGCCCCCAGTTTCTTAGCGGCTGACTGGTTTTTTCCTCTTGTGCAGTATAGATCTGAATAATCAGCCAGAAATGAGACTCACACAGGGAAGTGGTATCTTGTACCTTTGTGGGTGGTTCTCTTTTCTCCCTCCACTTGCTGGAAACCTCGCCCAAAAATCCTACCCTTGTTTTTTTTAAGCCTACCTGCAGGTCACACATGGAGAGCCACCTCCAGAATGTTTCGCCATTGTGTGTGGGGACCAGTAGCCAAGTTTAGGGTACGTCCAAACGCTGGGGCTTCCTGAGGACACATGGGGGCCACGGCATGGAGGTTCAGTGGTGGACGTGTGTCCGTCCCTCTATTTGAATGGCTATGGACAAATGCCAAGAAAGATGGGGGCTTGGCTCTGGCCTCGAAGAGGCTGAACTCACTCACAGGTGGACACCCCAGCACCCAGACCAGAGATGAGATTTTGTTATGACTTCAGCTAAGGAAGCACGGCCATTTCAGAAGCTGGCTCTTTTCCTCTCCCCATCTAGAAAAAGGGATCTCAGGGGAGAAGAGTTTTCTGTGCGCCCTCCGGAAAGACCACTGGTGCCTCTATGTTTTCGAAGGTAGAGACACAGTCCAAAAAAGGAAACAATCCACAAGGTACAAGGTACCACTTCCTGACCCAATTATTTTGCTTCTATTATTTTCGTTTAATAAGAAATCCTTCTTACCACCGGGGGCACCAATTTGGGGTCAGGTCTGGGTTGTTTATTCTCCAGTCCAGGGAGAATCCCAGCCCCCTGCTCCTCCTCCGTTGGGCACCCCCTGCCTTGGTTTTTACCTCTTCACTGCTGACCAGCATGCCCGACGAAGGCGGGCAGTGGGAGATGTATGTAGCTGGTTTGGGGGATATCAAGGAAAGAGTGATCAAGAAGGTTCCAATAAATCGACTGAAGGAAAGTTACTCACGACATTCCTATGTACACAGGAAATTAAGAATGGATTCTCTGAAAAAATAACCAGGGCGGGAGTCGCCTAACCCAGAACCACAATGCGAAGTGAAAAAGATCACTAGGCTATATCCAGGAAGTCACTCAAAGAAATCCTTCGGGGGGGGGGGGGCAGGGAATCATAGAGGATTTAGTTGTTCAACTGGTTACTCAGAACAGACTTCCCAGGCCATTTTCACAAATGATTTTTAATAATGCCTCTGTGAGCCACAAACCCGGGCCCGCAGGGAGATCTCAGAGGAGAATGAGCCACTGGTGGTTACCAGATATCATGCAGCGAAGCACGGCGTCTGACTTCTCAGGAACCTTCTGGGAAAGCAACGTAGATAGAAAACAAAGGGTGTGCCTCTGGGGCCCTCCTGAGTCTGTCATCCTTACGAGCCTCGTGAATCTGAAAAACACAAATCCCTGACATCAACATTTGTTCTGGGGCTCCTCTGACTGTCCTGGGAGTTTCGTTAGTGGCCCTTAGGGACAGAAGGAGCACGCCCTGGCTCGTCGGAGGCGGGGCACTGGCACTTGGGCTGGTGGGCAGATGGGAAGTCCTCGGGTGGGCCTTGTCACCTGCGGCGCTGCTGGCCCTTGGACCGGATGTCTGGTTGTGGGGTCCGCCCTGTGCATCGTAGCATCGGCACCCCTGGCTTCGACCCACCGGGTGCCACCAGCACCCCTCCCCCGAGTCACGACAATCCAGAGTGTCCGCAGACATTTCCAGCGTCCCTGGGGAGGGCAGCCCCAGCGGGGAACCACTAATCCTGGTGGATTGCAAGGCAGCGGGAGCCCACCCCGAGCGAGAGCTGCTTGAGCCCACAGCCAGTGTCACGTCTCTCTCATCTTTCTTTCTGTCCTCAAAGTCTCTTCATGGGACATAAGAAGTGCGTAGGCACACTCGCCTCCGAAAAAGAGGCCTTAGTTAAATGCAAATGAATCTCCTGGGGGGAGGTCTTTTGAAATTGGGCAAGCAGTGCTCCTTGGAGCACCGGACGAGCGCCCCCAGGAGGGCAGTGAGTGAGCTAGCATGTATGTATTCATTGATACAAGCAGGCATTTAACACTTGACTGGTCACAACGTATGCAATCTCATTTCACCTCTTCTAAATTGCCTGAGTGGTTATTAACACCTCCTGCATCTTAAGGATGAGAAAGCTGACGCTCAGAGAGATTCAACAACTTGCTCAGGATCACACAGCTCAAGTGGCTGCTGCCCTGGGGCGCCCTTCATGGCTGTGCAGGCTGATACCGTCCCCGGAGCTGTGCAGTGCACAACCCACACAGATGCACGGCAGCCTTAAGAACACAGGTCTGTCTGAACCCAGAGGGCCCTTTCCACTCTACCCTCCATGTACCGTGCTGGCACCACTCTGTCAAAAGCACTCTTTGGAGAGCCCCATGCTTGGAAATAGTAACATTTCGCTCTATCCAAACAGGAAGCTCCCACTTCCCCTTCGCTTGGTGAGCTGTTCTCACATGCCACGAAGCTCAGGAGGAGGAAGGCTCCTACCACCATCCGATACATTTAGCACGGACAGGGAGGAGGCACTTAGACCTGCAAATGGTGATTCTGGGGATGCTGAGGGTCCTATAGCAGACGCGAGCTAAGCTCTTGGCGGAAAAGGCTGGATCTAAATGGCCACAACTGTCTCGTAGAAGGGGAAACCCTTCTCGATATGGGTGGAGCAGCTTCTTAACCGTTTGGAACCAATTCTCCGATTTGGTAGGACCTGGTTCAAGCTGAAAATGAGTTGCTTGTGCAAAAAGGATTCAGATATTCGAGATGGGAACAACAGAGTGCCACCCTGAGCGCTGGGAGCCTTCTGGGCATGGGGCCCCGTGTGGGGCACACATCGTGGAACCTCAAGGCCGGCCCTGCCTGGTAGACGCGGCCCTTAGAACATTCTGCCAGCCCTTCCTTCCCTTTGAGGCCTTTCCTGCAACCCCTGATGTTCCCACAGCATTTCCTTAATCTCAAGGTGTTCTGTCTAGAATAAGTGTAGTTCTTGGAAACAAAAAAGCATTCCCAAATTGCCCCTATGTGATGCACCCAAGCTTTCTGAATAGCAGGGTAGAAATAATTGATTTAGGAGAACACACCTCCTTCCTTTCCTCACGAGGAGTGCACAGGAAGCAACTCTCCTCTACCTGAGGGTCCGCTGATGCATGTAACGGGCAGAAAGAGCGGTAAAGCTGAAGAAGAAGTATCTTTGCATCAACAAGGAAGACAACCGCTTGGGTCTGCAACACAGCACAAGGGCTGGGAGAGAAGTCTGAAAAGCCGCGGGGTTATGCGGGGGAGATTGAGCCACAGAGACCGAGAAAGAGACGCTATGATTGTTAATTGGATCCTCTCGACATTTTTGGTTTTTTCTTAGTCTTTATTTATTTTTGAGAGAGAGAGACAGAGCATGAGCAGGGGAGGAACAGAGAGAGAGGGAGACACAGAATCCAAAGCAGGCTCTGAGCTATCAGCACAGGGCCCCACGCGGGACTCGAACTCACAAATCACGAGTTCATGACCTGAGCTCAAGTAGGACGCTCAACCGACTGAGCCACCCAGGCTCCCCTAATCCTCTCGACATTCTTTAATAAAGACTTGAATCGCAGGGCACCTGGGTGGCACAGTCGGTTGAGCGTCCGACTTCAGCTCAGGTGGTGATCTCACGGTTTGTGGGTTCAAACCCCATGTGAGGCTCCGTGCTGACAGCTCAGAGCCTGGAGCTGTTTTGGATTCTTTGTCTCCCTCTCTCTCTCTCTCTGCCCCTCTCCCACCACTTGTTCTCTCTCTCTCTCTCTCTCTCTCTCTCTCTCTCCCAAAACTAAATAAGCATTTAAAAAAAAAAAGTCTTGGATTGCATTTCCAGCGCTTTTTGGTTATAGGACGTTTTAAACACAGTTGTGCAGTTTGGACCCCATCGGGTCCCTGGTTAACAGGTGTCCCATAAAACCATCCTAAGTCCCTCTTGGTCTAGATGGTAAGTTAGTCGCACAGAACAGAAAGAAACTTCATCTGCAAGATGGCAAATAGACACAGATTACATGATACGTACATTTAGACGTTACGTGATTGCTCCAACAGGTATAAAAAGGCCAGAGCTGACGTGCGTTATTATTTACTTAGAAGTCACAGAAATGCCTAATGGAAAAACTGCTCTCAGCAAGGCTGAAAGAAATATCAAAAGCAAATAACTCCAGGGGACAACTTCCACGGCAGCCACCTTGCACAAGGATGGCAATGTTTACAGAAGACTTGGCGAGCGCCGCTGAATCCCCGTAGGAAGAGATGACTAAGCCAGACGAGGGCACGGTGCTCACAAAACCAAGGAAATGAATGGCAACTTGCGGTCCTTTCACTGCTGAGGAAATGCTGCCCCTCCCCCCACTCTGCAAACACACGGAAAGAAGCAGCGTTTCGGTCAAAGCCAGTGTATTTGCTCGTCCCTTTCAGACGTCTGAGCAGGTGATGGGAGCTAGAGCTGTGGATTTGACTTGAGATAAAAAGTTGATGCTTCTCAGGATTAGTGAACAATTTTAGGGCTAAAACATAGGCATAGGGCAAAAAGAAGAGAATCTAAATCCAATTTAAAATGTTTACGGTTATTTCACAACTGGAAATGCAAGTTGTATTTGTGACCTCATCTACTGGTTTTTTGTTTTTTTTTTTTAAGTTTATGTATTTGTTTTGAGAGAGCGTGTCCACGTTTGCACACATGTGTGAGCAGGAGAGAGGCAGAAAGAATCCCAAGCAGACTCCGCACTGTCAGCGCAGAGCCCAACGCAGGGCTCGATCTCACAAACGTGAGATCAGGACCTGAGATGAAATCAAGAGTTGGACGCTTAACCGACTAAGCCACCCAGGCCCCCACCCCCACCCCACTTATCATTTTTGAGTGGCAACACGGCATCCGGCGTTAAGGGCTCTAGAGTCAGGTACCTGGGTTTACATTCTGGCTGCACTCCTTACTAGCATCGTCAGCAAGTGTGTCCCAGCCTCTCTGTGCCTCAGTTTCCTCATCTGTAAAACGGAGGCAAAACAGTTTTGTATACTTCATAGGTTGTTATAAAGATGAAATGAGTTACTACTGCCTGTAAAGTACTTAGAACAGCACCTGGCACAAAATGTAGTGCTTGCTAATTATTTCAAAAAAAAAAAAAAAAAAATGTGGCTTCAGTGGAACCCACTAGCTCAACTGGCCGGCAGCGAGGCTGATGGCTCTGCAACGCTTTGTTTTCAAACAGCTTTAATGAAGTGTAATTCACACGCCGTAGAATCCACCCACTCACGGCGTGCAGTCCAACGGCTTTCAGCGTGTTCAGAGTTGTGCGACCATCACCACAATCAATGTTAGAACATTCTCATTTCTCCAGAAAGAATCCCATTCTCCTTGGCTTTCAAGTCCTTGTCTTCCCATCCCTCCCCACCCCCCGCCCAAACACACACAGAGCCCCAAGCAACTACCACTAATCTACTTTCCGTCCCTGTGGATCTGCCTATCCTGGACATTTCCCAATAAACAGGATCAAATGCTATGTGGTCCCTTGTGGCTGGCTTCTTTCTCTTAGCACACGTTTCCAACACATCCGTGTTGTGGCATGGGTCGGGATTCAGTCCTCCTTACGTCCTTCTGCAGCCCTTCTTAGGAGCAGCTGTCGGGGCATAAGGAGGACTCCCTGGGCTCTCCACATTCCCAGGACGCTTACTCAGACAATTGGGAGGGTAGCAAGAGAAGGGCTCTGGGGGCTGGAGAATTCTCCTGACCGGGAAGCATCGCAGGACTGAGGATCAAATGCAGGCTTTGTCACTTGCCAGGGACGAATCTACATCTAGCTCTGCCACTTACCTGGTCAAAGTTCTTCATCTGTAAAAGCAGAGAACTACGTAAATGGCATAGGGAGAATGTGCTACATAACTCGTTTTCAAGGTGGTAATCAGTAGGCTTTAAGGAAAGACGTCACTTGGTTTCCTCAGTTTCCTTTTCTGCTGTGGGTTACCACAGTAATTTTTTTTTAAAGCGATATACCAGGGGCGCCTGGGTGGCTCAGTCGGTTGAGCCGCCGACTTCGGCTCAGGTCATGATCTCGCGGTCCGTGAGTTCAAGCCCCGCGTCGGGCTCTGTGCTGACAGCTCAGAGCCTGGAGCCTGTTTCAGATTCTGTGTCTCCCTCTCTCTGACCCTCCCCCATTCATGCTCTGTCTCTCTCTGTCTCAAAAGTAAATAAACGTTAAAAAAAAAAAAAAAGCGATATACCAATTAATGTCTAAAAATTTCTCCTGGTAGACCATTCACCTGTGAGAGTAATTTACATGGCCCCTCCCCTTCCCAGGGTCCACTGCCACGGACAGAAAGGGAAGAAAGGACAAAACTGCTCCACAAGAATTGGGGTGACACCGGGGACCTTATGTGTCATCTGCGACGCCTCTCCAGGTGACTGCTTCCTGACGGTGAAGTCCCACAGGTGACAACACTGACAACCGTGCTATGTGACCCACAGAGACGGTTCAGCCGCCACGGTGTCCCAGCCAGGGCTGTGCTGACGACAAGGGAGAGAGGACAGTTAAGTCAGGCCGTGGTTCAGGTTTCATGGCTCCTCTGAAGGTTAGAACACTTGAAGACCGATTTCTCATTCTCAGCTAGACGTGGGCAACCAATATCGAATTACTGATATTAGTGGGGGGTGGGGGGGCTGCAGTGGCATTCACAGACACCTTGGGGAGGTAACATGTTAACTGGAAAGAACACAAGATGTGCATGACTTTATTTTGTTTTTCAGCTGTGGTCGCCTCCTTTTTTAAAAGAAATCGGTTTACCTTTAATTACACACATTCTAAATGCATTCGTCCCTATTTGCAAAAATACATATAAAAGCAAAGTCTCCCACTTGCACTGGCCCTCATCTCAGTACTTTCTCAGGAGGAAGTGTTTGCTAGGCTTTCAGGCATCTTTCTGTCCAGGTCTGTGTGTAGTCATCTGAATGCATATATAGGGGTGTCAGGGTGGCTCAGTCGGTTGAGCGTCCAACTCTTGATCTTGACTCAGGTCACCATCTCACGGTTCATGGGGTTGAGCCCCACATCCGGCTTCGTGCTCATGGCACGGAGCCTGCTTGGGATTCTCTCTCTCCCTCTCTCTCTGCCCTCCCTCTCCCTCTCTCTCAAAATAAATACATAAACTTTAAATAGATCTTTATATCTCTATTATCTTTATATACAAATATATTTTAATAATATATATAACACTTACATATATAAATATATATAATTTCTATCCACGTACGTATATAGTCATCTAAATATATACACCATTTTGTTGCATGCGTGGCATTGAATTGGGTGTATTCCCAGGCAGCTGGCTTATCTTAGTGATAAGCTTTGGCAATCTTCCAATGTCAGTCCAATCCATAAAGGGCTGCATCATTTTTTAAAAACTGCTCAGTGACATCAGTATTGCACAGCGCGGCAATAAGTGTGCTTCATCTGTGTGTTCTTGTACTGATGACACATAGCTAGGCTAGAGTTTTTTAGACTTCCAAGTGTGTCCCAAAGAATCTGCACCCTGCTAAATGCTTCCTTGGGCACCTCAGCGGTTGTCGAGACTAACTACCAAGAAATGGAATTGCTGGATAAAAGAACATGCACATATTACGTTTTGACAGATACTCCAAAATGGGCAGGGCCCCTCACAGAACAGTAGAAGGATGTGGCGATGAAGGACTGGGTTCCCGGGTTCAAATCTGAGCCCTGCCGCTTACTAGCTTACTTCTGCTCTAAGTTCCTTCATCCGTAAAACTAGGATGAGAGCAGTCTCTACTTCATTTCGTTGGTAGGAAAATTAAGGGACTACGGATAAAGCTCCTCTAAATGGCATAGTAAGAACTCTACAAGTGTTAGCTGCTATCACTAACATCAGTAAAATTACCGAAATACCTTCCTCTCAAAGTAGAGAACCAGGCAAGAGGTTACGGGAGAGTGCTTTGAGTGTTTAAAGCCCTTGACTGACGCCAAGTTTTATTTTGGCTAATCTGCCCCGTACAGATAGCCGGTGGTGTGGCTGCTGTCCACAGAAAGGCTGTTGCCAAGGGGTCAGGGAGGCGCTCTCAGCCCACACGCAGATAGTGGGTAACCGGTTCCTTGGGAGCCAGCAGGAAAGCCAGCTGTCACAGTGAGTTCTCACTGGGGACAGGAGGGATTAGTTCCGATCACCCAGCCTAATCCAATGGCAACTGGGTTCCCGCATTTGCCGTCTGAGTTACTACAGATCTGGGTGCCATGCCTACTGGCCCGTG
Source organism: Panthera tigris (assembly GCF_018350195.1). Lineage (NCBI taxonomy): Eukaryota > Metazoa > Chordata > Mammalia > Carnivora > Felidae > Panthera > Panthera tigris. The sequence goes on from NC_056671.1 coordinate 76,742,703, forward strand.
GTAGTTAGGGCAGAGTACGCAGCCCAAAGGTGGATTCTGGGAATTTGGGGGAGGTGGGTGGGGAGGGGGCAAGCCAGGCAGGGAGAAAGACAATGAATATGTTTTGGGTACTTTCTGTGTATCAGCCCCCAGGCTGGACACTTCAGAGACATTGTCACATTTAATCCTTACAGCAAAGCTACCAGCATAGGTGTTCTTTCCCATTTCACAGATAATGACCCGGAAGCTTAAGGTAACTTTAAAGCGTTGATGTAACACACTTAATTCCTCACTGCCTGCAAGTGACATGGCTGTTGGAACTCAAGCACTGTGTTCTTACTTGGGTGTGATTTTAGGGTTATATGTGAGAAACGGGGGCAAAAAAAATAAGCCCGTGAAAAGATGCTCAATATCCTTAGTCATTATGGAAATTCAGATTAAAACCATAATGAGATAGCCTTTCACAGCCACTGGAATGACTATAATAAAACAGGCAGCCAAGTGTGGGCCTGGATATGGAGAAAACCGTCAAGCATGGCTGGTGGGAATGTGAAACAGTACGGACACTTTGGAAGACAGTTTGGCAGTTTCTGGAAAAGTTAAACAGGAATTTACCAAGAGCCCCGGAAGGTCCATTCCCGGGTGTCTCCCCAAGAGAAACGAAAACACGTATCTGCACAAAGACTTGCACACAAATGTTCTTAACAGGATTATTCATAATAACCTAAAGTTGGAAATAACCTAAATGTCCATTGGAAATAACCTAAATGTCCAACTAGTGCCTACATAGGCAATGTGGTATAGCCATACCGTAGAATACGGTGGAACAATACAAAGAAGCGTGGATCCGTGGTACGATATAGATGAACCTCAGAAACATTCCAGTGAAAGAAGACAGACACGTGAGACCACACATTGTATGGTTCCAGTTATACGAGATGTCCCAAAGAAGCTATAGAGACCAAAAGTAGGTGGTTGCTGGAGACGGAGGCAGTGGGGAAAATGTGAATCAACCATAAATGCGCACGAGGGATCTTTTTGGGGTGATGAAAACGTTCTAAAACTGATCTATGGCGATCGTTGTACAACTTGATACATTTATTAAAAAATCACTGAATCGAACACTTAGAAAAGGTGAATTATACAACATGCATTACGTGCCTCCATAAAGTTAATATTTAATTTTTTTTTCTTCAACATTTATTTATTATTGAGAGACAGAGAGACATAGAGCGTGAGCAGAGGAGGGACAGAGAGAGAGGGAGACACAGAATCTGAAGCAGGCTCCAGGCTCTGAGCTGTCAGTACAGAGCCCGACGCGGGGCTTGAACTCACAAACTGCGAGATCATGACCTGAGCTGAAGTCGGACGCCTAACCAACTGAGCCACCCAGGCGCCCCCATAAAGTTAATTTTTAAAAGAGAGGCATGGAGGAGACAAACATTTCATAAGCACATACTGTGTTCACTGCAGCATTCGTTACTTGTGCCAGCAAGAGATTGGAAGTAACCAAAACGGCCATCAGTAAGAATATGGTTACAGTTTAGAATGGAATTTTCTCTTTTGAACAGCAGTGGGCATGAAAAATTAACAAGGCAGTTCTGTATGCATTGATACGAAATAATCTTCAAGATACGTTAAGTAAAATAAAATCTAGAAGAGGGCATAGAGTATGCTATCACTTGTATAAGCAAGAAGAATATTCTAATATGCTTATTTATACACATAATAACTCTAAAAACACACAGGAAACTGGTAACTTGGTTGCGGCCAGGAGACCCCAGTATCTAAGGAAGTGTGGGTGGGGGCTGTTAAGGACAGTGATTGTCTCTACATAGCCTTTTGGATATTTTAAATTTATATAAGTTACCTAATAAACAAACACAGCTTAACTTTTAAGCGAGTAACTCTTACTTGTTACAGAGTTACTTGTGAGTAACTCCGTGTGCCTGAGAGTGTGCCTGGCACCTATCTATTGTGAACGCAGGGCTGTGGCTGCTTCTGGCTCTGTTCTCAGGAGTTGCTTGAAGGTTTTTTGTTTGTTTGTTTTTTCCTGTTTTTGTTTTTTTAAGGTAGAATAGAGTCTTTCCACTGGTAGTCCTCTCCTCCGCTATTTAAAATCCGTGACAGTTTTGAGGCAGCTGGGTCGCCCAGTTGGTTAAGCATGGAACTCTTGACTTCTGCTCAGGTCATGATCTCACAGCTCATGAGCTCAAGCCCCATGTCAGGCTCTGCACTGTCAGCACTTGGGATTCTCTGTCTCCCTCTCTCAGCCCCTCCCCTGCTCTCTCTCTCTCTCTCTCTCTCTCTCTCTCTCAAAATAAATAAATAAACATTTAGAAATAAATAAGTAAAATAAAATCTGTGACGGTTTCCAATTCTTTAAGGAAGGGTGGGGAAAAAAAAAAGGGCTCAAGGTTAAATGAAACATGTGAGAGAGTTGAGTACCTCCCTGATTTTACAGTTGAAAAGTGCCCCCGAAACAGGCAGCTTAAGCGACTTTTCCAAGGTCACCCAGCTTGTTAGTGCCAGAGTCCATGATTCTTGACTCTGATTTTCAGTTTACTATGTTGAAAGGATACATCCCTCTGCCAGGCTCATCCTTGTCCTCCCTCAAGGGAAAGACCGAGAAGAAAGCAAAGATCATGATGCTATCAACATACAGAGCACGATAGTGGAGTTAATGAGACTGACTGCCGGGGATTAGCCTTGGATTAACTGGTTAACGTCACTTTGGTTTGAAGTTAAATGCGGTGGGCTGAAGGCTGTGTCCCATCCAGGCATGTGTCATCAGAGTTCTCACTGTGTGCTGAAGAAACTCTCTCTCTGGGACCTCCTCCTCTTGTCCCCTGCTTTCTCCCAGGCCCCCCATGTCCCTCTTTGGAAAGAATGTCTATTTCAAATTGGACCAAGGGCTGTGGAATTTCAGGCAGATAGGGGAGCACTTGGGAAAAGTTATCTTCCCTTCCGTGTCCTCCCTGCCTGGGACAGGGAAAGGGTGCTGGGCCGAGTGCCAGGGTCACCTCGGCCACCATCATCCACCAGCCTTCCCCCAGCCGGTCAGAAGGTCTTAGGAGAAAACTTTGTGGGTTCGCCTCCACTTGCCTTGATTTCTGAAGAATATTTTTTATCATCCATTATCTAATTGTGTTTAGTAAAGTGCGCCTTGGAGGGAAGGAGTACCGCCCCCAACTGGCCATTTGCCTTGTCCTCTTAGATGCATTTCCCCCACGCCTCTCCCACCACTCAATGCTGGGGATGAGGTGCTCTCGCCCTTCCTACTTCCTGGGCTCTGACTGGTCCAAAGCCATCAAGCGCTCTTGCTCGGTGATTGGTCTGTTAACCTAAGTCTAAGCCAATCAGCACGCAGCTCCCTCTAGAAAGTCGCTCAGGGCTGATCCAATCAGTGCAAAGCTTAGGTCCCTCGCTGTCCTGTAAACAGGAAAAAGAACACCGACGCCAGGGGAGGCTAAGTACCATTTGAGACTGTGGGGAAGGCAGCCTGAGGTTGAAACCAAAGCACAGAGAAGAGCAGAGCGTCCGGAAATGCGGAGAACTGGCACCAAGGTCCTGACCAAACTCTGGACTTTTCAGTTGTGTGAGCAGTAAGTCCCCACCGTTGCTGTTGTTTAAGCGAGTTTGAGTTTTTGATTGCTCCTTCTAGAAAGCCTACCGAAGCATCCATATCTTCCCCTCCCTGGCCCATGGTGCCTGAAATCCCTACCACGGGCCCTCCATTCCAGATCTCTGTGTCAGACAGGCAGAAGGGAAGGATTTAAGATTAGACGGCTTCACCAAAGAATGCTTCGCCAAGAAAGTTCCGGGGACGCCTAGCATAACCAAATGAATTTCTGAGCTCCGTTCCCTCCTGTCTCTTTCTGCCCTTCATGTTTTGTTTTGCTTTTTGTTGTTGTTTACACAGAAAGACCACCTTCCCTCTGGTTCATGTGCTCACCGCCCACCAGATTTCAAACCCCAGCTCAAGTGCGAGCTTGTCCTTGAAGACTGCCCTGAGAGCCTCCGCTGGAAAAAAACCCAGCACCCACCCAAATGATGGGCCACGCAGGTCCGTGTGTCCTGCCCACACTCAGTATCCCCCACAGACACACTGCACCCTGAGATGTCTGCCTGCAAGACAACTCATGGGTTTATCTTTTGTGTTCTCCCCAGCTCTAGCATGTTGTGGCTGGGCCTCCCACACCTCTTGAGAAGTAGGCAAGTTTAGCGATTGAAAAGAACGGTGCAAACAGGTTCTCCTTAGGAGTTACAGGCCAAGGAAATGCCTAAAACAACAGTGTATCAGCATCACCTGTCAGAATGCAAATTGTCAGAAATGCAAATTCTTGGCACCTTCTGCACCAGAAACTCGGGGGGTGGGACCCAGTAGCCTGCGTTTTAACAAGCTCTCTCAATTCTGTTGCACTTTAAAGTTTGAGAACCACTGGACTAGAGGAAAAATCTGAAACTACTGACTGAGGAGCGAAAGAGCCTGGTGATCCAAGAGCAGGACTGAAGTCCAAGTGAAGATGAAGGTGAATCGTGCATCCCAGATGTGCTGGGAGCGGCCATGGAAGCGATGGCCGTGGAAGGGGTAGAGTGCTATGGAGTCAGCAACGAACTCTCCAGAACTGACATCTCCTTCAACCGGTGTCCGTCTGTTCAACCTGATGTCCCTAGTCTCCTGGTCCGTGCCAGGAGGGTGCATTTCGGCTGCAACCTCATTGAGGGCTCTAAACGTTTTTAAATGCCCTCTTCTCTCACGGAAGTTGGGTATTTATTCTTTCCTGTTGCCAACCCTAACATGTCATGCTTACTTTCTCTCAAGTTTCTTTATATTTCTGAATTTCTAGATTTCCTTTTTGGCAGAATTTAGCCCAGAATAACAGGGTTCCTTGTGAGCCTGTGAGTAACCCAAGCAAAGAATTTATCAAGCCTCTCTGATATGCCCGGGAAAAAGCTGTGGCGTAGCTCAGGAAAGACAGGTGCAATAATAAAGATGTTGATAAAATTCTTTGGAACTGTCCCACTAGGCCTGCTTCTGATTCTGGAATGCTCCGTCCCTCTGTGCTTGACTCACCCTCACTTCAGAACAAGGAAGCACCCTGGTCATTATGAACTTTCACCACTGACCACGAAATTCCAGCCATGGCTCCTGAGATGCCTACCCAGCTACTGTCTCTGCTCAGCCCCCCAAGGCTAGTCCGTTTCAGAATGTTCTCACATCCCCTGGCTCCACAATGGCTCTGTCCAAGCAGAAAGGGAATTGATGCAAGGCCCCACTAGAATCTTTGAGGAAAACTGGACTTGCGCCTTTATTTTCATAATTAGCACAGACACCACTTTGTGTGCCTCGATTTACCTCTACGTCCCATTCCTATGGGATATGAAAACTCACATTTAAATATGGTACTGGTATACACTGACAAGTATCAGATGATGTTAATAAATCTCTACCTCTCCTTTCAGATGCTAAATACATCATCAACTATTTTCAGACAAAAGTAGGGGTGCCTGGATGGCTCAGTCGTTTGAGTGTCTGACTTCGGCTCAGGTCATGATCTCGCGGTGTGTGAGTTCGAGCCCTGCGTCCGGCTCTGTGCTGACAGCTCAGAGCCTGGAGCCGGCTTCGGATTTTGTGTCTCCCTCTCTCTCTGCCCCTCCCCCGCTCATTCTCTCTCTCTCTCTCTCTCTCTCTCTCTCTCTCAAAAATAAACATTAAAAAATTTTTTAAAAATAATCATTGGACTGATGTCAAAAATATGTAGCTTCCACTACTTTAATAGTTTATATAATGAAAGCATTCAGAAGTTTTAGCGAGAGAGAGAGAGAGAGAGAGAGGGAGGGAGGGGGAGCTTTTTAATTAACCAAGGAGAAGAACTGGCCTTTGGGGAGAAGTGAGGATAGGACAGATACCGTAGGTGTATTTACATGTGATCCCCATCATTCCTGTCAAAGTGGATGCTGGTACCTTCGTCTTACAGATGAGAACCTTGGAGGTCAGACAGGCTGAAAAACTGTGCTAAAGTCAGGATTTGATTGGAAATCTGACTCCTCTGCCCAGATTAGCAGTTTGGCTGCCCCCTTCTAACGCAGGCTGATGTCCATGCTGTAGGTGTGCATGGGGTGCTAAAACATGAATTAGATTGGGGCGGGGGGAAGGGGGCAGCTTGCAGCTGACAAAAGCATGAATTCCACCCTACCTAAGAGTCTCCCCCAAATTGCGATTGAGTGTTTTGCAGAAACTTCAAGAGGCCAGTGTCAATCGGCAGCAGACTTGCTTCGGTTTGTTTGAAATCCTGACTTCCAAGATCTGAACGTGGTTATTGACCATCGGTGCTTGTTGATACAGGGTTTGTCAACCTGTCGATTCAGGAGGTCACTCACAACATCCTGGATTTGGGCTCCAAAGCCTCACGGCAGTGAAGCTCATGCAGTTTACCCTTAGCTGGGATGCTATTTTAAAAAAAAAACCTCTCTTACCATTCCTGGTTAGTTAAGCTTCAAAAATGAAGGATACCTTCACATCAGGAAAAGGTTGGGGCAGGGAAGGAGCAGAGCAGAAGTAGCACTAAATGCTGTTCTTGCTTTTATCTATTTTTAAATGAGTGCCAGATGTCTGTAACTGACACCCTTAATCAGTGGTTTTAAAGTTTAGATGTGTTCACCAAAATGTAACGTAACAGTGGTTCCATTTTATCGATGGCTTTTTTTTTTTTGATTGACTTTTGCCTTACATTTTTAAGGAATCTATTTAACAAGTACAACATCATGCCGATAGTTAAAAATACGGTACTCTACACTTTGAAATTCATTGAGCACTGGGTGTTGTATGGAAACCAATCTGACGATAACTTATAGATATATGTGTATATACATATGTATATGTATATACATATATATGTACATATATACAAATACATATGTATATGTATATGCATATATATGTACATATATATATGCATATATACATATGTATATATGCATATATATATGTACATATATATGCATATACATATACATATGTATATATATATATGTACATATATATATATATAAAATAAAATTCATTGAGAGGGTAGATCTCATGTTAGGTGTTTTTACCACAATTTTGAAAAAGAAAAGGGAAAGGAAAGCAGATCTCTTGAATGATTCGGTGAATGTCTGCATCAGCCATTTTGAAATGCCTGATAGCTTTTCAGCCATTTGCCAGACGAGATACTGCTGTGTCTACCCAGAAGGTAGGGATTTTCAATCATTCATACCGTCCAAGCAAAACAAATAACTTCTGACTAAAATGCTCAAATATTTCAGGCCGAAGGATCTGGGGCCTGAGTCATCTGGGTAATTACCTCAGGTTTTCATGTTACTTTGCACAGCCTTGGCGGACCACTCCTTTGAATCATCCTGTGTTGTCTGATTTTTCTAATTGTGGAGATAGCCAGGATGTGAAAGAATCTACTTCAGTTGCTATCGGGCCACAATAAACGGGCATAAAAAATAATCATTTCTACAAAAGGGTTTGAATGGATCTAAACTACAGACGATAATTTGGCCACTTTAAAACCCTGGCTAGCCAAGTATGCCATACAGCCCCGACGTGTTTCCTCCTGTTGTATTTCGTAAGGAAACCACCTGCTTTGTTCCGTATTGCAGAAAATGCCAACGACTACTTATTTAAAGCACAGCCATTCTTCATGTAAAATCCAAAGTCCAGATACTTACTTTTCAACACTTTTTGTCCAAGAGACGTGATAGGAGGGCTGGCTCGGCTGTGGGCTCCCCAGGCTGTGTGGGAGGCATTGATTGGGTGTCCCTGCTCCTGGGACTGGGGAGATTCGGAGGAGTTACGGGGTTCAGGGTCTTTTCGATGTTCGGGTCAAAGCACAGTTGGGTCTGTTTCCAGGAAAGGTCCTATCTTCCTAAGAGGGAAAATTCCGTGCCCAGGGAAGTTCTGGAAGAAGACTTTTTTTTCCCCCTGCCCTTGAATGAACTAGGTCATTGCTGAAGCTGGAGAATATTTTTTAGCATCACTGTGATGAAACTTGAGGGCTGTTTCTGCAGGAGGTGTGACCCTTGTTGACGCCACCGGGGAGGCCCTGGCAAAGGGGCCTGGTGAAATGCAGCCCCAGTGAGCTGATGAAACCCAGACGAGCTGTCCCAGAGGCTCGGGACACCAAGCAGCGTTCTGCAAGATTGTGCAGGACCTCAGGGTTAGTGGCTTGCCTCTTAAAAAGACAGGATCTTGCTGCCGGATAAAGTCTTTTGAGAGTAACACCGGCAGCTCTCATGGCAAGATTAGCAGGCATTTGAAGTACACATAGGAAACCCGTGGACGGACGGGGCGGAGGGGGTGGAGCCAAGGTGAAAAGAAGAGGCATTGTGTTGTTTGTTTAGAACGAGTACTGCAGTCGTCTGAAGTTCTCTGAAAAACGCAGAAGCCACAGGCAGGATCCACCCTCCTCCCCCTCCTCCCACAGCAGTCCTCCCCCACCTCTCTCTCTCTCTCTCTCTCTCTCTCTCTCTCTCTCACACACACACACACACTCTCTCTCTCTCTCTCTCTCTCTCTCTCTCTCTCTCTCCCTTCCTATTTTGATTATAGTAGTAAGAAGAGAATTAGAAGAACACCAGAAGAAAACCATAGAAGAGATACCATAAATCCTTCCAAACTGTTGAGAATCATTCCTGTTACATACCAAAGTAGAATCTGTAGCGTGGCCATTCCTTTTCCTGAATTTTGTCCAAATCCAAGACGGAAGATTTAAAAAAATCCAGAAGCATTATTCTGTCACTGCTTTGCCTCTCTGGGAAAGTATTTTCATGTGCCACACCTGGAAACTGACAGCTTGGAAAGAAACTTCTTAGGGACGCTCACTGAGGCGGCTAAAATTAGCAGCGCCGAGTGGGTGACCTTGAAAGGGACACACCTAGACATATTCCCTCTGTAGTGGGCAGTATAACCGTCAAAAGCAAACTGTGCCTCATTCCACCTGGATGGAATGAAATGTTTCACAAGATTCATCATCTTAAATTATTAAACATCAAGAAGCATACGGTTGATGTGTTCTGTTTCTCAGTATTATCTTCATACGAGAAGAAAAATATTGAAAGCTGAGAGACTCTAAAATAATGACTTGCAACCAAATGCAGAAATTACCAACCCTTGGTGACTGTAGGTTTGGTTGGTTTTCTTTGAAGCTGGATTCGCTTCACAGAGGATCTTTCCAAATAAAGGGAGAGAACATGAAGTTGAGAGAGCAGATAGAGGAAGGCGTGATGATAAAAAATAAATAAAAGTTCCCATACAGCAGCAGCATAGGATAAAGACGAAAGGGAACCAAATCCCAGTGCAGGAGACAGACATAGATGGTCATGAGAGAACTGTTGCTTGGGAGCTTTTAAATGGAAAAGTTGACACTCATTATGAAATTTAATCTTGTTCCTGGCAAAGAGTCTGAAAGGTGGACTTCTCAATGCCTACCATTCATCTCCTAGGAAAATAAACTCAAGGAACAGAGGATGAAAATATAAATAACATATTTTATATAATGTATAATAAATATATATATATATATTTTAATATATAATGGATTTGCCTATATGTGTCCTACTGTTCATCTTATTTGCCTGCAGCCACAGAATTTCTGTTTTAATCTTAGGTTTGGGGATCGAGAATGGAAGACAATCAGAAACAGACCTTGGGATTAAACTCAATTAGGCCAGGACACTGTTCTGAATTTTCGGTGATTATTCAAAGAAGAGGATGGAAGGTTTAAGGTGTTGAAGAGAAAAAGAAACAGGAGGGCATATATTTGGGCCCCTTCAATAGCATCAAAAAGTACATGACTTTGTGATTAAAAATGAAGACCTAAGAATATTTAGCGTTATTCCAGGTAAAGTAGCACGGCACATAAGATGTGTAAACCATCTCTTTTTCTGAAGCTATAGGAAGAAAAACAGAAACTTCCCTTCGTAAGGGGATTTTCCAACCAAAGAGCAGAGTTGAAAACGTATTTTTTATCAGATGTCTTTTAACTGCTTCTCCTAAAGGCCTTCAGGGCTTTGTTATTTTCCTGGCTTCTCAAACGAATGGATGCCTCACAATTCACCGGCCACTCTAGGCTTGCTGGGGACTGGGATCTAGTCAGTTCCCAAAGAATCTGCATATTTAAAGCCAATTCATTAGGTCCTCGAGCTACTCTACACTCCCATCAATCGGGCTTGGATTGGTACGTGAGGAGTTTATCTGTTCATTTTATCCCTGCTGGCACAGAAGGCCCTCAAATGTTCAAGTCTAATGGGAGGAGTGATGAATGCCCTTTCCGGGAGAGCACATTCTTGGCCGAGGCTTGGTACCAATCACATGTCAGGTCAGATCAGATTTTCTGCCAGGGTCCTCGGGCCAAGCTGGAGCTGAGGCAGCCACTCAGGCTTCAGGGCACAGTCAGCGTTTGGGGAGAGTGCCCCACTACTGAGAGCATCAGCTCGGGTTCCCTCTCTCTCAACAGTCCACCCCTGCCCTGGGCTCAGGGGTTCCCATACTTTGCACACTGGGTGCGGTATCTTGCTTGGGGGACACGACCCGAATCCAACCTTGCAGCCTTCATCCAGTTCCCCGAGCTGCCAGGCAGGTAGGCGAACTCAACAGGCGTTTTGATCCCTTCGGTACAGTGGCAACAGATATCAATGCAAATAGGACTATGTTCTCTCACGGCGTTTTTCATCCCAGGTTAGCAGATTTCTATAAAATTCTTCATGAGATTTGAAGTTCAAAAATATGTACAAAATAATTTTTAAAATGCAGTTTTATCAGGGCACCTGGGTGGCTCAGTTGGTTCAGCCTCCGACTCTTGATTTCAGCTCAGGTCATGATCTCATGGTTGGTGAGTTTGAGCCCCACGTCTGACAGAGAAGAGCCTACTTAGGATTCTCTGTTCCTCCCTCTCTCTCTGTCCCTCCCCTGCACATGCTCTCTCTCTCTCTCTCTCTCTCAAAATGAATAAATAAACATTTAAATAAAATGCAATTTTATCAGAATTCATATATCCAAGAGGGTTTTTTCCAAACATATGAATGTTGTTTGCAAGTTCCAGTTCATTTTCCCCTGGCGTATCAAATTCTAAATGGGGATTAGGTTCACGGAACACCTTACAGAAGTATTTAATCCATCAAATTCCTAAAGTACCAGATTTCAGGGGTGCCTGGATGGCTCAGTCCGAGTGTCACTCACTCAGTTGAGTGTCCGACTCTTGATTTCACCTAAGGTCATGATCCCAGGGTCGTGGGATAGAACCCCGCGCCAGGCTCTGTGCTGAGTATGGAGCCGGCTTAAGATTCTCTCTCTCTCTCTCTCTCTCTCTCTCTCTCTCTCTCTCTCTCTCTCCCCCTCTGCCACTCTCCCCCAGTCCCTACTCCCCCACTCTCTCTAAGTAAAATAACAACAACAACAACAACAACAAAATACCATATTTCAGCTTCCTAAAACCACAAGTATCAAAACTAGGTTAAAATTCAATTTAACTAAATATGAAAGTCTAAGTATCTGCAAAAAAATATATGTATGTATATATACATTATATATATAATATATATAACATATATAATGTATATATAATATATATTATATACATATATAATATATATATAACATATATAATGTATATATAATATATATATTATATACATATATATCTCCAGACTTTGACTTCCAAGATAATTCTGGCACAGTTTATTTTAGTTTCATTTTTAAAATAGCCATTAAAAAAGCATTACAACTCTGAGAATAGGGGCAAAATTCCAATTTTCATAAATTTGTATGCTAAGCCCAAGGCCCAATTTCACAAATAATTACTTAGTAAAATTAATTAGTTGAACAGTGTATGGAAATTTAAATTTAAAAAATATTTGTGTGTGCTATTTGTACTAAGTATTTTACGCACGTTTCCTTTTTAAGGCTTTTTACCTCTAATCATAAGAGCAATACAAACTCATGACTGAAAATTACACACTCGTTACTGAAAATCTTTAATATTTTGATTTTGAAATCGCCCACTACCCAGAGAGAGCCACCATTCTGGCATATTTCCTTCTATCTGTTTTATTTTTCCTTTCTGCATACTTACACATTCAGAATGCGACATTAGTGGGTGAAAAGTTATGAATATTGTAAGGTTTTGAAACATATCACCAAAAAAAAGTATTGCATTTTCCCTGGCCGGTATGAGTCCACCCACCTCCCTGAGGGAGAACTCGCGACACTAAGCACATCACTGAAAATGTCTGGCCAATCTAAGACGCGAAACTGATATTTTAATGTACATTTCCTTGATTGCTAATGAGGCTAAATATGATTTCATAAGTTCACTGGCCCTTTTTCTTTCATGAATTGTCTCTTCAATTGTTTTTGGTCAACGTTGCTATTTGAGTATTTTCCTCTGGCACACGTAAAAGCATTTCATATGTAATTTGCTGCAAACAGGCTCTGCCTTCCAATTTGTGATTTGCCCTTTTCTGTGGGAAGTTCTGACATACAGAAGTTATGAATGTTTACTTGCTAAAAACCATCTCCAGGCGAGGAGGAAAGGAGGAATTGTTGTTTAATGAGTTCTGAGTTTCAGTTTTGCAAGATGGCAAAAGTTCTGGAGTTCTGTTTCACAACAACGTGAATATACTCAACACTACTGAACTGCACGCTTAGAAATGACAAGTTTTGTTATTTTTCAAGCCATAACAAAAAAGAAAACTATCTTTCTCCTATGGTTTCTTCCTTGGCTTGCAAAGCCTCCATACCTCCGTGCACTTATCCACTATCCCATGCTGCTATGAGTAAAGCTGGGTTTGAATCAAGCCCTTCTCCCTTTTTCATATCACTTCATCTGTCCTGGATCAGTTTGTGTCTTTTTCCTTAACGCAGATCTCTGAGATTCTCAGTTTCCTTGACGCATTAGGAGCTTCCACACTTTGGAACTAAGAGATTGATACAGAGACGATTTGGGTTTGAAGATTCTAGATCCACTCCCCATCCCCCACCCCCTGCCCCACCCCCCACTAAAAATAGAATGAAATGGGAGTTAAGACTTTTTTAAGTTTATTTATTTTGAGAGCGCGCCCACCCATGAGCAGGGGAGGAGCAGAGAGAGAAGGTGAGAGAGAATCCCAGGCAGCCTCTATCTGTTAGCTCAGAGCCCAATCCAGGGCTTGATCTCACGAACCATGAGATCACGACCTGAGCCGAGAATGAGAGTTGGACGCTTAACTGACTGAGTCACCCAGGTGCCCCAGGAGTTTAGACTTTTAACTGTGACTGAATAAAGAGGCTAGAAAATCTTCTTTCCTGAAAGCAACTATAAATATGGATGAAAGAAAGGAAGAAAGAAAGGAGGGAAGTAAGGGAGGGAGGGAGAAAGGAAGGGAAAGGAAAGGAAGAGAAGGGAAGGGAAGGGAAGGGAAGGGAAGGGAAGGGAAGGGAAGGGAAGGGAAGGGAAGGGAGGGGGATAATACAGACAAGCAGCCATTTTAGTACTCTAGATGTCAACCAAAGGCATGCAACAATTTAAAAAGCATTTATGATTGAAAAACTTCTGAATTTGGGGTGCTAACAATGAGTCTTTAAGGCATTCTTGCCTGAACTGGCTCCCATTCCCCCATCCAGCTCCAACGTCATGGAGGTTATGCTAAGGCAGGCTGTGAGCACTGGCATTGTCTCCGCCATGGTCAAAGGGACTCCCTGGATTTAGAGCAGTGGAAAACACCTGTGCCGAGCAGCATTAGCAATGCTCTTGGTAGAGGATGAGTGGAGAAGACCAACAGCTCTACCAGTTCGAGAATGGGATTGGGGTTAGGGCAAGCATCTGTCTGGTTGAGGTAGCAGGCATGTGCAATGGAGACCAGAGAGGACCCAACTACTCACTCACACATTCCCAGATTGCACAGAGGAGACACAGAAGGACCCAGCAGAAAGTAAGCATCAGGGTGGACTCAAACATGGCCAAAACTTGAATGTGTTCCCCTACCGACACACAGATACATTGATAGAGGATGGAAGTTTTATTGGCTCAAGGTGTTTGAGTACACGTCTGTCTAATCATTAGCCGACTTGAGGCTCTGCAGACACAGGAGTGACCCCTAGGAAGCCAAGCTTTACAAAAATTTAAAGAGGGGTGCCTGGAGAGCTCAGTTAGTCAAGCGTCCAACTTTGGCTCAGGTCATGGTCTCAAGGTTCATGGGTTCAAGCCCCACATTGGGCACATCGTCCACACGTAGCCTGCTTCGGATTCTCTGTCCCCTTCTCTCTGCCCCTCCCCTGCTTGTGCTCTCTCAACATTTGTTTTTTTAATCTAAAGAAAAGTGAGTAGAAATATCTGTGTCCCCATACTTTGGAGGAGACAGATTTCACAGATTTATCTCAGGCAGGTTACTAACCTAACAAACAAATAACCAAGCAGCAGCAACAACTTGTGTGGGGGAGAATGGTTAGAATTCAGTCACCACAATATATTACCTAAAGTTTCAAGTTTTTAACCAAAAAATATGAAACATGCAAAGAAATAGGACAGTGTATTCTTACACAAGGAAAAAAGCAGCCAGTAGAAACTCTCTGAGTGTCCCCAGTATTACCCTGATACCAAAAACAGACAAAGATATCACAAGAAAATAAAACCAAAGACCAACATCTTTCAAAAACATAAATGCAAAAACCCTTGACAAAATACTACCAACTGAAATGAGCAACATGTGAAAAGGATTATATACCATGACCAACAGGGATTTATCCTACTAATGCAAGGATGGTTTCACATCTGAAAGTGAGTCAATGTAAAACACTGTTAATAGTATAAAAGACCAAACCACATGATTATCTCAATAGAAGCAGGAAAAAAAATATCTGATAAAATATAATATCCATTCGTGATAAAAACTCTCAGAAGTTAGGAATAAAGGGCATCTACAAAACAAAACAAATAACCCACAGTTTTACTTAATGGTGACAGAATTGCTATCATCATTATTATTATTATTTCCCTAATATCAGGCGGAAGCAAGGACATGACTCTTGCTATATCTATTCAACAATGTACAAGAAGTTCTAGGCAGGGCAATAAAGAAATAGCATTAAAGCATCCGTATTGGAAAAAAAGAAGTAAAACTACCTTCATTCATAGATGACAAGATCCTGTATGTAGTAAATCCCAAGGATTCAACAGACAAACCACTGCAACTAATAACATGGGTAGTGCCAGCTAATCTTTCACAAAGCAGGAAAGAATATCCAATGGAATCAAGACAGTCTCTTCAGCAAGTGGTGCTGGGAACACTGGACAGCGACATGCAGAAGAATGAACCTGGACCACTTGCTTACACCAGACACAAAAAAAACTCAAAGTGGGGGAAAGACCTCAATGTAAGACAGGAAGCCATCAACATCCTGAAGGAGAAAGCAGGCAAAAACCTCTTTGATCTTGCCCACAGCAATTTCTTACTCAACACGTCTCCAGAGGCAAGGGAAACAAAAGCAAAAATGAACTATTGGGACCTCATCAAAATAAAAAGCTTCTGCACAGCGAAGGAAACAATCAGCAAAACTAAAAGGCAACCAACAGAATGGGAGAAGATATTTGCAAATGACATATCAGATAAAGGGTTAGTATCCAAAATCTATAAAGAGCTTATCAAACTCAACACCCAAAAAACAAACTATCCAGTGAATAAATGGGCAGAAGACATGAATAGACACTTCTCCAAAGAAGACTTCCAGATGGCCAACCGACACATGAAAAAATGCTCAACATCACTCATCATCAGGGAAATAGAAATCAAAACCACAATGAGATACCACCTCACACCTGTCAGAATGGCTAACATTAACAACTCAGGCAACAACAGACGTTGGCGAGGATGCGGAGAAAGAGGATCTCTTTTGCATTGTTGGTGGGAAGGCAAGCTGGTGCAGCCACTCTGGAAAAGAGTATGGAGGTTCCTCAAAAAACTAAAAATAGAACTACCTGATGACCCAGCAATTGCACTACTAGGCATTTATCTACGGGATACAGGTGTGCTGTTTTGAAGGGACACATGCATCCCCATGTTTATAGCAGCACTATCGACAATAGCCAAAGTATGGAAAGAGCCCGAATGTCCATCGATGGATGAATGGATAAAGAAGATGTGGTATATATATACAATGGAGTATTACTCGGCAATCAAAAAGAATGAAATCTTGCCATTTGCAACTACGTGGGTAGAACTGGAGGGGATTATGCTAAGTGAAATTAGTCAGAGAAAGACAAATATCATATGACTTCACTCATATGAGGACTTTAAGAGACAAAACATATGAACATAAGGGAAGGGAAACAAAAAGAATATAAAAACAGGGAGGGGGACAAAACAGAAGAGACTCATAAATATGGAGAACAAACTGAGGGTTACTGGAGGGGTTGTGGGAGGGGGGATGGGCTAAATGGGGAAGGGGCACTAAGGAATCTGCTCCTGAAATCATTGTTGCACTCGATGCTAACTAATTTGGATGTAAATTTAAAAAAATAAAAAAGTAAAATAAAGGTGAAAAAAAAAAATAAATAAAACGGGTGGCAAAGTCACAAGATATAAATCAGTACACAAACATCGGTTGTATTTCTGTATACTAACGACAATTCAGAAATAAAATTAAGAAAACGATTCCATCCACAATAGTAACAATGAGAACAAGATACTTAGAAATAAAAAGATTTCTATACTGAAAACCGTAAAACACTTGAAAAATTAAAGACTAAATAAATGGAGAGATATTCCACATTTACGGATTGGAAGACTCAGTATTGTCAAAGTTGCAATTCTCCCCAAATTGATCTGTGTGTTCAACACAAGCCCTATTAAAATCCCAGAAGGATTTTTGTGGAAATTGACAAACTGATCCTAAAATTTATATGGACATTCAACGGAATTCGAACAGCCAAAATAATTTTCAAAAAGAGCAACGGTTGGAGAACTTCTACTCTCTGATTTTAGAACTTCCTAAGAAGCTACGATAATCAAAACAGTGTAATGCTGGCACGCTGTCACATAGACGGATTATCAATGTAGATGTAGCAGAAATGAGAAGCCAGAAAGAAACCTTACATTTATGTCTACGGATTTTTGGCAAAGGTACCAAGACGGTTCAACAAAGGAAAGAATGGTGTTTTCGATAAATGGTGCTGGGACCATTGGGTATCCATATGCAAAAAATCTGAACTTTGAAACTTACGTCATACCATACACAAAAATTTAACTCAAAATGGATCACGGACCTAAATGTAAATAAGTGCTACGATCATAGACTTCTGGAAGAAAACACAGGGGAAAATTGTGACTTTGGGTTATGCAAAGAGTTCTTAGATCAGTTGTCCTTTCCATTAAGCATGATCCATAAAAGTAAAAATTAGCAAAGTGAATTCCATCAAAATTAAAAACTCTTTTGCTTCAAAAGACTTCATTACATATCACATACTAGGAGAAAGTATTTGCAAACCATATATCTCATAAGGGACTCATATCTGGGGGGGGTTGGAGAGGAATATATATTTCTCTTAAAATTCAACAACAGAACAACAAATGACCCAATTAAATAGCAAAAGACTTGAATAGACATTTCACCAAAGAAAAAATACAAATGGCTCATAAGCACATGAAAGGATGTTCAACAGCATTAGTCATTAAGGAAATACAAATAAAGACCACAACAAGATACCATTATGCACCCAGGATGATGGCTATAATAAAAGGCACAGACAATACCAAGTGTCCATGAGGATGGGAAAAAACTGGAACCCTCGTTCAGTGTTGATGGGAATGTAAAATGGCACAGCCAGTTTAGGGTACACTTTGGTAATCTCTTAAAACATTAAGCATATCTTTACCATACAACCCAGTAATTTCACACCTGGGAATCTACCTGTAAGAAATAAAAACACACATGCCAACAAAATCCTGTATTCTAAAAACTAGAAACAATCCAAGTGGCCGTCAACCAGTGAATGGATAAGACAAATTATGGTATATCCATTCATACAGTAGAATACTATTCAACAATAAAAAAGAAAGGACAACTGAGAGATGCTACAACTTAGGAGAAACTCACCATTATGCTAAGTAAAAGAAGCGAAACACAAAGGACTACATATTGAATTATTCCATTTATATGAAATGTAAAAAAAAAAAAAAGCAAATCTATAGATACAGAAAATATATCAGTGGTTTTCTAAGTCTGGGGGTGGGAGGAGGCTTTAGCGCAAATTGACATGAGGGGACTTTTTGGAATACGGAAATCTCTAGCATGGGATTGTGGTAATGGTTGCACATGTATAAATATACTAAAAATTACTGAACTGTACATTAACAATGAAATAATTTTATTTTCTGTAAATTATACTTCAGTAAAGCTGCTTAAAAAATGGAACAAAACAGGGGCGCTTGGGTGTCGCAGTCAGTTAAATGTCCGACTTCGGCTTAGGTCATGATCTCTTGGTTCCTGAGTTCAAGCCCCGTGTCAGGCTCTGTGCTGACAGCTCGGAGCCTGGAGCCTGCTTCAGATTCTGTGTCTCCCTCTCTCTCTGCTCCTCCCCCACTCGTTCTCTCTCTTTCTCTCAAAATAAATAAACTTTTCAAAATCTTTTAAAAATAGAACTGTTAATGGATCCCTTACTTATCCTTTTTAAACAATTTTTATTTGTACTTTATTATTTTTTTCCAGCTTTATTGTGGTATAATTTACATATAGCTTGCAAATATTTTCTTTTCTACATAGTACCAGCTGTCTTTTCTCTCTGTTGATTATCTCCCTGGTTGAACAGAAGCTTTTTATTTTGATGTAGTCTCACTAGTGTCTTTTTGCTTTGGTTGCCTGTGCTTTTGGTGTCACATCCACAAAATCATTGCCAAGGTCAATGTCAAGAAGTTTTTCCTCTATGTTTTCCTCTAGGAGTTCGGTTTCGTATCTTACATTCAAATCTTTAATCCATTTTTTGCTACTTTTTGTGTATGGTGAAAGATAAGCAGCCAATTTCATTCGTTTGCATGGAGAGATCGTTTTCCCAACACTGTCCTTTCTCCATTGTATGTTCTGGTCAAATATTAGTTGGCTATACATGCATGGGTTTCTTTCTGGGCTTTCTATTCTGTTCCATCGGTCTGTGTGTCTGTTTTCATGCCAACACCATACTGTTTTGATTACTATAGCTTTGTAATATAGTTTGAAATCAAGACATGTGATGCCTCCAGCTTTATTCTTCTTTCTCAAAATTGCTTTGGCTATGTAGGGTCTTTTGTGGTTCCATATGAGTTTTAGGATTATTTTATCTGTTTCTGTAAAAAAAAAAAAAAAGTATCCTTGCGACTGTTATAAAGATTGCATTGAGGGGTGCCTGGCTGGCTCAGTCAGAAGGGCATGTGACTCTGTGGGGCACCTGGGTGGCTCAGTCAGTTGAGTGTCCAACTCTTGATTTTAGCTCAGGTCATGATCCCAGCCAGGGTTGTGGGATCAAGCCTGGGATATATTCTCTCTCTCTCTCTCTCTCAACTAAAAAAAAGAAAAAGAAGAAGAGCATATGACTCTTGATCTCAGAGTCGTGAGTTTGAGCCCCACGTTGGATGCAGAGGTAACTTAAAAATAAAATCTTTATAAAAAAAGATTGCATTGAACCTATAGTTGCTTTGGGTAGTATGGACATTTTGACAATACTAATTCTTCTCATCTGTGAACACAAAGTGTCTTTCCATTTGTTTATGTCTGCTTTAATTGCTTCCTCAGCGTTTTATAGTTTTCAGTGCAGAAGTCTTTCACCTCCTTGATGAAATTTACTCATTAAGTGTTTTATTCTCTTCGGTGCTATTGTAAATGGAGTTCTTTCTTAATTTCCTTTTCAGATAGTTTGTTATTGGCATATAGAAATTCACTGATATTTGTCTGTTGATTTTGTATCCTGCAGCTTTACAGAATTCGTTTATTAGTTCTAACAGTTGTGGTGGGTTTTTTTTTTTCTTTTTTTGAGGTATCTAGGGTTTTCTACATGTAAGATCACATTATCTGCAAACAGAGATAATTTTACTTCCTCTTTTCCAGTTTGCATGCCTTTTACCTGACCTTTATTCTTGAGTCATGTCAAAAAGCATAGGACCTACTGGATAAACCTGTGACTTTGAATGATTATTTCGGATCTCAATTCCTATGAGCCCCAGAAACAGATACCTCGTGAATAAATCCTCCTGAACATGATAGCCCTCGTGACAGATACCCAGAGAGCCAGAAGTCTAACACAAGAATTATCACCAGCCACCTCGTGTGACACTTGCTCCTTTGACAGTGTCGTTATGCTACTCTCTTATGTAACAAGGCAGCACATGAGCCTGCCCTCCTGCAACGTCAAGGTAGCCAGGGAAATGCTGTGCTCTAAGGAGCTCAGCAAAGCTCAGGAGAAAGAGCTCCTGTGCTAGGCAGGTAGCTTGAAGACCTCAACGCCCAAGATTCTGCATTAGTAACAATAATTTTAAGAGCACAGTAAAAGTCATGTGATCTTTAACCCGGGTTTTTGGCAAACTATTATGTTTCCTGTTCCTACCGATAGTTTTGTGGTCAGTGAAGGGACCGATCAATTCTACCGAATTGATAAATGAGCAGGAAAAGTGGAAGTTCCTTACCTGGAGCAAATTTCACAAAGGCGGTTCCCTCCAAATCGCGGCTTTCTGAAGCGTTGTCCTCTCTCCCTTTCTTGAACTCCGGAGTCCTGTCCAAGCTTCATGCACTGAGGTCCTGTCCTTTGTGTGAAAGATTCACGTGGCTCTGTTCGGGGCTCAGTTTTGCCAGACCAGCAAAGTCCTGCCTTTGCTGCCCCCATCAGAGGGATTGTGACCACAGCCCTGAAAACACGGCCCTTCTTTTCCGTTTCACAGATACTTTTCTCCTAAGTTGCCCAAACGTGTCTTCCCAAGGACAGAAAGAGAAGCTTATTCTGGGGTGAAAAACCGGCACCTCTGTCCTGCAAAATGTGACTGTGTGTGGCAGTAATGATGTACCCGCCGGTTACCATCTGGGTGTGTTACACAAGAACTTCTCCATATGCATTTATTTATGAGGGTTAGTTTGAGACCATTTTTTTCCCCTAACTCCCACCCCCACCCCTAAGTGATGGGACCATAGCAGTAGCCCACCAACCTCCTCTATCCAACTCTGCCGCTGTCGCCACCACAGACAGCCATCAGACCAGTCTTCTAGAAACGCTCTGGTTGTTTCTCATATTTTTCCCTTGCTGATTAATCTTCAATGATTCCCCATTGTTAATGGAGTGAAGCCAAATATCTCGACCCAACACTCCCAAGTCCTCCATTGTCCTGGGATGAGAGCTGACCCGGAAGTAAACTCTGAGGGAACTTCAGGTCATGCTTCTGGATGACTCTGCTCTTCTACAGGGAGGGTGCAGGCCTTGTCTTCAAACATTCACCCTTCCCTGGGTTCCTCAGCTTTCTTCTCCATGTCCGCCATACCCTCACCCCGGTCGATGGGTAACCTTCAGAGCCTCATCAGTGACACAGACTGTCAGTGGCACATGTCACTGGCACCTCAGAGACTTCTCAAAGAGGATTTTATCTCACGCTAGCATTAAGCTGGACTATCGCGGACCGTAATACCTTGACCAGTGGGTAGAAATGCTTTCACTGAACTCTGCTGCCCCCGGTAGGTGCTCTGCCCCCACCAGGCCCTTCTCTTCATCCCCCCACCCCAGCCCTGAACGCCCCATGTAAATCTCACCTGTGGTATCTTTGCTGACCGGTCCGTCCACCTCCTCCATGGCTCAACCTAAGGGGCACCCTCCCGCCGGCAGGCTCCTAATCCAACATTCCTGCACCTCCCTTCTCTGAGCTGATGTGTTACAGCACTTTGAGTTCCTTGGATTCTTCAAAACCAGTGTGGTGATGGCGGGCGGGAAGACTGTGCGTGGACGTGCTCACCTCCTCCCTGGAGATTTTCTCTGGCCAAGAGGCGGAGGAGGAAGCAGCCTCTGACTACTTGCTCTGTGCAGTTTTCTCAATGACCTTGTGAAGTCCTGGAGGCCCGAGGCCGTGGTTTCCTGTCTTTGGGATTCCTGTCCAGGGTGGCAAGACATGCCTGTAATGGGCTGTGCCGTGGCTGTGCCTGATGCAGGTGCATCTGTCCAGACTTAGCTGAGACACGTCTGATACTTCTTTCCGGGTCCATTTCCATTTCCAGTCTAAAGAAGGTGGAGGATCCCGCTTTTCTAGAAGAGCAAAAGCAACTGCAAAGGCCTTCACGATGACCTAATCCAACTTCCTCATTTGACCCCAATTACAGATTCTGACATGGCAAGATTCAGACATAGTCAAAGACTGGGGAGGGGCGTGGAGTGGAGAATAACTCTGCTATCTTCTGACAACGGTGCCATTAAAAGAAATCAATTCCAGGGGCGCCTGGGTGGCTCAGTCAGTTAAGCGTCCAACTTCAGCTCAGGTCATGATCTCACAGTCCGTGGGTTCAAGCCCCACATCAGGCTCTGAGCTGTCAGCACAGCCTGCTTCAGATGCTGTGTCTCCCTCTCTCTCTGCCCCTCTCCCACTCGCACTCTGTCTCTCTCTCTCTCAAAAATAAATAAAAACATCAGAAAAAGTTTTTTAAACAAATCAGTTCCTGATGACGAGCAAATCATTTGTATCGCTGATGAAATAATCCTTACTTGTGCCACAATGCCGGACTGTCCATTGTTCGGCCAGGCCTTTCACGGCAAATAAAATGTCTCAAACCCTAAAAGCACTAGGGATTCCCTCATTTTAATGTTCCCCCAGACGGGAAAGCTGAAACACTACAACAAAACAAAACAGCTCTACATTTTTAGCATTAACGTAACAACTTACTCCTTTACTTCACTCAAGTTTTGAAAACAAGTATCAGTATCAACCCCTTAGTTTCCTCATGTGCTAACTCGCTCTCCAACCAGTCTGTAAGGTGTATGAGAAACACACGCTCACCCAACGTCTCCAGTAGTGAGCACCGCGCCCAGCTGGCAATGGCTCAAACCAATGTCTTTGAACGAACAGGCGAGTGGTAGATATTACCGTCTTCTCATGTGTGTTGCTCATGCTCTTTTCAAAGGACTAACTTACCCAAAGGCGTGTAAAATCCACTGCAGTTTACTCTGAGAAGGCGTAGCAGGTCCAACACCAGCCCCAGGAAAGATTGAAAGTTTTGAGATGTCATTCCCTAGAGCTGTTCTTCCGATTCCATTTTCTCCCCCATTTGGGTATTCCCTCTGCCCTTACCACACAGTGTTGTGGGATTTTTCCCCATAATTTTCATACCAATATAGAAGTAGTGATGAGAACAAAACATACAGTGCAGGAGAGTTTCAGCTCATTCTATCCGGAGTTTACACTGACCTTTAAAGCAGTTGGTTTCGTTTTGTTTTTCTTTCTTTTTCTTTCTTTCTTTTTCTTTCTTTCTTTCTTTCTTTCTTTCTCTTTCTTTCTTTTTTTCTTTTTCTTTTTTTTTAAGATTCTTTATTTATTTTGAGAGAGAGAGAGAGGAGAGACAGAATCCCAAGCAGGCTCTGCACTAATAGCATAGAGCACGGCTTGGGGCTCGAACTCATGAACTGTGAGATCATGACCTGAGCCGAGATCAAGAATTGGATGCTTAACCAACTGAGCCATGCAGGTGCCCCTAAAGCAGTTAGTTTTGAATTTCACCATGCATCTGAACTCCTGGGGCTCTGTTCAAATGCAGGATTTAGGGACCCATTCCCAGAGATTCGGACTAAGTTCAAGGCCATATAACTTCATTTTTAACGACAACCCCCTACCCTCACCCCATGCAAGTAGCCAGTGAACCACATGACAAAAATCACGAAGACACCGAAGGACAATCAGCGACCTGTTCACCATGTCATGTAATTAGATTTAGCCCCATATTTCTCTATTCTAGTTCAGACTGGAGTAGGAAAGTCTGTGATAAACATACTCATTATAGAGTTAGGTACTGCATGACTTAACTTTGGAGAATATTTGCATTTTTAAAGAGAATGCAAAGAGGGGCAAGTGCTTACGTAAAAGACATCAAACTCCATTTTGAGACATCCCCTTTAATAAGAGGACATCCTCTTACTTAGTAAGAGGACATCCCCTTTAATATTCAAGGTGCTCTTGTACTTTGTAAGTAAGGGATTACTGGTTACCTGATTAGAGAGTCTCTATTTCCTTAGGTTTGTTTATTCAAAGCTATTTCAAGTGTGGGCTTCCCAATCTATTGTGATGGCTTAGGCCACTGGTAAGAATTACTTATGCACTAACTTGTGAAACTCCACCCACTTTCATGAGCATATCTGCCCTAAATGTGTGGCCCTGGACACATTTTATCTCTCTGAAACTCCTTGGGTAAATGAGAATAATTATAGCTCCTTTCTTGGGTTGATGTGGGGGTGAGTTACTCATGGACAAGGAAATATGGGTAATTTTTGGAGGGTAATTCGTGTAAAAATTAACGTTGGTCCCAGAAGAAATCTTGAGTATATCTCTCTCCAGCCTTAGAACTCAGCAAGCAATAGTTTTTGCTGTAGATAAATCTTTTCAACCATCCATATGTACATACATGTACCGTATCAGACATTGGCTGATGGTGGAGAATTTCTTCCATCTTGGCTAAGAAAGTGTCAGATGTTTTACTCTTCCACTGATGACTCCTTCCTGAAAGTCTTTTGTGTACCCTCCCCTGTCAGAAGAAATAACTTGTTCTAGAATGTTCTCATGGCATCCGTGTGAGTCTCATATTTTTCAGATAAATTTCTAGAAATGGAATTGTTAGATCAAACAGTAAGTGCGTTTTTCATTTTGATAGATACTGTTAAATTGTCCTTCAAATAATTATGCAAATTTATATTCTTCCCAGCAATATATGAGATACCAGATTTTTTTTTATGATATGAAATTTATTGTCAAATTAGTTTCCATTCAACACCCAGTGCTCATCCCAAAAGATGCCCTCTTCAATGCCCATCACCTCCCCTCCCCTCCCTCCCACCCCCCATCAACCCTTAGTTTGTTCTCAGTTTTTAAGAGTCTCTTATGCTTTGGCTCTCTCTCCCACTGTAACCTCTTTTTTTTCCTTCCCCTCCCCCATGGGTTTCTGTTAAGTTTCTCAGGATCCACGTAAGAGTGAAAACTTACGGGAGATACCAGATTTGAAACACAATATAGTAGCAGAATTTTTTATTTGCTAATCTAATAGTTGGATTAGGATTAATCTGTTATTTAAGTGCATTTCTGTCATTTAAAAAGAAGTGTCCCATTTGAATGATTTTTGTCTGTGAATTATCCATATTCTTTGCCCATCTTTCTGTTGATAATTCATCTTTTTAAATTATGAGTACTTTATATGTGAATAGTACCCCTAAATCTTCGTTGGTGTCTACATAAATTCACCAATCTTTTCTTTCAAATCTTCTGAGATTTTTCATATTCAGAAGGCCCTTTCTACTCTCAATGTAAAGACATTCTCCTGAATTCTTTTCCTATATTTTTATGGTTTCACTTTTTAAAATATTCTCAGGGCTCTGGGGTGGCTCAGTCGGTTGAGCATCATCTCTTGATTTCGGCTCAGGTCGGGCTCGCAGGGTTGGTGGGATCGGGTCCCGTGTTGCCGGGCTCTGTGCTACCAGCATGGAGCCTATTTGGAATTCTCTCTCTGCCCCTCCCCCACTCACGCACA
This sequence comes from Panthera tigris, assembly GCF_018350195.1. Classification (NCBI taxonomy): domain Eukaryota; kingdom Metazoa; phylum Chordata; class Mammalia; order Carnivora; family Felidae; genus Panthera; species Panthera tigris. The sequence goes on from NC_056671.1 coordinate 76,768,426, forward strand.
CGCTCACACATACACACGTGCCCACACTCTCTCCTCAAAATAAAAATAAACTTTAAAACAATACATAAAAATAAAATAAAATAGTATCTAAAATTTTGATACAGTTGGGACTTCCTTTAGTGTGATGCATGACTTAAGGAAACAATTTTTTTTTTTTTCCCATTTGTCTCAACACCCAACTAGTCAAAATCAAATTTCTCCCACTGATTCAAAATGCCATCTTCATTATAATTTAAGTTCTCATCTATTTTGGGTTTCTTTTACAGTCCTGTATTCTGTTCCACTGACCTGCTTACCCATGTGTGATGTGAAACCACGTGAGTACTTATGGCTTCTTAAATCTGTTTTGATATTTGAAAAGGGCTGGCCTCTTCTCATTACTCTTGTTTTTCAAAAACGTCCTGGTTGTTTCCTATTTACTTCTCCACATGAACTTTATAATCATCCTGTCTCGTCCCCTCTGCCAAAACCCTGTTGGTGATATGATCAGATCAGAACTTCAGAAAGATCATTCTGGCTACAGTGCAAAGAAGCGTGCACGGGGGACGACCAGCATGATGCTGTCGTAGGAGTTCACGACAGAGATGAGGGTACCTTGGCCCGGGATGGTGGCAGCAGAGATAGAAACGGAAGAGGACCGAGTGCCATGGGGGAATAAAAAGTGGTTGGTGATGAATATGTTGAGGAAGAGGGGCGTGGTTTCCTAGCCTTGCCTGAAGCAACCCTGAGATTTAGTCCGGTTCTATATAGGCCCCAATCTGGATCAATCCAAGGATGCAGGGTTAGTTGGAGAGTTGTCCTGAAAATCAGGGTCCTCTCGGGAAAAGACACAGATAGAGCTCCTCATAAGGAAGTATCGTGGGTTCAGACAGGACACCCCAAAGTGAACTGCCTCCCCCTATCGTCAGGAATTAGGCACCAGGAATACCAGACCGGCTTCTAGAGCATCCCACAGGCTGTGGGGTGCACCCGAGTGGCATCAGTGTAATCTTAGACATTCTGTCCTATCACATTTGAGGCCTGCAGATCCAACTTGTGGTTAGTGAGGAAAAAAAAGATGATGGTTCAAAAGTTTTCCTTTCTTCAGCTCCTCAAAAAGTTAAACATAATTCCTCCTAGGTAAATACCCACAAGAGTTGGAAGTTGGGACTCAGTGAGATCCTTGTACAATAAGGTTCACAGCAGCACGGCTCCCAATATCCAAAAGGTGGAAACAGCCCAAGTATCCACCATCAGATGCATAAATAAAATGTGGCATATACATACAATGGAGTATCGTTCAGCTTTCAAAAAGTAGAACGTTCTGAAACATGCTACAACATGGATGAACCTAGAGAGTATCATGTTAAATTAAACAAGCCAGAAATAGACAGACAGATATTGTATGATTCAACTTACATCAGGAATCTAGAATAGGCAAATTCATAGAAACAGGAAGCTGCAAGGAGGTTACCAGGGATAGGGGGAAAGGGAGAAATGGGAAGTTACTCTGCAGCAGATACAGAGCTTCTGTTTGGGATGATGCGAAAGTTCTGGGACTAGATTGTGGCTACGGTCGCCCAAAACCGAGAACTTAATGCCACTGAATTGTACACTTACAAATGGTCACAATGGTAAATTTTTGTATTATGTATATTTTACCAAATTTGAAAAGAATGTGTTTTTTTTAAAGCTTTCTTTTCTGATGAAAGAACGTGTCACCACCAAGGCACATTACACTCATATGATTATGGTTATATATTGCTTTTTTTTTAATTTTTTTTTTAATGTTTATTTATTTTTGAGACAGAGACAGAGCGTGAGCAGGGGAGGGGCAGAGAGAGAGGGAGACACAGAATCCGAAGCAGGCTCCAGGCTCTGAGCCGTCAGCACAGAGCCCGACGCGGGGCTCAAACCCACGAACCGTGAGATTATGACCTGAGCTGAAGTAGGATGCCCAACCGACAGAGCCACCCAGGCGCCCCTATGGTTATATATTGTATTAGCTGTCTGAGATCTAGGTACTATAGTGTAGGCCATACACCTTCTCACCCCAAACAATGCAAAATATTTTGGGAAACAAACTACATAGCCCACATCTCCGGAAATCCCCTCCCAAGCAGCTAACCACAAAGGGAGGAAACATAACAGGGTGAAACCAAAAGTTTGCAGTCAAAACTCAGAGTCCATGTTATTTCATTCGCTGCTAGATAGACGCAATGCAACTGGGCACTCAGGAATGATACGATTCGAGCCTTTAAGCTTTCTCTGCCTCGATCTCTCTTTACTCCATATTTTAGGGATACGCCTGTTCCCAAACATCTTGTGAAGCAAGTAGGTCTAAAGCATTCAATTAAACAGAAGATGTTTAAAACTCACTTGACCAATGACCTAAATATTAAGTCACCAGAGCTAGGAGGCCACTGCTGAATTCTGAAGACCACTGCGGATGAAGCTGAGTTACGGTTGGTCCAACCGATGTTACAAATGACCTCAGGCTCAAGGCTGTAGAGCTGCCAATACTATTTCCAGGCAAAAACAAAAAACAAAACAATTTATTCCAGAGACGCCCTTAATGGAATATGTCATAAAACGTCAGAACATCTAAATGGAATAATAAGCAACCCATAGAGTGAATAGTAACATGCTATCCAGAAAAAAGAACATTGGTTAATATTGGTTAATATTGTACAAATAAGTGGATATGAGTTACTTACAGTGATAAAATCCTCTGGCAAAAAATTTCTAGAAGCAAAGTCCAACATTGTCAAAACTTAGAAGCAACCAAGCTGTCCTTCCATAGGTGGGTGGAAAAATAAACTGTGGTACATCCAGACAGTGGAATATTATTCAGCACTAAAAAGAAATCAGCTATCAAACCATGAAAAGGCATGGAAGGGCCTTAAATGCATATTATCAAGTGAAAGAAGCCAACGTGAAAAGGCTACATACTGTATGATTCCAATGATATGACATTCTGGAAAGGGCAAAACCATGGAGACAATAAAAAAAAAAAAAAAATCAGTAGTGGGGCACCTGGGTGACTCAGTCGGCTGAGCGTCTGACTTCGGCTCAGGTCGTGATCTCGTGGTCCGTGAGTTCGAGCCCTGCGTCGGGCTCTGTGCTGACAGCTCAGAGCCTGGAGCCTCCTTCAGATTCTGTGTCTCCCTCTCTCTCTGACCCTCCCCTGTTCATGCTCTGTCTCTCTCTGTCTCACAAATAAATAAACGTTAAAAAAAATTTTTTTAAAAATCAGTAGTTGCCAAAGATGAATAGGAACACGGATTTTTTAGGGCAGTGAAAATACTCTGTATTATAATGCTGGGTATATGTCATTATACATTTGTCTAAACCCATGGAATATACAACACCAAGAGTGAATTTTAAAGTAAACTATGGAATTTTTTTAATGTTTATTTATTTATTTTGAGAGAGAGAGCAAAGGAGGGAAAGAGAGAGAGAGTTAGAAAGAGAATCCCAAGCAGGCTCCTTGCTGCCAGCTCCGAGCCTGAGGCAGGGCTCGATCTCACCAACCATGAGATCATGACCTGATCTGAGCTGAAATCAAGAGTAGGACCCTCAACCGACTGAGCCACTCAAGCACCCCTAAACTATGGACTTTTGGTGCTTATGATACAACACAGTAGATTCATCAGTTCTAACAAATGCATCATTCTGGTGAGTGATGTTGATAATGGGGAAGCTATAAAGGTGTGGGGACAAGGGGTATGCAGGAAATCTCTGTATCTGCCTCTGTTTTGTTGTAAACCTAAAACTGCTCTTTAACAAATGAAGTTAAGGGGCGCCTGGGTGGCTCAGTCGGTTACGCATCTGACTTTGGCCCAGGTCATGAACTCGTGGTTCATGAGTTCGAGCCCCACATCAGGCCCTCTGCTGTCAGCTTGGAGCCTACTTTAGGTCTTCTGTTTCCCTCTCTCTGCCCTTCCTCCGCTTGTGCTCTCTATCTCTCTCTCAAATAAATAAACTAAAAAAAAAAAAAAAAAGGAATACGCCACACCAAAATACGCCACTTGGGCATACTGATTATTTTAAGCTGAAGACATTTGAGACTCGGCAGATGTTCTAAGAACTTCCCCTATCAGACTAAAAGCAGGAACGTCTGGGAAGTAAGGATGCCATAAATTCCTCTTCGGGGCCCATCTACTCCCAGAAGGGAGAACATGAATTAAACTTACTCCAAATCCCTTCTCCAGGACAGTTCTATGACCCTGAAGATGGAAAGACCACTCATACCTATACAGACACACTTTATCACACACTTTCTTTTCCTCATCTTGTTTCCTAAAACCCGTCTGCCTTTCCTAAAGAAACCTATTTGCAAAGTTACAAATCTTTTCTAAGAGTGACTTACTTACCATTTTTGATGCTACCTTTTTCTCCCATTTTCATAATGTTTCTACTGTAAATTTCAAAAGGGATCTTAAGGGTGGGTGGCTTAGTCGGCTAAGCACCAGACTCGATCTAGGCTCAGGTCACGATCTCACGGTTTGTGAGATCGAGTCCCAAGACAGGTTCTGCACTGATAACTCAGAACCTGCTGGGGATACTCTGTCTCTCCCTCTCTCCCTGCCCCTTCCTCCCTCACATACTCTCCTCTCCCTCTCTCTCTCTCTTTCTCAAAAGAGATAAATACTTTAAAAAAAAAAAAAGGATACTAAAAAAAAAAAAAAGAAAACCTATTTGTTCTTCCCATAAGAAGCCTTTTCTCCCCCCTCCCTTTCTTCTACTAAGTTCAGTATATGAATCCTTTAACCATTTAACAAACCAGCTCCTTTCTTTGATGGTTCTCCTGTGCATGCAAAATAAACCTTTCCTACTGTTCATTTGTCTTTTGTCGGTGTCGTTTGCTGGTCCCAAGTACTGAACCTAGGAGGGTAGAAGACAGTTTCCCCCCTCCCCTACTGCGAAAAAGGGAATTTGTTGGCTCAGCCGACTGAACTGCAGGAAAGGCAGATGTGAGCCGGGCTCAGGCACGACCACAGTCAGAGACTGGGGCACCAGTGATCCTTTCTTCTCAGTGTACCAGTCACTTTTTCCCACCACATTACTGCCTGCTTCCATGCAGCTGTTGGGGACATGGCCACCAAACAGCTCAGATTTACACCTCACAGCATTGCCACATGACACAGCCTGGAACCCTCTTCATCTGGTCGAAGGTCAGAAACTCCAGCGACTGGCCAAGTTTGGGGAAGATGCCTTTCCAGACAATCACTGAGTTAAAGAAACAGATTGGTAAGAGTCTGGGGGCTCCCACTGAACCACACATTGAGAAGCAGTATTTCTGAGACAGGAGTTCTAGTCTAGGCAGACGGAACAATGACCACCCGCTGCACAGTCCTTCCAGACAGCATTGCGAAGACCTCAGAAACAGTGGCCTCACGTGGCTCCCTTGGCATAGGAATCCCCCATTTCTTGTGCATCGTGAATCCCTAGATTTCTCTGCTAACTGAGTTGGCAGGCGTGGGTGGGGAGCAGCAGAATCAAGCCATGAATCACAGCCAGTCCACATGGAGCCTTTTTTTTTTTTTTTTTTTTAGCTTGTCAACAACGCTCAACTCCCAGAGGGTTGGACCCTTCCCGATTCTGTCTTGCTTTTACTCAGACAATTTCTGGAGCCACGTCGGCTGGTATTCTAGGCTCCCATCTTCTCTACTACGTATGTCCTAAGTTTCCGCCCCCCCGCCTCCGTACTCCCTCGATTCCGTGTTATTTGTCTTAGAAACTCAGACCCCAAACTAAACTGTGCTGTGCTCCTCCTCTCTGGAGTGGCTCTTGGATTACCAAATTATCAAATTAACGGGAATGAGGACGGAGGGAAGATCAGTCCTCGTTTCCCCACACCGTGCCCACTGCCAGCTGCCTTCATCTCGTCTCTCGGCTGGCTCGCTTCCCCTTCTGCTGAGACCCATCCTGCACTGTTACCCATAAAAGAACGTAAGAGAAGTGTCTCTACATTGTGAAGACTGTGTGACACGCCCTTCAAAGCTTTAGGGAGATAAATTTAGACATAAAACAGGAAGTAATTCTCTGTGTGGCTGAGAGTGATCTAAGGGAAGTTATTGCCCCAAGATATTTTAAAGCCAAGGTGTGGGGGAGTAGTTCTTAAAGACTCAGGTGGATCGGAATCACCGGGGAGGCTGTTAAACTGCACATTGTTGGTCCCATCCCAGAGTTTCTAGTCTGTAGGTTTGGAGTGGGGCCTGAGAATTTGCATTTCTAAAAAACCGACGCTGTTGGTCCAAGGACCACAGACTGAGAACTACTACTATGTAGAGGTTCAAGAGGGGCAGAAAACCTCTCTAGGCCACAGGGCTCTCCTCTGAAACTGAAGGTGTTGGGCTAGGTCAGCCAAAGTTCTCTTTAGCGCTGACATTCCATGCGTACAGCGTTAAGCGGGAGACTACGTGTGTACTTGCGTGAAGCTATTCTCATTAGCACGAAATAACCGTTGATTGCCTATATTAAGATATCATAAAAATTTCCAGGAGAGGGGAGCCTGGGTGGCTCAGTCAGTTAAGCGGCCGACTCCTGGTTTCGGCTCAGGTGATGATCTTCCGATTTTGTGAGTTCGGGCCCCGCGTCTAGCGCTGTGCTGGCAGCGTGGAACCAGCTTGGGATTCCCTTTCTCTCCCTCTCTCTCTCTGCCCCTCCCCAAGCCGTGCTGTCTCTGTCTCTCTTAAATAAATAAATAAATAAATAAATAAATAAATAAATAAATAAACAAACTTTACAAAATTTCCAGGAGCTTAAGAGCTCTTCTCTATATACAGCAAAACCCCACGAAATAAAATTCATTACAGTCACTGACGAAAAATTTAAATTATAGAGTATTTTAAATAAATGCCCTTATTCATATCCATAGTCCTAATTCACTGTGAATTATTCATAGGGTCAACTAGCCTCCTACAAAAATGTTTCAGAGAAAAGTTTTCACCGACAAGGCTTTACAGAACAAATGAATAATGAGCATACAAGGCTTAGCATGTAACTAATGTTTCAAAGGCCTTAAATATGATTCAAGCTATTGGTCAACTAAACAGGTACTTCTTCTCACCTTTCCTCTAACAAATAAATATCACTCGCATGTTAATTTAATACTATGTCCATTCAGCTGAAATAGCCATGCTTGTTCCCAAAATCTGATTTTAGCAAATAACGAATATGGTACAACTTGATCCGTCAGTCATTTAAACGTCGCCCCTCTGCCTCACACTAATGAATTGCATTTACATGTTAAGTGGCTTAACTTGATCCTGGAGCAGCTGCAGTTACCCTCCCTGGCTGGTCTTTGATCACATGTTCTCTTCCCTCTGGGACCTAGTGCCTTTCTACTCAAAACCTCACGACGGAAGGGGACTTAGGGTCTAGTCCCCTCCCCCAGTCCGACCCACCAAATATGTGTTCAGGACACTATCCCAAGGAATTCCCAAACTCAAAGCCATCAGGAACTTTGAATCCGTCACTCATCTTTGGGAAAGTCTGCTAAGGTCCTCCATCGGTCACCCCAGAAGACAGAACAGGTCACCTCTGGAGGCAAATGCAGTTAACCTCCTTTCTGCCTAAGTGGGTTCACATGCAGGGGTTAATGTCATTAACTAGGTAGGAGTGGTCGTGGCTGCCACATTTTTAAAAATGTATCAATTATACCATTAGTATCCAGGAAATAATCATGCCTCCATTGCTCAGATCCCTTTAACTCTCTGGGCCCACCATTCCTAATCCTAGTTTATTTCTCTTTCTTCCTGGCCCATCTCTGGGCCTTTGATAAGTCCCTGGAAAACTATTTAGCTATAATACGCTGACAATACAGAAATCCTAAGATCCAAAACCTTTCTTTGAGGACACCTGGGTGGCTCAGTCAGTTGAGCGTCCAACACTTGACTTCAGCTCAGGTCATGATCCCAGGGTCGTGGGAACAAGCCCTGCATTGGGCTCTGCACTGAGCCTGGAGCTTGCTTGGGATTCTCTTTCTCCTTTTCTCTCTCTGCCCCTCTCCCCCACTCATGCTCCCTCTCTCTCTCTCTCTCTCTCTCTCTCTCTCAGAAACAAAAACTTTGCCTTGCTACTTTCTCGTGTTTATATAATTTATCTCTTCAACAAGACCGTAAGTTCCTAGGAAACACAGATTCTGTTTTATATTTTGTTTCCCTTGACAGCTGTGTCTGAAGGGATAGCCAGGATCTGAAACTCCAGGTCCCCTTGCCAGTCAATGTCTGGTTGGTTCCCAAGGGCCACAAAAATGGAAGAGGGGAATGTTACACATGGGACATTAAAGGCACTTACCACCACTGAGTGAGGGACGCCAAAATCCTTATGGCGGGATTCTATGTTGATGAAATGACACAGACTAATAGGGAACCACTACTTTGCTGTGAGGCCTAGAGCAGATTGGCCCCGTCTGCTCTCTCCGTACTTCCTGTCTTTAGATGCCACCCTCATCCCACATTGCCTTTCAGCTTCATGACTAAATCCCCATCCCACCCCTGGTCTAGTTGGCCTTGGTTCCAAGGACCAAGGGTCGGAGTCAGGCATTCACAAACAAAATAGCAGGATACAACAGGACCTAATAAGCAGAGTGAGCCAGCATTTGTATAGGACAGAAATACAAATAGTAAGGGAGAGAAAAGTGACAGAAGATTGGCTGAGGGTTAAGTCAGGATCACTCAGAGGACAGTGTGTGCCTACCATCTCGATGTTCTTTTAAGGTAAGCTGTCCAATTTTTCCTGCACCAGCAGTATGGTCCCTTGATTGAGGTACTCTCAACGGCCCTGGTTCTTTGGGACCCTGGCTGAGCAGGTCAGCTCTGAGCCCCTCCTGGGGAGGAAGGGGAACTCAAAGGGGGACTGGGGACAGGGCAGGGAGCACTGTCCAGAGTGGGAGCCAGACGCCTACAGGAAGAATAAAGAGCCTTTCTCTTGTAAGAGTGAGCCTACTGGATGGACCCCTTTTTCCTGGGCCCTCTACTGGTCTTTGCTTCTCCCGCTTTTAATATTCTGACTCTGTGGAAGTAGAGAGAAGGAATCCAAGTGGCCTTTGGCTCCTTGACTGTCATCAGAAGTCCATCCTGCACCATGCCCTTGATTGCATCACTGACATACAGAAATACTTGTTCTCTAAAGGTGGAACGAAAGGCAGAGATTGTGGGGTGTGCCCAGAGCAAAGATTCTCACCTTAGCGTGCATATTAGAATCAGAGGCAGAATTCAGAAAAAATCTCGGGGACCAGGCAGCACCCCCAAGCCAATTAAATAAGAATCCTGGGTGTTAAGACCCAGACATCAGAGTACTGTAAAACTCCCCAAATAGTTCTAATGTGTAGTCAAGGCTGAGCCTCACTGCCCTGGAGATTAAGCCTCCCTTCTTAAGCCTGACTGTACATTAAAATAACTTGAGGGATATGAAAACCTACTGCTGCCCCACCTGAGACCAATTAAAATTAGAGTCTCTGAGGACTGTAGCCGGGTGTCAGCGTGTCTCTAAGGTTCCTCGGGTGACTCTTTTTGTGTGTACGTAGTAAACCATATACAACGGAAAATTTACTATTTTCGCCATTTTTAAGCATACAACTCAGCGGCATTAAGTCCTTTGACAATGTTGCGCAACTGTTGTCATTGTCTATTTCCGGAACCTTCTCATTACCCCAAACAAAAAAGCGTATCCATCAAACAATGACTCCCCATTCCCTTCTCCCCCGCAAGCCCTAGTGACCTCTATTCTACCCTCTGTCTCTGTGAATTTGTCTCTTTTAGGTACCTCGCATAATTAGAATCATGCAGTATTTATCCTTTTGTGACTGGTTTATTTCGCTTACGCGTCATGCTTTCTAACCTCATCCATGTTGTAACGTGTGTTAGAATTTCCTACCTTTTCAAGGCTGAATAATATTGTACTGCCTGTATATACCACATTTTGTTTATCAGTGCATTTGTTAATGGACATTGGGACTGTCCGCCTTTTGGCTACTGTGAATAATGAGCCTATGAATCTGTTTGAGTCCTGCTTTCCATTCTTTTGGCTAGAGACCCAGAAGTGGGTGTGCTGGATCATGAGGTAATGGTAGGTCTAACTTTTTTCCGATTTCATGTTGATACAATGGATGCACAGCACTGTATAAGTTTAGGGTGTACAGCATGATGCTCTGACATATATCAAATGATTATCACAAGAAGTTTAGTCAACATCCATCATCTCACACGGATGCAAAAGAAAAATACAAAACGCTTCCCAAATCTGCGGCAATCCTTGCTCAGGGGCCATGTTCATTTTCTCTGTATTGGCCCGATTTTAGTGTAGGTTTATGCTTTTTGATGAACTGCCATGCCCTCGTGTGATTCTTAAGTATAGCCAACGATGAGAAACACGTGTTCCTCCCACATCCTTAGGAGAGTGTGGATTGGCAGTTGGTAAATATTATCGAATGACTTCCTTCATAAATTGCATCGTAGCCCCAGGCAGTTGTTTTTGTCACAAAGTCAAAAGACTACTGGGTGGATTAATGGTACTCTTTTTGAAAACCCCAACCCCGACAGTCTCATGGCCGTGAGACCTAGCACCTCAACTGCTGTTCCCACCTTCAGCTGAACTGCGTCCCCCATAATTTGTTGGTAATGACCATTTGAATACAAGAGTTTCTGAATGATCTGCTTCGGAGGTCATGAATTAGAACTGCTTCGAGACTTTTCATATCACAATGCCATATCTATTATGACGCGTGAAATGATTTCCATCATCATACCAGCGCTCAGATACGTGAAATGATTTCCATCATCATACCAGCGCTCAGATACGTTTTCTCGAATAGAAAGGAAAGGTGGTGATGTCAGCATGACATGTTGTATTCAGAAAGCACTGCTAAACTATCTGTTGATAGGTGAACTCATCGGGGTTCAAAAGCAGCGGGATGAATGAATGGGGGCACAGAGGATTTTTAGGGCAGTGAAAACACTCTGTATGACACCATAATGGCAGATACACGTTATTATACGTTTGTCTAAATCCACAGAATGTACCACACCAAGAGTGAACTCTGATCGAAACTGTGGACTAAGGGTGATATGTGTCAGGGAAGGTCCATCAGTTGTAACAAATGTACCACTCTGCTGCAGGATGATGATAAGGGGGGAGGTTGTGCACGTGTGGGAGCAGAGCGTATATGGGAAATCTCTTTTTCTTCCCCTCAGTTTTGCTGTGAATCTAAAACTGCCCCCTCCCCCTCCCCCCAAAAACAAGCCTTAATTAAAACTACCCTTTAACGGTATTTGGCACAGAGCCTGGCACAAGGTAGGCATCCAGTAAATATCTGTTAATGATTGAACGAATGAATGGATGAATCAAACAATCAATCAATCAATCGATTCAGACAAGTACATGTTGTCTTTACCGTGGATGATTCATCATGATGGAAAGGTATGGAATACTATTACAACACCTAGTCACTATTTCAAAGTTGACATCAGAACGGGAAAATTCCCCTAACCCTTTGGGAGATGGCAACAAGAAGGGTCTGCGGTGGATGTAGAGAGCCTTATGTCTGACGGTGCACCGGGTGGGCTCAACACAGAGCTGAGTCAGAGGTCATGAGGGTTGCTGGTATGGAATAAGGGCGAAAGAGAAGGGATGCCATTTAAGTCACAAGACTCCTGTTTCCTTCCCCTCTGCTATATACCAATCCCAACACCTGCAGGGCTTCTCCTACCCTGGGCCCTTGAAAACCTGTCCAGATATGAAATAACGTGTTGTTCCGGCATTTTCTAAAGTACCATCTAGACTCAAATTGTGTAAAGGAAAGGAAATCTATGAGTCAGTTTCCAGATTTGTATTTGCAAGATTACATCAATGAATTTCCATAGAAAGAAACCACAAGTTTCTTGCAGATTGCCTGGATTCACAAAGATGTACGTCACTTTCAACAAATGAGGAAGAACTCCTAAGCAGATCCTCTGAAGATGTGCATGAACTTTTAAGGTGCGTTTAAAAGCCAGATCTCCACTCTCAATTTTTCTCTTACCTGTGTAAAATTGTGATGGCTGGTCTAGGAAAAGAAGCTGAATTGCTCTTTGTTAGTTTGTTCCCAAAATTACTGTGGCAATTTTGAGAGTACTAATACACCCTGCATCTACTTCTCCCAGACACTCCTTGTATGTATATATCAGCATCTCTAATTTAATTCTCGTAACATCATTTGAAGCAGGTGCTATTATCTGCCGCTCCTTACAGATGTAGAAATTGAAGCTGAAAGGTTAAGGAACTTGCCTAAAGTCACGTCACCAAGTGGCAGCATCAAGATTCAAATTCGGGGTTAATTCTGGGGCGCCTGGGTGGCTCAGTCGGTTGAGCACCCGACTTCGGCTCAGGTCCATGAGTTCGAGCCCCGCGTCGGGCTCTGTGCTGACAGCTCAGAGCCTGGAGCCTGCTTCGGATTCTGTGTCTCCCTCTCTCTCTGACCCTCCCCCGTTCATGCTCTGTCTCTCTCTGTCTCAAAAATAAATAAACGTTAAAAAAATAAATTTAAGGGGCGCCTGGGTGGCTCAGTCGGTTAAGCACCGACTTCGGCTCAGGTCATGATCTCACGGTTTGTGGGTTCGAGCCCCGCTTCGGGCTCTGTGCTGACAGCTCAGACCCTGGAGCCTGCTTTGGATTCTGTGTCTCCCTCTCTCTTCCCCTCCCCCACTTGCGCTCTGTCTCTGTCTCTCAAAAATAAATAAACGTGAAAAAATTTAAAAAAAAATTTTTTTTAAATTCGGGGTTAATTCTAAAGGCTCTGTTTTTCCTATTAGACCACTATGCTCCTTAAGAGAACCACAGGGGGTGAAATTACATATAAAAATATTAATGTTTGATTGGGAGGAGAAAAAGACCAATCATAAAATGTAATGTCAGTTCAAAGTAGAGGCTGAAGGGTGGCGGCTGAAATGACTGCATAGGTTATAAAACTGCAAGGCAGGAGGCCCCCTGGCTGGCTCAGTCCATACAGCACACAATTCCTGATCTCAGGATCAAGAGTTCAAGCCCCACATTGGGGGTGGGGCCTACTTTAAGAAAATAAAGTTTCCGCGTGTAAAACAGGACCCAGTCTGGAGTGACATGAGGTAGGCAGTCCTCCTGGCGGGAGACGAGAAACTGAGGAAGAGACGGGAGGGATTGACACCAGTCAGTATCTAGCTGAGCTGTATTGGATGAAGAAGCACCTGACCAAACTGGGAAGGAGTCTCACTGGGTAAATAAGATACATGTGCATTTCACCCCTACGCACCTATGAGAAGCTGCATAAGCCACATCTTGCACACAGCAGACTTAGAAACAAGAAGTCTGTTGAGTCTCAACTAATAAAGACTAGACAGATAAAACCTCAAAGACTTGATTTCCCTAATTGGCACATGCAGCTAATAGACGCTCATAAGATATACGTTCAGTGTCTAAAAACAAAACAGGACAGCACTAGAAGTGATTGGGAGACTGACCAAGTCAAACTGAATGTGAAAGAAGCCTTTGCATTTGTAAGGATAATAGCTAGCATTTATGACCTACTCTGTGACAAGCCGAGTTAAGTGCTTTACATAGTAATCAACTCCTTGACTCTGGTAACAACTCCATATATACCACGACATTTTCAGTCCCATTTTCACAGATGAGGCAGAGAATTATTAAGATGACGCAGAGAATTAAGTAACTTGTTCACGGTCATAAAAACTAGAATCGAGCAGATCTTTCTGGGTCTAAAAAGGTCGTGCACTTAGCCATTATACTGCATTCTGAACTCCGAATTTACACTGGATGAAAAAGTATAGTGACTGCTTGTGCTCAAATGTGATGGAGACTGTATGGAACAACTACGTAGCCAGAAGAAAGGGAGAATTTGGGTGCCCAAATTGCTATAAAACATCCTGGCGTCCTGTGTGATGAAAACATTAATGGCACCAGAAATCTGGCCAGGAAGCCTTGTGTACCTGGCGGGTTTCGTAAGTAGTTTGCTTGCTTTTGCCCCAAACTATCCCGTAGTTGTCTGTGGGTGGCAGTCTGACTCGGAGGAAACCAGGCAATTCGTGCTAAAAACATTCATCTCCAAGATCTGCAGCCCAGTTTACAAAAAAAAAGTCTGGGCAAGATTTCGAGCAAATTTCCTTTAGGTATCTGGACGTCTAGGAACCACTGCCCTTAGCCATGCCGTACACATCAAAGCCTAAAACGGGGTCGCCAAGCGCGGGTGCCGGTAGCGCCGCCGGACACACGCAAGTCACCGAGTCAGCTGAGCGCGACCGGGGGTGGGGGGATGGGGGGCCGGCGATGGAGAGCCGCGTGCTTCCCTCTTCGGCGTGAGGCAATCCTCCTCCCACGGTCTCGGGAAGCCCCGACGTAGCAGGCTTCCTCGCCGGAGCGCAGCAGCCTGGGCGTAGCTCCCCCACCGCTTCCTCCCCCGGCTGCAACCACCCGACCCTCCCGGCTCAGGCCCGACTCCACCTCTCCGGCCTCGGTGCGCGCGCCGCCGCGAGCGGGCGGCGGCGGCGAGGGCAAAGGAGACGCGCGGGCGCGCGTACGCGCGCAGGGGGGCGGCCCCGCCCGAAGCCCCGCCCCCTCGGCACGGCCGGCGCGCTCCGCCGGCCCGGCTCCCCGAGGCAAACCTGTCTCGGCCGGGCGGGGAGCAGAGCTTCCTCCTCTGAGCGCGGTGCGTCGTCGCCCGATTTGTCCTTCCGCCCCTGCCTCCGCGGCGCCGGGGCCCGCGAGGGGGCGAGCGGAAGGTGCGCTGGAGCCGAGGCCCGCGATGCGGCCGGCGGGAGCCGCGGCCGTCGCGGGGTCGTCGGCGCGGGACGCGTCGCTGTGCGGGGAGCTGCTGCAGGCCCCGCCGCCCCCGGCCTCGCAGCCGCCTCCGGCCGCGCCCTCGGGCCCGCCGCTCCCCGCTCCGAGCGCGACCCTCAACCGTCTTCCGGAGCCGCTGCTGCGGAGGCTCAGCGGGAGCCTGGACCGAGCGCCCGAGGGCCGGGGCTGGAGGAGGCTGGCCGAGGTGGCGGGGAGTCGGGGGCGCCTCCGGCTCAGGTGAGGGACGAGGGCGCGGGGGGCGTGGGGACAGGGGCGGGGTCACGCGGGGCGGGCTGGGGCCGGGGGCGCGCGGGGGAGCGAGCGGGCACGCGAGTTGGAGGGGGTGGGGGCCGCCGCTCCGGGCGCTGGGGTGCGGCAGGGGTCGCCCGCGTGGAGGGGGCGCAGAGGGGAGATCTCTCGGTCGGGAAAGTCGTGGGAATGCCAGAGACTGGAGGTTGGACCCTCCTCCCCTTGAGCTGAAAGGGAGAAGTGGAGATCGACCCGGGGCGGGGGGGCGGGGGGGGGGGGTTGGAGAGGAGGAAATCTGTCTGGAAACCACTAGGATAGGGCAGTCATTCCAGAGGACTTAACAGACAAAAGAACGGGATACGGACACAGACCTGGAAGACCTAAGGAAGGTTAGGAAGGAGAAGTGCAGGTCAAGAGATAATGAGAGCGAGGGGCTCGGGTGCAGGATTTGGAAGTTTTTATAATAGGGAGAGAGTGATGGTGGGAAAGACTGAAACTAAACTCCCCACCTTCCTCCAAACCAACTTAACCGGGTTCTCTTCTTCACTTCGCCATGAACACTGAGCTAGAAGTAAAAACTATTTTCCTCTCACCCAGGCTTGAAACTGCGAACTCTTGGTCTCAGGACTTCTTTACACTCTCAAGAATGATTGAGGACCCCAGGGAGTTTTTAATGTGGGTTCTATCCGTTATATACATGTGCTGTGCACTGATATTTACTGTATCAAAAAGTAAAAGTAAGAAACGTTAAAAAAATATTTGAACTTATTTGAAAAGGATAGCCCATTCTACATGGTAGCAGAAATTACATGTTTCTGGGGGCGCCTGGGTGGCTCTTAATATCGGCTCAGGTCGTGATCTCACCTGGGATAGAGCCCCCCCACCCCCACCCCCACCCCCACCCCCACCCCCACCCCCGTTGGGCACTGTGCTGATAGTGCAGAGCCTGCTTGGACTTCTCTCTCTCTCTCCCTCTCTCTCTGTCTCTCTCCAAAATTAATAAATATGCATTTTTTTTAATTACATGTTTTTGTGAAAAAACAGAGTTTTCAAAACAAAAAAAAAATTAGAAAAGTGGCATTGTTTTACATTTTGAAGATCTGTGCCTTAACTGCAGAGAACTGGCTTTTCTGTGCTTCTGCATTGGGTCTGTTGCACTGTCGCAGGTCACGTTACACCGGGTACTCCAATGTACGCTTTCTCAGAGAGTGAGCAAAAATGCTAAGTCTCATCTTAGTGTCGCTGTGAAAAACCGTTTTGATCGTGTGGACCCTGTGACTGCACTAGGAACTACACTAGGGATGCCCAGACCATACTTAGAACCGCCCCTCTCTACCATCGTTAGGATTTTGGTCTGCCTTTGAACCCCTTAGAAGTTTTGTTTTGTTTTGTTTTTACCTTCTCGTATAACTAAACTTTGTCTGGTATGGTTATTCGCACCATTTCTTATGAACTCCTTGAGAACAGGAGGCATCACTTAAGATTCTGTGTGTTATGCATACAACCTGTCTTAGACACGACAAATGCTTTTGAATTGAGAGGGGAATCATTCATTCAGAATTATGCTTATCGAGTGCCTATTATTTGCTGGAAGTTCCAGAAGATAAAAAGATGGCAAATATTTAGTTCCTATTCACAAAGACTTCTATAGCAGTGGACTGTTACTCTGGGACATTCACAAATAACACGTTAAGTGCTGTGTTGGGTGTGGATAATAATAACAGTGGGCTTTTATCATTTATTGATCACTTAGTGTATACCAATGCACGAAGTATTTACATACATTATCTACTTTAACTCTCACAACGACCTCGAGTTTCAGAGTTTGGGGTTAAACCAGAGTCATGAGGGTTTAGGATTCTTTGGCCACAGAGTGGAGTAGTGATGTGAGGTTGGAATTAAGAAGTGGTAAACTTGTGGGGCGCCTGGTGGCTCAGTCAGTTAAGCGTCCGGCTTCAGGTCAGGTCACGATCTCGCAGTTCATGAGTTCGAGCCCCGCATCAGGCTCTGTGTTGAAAGTTCAGAGCCTGGAGCCTGCTTCGGGTTCTGTGTCTCCCTCTCTCTCTCTCTGCCCCTCCCCTGCTCATTCTCCCTCTCTCTCCCTCTCTCTCTGTCTCTCTCAAAAATAAACATTGAAAATTAAAAAAAAAAAAAGTGGTAAACTTGCAAAATTGAGACAGATGGCACAATTTTTTTCTGTTCTAGGGAAAAAGCAAACATGCTTCTTTTAGGGAGAGAGGACTATGCAAAGAAAATCCAAAATACTGTTATGCTAGGTCCATAGATTGCTGAATTTCTAGACTTAACAATGCAAAAAGTTGTCTTCCTTGGGGGTCAGATCATCAGATCTGTGATTGGTTAGTTTGTGATTAGTACTCTCGTTAGGGAAGGCTCTGGGTTTTCCTGAGGACCTGGGAGTGAGGACTCCTAATTTGGCAGTGGAGGAAAGAAAAGGAAGGAAGAAGGCCCTGCCACCACCGAGGAAGTGTGGATGCCCGACTTCAGGTGCCCAGTGTACCCCCCCCCCCACCCTGAGCCCCAAGCCTTCAGTCAGGTTTTGCTGATGACTCCAGAGTGGTTTGCTTGACAAAGTAACAGGAAAGTTTGAGGCCACGTCTCTGGTGAGGGTGGTGTAGACAGAAGGGCCGTAACCTCACAAGATGTGACAAGCAACAAAGGGCGTGCGTTCGTGGAATCTGACGGTTCTGGGGTGCGAAGTCTGAAACAAAATTGGTGGGGTTTCACCAGCCTTCCTGGAGGGTGAAGATTAGCTCAGAGTAGGTGAGTGGTGGTCAGAGGTGGGGGCGGCCCTGCAGGTTAGAAAACTGGGGAGCATTGGGGCCCCCTGGGTGGCTCAGTTGGGTAAGCATCCGACTGCCGCTCAGGTCATGATCTCACAGCTCGGGAGCTCGAGCCCTGCCCCAGGCTGGCTGATGTCAGCGCAGGGCCCGCTTCAGATTCTCTGCCCCCCTCTCTCTCCGCCCCTTCCCTGCTCATGCTCTCTCTATCAAAAATAGATGAATATTAAAAAAAAAGAAAGAAAGAAAACTGGGGAACATTGACGTCGTATGCCTACTAAAATTTGAACCACATTGACATAACAGAAAGTTAGCACGGGGAGCTTTGGGGGCTGGAGAGGAGCAGAGGAGGGGGCCAGGTAAGCTGGTAATGTTCACTCTGTGGAAGACAAGTTATTTCAGAGTAATTTCATGCTGTTGATCGAAGAGCACCTAGATTGCACACAGTCCCCGAGGTATTTTCCTCCAGTGTTAGAGGGAGGAATTGAAGCGTGAGGGTGGGTGCAAGTGGATAACAGTTCCCGTGAGGGTGTGGGCCTTTCCCTGGAATCTTCAAAGGCCGCCTGTTGTTTGTTTTCACTCTTTTCTCACTCTATACGTGTCTCCTGAAACCAGATGAGCATTTAATAAGTAAACCACAAGAGTCCGTTCTGAACTGTCCATCGGGGATCAGGAGTCATTGTAAGTGTTTTCATTTGATTGTGGGTGACCCAGAATCAATCTTGGCCTATAATTCAGGTCCCCACAACCGTGTGCGTATGGGAATCCCCTGAACACAAACCCGGCCCTAATGCCCTTCCCAACCCGCCTGGTACTGGGCAGCCTTTGCTGTCGGCGGAGACAGGTGCAGGTTCTGAGTGTCCAGCCCAGGCTACATAAATTGTGTGGTGGCCCGGAACATCGAGGCGCCAGAGGTGACACAGCTCCCAGGAGGCTCCAACGCTGCGCGCGTGCTGTGCAGGAGGGAGCTTAGGACGGGGGCGGTGGGACGGGGACCAAGGAAAACCAACACAGAAGGCGCTCCTTAGCCCCAGACCTCTGTCCTCACTCAGTTCACGAGAGGCCTGAGAACACGTGTGAGAAGCCGAAAGCAGAGATCTCCTCCCGTTTCTGTCTCTTCGGCCTGTCTCTTCGGTGTCTGAAATTCGGAGTGCTTTAGGAGTCAGGCTTCGTGTCTCTTTACCTACACGTCTTCACCCAATCCCCTTCTTGGTTTGTCCTTAAGTCTCATGACGATACAGATTTAGGTGGATGACTCTTCGTTCGCATCTTCAGTCCATGTCTTTGCTTTGAACCCCCCGGATTCCTACGTGTACGTGCCTATTTTCCGCCTCCTCTTGAATGACTAACAGATATCTTATCTGAAACGTAACATGTCCAAAACTCAGCGTGTCTTCCCCAGCAAAACTCTCTCTCGTGCAGGTTTCTTCATCTCAGTAAATGGCAGCCACAGCCCTCCCATTACTCAGGCCCCATACTTCACAGTTATTCTTTTTTTTTTTTTAGATGTCTATTTTTAAGAGCGAGAGAGAGCATGAGCAGGGGAGGGGCAGAGAGAGAGGGAGACACAGAATCGGAAGCAGGCTCCAGGCTCTGAGCTGTCAGCACAGAGCCCGATGCGGGGCTTGAACCCACAGACCGTGAGATCATGACCTGAGCCGAAGTCAGCTCA
Organism: Panthera tigris; assembly: GCF_018350195.1. NCBI lineage: Eukaryota > Metazoa > Chordata > Mammalia > Carnivora > Felidae > Panthera > Panthera tigris. The sequence continues at coordinate 76,787,938 of NC_056671.1, forward strand.
ACCGACGGAGCCACCCAGGCGCCCCACGTCACGGTTATTCTTGACTCCACTTTCACACCACATCCATTTTGGCAGCAGCCCTCAGCCAGTGCACCTTCAGTGTGCATCTAGAATCCAGCCTCCGCGGCTCCGGCACTGGGCCAAGCCACCGTCATCTCTCCGCCGGTTCATTCCGATAGCTGCCTACCTTCCACTCTGCCCCCACCCCCGGGTGATTCTCAGCATAGCAGTAAGAATTATTCTTTTAAGACATTCGGTCGGGTCTTACCCTTCCTCTGCTCAGAACCCTTCCATTGCTTTTCTAGTTCGGTGTAAAAACACCATTTGTTTACCAGTTAGCTCTTAGACCTTGTTGTCTTCCTCCCTTTCTCCACTGTCGGTGCACCTGCTTTCTTGCTTTTTGCTTGAACGCAGTAGGATCTTTGCACTTGCTCTTTACTCAGCAGGAGATGGTCTCCACGGGTGAAATGTATGACTTGCTCTTTACGTCTTCACGTTTTTGCTTACGAGTTACCTCCGTCAGTGAGGTCTTCTCTGATCACGTTATTTAAAATTACTCTGTGCATCTGCTTTGCTTTGTTTTTCTCCAGAGCACCTATGACCTTTGGATGGACACACACACACACACACACACACACACCCCTCCGTTTGTCTGCCTTTGCGGGTATACATGTATATCTCCTCCTGTAGAAAAACCCAAGACGTTGAGGGAGTTTTGTCTTGTTTGCTACCATATCCTCAATACCTGGGAAAAATGGCTGGCCTATTTTAGGTGATTAATAAGTAGTTGTTGAATTAATGAATAAAGATTCCAAACAGTAATGTTCCAAGAAGAGAAGCAAAAGAACATAAAAGCAATGCACGGTTCGTACCCTAAGGGATGTAAAATGTGTTTTGTTTGACTATATATTTTTTGAAGTGAAGGTAAATATAAATATTTTTAAAAGCAAAACCCTTGGGGCACCTGGGTGGCTCAGTCGGTTGGGCGTCCGACTTCAGCTCAGGTCATGATCTCACAGCTCGTGGGTTTGAGCCCCGCGTCGGGCTCTGTGCCAACAGCTCAGAGCCTGGAGCCCGCTTCAGATTCTGTGTCTCCCTCTCTCTCTGCCCCTCCCCTGCTCATGCTCTGTCTCTCTCTGTCTCAAAAATAAAAAAAACAAACAAACAAACAAAAAAGCAAAACCCATTTGTTTCAGTAATAGTCTTTTTTTTTTTAATATTTATTTATTTTGCAAGGGAGAGTGAGAGCCCGCTGTCGATGCAGAGCCTAACATGGGGCTCGAACTCACGAACTGTGAAATGAACTGAGCCGAAATCAAGAGTCACCACGCTTAACTGACTGAATCACCCAGGCACCCCTAAAAACAGCCCATTTGTTTCAGTAATAGTCTTTTAACTTAAATGAGAAATTCCAAATTAGGGTTGGCAGAAACCACTACAAAGCACAGTCTTTACGGGAATGTAACTAAAAAAGGAAAGACATAAAGGCTGGATGTGTATAAGCATCCTCTCTGCTGAAAGCCAGTGCCCATGCGGAAAATCAGTAAAAAAGGAAAGGAGATACAGAATCTGGTTTTTCTCCTGTGCCTCTTGTATTGGAAATTTTTCTCTACTTCAGTTTTACCTTTCTTCATTTGGAAGAAAGACGTCAAACTGTTTCTCATTTTTTTCCATATCAGCATAAATATTAAAGCATCACCTGGTTACATTTGGTGAGATATACCAGATTCTGATAACCTCTCTGAATCATAAAAAAAAAAAAAAAAATTATATTTAGCTTGCAGCATCCTTGTTTTTATAAATCTCATATTCTAATTCTCTCAAAAAAAAATTGGTGATCCTTAAGCTGTCTCTAATACTGGTTCCTCGACTTGGACATTACAGGGACTAACAAAAGAAAATTTCCTAAAATGGAGGACCAGTGGGTATCTGCAGCTTTTGTTGTTTCTATTGTTATAGTCACCATTCTTCCATAAAAGAAAAGACACTTGAACACTGAAAAATAGGAAAGACCATCTTAAAGACAAAAAGACAGTCTTAGCGTCCTTTTTTTTTTATTTAAAAAAAATTTTTTTTAACGTTTATTTATTTTTGAGACAGAGAGAGACAGAGCATGAACGGGGGAGGGTCAGAGAGAGGGAGACACAGAATCGGAAGCAGGCTCCAGGCTCCGAGCTGTCAGCACAGAGCCCGACGCGGGGCTCGAACTCACGGACCGCGAGATCATGACCTGAGCCGAAGTCGGCCGCTTAACTGACTGAGCCACCCAGGCGGCCCTTAGCATCCTTATTTTTATCATTTTACCATGGGCTTCAGATTGTGCTGCCACTGGTCTATGGTCCAGAATTTGGGAACAGTTAACCTATATTATGATGAGTCACATTTAACAAAAATCGAGTATTGAATGTATTCATTTAACTGAGACACTTGGAAAAGAATGGTGAGTATAGAGACAGGAGGCCTTGAAGGACATGATCAGGTTACCAAACTAGGAACTACTCAAAAACATTTTTTTAAAATTTCTCTTCATGTTTATTTATTTTTGAGACAGAGACAGAGCATGAATGGGGGAGGGTCAGAGAGAGGGGGAGACACAGAATCCGAAGCAGGCTCCAGGCTCTGAGCTGTCGGCACAGAGCCCGACGCGGGGCTCAACCTCATAGACTGTGAGATCATGACCTGAGCCGAAGTCGAACACTTAACTGACTGAGCCACCCAGGCACCCCTCGAAAACATTTTTAAGGAAAAGCTAAAACAGTTTCAGAAATTAGCATGATTAGGAAATTGATATTCTTTTAATATCCCCGTATTTTTATTGCATAAGAAAAGCTCACTTTTATTGTGTTATTTGCCACACACTAAGCGCTTGGGGCATGGATTATCTAACAATCCTATGAGGTAGATGATACTGCCAGTGAAATTATTTTGGTTGGATACATTTTTTTTTCTAAATTTGTGAGATTACCAACTTCACTACAGAATTATAAATCTTGAGTGACCATTACACAAATGCTCTGGTGACCTTTTAATAAAAGCGATCAAAATGAATATGGAATAAGGTTATTCCAAGTCATATGAAAACTTGCGGACCTGGCACCTGCCACAGCTTTAGTACTGTTACCCCTTCCATCTCTCTAGCTTCCAGCCTTTTTAGTTACGATTCAAATTCACTCAGTAATCATTCAGTTATGAGCGACTAATACGGGCACGACAGATTTTAGGTATCGAGGGGTTAAAAATATAGGGTTTCTGTTTTCAAGGAGTTCGGTGACCCAGTTAGGTACAGAAGACATGGATATGAAAGAAAAGCTCGTGGTTTTAAGGCAAAATGGTGCCAGCTGAGACGTAGAGAATCGGGGTCTGCAAACAATGACCCGAGAGCCAGATTTGCACCACTACCGGTTTATGAGCTAAGAATGGTTTTTATATTTGAAAAATTGCAAAGCAAAAGACAAGGAAGAAGAACACGCAGTGGACCGTATGGCCCATAAAGCCTAAAATATTTACTCTCTGCCACGTGACACAAGTTTGCGAACCTTTGGTATACGAGAAGAGCACCCTCAGGAGACCGTGTCTAAAGTGTATTTGGAGGACTTGCGTGGTCTGGGCAACCTCACAGAGAAGCGAGAGGTATTGGACTTTCATTTAAACTGGTAGGGAAGAGAAAGGTCTCTCTGAAGGTGTGTGAAGTGCGAATTCTACAGACTATCATGGAGATTACCCAAAGGCTTTGGTTGGCCTTTGTTGTCTGTCGGTCACGTCTCTTTGGGAAGATTATTGGGGGGTTTTTTGTTGTTTTGTTTGGTTTTACTTTATTGTTTTTCTTCTCTTGCATGTTTCATACTTGTGCTTTCCCTTCCTATGAAATGGTTGAAGTCCGTACTCCTTGTCCCATTGTTTCTGGCCTTGTACAGTCTGGTCTTAAGCTTTCTAACCTTGTATACACCTACTGAATACAATGACATTGAAAAAGAAATGGCATGTGTACGTTAAATGGTGATACTAAAAAGAAATCGTTTTAACAAAAGGACGAGACCTAAAGATTCTTTAGAGTAGAGGTCAGCAAACTTTTTGTATAAGGAGCTAAATATAAATAGCACATGTGTTCAGCTTTGCAGACCAGCTACTCACGTCTGCTGTTGTAACAGGAAAGCAGCCATCCACGTTTGTAAAGGTATGTGTGAGGGAGCATAACTGTATTCCAACAAAACTGTTTACAAAACCAAGTGGCTGGGTGGGTTTGGCCCTTAGACCAGAGTTTGTCTTCCTCCTGCGATAGGGTATTTCTAGGTGCTTAGAAGTACTGTACTTTGAACATCAGTAGCACTGATAGTCTTTTAAAAATTGTTGATAAAATGAGCACACATAGTGAAAATTCGACAATACAAAAGGTTCATAGTGAAAAGCGAATCGTCCAGCTTTGAGCTCTGCTGCACTGGCTCCCCTCTGTAGGACAATCCCAACTACGAGTTTCTTGCCCATCTTTTCAAAGTTAACTCTACATATAAGAAAAACACGTATTAATAAAAATGGTATCATACAGAAAATACATTGTTCTGTATCTTTATTCGCATGATCACACACACAAGGACACTACTTTGCTAATATAAAATACCATATGTTAAGTTGTTTCCATTTTTCAAGATGTCTCAAAGATCTGTGCCTCTTTCTTGGGTCATATTACACTTTATAAAAAGTGCAAGAAAGAGTAGAGAAGTGTATCTGATCTTTTTATTCCCTGTTCCCAAATTAAAGTAAAAGTTTTGGTCAGTATCAAAGCTAATTTCTCTCGCTTCCTGTTTAAAGAGTTCTCTCATCTTCTTTTTTTTTTTTAATCTTTTTTTCAAAATTTTTTTTGAATGTTTATTTATTTTTGAGAGAGAGAGAGACAGAGCATGAGCAGGGGAGGGGCAGAGAGAGAGGGAGACACAGAATCCAAAGTAGGCTCCAGGCTCCGAGCTGTCAGCCCAGAGCCCGACGCGGGGCTCGAACCCACGGATCATGAGATCATGACCTGAGCCGAAGTCAGACGCTCAACCAACTGAGCCACCCAGGCGCCCCTGATCTTCTGATTTAGTAGTCATGGGAGCTGATCTGGAGAAGAGCATAAAGAGGAATCCCCTATGAAGGCAGAAGGAGGAGGAAAGGACAGTAGCATTCATAATGTAAATAACTTTTCACTACTCAGCGACTCGCAGCTTATTCCCTATAACACCTGCAGTCATGCCAAACATATAGCAGGCATATCACGTTGGAGAAAGTTGTTGACTTGAATTAAATCTGTCGTTTGCAGCTGTCTGGACTTGGAGCAGTGTTCTCTTAAGGTCTTGGAGCCTGAAGGAAGCCCAAGCCTATGTTTACTGAAGCTAATGGGTGAGAAAGGTTGTACGGTCACAGAACTGAGTGACTTCCTGCAGGCTATGGAGCACACCGAAGTTCTTCTGCTTCTCAGCCCCCCAGGTAGGTTCTTCTCCTAGCGTATTCTCCAGGAGTTTGTGGAGGCAGACTTAGAGGAAAATATCTCATTTGACAATGAATTGTGTTAAATGGTTTTGGAAAATGTAAACGTTTGGAGCCTCATTTTCTCCCCCAGGTTGAGACTAAAGAACACACAAAAAGCAAATATAACACAGAAACACCGATTTGATTGTGGTTCAAAAACATCAACTAGATAGAAGACATTTTGGGGACAAGTAAAACAATTTGGATTTAACATGCATGTGAGATATTAGGGAATCATCATGTGATAATGGCGGTGTAGTTCTGTAGAAGAATGTCTTTATTCCAAGGAGATGCATGCTAACGTATTTAGAGGATGGGGCGCCTGGCTGGCTTAGTTGGTAGAGATGAGACTCTTGATCTCAGGGTTCAAGCCCCACGTTGGGTGTGGAGCCTACTTAAAAAAAATTGTGACGTATTTAGGGGTAAGATTTCTGTAATTTATGTTGAAATAGTGCAGCCAAGGCTAAGTCAGTAGAGGCTGTGACTCTTGATTTTGGAATCACGAGTTCAAGCCCCACATTGGAGGTAGAGATTATTTAAAAAAAAAAAAAAAACAAAAAAAAAACAAGAAAGAGATAGTGCAGCCAAAAAAATAAATAAATACGTATTTATTGATATGCGTGTATGTATATGAGGGAGATAAAGCAAATATGACAGATGTTTAGTGTTTAAGTATTTTGTTAACATGATGCGTTTGAATTGTTGATCGACTCATCCATGGTTTTTTTTTTCCTGAATATACCAATATTGAGTGAGACTGCTTCCTTCCAGGGTCAGGTGTGAGGAATAGGAAAAGCCCCCCCCTCCCCTACAACTACACATGGAGTCGGTCCTGGGCAGGCAAGTCAGGCAGGAGAGACCACGTGATCTAAGTCACCTGATGGCAGCGGCACTGCGGACCTTCCTTCCCAGGGGTCCAGTTTGCCATTACGGGTCCCACTAGAAGCAGAGAAACCGGTAGAAGATTAGTAGGGCCATGGGTTAAGGACTTGTGCTCTCTGTTTACGTGGTCTTGACATATGCAGTTTTTACTACGTAGCCAGGTTACTTGTGAAAATATTTTTAACTTAACACAATTCAGATCTTACTGTTTACTTAGTTCTGAGGTTCGGGAATTGGGGACACACGGCAGTGGTAGTTCTGTTTACCAGAAACCCCAACTCAGCTCGGCGTAATAAAGGGAATAAATTCTCACTGAAAAGTCTTGAAGCAGGTTGGGCTTCAAGAGAGGCCAGAGACAGTGTTTTCAAGGAATCGGTTTGTTTTCATCTTTGCCCTTCCTTTCTTGTTATTGGCTTCCTTCCAAGAGTGACTTTCTGCATAGTTGCAGGGTGCCTACTGATTGTTCCTTGCACTCATCTGTGTCCCGGCAGCAATCACAAGATTGATTCTAGTTAACTCCTTTTGATGACATGCCTGTTCCTCCCAGGAGGGATGGGGCGGAAATAACCCCTGCTAATGCAGCCCGCATCTCAGTGACATTGTCTGTCACCAGTGGGTGAACTTCTTCGTGAGGCGACATTTGTTAACTTTTATATCCCCTGTGCCTTGACTAGGACTCAGACGTTGTGACGATTGAAATCTGCCAGTCTGGGGCACTCAGTTAGCTTCCAAGTTCTCGTACTTGATACAATACCATAGCGGGGCCTCCGAAAACGCAAGAAACCTCTCCAGGAAGTAAATACAACTTTTAGATCTCGTTATCTTTTTCAATAATCACACTTAATTTCTCTGACTCTTGGTTGCCAAGTCTGTAAAATGAGAGTAAGTGTTCTCTCCCTGGCGGACCTGCAAGAGTGGTGTGGAATAATGTCGCCTCGAGCTGCCTCCCCACCACCACAGAGGCCTCCCATCTCGTGACTTCTGCTGGATCACTGGCCTGAGATCTCGGGTTTCCGAGTTTTTGAAGTTTCCATGCGTGAAGCTGGGCTTTACTGAACTTGAGTCACATATTTATTTATGTGTAACGATCTGCCCGAAATTTTTTTACAATATTTTAGATTTTGACTTTTGACAACCCAGCAGGGAATGCAGAGCCAACCTGACAAGCATCAGTTGTCTCCCCTGCTTTTGACAGGTCCGTTTCTGCTCTCTGTGTTTTTCTCCAAATGGTAGGATTAGCACATTACTAGGAGTGTTCCTCTGTGCAGATCATTCTGATATTTGGCCTACAAGCTTTTTGAGAGTTATCCCCTGGGACTTTCTTGCATTTGAGGGGAGAACAGGCAAAGGAAAGCAGTTTCTATGTTAACATTTTTATGTTAACACTTGTGCACTGTTTCTGTGAAGTTTTATGTCATATTAGCCGTATAGTATCCATTGGGAATCAGCTGTTACTTGAATATTAAGTATTGATTTAAGAGGACATATTTTAGGATCTGAATAATACTCAATAATTTCAGGAAGAAATAACTTATTGTTAGCTTTCTATGTACATTTTACGTGAATAATCTAAAACTATATTTGCAGGGGCGCCTGGGTGGCTCAGTCGGTTGAGCGTCCGACTTCGGCTCAGGTCATGATCTCACAGCTCGTGAGTTCGAGCCCTGCGTCGGGCTGTGCTGACAGCTCGGAGCCTGCAGCCTGCTTCAGATTCTGTGCCTCCCTGTCTCTCTGCCCCAACCCACTCGCATTCTGTCTCTGTCTCTCTCAAAAATAAATAAACATTAAAAAAAATTTTTTTTAAATAAGTAGAAAATAAAACTATATTTGCAGATACCAGAATAAAGAAATGTAAGAATTACAGAGAGGGGCGCCTGGGCGGTTCAGTTAGTTGAGCGTCCAGCTCTTGGTTTTAGCTCAGGTCATGATCTCACAGCTTGTGAGATCGAGCTCCGCATCAGGCTCCACGCTGACAGCACGGAGCCTGCTTGGGATTCTCTCTCTCCCTCTCTCTCTCCCTCTTCTCCCCACCCCCAAATAAATAAATTTTTAAAAAAATAATTATAGAGACAGTTTTAGTATTTTAATAAGGATATTGAGAATAAAAAATATTGTAATTAAGAAGGAAAGCTTTGATACAATCCACTTAATTGGGGATTTTACTCATTCGTTCAGTAAACAGTGTATCGTATGATACTGTGCACCAGTACCTTTACCATTCCAGGCGTTGTACTTGGTGCTGTGATTCACAGATAATTAAAACCAAAGTTCTTGCCTAGGAAAGGTTCATAGTCTAACAGGAAAAACAAAGCTGTCAATGATCACGTCCTCCACAGTTGTAAAAACAAGTGCGTATAGAGCAAGTCTTATCTGATCTTCAGTTTTTCCTTTTCAGTGTATTCCTGTATCTTGGTGAAAAAACAAAATAAATAGATCCTCGTATTTTCTCTCTTTTCTGTGGTAAGGTAGTTTCTTACTACCACAGAAAGTCCAATGACTTGTCTCCATAGAGAAGTCTGCTTTTGGCGAGTAGGGTGACTTCTGTCCAAGATGCTTTGAACCTCTGAACAGACCTTTCAGACCTAAATGCAGAAATAAGAGGAAGCTTTAGGTTCCTTTGAGTCTTATTTTGCCACATTCCATTCCAGTTTGTGAACTGACAGCCAGAGATAGCCATAGGAGAGGGCTGTAATAAGGAGTTTCTCTCTTTTTCTGAGAAGCTGGGTTTCTTTTACGTATTTGTTTTGGTAGCCAAGAAGTAGCTGGGGCAGACGTCCCCCTGCCTCTAACTGGAACGATCCCTTGACTAGGAGCCAAGCTCAACGGCCCCTCACTGAGCATGGGGTAGAAGCCAAGGGTAACTCACCCCTAACTTCGTGCTCTCCATGGGCTCTGACACCTAGTACATTTTCTGAAGGAGCCCCATAGGATTGAAGTTTACCCTCTTCTGCTTTGTTTCTAATTGGGCTTTTTTTTTTTTTTTTCTCTCTAACTGGGCTTTTTCACAGCACGTGGATTGGCTAGCTGCTCCCCACTCCCAGTTTACCTGGCCTGTCCCTTATGTTAGAAAAATTGCATACGGTTTTTATGTGTGGATGGTGCCCGTCCCCATTTCCCAGCACTCATTGCTTCCCTATTTTATTCCCTTGCTCATCTCACTGGGAACTGGAGGGGAGTGGGAGCGTTGAGTGGGTGCTGAGATTGTTTGAACCATAGCTCCCATAATGGTTTTTTAGACCATTTTTTTAGACCTTTATTTTCTCATTAAAGGACCCAAAACCCTGACTCCAAGGGACCAGTATTGGCATCTGTATCCTTTGCAAATACTGAACCTAGATGTGCAGTTGAAGATGTGTGTGTCTTCTGTTGTAAGCGAAAACATGTTGAGTAGATTTATAGGCCCCATCAGTTATGCAGTTCTGTAGATCACAAAATGGCTGCCAAGGAAGTGATGCCCTGACCCAGAATTTGTTAAGCAGAGCCTCGACGATAGGGGATGGTTAGAGAGAACGAACGTTGTCTACATGGGTTTCATCAGATGAATCCCAGATTTCACTCTCTGTACGTATCGGACAGCTCTGGCTGAGATCTCTTCAGTGGCGTCTTTTCCATTTGGCCCACATCTTTTTTAGTTCACATCACTTCACTTTTTTTTTTTAAATGCCTTTTAGCACACTTAACTGTTATGTTTCTGATACCAAAATTTTATGTTTTATTATTCTTACTGTCTTTAAGACAGGAGCCAAGGTGGTTGACTATTATTCACTCATTTGCAAAATACCTTTAGTTCAGAATCATCTTCTCTTTATAGTTCTGTGAAGGAACAGAACTGTGCTGTTACGAACATTTAAATTTTAAATGTGAGCACGTATTTATGTGGGAAGTAAGATTTCCAGTGGTTATCACTTAGCCAGAGTCACAGTTATTGACAAAAGTAGATTAAAGCCCAGGTCTGCTGACCTCAACCTGGACTCAGTGTCATTTCTCTCATGGCTAGGAAATTTCTGTGCTATTTGAGAAGCTTGGTGATGAATTATTACCCCAGTTGCCACTTTGACCCATGGACGGCAATTTTCTGTCCTTGCCTAAGTAAAAAACACTGCTACTACATCTCATAAGGGACTTTCCGTGTTTCGGGAGTGACCGAAATTTCTGAAAGGAAAATACCAAGAAGCAAAAAGAGGCGACAGCGGTATGGATGGGAATAAAGATAAGGGAGAAGGGTAGAAAGGTAGAAAGGCAGTGGTGAGGTCTGAAAGAATGTGTGTCTGTGCCGAGGTTTCCAGGGTCAGTGGCCGATGTGGGAGAAGAAGGGGTATGATGAGGGGACGAGGTTTAGCCAGCGTAGGTGCAAATGTACCCTGACTTGTAAGGGGGACATATATGGACTTGCTGTGGTTGTGTTGGGGGGAGGTCAGTGGAGGAAGAGAAATGGGATTTATTCTGGGATAATACGAGGAGGCACTTTTCAATGATAGCTTAGAAATTCTTAGAATAACTTGGAGGAAGAGTTTTGGATAGAAGCTGATGGAAAGAAATTTTTGGTTCATGGTCTCTGAAAACAGACGGATTGTAGTGTATACAGTACTTGTAGAAGTTCCCGGAACAGCTGTTTGTAAATTGCATCAGTATTTAAATGCATCTCAAGAGACACTAGCCTAAAGGGAAGCTATCGTGAATCTTCCTGTCACCATAGGGAATCACCCTAATTGATGTTTTGCAATTCCAGCAGGGTTTTGAGTTTTCTTGGTCAGTATCACGAATCTGTGATCTACACAGGTTTGTGTTGAATGCACGATCCCCGTGTTCCATCGTACCTGGTTCAGACTCTTCCCGGCTTACAGGAAATCAAGTAACCTCTTTGACTTCTTTGCAGATGTTATCTGAAAATAGACTTGTTTGCCAGGAAGCTGTGTATTCGCGCTTTCAAATAGAACTTTCATTTGTTTGCCGTGGTACACCCTGCGTAGCCCTATGCCATCTTCCCTCCTTACCTTTGTTCAGCACCTTCTGACTAGTGGGCGCTGCGCGAGGGTGGTTACAGGTTGACCATGGTTCCCTGCCGCACAACACTACGTGGGAGGAAGGAAATTTGTGTGGTTAAGGCATGGGAGGTATTGTGACTTCTTGTCTTTACTACTCACCAAGGGCAGTTTCCAGATCACGTGGTGCCTTTCAGTTCTCAGTCTTTGAAGCATGAAGTAATAAATACATGTCTTTATTTGCTTTGCTTGTTGAAGACTAGACTACTGAAACTGGTGGGACAGGACAGATGTATAAGCTGAGTTTGAGTGTACATTAAAAATCATTTAGTCTTATCTCCCACACGAAGGAAGGATACCCTTTTAGGACATCCTGACCCTATGGGCCCTTTGTCCGTTTAGAGTCATTCATTTCTTTGCAAGACACTATAGGGAGAAAGCCCTTTAATTTACATCACTCTTCTCTCTTTGTATAATAGGAGAGAATATTTGCCGTGGTAGATTTATGAGCACTGCCTGGCGCTCTCACGAGGCAGACGATTAACACAGGAGGTGCGCTAAGGAGGGGCGCCTGGCTGGCTCAGCCAGTGCAGCATGCGACTCGATCCCAGGGTCGTGAGTTCAAGCCCCACTTTGGGTGTGGAGATGACCTAAAAATAAAATATTAAAAAAAAACCGAAGTTGGGGGGATACCTGGGTGGCTCAGTCAGTTAAGCGTCCGGCTCTTGATTTCAGCTCAGGCACGATCTCACGGTTCATGGGATTGGACCTGTGTTGGGCTCTGCGTGACAGCACAGGGCCTGCTTGGGATTCTCTCTCCCCCTCGCTCTCTGCTCCTCCCCTGCTTTGGCACATGCTTGCTCTCTCTCTCTCTCTCTCTCTCTCTTTCTCAAAATAAACAAAATGTTAAAAGTGAAAAAGAACCACTGGAAAATAACTATGGATGTGTTAATTAAGTCAGTGTGGTAATCACTTCACAATGTGTATGTATATTAAATTATCACGTCGTACACCCTAAGTTTATACACATTTCATTCGTCAGGTGTACCTTCATAAAGGCAAAGAAAAAAAAAAAAGAATCACCGGGTTAACAAAAGCATGGGGATTTTAAAGCCCAAGAAAACCTAGGTTGCATTCTGGTTCTGCCATTTTACAATGGAAAAACAATTAGTCTCAGAGGTTAAATACTATACTCAAGGTAATTTGGATGACTTTGCAAATAACTCCATTTTCTTCATTGTAACGTAGGTGTAATCAATATCTAACTCATATGGTTCTTGTGAGGGTTAGAGATCAAAACGCCTGGCACGTATAAAGCAGTCAGTAGTTTTTATTGTGACGGTGATACGTGTTCATTCAACAAATACGTGTTGAACACTCAACTGTTTTCACCATAAGCCAGGCACTATTCCAGATGTTGGGTAAACTGGTGACGAAGACAAACGAGATCCTTATTGTCCTGAAGCTTCTGTTTCAGTAGGTGAGACAACCAAACAGGGATTTCAGTTGGTTCGTGCAGTGAAGCCCACAAAGTGGGGTGAGTATAATAGAGAAGGTGGGGGTGGGGGATAGCTAGTTTAGAGACATTTCCCAGCGAAGCCAGAGACCCAGCAGGTGATGAGAAAGAAAGTGCCTGCCGTGAAGCAACAGGGGGCTGGAGGGGAAATCCAGCAGAGGACTAGTAAGTGGAAAGGTAGAAAATAGCTGGCTTCTGAAAAGAGGGGCTGGTGTGGCTGGAACCAGGAGAGTAGGAGGGGACGAGGTTAGAGGCATCGGTTTATGTAGGACCTTGAGACCATGATGAGGGGTTTGAATTTTATTCTAAGTACAGTATGAGGTCAGTTGAGGGTTTTAATCAGAGGAATGATATGGATTGATTTATGTTTTAAAAAGGCATTTTGGGGGCGCCCGGGTGGCTTAGCTGCCTAAGCGTCCGACTCTTGATTTTGGCTCGGGTCATGGCCTCGTTGTTTGTGGGTTCAAACCCTGCACCGGGCTCTGTGCTGATGGCACAGAACCTGCTTGGGATTCTGTGTCTCCCTCTCTCTGCTCCTCCCCTGCTCGTGCTCGCTCGCTCTCTCTCTCTCTCTCTCTCTCTCTCAAAATAAATAAAAATTAAAAATTTAAAAAAATAAATAAAAAATAAAATTGGGGGCGCCTGGGTGGCTCAGTCAGTTAGACGTCCGACTTCAGCCCAGGTCACGATCTCGCGGTCCGTGAGTTCGAGCCCCGCGTCGGGCTCTGGGCTGATGGCTCGGAGCCTGGAGCCTGCTTCCGATTCTGTGTCTCCCTCTCTCTCTGCCCCTCCCCCATTCATGCTCTGTCTCTCTCTGTCTCAAAAATAAATAAACGTTTAAAAAAAAATTAAAAAAAAAGACATTTGGGCTGCTGGTTGGAAGCAAGGAAACCAGTCTACAGGCTCTAATAGGATTCCATCAGCATCTGATGGTGGCTTGGGTTACGATCATGGCGTTGAAGATGAGGAGACGTGGAAAAGCGCGACCGACAGGACTTGCAGAGAAATTACTTGCGAAGAATGAGGGGTTCGGGAGGACTGCTCTAAGTTTTCGCCCTGAGGAACCGGATGGAAGGGTCGGCTGGGATGGAGGACGGCAGGGCCTCATGCAGGAGTAGACCTTGTTCAAAAAGGATTTGGGACTCGTCAAGTTGGAGGTGGCTAGAAGACCCACATTTTAAAGCCCGTTTGGCCACAAGCCCTGTGTTTTTCCGATTTATATTTGTTCCCTTCTTTTGTTGTTACAACTTTTTTTTCTTTCTTATCACACATAAACCTTGAAAATCAGAATCTTTGTATCTTGAAGTTGTGACATAAGCCTTTCCTGGCCAAAGACTCGCATCGGGAGTGTTAAATGCAGTGCTGTGAGTTGGCCGCCGAAGTGAGTGCATTCATCCCATTTTCTGTCTTCAACATGTATTTTCCAACCAACACATGAGACAGATTTCAGAAGAACTCTGTTCCTTCTTCCGTACGGTGCTAACATAAAGAATTAACGAATGGGAAAGTTCTCCCTTGGCAAAGGTTTCAAATTCTTTTTTGAGAGGATGTGCTCTCTTTACTAAAGATTTTCCAGGGTTTCTCCAGACCCTCAATTGTAATAATTGTGCGATCAATATTTATTTTGGATTTTGGTTTTATTTGGTATCTTTCTGGAATGCTTTTCACTTACCCATTTTACCTTATTTACTATTTTTGTTCTGGAAAGTTTAGTATCTTTGATGTATTAAGACTGCTTTTATTTGGACTCACTCCTCTTCAGTTGTAATCTTGTTTTGTTCCTTTGGATTGGTGGGTTACAGAGGAAAAACCTGTTATCAGATCATATGCAGGATAGATGAGGAAAGAAAATAAAACTAGGTACAGAGAATTACATTTTACAAGTTTTTTTTTTTTTATTTAAACCCAAATTAGTTAACATATTTACAAGTTTTAATGACCTTTCCTTCTTCCTTCCTAAAAGCCAGCTAACCCACTTTTCCGTATTATAACCTTGGCAAATGTAAAATTTCCTAGCTTTGGTTTCTTTTGTATCGGTCATGTGTTGCTGCATAACAAATTACCCCCAAGTCCCAAGCTTAATACAAGCAGCATTTATTACTTCACACAGTTTCTGAGAATAGGAACCTGGAAATGGCTTGGCTGGGTGGCCTTGGCTCCAGCTTCGGCCTCTGCCGAGGTGGGAGTCCAGCTGTTAGGCAGGGCTGCAGCCGTCTGGTTTGACTGGGGTTGGATAGTTCTCAGGTCGTTCACTTACAGGGCCTTCGGCAGGAGTCCCAGCTGTCTTTCCTTATCACTCGGGCCTCCCACCGGGCTGCCTGAACATCCCCATGTCAGGGCAGCTGGCTTTCCCAGAAAGAGTAACTGAGAGGGAGGCGGGATGGAGGGCATAACATTATTGACTTAGGATCGTCTTTAAAGCTTTCCAAGTGTCGATGCTGAAAGTCCTTTCTCAGATAAGAAATGCCCGTATCCCATATTTCAGATTTATATCCTGCTGTTCTGTTTCCGTGCCTTTGTGTGTGCAGAATAGTTTCACTTTAATGCCAAGTCATAACATTAAATTCAGATGTCTTTTGGAGACGTTCTCAATGGCCAACACTCGTCTTATCGTAACAGTGCCCCTAACTCAGTTGAAGTGCCAGCCGTATGAGCGTTTCTGACCAGGTGTTTGACAAGCCAGCACTGAGAACTGCATCATGAGTGCTGTCTAGCAGACATCTGTTTAGAAGGTGCATCCTGATTCCAGAGGTGTTAGAATGCAGAAAAAAGTTTTCTAAGAATTGAAGAAACAGGGCAAACAGTTTTCTCCTCCAGTCATGGGAAGTACAGTAGATCAAAGTCTTCTGGGGATGAGTTTCTTTCCTCTTGGTTTTACAAAGCCTGGAGCCGACAGATGCCTAGTCTGACGGGGAAGGACACACGAACGGGCAGTTTGCAACTGGAATGAATGTGCAAGTTATTTCCACGATACTTTTTTCTTTTAATTTGGTTTCAGAAACATAAACAAGGAAAACCTCTCTACCGTAACTTAGTTAACTTTTTTTTTCTTTCCGTCTTCCTTTCTTTCTTTTCTTTCTTCCTTTCTTTCTTTCTTCCTTCCTTCCTTTCTTTTTTTTTTTTTTTTTAAGGAATAAAGATCACCGTAAACCCAGAATCAAAGGCAGTCTTGGCTGGACAGTTTGTGAAACTGTGTTGCCGGGCAACTGGACATCCCTTTGTACAATATCAGTGGTTCAAAATGAATAAAGAGGTAACTTTTTAAATGTACTTTACTTTCTCAGTCATAAGAGAGAATGACAGTAAATTAATTAGCATCATTATCCTCAGCGTATGTTTTAGAATTTTGATCTGATAGACAAGGCTGTGTTATTACTGAAGTAGTGAAAAATCATCATTTTGCTAAGACAGTCCCAAAAATTGTCATGTTAAAAAAAGGTGAGCAATAATAAAATCAATTCTTTAGTCACTAAAAATTGTGGAAATTAGGAATCAGAGCAATGTTAACAGACGGTAAATATTGCCAGTACATTCTAACATATCCATACAGAACTTACAACGAATTGTATTCCAGCCAAAGTCTCGCTTTTTTTCTTTTTCTCTCTTTCTTTCTTTTTTTTTTTTTGGAAAATAACTTTATTTTCTTTGAGGGTGTGGACAGATGTCTAGTCTCAGGACTTCGGGAATCGCTTCTTGCTGCCAGCAGCCTTCGCGACTTTGAGCACATCGAAGCACGGTCTTGCTCGAGGGCCGGCGCTGGCCCACTGTGACCGTGCTGCCCATCCGGATCCCCGAAGCAGGGGAACAGGTGCACGGGCGTGTTCTTGTGGCGTTTCTCGAAGCGCTCGTCCTTTCCCCTGCAGCGGAGGAGGTCTCGGTGGATGACAGCAGTCTTCGGCGTCTTCATCCCGGTCACCACACCAGGCAGAATCCACCCTCGGATGGAGACATCGGCACTCAAGGGGCATTTCTTGTCAATACAGGGGCCCTCGGTGGCCTCCTTGGGCATCTTGAAACCCAGGCTGATGTTTTTATAGTTTCGTGGGAGCTTCTCCTTGCCAGTGTCTCCCATCAAGACCCGCTTCTTCTTTTGAAAGATGGTTGGCTGCTTCGGGTGGGCACACTCAGCCTGAGGGTCCGCCATCTTCCCAGCTGCCCGAAGAAAGGCAGCCGAAATCTTTAATTAAGATCTTTCAAAGGTGACATGGAAGGTTAATGGAATGTTATTTTAAACATTCCATGTAACCATTACATCAAAAGATTTAGGCTATTGTGGTAGATTCTGAAGTAAAATTCAGGCTGGTGGAGGGGAGCGTTTATTCCTCTTGTGGAAATATTGTCTCCCTGCACCACCCAATAAGGAATTTAAAATCACGTATTGGAATCCTTTTTTTCTTAAAAGTTCTTTGAGCTCTCTGCCACTGGGCTTTTCCCACCAGTCTGTCCGGCCCGTGCTGTGTCTCACTTTAGTGGGCCTCTCTCCTCTCTTTCCACCTCCCCTCACTCCCTTTCCTCCTAGATTGTACCTTGAAACTCCATATTCTTTTCACCCTGCTAGTCAAATAACTAAGCTTTCTTCCGAATTCAGTGCAAAGTCTACATTTGCAAACCCGAAACTAAGTTAAAGAGCCATTCTGAGATTATCATCTTTCCTTTAATGGGATCATTCTGTGCCTTAGAAGAAATCTGTGGTTTTGTACCATTTTTAATTTCCATCCCTTACGCACAAGTAAGGTTAGAGCAGCCAGACTGTAGTGAGAGATCGCGTGTAGCCTCTGCTGTTAGGCCTCTGTTGGAACCCTGACTAGTTATTAGTCACGTGAATTGCTGTCATCCACGGTTACGAGGATTTAATGGACAGGATGTTTCATACACTAGGCTTTCAAGAAATGGTAACTAAAGTTATTTTTAACAGGGCACCTGGTTGGCTCAGTCAGTTGAGCATCCAGCTTCAACCCTGGTCACGATCTCGCTGTTTCTGGGTTTGAGCCCCAAGTCAGGCTCCGTGCTGACAGCTCAGAGCCTGGAGCCT
This sequence comes from Panthera tigris, assembly GCF_018350195.1. Lineage (NCBI taxonomy): Eukaryota > Metazoa > Chordata > Mammalia > Carnivora > Felidae > Panthera > Panthera tigris. The sequence continues at coordinate 76,805,852 of NC_056671.1, forward strand.
GCTTCAGATTCTAGGTCTCCCTCTCTCTCTGCCCCTCCCCTGCTCACGCTCTGTTTCTCTCTCTCTGAGAAATAAATATTTTTTAAAAATTTTTAATAAAAAATAAAAATAAAGCGATAAATTTTAACATTTTCTCAATTGCAAAGTTGCTTTTATTTTAATAAATGCCTTCTGAAAGAGAAACGACATAAAACTTACAACATTAAGAATATCATTTGTAGGGGCGCCTGGGTAGCTCAGTCGGTTAAGCGTCTGACTTCGCCTTGGGTCATGATCTCATGATTCGTGAGTTCGAACCCCTCATTGGGCTCTCTGCTGTCGGCGCAAAGCCTGCTTGGGATCCTCTCCCTCTCTCTCTCTCTCTCTCTGTCCCTTCCCTGTCCTCTGTAAAATAAATAAACATTAAAAAAAAAAAAAAAAAAAATATATATATATATATATATATATATATATATATATCATTTGTAAAATATGCCCTGGTTTGAGAAAGGTAAAAATGTAGGGGGTGGGGGCGCCTGGGTGGCTTGGTCGGTTAAGCGTCCGACTTCGGCTCAGGTCATGATCTCACGGTTTGTGAGTTCGAGCCCCGCGTCGGGCTCTGTGCTGACAGCTCAGAGCCTGGAGCCTGTTTTGGATTCTGTGTCTCCCTCTTTCTGCTCCTCCCCTGTTCATGCTCTGTCTCTCTCTGTCTCAAAAATAAATAAACGTTAAAAAAAATTTAAAAAAAAAATGTAGGGGGTGGGGAGTACTTCTTAGATTTGAAGAGTTATAATAGATTCTAAAGCCCTCACAAGTCGAGTTGTATTGAACCATTCTTTTTTAAATATCTTTTTTTAAAAAAACGTTTATTCATTTTTGAGAGACAGAGACAGACAGAGCATGAGCGGGAGAGGGGCACAGAGAAAGAGGGAGACACAGACTCTGAAGCAGGCTCCAGGCTCCGAGCTGTCAGCCCAGAGCCGGACAGACGCGGGGCCGAACCCAGGAACCGTGAGATCATGACCTGAGCCGAAGTCAGCCGCTTAACCAACCGAGCCTCCCGGGCACCCCTTGTTGAACCATTCTTATGTTCATGAGGCTATTTTAAGAGCTATTCCTTTTTATTTTTATTCTTTTGAGCTTTTTTATTCTGAGAGAGAAAGAGAGCGTGCTCACACAAGCAGGGAGAGCGGGAGAGGGAGAATCCCAAGCAGGCTCCATCCACACTGTCAGTTTAGAGACCGATGCAGGGCTTGAACCCACAAACAGCGAGATCATGACCTGAGCCGAAATTAAGAGACACTTAACTGACCCAGCCACCCAGGAGCCCCTTACGAGCTGTTCATTTAACAGATACCTGATGAGCACCTGTTTCGTGCCAGGCCAGGATCTCAGGCCATGATGATGAAGCACTGACACGCAGGGTCCTGCCCCCCCCCCGCCCCCCCAGTGGAGAGAGACAGTGAACAAATAAGAGAGTTCTTTGAGCTCAGAACCGTGAGGAAAATAAACATGGTGATATAAAGTGAGATGCACTGAAAGTCTTAAGCAGGAGAAATAACATGATGGGATTTACGTTTTTAAAACACAAGGCCCCTGCTTGGAGAGGAGCAAGAGGCCCAGTTAGCCGGCGCCCGAGCTGGCCTGGGCATGGTGGCAGCGTGGCTAGAGTGAGGCCGTGCAGCGGGAGCAAAGCGCCCAGGCCAGGTTACTTTAGAGGCAGAGTTTGACCAGCCCCGATGGAAGAAAAAGGAAGGGAGATCAAGGGTCACCCCTGGATTGGTGACTGAAGCATCTGGGGACGTGTTCTATACTGAGGTATTGAAGGTTGGGAGAGAACTAGACTTAGGGAGAAAAAGCAAGGGTGTGGTTTTAGATGTGTTAAGTTCGAAATGCCTGTTAGATATCTGCATGAATCAGCTGGGCAGTTTGGACATCTGGAGACACATTGGAAGTTGATGTCACGGAAGAGGACCCAGTAAAGGGACTAAGAAGAAATCTGCAAGAGGGAAGGGAGGACATCCAGCAGAGAGGGATACGAAGCCTCAAGGGGAAAGTATTGTAGGAAGAAAGGGGCAGTTCGCATTCTCGGTGCTGCTGAGAGGAGGGGATGTGGGTTAAGGGAGGTTTGTTGGGGGTGTTTTTATTTATTTAAGATACAAAGTACTAGAGTAGGTTTTTGAGAGTGATGCGATAAAAGAAACAGATGCTAAAGCAGGGAGAAAATCGCCAGGAGCAAGGGAAGAGGCTGGGATTGGCAGAAGAGGAAGAGGTTTTCCTCTACCCTCTTAGGTTCAGCCTCTGGGTGCCTGTGAATTAACTGATGAAGTACAGATTAACAAGAGAAAAAGGTTTTTTTTCCTATGGGAACTTACAAAGGAAGTAGCTCTGTGAATAAGCCAGCAGCTTACATACTTACTTAACAGGGAAAAGGGAAGAGGGAGAAAGACGTGTATGGGAAGAATGAGTGGGTTTCTCTAGGAAATGTGAAGAGGTTTCTAGAAGAAACAGATAAGAAAGTTTGTGATAATATTTCTTCATGCGGGTGCAAGTGGTCTTTCATCATCACAGCCATAAAACTCTTCCTGGAGAGGGGATTTATGGTAGGTTTACTCTTAGTCTCCCTCCCGGATAAAGTCACCCTGAAGGAGGAATTTCCGGTAGCCTCATTTCCCGGAAGTTTTTGCTTTTAGTCAGATAGGGGAGTCGCTGGGAAAGCCGCTTTCTGCAGTCTGTTCATCCCGGACGTCTTCAGCTTGAGCCAGTCTGCCTACCAAGCCTCGCCATGGTGCCAAGTGCAGCCCGCCATCCCAGCTGTCAAATCTTCAGCAAAATGCCCTGGGCCTGGTGCAGGTTCTGAGGGGGTGGGAGTTGAATTCAGTTGGTTGGGGTTTGGAGAGAGAGAGAGATGAACTTACTAAACTACGCTTGCAAGGAATCTAACGTAATGGAATGAGGTACACGACTCAGCTCCTTGGCAACGTGCCGGAGGTGGGTGGCCCTTACAGATTAATGAGTAGAGGGGAAAGAAACCTTAATGTGGTGACCAAAGGCCTGAGGGGAGAGCTTGGGAGACCCTTGGACGGCCATCCTTCTCATCACCGACATGCTTTCCGTAGCCCTTCTCCGCCCAGACCCTGAAAGAAGTGTAGTAGTTAAGGAGTTTGTCCTCTTACGGAATTTTGCAGATGAAAAATTAGGGTCTCAAGGTAAAAAAAAAAACAAAAAACTTGCTTATGTGTATTCGCAGCTAATTTGGCCATAACTGAAATTAATAGCCAGGCCTAACTTTCTGTGTTACTTATACATTTGCCGTTGTAGATTCTTTGAATACTGATGATTTGAACAGTTTTAAATGACAAAATAGACGATTTTCTGTTTGGGGAAGAACTATGGGAGAGAGCTTAACTCTCTGGTTAATGCACTTGTAAAAGAGTGTGGATTTCTAAGACTTTAATCTTCAATTACTCAACATGTTGCTTGGTGGTTGTTTTTTTTTTTTAAGTAAAAAATATTTCAGGACTTGAGAAAAGATACGCTTTTCAAAGCTCCAAGGAAATCAACACATTTTTTGCCCAGCACACTTTATAAGGCGTGTTTTCATGAGTCATTCATTTACATTCTCTTACTGATTCTTTCACAGATTCCGAACGGAAATGCATCCGAACTAATTTTTAACACCGTGCACGTAAAAGATGCAGGCTTTTACGTCTGTCGAGTTAATAACAATTTCACCTTTGAATTCAGCCAGTGGTCACAGCTGGATGTTTGTGATGTCACAGAAGTAACAGGAAACCTCCAGGGTAAGTGACAAATTAAATTGAATACTGGAATGGGAATCGCCTTACTTTATTTCAGATGTTTAATTTCATAGCATCAAAAACAGTACCGGAAGCTCGCATGTGTACTTATCACCAATAGAAGATCACCAGTTGCTAAGATTTTATCTCCTGTGCTTTGATTCCTTCTCGGTGAAGGTTGACATGTATACGCATATATACGTATATGTAGATGCCTTAAGGTGACCTGGAACCTCAGACTGGCCCTGGTGCTGACCTCTGGGAACTTCCTTCTCTTTCTTTCTCCACTGTATATTTTTCTCCCAAACACTCGTATTACTCTGAACATACTGTGTTGTGGAATAAAAGCTCTAGAGTCAATGTTGACATGAAAGGGCGCGTATCGTTCACTGCAGTGAAGTGTTTCAATCAGACTGTTTTTCTAGTCCTTGTCATCTATCTACTTAGTCCAGTAACTGGTATTGATTTAAAAACTCAGTCTGTTCTAAAGAGTCGCCCATCAGATGTTATTTTTCTTATTCACACTCACAGTCAAGAGCCATATTCTTTGTCATTTTGCCAGACCAAAAGAATAGGTGGGAAACAGACTTTGTTACCAGTCTGTCTTCCATTCTTCTGTCTCAATGTAGCTTTTCCTATACCTGAATAAACAATGTCTAAAAATAGTCATGATGAAGACAACTATTTTTGTCTTTCTTGAATATTTCTGTGCATGTAATGAACTTTAATATGTTTAAAAGTGAAATCCTCTGCATGCAGAGGACATTTGAGTCTAGCATGAAGCATGTATGTATGATTTACATGGTGGGATTTTACATTCTTACGTAAGCATGAGACAAAGGCAGTGTGATGGAAAGCCAGACGCTGGCCATGCTGTCTGTTACACTGTGTGTGTTGTGTAGAACAAAAAGCATTGAACAGAGTAAAAGGTGATGTGTGTATATGAGAAAATTAATTATATGATATCATCCCAGTACATTCTTTTGTACATTTTAGTCCTGTTTACTTTCTCTTTGTTTATAAGAGGATGTGAACTGTAGAGTTTCCAGCCAGTTCCCCATATTAGAGAAGAACTAAAAAGAGAGTATAAAAGAAAATAAGAGAAAGAACACTGGTGAATTAAGGTGTCAAAAAAATAAAATAGCCTCGCTGGCCTTATTTGTGAAGCCTAATTGCTTTTAGCATATAGAGGTATTTTTTCCCATTTTCTTTGTATCAAATTTGTATTAAACCTAAATATCTTTCTCGATGGCGATGTTTGTGACCGAGCCAGTAGACTCCCACGGTGTGCTTTTTTGGGTTCCGCCCCTCCCCCTGATTTTGTCAGAGTCTTCACCTTTTTTGAATTAAACTGTTTTAGAAAAATGAAAAAAAAATAAAGTTAAGTACATGAAATCCTATTCGTTCAGCAAAGACATCACCTGCCGTGTGTGAGACACCAACTTTCAGGACAGAGACTTGGGGCTGTGTTAACACTGGTAAGACCTCCTTCCTCGAGGACCTTAGAGCAACATGAGCGTTCAAAAAATAACGCTCTCTAGTGCCTACCTCAGGAAGAAATGCTAGTGATAGTCCATTCATATTTATTCCATGCTGATAACAAAACCCCTCCTTTTAATAAGCTAAACAGTAGAATGTAGCACTTTCTGTTTGAAATATGAATATCACTCAAGGTGTTAATAAGTCATTTGCCCCCACCAAAAAGATTCTGTGGCCAAACACATGTGAAAACCACTTGAACGATTTTCCCTTCTTGAATACACAAAGCATACTAATGACTAAAGCTCTGAGAAGTCCTGCAATAAAAAATCTGTGTAACTGTATTTAACCCAGAATTTTCCAAACTTACTTGTCTACAGCATCCTGTTTTTTCTAGTTTTTTAAAAAGTTTTTATTTATTTTTGAGAGGGAGACCGAGAGAGAGCAGGGGAGGGGCAGAGAGAGAGAGGAACAGAGAGAGAATCCCAAGCAGGCTTCGCAGTGTCAGTACAGAGCCCGATGCGGGACTCAAACTCACAGACTGTGAGGTCATGACCTGAGCCGAAACCAAGAGTTGGGCGCTTAACCCGCTGAGCCACCCCAGCGCCCCTCTACAGCATCCTTTTATCCACAGAACATCTCTTAGTATTTCTAGAAGTGCCACAGTTTTATGAAACAGAGTTTGGGGAGAGGCTAGTAAGGGTTACAAAAAAATTAACTTGAAAACACTTTTTTTTTTTTTTTGCAGTTAAAGGGAAAAAAGTATTGTTAACCTGGAGATTTTATTTATGTTCAGTGATATTTTTCTTTTGATTTCAGGGAGTTTGGATGGCATCTCTGAATCCAAGTTGCAAATCTGCGTTGAACCAAGGTCCCAAAAGCTGATGCCTGGCAGCACGTTGCTTTTACAGTGTGTGGCTGTTGGAAGCCCTATTCCTCACTACCAGTGGTTCAAAAATGAGTCACCATTAATACATGAGACAAAAAAGCTATACATGGTAGGAAGTTGGTTATTTGCGTATTTTGTGTGTTGATATAGAAAATAAATAGCATAATTAAAAATTAAGACAGACATTAAAATTCATATCCTTTGGGGAGTTTTCACGTTTTCCTTGTTTTCTTTTCAAGTCCCTTGTTGTTCAATATTAACTGATTCTTCTATTTTTAACAGTACGGGAACACAACACTAGCCCACATCTAAGGGCTTATACTAAAATGTCAGATAGTATTGTGCCTAACTCACCATTATTAGAGTCACTAATATTTGCCTGCCAATATTTAACCTCATAAATGGAAATGATGTAAGACTATCTAAAGTCCTCTGAGATGTTATAGGTTTTTTTTCCTGACTTCAAAATAACTTTTTCTCCAAGCCAATTTAGATTAAAATTGAAAAAGGAAATGTGTGTGTGTTCTGATATTGAAAATAGGTGCCTTATGTGGATCTGGAACACCAAGGGACCTACTGGTGTCACGTATATAACGATCGAGACAGTCAAGATAGCAAGAAGGTAGAAGTCATCATAGGTAAGCAGTCTTACTCAGTGTTCTCACGAATGGAGTACAAAACAAATTATTTAAAATGAAACATGTAAGCCCCGGAAATTCTACTTTCTACCTCATTCTATTTAATGGTGTGTTAAGTCTCAGGAGTTACGTTGTTTATACAGAAATGCGAGAGAATACTTACTTCACAATCATAAACGTTTGTGGGGAAAAAAGTATTCTTTAACAACTTTAGTTATCAAAATCTTGATTTAAGTGGGCAGAGAGTCTCAATAGCACGCCTTTTTAAAACGGAGCACTACAGACCTAGAAAGGAAAGAATGATTACCAACCAACAATCCACATTATGAAGTTCGTAATTTGGGAGTTGTTCTGTTCAGGCTTACTGCATTTATAGTGAGGTCGTCCACAGTAGGAGATGTCGATGCACATGTTGGTTTGCCAACATATTTGTATGATATTTATTTCTCTGTTTACCTGATGGCTGCCCTTCCTGAGAGCATGAATTACACTGTATTCACATTTGTTTTCTCTGGAACAAGGAAGAACAGATGCAGTGGAGTGCACTGAAGGTAGCGTAATCCTTTGGTTTGAACCCGAATACCCTGCATGCTGGTTCCTCTGGGGAGCGGTGGAGTGCTCTGTCTAGCCTGCTGAGTGCAGCGATGGAAAAAATACTAGCTATAAGAAAGAGATTTCGCTGAACGATACTGTATCTCAGTGTTAAGGTTCGTAAATTGCCAGCGACACTGTCAAGTGGACACACGTAACTAATTTCCAGTTGACCTTCTACCGTAGCGTTACTGCACATCTTCTGAATAGGAAATACTTGCAGTCAATTTTTAATGTTAAGTTTTACCTATAGAGTCTGTTAAAGAGACGGATGGCTGTACTATCACGGATAACCATTTGGATGATCGCAGCCATCCTTTTAGCCACGGCTGCGTGCTGCTCTGATGCGAACGTGCTTTCCGCGAGAGTTTCCCGCGAGAGTTTCAGGACAGGCAGTTTCTTGTGGAGCACATGTTTTGTCCGGTATCTGATATTTGTTTCAATGTAAACAATTTTACGAATGAAGATCCATTTTTGAAGCTACAAGTCTATAGATGAATCCACTGTGTCCTCTTTGTCATAGTTTATAAAGAGAACCGGGCAAGAATTCAACATAAGCTTTTAAGTTGTTTTAATTCTGTGAACCATTGCGTATAAGTTCTAATGAGTAAATTGGAATACTTAAGTTTCCTCCTTCCCTTAGTATATCACATTGTTTCACGAAATTCGATTTGTAGATAGCAAAGTATTTTTTCAATTCCTGCTTTACACTTTTACTTAACCTTGGGCTCCACGCGGGTAAAGTAAAAAAAAAAAAAAAAAAAAATGATGTTAAATCTTCTGGTTCCTGGATTTTCCTGTCTTTCATTTCTCTGTGGTGTCACATTCAAGTGCCGTAATTACTGGTCTTGTCCTAAAGCATCCTTTTGACCAAGAACTCTCTAGCACAAAGGGATCCCAGTCCTGTTGTCCACAGGGGCCTTACATGAGAGAAGTTCTGTGAAGAAATCCTAACAAACTCATCCTCCTCCTCTTACTCCTTTTTTGCCTGGTTGCATGATTTTCTCCACCTTCCTAACGTTGGATATCTCTGAGAACTAACATACACACTAGCACTGCTGTTTGGCTTTAGGGCAATGCATGGAAATCACCGTCCTGCTGGGGTGCTGCTATGGGGTGCCTGTATGATTCCCTGTGGTTTTCACAATGGCAAACATTATTAAATTCTGATTTTCACACAAATCCTCTCAGCACGCTTGGAGATGAAGATCCAACTATGCAACTACTTCAGGAATTTCCAATGGAAAAATTAGATCCAACTTTTCTTTCTCAAAGAGCGTAAAAGTTGAGATGTTTTCTAATTGGCAGATTGACACATACCATTAACAGTGTCCCACTTCGTATCTTTTTTGGTTTTTTTAGCCTGCAGAATATGATGTTACCTATTTCATTTTATGTATTTTGTTAAAGATACTTCATCAGGACGAAAGTGGGGATTGAATAGGTGAAGCTTGGGATTTTTTTTTTTTTTGTCAACATTTATTTTTGAGAGACAGAGAGAGACAGAGCATGAGTCCGGGGCAGAGAGAGAGGGAGACGCAGAATCCAAAGCAGGCTCCAGGCTCCGAGCTGTCAGCACAGAGCCCGACCCGGGGCTCGGACTCACGAAACATGAGATCATGATCTGAGCCAAAGTCGGACACTTAATCGACTGAGCCACCCAGGCGCCCCAAAGCTCAGGATTTTCTCTAGGGCCGTGAAACTATTGTGTATGCCCATCGTAACGGTGAATACTTGCATGTAAGTTTTTAAAACCATTTAGTAGGAGGCCAGAGGAGGGGGAATCCCTGGATGGAATGCAGAATGTAACCAAAGAATCTAAATGTATTACAAACGTAAAGTGAAGAGGGGATGGAAGAACAAGATGCTGACCCAAGTAACTAGAAATGAATGACGTCTGTAAGAGAAGAAGCAAGAGAAATTGTAGAGAGCTCTGTACAATTGATGCAGTGATTATTGATGATACTCTTTAGTTGATTTTACACCAGAGAGAAGAATAAGTTCCTTCATGACATCTTATGAACAATGTAACATTTATAGTTTATTGTTCGTGTTAATTGGCATCTTCATAAGATTTACAAAGGAGAAACAGATGGCTGTAATGTCATGGGTATTTGCTTAGATGATTTTATCTGTCCTTTAGGCAGAGAGTGCAGGTTAATAATTCTGAAACTACTGTACCTCCAAAACACATTACATTGGTCTAACCATGAGAAAAGCATCAACTAATTCAGAGAGGTGCTACAAAGCACCTCACCAGTAATCTTCACAACTGTCAAGGCCATCGAATCAAGGAAAGGCTCAGGAACTGCCACAACAAAGAACCCAGAGGGGCATCAGAAAATGTAATGTGGTGTCCTGAATGGGGTCCTGGAAAAAAAAAGAGAGAGAGAGAGAGAGAGAGAGAGAGAGAGAGAGAGAGAGAGAATATTAGTGGTTCGTTAGTTGTGACGGATACACCTTACTAAACACAAGACGTTAAAATAGGGAAACTCGTGTTTACAGGAACTCTCTTTACTCTCTTCACATTCGTTCTGTAAACCTCAAACTGTTGGACAAGTAAGAGTTTTTTAAAAAAGAAAAAAATCATTTGAGATTGTTTCTTAGTTTCAGGAAGTTTACAGTTGAGGCCACAGACCTATCCCTTGACTCTTTTTTGTCCCGAAGGCCAGAATAGCTAAGCTAAAACTCTGAACACATGAAGGAGTCTGTTCAGCTTTTTGCCATTCAGGGAGCACGGTCATGACTTTGAAGTCCTCGCTGACCCCAGCAGCCTTTCTCTGTGTTCACTGCTTGCGCGCCTCCTCTTGGAAGGTGTTTGGAAAGTTCTAAACTGAACATGCCTGAATAGCTTGAAGCCTACCTCTTTGATTGGTCTGACTGTTTGTGCCACGTGGGCAGTTTGGTTATTTAAAACTAATCTATTTTCTCTTACTTCATTTTAGATGAATTAAATAATCTCGGATGCCCTGGTGAGTAATATAAATGTAAAATGTTAACTTGAACGTAACAACTTAAAGGTACTGTAGATATTCTTTGGCCACAGTGGTACTACTAAACTTTTTTCTTTACTAAAGTAATACAGTGGAGGATTGAAATTGGTACTTCTATGAAGTATAATTTCATGCAAGCGAAAGTATTGAAAATATTCTAGATTACAAGGCCGTAGAGACAGAAGCGTGCTGCAGCCACAGAAAATATCAATGTATATTTTTATCATTGTGTACATGACTCTGTGGCCTAAAAAGGCAGTTACAGGGGGAAGCGTGTGATCTTTAATTTGAAAGGCAAGAAACGGTCTGTGAAAGAATGACGGGGGTAACGTTTCCAAACTTGCCAGACTCCTGGGACCTAGTTCAGAGTTGCTCAATTCATAGAACACACCTGAGCTCGTCGGGTGGCTTGCCTTTCTCGGAAGCAAAAGCCGTGTGCGTGAGGATCACTGGTGCTGTACAGAGATACAGGCGGTCGTTGACCATGAAGAGACTGACAGCAGAAGTTTCCGTCACCCTGGCCACTTCTGACCAGATCAGATGTCTGAACAAGCGAAGCTGACGGGAAAGCCTTAGCTGTGGTGACACACATAGTAATGCTGAGGACCACGTCAAGACGGGACGTCAGCATGGGCCTGAAATCCTGAAAGGCAGTGATGGAGCCTGTGAAAGTATCTGGAAATGAAACCTTACACAAACAGCTGAAGGAGGCAACTACATCATTGAATATTTACAGCGATCCCTCTTACTTCTCGGCAGGTCATTTCTCATTATTTTAGCACCATAACTAGCCTGCTTAGTTTCGTGCCCATATTTGACTAGTCAGCGTCTGCCATTGTGAGCAGTGACGGGGCTGTGCCCCCTAGGCAGATGCAAATTAGACAGACCGGGTCGCCTCCCTTACGGGGGTGCTGTCCTGCTGAGGAGTCTCGTGGGACTGTGCTTCAGACTCCAGACCCACACCGAATGAGGCCTTTTCCTAAATTGGCCTCTTATTTCTTGCCGTTCAGTGAACATTGTGAAAAGTTACTTTGGGAAAACTTTTATGAGAAACCGCCGCTAAGCCTCGGAGATTTTCCTGGCCCCCTCTTTCATTGTATCCTGATTCCTCAAGAATCAAAAGATGCCCCCCAAAGTGAGGTTTTGAAAAAGAGGACGTTTAAAAACTTGTAACAGGCTCCAGCGTTTTATGTATGCTGTTAAAAACGCAAACAGAGGGGCGCCTGGGTGGCTCAGTCGGTTAAGTGTCCGACTTCGGCTCGGGTCATGATCTCGCGGTCCGTGAGTTCGAGCCCCGCGTCGGGCTCTGTGCTGACAGCTCAGAGCCTGGAGCCTGTTTCAGATTCTGTGTCTCCCTCTCTCTGACCCTCCCCCGTTCATGCTCTGTCTCTCTCTGTCTCAAAAATAAATAAAAACGTTAAAATAAATAAATAAATAAATAAATAAATAAATAAATAAAAATTAAAAAACGCAAACAGAGTTACCCTGTGTTGCGGTAGACACATCGCTGACTCCGCCCCATCTTTCCCTGTGGCTTCTCCCTCGTGGTCCTGGGCGTGGGAGGTATTTGGCTCTAGGTATACAGATGGCGGAAAGCACGGACTATGGAACGAGGCTGACTGGCTCAGTTCCTTTGAGCCAGCTGCTTCATCTCCCTGTGCTCGGATTCCTTATTTATGTGATGGTGGAAAGATACACCTCCGAGACGAGTTGAGGTTTATTTGAATCCGTTACATTTAAAGCACACAGAACAGGACCCGGCAGACGTTCAGAAACCGTTCGGCGCTTCTGCCGGTGCCTGGTGCCGCCACCCGCCGTCTTCAGACTGGTTTCTACGCGGCCGGTTAAAGATCACGACCCCCAGCCGTGGTGCTGAATTTCCGAAAATAGTCCCCTGTCCCGAGTCTAACTCTGCCCATCCAGGTATGTTTATCAAGAGTCTGAAAATCTTAAAATTACTGGTTAGCCGTTAGGAACCACATTCTGTCCTTTGCTGCTGCCGATCCTGCTGCTCATTGGTTCCGTGTATCTTTAACCCTGCAGATATTTGTATCACTGACAATAACATCCTATCTTTCTTGCATTTTTATCTTTTTGTAGACCATGAAGAGCAAACGGGTGATCAGCCTTTGGGTGAGTAGAGCTTTAAAATGCTTGGCCAAAGTACGACTTTGCGGCGCTTTTATGGCGATCACGAAGGGATCCGAGACATTTTAATTTGGCAGCTGTTCCAAATACTTAAATGACGTCGAGACCAGACGTTTTATTTTGGATATTGCTAAAAGAAATTACAGCACATGGGGCTTAAAGAGATTATGAATCCAGTTTCTGGGGCCTAGCCAGCTTCTCTGGGGGGATTTCTTTGTTTTGGCAACACGCAGACAAACAAGTAGGTAAACAAGAAACTTGTACGCGTTACAGAGAAGTGATGAATACTAATACGATCGCTTGGTGGGGTTGGAGGTTGGAGAAGCAGGGGAGAGGTTGCGATAGCAGCTTTACGTTTTAAAGGAGAGAAGGACCCGCCAGACGGAACAGAGTTTCATAAGCACACAGTTGTAGACAGTGAACCAGTGTGTTGTATTCTGGGGACAGCCAACAACACACAGTCCCCTAGAGCACAAAGAGAAAGCGGGGGAGATGTCGGAAGACACCAGACCTTGAGGAGCCCCGTTTGTCTCGCGAGCCATTGGAAGGAGACTTGTTGGTAGAGGGCTGAGAGTTGTCTCTCTTAAAGGCCAGTCTTGTATGGGCATAGAAAGTAAACTGGAGGGCAGTGATGTTCTTGGGGGCTTTTTTCTTTTTTTTTTTTTTTTTTTTTCTTTTTTTGGTTAGGAGGAAAGTTAAGAGACCGTTGCAGTAGTCAGTAGTCTAGATAAGAAATCACGAGAATCTGAACTAAGATAGTACCAGTGAGAACGCAGGAGACAAAGCAGACTCAAAAGATCTTGAGGCGATAGAATCAGTAAGCTGTTCTTATCACCTTTCTGTAGGGCATAAAAAGTAGACAGGCATCACCATGCTTGCTCGGATTCCTGCTTGGACCACTAGGTGGGCAGCGATACAACCCACTGAGTTAGAGGACACAGAATGAAAAGCAAGATTCAGGGGATAGGTGACTATCCGTTTGAGACCTAACCCGTCTGAGGCATTTGCATCACATTAGGTGAAGACACACGGCAGCTGGCGGCAGCCCGTTGTATGTATGGATCTGGAGCTTGTAAGGGAAGGCCAGGATTAGAGACACAGGAGCATCATCAGCGTAGAGGTGGAAATTCAAACCGAGGGGTAGCCCGCAACAGATTGCCAAAGGCCACAGAGAAAACGGCACAAACTGGGTAACCTTTGGAGGGAGCAGGGAGCCCATAGAGTATTTTTTAACCATTAGAATCATTTGTCGCTAATCAGATACTATATAAAAATCTAGATTTCTAGGTTCTTTTGAAAAGTGGTAGCTTTTGACTGGTAGCTAATGACTGAATAGTGGCTGCCCCTCGGCAGAGTGCTTGTGCCCCCCGTTTTCCTGTTGTACAGCCTCGGGCCTGCTTCACTGTCTCCCCCTTTCTCTGTCCTCCTCCCCTCCTTCCCCATTTGGTCTTGCCATGTTGCTAAATTTCTTTACATTGTGGCTGGGTCTCAAAAGCGGGAGTCGTCCGGACTCCCTAAGGCTTAGACCCAGAACTGGCGATCGTCTCGCCAAATTATGTTGTTCAAAGAGAATCACAGGGCAGCCCAGATTCGGGGGTCGGAGCCTTGCTGAGGGCAAGGATGGGGTGGCTGCTCAGAGGTTCTCTTCTACCACATCTGTAAAGGTAGGCATGGACTAAGGAACTTGGACTTTATTTTGAGGGACATGGAGATGAAAAGATTCTGTCAGATTTGGGGCTAGTACTCCATTTTTGGTAGCCAAAGGTTTGTGTTTTGTGTTTTTTTTGTTTTTTTTTTTTTAATAGCACTTAATCTATGTCAAGTTTCTTTCCAGGGGCTCCTGAATATTATTTATTTTGGATGAGATGAGTAACACACTATTAGAATAATTAGATGTGGAACGAATGCTATAACATTGTGTCGCTTTTTAAAGAATATATTGCGTTAAGCTTTGGAAGATGCCTGGGATCATGTAGTTAAAATACCTTTCTGAAGTGGTTTTATTATTCTATTGTTTAATCAACTGGCATTTATGTTTCCTTTTTCCAATAAATGGTTTGTGTTCAAGAAATTGTGGGTGGCTCTTACAGTAAATGTTTTTCTTCAGAAGATTTCTTCCATTTATTTTTATCACTTGAAAACCATCATGAATTGCTTATGTAGTTGCTATTTTGAAATTGTCTTTGATTCCTCACTCTTCTCTCCCCAGCTTTGCATTTTACCGCTTCTTTGCTCTGTCATATCTCTGAAGTCTGGCTTTTCCTTTTACTTCCTACGACCAATTCCCGGAATGGGTCTTTGTCATCTCTGTGTTGACCACTGCGGTCTGCTTCTCATCCCAAATACACCCCAGTTCACCTGTCATTCACAAGTAGATTGGGCAAGGTAAGATTTACTTACCCATCCTCTTTATTACCACTAAACTCGAGAAAATGCCCTGCGACATTTTAGGAATTGGCTATTAAAAACTTATCATTGGGGAAAATTGTTGAAAGAGCTGTGGTCAACTATTGATACATAGATTTTAAGCCACAGAGTTCTCAAGTTGTTGAACCCTGGCCCTCTGAAAACTGTACCAGGTGTTCTTTCTAAGTAACAAAACCAATGAATAAGGAATTGACATTGGCAAACACATGCTCAGTTTGACAACTGGTCTTTTTCCCCCCAGACTCTAGTGATTTTTTCTGTTACATCCCTTATACTTGTGTTTTGCCAATAAAACGTAGCCTAAAACATGTATTAGAATTAAATTATCATAATATTCCATCAGAATCACCTCTGTGATTTACAAACACTTTACTACCTGAATAACTTTGGGAACCCATGATTTGGGCTGGACCATGTAAGTCAGACATTCTCTTATTTCCCCTCACTTAGAGGTAGATTGCACTGAGACTGTCACTGTATCGATGGGTCCAAATTCTGATAGGGTTGCTGGGCTCCCGGAAAAAGCACTGAAAATTTTCTTTCTGTGGATTAGTCAGGTAACAGTCTTGCTCTAGAGTGGGTACTTTGGTGTAAGGGTACATACCTAGTTTATTTAAGAAGAAATCTTAAAAAAAAAAAAAAAAAAAGACCCAAGAAAGGTTAAGTTTTATACTGCCTCCTGTTGGAATCTATCCTGAGTGTCCTCTGCTTTTTCAATGATTTTTAGACAATGATTTTTAGAACTAAAGGCAGTTCAATAGAAACTTTGTCTGAAGTCTTTGTATGTGAAGTAGTCTTGATAATTGGCCTTTTTCTTTTGAATAAAAGAAGAGATTATCATCTGTATAGGACTTGAAGTGACTTTTTACTGAATTAGAAATGTTTAAGGGGCGTCTGGATGGCTCAGTCGGTTAAGCGTCCAACTCTTGATTTTGGCTCAGGTCACAGTCTCACGGTCCGTGAGACGGAGCACCGCGTCGGGCTCCATGCTGACCATGCCGAGCCTGCTTGGGATTCTCTCTCTCTGCCCTTCCCCCGCTTTCTCTCTGTCTCAAAATAAATAAAAAAGCATTAAAATTTTTTTTAATGTTTATCATTTCATTTTTTTTCTAAAATATGTGTATTCATGAGAATAAGCAATTTGCAAGAAATCTCTAAGAATGTAAATACAGATACCATGACCTAAAAGTATTGGGGCTTTTCACAAAGTAGGGTTTTCTTTCACTGTAAGAGAGTCCCATTCTTGGAGTTTGTGCTAGTTTTTCTCCAGACCTCACTTAACATTAGATTTAAATGTTCTATGTAAAGAAAAGAAATTTCACCAAAGAGTTTTGATCAATTTAATGATTTGAAACATCTGAAATTCTATTCCGTATGGCAGACATCACGTCAGCAATGTGATTATTTGTGCCTGTTTCAGTTTCATCGAAGTCATATTCATAATTTATAAATAAACTACTTAGTAGCACTTAGTGACAGAGGTTGGTCACCTAAGTCCTGGCCTGTGTCGGGAGGTGGCTCAAGGTCCTACCCAGTGTGGCTCTTCAGCCAAGTGCTCTTGTTACACCTTCCTCACTGCCCCCTGGTGTCTCCGTCACATTTCTGCCATGACCTGTGCTGCACATACGAGCCCTCCAGAAAAACATTGTAATAGGTTACTGCTGTCATGGCGCAGCCTCAACTCTTTAACCGCTAACCCCGCCCCCGACTAGCAAACATATAGTTTTGAAGACCAGCCTTCTACAGCCATTTTGGACAAGCAACACACGTGATAAAGCTAGGTGGTACTTTTTAAGGCATCGGTGTGGATCATTTTGCCCCTCGAAAATAGGAAAATTCTTTGTCTAAGAGTACACCTTTGAGCAGAGTCTCTGCACTGAGGTCAGAAAAGAAACTGTTAAGATATTCATACTAAAAGTTTTCACATATCCCTAAGGTCACCCAAATGACCTTTTTAAGAAACCAAAAGGAAACAATACATCAGCTGAGAAAATTCAGATACAGTTCTTGTTAAGTCCCTGCCTTTCTCTCCTCTTTGGTTTTCCCCTTGCTTGCTCTGATGAGAATTTGTCCTGTTCCTCTTTTTGGTATTTATTTTTGCTTTTTTTTTTTTAAGCCTTTTCCGCTGTCAGCAAAACAGAACTAATTTGATGGGAACCCAGTTACTAACATTGCTTGTTTAAATTTGCTCTAAAAGCTAGTTGAATATTATACTCTTTACTTTTGTTGTAACTCAGTACAAGTATGTGGCTTCCTATGCAGTTCATCAATAGCCTTGGCCCGAGTGAGCACGAATAAGTCTACTCTCTGTTGTCTATCAGCCTGTGCTCCTCACTGGAGTTTTCCACATAAAGTAGTACCTCTAAAATGAAATTAAATTAGAACGAGATCTTAATTCGTAAAGCATACAATTTGTTATAATTCTACCATTTCCATAGGTCTTACTTTAATCTTAATCTTTATGTCCTCCCTTTAAATCCCCTCTCTCTCTCCTTTTTTTTAACAGCAAAGGACAAGGTTGCTCTTTTGATAGGAAATATGAATTACTGGGAACACCCCAAGCTCAAAGCTCCTTTGGTGGATGTGTACGAGTTGACCAACTTATTAAGACAACTAGATTTCAAAGTTGTTTCACTGTTGGATCTCACTGAGTATGAGATGCGAAATGCCGTGGATGAATTTTTACTCCTTTTAGACAAAGGAGTTTATGGTAAGATACTTACAGTCTTGTTTTTATAATTAGCCACTCTTCGTTGCACAAGTTAGGTTAAGCGGTAAAAATCAGAAAATGGTCCGATTTGATCATTGTTGAAGTGAACATGTTGTTGAAGTGAAGGAAGAGTTTTGTTCTTGTAAAGACGATGGATTTGATCTTCGTTCTGTAGCTCCATGTGAATAACTAATTAACTCAGTGTCTTTACTTTAATGTCTCTTGTGAAAACATTTTTGTTCTTATTAGAATAATTCTTTCCTGTCTTCGGTGATTTTGGTTTTTATTGATGAGAGCTGAAGTACAGTAAAGCTTAATGACCAAATGGCAAATTGTATACTCATATATGTACAGTATTGCTGTGTGTGTGTGTGTGTGTGTGTGTGTGTAGTACGAAAGGTAACCAAATGTACGTTATGTTTGTTTCCTTTTTCTAACTATTTCATGGCATTTTCTAATCCTTTAATGGGAACTGGAATTTAGCAAGGATTTGTTAGTTAGTGAAACATATGAAAACAGTTTGTAAACTAAAGCTCTGTACAAACATAGTTAAAGGTGGACCTCCACAAAAATTCTAACAGTAAATTTGTAATCATTTTATTCATTCCATCATTTAAATATGTTAAGAACACCACATATATGGTAAAGATTTTTTAAAGAGACAGAGTATGTTGTCAGGAGTAAGTAATCTCTTTGGTAACTTACTTTTTTTAATGAGTATAGCCACAAAAGGCAGGCCAGCTGGCGGGCTCATTTGGGCTGTATTTCACAGGGGGTGGGACTGTGATGCAGTGCGATCACATTTGATTGCCAGGGAAGTGGCATTTCCAGGCCTGTTATTAGGCATGCTGGTGATAAATAAAAAGTATCCGTTTAGGGGCGCCTGGGTGGCTCAGTCGGTTAAGCGTCCGACTTCAGCTCAGGTCACGATCTCGCGGTCCGTGAGTTCGAGCCCCGCGTCGGGCTCTGGGCTGATGGCTCAGAGCCTGGAGCCTGCTTCTGATTCTGTGTTTCCCTCTCTCTCTGCCCCTCCCCCGTTCATGCTCTGTCTCTCTCTGTCTCAAAAATAAATAAACGTTAAAAAAAAAAAAATTAAAAAAAAAAAAGTACCCGTTTGAAAGCTTTTATATCTTTCAAATTATTTTACTTCAGTAATTTCTAAATAGATTAATTTCTAAATTCAGCCTTTTATTTGTAATGAGACTGATATGATGAGGTAAGCTCGGTGGAATTGCTAATGAGGCTCAAAAGATTTTTTAATTTTGTTTTTAGTGTTCATTTATTTTTGAGAGAGAGACAGAGTGCAACTGGGGGAGGGGCAGAGAGAGAGGGAGACACAGAATCTGAAACAGGCTCCCGGCTCCGAGCTGTCAGCACAGAGCCCAACGCGGGGCTCGAACTCCCGAACCGTGAGATCGTGACCTGAGCTGAAGTCGGACGCTCAACCGACTGAGCCACCCAGGCGCCCCTCATTCTCATTTCTTACTGAAATTGTCACCTTAGCTTTAAGTCCTTTGTCTAGCTTAAACCAAAACTTTTAATTGCGCCTGTAAAGTAGAAAACCAGAAATATTAAAAAGTTGTGGGAAGAAGAGCTCAGCTTGTGCTGAGGCTTTGCCCCGATACAAAAACACCGTCGGGGCGTGTGGGCGGCTCCATCGGTTGAGTGGCCGGCCCACTCTCGATTTCAGCTCAGGTCATGGTCTCACGGTTCGTGAGTTCATGCCCCCCATCAGTCTCTGCACTGACAGCACAGAGCCTGCTTGGAATTCCCTCTCTCCTCTCTGCCCCTCCCCTGCTCGCTTGCTCTCGGCTCTCTAAATAAATAAATAAATGTTAAAGTTTTCTGTTTTGAAGCGTTGTGCGTATCCCAGGCATCAGGCACATCTGATGCAGACGTAAGTGTGGCAGAGGCTTCGCGTCACAGGGCCTTCCACCTGCACTGCGCCTTCACCTCCAGTTGACGGCCTGTGGGGTGGGGGAGGCCAAGGCAGAGCCGTGGGAGAATTTCAGCATGAACGACTTCAGATACGGAAAGCATATGCATCCAGGCTCATGCCCTTTTATATCACGTCGCCCATGGGTTTGTGGAAGAAGCAAAAGTTGCCCCAAAACAGAAAGTAGGTAACTCACTTTGAAAACATACATAAACCTAAAAAACACCCTCTGAGAACAGAAATAACTGATCTCTACTACACGTCCTTGAAGACAGGTGAAGGTAAAGATTTCTAGTTGTCACACGTAGATGGCTATGAGAGAGAGTAACTGAAATCCCCCCCCCCCACACTGTGCCTTCCTGCATTCTCCACCTGCTGCGGTTCAGCTGTGCTTTGGTGGAGAAGGATATTGGAGTCTGGTCAGAATATGGCCAAGTCTCGTTTACCCTGGAGGAGTCGTTCAGTTCAGAGCTGCGTGGTGAGGCGGGGGCCTTAAGTCGGCTCGCTCGTGCTCAGTGCTCCGGCTTTTCTGCTGACTAGTGTGGAACCGTAACTAAGCTATTTAACTTTTATAAGCAGAAAAGGATTTATGAAATGGATAGACTAACTTAACGAAGTGATTGCAGAATAAATAAAGGTAAAATAATTATCCCCGTGCCTGGCACAGTAAAAGTATTATCGGTATCATTTCCTGAATTCCAGTTTGTCTGCATCTTTAGATGCGAGGTTCGAACCAGATAGCATTCCACTCGAGGCCTCAGTTAGAGAACCCCAGCTTTCATATGTTTTTATGTATTAAGGTTCAGCCTAAGGTTTCATTTGGAAGAAAAAAAAAAGGAGTTTTTTAAATGATAGTGTAGCGAAGCCATGGAAAACCAGCTCACTGACATTTTATATTTTCTGAGAGTAAAGTTAACTAGAAAGCCAGCAGCAGCTTATAAAGAGACCGTGGAGTATAGCACAGTGGTTGGCCTGGCCAGCATCCAGACTCCGGTTCCGTCACTTATTAGTCATGTGGATTTACATGAACCATTAAACCTCTCAGTGTGTCAGTATTTCCGTCTGTAAAAGGTGGGTGATAATATAACTGCCTGGTTACGAGAAATACGAGGATTATAGGAGGTGATAACTATACAACTAAAGCACTTTATTCAGACAGCGTCTGGCACACAGGAAGAGCTATGTAGGCTGACGGTGACAGTGCTGGTGGCAGTGACTGTCCTCGTCAGAGCACCGTGCTAGGTGCACTGCAGCTCAACTCCGGTGGGACCGTCCTCCGTTTCGGCAATTCTCTTCTCTGTAGGCAAGAATAAACATCTGTAATAAACTATGTCCTTGGAAATCATGTTCCCAAGAAACAGGATTCCCTAAAGGTCTAATGGACAGGATTATATTTGTAACCACATTAAATTTCCTGTCATTTGGGGCGCCTCGGCTGGCGACTCTTGGTCCCAGGGTCGTGAGTTCAAGCCGCATGTTGAGCGTAGAGATTACTTAAATAAGTAAATAAACTTAAAAAAAAAATACTTTTGTCATTTTATAAAGATGCCTATTTATAAAGATGTCATTTTATAAAGATGCCTACCCTTGAGTAATGCGATAATTGATTAAATTAATTGGCAGTAATAGAGATGGAATTCTGAAAATACAATGATTTGGCCTAGTTTGTTGTACATAAAAATGTTTACTCTCCTGCCATACTATTTGGTTGTAGACTTTGATACAAAATGCTTCCACTTTCCAGAAGTCATTTTGGGGTGGAGAAAGGTTGTTTGTTCCTGTAAGTGCCTTAATTTCAATGATTGCCTAGTGGGACGTATGGCATTGAAATAACGGGCCATGCTTAGGTCACCCTGGTTGACGGAGCTTAAACCTTCCCTTGAACTTGCTGCTTCTCCTGAGTTACGTCTCGCTAGAGGCAGATGTGTCAAATGATAACAGTGGGGACAATACTCAAGCTGCCTGGTTGGCTGTCTTAAGTAACATCAGTTGTAGAAATGGTACCGTTTCTACTGAAAATCAGGCCCTTTCTAGAAAGTTCTCTGGATCCAGCTCTCTCCTGATTGGTTTGCATTGTTAATTAATGCATTCGAAAGTATTTACCGAATTCCTTAATATATCTGTAGCACAGATAAAGGAGTATGCTAGGTGTCGAAGGAGATATGGAAAATAAAGAGCATGATTTATACTCTCAAAACTCTAAGTCCCTTAATATAATGAGGACAAAATTAAAAATGCGTTTTTTGGAGTTGGAACACCTATCAGCTGTATGATTGTAAACAAATCACTTATCTTTTTCATTTTCTCACCTATAAAATATGAATATAAATCATTTAAAGATTGTTACGTGGATTAAAATCAGTTCATGTATATGAACGTATTTCCAGAACCGTGAGAAAGCTATACAAACGTATAAGATTAATGTCTCTTATGAGCATTTTTACCAAAGAAATTAAATACGCATAGAACTGTAAGGTGTCCCTAAAAGCCAGCGTGTGATTATGTGTCAGAGAGTGCTGCCACACGGCTTCCCAGCAGGGAGAGACCGAAGTGTCAGAAAGCTGGAAACCAGGTGATAACCTGCTGAGGGTCCTGAGCGTGAGATAACCCTTGAGGAATTGCCATGATGTGGGTAGATGGGAAGGAGGGAGAGTAACTGAGGTAGAGTCGTGAAGGTTAGAAATGAGCATACCTTGCTTTTAGAAGCAGTGAACAGACTGATGGGGAAGAGAGTCCCGTTTTGGACGCAGGTTTCCCGCTATGTGAGCGTTCCCAGGCCCAGACAGCCTTTTCTGGTACCTCCGGACACATCTTGCTGACGGATGCACAAGATACATTGAGATACAACCCAGATGCTCACAGACACAGCTCAGAGGTCTGGCGGTTTGCTGCCGGGATGCTGAGTGTGGATCCCGGGGAAGGAGCCGGCGGTGCCTCTCTCTCTCTGCTTGGCTGTGTTCTGCCTCCAAATGACTCGCTGCAAACAAACGCTAAGTGCCATTTCTGCTTTTTGCCTTTTTTTCATAAAAGCAAAACGTCTCAGGGCTCCTGGGTGGCTCAGTTAAGCGTCCGACTTTGGCTCAGGTCATGATCTCATGGTCCGTGGGTTCGAGACCTGCATCTGGCTCTGTGCTGACAGCTCAGGGCCGGGAGCCTGCTTCAGATTCTGTCTCTCTCTCTGCCCCTCCCCCGCTCATTCTCTCCTTTGCTCTCTCCCTTCCTCTGTCTCTCTCAAAAATAAATAATCATTAAAAAAAGTCCTCTTTAGATTCCTTTGGTTTGCAAAACCAGACACTATAATGTGGGTCTCTCTTAAAGGCAGAGTGGTGTGGCACAAACTTTAAAAAAGGGAGGGGTGGGGCGCCTGGGTGGTTCAGTTGGTTGAGCGTCCGACTTCGGCTCAGGTCATGATCTCGCGGTTCGTGAGTTCGAGCCCCGCGTCGGGCTCTGTGCTGACAGCTCAGAGCCTGGAGCCTGCTTTGGATTCTGTGTCTCCCTCTTTCTCTGACCCTCCCCTGTTCATGCTCTCTCTCTGTCTCAAAAATAAATAAATGTTAAAAAAAAAAAAGTGAGGGGTGCCTGTACTGGATAAAGAAGTATATAAATTCTACTGTTTTGAAACGTACAGTTCGGTGGCCTTAGCGTATTCACAGTTTTGCATCAGTCACCTAATTCCAGAACATTTTCATCACCCCAGAAAGAATCTCCACGTCCGTTAGCCGTCACTCTTCATTCCTCTTTGTCCCAAACCCCTGGTAACAGCAGCTTTTCTTTCTATCTTTATGGATTCACCTTTTGGAGCCATTTTGTAGAATGGAATCTTTCCGTGCCTGGCTTTTTTCTCTCAGCATAATGTTTTCAAGGTTCGTCCGTGTCATTGCGTTACTTTTATGGCTGGATAATCATGGTATAGGATGTACCACATTTCCATCCATCAGCCGGTGGGCACGTAGGTTGTTGCCTCTGGGTGATATTCTGAATCACACCGCTGTGAACACTCGTGTGCACATTCTTGTGTGGACATAGGTTTTCAGTTCTCTTGGCTGTATACACCTTGGACTGCGATTGCCTAATCATATGGGAATTCTGCGTTTAACTTTTTGAGGAACTGCTTAAACTCTTTCCTGACTGCTTGCACCAATGCATGTTCCCACCGGAAGTAAATGAGGCTTCCAGTTTCTCTCCATCCTTGCCAACACGTGTTCACGCCTGTGTGTTTATTGTAGCTGTCCTGGTAAGCGTGATGTGGGATCTCGTTCTGTTTTGCGTTTCGTGTGTTTATTTGTTTGCTATCCTCTTTGGAGAAATGTTTGTTCAGATCCTTTGCCCATTTTTTACTTGGCTATTTGTCTTTTTATGGTCGAATTGAAGAGTTCTTTATGTATTCTAGATACAAGTTGTCCTTATAGATCTACTGTTTGCAAGTATTTGCTCTCATTCTTCGGGCTGGCTTTTCACTCACTCAGTCTTCATTCCTTAGTGAATTACATCCACTCCCTGTGTCACGATTTTCAAGATGCTCGTGTCAGTGCCCCTCTTCTTTCCGGGGATAATTTAATTCCTTGCCAGGCTGGTCTCCTTTCTCTTGGCTGCCATTCCAGGCCCACGCCTGGTTTGTTTCCGTTCCATAACGTCCCTTGCTCTTCCTCTGGTTTTCCGAATTGTACCCAGTCTGCCAAGACCACCTGTGGTTGCTTCCGTTCACACCGATTCCTCCGTGCACCTTACTCAGATCATACAAGGTTTCCTTAATCACATAGTTTATGATATTTCCTTGTGTGCTGACTTTCTGTGTTCTTTAACAACATGAGCAGGTCTGAATGAGTTGCAAGATCCTTGGGGCAGGAACCTCGTCTTCCTTTTCTCTTTCATTTCTTTCATGCAGGACACAGATGAGATAGAATAAACCCACACTGAATACATGAATGTGCCCATTTTGTCATTAGTTTCAATGTTTATTTTCGAGAGAGAGAGAGAGAGAGAGATTGAGAATTCAAAGCAGGCTCTGTGGATGCGGGGCCCGAACTCAGTGAATCACAAGATCATGACCCGAGGCGAAGTTGGACGCTTAACTCTCTGAGCCACCCAGGTGCCCCCCATCTTGTCATTTTTTTTTTACCTGAAATGTTACATATGAAAGAACCGTTTTTCTCATTTTAGTCAGAGTTCAAGAAAAATAGACCTGGGTTCTGCCCTGGAGGACCAAATGCAGCAAGTTGTTCGAAGCTACATTCTTTGCTCGGAATTGGAGCTGTGGGTGCAGGGAGCAGCTTCTCTGTTGTTCCCCAGCTTGGCGCCTTTTTACTATTAATGTCAGAAAGCCGTAGAAAGAAGTCGTCATATCCAGGACGCTGACAGAGCAAAATCAGTGGGCCTTAGAGATTGCGTGCCTAGGGGGAATGTATCTTCACAAATATTTCTATCAAATATTTTTATAACGAAGCCCATACTGATATTTGGGGGGTTTTTTGTTTTTTGTTTTTTGTTTTTTACAGCCAAAACAAACATCTTTTCAAGAAAATGTTCAGAGTCGTTTGGTGCAGTTTTTATAGTATCGTTTCTCAGTAAAGAAATGACTCATCTATGGACTACTAAAATGAATGTAAATTTGAGATTATTAATTCAAGAGACTCTAGATGGAAAATTAATGATATTTATATCTCGTAACGAAAAGAAAAAGTAGTAATGGGGCTCCTGGGTGGCTCAGTCAGTTAAGCATCTGACCCTTGATTTCAGCGCAGGTCATGATCTCACGGTTCATGGGCTTGAGCCCCACGTTGGACTCTGTGCTGACAGCTCAGAGCCTGCTTGGGATTCCCTCCCTCCTTCTCTCTCTGCCTCTCCTCTGCTCTCTCTTACTCTCTCTTAAAATAAACTTAAATCTTTAAAAAAAAAAAAAAGTAGTAATCCATGAAATCAGATTTTCCTTCCCTTCTTAGAAAAAGCTACATTTAAGGACACCTGGGTGGCTCAGTCAGTCGAGTGTCCAACTCTTGATTTCAGCTCAGGTCACGATCTCGAGGTTTATGAGATCAAGCTTCACGTGGAACTTTGTGCTGACAGCACGTGGAGCCTGCTTGGGATTCTCCCTCCCTCTCTCTCTGCCCTACCCCCCCCCCAAATAAATAAATAATCATTTTTTTTTAAAGACTACGTTTTTATTTTTATAGCCCTTACTAATTATGTATATAAATGCCTGTGGGATTTGTTTTTCCTTTTTTTGCCCATAGAATTTCCTATACTGGATTTAGTGGCTACTAGTCATCTAAATAAGTTTATTTGTTCATCCATTAAAAACTTACTAAGCTCCTGCTGTGTGCCAGGAATCCACAGATAGAGATAATACCGTCCCTGCCCTGGGGGAACTCCTGGTCTCATGGAGAAGACAAACGAGTCAACAAAGAAGTCCTTAGCCTTTTTCTTTTTTATATAACATAAGATAAATCTGCATTCCATATTATACCACTGGTTACAAATATGTCATTTTTATGAACTAAAACATAGTTCAGGACAGCATCTTGATGTCAGTTTAAAATACAGTATTTGGGGCGCCTGGGTGGCTCAGTCGGTTAAGCGTCCGACTTCAGCTCAGGTCACGATCTCACGGTCCGTGGGTTCGAGCCCCGCGTCGGGCTCTGGGCTGATGATGGCCCAGAGCCTGAAGCCTGCTTCCGATTCTGTGTCTCCCTCTCTCTCTGACCCTCCCCCGCTCATGCTCTGTCTCTCTCTGTCTCAAAAATAAATAAACGTTAAAAAAAAAAAAATTTTAAATACAGTATTTGAAGACTGTTGTCGAAATAATTTTCAGTGCAAACTTAGTTAACATTGACTGTGTTTATAGTTGGGTATCTCTTAAATAAGCTTGCATTAACTTGAAGAAAATAAAAGACTGCACAAGAGTGCTGCGTGCGTATTCAGAGTGCAATTTAGAGTGAATTTTTACCCCTTTTTTCTCTTTTCCAGGATTATTATATTATGCAGGACATGGTTACGAAAACTTTGGGAACAGCTTTATGGTCCCTGTTGATGCTCCAAATCCATATAGGTCTGAAAACTGTCTCTGTGTACAAAATATACTGAAATTGATGCAAGAAAAGGAAACCGGACTCAACGTGTTCTTGTTGGACATGTGTAGGAAAAGGTAAGCTGTCTGTGTTAAATGAAGCTCATTGGATTGAGGTAAATATCAGCCTTGACAAGTAAATCTAAGGCAAACCTGGGAATTCTAAGAACCACCTAAGCTAGCAAATTGTTTTGTTTTTTTTTAACGTTAATTTTTTAGAGAGAGAGAGACAGAGCATGAGCTGGGGAGGGGCAGAGAGAGAGGGAGACACAGAATCAAAGCAGGCTCCGGGCTCCGAGCTGTCAGCACAGAGCCCGACTCGGGCTCGAACTCAGGAACCACAAGATCATGACCTGAGCCAACGTTGGAAGCTTAACCGGCTGAGCCACCCAGGCGCCCCAAACTTGTGAATTTGTAATTACAAATTGAAACTGACCAAGAAGGACACTAGAGGAAAATATATTTTCTGCATGTGTATTTAATGATTTTAGCTTTTTTCTTATTTGCTATAGAACAAAAGTGAGGTACTAAAGGGCGTGAGTACCTTTTCTTAATTTTTCTTAATGGTTATTTTTTTAAAAACTCTTTTTTTAATGTTTGTTTATTTTTTGAGAGAGAGACAGACAGACAGACAGTGTGAATGGGGGAGGGGCAGAGAGAGAGGGAGACCCAGAATCTGAAGCGGGCTCCAGGCTCTGAGCCGTCAGCCCAGAGCCCGCCCGACTCGGGGCTCGAACTCATAAACCGTGAAATCATGACCTGAGCCGAAGTCAGACATTTAACTCTGAGCCACCCAGGCGCCCCAAGGGCATGAGTATTTATTCACACTCCAGAAGGTTCAGCTCTTCAGAATGCCTGTAGGTGTCTCCAGTCGTCTCTCAGTTATTCCTCCAGGAACTGACGGAAAGAACACCCGTGGTCAGTCAGGTGGGGCTTCTGTCAGCCCTGGTCTTGCAGATACAGAAAGCGTAGCCGAACCTCATGTTTGAAGCTTCAGATCCCAGTTGTTGGCCACTGTGTTACTAAGGAATAGAACCAGTGATTAATTCCTCTCAGAAATAGAGTTTGTGCTTGCTCAGCGTTTACCAATCAAAAACCAATGCCAGAGTTCAGATGTTGGTCCTGTTTAAAGCTAAGCAGAGAAAGGATGTGGCCATCTGCCCTCTCAGCAGCATAGGAGGCCTGGATTATTTTGGGTAAATATGTGGCTGATTTGATAAAGGAATTTTGAATCTATAATTTTAAATCATATGTAATACAATAGTGTTATATTTTCCATTATATTATTAAAGCTCTCCAAAATGCTGTTTAACTTTTTTCACATTTGTATCTGTCCTCCTCCCTCCTCCCTTTTATGTAGAAATGACTATGATGACACCATCCCGATCTTGGATGCACTAAAAGTCACCGCCAACATTGTGTTTGGATATGCCACGTAAGGAAATTTTATATTTATGTTCAAGATGCCTTCATTTTTCGTGACTTCTTTTTGATTATAGATTAGAAGCCTAGACAGATCCATAGAATTGTAGGCATAAATTTTCCTCTTTGATATCCTCGATAAGAAGTTTTAAAGAATTGACTTTAGCACCTCCTATCCTGACATCTTCTTTTCACTAAGCACCAGAGCATGTAGTTCCTGCTTAAAGATTAACTGTTTAATTAAGATGTCATGCAGGAGGCTGAGAAGCAAATGAAGCTCATCCGTATTTATGCAAGCCCGTGTGGCAAGTGTTTCCTTTCTTTTTGTTTTAATTTGTCTTTTTGCTGTTTTTTAAGGTGTCAAGGGGCAGAAGCTTTTGAAATCCAGCATTCTGGGTTGGCAAATGGAATTTTCATGAAATTTTTAAAAGATAGATTATTAGAAGACAAGAAAATTACTGTGTTACTGGATGAAGTTGCAGAAGGTAAAATAAATAAAGAGAAAGCTACTCAGGGTCTTCTGGTAATTATTTTCTTCCTACTATTACTGTGCAGGTTTGGAATTAGTATTTATTTTATAAAAAACAAAAATTTAGGCAGTGTTCAGCAACACTCCATTTAATTCCCCCCCCGCCCCCTTCCTCATTCCCTGTTGACTTGGCTTTATGCCCTCTGCTCAGCATGACTTGAGCCGCGGCGCTGATCGCAGGCAAGACTGTGGAATCGGTGAAGTTTCATTCTCCGAGTTGTGTGCCTCGTTTCTGTGCCTCGTGCCTGGTGCTGCCCCATCTGCTTGTTTGCAGAAACCTGGTCCAGAGAGCATCCTCTCTGAGGATTAGAGATACAGCCTTACAGAAATTTTGAGGCCCAGTGGAAGAGTCTGGGTTCATTTTTTTCTTGATGTACTCAATGTTTTTAAATTCTGCTTTCGGGGCACTGGGTGGCTCAGTCAGTTAAGCATCTGACCTTGGCTCAGGTCACGATCTTGCAGTTCCGTGAGTTGGAGCCCCACATCGGGCTCTGTGCTGACAACTCAGAGCCTGGAGCCTGCTTCGGATTCTGTGTCTCCCTCTCTCCCTCCCTCCCTCCCTCCTTCCCTCCTTCCCTCTCTCTCTCTCTCTCTCTCAGAAATAAAGAAAAAAAATTTTTTAATAAAATAATAAAAGTCATACCAAAAAACAGTTCTTTTGCAAACCAGCCCATGAGATTTGGAGTTTCTTGGGTGTTCCAAAGATGGCAGCTTGAGTATCAGGTATGTGAGAGTTACCCTAAGAGCCATGAGTCACCTTTATTTTCATGTTTTTATCGGTGCAGATCTTGTAGCTGGGTCACCTGACTTCGCCATTTTCCCATGTAACATAGACAGCCAGAGCTTTGGACCTCCTCCTGCCATCCTGCTTCAGCCAGAAAAGTCTGCCTTTATCTGCTTTATATATGAGGCTTCTATTTCAGAATAGATTCTTCTATTTAAGAATCTTAGTTTTGGGGCACCTGGGTGGTTAAGCGTCGCGCTTCAGCTCAGGTCGTGATCTTACTCTACGTTCGAGCCCTGCATTGGGCTCTGTGCAGACAGCTCAGAGCCTGGAGCCTGCTTCAGATTCTGTGTCTCCCTCTCTCTCTGCCCCTCCCCCCCAAAAAAAACCAAATAAATATTTTTAAAAATTTACTTTAAGAATCTTAGTTTTACCTCTTTTTTTCCAGATAAATAACTACTTTCCCAAGACCAGATACTATTAGTTTATAACTTTATTAATAATAATATATATAGAAGTAGGAGAAGTAATTTGTTCATATTAAATAATATATAGCTTTGTAAGTTTAAATTGAGATTTATCAATAATCATAAGTCTTTGTCTAAAATAGGTTGGATGAAAACACATTATGGCATAACTTTTTTGTTAAGTTCAAAACCTAAAACATTGGCATATACTACTTACCAATGCCTGTGTTTGAGTGAAAATTAAAATATGCAAGGTAGGGGCTCCTGGGTGGCTCAGTCAGTGAAGTGTCTGACTTGATTTTGGCTCAGATCATGATCTCATGGTTCTTGGGATCAAGCCCCATGTCGGGTGTGGAGCCTGCTTGGAATTCATTCTCTCTCTCTCTCTCTCTCTCTCTCTCTCTCTCTCTGTCTCTCTGTCTCAAAATAAAGATATCTGAGGTGTAGATGGCACGGGATCTTAACTTTCTCGTAGATAGTCATTTGTTTACTAACTACGTGTATTTCCCAACGGAGTGCAGACATAAAATGAGGACTACTCTTTCAGTAAACAAATATACTTTCAGTTCTTTGTGAATTTTAAGGTTTAAAGTATTAGGGATTTGGTAATAGGATTATAGAAGATAAAAGTTAAAAGGGCCTTTAGAAGTGGGCTGGTCCATGGGGCGCCTGGGTGTCTCAGTCGGTTAAGCCGCCGACTTCGGCTCAGGTCATGATCTCGCGGTCTGTAAGTTCGAGCCCCACGTCGGGCTCTGTGCTGACAGCTCAGAGCCTGGAGCCTGTTTCCGATTCTGTGTCTCCCTCTCTCTGACCCTCCCCCGTTCATGCTCTGTCTCTCTCTGTCTCAAAAATAAATAAACGTTAAAAAAAAAAAAATTAAAAAAAAAAAGAAGTGGGCTGATCCAACATTTAAAAAAAAATTTTGACGGGGGCGCCTGAGTGGCTCATTCGGTTAAGTGTCTGACTTCGGCTCAGGTCATGATCTCACGGTTCATGGGTTTGAGCCCCACGTCCAGCTCTATGCTGACAGCTCAGAGCCTGGACCCCACTTCGGATTCTGTGTCTCCCTCTCGCTCTCTGCCCTTCCCCCACTCATGTTCTCTTTCTGTCTCCCTCTCGCTCTCTCTCTCTCACATCTGTTTGCTCATTACTTTGACCCGTTCCTGGCACATAGTAGGTGTTCAGTAAATACTTGTTGAGTGAATAAGTGATAGATACTAAGAATATAACCTGATTTTCAGGGGAGTTCTTGGCCTAAGTATTTAAAACATAATGAAAAGATTGTGGTCTTAATACTTATTTCTTATCTTTTAGACATGGGTAAGTGTCACCTTACCAAAGGCAAACAGGCTCTGGAGATTCGGAGCAGCTTGTCTGAAAAGAGAGCACTTACTGACCCAATACAGGGAACAGGATATTCTGCGGAATCTCTGGTGCGGAATCTGCAGTGGGCCAAGGCACACGGTACGGTGATGGCTGCTTTTTGTGACGTTGTTCTATAATGTGCTTGTATTACATCATGAAGGACTTTTTTTCCTCCTGGATAAATCGTTTTCTTCTCAACTTTGTAGTGAAAACATTTTAGCGTAGTGGGCAAACCCAAGACTAAACAGTCTACCTAATATACAGTCCCTTAGACTTGATCATATTCTGAGCTGCTGGAAGTGTGCTGTTTGAAAAATCAGACAGGCCTGGGTTCTGATTCTGTCTCTGCCCCTTGGTAAGCATGTTGTCTATCAATGGGGACAAGAAATAACACTTGCTACGGTTGTTGATGTTGAATGAGGTCGCACGTGTAAGGAGACAAGCATGCTAGTCAGCAAATACTATGTGCTCATAAATATCACTGGGCATTCGCTCTCTCTGACTCTGGAAGCAGCGAGTTGGTGAGCAGGAGAAAGAGGGAGTGGAAATCATATCTACAACATAATGAATTACTACTGGTAATTCTGTGTGTTTAGTGAAAAAGTAAGTTTAAATCATTGACAAGTGAAGAATTTGGATTTGCTACGAGTCTTTTCCTCTAAAAAAGGCCTAGGAGCATCTGGATGACTCAGTCGGTTAAGTGTCCGACTTCGGCTCGGGTCATGATCTCACAGTTTGTGAGTTCGAGCCCTGCATCCGGCCTTCTGCTGTCAGCACGGAGCCCGCTTGGGATCCTCTGTCCCCCTCCCCTCTCTACTCACACTTGCTCGCTTTCTCAAAAAAATAAACAAACAAACATTAAAAAATAATAATGATTAAAAACTCTAAACAACAACAATAGCAAAATCACGGTGGTAAAGATCAACAGTGAAAAGAGAAAAAACAAAACAAAACAAAAAACCCTTTTATAAAATGAAACTAAGGAAGCATCTCTTTACTTGGTAGATGAGATGCTGCCCAATTCATAAATCGCCTAATGAGGCCAATTAGATTTTCTTTTTTTTTTTTTTAATTTTTTTTTTTAATGTTTATTTTTGAGACAGAGAGAGACAGAACATGAATGGGGGAGGGGCAGAGAGAGAAGGAGACACAGAATCGGAAGCAGGCTCCAGGCTCTGAGCCATCAGCCCAGAGCCTGACGCAGGGCTTGAACTCACGAACCGTGAGATCGTGACCTGAGATGAAGTCGGACGCCCAACCGACTGAGCCACCCAGGCGCCCCTAGATTTTCAAATTAAAAAAAAACGAAAAAAAGTTTAGAAGTGTCTGGTCCATTATTTTCCTGTTTGCTCATTACTTATACCACACCTGGCACATAGTAGATGTTCAGTAAAATAGTTATTGAGTGAGTCTGTGTTACTGAGACTATAACCTGATTTGCAGGAAGTTTTTGGCCCAAATATTTTAAAACATCATGAAAAGATTGTGGTCTTAAAATAATACTTATTTCTTATCTTTTACACACGGATATATGTCATCTTACCAAAGGCAAACAGGCTCTAGAGGGTCAGAGTAGCTTGTGTGAAAAGAGAGCACTGTTTTCGGTAACAGGTTTGGTATTTTTTACGTTAAAGAGTTCATGCAAGGGCCACCTGGGTGGCTCAGTCGGTTAAGTGTCCGACTCCAGCTCAGGTCATGATCTCACAGTTCATGAGTTCGAGTCCCGCATCGGGCTCCATGCTGACCGCTCAGAGCCTGGAGCCTGCTTCGGATTCTGTGTCTCCCTCTCTCTCTCTCTCTGCCCCTCCCCTGCTTGCACTCTGTCTCTTTGTCTCTCTGTCTCTCTCTCTCTCTCAAAAATAAAACATTTAAAAATAATTTAAAAAGTTCTTACAAAATGGTAAAAGGAAAAACATTAAGACTCCCTTAATCACTCACCGAAGGATGCAAATTCAACAATATACACAGTTGTGAATATATTAATAATTAAGAAACAAATATAAAAATGGTAAACTTAAGTCGTAATGAGAGAAAACAAAATTAAAACTATGATAGTGTAGTTTTTCCTTTTTAATCTCATCAACTAGGTAAACATTTTGAAAATTAATATTCATTTTGGAAATTGTATGGTCAAATCTATTTACAGTCTACGTGAGTGGAGAATGTCACATGTGTGAGGAACTGTCCAGCAGCTGTGTCTAAAGTATTAAGTACATGTATATAAGAAATATTAACTATGGTAGAAAAATAATAAAATCCAGAAATACTATAGATCTTCAAGAATAGTGGAGTTGTTCAAAGTAGCAAACTATTCGGCAACATAATGCTTATTGAAAACTATTTTCATGAAGATCGAGGCAGCAGCGAAAGTTTACAAGTTGTATGGATACTTTTGGTTACCACTGTAAAAATTATATATGCAGAGGGACAAGAATTGTCAGGAAATAGTAAATGAAAGGCTTTTATTTGCGTGACCAACCAGCAGAATATGGGGCTTTTTTTCCCTCTTTCTGTAAGTGTATGCATGTGTGTTTATGTGTCTTTGAACAATGTGTTAGTTACAGAACCTTTCTGAGTGAAAACAAAAGCCCTGTTTCGCCCTTAAAGAATATTTATCTGTCGCTCATCATCCGAAAACTTACCGAGCACTCCTCAAATGATTATTTACAAGTTGTTCTTTTTGTTCTTTTTCAGAACTCCCAGAAAGTATGTGCCTTAAATTTCAGTGCGGTGTCCAGATTCAGTTAGGGTTCGCCGCAGAGTTCTCCAACGTCATGATAATCTACACAAGCATAGTCCACAAGCCGCCCGACGTAGTAATGTGCGATGCCTATGTCACAGATTTTCCTCTCGTAAGTCCCCCCTTTCTTCTTTGGTTCAAAATATACCGATACAGCCTCACTTACTAATAACTAAACATTTGGAAACTTCATGGTAAAGTTAAAGGAAATATAAATACCTATATATTCCATTTATGTAAATACTTATTTGTGTTTTAGTGACAGTAGTCATAATATTTAAAAACTAATCACCAAAAATACCCTAAATGTCAAATTTCACCCAGGAAAGAAGCCTTTAATTTCCCTTATCCTAAGTAGAATATCAAATTTGTTATTCTTATGTCAAAAGTAATTTCCTTTTAAAAACTACTGTTGTTAATTAAAGTCTTGTGGTAGTATATTGGAAGCACAGAAATTTGTTTTTCCATAAATTAAGATACAGTATGTATTTTGTGTCAGCCTAAAGAAGCCAATAAATAGTATCCCTCTTTCCTACATGAGTTTAGTAAATTGAGAAGTAAGCAAGGCGCAAGACAAATCCAGAGCATCACCTCTGGTATTGATAAAAGCTTCATGGAGGACATTGCTTAGTGTGAGAGCAGATGTTCCAGCACTGAAGCCCAGAATTAGATAGGTCTCTCTACCAGCCCCGGCAGCTTTCTGGGCATGGGTCAGGGCAGAACCTGAGGCCTTCTCCCTGGAGTTCCAGAACAGATCTCCCGCCCTCGGCCAGGAGTTGTCTCTTAGAGAAGAAAAGGGAAGGGCTGTCTGTGTCTTGTCCGTTTATTGTTTCTAGATAACCCGCTGCACCTGCCCAAAAGTGATGAATAGAAGGACGAGAATCCAGGAGTCACACACTAATGGGGCTTGGATGTGAAAGGAAGCTTGGAGTGGGTTAAGAAGTGTCTCTAGGGATAGTTTGGAAGTAACTGTCCTTGCACAGCTAACTTTTTAAGCATGTGTGTGCAGAATTTAGAATTCCTATTGTACTCTAGAGTGTTGTCTTTATTGTTTGTTTAGTCCTGGATGAGAGTTTACCTACTCAGCCAAAATTCGTGAGAGAAATACCTGTTCAGATATTTTATTGTCATGCACAGTGTTGTGAGCCTCATTGATTTCATTAATAACGCCTGCTACTTTTCACAGGACTTAGACATTGATCCAAAAGCTGCAAACAAAGGGACGCCTGAGGAAACTGGCAGCTATTTGGTATCAAAGGATCTCCCCAAGCAGTGCCTCTATACTCGGCTCAGTTCACTGCAAAAATTAAAGGTTATTACTTTTCCTGTTTGTAACTGCTAATCTTATGAAAGTGAAAACTCATTTTGGCGTGTGACAGTTGTATCGCTTTATAGATTGCTGCTTCATTGAGTGTTAAATTGAAGTAGAGATACGTGATACACAGTCGTATCAGTGACCCCCCTTCCGCGTGGTGTTCTGTCCCTGCTAATGGCCTGAAGATGTTCACGTGAGAGTGTATGTGATGGAAAAGAGGGGTGCCTGGGTCTCAGTTGGTTAAGCATCCAACTCTTGATTTTGGCTCAGGTCGTGATCTCACAGTTTGTGAGATCTGTTCAAGTCCCCGTGCTGACAGCATGGAACCTGCTTGGGATTCTTCCTCTCTCTTTGTCTGTCT
Organism: Panthera tigris; assembly: GCF_018350195.1. Lineage (NCBI taxonomy): Eukaryota > Metazoa > Chordata > Mammalia > Carnivora > Felidae > Panthera > Panthera tigris. The sequence goes on from NC_056671.1 coordinate 76,841,428, forward strand.
GTCTGTCTGTCTGTCTCTCTGTCTCTCTCTCTGCCCCTCTTCTACATGTGTGCACTCTCTCTCTCTCTCAGATAAACATTTAAAACAAAAAAGTTAGAGATACAGAGCATAATCTGCTTTTAAATATCTTTGCATCTTTGAATAATCATTTTCTAGTTGGAACAACAGATACAAACTATCGTCACCCTGTTCATAGCTAATCTTCTTCAGTCTCCTTTGTCTGTGAAATAAGCCTGTGATCTGATGCAGTTATACTTTTCCACCTGTGACCATGGATTATTATCTCACAATACTTTTTAAAACCGCTAAACTTTTGGCCTGGGCGTAAAGTCAGGTTTTCTCCTTAAAGGACCATTCTCCCATCTCCACCAGTTGGGTAAGTTTCCCAAGCCCCACTGCTTGGAAAACACCTTTAAACTATTCCTCCAGAATACAGTAGAAGGTCTCTGTGATTCTGACTACCGTCAGTAGTAAGTACTAGAATTCTACCAATTCAAAGTATCGCATGAAGGAAAGGGAACATGATTATAGCTGGCGTCGCTTAGTATAGGGAAGGTGTAAACGGGCCTTGAGGATTGGAAACTGGGAAAGGGGAGTGACCGTGGATTTTGTTGTGTGGTCCTGTAATATTTGTAGATGTCAGTGAGACTCTGAGACTGATGTGCTCTCACAGTTGATAAAAATAACTTTATCCCTGTTCCTTTTCAGGAACATCTAATCTTCACAGTGTGTGTGTCGTATCAGTACTCAGGACTGGAAGATACTGTAGAGGAGAAGCAGGAAGTGAACGTTGGGAAACCCCTCATTGCCAAACTGGACATTCACCGGGGTTTGGGAAGGAAGACTTGCTTCCAGACGTGTGTCATGTGTAACGGCCCTTACCAGAGCCCTGCGTCCACCTCGACGGGGGCTGGACAGTATCACTCGTCTCAAGACTCCTTCCACGCTCTTTACCATTCGCATCTTGGTAACTCAAGCAGCGTTTTGCCATCAGATAGTTGTCATTGCAGCCGGACCGCGGATGCATTTATCTCAAGTCCCCATTCCCACCGCGACTCGTGTCGCTTTGGGAGAAGTAATGTGCCAGTAGAGACAACGGATGAGATGCCGTTCAGTCTCTCTGACGGGCTCCGAATTTCAGACAAGTGACCTCCTTGTGTTTGAAAGCGACCATAATGACTTGACTACACGCCTCCTGTGCTACGGGACCGACAGGAAGTGAGGTGTGACGAAAAAACAAATACATTTTTGTAGAGAGAGAGGATTAATAGTGGCTATTTCATGGCAAACCCAGGACCTTGAGATGTTGGAATTATATTATTTAGCCACAGACTTCCTCTTCCTCTTCTTGTAAGATTTGGTGAATTGGTTGGCTTGTTCCGTAAGAATGCAGTGTGGATGTGCTTAGAACAAAAGTATTTTCATTTCGAGCACTCAGAAGTGACAACAGTGGGAATGACATTATTGTTGAAGAAGTCCCTGTATTTTTAGAATGAGGAAAAAAAACCTTGGTGATCATCAGGCTTAACCTCGTTTTATCGGTGGGAGAAACAGATTGTGGCATCTTGTTGAAGTGAGGGCTGACACCAGAACTGAGATCTCCAGATTTCTATTCCAGTGTTTATTCCACTACATACTGCCTTCCTGACAGGTTCTGAGACAGGTATTATTTTTGTAGATAGATTTAAAGATAATATGTAAATACGCATGTCTGTATATAATCTAGTAATGTGCAAACTTTAATTTGTGATTATATGACTTTACTACAAATGTCTGTTAACAGGTTTGTATCTAAATCTTCTGTAAACGGGCTGAAAGTTCTTGTTCCTAAGGTCGTGAAAGCACGAGAGATGATGAAATGTTTGTCTCTGTTAGAGCAAGACAGCAGGACAGTTCTACCACTGGATAATCCTGGCCAGCTGCTTATCTGAATCCTACAGACACTGGATATGTCTTCCTCGATAACGTCAATTTTCTTAGTGAATTGTACTGGCCTTGAGAGATCATCTTACCACTGTTGGTTCTACCGAAAGCAAGTGAAAAAGACAACTGCCAATAACAAAGATACTGAATTAGTAACTTTAAAACGTGCCACAAAGAAAATACCACGCCCAGATGGCTTCACTGCTGTATTCTACCAAACATTTAAAGAATTAGCACCAATCCTTTGCAAATTCTCCCCAAAAAATGGAAGTGAGAACACTTCCCAAGTCATCTTATGAGGCCAGTATTCCCCTGATACAAAACCAGTGAAGACATCACAAGAAAACTACAGATCAGTATCTGTTCTGAATATAGACTCAAAAGTCATCAACAAAATACTAGCAAAGTGAATCTAGCAACATATAAAAAGGATTTTACACCATGACTAAGTAAGATTTATCCCAGGAATACAAGGTTGGTTTAACATCCAAAATTCAATGTCATATGCAGATGCTTCTCCTTAGTCACAGCATTCACCTTATTCACCTTATTTACATTCCATGAAGTCACTGTGGATACTGAATTAGTGAATACAGAGCCATTGCTCCTAGGGGAAGTGTGTGTGTGTATACATACCTCAAATAGATTACAATCTTAAATCCTGAAGACAATTTATCCTGGTACATATTGTTTTATTTTCAAAAGAGAAAACGAAGTTTAGAAATATTAAGTGACTTGCCTGAAGCCACCCCACTAATAATTGCCAGAGTTGGGATTCATACTAGCCCCAGAACCAGAACTTTTTTGCACTGCACTGCGCTCCCCCTGCCCCCTCATCTTCTGGTCACGTCTGGGGGGACCTGGAACAGGAAGGCAAAGCATTGCCTTGTTCAGCTCCACGGAGAACACGCACATCAGGAAGCTCTAAATTTCGTGTGTCTGCAGATGCCTGTGAATGATCATAGAAGTGCTAACAGTTTTGAGGTGGGGATTACAAACAAGTTGAGATATAAATTGGTAAATTCATAAATATAGAATCGAAAATAATGAGGATCAATGCTACCATGTTCATAAAGGACTAAATTACCACATTGACTTAATTGTCTGCATAGTTGCAGGAAGAGCTTTGAAAAACTCAGCACCCTTTCATGATAAAAATAGTCAAACCAGGAATAAAAGGGAAACTTCTCAACATGATATAAAGAACATCTACAAAAACCCCACACCTAACATCATTAATGGCAACAGACTAAATGCTGAATGTTCTCTCCCCAAAATCAGGACTAAGACAAGGATGTTTTTTCTCACCCCTTCTATTCAACATCGTACTTGAGTTTCTAGCCAGGGAAATTAGTCAAGAAAAAGAAATAAAAGTCAACCATATTGGAAAAGAAGTAAAACTATGTATTCACAGATTACATAAACTTGTTTTGTAGAAAATTCTAAGAAATTCATTTAAAAACTAAATGAGCTCAATAAAATTTTAAAAATTAAAAAGAAATACACAACTTATGCTCAATAAAAAAACATCATTGTAAGAAAATAAAATAAAAACTACATGAGCTCACCAGACCACAGGGTAGATACAAGATCAATATACAAAGATCAGTTTTGTTTCCATATCAGCAGTGAATGTTCTGAAATTGAGATTTTTTTTTAAATTCTATTTACAATAGCATCAAGGTGAACAAAAACTACACAACATTGTTGAAATTAAAGAAGACCTAAATAAATGGAAATTCATTTTTGTTCATGGATTGGAAGACTTCACATTGTTAAGATAAAAATGCTCCCAGAATGCTCCAGAGTCCATGCAATTCCCATTAAAACCCCTGCTGGCTTATTTGCAGAAACTGACAAACTGATAAAATTCATATGGAAAATTACAAAAGCCAAAACAATCTTGAAGAAGAGCAAGGTTGGAAGACTCACACTTAACCAATTTCAAAACTTACTACAAAGCTACAGTAACCAAGGAAATGTGGTACTGGCATAAGGATAAACATGGGTTTCGGGAACATAAAATCTAACTGAGGATCCAGAAATCAATAACGTTTATGAACAATTGATTTTTCACAAGTGTGCCAGTAGCATTCAATAAGGAAGAGTAATCTTTTCAACAAAAAGTCCTGGGTCAGCCCCAGATGGATCGTATACCTAAATCTAAGTGGATCATATACCTAAACTATAAAATTGACAAGAAAACATACCAGTAAATCTTCCATTTCTTATACACAGCACCAAATGCACAAGCAACAAGGGAAAAAAAATCGGGACTTCCTCAAAATGAACTTCAATGTTTTAAAGGTTTAAGGGACACCATCAAGTGAAAGTCTAACCCACAGAATGGCAGCAAATTTTTGAAATTATGTCTGATAAGGTACTTATATCCAGAATATATAAAGAACTTTTGTAATAATGTACTAGTGCTTAATTATGGTTACTGTAGAGCAGAAACCAATGAATTGCCCAATGGGCTTTCTGTGATGATGAAAGCCGTCTATGTGTAAGCTCCTGACGTCATAGCTTCTAGCCCCGGGTGGTAATTGAGCAAATGAAATACAGCTGGGGGCTCCTGTATTCAGCTGTGCAGGTGTTCTGTATATTTGAATTTTTGAAAGCATGTATTTATACTTTTAAAACATTTTTTAAAGTAACAGAGCTGTGTAGTTTTTGTCTTTTCTATCGGCCATACTTTTATTTTCCTTGACCTCTTATACGCCAGTCGCTCTGTAACCTTAGCGTAGGATTTTATACGTCAGTAGCATTTAGGAGGGGTAACCTATTGATGCCTTTGCAACGTGAGCGAGAGATTAGGAAGGCAAGGCTCACCTAAATCCAAAGCTAATATTTGATTCTGGGGAAGGGGAGATTTTCTGGAAAGTAACTTAAAAATTACAAAGTAGCAATTATAAGTTACATGTTTTTAAAAAATTTTTTTAATGTTTATTTTTTGAGAGAGAGAGGGAGCACGAACGGGGAAGGGGCAGAGAGAGAGGGAGACACAGTATCCCAAGCAGGCTCCAGGCTCTGAGCTGTCAGCACAGAGCCAGATGTGGGACTCGAACCCACAAACCGCGAGATCATGACCTGAGTCGAAGTCGGCCACTTAACCGACTGATCCACCCAGGCGCCCCTAAGTTACATATGTTTTCTAGTAAAAAAAAAAAAAAAAAAAAAAAAAAAAAAAACCACACACCTGGATCGTTGAATATAAAACATTAAAGTATTATTCATCTAAAGGTGAACAGACCAAATAGGCAGAGCCTCGAGAAAGAAAATCTTTAAAGCATACTGACAGAAAAGGGAGTAGACCTTTCCTTTTCCCCCACTGTTGCTACTTTGCAGACCTCTTACTTGCACACAAAGCAACGATGAGGTGGTCTCTTCAGTTGTCACAATTGTTGAGGACTTGTCAGACTCCGGAGATTCGAGATTCGATCATGTAGCCACAGCTGAGATAATTGATAGATTGACACATAGATCGGCACAAGTTTATTATCAGAAGGAGATCTGATTTTTTACACTTTTATTTATGTATTTTTTAGAGCGAGAGAGAGAGCACAAGCAGGGGAGAGGGGCAGAGGGAGAGAGACTCTTAAGCAGGCCCCACACCAAGCACGGAGCCCCACACAAGGCTCATGACCTGAGTCAAAATCAAGGGTCAGACATTCAACTGACTGAGCCACCCAGGCGCTCCAAGATCTGATTTTTTTTTTTAAACAAAATGCCTAATAAATTTTAAATTGTTTCCTGTTACTTGAATGCTCGCCTACTAATAGAGTATATATCATCACTGCTTTTAACTGTTAACTAATGCCAAACACGCAAAACTTACAAATTACTCTTGTGCAATTTCAACCTCTTTTTCTGTTTTGACATTGTGAGTTTGATCCAGGCCTGACCAAAATCTGTATATTTTTAGGATTTTCTCTTAGCTCCTATGACCTATGTCTTCTACTGATAAAATATTAATTAGCAAAGAAAAATATACCCAGAATATGAGACTGTTTGTATAAATGCATTTAATTTTTTTGCAATTTGACGGCGTTAAAAAATATTTTCGCATCACTGACACCAAGTCACTTTACAAAGAAGGAGTCTGCTCATTTCACCACCCAATAGTAGTTTGGTTTGAAGTGCGCCCTTGCAGCTTGTGTGTGCTTTTGTTTCCTTGCAGCTTGTCTGTGCTTTTGTGTATGGGGACAAGGATATAACATGCGAGGGCTTCTAATACTCTCCAGGGCTGGCAGTAGTGGGACAAGGGTCATCATTCTTCAAATCTGGCTTTCCCAAAGCCATACCGGTCAGTATGCTCACGGTTCGGCGTGTATTATTTGTTTTCAGGATGCTTCCTACACAGCACTCTAACATTGGCAATGTAGTATTGCCTTTTAAAATAAGTTGCAATGGGGGCGGCTGACTGGTTCAGTTGGTAGACCGTGCGATTCTTGATACTTGGGGTCGTGAGTTCGAGCCTCACTTTGGGTGTAGAGCTTACCTTTTAAAAAACTAAAAGTTAAAACATTTTTAAAAATAAGTTGCAACTGGGGCTCCTGGGCGGCTCATTTGGCTAAGCGTACAACTCTTGGTTCCGACTCAGGTCATGATCTCATGGTTCACGTTTCAAGCCCCGCATCGGACTCCGTGCTGATAGTGTGGAGCCTGCTTGGAATTCTATCTTTCCCACTCTCTCTGCCCCTCCCCTGCTCACTTTCTCTCTCAAAAAAACAAAAACAAAACAAAAAACAAAAACAAAACTGAATTTTGTTCACTCCAAAATCACCTTTCAAAAAAGCGTGGAAATTGAACATCACCAGTTATTTAGTATAAAGTACAGTGTGTCGGGGCGCCTGGGTGGCTCAGTCGGTTGAGCGTCCGACTTCAGCCAGGTCACGATCTCGCGGTCTGTGAGTTCGAGCCCCGCGTCAGGCTCTGGGCTGATGGCCTGGAGCCTGGAGCCTGCTTCGGATTCTGTGTCTCCCTCTCTCTCTGCCCCTCCCCCGTTCATGCTCTGTCTCTCTCTCTGTCTCAAAAATAAATAAATGTTTAAAAAAATAAAATAAAATAAATAAATAAATAACGTACAGTGTGTCTGCACCTGAAAGCAATTGATTAGCAGTGTTTCTCTGCTGGCATTATTTGTCTTTGCTTACCTGGATTTTTCAGTTTTTATAAAGGAACAGATATTATATAATTTTCAAATATAGACATACACATTGACTAATATAAATATGCTAAGACTCAATAAATTTGTATTTAGAACACATTTTTAATTTTCATAAATGCTATCAAGTTTAAAAATGCACAGGACTTCATGCATTTTTTAAAAGAGATTTTTGTTTTTAAGTTTATGTATTTTGAGAGAGCAAGCCGGGGCAGGGGGGGGGGTGTGTAGAGAGAGAGAATCCCAAGCAGGCTCTGCACTGTCAGTGTGGAGGCTGATGCGGGGCTCAAACTCACAAACCGTGAGATCATGACCTTAGCTGAAACCAAGAGTCAGATGCTTAACCAGTTGAGCCACCCAGGTGCCCCATGCATTTTTTAATGTCATGAGTGATGCATACATAGGTACTTTTTATTCTACCTGTTATAAAATAGCTAAGCCTAAAGTAATTACCACAAATCTAAAGTAATTCCCAATTCTTGCATCATGTTGGAGATTTGTTGAACAGCATTTTTAATTTTGTAATGTTTATTTTTTAATGTTTATTTTATTTTTTTAATTTACATCCAAGTTAGCATATAGTGCAACAATGATCAGGAGTAGATTCCTTAATGCCCCTTACCCATTTAGCCCATCCCCCCTCCCACAACCCCTCCAGTAACCCCTCTATTTGTTCTCCATATTTAAGAGTTTTTGTCCCCCTCCCTGTTTCTGTGTTATTTTTGCTTCCCTTCCCTTATGTTCATCTGTTTTGTACCTTAAAGTCCTCATATGAGTGAAGTCACATGATATTTGTCTTTTTCTGACTAATTTCGCTTAGCATAATACCCTCTAGTTCCATCCACGTAGTTGCGAATGGCAAGATTTCATTCTTTTTGATTGCCAAGTAATACTCCATTGTGTGTGTGTGTGTGTGTGTGTGTGTGTGTGTGTGTGTGTGTGTGTGTATACACCACATCTTTATCCATTCATCCATCAATGGACATTTGGGCTCTTTCCATACTTTGGCTATTGTCGATAGTCCTGCTACAAACATCAGGGTGCATGTGCCCCTTCGAAACAGCACACCTGTACCCCTTGGATAAATACCTAGTGCTGTTGCTGGGTCGTAGGGTAGTTCTATTTTTAATTTTTTGAGGAACCTCCATACTCTTTTCCAGAGTGGCTGCACCAGCTTGCCTTCCCACCAACAATGCAAAAGAGATCCTCTTTCTCCGCATCCTCGCCAACACCTGTTGTTGCCTGAGTTGTTAATGTTAGCCATTCTGACAGGTGTGAGGTGGTATCTCATTGTGGTGTTGATTTCTATTTCCCTGATGATGAGTGACGTTGAGCATTTTTTCATGTGTCGGTTGGCCACCTGGATGTCTCTTTGGAGAAGTGTCTATTCATGTCTTTTGCCCATTTCTTCACTGGATTGTTTTTTTGGGTGTTGAGTTTCATCGGTTCTTTATAGATTTTGGACACTAACCCTTTATCTGATATGTCATTTGCAAATATCTTCTCCTATTCCGTTGGTTGCTTTTTAGTTTTGCTGATTGCTGATTGTTTCCTTCACCGTGCAGAAGCTTTTTATTTTGATGAGGTCCCAATAGTTCATTTTTGCTTTTGTTTCCCTTGCCTCTGAAGACATGTTGAGTAAGAAGTTGCTGTGGGCAAGGTCAAAGAGGTTTTTGCCTGCTTTCTCCTTGAGGATTTTGATGGCTTCCTGTGTTACATTGAGGTCTTTCATCCATTTTGAGTTTATTTTTGTGTATGGTGTAAGGAAGTGGTCCAGGTTCATTCTTCTGCATGTCACTGTCCAGTGTTCCCAGCACCACTTGCTGAAGAGACTGTCTTGATTCCATTGGCTATTCTTTCCTGCTTTGTCGAAGATTAGTTGGCCATACGTTTGTGGGTCCAATTCTGGGTTCTCTATTCTGTTCCATTGATCTGAGTGTCTGTTCTTGTGCCAGTACCATACTGTCTTGATGATTACAGCTTTGTAATACAGCTTGAAGTCCACTGTTGAACAGCATTTTAAGTAAATGGTTGGCTGATTATTCCTACATTAATAAGTTGCTAGCACCAGGCTTTGACTATCTGTCTATCTTTATTTGAGAGAGAATCCCAAGCAGTCTCCACACTGTGGAGCACAGAGCCCAACACGGGGCTTGAACCCACAGTCTCTAAAGATGAAAGTCACAGGTCACATTCCAAGCATTTCTAAAGGTGTTGACCTAAAAGTCAGTAATGTTGCTATATTATGCTCAACAGAGTTCTGACAGGGAGAGGTGTTAAAATATATATATTTTTAAGTCTTTTCATAATCTTTAGTCCTACCACTTCATCTTTGTGTAGAATATTCATGACTCTGTTACAAAGATTTCTTGTCTTCCCTGAAGACTGATGATACACTATGTACCTGATTTATACTCTGTACACATGTATGTATATACATGCGTCCCCTTGCTGCCAGACTTGGGTTTTGACACTTTTATCTGACCTCGCCATCCTCTGTCCTGTGCCCCAGCTTGGGTAAGTGGCCCTGTCCCCCTCCCAATTTCCCTTCCTCACACCTGAGTCTGGTGGTTTCCAAACTGTTCAGAATAGCTTGTCCCTGGTAGGTGGGACGGGGGTCCCCCCCTTTCTGTTTCATCCAGAGCATCTGTACTTTTATCCGTTTACACCCCGCCTTTCCAAGTTACCTTTGGCTTGTGTAAAAAGTTTCTCAGTAGGGGCGCCTGGGTGGCTCAGCGGTTAAGTGTCCGACTCCTGGTTTCGGCTCAGGTCATGATCTCACAGTAGTTGGGATCGAGCCCCACGTCGGGCTCTGCATTGAGCACAGAGCCTGCTTGGGATTCTCTCTCTGTCCTCCTCTGATGGCACATTCTCTCTCTCTCTCTCTCTCTCTCTCTCAAAATAAATAGACATAAAATGCCTGTTTTTCTTGGTAGAAATCAGTGGATCTCATCTCCTCTCACTAGACCCCACCATTGCTTGGGGACCTTCTCACACACAGCTGGTTCGCATACCAGCTGAGTGACAAGGCTGAGAAAGTAGGGAAAGAAAAAAAGTCCCACTGAGCTGTGAGGGTGTCTCACCTCCCCGTTAAAGGGAGGCACTCAGGAGGCCACCGAGCAGATACAGGCAGACTTGTTTCACTGTGCTTCACACATACTGGGTTTTGTTGGTTTGTTTTTTTTTTTTTTACAAATTAAAGGTTTGTGGAGCGAGTCTGTAGGGATCATTTTTCTAACAGCATTTGCTCATTTTGTGTCTCTGTGTCATATTTTGGTAACTTGTGCTCTTTCAAACTTCTTCCTTCTTATATTTGTCACGGTGATCCGTGGCTGATCACAGATTACTGATTATGATCTGCTGGAAGCTCGAGTGACGTTTAACATTTTTTAACAAAGTATTTTTTTAGTAAAGGCATGCACGTTAATTTAGACATCATGCTATCGCATGCTTAATAGACCACAGTTAAACGTAACTTTCATCTGCACTGGGAAACCAGAATGTTCATTTGACTCACGTTATCGCAACGATCGCCTGATGGCAGTCATCTGGAGCCAGACCACACTATGGCTGAGGTGTGCCGATACTGACTAGGAGTTTTGGCACAAAACCTGGCCCTCAGACCGACTTCATCATTCAAGACGTGGCTTCCTGGTAGTTGTTATGAGCAAGGCAAGATGCCATCCGACCCGCCCCTGTTTGCATCAGTTACTGCTAAATACGGATTGAGTTTCTTAAAACCTGATGCGACACGTTGGCGTCACCTGACCTCCTTGCGGCCCAGGGACACATATGACTTTGAAGGGCACAGTGACATTCCCATCCGCTCGGCAAAGCGTGCTTGTTGCGGGAGACCACGTGGTGGCCCTCGGGGGTCGGCCCGCTGATACCTGCCCTCCCTCGCGGCACCCGCAGGCAGAAGGAATCTAGTCCTGAAATCCTTGTTGCGCTATATGCTAACCTGGATGCGAATTTAAAAAATAAATAAAAATAAACATAAAGGGAGAAAAAGGCCAATTCACCATGGAAGGCATTCAGGTCAGTACGATAGGAACATGGGGAGGCAGTCCCACGAATCCGGTAAGGACACCAGGCCAAGATGCCCCAAACATCCATGTCATCGGCCACCCCTGCCAGTGACCCGGGGGGCCTCCAGGCCGAGGCCGCCTCTGCCCCCGACAGCACCGCAGGGCACCGCGGCCGGCTGCTGCCCGTGCCTCTTCTGACAGGTTTCTCTTTAGCAGCAGAAATACAGTTGGTCGGCTTGCAGACCACCCCCTACCCCTGCCCTCCCCCACCCCACCCCTGCGTGGTACACCTGGGGGCCGCAGGCGCGCCCACGGTGCACATGCGCTCGCCGGCACCTGCAGGTCTGCTGGGCGGCCTTCTCGCAAGCATCGTCCCCCTGCGGGCACCCCCCCAACCTGAGGTCCGGGACCCCCCCGGCGCCCCGTAGCAGACAGTTGGGTTCGCCACTAAGATAAGCTGGTTCCGACGCTGGCCTTCCCCTCCATTCTCCGTAACCTGCTGGTGACGCTTCCTGCTCCCAGGGTCACAGTGTTTACGCTTCGCATTTCCAGCCCCCTCTTTCCCCCTCTGCACGAGACTTTGGACGTCTCGAGCTACTCGAATCCTTCTAACTGCGAGAATCTTCTTGGTAGAAGGGAGATCCCACCCAGAGAGAGGAGGCAGCGTGGGAGGGACTGAGAGGGCAGCGTCCCGGGGTTGGACGCCTGGTCTGCAGCTCACCCACTGAAGCCTCCACTTTCTCGAGGGCGGACAGCACTGTGTGCCCCCGGGGGTACCTGTGAGCAGTAAACAAGGGGCCCCGGTAAAGACCTTAGCTCGGGCAGGATATAGTAAAAACTCGGTAACTGTTACCAACATTTTCACCCAAATAAAGTGGGTCACCCATTGGGTTATTTAACTAGAGAGAAAAGAAAGGTGTGGTGGGTTGAATGGTGACCCCCCAAAAGATAGCTTGACCTTCTAACCCCCAGACCCTGTGACCCATGACCCTGTTTGCAAACAGGGTCTTAGCAGATGTACTTAAGGATCTGGACAGATCATCCTGGATCAGGGTGGGTAGGATGAGATCTCTAGGAGAGATGGCAGAGGGGAAGACGGGGTGTGGCTCGAGGCGGGGGTGGGGTGCGGCAACCACAAGCCAGCGATCCCTGCAGCTCTCAGGTGAACCAACCCTCAGGTGGCCCCAGCCCCTACCTGCCTTCGGAGGGACACAGATGGAGAGGAGGACCAGCGGTTCCTGAGCTCCATCCACTTTGTGGTCCAGAGCCTTCCCTCCAGTCACTCTTTGGCTGCAATCTCTTGCGCCCCCTCCTGGCCCACGGAGAGAAGTGCGGCTCCTCCGGCACCCGCCCCCCCCTCCCCGCCCCCACCCCGAGCTATTGGAGATAATCGGGTGAAATGAGAGAACCAGGGAACCTCAAAACTGAAGACAGAAAGATGTTTGTAAGAAAAAAAATTTTTAATGTTTATTTTTGAGAGCGAGAGAGAGAGAGAGCGCGCGCGCGAGTGGGGTAGGGGCAGGGAGAGAGGGAGACACAGAATTTGAAGCAGGCTCCAGGTTCTGTCAGCACAGAGCAGGATACAGGGCTCAAACCCACGAGCCGTGAGAGCATGACCCCAGCCGAAGTCCCACACTCAGCCAACTGAGCCACCCAGGCGCCCCTGTAAGAGAACATTTTCAAATAGTGCATTCTTGGCCTCCATCTTGAAAAACAGTGTGAAACCTTCAGCACTTGTCCCAAAGCCTCCTGCTCTGCCCTGTGCCCTGTCATCTTTCTTGGTAAATTCAGCTGGGTGTTGCTGGCCTTCCCAGCCTTCCTCATCAACAGAGACCATTTCCTGCAACCGAACCCACACCTCCCTGGAGCTATCCTGGGCCTTGTCACCCCAGAAATTCGTTTAAACCTTCTGCTGTCTGATCCAAACTTCTGTGCTCAACTCACCTCCTGGGGTGTCCCTTCAACAGTAATTTTTCAACCTAATCCAGATTGCTCATGCTGGGGGTGTCTCTAACTTCATTCCCAGCCTCTCTTGACTTAACCTTCTTCCTTCCTTCCTTCCTTCCTTCCTTCCTTCCTTCCTTCCCTTTCCTGTCTTACTCTGACTCTTGACAACCCCCTCTATTTGCTCACCCTCCATTTTTTTAACTGGCAAAACTCAACCCCAACCATCTTCCACACGCACTTGCTTTCCATGAAGACCCTTGTTCTTCCTGCCACCCTCTCCCTCTTGGCTGGGAGCTTGGCCTCAGCCATCACTGAGACAATGGAAGCCACCCCAGCCATCACTAGCATACTTCCATATACCCCCGCATTTGTCTTTCTCGCTGTTATGACAGAGGCCATGGCCCCCTCCTGTCTAATCCCTCCACACAGACTCAGGGTCCTGCCATCTTGTTTTCTCCCCCAGATGTCATGCCTTGAGGTATTTCTTCTTTCCTACATTATCAGCATCTTTCTTTTACGCAAATTATTCTCAAAAACAAAAGGAAATAAATAAATAAACAGATTATTCTCGTTGGCATACAAACTCGCCATCAGAGCCAGCTTCGTGGGCAGAGACTTCCCGGCCACTCGGGGCCCCACGCTTGATTCAGTGGTTTACTGTCTGCTGCCTCCATCTTGAGATCCTTAAAAACTTTTGAAGGAGATGCCAAGGCTGTCTGTGGTTCTATCTCCAATTTCCCTCCCCGTCCCCTCCCTACATAGAAAGAATAGCCTGGGGGAACTGTCTCTCCTTCGCTCTCCTGAACTCCTCAAGTGTCCAAATCCCACCACTTTTCTCCTGAAACTGCCCTTGTTGGAGTCACCATTTGGTCAAGTTCACTGACAGCTTTTCTGTTGTCATCCCTGAAGACCATTTCCAATAGGTCTTTCTCTTTATTCTCCATTCTACTACTCTATTGATTCTTTTCCTGGGACTTTCCTCCATTCGTAAGTGCAGCATTTTTAAGGACGGAATTCATGTATTTCTTTCGTCTCTTTCCACTAGACCCTAAGCTTTGAGGGCAAGGATAGTGTGAGCCTGATGCCTGATGTAATGCCTAACACACAGAGGGCTTTCACAGATGTTCACCAACTCAACGAATGAGTGAATGAATGAATGAATGAGCAAGAGAATTAAAGATCTTGATAAGAAAATTCAAGTGATCAGTAATACATAAACTCAGCAGGGAAACATTTAAAAGCTGAGAAGATCTGGGGCGCCTGAGTGGCTCAGACGATTAAGCGTCTGACTTCGGTTCAGGTCATGATCTCACGGTGTGAGTTCGAGCCCCGCATAGGCATGGAGCCTGCTTTGGATCCTCTGTCCCCCCTCTCTCTCTGGTGATCCCCCTCTTGCACTCTCTCTGTCTCTCTCAAAATAAATAAATAAACTTTATTTTTTTTTAAAGTTTTTATTTATTTTTGAGACAGAGAGAGACAGAGCATGAATGGGGAAGGGTCAGAGAGAGAGGGAGACACAGAATCAGAAGCAGGCTCCAGGCTCCGAGCCATCAGCCCAGAGCCCGACGCGGGGCTCGAACTCACGGACCGCGAGATCGTGACCTGAGCCGAAGTCGGACGCTTAACCGACTGAGCCACCCAGGCGCCCCTAAATAAACTTTAAAAAGCTGGGAAGATCTGACGGGCTGACAGAAGAAGAGAGGCCACATACCTGGGTCACCTGGGAAGGAAGCCAGCCGGCTTAAAAGCAGTGCTCACTGAGAGAGCTGGAAGGAGGGTGGATGCTCCCAGAAGGTGAATGCTGGCAGGTAAGATTTCAGAGGCAGTTCTGAGTCCAGACTAGTTGGAGGGGGGGGGGGGGGGGACGGGGGGGGTGCGGCAGGAGCATGGGTGGTTTAGCTAAGCTGGCAGTGAAAGTCACCAGAGTCAGGACATCGGAGGCTGCTGGGTAAGTGGCTTGCATGAATATTCAAGCAACCAGATTGCTAACAGAGGCTGGGGTCAAAGGAACGACTTTGCCAAGATTTTCGACAAATAATGGCCGGCACTTATAAGGTGCCTACTATGTGCCGTGTGCTCTTACAAGTGCTTTCCATATGTCCTGTCGTTTTCATGTTAACAACAACCCTACGCAGCACGCTCTTCCTATTACCCCTGTTTTGTATTTATTATCCCCAGTGTATCATTGAGACAAGAAAGGTAACAACCAGATCAAACCGCTAGCCAATGGAGCTGACCCGGAAACCCCAGCTGCCTGGCTTGTTTGAAGGACAAGAAGATCCCAGACACAAGAGGAGGTGATGTCGATGGCGAGCACGGAAAGGAAAGGAAGGCAGAACCAGGTGGTGAAGGGCTTTGTATTTCGTGCCCTTCTGTACTCGCCCTCTAGACAGCTGGCGGACTTTGCGGGAGGTCAGACGGGCGGCCCGGCAGGATCACATATTAATTCAGACTGGCTGCGGGGTCGGGCGGGAACGGCCTGAAGGCCATCTTGCCAGATGGGGTCCGACAGCACTTAGAACTCTGTTTGGGAAGGAGAATAGGAGCGTGTGGCAATGGTGGAAAGATAAGCAGGTGACAGGGCACATCCTGAAGGAACAAGCAGAGTGAGGCCGCACCCCCCCCCCCCGGGGAAGCTGGGAGCCACAGCCCACCCCAGGGGGACAGCTGAAGCTCCCAGGGCTCGAAGGGGAGAGACCTCACGGCTGGAAATGGCTTGCGATGAATAATGCCAGTCTGCATCCCCACCAGGTGAGTCGGACCAGTGAGGGATGCTGGGCCCCAAGCCGAGGAGGGAAGGACCAGCGAAGAACCTGCATGAGGGACCCACGGGGTCCCTTTTGGGTCTGCAGCTCCCCACGGGCCTCCTGGCCCTGGTCCTGTGTCCTTCCGGCTGAGTCCTCGGAAGGCCGTGGGCCGGGACGCCCAGCAGAGGGCAGCACAGGCCTGAGTTTGTCCTGGGCTCTCCCACCTGGAAGGCGATTTGGACCTTCCCAGTGGGGATGCGGGAAGACGCAGGAGGAAGCAGTTTTGCATTTTTACTTGCATGACGGGAAGCAGGGGGGCGGCTAGAGGCCAGAGAGCCCGAGGAATGCAGGAGGAGAGGCTGCCAGTCCAGTCCTCAACCGCCAGGCTCAGCAAGTGGTGGGTCCTTCTCCCGTCCCGTCCCGTTGCTCCCACGACCCTTGAGCCAAAAAGGGCAAAGATGCTCAAAGGTTTCCCTTCTGGGCGCGGGCCACCTGCCTCTGGACCCCCCTCCTGCCTTGAGGAACAGTCAACATATGCCCACGGGCAACCCCTGTCCAGAGGGGTCAGGACCCAGAAGCCGCAGTCCCAGCCGGGCTCCGAACCCCCGCCCCGCCCCCGCCCACGCAGCGAGGAAAACACAGAAATGCTCCCGGAAGGTGCCCTGGAACACGTGACTCTGGACTTGCATGAACCTCCTAAAATTGGATGTCAAATCACCAGTGAAGGCCCTTACGTCCCTCCCACTCCACTTTTTAGGGATGTGTGTGTGTGTGTGTGTGTGATCGTGTATATTTTTTTAATTGTAGTAAAATATACCTAACATAAAATTTACCATCGTAACCATTTTAAATGCGAACAGTTCGGGAGTGTTAATGCACTCACGTTGTCCCCACTCTCCGTTTTTATTGGGACTTTTCATATACAGAGCCTGAGGCACAGAGAGCGATCCTCAAAGAAAAAAGGCAGAGATCTGGAGAAAGATTTTGCTGAGAAAAATATGGAAGGAATCCAAGGTGGGTAGGAGAGGCCTCTCAGGCTCTTACGCCTGCCTGTACGAACTTTCTGGGACACATCGGCCCTGGGGCTGGGGGTGCCACATCTGATACATCTCAGTGTAAGCTCTCCCCACCCCACGCCTTCCCGGAGGGATCCCTGCCCACGTCCAGAAACGGGACCAAAGGCCATTCAAAACCCTCTCAAAAATCACTTTGAAAATAATCTGTGCTGTACGTGAGAAGCCATTATGACAAAAACAGTTCTAAGCAGTCAAATGCCTTAGATATTTGGCCTTCCGTGAGCTACAAAGCTGAACACGACAGAACCTAAACCCCTAATGCTAACGGCTAATATTTAGGCCGCGCCTACGGTGAGCCTGGCACCAGGCTGTTTCTCAGTCAGGCCTTTGCCATTAGCATTCCCATTTTATGGACAAGAAAACTGAAGCCCGAGGGCCGCCTTGCTCAAAGTCACAGAGGAAGTAAATGGATCCTGGATTTGGACCCCACACCCTGTCTCCAACGACACAGCCTAAGGACCCCGCCTTTGACCAACGCCGACGCTGGGGGCTGGAAGACAGCCAGGAGGGGGGCTGGGGGCGTTCCTGTCCTGGGGGAGCTCAGTAATGGGAGGAAGGGTGAGTCCCCTGTCTTGGAACGACATCAGAGTCGCCAGTCCTGATGAGCCAGCATTGTCCTAAATCTGTCCATTTTTCCATGGACAGGATTTCCATGGGTTGGTAGGGATCCACATAAAAACTTTAACAAGAGGAATCAGTGCCACCACAGGGCTCACCAGTCACCTCTTTCCATTACATGCCTTAGTGAGAGGAAAAGAAGAAGAAAAAAAAAAATGTTGCCAAAGGACCAGACAAAACCCAGAATGTTTCAACACTCCACCATGTCTCGAAAAGTGCTGCCTGGGGAAGACCTTCCTCAGCCCGTCCCTTCTTCTTCGTTCTTTTTTACTTTTTTTTTTTTTAAGTTTATTTATTTTGAGAGAGAGAGAGAGAGAGGCAGAGAGAAAAGGAGACAGAGCATCCCAAACAGGTTCCACGCTGTCGGCTCAGAGCCCGACGTGGGGCTCCGTCCTACGAACCGTGAGATCGTGACCTGAGCCCAGGTCAAAAGCCGGATGCCTGACCCACCGAGCCACCCAGGCGCCCCCCTTCTGCTTCCTTCTTGAACTTTTCTGCCCGCTCGCTCGTTAAGAACTTGAAGCTGAGAGCACCTGGCAGGGGGCCAGTCCAGGGAGGTTGTGTTATCCCTCGATCCAAAAGGGCAGAGAGAGCAGAACAGGAAATAGGGACGCGATGACGGTCTATTTTCCTGTGCTTGGCTTTTTAAAATGCATCTTGGCTCCTCTCTTTCAAGCTAATGATGGGTGGAAAAGAAAGCGGTTGGAAAACGGTGTTATTTCAGGGGCACCAGGCAGCTGAGCCCACTGTGATTTTAATTAACCTCCCCTTTCTTCAGCTCCGCGAGTAGCTGACCTTCTCCCCCCCCCAACCTGCACCCACAGCATTGTCACTGGGGTGGGGTCTTGGGGAGGGACCCAGCAGCTACTCGAGCTGTGACAACCCACGTCTGTTGGTTTCTCATCACCCGGCTGCACTTACAGAACAAAAACTACAGCCTTCAGTGGCCCCGGGGTGGACCGATTCGTAGCTGATACACGCACTTCCCTTTTCCCCTTTGTTACCGATCTGTTCGCTGTTTTTTGTAGATGGGGCCTGATGTCATTTGTGTGTACGAGTGGATAATATTTGAATGTACGTTGAGATAGAAGTATTTCAACAGATATGGGGTGCGAAAAAGACAAAAAACAAACCCAAATCAACGAAACGTACCGAGAGTGTGAAGACAGCCATGCCTGCTGTTCGGATGGCCGGGCTGTGCACCGATCTTTCCAGTACTGGTTTTTCAGGGTGTCGCCTGGGCTCAGATTGCCACAGGCAGCAGGTGCTAACTCTCTCCGGTGCCTCCCCAGCCACCCCTAAAGCGAAGTATGTGTTGGGGCACCTGGCTGGCTCAGAGCACGTGACTCTTGATCTCGGGTTGTGAATTTGAGCCCCACGTTGGGTGTAGAGATTACGTGAAGAATTTTAAAAATTTCTTTTAAAAAAGGGTGTGCCCTCTCTCCTGCACATGCCCCCCTGAGCCTCCCTCCAGGAAGTGTCTCCAGCGAGGATCCTTGTCCCAATAATTATCAGCTAAACTGAACAGATGTCGTCTGGGGGGCGAAATTGCCCCCTGTCAGGAATAGCTGATCTAGTGGTCGGAAGCCGAGCATGTCGCAAAATACTCTACCGTGTACAGACCAGCCTCTACAACGAAGTTATCTGTCCCCAAATGTCACTAATGTCGCTAGTGCTGAGAGCCCTGCCCGGTCTCACCCGGCATAGAAACTCAAGTTTCTATGTTTTGCGTCTTAACGGATCCCTATTTGACACACCCCTCAGTAAGATTTTTCTTCCCGATCAAGGGATTGAAAGAGCTGTATGGAAGGTAAGAGCTTTGAAGAGGGAACGTGTGTTTATCTCTTCAGGGGGGGAAGGGTGGCAGGGAATCAAGCCTGTGGGCGACCTGACCAACGGGTCCAAGGAAGTGTTGGCCGTTGTAACCTCAATGCTGATCCACGGACCATGGTTTGTAAAGAGTGTCCCGCTAGGGTGCCGCCCGGGTGGCTCCATCGGTTAAGCGTCCAACTCTTGGTTTCGGCTCGGGTCTTGAGACGGGACGGACAGCGCGGAGTCGGCTTGGGATTCTCTCTCTCTCTGCCCCTTCCCTGCTCGTGCGCAGGTGCGTGCGTGCACGCTCTCTCTCTCAGAATAAATAAATAAACGTTAAGAAGACAAAAGAGTGTCCTGGTGGGGACTTCCAAGCCACAGGACCAGGAGACAAGGACAGCAGAAGTCGTAAGCGCTCATGGCCAGTGTGGCCTGCTACAACGCAGGGGAGTCCGAGGCGTCCGTGTGCTCAGATCAGATCTTAGAATCCGCTACAAGATCTGCCAACGGGACAGGTTTGTGGCCAGGACCGTCTTGGAGGTTCTAGGATACGTGAACCAGCTTTCTCTGCTGCGAACTCTTACTTTGAGCGTGGTTCTCTGGCAGAGCAGAAGGAAATGCTCACACTTGGCGTATGGGGTTCCCATCAGGGTTCCTCTTACTAACTCGAAGCCAGAAACGGTCTCATCAGAGACGGGCCAAAAGAACTTGATGTGCTCTGGTTGTTACAAAACCTGTTTTCCATTCCCCACGACTGCGCCGGCCAAGGGCAACACCTCGTCAACCCGAGTGGCCGGGCCAGTGGGTAGCTGAGCTTCCGAGGGCTTTCTCTCCTTTCTGGAGGAAGAAGCTTCTGCTGTGCCAAGGTCTCACCTCCCTTGGCTCAGGAGGGTCCCAGGAGTGACCTCTCGCAGCCAAGGTGGCAGACAGGTCACACTGGCACACTTCAGAGCTCCAAAGGGCGACTCATGGGTGAAAAATTCTGGAGCCCTGGGACTTAAGAAGTTGATGTTATGGAAAGATTTCCATATTACAGGAATCCTTCCTTGCAATGTCATTCGGTCTCTCCTCCCTGACTTCCCAGTGTGGGAGGCAGAATAGCAGCCCAAGAATTGTCCACAGCCTCATCCCCGGGACCTGGGAATGTGCTCGTACATGGCAAAAGGGATTTGGCAGATGTGACTAACGATGGAGAGATTGTTCTGCGTTATCTGGGCGGGCCAGTGTCATCACAAGGACTCTTACAAGGGGAGCACTAGACATGAAAGGAGAAGGCAATGTGTGACAGAGCAGAGATTGGGAAGGATGCTTTTTAAAGATGGCGGAAGGAACACGGGCAGCCAGTAGGAACTCAAAAGGCAAGGAAGCGGGTTCTCCTCCCACCGCCCCCTGCAGGTGGTGGCGTCCCTATCATCACTCCTATCTGTGTCCCCCCCTTGACGTTCTCTTGACACTCATTGTAGCCTGATTCCACCTGTCTTCACTCGTTGGGACGGAGAAGGGATGAGGTGAGCCCTCCAGGTCTCCTCTCTGTGGTCCTGCTTACAGACTAACCCAGAATTATTTTTCAGAGCTTGATTCCTTCCCTGCGTTCGGGGCGAATGAGGAGTCTCCCCTACCTAGCACTCACAGTGCAAAGCCAGGTTGTGTCCCAGGGAGTTTTACTGCTCCAGACTTTGGAGGGAGGGCACTTGAAGAACTTTCCAGCCTTTGGAGGTGGGGGGTGGGCATTTGACTCCACTGCCACGGTGCTCAGATTAATGATAAGCCTGTGTTCCGTTCCCTGGCCAGTCACTTCCAAGGGATTTTGCAAGGATCCACGAGCTAGGATTTGGAAAGAGCTCCTTGGACTCCTACATAAATAAAAAGGCTCACAGGTAGTGATCGTGATGCCTTGTAGGGAGTCCTCTTAAAATCCCAAAGCACTGAAAAACCTGCATTGCTCCCGAGTCATCGATACCTGGCACACGCGTGCATGTGGCTCTGTTTCTACCTGGTACGTTCATAGCTGCAGTTACAGGACACTCACGATGTACCAGGCAGTGAGTTCTGCTCGTGGTGTTCACTGTCTCGTGGACGTAGGGAGATAACGATCAGCTGTGACCTGTGTGTCGCATTCCTGGGAGGAAAACAAAGCCGCCCCCCCCCACGTGCTTACATCTACCCCGACGTCGCCAGCAGCGGTAAGAGCCCCCCCTGGCTGTTCAGTGCCGGGCACAGGGTGGGAACACGGGGCGTTGCACGCGGATGGCGTTTCGTACAAGTGTAGCAAAGTGAGAGGAGCCATTAGCGGACAGACCACGCTCGAGTCAGAGAAGCAGAAAGGGAGGATATTGACAATAAAGGGCTCGTGGCTCTTCTGGTAATTTACAGATTTTTTTTTTCAACGCACAGTAGCGGACAGTGGCTGGAATCAATTCCCGCAGTCGAGCCTTTGCTTCGCATATCTCTGCTCCTTGAGGCTGTTGCCTCCTTCCCCCAATAAGCACCATGCCAGGGTCTTAAGACGCCGGGAACTCAGAGTTCTGTTGGGAGGCTGTTTTCCTGACTGTGGTCTCCCTGGCCTACAGCCCCTCCCGGAACGCTCTAAAGCACTTCTCAGAAGCACATTCGTGGTTTGGCTCACTTTCTGAGAAACAGATAGGAGGGTGAAGAGGGACTTTCAACTGTGGAAAACCAGAGTGAATACGCACAGAATGGTACAACTTGTGTTATGTGTTCTCCCGCTAAGGTTTCGAGGAGGCTTTGCACGTAAACAGCCACCAGGTGGCACTGTTATTCTCTAAAA
Source organism: Panthera tigris (assembly GCF_018350195.1). NCBI lineage: Eukaryota > Metazoa > Chordata > Mammalia > Carnivora > Felidae > Panthera > Panthera tigris. Next base: position 76,863,534 of record NC_056671.1, read on the forward strand.
ATGCTTCAGAGGGTGTGCGTGTGTGTGTGTGTGTGTGTGTGTGTGTGTACACGTACGTGTGTTGGGTGAGAGACAACCTCCCTCCCTGCCACCCTTCACCCCCACCCCCTCCTCTGTCATCCGTCTTTTCCATTCTTGGTCAAAAAGTAGCCGAGAGGAGCCAGAAAACCCAGCACAGACCACAAAACAGATATCACATCAAAGACACTTCCCCGGATGCCTTGGGAAGAACACTGAGGCCCTTGTGCCCCTCCTTTGTGCCCCTGGCCCTCCCCGGGGACCCAGACAGGATGATGGGCCTGCACTCCCGCGGGGTCCTTCTAGCGGTCGTATTTGTTTGCAAAGAGCACTCTAAACGGAATGAGGGCCTCAGAAGAATAATTCCATGTCGGCTCTCCAGGCACATTTCCTATCAGACAATCTGGATCTAAACGACACATCTGTAGGGAACGGTCCCCTTCCCCTAAAATCCCACCAGCCTAGGAAAACCCACCTCCTCTGTCTTTGTGTGAAGCAGTTCTCCCGAGAGGCCTTAGAACTGCGGCCTTGCCCGAGAACCTGGGGGAGCAGGCAGGGCCACGGGGCCCCGCGCGGGAGCCTCGGGAACATCGCATTCACCGCATTGATCTTGTTCTTTCTCCATCTGCTTAATAGGCACTAAAAGCCGCCACCGAAGGACTACCTAGCGGACCGCCAGTGCATCGACATAATGAACTCATCTCCGTGGAACAAACCGCTGAGGACTCAGGTAAGGCAAACCATTTATAAAACTGTCACGATGCAGGGGAGGCGGTGGCTGCTTTGGAAAGGGCTCACGGGTTGCTGAGCGGTTTTTTGTTTTGTTTTTTTTAAGTTTATTTATTTATTGGGACGCCTGGGTGGCTCAGTGGTTCGGCATCTGACTTCGGCTCAGGTCATGATCTCACGGCTCATGGGTTCGAGCCCCGCATCGGACTCTGTGCTGACAGTGTGGAGCCCGCTTTGGATCCTCTGTTCCTCCCCCTCTCTCTGCACCTGCCCCTTTCTTGCTCTCTCTCTCTCTCTCATTGAGGGAGAGCAAGAAAGGGGGAGGTGCAGAGAGAGGGGGAGACAGAGAATCCCAAGCAGACTTCATATTGTCAGTGCAGAGCCCGATGCAGGGCTCGATCTCACGAACTGTGAGATCATGACCGGAGCCAAAATTAAGAGCCAGACGCTTAACCCACTGAGCCACCCTGGTGCCCCGGGTTGCTGAGTGTTTGAGTTCAAATCCACACTGCACCGTCTAACTGGCTGGGTGACCCTGGGTGACCAAGTTACAGAACCTGCCTGAGCTTCTAGCCTTACGTCTGTGAACTGTAATAATAACGATCTGTGCACTGTTGTATTGTGAGCTGCGGTGATAACCCAGGCACATTCCCAAGGCCAGAACATCAACGACCGTATTTCTGTGCTTGCTGTGTCCCAGGCACGGTGCTCCCTGTTCCACACAGGTGAGTTTTCTTCATGGTGCAAACAGCCGCCCGTGCAGAAATCGAAAGCAGAGCCCAAGCGCGTCGGTGCTGTGCAGGCTGGTGAACTGTCTGAGCACAGCCAGTCACAGGCAAGACGCTGGCCCAGGGCTCCGGGTCCCCTGGGAGAAATGAACTGGGTTCGGTTCATTGGCTCCAGGTTGAAACAATGGTCCCTGAGGAAACAGCATCAGGGGAATTACTGAAAACAGCAAGGTATCCCTCTGAAAAACACATTTCTTTTTTTTTTTCTTAAATGTTTTTTAAATTTATTTTTGAGAGAGAAAGAGAGAGAGTGAGATCAGGGCAGAGGCAGAGAGAGAGGGAGACACAGAATCGGAAGCAGGCTCCAGGCTCCGAGCTGTCCGCACAGAGCCCGACGCGGGGCTCGAACTCACAGGCTGTGAGATCACGACCTGAGTCGAAGTCGGACGCCCAACCAACTGAGCCACCCGGGCACCCCAAAAGATACTTATTTCTACGGGACTTAATTAAATCACATTGTCACCTTTTTATTCCTTGGGTGTGGTCTGGAAGCTTTTAGAAGGGTTGTGTTGTGTTTTTTTTTTAATGTTGATTTTTGAGAGGGAGAGAGAGAGAGCACGAGAGATTGGGGGGAGGGGACGGTAGAGAGAGAGAAGGGGACAGAGGACCCGAAGCAGTCTCTGCACTGAGAGCAGTGACCCAGACGCCAGGCTCGAACTCATAAACCCTGAGATCATGATCTGAGCCGAAGTCAGACGCTTAACCAACTGAGCCACCCAGGCGCCCCTGGAGTGGCTGTGTTTTTAGATCTGGAAGCTCACGTGTTTAAGTACTGAGACATCTAAAACTCACTAGTGACAGAACCCGTCCAACGTCTGTCTCGTGCCTAGTTCCCGAAGTGTGCTAATGTCTTTAGGCCTGGATGGCTTTCCTGACCCCCTCGAGGCCAGCAGAGCCTTTATTGTCCTGACGGAAGATTGCACCTGGAAAGAGAAGGGGAGATTTTCATTTGTTTTTGCAGCGTGTGTGGTGTGCGTGTGAAGGAAATAAAAGACAAATGGGAAGAAGGAATGTGGGAGAGGTGGACACACCGTGGCAGAGTTGGAAAAGGCTTGAGGAGAGGGGGACACGATCACAACACAACAGAGGCGAAGGGCCGCTTGGGTGGCTCAGTCGGTTGAGCCTCCGACTATTGGTTTCCGCTCAGGGCACGATCTCACGGTTCGTGGGTTCGAGCCCCGCATCTCGCTCTGAGCTGACAGGGCGGATGGAGCCTGCTTGGGATTCTCCGTGTCCCCCTCTCTCTCTGCCCCTCCCCTGCTCTCTCTCAAAATAAATAGACTTAAAAAGAAATGCTAAGAAGAATGCTTCGCTTGGTCAGGAAATGCCGGGTGTGGGGACTGGGGGCTGAAGGCCAGGCCCCGCCACCAGGCAGGGTTGTCAGGGACTGGCCTGCCCCTCCTCGTCATCGTCATCGAAGGGAAAGATGTGCACCCTAGAACTCTTTCTAACGCCTCTTCTCCTAGCTTGTAGCCCAGCCTGACTCTGCCCTGGCTTTCAGCACCCAAACAATGAGCTCTGTTATGCCCACAGGCTCCCCTCTGGCCTTCTCCGCCCTGGGAGGGGCTGGGGACCCTGAAGAGTTGCCCTCCCCTTCTGGAACCGCGGGCTCTAGGGTGTCTACAGCTTCCACGAGCTCTGAGAAGGGAAGGCCCTAGAAAGACCCGGCGCCTCCCTTCCTTCCCCCACGGCTTGCTTTTCCCAGCCGAGGCCCTCCTCACAATGGAGCCCGGCCAGGCCCTGTTGCTGAGGGAACCGGCGGCAGGCCCAGCCCCCTTCCCCACAGAAATAACCAGACGAGAGGAGCGCGGGATTGAATTGCCCTAATCTCCAGGCTTCAGAGGAGGCTGGGAGCCTGGCCAGCCTGGGGCGGCAGCTCCCCACTGGCCTTGAGGAAGCCGGAGTGCAGGGGCCTGGCCCTTACCTCTCCCTCCTACCCCACCTTCACTTCTCTCTCCCCAACACAACCCCAGCCCCCCCCCCCCCCACACACACACACAAGGGAGAGACTACCAGTTTTGCTTCCCCGACACAGGAAGGGAGGGCCAAAGCCAACCACTGCCCGGCTTTCCCCCCCCCACCCCGTCTGATCTCCCCAGCGCTAGGAATGAGGGAGGCGCCAGCGGCCCTAATGAGAGATGCAATTTTGTTTGGTTCTGACTCATTGTCTGCAGACGTCGGTGGATAAGAATCAGACCACCCTCTACGGGCAGGCAGCCGAGACGTTGCAGACACAGGTAAAGGTGTGTTCCATCACACCCGGCCGGGAGGACGCCTTCGGCGTGGCCTTCGAGGCCTCCCTTCGATCCTTCGGTTCAGGGGCATTCGCCCCGTAGTCAATGGACATGGGTCACTTTAAAAAAATACCCACACCTCGGCCCCCTCCCACCTGAAAATGCAGACTTGCTGAGTCTGAGGTGGAACTCAGGAGAAGGGTTTGGGGTTTTTTTTCCTAAATTTTTTTTAAGTTTATTTATTCATTTCGAGAGAGACAGAGAGAGACAAAGAGAGAGAGTGGGGGGAGGGGCAGAGAGAGAGAAAATCCTAAGCGGGCTCCACGCGGTCAGCGCGGAGGCCGATGCGGGGCTCGAACCCAAGAAACGCGAGATCGTGACCTGAGCCGAAACCAAGAGTCGGTCACTCGACCAACTGAGCCACCCAGAGGAAGGGCTTTTAAGTGCCCAGGTGATTGAAGGACACCCTCCGAGGCCCCCTACCTGCTGTTTCACACATGCTGTTGTCAGCAGGAGTCCTGGGACAGCACGGTTTTCCTGACATATCACTTAAACTGCTTTACAAAAAAATGTTTTAAGGAATACACAAGCTACTTAGGACATTTATATAATACAGAAAAGTTTAAAGAAGAAAATTCATCTCCTCTAAACCCCCAACATCCAGAGTCAGACATGGTTAACATTTTGGTTTATCTTTTTTTTTTTTTAATTTTTTTAATGTTTATTCATTTTTGAGAGACAGAGCGTGAGTAGGGGAGGGACAGAGAGAGAGGGAGACACAGAATCCGAAGCGGGCTCCAGGCTCCGAGCAGTCAGCACAGAGCCCGATGCGGGGCTCGAACCCATAAACCGTGAGATCACGACCTGAGCTGAAGTCAGACGCTTAACCGACTGAGCACCCGGGCCCCCCTCGGGTTATCTTTAAACAAGTGTCATTTTAAAACAATGTACAGCGGATGCCGCTGTATGCCCTCCTTTCATTCCATGGCAAGCTGACTGGCGGGAAGGGCCTTTTACATGCCGCTGGACAACGTGTTGAATGGCAATGCTTTCAGCAGGCTATTTGGCATGAGTATCAAGAATATTTTCAAATCATCACCCTTCAGCCCACTAACTCCGTTTCTAGGAATCTGTCTTCAAAGAAAAATCAGATGCATGCAAAAATTTATTTACAGAGACTTTCGTTTCGGTGTCGTTTACCAGAGCCAAAATTATCAACCTCGTAAGTGTACAAAATGTATGGGGAGTGTTGTTTAATAAACCGTGGTTATTTGTGAGACGGAATACCCCGTGATCGTCAAAAATCACGTTTTCGAAGAATGTGTGCTGGCGGTGAAAATGTTCCTTTTGACAGTCCCTCCGCGCCCCGGGACGCTTGTCTTATAGCAACATCCTTCTTCTGATTCTACTGTAAGCCTTTGGGATGCTGTGGGACCAGTGGTCTTTCCTCTCTACATCCCCCGCAGCATTCATTCTCTGTACCAAATATTTTGACAGTTTGCTCTTTTTTTTTTAATGTTTATTTATTTTTTTTTAATTTTTTTTTAACGTTTATTTATTTTTTGAGATAGAGAGAGACAGAGCATGAATGGGGGAGGGGCAGAGAGAGAGGGAGACACAGAATCGGAAGCAGGCTCCAGGCTCTGAGCCATCAGCCCAGAGCCCGACGCGGGGCTCGAACTCACAGACCACGAGATCGTGACCTGAGCCGAAGTCGGACGCTTAACCGACTGCGCCACCCAGGCGCCCCCAATGTTTATTTATTTTTGACAGAGAGAGAGACAGAGCATGAGCGGGGGAGGGGCAGAGAGAGGGAGACAGAACCGGAAGCAGACTCCAGGCTCTGAGCTGTCAGCACAGAGCCTGACGTGGGGCTCGAACCCACAGACCGCGAGATCGTGACCAGAGCCGAAGTCGGATGCCTAACCGACTGAGCCACCCAGGTGCCCCGACAGTTTGCTCTTTCTATGACTATTTATCACGTATTACTTCCACTTGCTGTCTGGCGTGGGTGTGTGTTAGGAACGCATGTCACGGGTCCATGTGTGCATGGATGTGCACGTACATGGATGTGTAAGACGGACAGAGAACTCAGGACAGTAAACCCACTGAGGGCATGGGCCACGAGCTCCACATCTCTGTCAGTTCTTCAGTTTCGGCTTGTCTAAATCCCTCTAAACTCCTCTTCCTCGATTCTGTTCCGATTCCACAAATCGGTGTTTGAGGATATACAGTAAAGCGTTGGATGGCGAGGAACTCGTTCTGGGAGTGTTCTGCAAGACGAGCAAACATTTCTAATGACTTGATAAACGAGCGATGTCTTGCAACACGAGTAGTATGTGAGGCCGAGGGTCACATGATCACAACTGAGCCGATGATTCTTGAAATTCACTTCGATATACAAGTGCTTAGGATTACCAGCGTGTTTCTGGAACGGATTATGCTCGCAAACCAAGATTTTCCTTGTACTTCCCTCCCCACATAGGCTCCCCCTTCCTGCGTTCCCAATTGCTATGGTGGTATCTCCTTTGGGCAGTCAGATTCAGATTTCCGGAGCCACTGGCCATCTCATCCTGACACCGTTGGGTTTTTTGTTTTTTTAAGTCTTTGCATGTGGCTTTCCATTCCCAAGGTTGGCATGCCAGACAGTGAACCTATCACTTCCCTCCAGAACAGCTAACTCTCTTCGCTGGGCCATCCACGTACAGCCTCTCGTCCCTTCAAACTACCCTGTGCCCAACCACTCATCTAAGTTATTTTTATCCTGTCACCTCCACCCAGAAGCTTTCAGTGGCCACTTTTAAATGGCCATTATTAAAGTAAGGGCTAATTTATCCTGGCACATAGGTCCCTGTTTAATTCGATCCCAACCCATCCACCTTGTTTTTTAAATATGAAACAACTTCTTACTCGATATCCCTGCCTCCTGTCAAAGGAGGCACCAATCCCCGGATGCATCCTGTGCACCAATCCCCGGATGCATCCTATATTCTCACAACTTCTCCTCTTGCCAGCTGGGCCATTTGGGGTAATTTGCACAACCTCTTTAATCTCGGCCCCTCATCTACAAAGTGGGGATAATACTAACAATGTCTTCTTTAAAGGACTGTGGTGAGAACAAAGCAGATGAATGAATGCGACAACGGTCATTGATGTGTTCAGTTTCGCCAACCGGGGACAGAGGCCGGCAGGACAGCCCCCAGCTGCATCGGGGAGCATCAGCTGAGGTGGGTCCATATGGCTGGACGATCTGTTTCCAAGATGGCTCCCTCACGGGGCTGGCCAGGTGGTGTTACTGGCAGAAACCCGACCGGGGCTATAGTCCTGGAGCCCAAATGATCCTCCACGTGGACTTTCCATGTGGTTTCTTGTCAACTGGGTTCTAAGAGAGAGGCGGAAATTGGCAGTCTTCTTAAAAGGTAGGCATGGAACTAACTAGCACAGCGTAGCCTCCATCATATGTTAAAGCAGTCACGGGCCAGCCCAGACCCACGGTGGTGAAGGCATAGACGCCACCTCTCCAGGAGGGTGAGGTGCGTGCCTACGGGGAAGGCAAGAAGCCGTGGAAGCCGTCTCTTGAGAGAAGATACCGCCATCCGGTCTTTGCGATCCCGTCTCGTCTAGTAGCGACACTCAACAAATATCAAACAATTCCTCAACTCTTATCTTAATTCCAGTGTTCTTACCATAGGTTATATTAGTTTCAGGTGTATAATACAGCCGTTCAACAATTCCGTGTCTCCGTGCTCATCACGACAGGTGCACTCTCGATCACGTTCACCGGTTGCACCCATTCCCCGCCCCCACCCGCCCCCTGGTGACCAGCTGTTTGTTCTCTAGAGTTAAGAGTCTGTTTTTGGGGTCGTCTCTCTCTCTTTTTTCTCTTCCCGCGCTCATTTGTTTTGTGTCTTAAATTCCACGTGGGAGTGAGATCACGGGGCTTGTCTTCACGATTGCCGAACCCTGAAGGCCTGTACCTCGCGTCTGTCTGTCAAACAATCACTTGGATTGCTGTCTGGAACTGTGAGTTGCCTTTTCCCCTGTGTTCCGGTTAGTGATGACATTGCAGCTACACAGGAAGCCCTTTGAGGGCCAGGCTCCCGGCTACAAGATACATTTTTGCATTCCGCCCACCAGAGATGTCCGCGGAGTTAAGTGCCATAAACGTGCAACACTTGATTTATTTTCTTCTGACAGCCCCAGCGCGGAGAAGGGAACCTAAGAGCCGCTTTTACTGAATTTTTGTACAACACCAGACTCCCTAGGCTCCAGGGAAAATTCAGAGAAACAGTCCCTTTGTTCTCCAGCCCAGGGCAGAGCCCGGCCCAGAACCTTCCACAGGGGGAAGTTCAGGGAGGAGGCTGCAGACTGGAGGGCGTGTGGAGGAAATTCCATTCTAGACCCTCATTTCCGAAACTGCTCTGTGATTAGCCCGGCTTTGTGCTGGCCCAGTCCAGAGGCCGGGCCCCTAGGTCATAAAAGCACCAGGAAAATACAAATGCAGCCTCTTTACAGCCTCAAACAGGAGGTTAAAGGATTTGCTTTGTTGTTTGTTTATCTCTCAGACTGAAGCCAATTATTCCTGTTACTTTTTTTTTTTTTAACTTCACTACAGAAACTTAAGTTCATTTTAAGTATTTTTAAGTTCATTTCTTCTCAAAAAAAGGGCCTCTGCAACACATCTTTTTTCCTTTGGTTCCAAGGCCTCAAGCCAGGTCTCGGTGACAGGGAGGGCAGGCCTGGGGTCACATGTCAGAGGTCAGGGGCCCCCTGATTGTTCCCAAATGTGCTTCCGAGTAACCATAGATTTGAACTTTGCATTGTTGTGGGGGCCCTGGGGAGAGAGAGGCCCTGGGGGAGGAGAGAGGCCCTGGGGGAGGCCATCTCTGCAGTTCAAAGGCGGCCAGCTCTGGTTTCACTTGGCCCACTGTTTCCATCCCTGAATCCTCCCGAACCCAATCCCGGTGGGGCTGCCGTGGGTGGGGGTGGGGTGGGACTCGGGACGGACATTCCGCGTAACCCAAAGCCGCACATCTCACAGATTGATGGTGCCTTCAGAGCCGGAAACACTCAGGATTAGCGTCAGAGGCTGAAAATTCCCCTGACTGCTTCCTAAAGTCCCAGAACACTTGCCCCAAAGCCGGTAAAGGTTGCTCCTCTGCCCAGAACCAACCCCTCGGTCCCCACTTCCCGGCCCAGGCAGGGTTCTTTGTAAAGCGTAGCTAAACGCAGGGCACTGAGGTTCAGAAGATGAACCCCAATGCTGGCTTTACCCAAGGGTAGTGGGTGTTTGCTAGATCACACAAGCTGAAAAGGAGGTAAAAGATCCCAGACCATCCCCCCCAAGACAAGTGTCTCTCCACTGATACCTGAAAATCTACCATAACCAGGACGTAAATTTATATCTGTTGATATGGAAGAGTGTATAAGAGATATTGTTAAGTGCCAAATACAAGCCACTGCGTAATATATCTACTGTACGGCCCCAACTATGTAGGAGATACACATGGGAGGAAAGTGAAAAATGACACGTCAAAATGTTGGTAGTCGTACCCCTGACGGGTGGGACTTCGAGTGATTTTTTTTTTCCTTTTTTCTGCATTTTAGAATTACACCACCCGTGTATAGACGAGGAAACCGAATGTTCGTGAATCATTTCTTTAGTTCAGTGTTTTTTCAAATTGTGGTTGGAAGGAACCAGCGTCAGACTCGGGAAGCTCGCTGAACAGGAAGGTCTCTACGTGTCAGTCAGACCTACTGAGTCCGAATCTGGAGAGGCGGCCCGACCGACAGCACTGGAAGCACCCTCCTCCAGGCCATTGTCAGGGAACGTGGTCCACCCAGACGGATGTTTGCTTTGCCCAAAGGGTTCTGGCTCCGGCTAGTGAAGCATAGTGACCACTCAACCCCACGGACCGGCCTGCTTTCCTTGCCCCCTTTCCCCCTCTCTGCCTCCTTCCTCTCCGACCTCAGGAGCCAGAAAGAGCCTATCAGCCCAAACGGAGCTAGACCAAACCCTGGCTCCTCCCCTTGCCCCTCCCCTTGCCCTTGACCAACAAGAGCCCACAGACCGAGCCTCTCGGTATCATCCTCCCCTCCTTCCCTTGATGTGGTCTTCTCTTGGCCTCACTTCCCTTTTTTTTTGACCTCAAGGACTGACGGCACAAGCTGATTTGCATAAGTGCCAAAGTCAAGTAAAACTGAAGCTGTAAACCAACCGAAGTAATTATGCCGGCGGGCCGCGTGGAGCACGGAAGCATCTCGGTGAGCCTGACCCTCCTCCCTGATAGACATGTGATCGTAGCTTCGTTACTGACCCTCTCTAGTCTTAGTTTCCTCCACTGTAACATGGGGAGAGTCAAACCTACCTCACAGAGGGGTCGTTCCAGGGTTTAAGGAATAAGGTCATGTGTATATGCAGAGGGCCCGGTGCATGGCAACAGGTACCCAACAGAAGTTGCTATTACGGGGCGCCTGGGTGGCTCAGTCGGTTAAGCGTCCGACTTCGGCTCAGGTCATGGTCTCACAGTTGGCAGGTTCGAGCCCTGGGTCGGGCTCCGTGCTCATAGCTCAGAGTCTGGAGCCTACTTCGGATTCTGTGTCTCCCTCTCTCTCTCTCTGCCCCTCCCCAACTCATGCGCGCTCTCTCTCTCTCTCAAAAATAAATAAACATGTAAAAAAATTTTTTAAAAAAGTTGCCATTGCCAACCTACCCTAAAGAACTCTCGTAGAAAGTCTGAGACAGGCTTCCCAAACTCCCCGGGGAATTGAGAAATTAAAGCACAGTATTATAGTCTTCCCTCCCAGATATTTCAAATTCATCCCTCCAAGTGAGGCCCCAAACTGACACTTAGCAATTACACCCGGTGATTCTGATCGCACCTTGCATGCAGGTGGTCTCCGATCACATGTGGAGGAACACGAGTCTAGGGTTTTCATCAGCAAAACACAGACAACGCCCATTACCAGCTCCCTTGCTTAGGCAGTTCACGCTTAAGTAGTCAGCCATCCACACTGCACAGGACACGGGTTGGCTGAGCTTTGGCGGATCGAAGCTGGGCCCAGCCGGCCATGGTTCCAGGCTGGGGTCTGGGTCCAGGTCTGATCCACACATCTTTCATTTTTCTTGGACCAGCAGGTGCCCCAGGCATGTTCTCCCAATGCCACACTTCTAACATTCCACCAGCCAAACAAGCACATGGCTCCCAAAGTCAGTGGGGAGAGGGGCAGGTTATTATTTCCTGCCTCAGAGATGTGAATGAAAAATAAAGCCTTGCTTCTATAAGCCGGGAATCCACAAATCGGCCCCCAGTCTGTTTTCGTTTGCTCCACAAGCTAAGACTGACTTTTACGTTTTTTAGGAGTTGTAAAGAACAACAAAATGCTTAGGAACAGAAACCGTATGTGGTCCACACAGTCTGTTTACTATCTGGCCCTTTAAGGAAAAAGTTGGTTGATTTGTACCGTAAGCCATCAAAATGTCAAGTGTTCTTTTGTTACACAGCGTTACTGCATAAATATAGGTGAACAATGTCATATTTTTGTTTGTTTTTAAATTAAGAGGGATTTCGTCTGACTCTTGACCTCAGGGTTGTGAGTTCGAGCCCCATGTTGGATGTAGAGATTACATAAAAACATGCAAAAACAAAAAAACACTACAACTATAAATTAAGAAGTATTTAAAATGTTTCTAAGCCACGGGGCAGGAGGGATGGAGAAGAAGGAGGGGAATCATTGAAAATACAGAAGAGGAGTGCCTGGGTTCCTCAGTTGAGCATCCAACTCTTGATTTCACCTCAGGTCAGGATCTCACAGTTGTGGGATGGAGTCCTGGGATTCTCTCTCTCTCTCTCCTTCTCTCCCCCTCTCAAAAATAAATAAAGATTTAAAACCAAGAAAGAGGGGCGCCTGGATGGCTCAGTCAGTTAAGCATCCAACTTCGGCTCAGGTCAGGACCTCCTAATTCGTGGGTTCGAGCCCTGTGCTGACAGCTCAGAGCCTGGAGCCTGCCTCGGATTCTGTCTCCCTCTCTCTCTGCCCACCCCCCCACCCCGTTCGTGCTCTATCTGTGTCAAAAATGAATAAACGTTGAAAAAACACTTTTTTTTAATTAAGAAAAAAAGAAAACCGAAAAAGAAAACACAGAAGAAAGGAAAATTAAAGAAAGGAGAATGGGTCTTGGAAGAGAAGGTTCCTTAAGGAGGAAGGACAAGGGTGAAAATGGGTTGGGATCTGGTCAAGTGGAGAGGGTCGGGTGGGAGGGGTAGGATCGAGGCATGAAGTGACGGTCAAGGAGGAAGAGGACAAGACAGGCTTATCCAAGGGTAGGAATACCCAGCTACTGGGTGTCAGAGCAAATCTGCTGAAGAGAATCCTGGTGTCCTTGTAATAGAGTGCCGAGGGCTTTCCAGTGGACCTTCCAGGAATTATCAGACTGTGGGGATGTGCACCTTGGATTCTTTCTGACTGCCTAAGCTATGTAACAAATCCATAGGGAAAGAAGTTAAGTTGTGGAAAACTGACACGACAATTTTCCCGTCCGTAGGGATGCACGGAATCCCATTCATGGCAGCGCGGAGGAATCGTGTGCTGTGGAAAACAAACATCTCTGTGAAGAACAAACATCTCTGTGAGTCAAATCCCCATCTGAATCGGTTTCAACATCTTACTGACGTCCACACTGACAGTGGATGAGTTAAATGGAATCTTTGACGCACATCTATTTCATAGCTATGAAAGTCATTATTTTACCATTTAAGACGATTCTCTTTTAGCAAATATCTAACGTATCTCACTTGACAGTCTCTATGGCCCTGTGAGGCCATTACCGCTGTCATTGTCATACCCCCATTTTAAGGATGACACCACTGAGAAACTAAGAGCTCAAGGTCACGCTAGCAGAGAGTGGCAGAGCAAGGCAGGAATTTCGGGGTCTTCTGATTCTGATTTGGAGTCTTCTGATCTCCTATTCTTTCCACTGTTGAGTTAAACCAAAAAAAAAAAGTGGCACCCCATCACATTATTCATTTGCTCGTCATAGATGAGCACAGGAGCTGTGACTTAGCAAGCAAACGGTCCTTGCATTCTGGGTCGTGATGGTTCGCTTGCCGATGCGGGGAAAGAAGCCCCAACCGTGTAACTGCTTGCCCTGCCTGAAGGGGGCAGCACTTGAACTCAATGGGACTGCAGGTGAGTGATTACCAGCGCCGAGAGGCAACTGGTCTCTACTGACTCTTTTCGTCCCTAACAGATCATCGAGTCAAAATTCTCAATAGCTGAGTGTCTCACAAGGACTTTCCAAAGTCCTACTGTTTTATTTCGGCCGCAAATAAATGCTCCCCCGCAGGTATGTTAGCATTTCGGGGGTGACTTCGCTCCGAAGCCTTCTGCGTTTTTCTCAGCAGGACCCCTTGCTTTCCAACATTCCGTGAACACCTAGGGTGGATGGGCTAGTTACAAATGTCACCTGCGTCACAGTCCCTAAGCCCTGTAGTCAGTCCACGCTTGTTTCCCAGAGAAGGAGAATAACGTACGTTAGCGATACAAATATGAAAACAAACAAAACGGGATCTCCCCCTGGGGTAGTTGAGTCTGAGGGAGAGACTTTCAGGCAAACCGGCAATTACGACCCAACACGGCCATCAAGAGTTGGTGAGAGCGTGGAGAAACCAGCCCCAGTGTGTTTGAGAGGATCATGGAAAGTTTAATGGTGCTAGGGTTCGCACTGACACTTGGAGAATTAGCAGGAATTTGCCTGGAAGAGGGAGGAGGAGGTGCCCAGAAGCTTCTAGACAGAAGTGCAGGTACAGGGTGTCTAGGAGGCAGAAAACAGTCCGGAGTGGCTTACAGGAGGCAGTACGTAGGGAAGAATTCCAAATATGAAACCAAACAGATGGTCAGGGACAAGTCATGGCAGACCGCGACGAGGAAACTTGCCTGCAGGCAACAACAGAGAGTCAGGGCAGCAAACAAGGGCTGAGTATAATATACATCCTGCACAAAGTACCCACGGGATACTTTCAAGGGAAGGCAAGGGCTCCTGTAAGAAGATAGTCGTCCCCCCCCCCCCCCCCCCCCCCCCGCCCCATGACTGAATCAACACCAGGTCTGTCTGAATTTCCCGCCTGTGTCCAAATCCCCAAATAGCTTCTGTGGCACTTGTCTTTTGGGTCTATTATTTGGGCTATTAGAGTCGGCTAGTCTATTGGGCTTTGGGGCTACCATAGCAAAATAGCCCAAGGGTGGCTTACGATCGGCAGAAATTCATTTCTCACGGTTTTGGAGGCCGGGAACCCTAAGGTCAAGGCACTGGCCAACTCGATGTCTGGTGAGAGCCCCTTTGGTCACAGCCAGTCATCTCTCTGTGTGTCCTCGTGTAGTAGGAGAGGCAAGGAAACTCTTTCAGGCCCTTCTTTGGAAGACCGCCAATCCCATTCCTGAGGGTTCCGCCCTCGTGACCTAATCGCTCCCAAAGGCCCTACCTCCTAATACCGTCACCTTGGGGGTTAGGATTTCAACATATAAATCTGGGGTGGGGGACACAACCATTCAGACCAGAGCGGTACTCAAGGTGGACACTCAAGCGAATGCCAAGACGTTGGTTTGTGCGGTTGCAAATATTTTCCGTCACTGGATTATTTCTTCGTGGTCCGAGGTCTCCGGTCCTTTACCATGATCTCTTAGATTGGGAAGGAAGAGGGCGAATGTCCCGCGACTCTGAAGGAGATGTACACCGTCATGGTAAAAGCAAAGTGTTAACATGGCAAATTACCCGGCAGAAGCCAGTAGGTGCCTTTGCCCGCCTTTTATCGAGGTCTTTGGAGAAGCTGACTGGAAGGACGCAAATGACTCCCTTGGAAAGTGATGCTTCTGGGGACCTCTCAGGGCCACACTTAATCGCGAAGTCCCCTTCCCTCTCCCCACGTGCCACTGCCCAACCCCCACCCATCTCTGCCCTCCCCACCTCTCGCCCTTCAGAGAAGGCAGAAGTCTGCAGTCGGTGTATTTCTCCTCGCTGACATCCCCATCCACCAAGGGTGCTGGGGAAGAGTCTGCAGAGACAAAAAGAAAAAACAAGAGGAATTCTTCTGTTCCCAAGAGAGAGCCTGCCTCAGCTGGCTGGAAGTTTCATCTCCCCTGGGTTCCCAAACATGCCTTTGATTTTTAACGCGCTGCCTTTTTGTTAATTACTGTGGGAAAGAAACAGGATTTCGGATAACTGGGCAGTAGCCGCATTTTTTACAGCAAAACAGATAGAGTCTACGAGTAGCACCTATGATAAACACCGGAGGGGACAGCGCATTAATTTTCAGCAGCAAGGGGGCATGATAGCCGCATCTCTTCTCCTTAAGGAAATTTTCACTTCTTGATTCCTTTTCTGTTGATTCGGATGTCAAAAAGCGAGGCGGCTGTGCATACCTGTCCCTCCAGAGAGCGCCTGGGGGCCCCAGGATCATCTAGATGGTGGGGTTTGTTACAGCTGGAGCCGCCCAGCTCATTCCTGACTCTATGTAGCATCACTGCCCTCACACACCGCCCTCTTCTCGGACCATCTCCGTAGTGAATCTTGGGTAACAAATGTTACAGATGTAGCCAATTAAAACCACGCCTTATTTATTAACTCAATTCGGTAGCTTAGGCTTAGCTGAGTTCTCTGCTCTAGGTCTCACAAGGCTGAAAACAAGATGTGGGTTGGGCTGGGCTGGGCTCTGAGGAAGGAAAGATTTCCAAGTTCGTTGAGGTTGTTGGCAACATTCAGCTCCGTGCAGCCTGAAAGCTAAAGTTCCCATTACCTTGCTGGCTGTCCGTTAGGGGTCACTCTGAGCGCCTAGACTCTACTCTGGTCCTTGCACATGATCCCCTCCATCTTCCAGCTTGCAAAGGTTCATCAAACCCTTCTTATGGTTTCTGTTTCTCTGACTTCCCCTTTTGCTATCAGCCAGATAAAACTCTCTTTTTAAGGGGCTTGGCCCATCCAGATTGTCTCCCTTTTGATTAACTCTAAATCAACTGATTAGTAACCTTAATGACACCTGCAAAATCCCTTCCCATCCCCTCCCACCCCCCCATAATCAGGGCATGGAATCTTGTCTTATTCCCAGACCCTGGAATAAAGACAGGAAGTGGTGGGGGGAGGGGACTTTTACAATTCTTCTTACCACAAGGGTCTCAGAATACATACAAAGAGGAGGTAGAAGGATCTCACCTGTGCAACTCTGGCCACCATCCCCCCTCCCCACCTTGGCCGGACAAACCCTGACCTGGCCTCCTGACCTGCTGATGGCTGTGGACCTAGCTGGGCACCATGATCCTAGTTTGGGCATCTCACATACACAGTGACAGGAGCTAAATATGTCCCAGACCACAGATGATCACTTCTACAAATCCAGAGTTTACCTTACCCACACACCCATCAGACACACTCGGACATTTCTCTCTCTTAAATTGAGACAGGCTGGTCAATGGTCTTTCAGCTTTCAGGGATGCCCATCTCAGGGCCGCCTGGCTGGCTCAGTCAGTAGAGCCCATGACTCTTCATCTCAGGGTTGTGAGTTCGAGCACCACATTGGGCATGAAGGTCACTTGAAAAAAAAATTTTTTTTTTAATTTTTAAATGTCCATTTCTCCTCCCCAGCCACATACCCTTGGGTGTGCGCTTGGACCTGACCTGGAATGGGGCCCCTGCTTAATAGTAAAACTTTTCCTAGGTTTTTTGGCTTGTGTGTTTCTGAGCAGAGGTCTCCATGCATCCCGACCTGATACCCTTTTTCCCGTGTCATGTTTTCTATCCTGCACCAGGGTTCCATCCCTTCTCCTCTCTTCTGCACCTCTGCAAAGTCTTTTCTCCCCCTCCATTTGAAGGTGAGGGCATCTCCCACTAGCCCCCCCTCCAGACGCCTCTATTTCTTTTTCTCACCACAGGCCTCGCTCGCTCTATCCCAGGCACCTAGCGGGAGCTGTGTGTTCATGGAAGAAATGAGTGAGTGAATGAATGAATTGGCGGATACTTTTCTGATCTTCTACTATCCGTAGTGTGGGGCTGCTGTTCGGTTATCGGATCATTCATTTTTTTCATCGCTCGTCCCTGGGAATACAAAGATGAATAGATAAGCATCTGCTCCTGGGCTACTGACGAACTCGTGCACAGGGGAGTCTCTGGAACATTCCCCTTAGGGACAGCTCTGGCAGCCCAAAGGCGTCTATAAATTCAACATCTAGGAGTACAGGCTACTGTCAAATGTAATCGTTAAGCCGCCAGGTCTGCCATTCCAAGAGCGATAGGATTCCTTTCTTTTGTGAAATACAGCATTCTCATTGTTTTTCACTAAAAGAGACACTTTAAATTTGCTTCCCACCAGGTTTGAAGCTGGTGCCTAATGTGGCTGAAAATGTTATTGAGCCCAGGGAGGAAATCCAATGCCCGGGGGCTGCCCGGCTGAATGGCAGTCTTGTTTCCAAGGGCATTCTCCTTTGTCTGCCTAGGCTCTCGAATGACATGTTTGGACACAAAGCCTCTTAGGTAGAAATGACTACATTTGCAGGCGTTCTAATTTGGAGTGAGGTTTATTTTTCCAAAGTCTTGTTTCAAGATTAAGCGTCAGCGACATTTTACAGCTGAGTGGCAATTCTCATTTGGAAATAGGTTTTATTATGATATTTATTAGTGTTCTTGGTTTTTTTTTTGCTTTTTTTGTTTTTTTGTTTGTTTGTTTGTTTTTGTGTTTTTTTTGAAGTTTCCTTTGAAAGACAAGCATCCTGCCTTGAAATTTTCCAGGGAGGCTTTCACTTTCTTTCCGTCGAGGTCATTTTCTTAACCTCTCAGAGATATTTATCTTTAGTTAAAACCTTTCTGGGCAAGGAAAGCAGAGAGGAGACAGTTGATAGGGCCTAGGAAAGTCAGAATCCTTGGGGAATTGGGGCAAAGAGAGGCTATTTTCCTAATGACCATTATTCTCAGCCCCATAGATTAAGTGGTTCCTTGGCCATAAAGACAGGTTTGGGCCAAAGGTCCCAGGAGCGTAGGAATCACGCCTTTTGTATTTGATAGCCAGTGTGTGTCCCCCCCAACTCACCAACTGCATTACAGTATACGTTCTCATTTTCCATATTCTTGATGTTCTAGCATCCGGGGACTTGCTCACGGGGGAGAGACTGTCCTCCTGGGTCTAGCCAATCCTGAAGGAGAGCAAACTACCCTCCAGGGAGCACTCCTTTCACATGCAAACTAACCAAACCAGAGTCTGGATTCCAAAGCACCCCTCTGCATGGCGCTTGCGCTCCAGAAGACGGCACTTCTAAGTGTCCCAGGGCCCGGGCACCAAACCGCTGGCGACAACCTCTGTGCTCCAGAGCCCGTGGAAGTGCTCAAACTCACCAATCCTAAACCTGTCCACACTGTGTATACCGCCTGGCTCATTCTTTTCAGAAAAACCCCAGTAAAGGCTCTCCTCCATGCTTTCACCTTGCCCTTCACGCCTCCTGCCCGGTCCTGGTGGTGCAGCGTCCCTCCTGTTTCTGGGGAATTTGCAAGTGGCTGTCTCTTTAATGCCAGTTGTCTCCTCATCTTTTGGCCCCGTCGCCCCTGAATAGTAGCACCATCTACGTTTTTAAAACACCAGCAACGCTCTCCGCCACACCCCCACAAAGTGAGAAAGAAAGAGAAGGCCAAGACCCGTAATCACTACTTCAATCCAGAAGAATCTATGAAGAAGGGGGGGGTAGGTGACCAGTATTTTCTGACTCCGGACATAGTCTAGGTCAGCTTCGTCAAGAGCTTGTAAAGTGACACTATATTAATCTCATTTTCATGAGGGGCAACTAAGACTCAGAGAAGTTAAATAATTTGTCCAAGGCCGCGAAGCTACTCTAGTTGGCAAGAAGGCCAAGTTTAACTCATTTTTGTTTCATTAATCCTCAATGCCAATGCCAACCCAACCCCGAGCTTTTGGTCTCACCCCCTGCCATTTATACCCCCACCTTCTGTGGGGATTCCTTCTGGGTTCTATTCCAAACTAGCTTTGCTGTTTACCAAATCCCCCAAAACCCGAGGATGGAGATTTATGGCACTGTGCTTCCGTCTAAAGGTACTTCAAACAATCAGTCACTGATTTTTCCAGAGTATCTGCCATACCCTCTTCTCTGGGTTATCTGCAATGAGGAATGAGAACAATCCTGGGCAAGACATGATCTGCACGTGGGGAACTCACAATCCAATCTGGGCTAAACAACGACCACAGGGAGAGCGAGACCAGGGGACCACAGGGGACAAATTAATGAGCTGCCAAATCGTGTGGCCCACAATATGCAAGGAGAAAGAGGGCAGGAGAAATTGAGGACTTCCTGGAATAGGTAAAGTTTGACTAGGACCTTAAAGGATGGGGAGAAGTTGAGTAAAGAAAAAAAGAATTATTTTTAGAGGGTATGGCGGTTTCTAAAAACTAAAAATATTGGGGCGCGCACCTGGGTGGCTCAGTCGGTTAGGCTCAGGTCATGATCTCACAGTGACTTCGAGCCCCGCATGGGGCTCTGTGCTGACAGCTCAGAGCCTGGAGGCTGCTTCGGATTCTGTGTCTCCCCCTCTTTCTGCCCCTCCCCTGCTCATACTCTGTCTCTGTCTCTCAATAAATAAACGTTAAAAAAATTCCAAAAAACCCCTAAAAACAGCATAATCACGTAGCCAGCAATCCCGCTTCTGGGTACGCACCGCAAAAATTGAAAGTAGAGACGCAGAGAGATATTTGTTTATAGCAGCATTATTCACAAGACCCAACAGGTAAAAGCAACCCAGGTGTCCACGGATGGACAAATGGACAAATGGGGTGTCTATTATCATTCGACCTCCACAAGGAAGGCAACTCGGACACCTGAGCGAACCTCCACGACATTGTGCTAAGTGAAACCGGCCAGTCACAAAAGGACAAATACATTAGATTCCATTTACATAAAATAGATTCATAGAGACAGAACGTGGAATGCTGGATGCCAGACGCTGACGAGAGACGAAAACGGAAAGGTGCAGACTTCCTGTTCGGGACGACCAAAGGGTTCTGGAAATATAGCGGCAATGGTCACGCACCATTGCGAACGTACCTGAGGCCGCTGGACTATATACACTTGGAAGGGTGAAAATGGTAAATGTTACGTTTATTCTACCATAAGAAAAAAGTTTTTAATTTTTTTTTTTTCTCTATCCCTTTACGTGTCAAAGCTTGGAAATATTTGTTCACAAGGGAGATTTTCTGAAACATGATGCGAGCTCCTGCTCTCTTAAACAGAGCATAGCGATCATGACCTAAACATCTCCTGGGGGTCAGCATGGTCGGCTGGGCTGAAATACACGCGGTTCTGAAAGTCGGTTCGATGTGTTACCAAAGGCACCCACACTGCCTGCCTGTCCACTTCTTTGTCCGGTGGCCGGTCTTCCTCTGTCTCCTCCCTAGTTTCCTGCATCTAGCAAAGTCAGCATTTCCTTTCACATCTGTTGTTTTATGTTCTAAATCTACAGCGAGTGGAGAGCAGTGAGGCAAGCATGCTCCAGTGGGGTGCGGTGTTAAGAATTTACAGGCCCCTAGGGGCGTCTGGGTGGCTCAGTCAGTTAAGCGTCCGACTTTGGCTCGGGTCATGATCTCATGGTTCATGGGTTCGAGCCCCGCGTCGGGCTCTGTGCCGACAGCTCAGAGCCTGAGGTCTGTTTCGGATTCTGTGTCTCCCTGTCTCTCTGTCCCTCCCCCTCTTGTGCTCTGTCTCTCTCTCTCAAAAGTAAATATTAAAAACAAAAACAAAACATAAAAGAATTAACAGGCTCCTTACAAAGCAGGTGGGGCCTCCGCACCAGCCCTGTACCAACCATTGTTGTGCAGGCACCGTGGCCTCAAACCCAAGTCCCATGACTCCCAAGCATTGGTGAGCCCTCACTGCAGTGGAACAAGTCCAAATTCACCTTGCCATCTGACCCCAACCTATTCTCCCAGCTCATTGCATGTCCATCCCCCACACCCCCTTCATGTGATATTCATGGTTCTTTTCATAACCCGATACTCCAGGGACTGGCATAGCCCCAAATTCTCCCAAAAGCTTCTCGTTCTCTCTCATTCTCACCCAAGTCCAAATTCAAATACCACCTTGGTTGGCTCCATTCCAGCCTGTCCCCAGGCTCTCTCCCAGCCCTGAATTGATCACTCCCTCCTCAGGACCCCCAATGTATTTATTCCTGTCTTGGGCAGTCTTCGCATTAAGAACTGGCTGCTTGCTCAGAAGGAGGCTGTGGGCAGAGCAGGCACGGAGACATGTACAGGGTCATATGCGACACACCAGATCCCGGTGAACGGCCTGACTTTCCCGCTATAAGACAGTGTCTTTGTATCCCAACGTCTTGAATGGGGAGGCATTCAGGAACTGTTTATTAAATTGAAATGAATTATTGAGAATACAATACAGATTAAGCATCTAAATTTAGATTACCTGAAAAAATAGGTAAGAGGAAATTGTATTGGAACCACTGATTAACCAAACTTAATCAAATTCATGTTTACGAACCTAGAGATGCTGTCAGCGTGTGAAAGTCTAATTAATGAGTTGGAAAGACATTTTGAGGCAGAAGGAACACCCATGCCCCTTCCCACATGTACCAAGCCCCTTTGTACCTGTCCCAGGTAGGAAAAGACGTGGTGTCAGTAAACTTGAAACTCCCTTCCCATGAGTTTTTCCACTTCTCCGTCTTCACAAGGTGCAGGGGATCCCAAGTGTTTCAAAAGCAAAATATTCTGCATGTATCTCTACCATAGACAGCATCACTTTGGATTATTACTATTCTTCTTGGTTAAAATTTCTTTTTCCCCAGCCCGACTAAACTCCTTAAGAGCAGGGGCACTGTGCCTGCCACATGATAAGTGCTCAACATATTACTGAAGAAGTGGATGGATGGATGGATGGATGGATGGATGGATGGATGGATAGATGGATGGATGGATGGATAGGTGGATGGATGGATGGATAGGTGGATGGATGGATGGATGGATGGATGGATGGATGGATAGGTGGATGGATGGATGGATAGGTGGATGGATGGATGGATGGATGGATGGATGGATGGATGGATGGATAGGTGGATGGATGGATGGATGGATAGATGGATGGATGGATGGATGGATGGATGGATGGATGGATGGATAGATGGATGGATGGATGGACGGACGGATGGATGGATGGATGGATAGATGGATGGATGGATGGATGGATAGGTGGATGGATGGATGGATAGGTGGATGGATGGATGGATGGATGGATGGATGGATGGATGGATAGGTGGATGGATGGATGGATGGATAGGTGGATGGATGGATGGATGGATGGATGGATTGATGGATAGATGGATGGATGGATGGATGGATGGATGGATGGATGGATGGATAGATGGATGGATGGATGGATGGATGGATGGATGGATGGATAGATGGATGGATGGATGGATGGATGGATGGATGGATGAATGGATAGGTGGATGGATGGATGGATGGATGGATGGATGGATGGATGGATAGATGGATGGATGGATGGATGGATAGATGGATGGATGCATGACAGATGGACACATATTTTACTTTCAACAATTGATATGAACTCTTGCCTTTCTTACCTCCCCCACAGGCGGAATGACAGCTCCATTTCTGGGCTAAGCAGAAAGGATGGGCCAGCCTGAAAACTAATGTTTTGATCCTTTTCACAGTTGCCTCCTTAGTACATCTTCCTCTTAAACAACATTGGCCCTTGGGTGTAAGAAAAAGGAGAAGAGGAGATCATTTTGCTCAGTGTTCCCACCTGTTCTTTCCAAAGTAGTTTTTATGAGGAGTATTTGGTTTTTTTTTTAAGTGTATTCATTTTTGAGAGAGAGAGAAAGAGAGCGTGAGCAGGGGAGGGGCAGAGAGAGGGAGAGAGAGAGAGAGAGAGAGAGAAGACGCAGAATCCCAAGCAGGCTCCAGGCTCTGAGCTGTCAGCACAGAGCCCGACGTGGGGCTCGAACTCACGAACTGCGGGATCATGACCTGAGCCGAAGTTGGACGCTTAACCGACTGAGCCACCCCGGTGCCCCTATGAAGAGTATTTCTAAAGTTTGATTTCATTTATATGTTTTTAAATAGGTAATGTGCTCACAAGATGTAAAATTCAAATGGTTGAAAGGGATACAAATGAAAAGCTCTATCCGGTTCCCATCCTCAGTATAAACATTGACTATTCTCTTGGGTTTCCTGCTACAGATCATCTTAGCTCATAAAGGGAAATCCATACTTTCTTCTTTTTTAAGCAAACGGAAGCACATCACATCCCAGCTTTTCTCAACCTTGGCTGTACATTCAAATCATTTAGGGGAAAAATCATCTGGGGAAGCTTTTCAGAAAGCTTTAAATCAGAATCTCTAGGGGAGGGACCGAGCCATCAGTATTTTTAAAAACTCCCCAGGTGTGCATCCCGAGTCAAGAAACACTGCATACACTTTATTCTGCAGCAGACTTTTTTGTCTAACAATATGTCTTCTAGATCTTTCCACACTAGTCTGTAGGAATTCCCTTTTTCATTTTTTTATATTTACAATTTTCTAAATATTTATTTATTTATTTTTGAGAGAGACAGCATGAGCAGGGGAGGGGCAGAGAGAGAGGGAGACACAGAATCCGAAGCAGGCTCCAGGCTCTGAGCTGTCAGCACAGAGCCTGACACGGGCCTGGAACCCACAAACCATGAGATCATGACCTGAGCCAAAGTCGGACACCTAACTGACTGAACCACCCAGTCGCCCCTATTTTATTTTTTAAGTTTGTTTATTTACTTTGGGAGAGAGACAGAGAGTGAGTGGAGGTAGGGGCAGAGAGAGAGAAGGAGAGAGAGAATTCCAAGCAGGCTCAACACTGTCAGCACAGAGCCAGATGAGGGGCTCGAACTCACAAACTGTGAGAACTCATGAACCCTGAGATCGTGACCTGAGCCGAAGCCAAGAGTCAGACGCTTAACCGACTGAGCCACCCAGGTGTCCCTTGAATGCTCTTTCTTTAAAGGGCATTCTGCTGGATAGCTGGAATACGAGGGCATTTATGAGTATCAGGTTGTTTCCAATATTTTGCTCTTACAACAGTGCTGTAACGAACAACATTTTACACCTATCATTTTGTGCAGATGCATATATATCACATATATTGCAAATGACATATACCTTATATATGCAGGATAAAGCCCTACAAGTGACACTGCTGAGTCAAAACACAAGGATATTCACAATTTTGCTACATATTTGTGATTTTGCTGTGCATCATTTTACTGAATACTTCATCCTAAATATTTGGTAGGTATCTCTAGCTAGCTGCCCTGTGAGGATTAATTATTAAACCAGGTTCACAAAGAGTTTTTAAAGTGGAAAAGTGTGATTGCATTTTAGAGCCATATACACCAGGGCGTAACTACTATACTCAGGCTTAAATTTCAAAAAGTGAGTACAGATTGGGGGTGCAGATCTCTTCCGTAGTTAGGGTTACCAGTGCCTTTCCTGATAGGGATGGTTGGCGGCTCGGTTTCTTGTTCTTTCTTGCCATTAAAGAGTTTTGTTCTCAGAAAGGAAACAATATGTGCTCTTTGATGTGGCTCGGGAAAAAAGAGGCCAACACCACATTTTAAAATGCTTTGTGAAACGGCTCTTTAGAAGAAAGGGCTCACAGAGAGCTACGGCTCAAACAAGAGAAGGTTTTTAGAGCACTTGAAGAAGTTCTGACTCTAGAGGAATTCTCGTATTAAAAAAAAAAAAAACACACACAAAAGCAAATCATGGAAAATGCAGACACAATTATTCTCTCTCTGATGGGAATCACTCTCCAGCCCCAGTGGAGCTTCTCTTTGAGGAGATGACAGAAGACAGTAAATGAAGCCTTGAAACAGAAACACCCTTGTGCAAAGGCTTGTGTTCCTAGGAGCAAAGAACGGGAGCCCTTTGGGAAGCTTCCACGTTTTTCTTTTTATTATTTTTTTTAATCTTGATTTATTTTTGAGAGAGAGAGACAGAGCCTGAGCAGGGGAGGAACAGAGAGAGAGGGAGACACAGAATCCAAAGCAGGCTCCAGGCTCCGAGCCGTCAACACAGAGCCCGTCGCGGGGCTTGAACTCACGAACCGAGTGATCACGACCTGAGCTGAACTTGGACGCTTAGACGACTGAGCCACCCAGGCGTCCCGAAAGTTTCCACATTTTTAGATGGTTGAAGATTCTCACCTGTAACATTCGTCTCTCCTCCTTTCTCCTCCTCCTTTGAGAGACATACAGACAGATGGACACAGAGAGAGCCAGAGACAAACACCAAGAAAGAGATGTGCAGATAGATACAGGGGGAAACAGAGAAAGATTTTCCTTTGGTTATGACATGTTTTTAAAATAGCTGTCAAGACAATGCTGAAAGAAGTGGACCGTAATAAAACAGGTCATGTCCATGTCAGATTGAGTTTTATGGTATTCCTCTATTTCCTGAAGAAATTCAAGCATCAGTAGTCTTTGAATAGTTCATCAGTCGAGGTTGTTTGATAGAAAGCACTAGAAATTGACTCATGAACTGAAGGCCAAAAGGGGGGGGGGTTGTTTCAGTGACACCGAACTGCTCGCAGAGTTGAAAGCAGGAGCCACGACCGATCTGGGGAACACCGTGCCAAAGGCTCATAAGGAGTTTCTATTGGAGATCTTGCCATCACGTGATTTTTTTCAGCCTTCTAGAAACATAATCTGGTTGGCTTGGCTTCATCATCGGCCCACCTCCTGCGGTCAGGGGCAGCTGGGGCTCGCACCAAGGAGGGTGTGGGAAGTTGGGAAACAACCCCCAAGCCCCCAGCCACTTATGCCCACGGATATTGGATCTGGGGGAAATAGCGATTCAATACTGAAATGCTATCACAGCTTAGGACTTTGCTCCTCCTGAAAATGCTTGGGAGTCTGATTAGGATTCGGCCTGGACTAAGCAGTGCCAGAGGTCCCTTGCGAGATGGAGGGCGTACTGAACGCGCCTCAATCTCCTGGGCCACGCTGATCGTTTTTTAAAAGCGGGCACGTAAAAAGCAGGGTGCAGATAGTTGCACGCCCGTGCTCACAGCAGCATTATTCGCAGCAGCTGCAAGGTGGAAACAACCCCAGTGCCCACGGACAGATGGAAGGATAAACAAAATGTGGCACACGCACACAGTGGAATATTATTCAGCCTTAAACAGGAGGGAAATTCTGACAGACGCTGCAGCTTTGTGAGATAAGCCACTTACTAAAGGACATGGTATAATTCCACTTACATGAAGTCCCTAAAACAGTCAGATTTTTTTAAAAAATTTTATAAATTTTTTTTAATGTGTATTTATTTTTGACAGAGAGAGAGTCAGAGCGTGAGCTGGAGAGGGGCAGAGAGGGAGACACAGAACCCAAAGCAGGCTCCAGGCTCTGAGCTGTCAGCACAGAGCCCGATGCGGGGCTTGAACTCACAGACCGTGAGATCGTGGCTTGAGCCGAAGTCATTTTGCTCAACCCACTGAGCCACCCAGGCGCCCCTAAAATGGTCAGATTTATAGAGACAGCGGGTAGAAGGGTGGTTGCCAGGGGCTGGGGGTGGGAGGAGAGAATGGTGGGGGGCATGGTTTAACAGGTGGAGAGTGTCAGCTGTACAAGATAAAGAGGGCTCTGGGGGCACCTGGGTGTCTCAGTCGGTTGAGCGCCCGACATGGGCTCGGGTCATGATCGCACAGTTTGTGAGTTCAAGCCCCACATCGGGTTTGCTGCTGTCCGCGCTGAACCCGCTTCAGATCTTCTGTTCTCCTCTCTGTCTCTCCCCAGCACACACTCTCAGACTCAAAAATAAATAAAACATTTTTTTTCTTAAAACAAAAAACTTCTGCAGATGGACGGCGGTGACAGTTTGCACAAGGATGCGAATGCCACGTGTGTGCTTAACGCCACTAAGCGTGCACTTAAAAAGGGGTGAAACAGAAAAAGGTAACGTCCTGTATTGTTCACTACAGTACGAAGAAAGAAGCAGTGTCTGAAAGCCGAGATGCCAGCAGCATGAATAAGGAGTGTATAAAGGACGTGAAATTAAAGTCTGTATTTCCAAACAGGGCTCCCTTTTCCGTGGCGTTCTTTCTGCAAGGGGTTGCCTTGGCTGCTTCCAAGCGTTGTACTTGATCATTCTTTAATTTACAGAATAAAAAATTCATGAGTTTTAAAGAAAGACGTCAAAGGCAGAAAGTGACTTCTTTTTTGTATGCGTTACAAGTCCAGCTAATAATCCGAACCCCCCTGCACCCACACAGGCTTTTCATACTGGATTGCTCTGCAGAGCCCGGAGTGGGGGGTGGGGGGGATTAAAACTTTATGACCGAGAGCACTATTTCGTTTCCTTTCTAAACTAACCCCAGGAAAGGCCACCCACGCAGGCTTGTGCAGACAGAGCAGGACTTAACTATGAACTGAAACAACCATACTGCTGCTTCCTCTATGGTGAAAAAACAAGAGAAGAAAAATGCGAAACCAGACCGAACACAATTGAAATACATAACGACTGCTGGTTTTCGTCTTAATAATTTACAGTGGGTGAAATGGTGAGGTTATCGATAGTCTTTCATGAGGTTACTTCAAAATGATATTTATTACCCCTCTTTCTGGTTTGTTCCTTCGCCACTTATTGGCCCTGCCGCACAGAGGACCTCCCAGCCCTCAAGTGCCCTCCCCGTCCTGAAACAATTCACATCCAGCAAGATCTTCTCAAAAGTCTTTCTATAAAAAGTCTTTGCTATAAAGTCCTTTTGGCTCTCCTCAGATCTCTTCCTCCAGTGAACAGCTAGGACGCTAATTACTTTCTTTTCCATGGTGCATAGGACTCGGGGCTATCAGAGTATAATTTTCAAAAAGCTAAAAACCCGACTCTCAGACAAATATAGAACGAACACGTGTCAATTATTTATGTAGCTAATTCACGAGGGTGCTAGGAGGCTGGTAAAGCTCGTTCAAAGGAGAATTCGATGAACAGATGTCTGTGTAGTCTGTCAGGAAAGACACCCTAAAATAAATGTTCAAAGCTACAGACTAAACTGGTTAGTGGCCTATGGGCCAAGAAAGCTATAACCTCTGGAGTTATCCTCCCTCGTCTTGGAAATCTGCAAGTTAACGTGCAGCTTCGGAGAACTTGGGCATTCGTTATTAGCAAATAGCACCACAAACAACAGTACATCTCCTAAAGAATTAGATAAAATTTGGGAGGACCTTGGGCTGGACACTGCTCCCCTATGCTATTGAAAGGATGTGCAGTCATCCTTTTACCTTATATCAAAGATTTTGAATCCATTTTCTTGGCCAGGTCAATCACTCCGTTTTATAAGAAGAGACGGAAGTTTGGAGAGATTAGCTAACTTGCCCAAGATCGCACAACTGGTGAGGAGCTGAGCTGGAGCTTAAAACTAAGTCTGGACAGCCACAGCACAGGACTTCTCCAAAAGCAGACTAAAGAGCCACGGGCGGGTGACCCATAGCAGGCGGTGTCAGCAGAGGACACGCCTCGCCGGTGTGTGGCACACGGGGATCCAAGGGATACAAATGCTTACTAATCGTCAAGAAAGTCCGTGAGCTACACATAGCACCTCTGATCCCACTGGTGATATACAAACAGCTAAGAAGCATAGAGCTAGTGGATCTTAGGTGTCATTAAGCCAAAGAGTTCTATGATTCTGTGTCTTATTTCGTCAGTTGGATTATAACTTTGAGACCACGTATTTAGCACTCAGAGATTTACTCAGTAAGCATTTGCATCTATGGCAGATTATATTTTCCAGAGATAGCCACACCTGCATATTTATCCCATCTCATATGCTCTTCCTACAATGGGACTCTCTCTCCTTCTACCAGAGGAAGCAAAGTTTCCCCCAACACCTTGTATCTGGACGGTCCGAGATGCTTGTCCTTGGAACCCAACCACCATTTTGCGAGGAAGCCCAAGCTACATACAGAGACCAAGTGTGGATGTTCTGACCAACATCCTTTCCCCCTCACCGCCACCCACCAACAGCCATCCTCATGGGCGTGAGGCCTCAGACATGAGAACGAACAGACAGTCAGATGATTTCGACCCACAGGCTTTCCAGTCTTCCAGCTGAGACACAGGAGCAGAGGCCGATTATCCCTGCTGCGTGCCCTGTCTGAATTCCCAACCCACGGAAACGAAGAGTAATGATAGATAACTTTTGGTTTGCTTTGGTTTGTTTGAAGCTACTATGCCTTGGAGTCGTTTCTTACGCAGTCGCAGGTAATTAATATATCGTATTCTTGACACTGTAGCATTAACAGTTTCAACTTTTCATCAGGGGCTTAAATGTAAAAGTCCTGTCGTGCTTCATGACTTCGTTGAGCTACAAATTTGTACTTTGCTCACTGAGAGCAGGTGCACTGTGTTTCATGTAGACATGACATGGCCTTGTCCACCATGATGATATTTCAGGGGCGTCAGGCTGGCTCAGAAGAGCATGTGACTTTTGATCTTGGGGTCGTGAGTTCGAGCCCCATGTTTGGTATACGGATTGCTTAAATAAATTAAAAAAAAAAAAAAAGATGACGCTATTTTAGCCAGTGGTCCATACTGTGCCTTAGGACATTCAATGAGGACTGTTTTGCTGGAGTGAAGATGTGCACGTTTGTAGCCTTATGAAGGTCTTTGAATGCATTCGCCCAAAATCTCAGTGGTCAGCTGTGCTTCCTTGTGTTTCCCAGCTCCCAGCAGAGAAGTTCCCAACGTGTGAGATCTGAGATTTCTCAAGTTCTCCGCCCAAGAACCTCAGGTCAGGAGAAAAATAAATTAAACAGACCTCTGGCTCAAGCAGCCATTAGCACAGCCTGACTCAGAGCCTTTGACTTCGGGGACACAGAAGCCGATGAAGTCGTTTTCCCAGGAAGAGACGTAATTTAGATAAAGCGTGCTTTCAGGAATATTCTTTAAGAGCATGAGCGCAATAAATTACTACAAAGAGCGGATTTTAAAGATTCCTTGATTTATACGATTCTACTCCCCTCCGCTGGAGGCTGTATTTTTAAAATGATAGCAAACAACAACCACCACCACCGCAATAAAGGCAGGCAGCAAAACCTAGCCGCTAGGAAATCAGGCTTGTTTCTGCCATTTACTGGCACCATCATTTCTCTGAGTCTCAGTGTCTTTGCTGTAAAACGGGGCTAATAATAATCTACCTCCTAGAGTTATCCTTAGGATTAAATAGGAAAATGCATGGAAAACCCTTAGCACAGTGTCTGTCACACAATGAGACAGTAGGAACTGTTTTCCTGACCATTTTCCCGTATCCTCCTTGCATTTCGTCCATCCGTGTGTTTCTTGCCCGTGTCCCCCGCTGGAACGTGAACCCCAGGCCGGCAGGAACCTGTTCAGTTCCTTAGATATTTCTGGGGCCCGGGACGGTGGCTACCACGGGGTAGGTGCTGAATAAATAAATGACCCATTTTTCTTGACTTCTGTATCACTGTATAAACAAACTGTTGCTGATAGTAATACGAATAATAATAGCTGTGAAATGAATTAAACAAGGAGGCCATCAGACCCAGGTGGCTCTTAATGCCAGGGTGACCCACGTAAGCAAACCAAAATCCAAGCCTGTAAATGGCTCAAGTTGACGAAATTGAAACCTAAGGACAACCCACCACCAACAGCCATCTAGGCCTCGAGCGGTAGCCGATCAATCATTTTGGGTCACTTTTTTTAAAAGTCTATCTACTCTGAGAGAGACAGAGCGAGAACAGGGAAGGGGCAGAGAGAGAAGGAGAGACGGAGAATCCCAAGCAGGCTCCGTGCGGTCAGCGCAGAGTGGGACACGGGGCTCAAACCCCCGTGAGACAATAGAGTCAGATGCTTAAGCAACTGAGCCACCCACGTGCCCCTTGATCAATGTTTGTGTTATTAATCTCTTACTGTGCCTTATTTATTTATTTATTTATTTATTTATTTTTTAACGTTTATTTATTTTTGAGACAGAGAGAGACAGAGCATGAATGGGGGAGGGGCAGAGAGAGAGGGAGACACGGAATCTGAAGCAGGCTCCGGGCTCTGAGCGGTCAGCACAGAGCCCGACGCGGGGCTCGAACTCACGGACCGCGAGATCATGACCTGAGCCGAAGTCGGCCGCTCAACCGACTGAGCCACCCAGGCGCCCCAACTGTGCCTAATTTATAAATTAAACCTTATCATAGGTATGTATGTCCAAGAAAAAAAACATAGTATGCATAGGGTTGGATGCTACCAGCAGTTCAGGAATCCACTGGGGGTCTTGGAACATATCCCCTGTGGATAAGGGGACACCACTGTGTATTTCTCGACTTTTCCAAAGCTTCCTGTTGATTGGGTTGTGTAACTGCCCAAGTCCAGAGAATCTGAGAAGCATATTATAAGGCAGAGACTCTTAGTTCCTGGCAATATGTGTTTTTCTCATCTTTCCTAGTGGTAAAACTTTTATCCGAGGACATAGTCACTCAGCATAATGATTACATTTGCTGACCTCCCTGGCAGTCACATGTGGCCGCGTGGCTAACTTCTGGCCAATGGGATGGATGGCTGTGAAGACTCTGTAGCTCACCACCGCTTCTCTTGTCTCTTCTTCATCATTCCTCTTGCGTCCTGGTGTTGGGAATTCTGATGCCGCCATGTTGGACCATAAGGACTGGTCCCTGAAGACTTCTTGAAGCAGATTGCTTACTTCTTCAATTTGTCTATCTGGTTAAGCAACTGTTATTTGGGGTTTTCTGTCACTCTCAGGCGAGCTGATTCATTATTAATTCAGTGGCAAATGGTGGAAATCAGCACTCAAGTAGGTGACATTTAGTGACAAAATTGGTAACTACACAGCTTAGCTCACATTGCATCCTACGGACAAGAAAGGCAGTAATGGTGACAGCTTGCTTTTTATAGTGCTCTATCATTTCAAAGCATTTCAAACGTATTTTCCCTTTTGATCTTCATCAGAAACTCCTGGGCCAGAGAAATAAAAGGACTTTGGGGTTGGCTTCTAAACCGAAAGCTATGCTCTCCTGGCCCTGGGGGCACAGCTTTTTCTGCCATGTCTCACCATCTGGGCTGACTCACACAACTACCAGTGGCATGGTAGAGGGCTGAGATTTTCCTTTCAGTTTTTTTTTATAAATTTCTCAAATTGATTTCAATTATTTACACAATGGTAAAGCCCATGCTTTGAAGGTATGAATTTTGTCCCCTACAAATTCCTATATTGAAGCCCTAATGCTGTATTTGGAGGTTGTGCAGGCGAGTCCTTATCCAAAATGGCTGCTATCCTTATAAGAAGAGGGGTGCTTGGGTGGTTCAGTCGGTTGAGCATCCAACTCTTTCTTTCTCTTAAATCTATGTGTTTATTTTGAGAGAGAGAGAGAGAACATGTGTGAGTGGGGAAGGGACAGAGAGAGAGAGAGAGAGAGACAGAGAGACAGAGAATCCCAAACAAGCTCCTCACCGTCAGCTCAAAGGCCAATGGAGGGCTCGATCCCACAAACCATAAGATCATGACCTGAGCCGAAACCAAGAGTTGGATGCTTAACCGACTGAGCTACCCAGGCACCACAACGGCCGACCCTTGAATTTGGCTCAGGTTATGATCCCAGGGTTGTGGGATCCCGTCCCCATCAGGCTCTGCACTGAGGGTGGAACCTGCTTGGGATTCTCTCTCTCTTTTGCTTCATCGGTCTCCCCTGCTTGTGCTTTCTCTCTCTCTCTCTAAAATAAACAATTTAAAAAATTAGAGAAAAAAAGGAAGAAGAAGAGGAAGAGACACCGGGATGCGTAAACACAGAGGAAGGGCCATGTGAAGGGCACCATCCAGAAACTAAGGAGAGAGACCTCAGGAGAAACCATACCTGTCAACATCTTGATCTTGGAACTGTGAAAAGACAAACGTCTGTTGCTTAAGCCACCTGGTCTGTGGTATTTTGGCAACTTAGGAAACTAATTCAAGGACCAAGTGATTTTCCCAGTGTCAGAGAGAAGATGGAGGTCCAAATGTCAACTTCCAACGCAGGATTGGGAGGATATATGACTCCCGGGTCCTGGCTTATTCCCGGGAACACAGACCTGCC
The DNA here is from genome assembly GCF_018350195.1 of Panthera tigris. NCBI lineage: Eukaryota > Metazoa > Chordata > Mammalia > Carnivora > Felidae > Panthera > Panthera tigris. Next base: position 76,896,439 of record NC_056671.1, read on the forward strand.
CAGCCCCAACTCCTGTCCTGTCATTTGGATTTCTGGAGGCTGACAGCCTCCAGAACAGGCATGGACACCAGTCAATGCTTTATTGCAGACTATTATCTTAAAAAAACTTTTTTTCCTTACATACGTGGTGGTTGTTTTCAAGATGTTTTTGAAAGTCAGAGAAAATGTCAAACTGAGTGGAGAACCGAAAAGATCGCGACAGAGACTATAATGAGATGTCACTTCACGCCCGCTAGGACGGCTACGGTTTTTTTCAAATGGAACATAACAGGTATTGGCGAGAATATGGAGAAACCAGAATTTGAAATGTGTTCTGTCTATACAGTGGAATAGGATGTACCCATAAAAGGGAATGAAGTATGAATGCACGTTGCAATGCAGACAAAGCTCGAAAACATACGCCAAGGGAAAGAAGTCAGACACGCGAGGCCGTGAGTGTTTGATTCCAACTATATACGTAATGTCCAGAATAGGTTAATCCACAGAGACAGATTCCGTGTATATGTAACGTCCGGAATAGGTTAAACAGAGACAGACAGCAGATTGGTGGTTGCCAGGGTCTAGCGGGAGTGGCAAGTGGGGGTAAACCGCTTACTGGGTACAGGGTTATCTTTCAGCATGATAAAAATGTTTGGGAACTTGATAAACGCTGTGGTTGTGCAACACTGTGAATGTCCCGAATGCCACTGACTTGTGTGCTTTGAAATGGTTAATCTCTGGGGGCACCTGGGTGGCTCAGTCAGTGAAGTGTCTGACTCTTGGTTTCGGCTCAGGTCATGATCTCATAGTTCGTGAGTTTGAGCCCCACGTCGGGCTCTGAGGTGAGTGTGGAGCCTGCTTGGGATTCTGTCCCCACGCCCCCCCTCTCTCTCGGCCCCTCCCCTGCTCGCTGTCTTTCTCTCGCAAAATACATAAGTATTTAAAAATAAATAAATAAAAATAAATAAAGTGGTTAATCTCATTTTGTGTACATTTTACCTCAATTTCTAAAAAATTCTTTTTTTCAAAAAAAGAAAGCATGGGGAAGAAGAGAGATTTACTATGAAGCTGAAGAATCGTTAAGTTTCAGGGCCCCTGATTGCCTAAACCTTTCCAGGGCCCTGAGAGGAATCCTAGTAATATGTTGGCTATATCTACTATTTTATTTTATTATTATTTTTTTTAATGTTTATTTATTTTTGAGACAGAGAGAGACAGAGCATGAGTGGGGGAGGGTCAGAGAGAGGGAGACACAGAATCTGAAACAGGCTCCAGGCTCTGAGCTGTCAGCACAGAGCCTGACGCGGGGCTTGAACTCACGGACCGTGAGATCATGACCCGAGCTGAAGTCGGCCGCTTAACCGACTGAGCCACCCAGGCGCCCCCTATATCTACTATTTTCTTAAAGAAGACCCCAAACTGTTTAAGTTCCAGACCCCACAAAACCTGATTCTGCCCCAGAGAAGTCTCTCACCCGTCTGAGCCCTATAAATGGTTGAGAGAGACAAGTCAGTTTCACCTACTGTCCACTCAGATCTTTTTGAAGGGTTCAGGGAGGACGGGAGCCCAATCAATTTGGAGCAAAAACACTGACCCTTGTGGCCATAAGGCTCTGAAAATAAACCCAAGTCCTACAGAAACATTCCTCCTTGGGAAGCATCAACTCAGCCCAGCAGGAAGCCCCCCCCCCCCCTAATTCCCACTCCTTCCTGGATCTTTGGCTCGAGCTACGTTCTTTGGCATAGCAAGCTAGCTAGGATAGGGTGACCAGTTATCCGAGTTTGCTTGAGACTAAGGGGTTGCCCAGGAGGCAGAATTTTCAATGCTAAAACACAGAAAGTCCCAGGCAAACCAAGGTGCTGTGTTCATCCTCGTGAAGGTGGGAAGTCTGAACCCCTTGGGTTAGACAGGATTGTAACCACCATTCATTCTTTCCAGTGGAGATTTAGTGAGGGTCTTTTAAGGGGCCGGATGCTCTGCTGAGCACTGGCTCTTTAAAAATGAATGAAAATACTGTATGATTCCACTTATATGCGATATCTAGTGTAGTCAGATTCACAGAGACAGAAATTGAGTGGTGGTTGTCACAGGCTGGAAAGAGGGAGAAAGGGGAGTTGTTATTTAATAGGTTTCCAGTTTTGCAAGATGAAAAAGTTCTGGAGATCTATTTCACAACAATGCGAATATACTTAACGTGACGGAACTATACACTAAAACGATGTATACTAAACGTTAAATTTTACGTTATGTGTTTTTTACCACCATAAAAAAAAACGTAGAAGAAGAAGAAGACCAAGACCTTGCCCTCCAGCTCGCCCCAGTTTCTTGGGGGCGAGACCAATGGCAAGTAATTTCATGCTCTTTACAAAGCACTTGCATTTTTTTTTCAGTTGATTTCTTTATTTTGAGAGAGAGAGAGAGAGAGAGAGAGAGGGAGAGAGAATCCCAAGCAGGCTCTGCACAGTCAGCAAGAGCCCGATGCAGGGCTTGAACCCACGAACCAGGAGATCATGACCTGAGCTGAAGTCAAGAGTTGGGACGCTTAACCGGTCGAGCCACCCAGGCGCCCCACCAAAGTACTTTCATAGACACAATCGTAGTTGACGCTCTGGACAATCGGTGAGATAGATTTTTATCAAGCATATTTCACGGATGAAGGAGGAAACAGGCCGGGCTTCAAAGCCCGGTCTCATGACTTCGTAGCCCACGCCAGATCTGACGCTCCATGCTATCCAGAAGAGGACCGTGCCTTCCCTGACGTAGGATGTTTACATCTGTCTACTGTCAGGGACGTCGATCCTGGAGAGTTCATGTGATTTCTGTATGACTCACAGCCCTAGGCGGCCCCCCACCCCCAGATCCGGCAGCAAGCTGACATTTCAGGGCACCTCTCGCTGTAGCTGGAGAGGCCCTGATGGAGTTAACAGCCTCTAAAAGCTTGTTTCCTGGGCAATCTCTGCACCTGGCACGGCGCTGAGGGGCTGGCTTTGTCTCCTCCGTGGCACTCTTCTCTCCTGCCCAGTGTGGGGGAGGACCCTGCCAAGAGAGCCCTTCCTGGCATGAACCAGCCCACAGCGTTGGACACAGACATCCCCCAGCGGCAGTCCCTGCCAGCAAGAGACAGAGAAAGGAGTTCAGGGACAATACGCTAAACAAAGATATTAACTCTGCACTTAAACAGTGTGCTAATGAAGCCCGTGGGCCGGGCTCCAGGTTCCCCAGTTTTGAGGACCCTTGTTGGGAGCGATTAAATGAGAGTGTTTTGGGCTATTAGCATAACTGGTTCAGAGCTGAATGTCTCCGTGTTTGGAGAAGCAGAGGCCTCAGTCTCGGGCGCTGGAGCGCTGGGTCTCCCATTTCCTGGCTAACCACTGTCCCTCCCCGACTCCCGTCACCCCCAAGCCAAAGTGGGGCTCTTTCCCCTTAGCGCTTAGTGGGGGAAAGCCAGGCAGGCCGGGCAGGCCGGGCATTTCGACAAGCCGTCCCTGTTAGAACCACATGGAGGAAGGGAGGCAGTTCGCTCCAAATGAGGTGCTGTTTAGACAACCATACAGTCTTCCGCTAGGCCCATTCCCCACCCACCTGCTTCCTCATGGACACCCTACACTGCGGCCGCACTAACCGCAGTGAACCAAGGGTCTCAACGCAGAAGACTCAACCCCAACAATAGACCCATTCTTAAAAGTCATTTAAAGATGATCATTGTCTTAGTTAGCCTTTCTGAAGGCTGGAAGTCCAAGAACAAGGTGCCAGCAGCTTCGGTGTCCGGCAAGAGCCCTCTACCTGGCTCTCAGGTGGCTGCCTTCTCTCTGTGTCCTCACGTGACCGACACACAGTGTCAGTCATCTCTCTGGGGTCTCTTCTTATAAGGGCACTGATCCCAATTGTGGGGGCCCCACTCTCATGACCTAACCGCCTCCCAGTGGCCCCACCTCCAAGCACCATCACACTGGGGGCTAGGCTTCAACACATGAACATGGCAGAGTCACGAACATTCAGCCTATAGCAACCATCGCTGGGGGGAAAAACCCGAGCATGCCATTTTGAAGATTTGCTACCGTGTGTTCTTCGTGGGTCTTTCTGGAATGGCCTTCTGGGCGGCACATGGCGAGTCGGTGCTATCAGGGCAGCTCCATCTTGAGGCACAGTGGCTTCCCCACAGCCTCACTGGTCCGGGATGAAGTACGTGAGTCCTCTCGGTAATTTGAGGCTTGGGCAGACGATGAGTGTCTTAGAATCTCAATGTCATTATCCAAATACGCAGAGTGAATATAGCTATGAGTCCTCTGCGGCCCCTCCTGTCAAGAGGAGGAGGAGGCTTAGAACTTAGAATCTTTAACCAATAGGAGGCACCAGAAGTGATGCTGGGTGGCTTCGGAGCCTGGCAGCTCTGGGTCTTGCCCTCTTAGAACCCTGGGACCTCCATGCTGTGGAGAAGCCCAACGTGAAAGACCACATGGAGAGAGAGGCCCCGTCTCCTCTTGGCCGTTGCAGCCGGCCCAGCCCAGGGTCATCGTGAAGACAGTCCAGCCCTTGCTGATCCACTGCCTGTGCAAGTGGGCTGGGCACGAATCGCAGAACCACCCGCTCGGCCCACAGAATCGGGAGACGTAAGAAATCACTGCTGTTTTAAGACACCAGGTTTCACAGCAAAAGGCAACTAAAATAAAACGTCTCTTTTAAAAACTCATTCTGGGGGCACCTGGACAGGCATCTGACTCTCGATTTCGGCTCGGGCGATGATCTCACGGTTCGTGAGTTCGAGCCCCGCGTCAGGCCCTGTGCGGACAGCGCGGAGCCTGCTTGGGATTCTCTCTCTCCCCCACTCTCTGCCCCTCCTCTGCTCTCTCTCTCTCGAAATAAATAAATAAACTTAAAAAAAAATAAAAATAAATGAATAAATAACTCATCCTAGATCTCACTGACAGGTGGAGTCTAAAAAAGCTGAACCAAAAGAAACAGACAGTAGATTGGTGGTGGCCAGGAACGGGGGGAGTAGGGGCGGGGGTGGCGAGACGTTGGTCAAAGAGGACAGGCTTCCAGGGGTAAGGTGAAGAAGTCCTGGGGATGCAATCAGTGTACCGCATGGTGACCACAGTTCACAATTTGCTTTGTAGATTTGAGAGTTGCTAAGAGACCACGTCTTAACTGTTCTCACCACCACCACCCCGGAATGGTAATTACGTGAGTGACGGATGTGTTAACTAACTTGTGGTAATCACTTCTCCACAGAGAGATATGTGTATCAAATCACCGCGTGGTACATTTTTTTAAACGTATTTGTTTTGTTTGTTTGTATTTTTAGTAATCTCTATACTCAACGTGGGGCTCAAACTCATGACCCTGAGATCAAGAGCTACAGTGCTCTCCTGACTGAACCGGCCAGGCGCCCCACCGCGTTGTACAACCTTAAATTTACACCACGTTGTATGACAATTATATCCTGATAAAGCTGGAAAAAAACTCATTCTGCTCTTTTTTTGAGACCTGTGTGTATGTGTATATATGTACGTATATATACATATACGTACATATATACATGTATATGTATATATACGTATATATGTGTGTGTATATATATGTATATATGTGTGTGTATATGTATGTGTGTGTTTGTGTGTATACACATATATATACACGCACACACATACATATATATACACACATATACATATATACACATATACACATATAGGTATATATACATATATACACATACACATATATACACACACACATATATACACACATACACACATACATATATACACACATATATACACATACATATATACACATATGTGTATATATACATATATACACACACATATATACACATACACACACACACACACATACACACACACACACACACAAATTCCAAATTGGAATATATACATTTCAGAAATGCTTTTAGACTGGAAGAGAATTGGACTGGATATAGTATGTAAATAATCTCCAAATTTCAGCATCTACACCAGCATGTTCCCTCTGACGTCGTTATTACTTGGTTCTCCTTCAAAATTTTTTGGAATTACAGAAAATACCAACCATATACAAAAAGATGAAGAATATTATATAGGATCTTCACGTACCCATCATCAACTTCAACAATTATTAACTCATGGCAACGGCGTTTTAAATACACCCTCCACCCGCTTCCCCCTTCCCTCAGGATTACTTTAGAGCAAAACCCAGATATCCTATCACTTCATCAGCAAATGTTTACCATGTATCTCTTAAAGATAAGGATCGTTTTTATAACTATCTGTTTACATCTCTCTGACCCCCACAGTGTATAAGCTCTATGGGAACCAGGCTTCACCCTCCTCCTGGTTGTCTTCCCGGAGCCCAGGGCTGCCTGCACGGCTGTGTGACCTAGGCGTTTGCACAGGACCCCGAGGCTCAGAAGGGTCCCCGTTCTTGGCTTAACGTTCTCCACTTGCCACCGAAATTCGTAACCATCTCTGAATAAGGAGCACGGGTCCCACAAATTATATAGCCAGTCGTGGCTGTACCTTTAATCACGCAATTAACATCTGGTGATGGAAAAGAGGCACAGAGCTAGGTTCTACAAGGGATATGGCACACCTATGGTCTTCACCCTAAATCACCCTCTTTCAGCATCCCCAGCTCGGTGGAAGGCACCACCACCCTTCCAGCTTGCAAGTCTAAAGTCTAGGTATCAGGGCACCTGGGTGGCGCGGGTGGTTAAGCACCGACTCTTGATTTGGGCTCACGTCAGGATCCCACCGTTGTGAGATCGAGCCCTGCATCGGGCTCTGCGCTGACAGCACAGAGCCTGCTTGGGATTTCCTCTTTCCCTCTCTCTCTGCCCCTCCCCTGTGTTCGCGTGTGTGTGCTCTCTGTCTCTCTCTAAATAAATATATACACATTTAAAATAAACAATGAACTTGGGGTACCTGGGTGTCCCAGTCAGTTAAGCGTCCGACTCTTGAGTTCAGCTTAGGTCATGATCTCATGGTTTGTGAGTTTGAGCCCCGTGTCAGGCTCTGCACTATGAATGCAGAACCTGCTTGGAGGTCTCTCTCGACCCTCTCTCTCTGCCCCTCCCATACTCTCTCTCTCTCTCTCAAAATGAATAAATAAACTTTAAAAAATTAAAAATAAATAAAAAATAAAGCCTAGGTAACATCGGCATACCTGGCTGGTTCAGTCGAACTTTTGATCTTCTGAGTCCAGCCCCATGTTGGGTGTAGAGATTACTTAAAAAATAAATAAAAAATTTTAATTAAAAAAATAAATAAAGCTTAAGTATCATTTTCTCTTTCTCTCTCTCAACCTCCCATCCCCCTATCAGACAAGCTACCACCAGATCCTAATATTGGCAACTCCAGAAATTCTGTGTAGAGTGGAAAGGGAAAGGAAAGCTAGGTTTGAGCTGTCTTTGCACAGCAAGTATTTTATTTGTTTAGGCTTATATTTATTTGGGGGGCTTATAGGGAAGAGTCTTAGTTTTGGGCTCCGCCCAAAATAGACCCCGTGCTAGTGGTCTATTTGGGAGGTGATTCCAGAAGTTCTGTGAGCCAACGGGGAAGTGAGACAGGCGAGATGACGAAGCACACAGTGTGTGTTCATGAGTGGGTTGTCCCATTAGGCAATTGGGGTTTGATCCCATCGGAGCCCCACTGAGAGATGGTATAGGACACTTCTTAGAATTGTGGCACAGAAAGGGGAAGAAGCCGGGGGGTGGGGGGTATTTATCCATCAACTCCTGGAGCTGTTGACTCAAGCTTGCCCCTGCAGCATTTCCAAACGTGTGCGTGCTGGCCGAGGAAGACCACTAGGCAGAGACACAAGTGCTTGAAGCAAGAAACCATCAATGTGTAGGGAAGCTGTCTCTCAAAGGTGCAGGTAACCTCCAAGGTGGGCTGAAGGGTTACAGGTGGACCTCAACAGTGTCTTCTAGAGGAGGAGGGATGGAGATTATGGGTCAGCCAAATTTCTTCCCTTCCCACGAGCCCTTTAAAGTCATCACTGGAATCTGTCCATTTCCTTCTTTCCTTCCTTCTCTTCTCTTCTCTTCTCTTCTCTTCTCTTCTCTTCTCTTCTTTTCTTTTCAGTATAGCTGACATACAGTGTTATATTAGTTTCAGGTACAACATCATGATTCCACAACTCTATAGGTTATGCCATGCAAACATAGCACCTCCGTTTATTACCGTACAAGGACATTACGAGACCATTGACCGTATTCCCTATGCTGTGCCTTTCATCCTGTGACTTATTCATTCCGGATGGGATCAGTCCATTTCTTTCCCCTGCCACCACACCGGACCAAGCCACCATCTCTCGTCTCCGCTTGTCAGTCCCCCATCATCCACATCTTCCTCTTGCCAATCTGTTCTTCATCCCACAACCAAAGAGATCATTTCCAAATTCAGACCTAATCATACCGCCCTCCTGCTTAAAATACCACCCGCTCAGGGCTCCTAGGACAAAGATCAAAATCTGGGAGACCCTACGAGTGGCCCTGACCTGCCCTCCAGCTTTATTGAGCACAAGAGAAACAGCTTCCTATATTCAACCATGTTTCTTTCATATGCTGGGTTTCCTCTGTCTACAGGGCCTTTGCACAAACCGTTCCCTCTTCCTGCAAAGCTTTCCCTAAACCCCTAGCTTTCTCGTCTTTTAAATTGACACTGTCTCAGCTCAGTCAGAAGTGTCTCCAGAGAAGTTTTCCCTCAACTGTCTGGCTAGGTCAGCTCCAATATCCTATGTTGTCATGGCACCAGATGGTTCTGCTTGTTAGTACTTATCACAGTCATAACATCACAGTTATTTTGCAATCAACTGTTTGTTTACCCATGATGACATAGTGCCCTTTTTACTTTTGTATTCTCACCATTATCCCCTGACACTGAGCTCAGGGCCTACCTGGCGTACAGCAGGTTCTCAGCAATAGTTGTGGCATGAATTTGAAGACATATGTTTAGAAGGATGTACTGGGAGGAAAAACTTAACAAAATATGATAAGCATAGAAATATACTAGCACACATAAGCAGACATATCTCTAAGGGTATGTACTGCTTTTTAAAAATTTTTTTAGGGGCGCCTGGGTGGCTCAGTCGGTTGAGCGGCCGACTTCAGCTCGGGTCATGATCTCGCAGTCCATGAGTTCGAGCCCCGCGTCGGGCTCTGTGCTGACCGCTCAGAGCCTGGAGCCTGGAGCCTTTCAGATTCTGTGTCTCCCTCTCTCTGACCCTCTCCCGTTCATGCTCTGTCTCTCTCTGTCTCAAAAATAAATAAACGTTAAAAAGAAAAAAAAAGAAAACCAGTTATTAAAAAAAATTAAAAAATAAAAATTTTTTTAATGTTTATTTTTGAGAGAGAGAGAGTCAGAGCATGAGTGGGGGAGGGGCAGAGAGAGAGGGAGACACAGAATCCGAAGCAGGCTCCAGGCTCCGAGCGGTCAGCACAGAGCCCGACGCGGGGCTCGAACCCATGACCTGTGAGATCATGACCTGAATTGAAGTCGGACGCTTCACCGACTGAGCCACCCAGGCGCCCCAAGGGTATGTATTATTTGTAACTGAAAAATCCAAAAGCCTAAAATTCAATAAACATGGGAATAGCTAAATAAACTATGCTATATTCATGCTATGGATACCCCACATTTTCGATTTAATGACATGGAAATATGTCACTTGATAGAAATAAAATATAAAAGCAAACCGTAGAACAGGATGCACAGTGTGGCCCCATTAGGTATGTCTGTGTATATGCTTGGGTGCACGCACTTGATTTGCACAGAAACTATATGAAAGGTGACTCAAGAGAAAAGTGGCCACCCCTGGGGAATGGGATGGGGGTGATAGGAAGGGTAAATGTACCTTGCTATTTCTATAATACTTGCACATTTCACTTTTATAATTACTTAATGCTAGTGAGGTGGAATTTTAGGCATGCGCAGGGGAGATTTTCTTTTTGAGAGGAGACTATTTCTCTGCCTAGGAAAGAGGCCTATTGTGTTTACCCCCAGGAAATATCTTCACTTGTCAAAAACTCCCACAGGATCCAGTGATGAGGCTATTAGCTGGGGAGCCACCAAGATGGCTCCAATGTTTCAAAATCCTTTGTCTTGCTCAAGACTTCTGGGACATTCCGATATTTCATTTCCTTTCATTAAAAAGAAGACTGTCAGGAGGTTTCTAGATTTGCTCATTCTCAGAGTAAGCACCGCATTTGGCTGGAATACTCTGCAGTTAGCAGGAGGCAAGAGTGACACAGTGAACCCGATTCGGGTTATAGAATGTTTCTCAGAGATTAAGTTACAGCATTCCTTTTCTGAACACCCGTCACATTGCCAGATTCAATATTTAATTTAATTCATGCCTAGCGAAAAAGCACCCATTGCGTTATAAAGCACGCAGGGAATCAGTATGGTAATGTTCGAATTAAATCAACACACCTTGAATTACATCAGGCACCCCCACTTAAAAGCAGTGTGACTCTTACAAATCTAAACGGCCTTATCTGTTAAGTGGAAATACCGTCTATCTCATGGAATTGTTTTCAGGAGAGAGAATTTGGAACACTTGTGCCCTGCTGCTGGGAATCGAAAATGGAGGCGATGGAAAAGAGTATGGCACTTCCCCCAAAAGTTAAACGTATCACCACCACGTGACCCAGCAATTCCACATATGCCCCAGAGAACTGAAATACGGGACTCAAACGATACACCCAAGTTCATAGCAGCGTCAGTCACAATGGCCAAGAGGGGGAAACAACATAGATATCCACTGACAGATAAATAGATAAACACAAATGTGGTATATACATACGATGAAATATTATTCAGCTTCAAAAGGAATGATATTCTGATGCATGCGACCACCTGGATGAATCCAGAAAGCATTACGCTTCGTGAAATAAAAACGGATAGAGAAAGGCAAATACGTAATTCCATTCATTGGAGGTACCTCGAATAGCAAATTCATAGAGACAGAAAGTAGTATAGAGGTTACGAGGGGCTGGGGGAGCCGGGATGGAAGGTAATGGAGAAAGGGGTACAGAATTTTTTTTTGGGGGGGGTAGGGCTGATGAAAAAGTTCTGGAAATAGATAATGGTGAAGGTTGCATAACATGGTGAAGGTAAGTAATGCCATTGAATGATTTACTTAAATCATTAAAACGGCAAATTATGGAACACGAAATGCGGAAGGCGAACCCTGCCCATACCTGGCCCTGCTCCCAGCACTATTACATTTCTACAGACGAGATGCCGAGGAAGGGAAGGGCAGAAAACATGAATTGATTTTTCCTGTGTAGCGGGGAGGATTCACACGTAAGGCCAACTCTGCTGTCAGGCGAGTCCCGGAACCAAGTTGAGGGGAAGGGGATGGGGTGTAGCCTCAAGTCTACGAAATTTGCAGGGTGCCTTGGTGGCTTCATTAGTTGAGCGCCCGACTTCGGCTCAGGTCATGATCTCACCGTCCTTGGGTTCGAGCCCCGCGTCGGGCTCTGTGCTGACAGCCCGGAGCCTGGAGCCTGCTTCCCATTCTGTGTGTCTCTTTCTCTCACTCTCTGCCCCCCCCCCAAATAAATAATAAAACATTTTTTAAAAATTAAAAATAAATAAAAAGGAAAAAAGTGAGGAGTTTTATTTTTTGCCTCGTGATGCTGGGGTCATGCTGACTGTGTGAGGACTGTCCCTCCCAGGGCCAGCCGTTTCCTAGAAAGCACAAACGACACACCCAGGAGCACACTGGGCAAATACAAACCAGCCAATCCAAAGTCCACACCTCAACTACCTCCTTTATTGGGCTCTCGTGCTCTGGGTCACTACCTGCCCTACTGACCCCAAGGCAGGTCCCAGACAATCAGGGACACCACCTGTGCCCCTGACCCCGCTGACACGATTCAGACTCACTAGTCCAAAACCTGATAACCCCGCCTTGCCCATGTCTTCCTACAGAAACCACCAGAAAGGCTCTTGCCCACAGTTTTACCCCCTTCCTCTGCCTCCAGACCTACCCTACCCTCTGCACGCTCCCCCCCTCCCCCACCACCATGGTGTGGTGTTCCCCCTCCTCTTGGGAACTGTAACAAACTATCTTTTTGTTTTTTTAAATGTTTATTTATTTTTGAGAGAGAGAGACAGAGTGAGAGCAGGGGAGGGGCAGAGACAGAGGGAGACACAAAATCCCAAGCAGGCTTCAGGCTCTGAGCTGTGAGCACAGAGCCCAGTGCGGGGCTCGAACCCACCATCAGACAGATCATGACCTGAGCCGAAGTTGGACGCCCAACGGACTGAGCCACGCAGGCGCCCCACAAACTACCTTTTCAATGGCAATCATTTCCTTACCAGTTGACCAAACTAAACTTCAAATTCTCTATTGTTACACTACCTTTCAAAACAATGGACAACACTGCTTTTTTTTTTTTTTTTTTTAAACGGCAAGAACAATTGTAATAAAGGAAAGAGGCGAACATCTACTAAGCTCGACTGTTTTGGGCCCTCAAATAAGGACCCAAGAGAAGTTAAATACTTGCCCAAAGTCACTAAGTGGTGTAGATGGAAACTGAATTTGAGTTTGAACTTGGACAAGGCAGGATTAGGGGAGGAGGACAAACAGAAACTCCTAAAACAGAGATTAGGACTCTGATGTCACAGAGGCCAAGAAGAGAGACTGTTCAAGTGGACTGGCTAAGCGGTAATTTCCTTTTCTTAGGATATTGAGAAAAAAAATTGGGGGGCACCTGGTTGGCTCAGTCTGTAGAGCACGTGACCCCTGATCTCACAGTGGTGAGTTTGAGCCCCACGTTGGGTGTAGAGATAACTTTAAAAAAATGTTTGAGGGCACCCGGGTGGCTCAGTCAGTTAAGCTTCCAACTTCAGCTCAGGTCACGATTCTACCATTTGTGAGTTCGAGACCCGTGTCGGGCTCGGTGCTGTCAGCACAGAGCGAGACTCAGCTCCTCTGTCCCCCTCGGTCTCTGCCCCTCCCCGACTTGTGCGCTCTCTCTGTTTCTCTCAAAATAAATAAACTTAAAAAAAAATGTATTTGTTAGTGTCCACTGATGATGGTTAAAAGTTGAGTAGAGTTTATCCTGTTCTAAGGTATGTGTTTTACTTTGGATCTAAAAACACAAGGACTTCATCTAATCATAAATCAGCTGTGATGGAGGAAGGGGCTTGTGGAACCTCAAGACAGGTAAGTTAATACAACACCCGCTGGTCCTGAACTCACAGACCTGTAAGTGGCTGCTCTATCTCGGGCCCAAGGTCATTCCCATCAGTCGGTACTAAGTGCTACACACAGGCGTGTTGGGCGTTACTGAAGGTAACTTCGGAGTTTTCAGATTGATGCGTTCCATGCACAAAGGATGCAAACGCAGATCTGATTGTTTTCTTTTTTTCGTATGCTATACAAATGTCATCTCAAAATAGAAGAAATTCAAGGCATCTCGTTTCATAACAGGTGTGACAGACACCCTCAAAGTCTCCTCAGTCTCCGTCCCATCCTCTTTGCGAATGAACCAAACAAAGGTGGGAGGGCGGGGTCGATAATGCGCCCAGCTAAATGAGTCACCTTCCCGCCTCCCTTGCAGGCGTGGTTGGCCACGGTGCACGGTTCAGGACCGAGATGGGCGAGCAGAAATCCGATGGGAGGACAGAATGGGGGCAGAGAGAAGCAGCAAATCCAGCCTCCTCCTTCCCCTCCCTCAAATGGTGACATGTCTGCAGCCCAGCAGCTCTCACAAAAGCATGAGATGGACAACCTTGAGCGTGAAAGCCACCTTGCTAGGATTGATGGGGCAAAAAATAGAAAGCACGTGGGTCCCTGCTGGCTTTGATGAGCAGCTGTCCCAAAGCCAGCTACTGTCTGCTGTCCTCCCTGACATTTTATCATGAAAAAGTTTAAACATACAGGGAAGTCGAAGGAATTATACAAGTGAACACCCTCCACCTGTCCTCATTTTAGTACATTCGCTTCACTGCACATGTGTCCGATGCATGTCCTTCTAGCCACCCCTCAATCCACTTCCCCCCTCCGCGTTTTAGTGTGCATGTTATTAAGCAGACTATTTGTTTAGAATCCTTTTTTAATGGCGGGGGGGGGGGCGCCTGGGTGGTGCAGTCGGTTGGGCGTCCGACTTCGGCTCAGGTCATGATCCCACAGTTTGTGGGTTCGAGCCCTGCGTTGGGCTCTGTGCTGACAGCTCGGAGCCCGGAGCCTGCTTGGGATTCTACGTCTCCCTCTCTCTCTGCCCCTCCCCCGCTCACACTGTGTTTCTGTCTCTCAAAAATAAACACTAAAAAAAAAATTTTTTTAAAAAGAATCCTTTTTCAATGGGACATTTTATTGAGGTAATTACAGATTCATATGTAATTGTAAAAAATAACACAGAGAGGGGTGCCTAGCCGGTCCAGTCAGTAGAGCATGTGACTCTTAGTCTCAGGGTGGTGAGTTCAAGCCCCACACTGGGTGTGGAGCCTCCTTAAAAAAATAAAAATAGGGGCACCTGGGTGGCTCAGTCAAACAGTTAAGTGTCTAACTATTGATTTTGGCTCAGGTCCTGATCTCATGGTTCTTGAGATCGAGCCAGGGGTCGTGCTCTGCACTGACAGCACGGAGCCTGCCTGGGATTCTCTCTCTCCCTCTCTCTCTGCTCCTCTCCTGCTCACATTCTCTCTCTCTCTCTCTCTCTCTCTCTCTCAAAAATAAATAAATATTAAAATTTTTTTTTCTTAATTTAATAATTAAAAAAAAATAAGGCACCTGGATGGCTCAGTCGGTTAAGTGTCCAACTCTTGATTTCGGTTCAGGTCATGATCTCACAGTTTGTGGGATCGAACCCCATGTCAGGCTCTGAGCTGACAGCATGGAGCCTGCTTGGGATTCTCTCTCTCCCTCTCTCTCTCTGCCCCCCTCCCCGACTCGTGTTCTCTGTCTCTCTCAAAGTAAATAAATAAACTTGGAAAAAAATCCGTTTAAAAGTTTAAAAAGAAAGTAACTTTCAGCTCTCTGGAAGGCATGTAATGATATTGTGATGATTCGAACGTGCATTTCCCTGATGATTCATGGCGCTGAGCAATTTTTCTTGTGCTTATTGGCCATTTGGGTATCTTTTTTCGTCGAGATGGCAGAACCACAAGATGGGGACAGCCAGAATCCCTCAGTCACTGCTTGGAAGAGAACCATCTGAGCAGCAGAAGCCGTGATGGGAATGAAAAATAACCCTCTGTTTTGTGAATCCACTGAGATGCCATCCCATTTGCTTTAACAGTTGAACCGTACATTAAATTATACCTCGATACACTTAATAAAAAAGAAACGGGAAATGAATGGTGGACGAGGAGTTGATCCTGAGAAGATCAGGTTATTGGATCTCCAAGCATGACGCACACAGGAAGAGGGCTCTAAGCCTTGACCTTTCGTGGTGGGATTGAGTCCTCTACCGAATATTTGTAATACTAACTAAACTCTGCTTCTCCCTAGATGTCGTCCAGCTTGAAGTGAAAAATTAAACTAGAGCAATGCAGACGCTTTGGCATTACCCAATATTGTCAAAAACCCCAGCTCACGCGCTGTTAAACCAGGAGGCCGGGTCTCAGGTTTCAAAGCAGCTCACCTCCCATGGCCTGGGAACCGCGGATTCGGGGCCTGGCCACCTGCAAAACTAAATCGAGCCCTCCAGGAACTCTGTTATGCACAGGTATTTCTGAACCCTGTGAACCGTCCTTGGCTGAACCTTGCTCTGCTCTGCCAGGACTGCTAAGCTCCGTTTGAAGAGCTTTGCAATTTAAAGAAGTGAAGAACCAGCAAATATATAGGGTTGAAAATGAAAAACATTTTCTCCAGGGTTAAACCAAGTCCTGGGGTTAAGACTTGTTAGTGGAGCCCACCTGCTATCCTTTTAAATAGATAAAAGACATTTCAATCTCTTGCCATGAAAAACTAAGGGCACTCCCCGCTCCCCCCCTCCAGCTCCCCCCACCCTAAAACCCTATAATTAAAAAGACTCTTTTCAGACTGGAATACAATTCAAGCACAATCATTATGAAAACGCTGCCCTGTTTCTGTGGTTACTGACAACTCCCTTTGTGTAAATCTCATTAAATCAAACCAGGGACTCCTGTTTTTTTGGGCAATTCCTGGGAAGAAAAAAGCTATGTTGATTTTAGAAATAATGTTGCAAATCTCAGGTATGAGACCTCTTTGGAATAGAAAATAGTATTACTTATCTCTCTGAAACCGCTAACAAATCAAGCGTGAAAAATTGACAAAGGTTTTTGTCACCCCACATGCTTTTTCCACCACGTTTCTCTTTCCTGTAGAAAGCGGCTTTCTTTGGCAAGCTAGCTTATGTTTATGCCTGTAGGAAGACAACCCAAATTGCTGAAAATATTGCTTTAGAAACTATGTCCCAATCATTTTCGTCCTGTAGGTGCTTAGGGGAAACTTGCCTCTCACTCGAAAAGAATGCTTATTATTCAAGCTGTAAGCAACAGTGGGTTTTCCTTACACACTGACAAGCTTGAAAAGTAAAATGGTTGTCCTATACAATTAAAGACAGCAGCGAAATTTCCCTATATTATAGAGAGTTGCACATCATATGGAAAACTTACGTTTCCTATCTGTGCCTAGCGGCTGAACTAGTTAGCCGCCATGATCCTTTTCCCCCTTGATTTTGTTCTTTCTAGTCCCATTCTAGAATTTCCAGTCTTTCGCTATAAAAATATTCCTCGTTCCCTGTGTCTTTTGGCGTAGACACTTTCTTACCATCAAATGCACAAAGAGACGCTATTTGGGCGTCTATTCTGGGCACTACCAATAAAAAACGAGAATACCACTGACCCTGTGTGCTGCTCCCCGTGGGTTTATGTTTGCAAATGCCTTTCCTTGCGTGAATTAGGGCTCTTCCGTGTCACTGTGCCAAGTCCTAGTGACTGGAAACAAGCTCCTTGGGGACTTCATTTAAAGGATTAATTTCCACCAACTCATTTGGTCTTACAGGGATCTTCCTCATTCTCCACCTGGCTCGAATTCCTGCTCATTCCCTAACCTAGTACACGGTTGCTGCAATCAACGACTGACGTCAAGTTGGGAGAGACAGACCCCCGCCAAATGAGGATAAAAGATCATGAGTGTGACTATCCAGGTACATAACTGGAATAGAAACTCTGAATGCCACTCAGGCCTGATTTGCCCCCTCTCTCATTATCTCCAGCTTCTCCCCCCGGATCCTGCTGCCTCCATGCTAGCTTTTGCCTTAAGCCCACTGTGTTTACTTCATTCTGCGTGTTATGGTTTTGGTTTTTTTTTTCAAGTTTATTTTTATTTATTTTGAGAGAGCGATAAAGAGCCAGCCAGGGAGGGGCAGAGGAGGGAGAGACAGGATCCCAGGCAGGCTCCACGCTGTCAGTGCAGAGCCCCACGCGGGGCTTGAACTCACGAACCGTGAGATCGTGACCTGAGCCAAAGTCGAGTCAGATGCTTAACTGACTGAGCCACCCAGGCGCCCCTCATTCTGTGTGGTTACAGAGCATTGTTTCCTCCACTGGACTGTAAGGGGTCACTCTTCCGGGTGGTCCTCCAGTGCAGGCACGCTGCTCTGCCAGGGGACGCCCACTTATAAATGTGAAGAGAACCTCTCTTATCCATTATAGGGCATATCAAGGAAGTATTAATGCCTGAAAACCTAGAGCTGTGGGGCTTCGGTCAGACATACTTTACAGAACAGATAACCTTCTGTACAAGGGTCTAAAAAGACAGGTAAATAAAGTTTAAGGGCAGAACCAGAAATACCTTTACCGTGAATGAGATTGAGAAGACCTAGAAAGAACTTACGAGGTTTAACCAGTGGAGAAAAGACTATCAGACAAAGGCGGGGGGGGGGGGGGGGGGGGGGGGAGGGCAAAAGGGGAGAGGATTATAGACACACCCTCTTGTGAGATTACATAGTGATTAGCACGGTGAAAATGAATATTTATGAAGCCGGTGTTGATTATACTGTATTACGGGGGATCATTTGAATAATCATGAATATGTTTCCATGCATTTGGACCTAATGGGATGGTTTTCAGTCTTTAATGAGGCAGTGGCGCGTGTTTGAAGAGCCTGGGAGAGGGGAGTGAGAGCAGAGAAAAGGGAATGAACAATACAGGTCACCAGGTTTCAGCACAGATTTTTCTCACTGTATTGCTCTCTTATCATTGCAGTCCTGTCTGTAGAGAGCTGAGGGGAAAACAGCTAAAACCGTGAGTTGGGTGCCCATCAGCGCCTGGGCTATAAAGGTTAAGTGACTTTTCCAAGGTCGCACAGCTATATAATGCCGGAACCAAGACTTCAGATACCTCTTCCCAGAGTCACCTGCAAGTGCACAGGGTCAATCAATAGACATCCAGGTCCCAGGTTCACCTGCTGTCCTCCCACCATCACGGCGGATTATCCCTTTCACTGGGGAAAGTGTAACAGTTGGGATGTTAAATGGTTTCTTTTGTTAAACGGTTTGAGGAAAGCACCCATTTATTTATTCTACCTACGGTCTCTAGCGGTATGTCAGGTGCCCAGAAATGATGGTGGTTGCTTTGAAAGCAGAGATCACAGGAGGGCAGGTGGAGGAAGGCAGGGGCATAAGGCAGAAGCATAAACCAGAATGCCAACTTAGCTATTTTCTACGAAGAGAAACCCAGCTCTCCTCGGCCCAGGCATGCTCTCGTGGGCGGTGTGTGCCAAGGAGGGGCCAAGTAATCTTGCATCCTGGAGCTGGGCGAGCCCGCATCCGAACTCCAGCTCTTTCCTGGGATCTGCAGTTCGACCTTGGGCGAGTCCTCTAGCTCTCCCAGGCCTGGGTTCTTGGCCGGAAGCTGGGCTGTGTGGGGCCAAAATGCAACAAGCAGTGTACTCAAGGTGCCCAGCACAGGATGGGAGACCAAACACATGGGAGCTATTATTAGCTTCTGCCTGCAGGCGGAAGCGGAATTGCAAACGGGTTGCTGGAACTCGAGCGGGGGAGGTAAGCTGGTGATTCAGCGGCTGGTGCATCCTTTTGGAGCCCGGCTCCACCAGCCACATTAGCTGGCGCCTTCAGCCCGGGAAGGTTCTGGGTGGACGCAGTCAAAGGAGGATACAGACTAGAGTCGATTCTCCCAAAGTTCTAAGCTCACCGCCCCCCTTCGTGTGATTGACACATTCTTTCTTTAGATATGCTAATGGCTTCAATTAGATTACAGTCTAGTCTTGCCTTGGCAGGCTTTGTCTCTTAATAGGACTTTGTCTATTTCAGGACTTTCATAGGAGCCTTTTTTTTTAACAGTTCACCTCTAAGGAGGCAAACTTTGGACCTTATTTCTAAGTTCCGTGGCGGGTAGCCCAGTCTGGATACCTCCAAGGCCCACTAGGGCCTCCAGGTATCCATTAAATGAAGGCGTATTGGAGTGTCCAGGGATACCTAGAGCAATTTCTTTTTAAACAAGAAAACTACCTCTCACTTTCCTAATCTATAAACTGGATTGTCCAGTGAGTTGTTAGGAAGTTTAAATGAAGTAGTCCTTGAAGAAGGGTTAAATGAGAAAATCCCGGGTACACATAGAGCTTGGTCCATTTGTTGAATGAATAACGGTTATGGCTACTCTTTGGGGATTTAATGGCGAATCAGACAGAGGGTCCCATCTTAACTCTACAGTCCACAGGGGGTAGGCAAATAAGCAACCCTGCTCCTGTGGAAGAAACCGAACGATTGGGGAAACAGGTGTTAATGGATCTCCTAGCTGGAGGACCCAAGTCAGTGACCAGGTCTCTGAGTTTACCCAGAGGTAACGAACACTGAGTAAGAGCCCAGCAGAGGTGGAGAAGCGGAGAGCCCTGGTGCAGGGCTCTCAAGGCAAGAAAGACTTTCTTCTAACAGGGAGACCACGAGAAACCATGGGAGTGCTCCTTGCCAGAGGATGTGGGCCTGAGAAGCTGGGGAGGTAAGCAAGGGTTGGACCACATAAAGGAGTTGGATTCTGTCCTAAGAGACATGGGGTGTTAGGAGACAGGGTTCCACAGGCTCAACAAAAATTAGAGCATGGTGGGAAGGCTAATGGAGGGCTTTGGATGACTCAGGACTTTCAAGCTTGGACTCCATGTTGAGCAGTGGTCAACGGAACATGGCGCCAGCCCGCCTGAGATTGAGTGCTGACTCCATTGTTGAAGGCTGTGTGCTCAAGAAAGCCTCATTTGTAAACTGAGATGATCCCAGGACTCAACTCGGAGGTTTGTGTGAGAGAATGTGCGTTAAATGAGATGATGCGTACTGAGCAAAGTGCTTTGACAGGACCTGGCATAGAGTAAGTGCCCCATAAGTGTTGGGTGTTCTTTGCTCCCACTCACCCACCAAGAGGTCAGCTAAGTCAGCTGCAAAGGCGGCTTTCTAAAACACACCTGAGGAATGCGGAGCGGAGGCGATGCTTACAAATTGCCAGAAGGTGGAAACTCCAGGAGCGTGGGCTCCACCTCTCAGGTTAGTCATGCTTCCTTACAAACTTGGTTACTTGGTTTCCATAGCTGATTAGAAAAGGAGTCCCCCAGGAAAGGCAGAAGGGACTCCTGACAGCTCAAGGAAAATCCAAGAGGTACAAGAACCATAGAAACGTAGCAAACTGGCAAGCTGTGGTTTAGAGCATTGAGAGCACAGGGGGAGTCCGACCCACCCAAAGCACACGGATGCCTTCACTGTGTTCCAGTATGACTGAGAGTGTAAAGGCACTTCAGCATACGGAACATGTGCCCGTTAAGGCAGGGGAATGTTTTATGAACTTCAGAAATGTCATGTGGGACAGAGCATAATCGGTTCCCAAGAGAGGTAATGCAAAGCAGCACAGCATATGCTTTCTCTGGTATTTCTATTCTAGAATTCTTTTTTTAGGCTTATTTATTTATTTTTAATTTTTTCTTAATGTTTATTTTTTGAGAGAGAGATTGACAGAATGTGAGCAGGGGAGGGGCAGAGAGAGAGACACACAGAATCTGAAGCAGGCTCCAGGCTCTGAGCTGTCAGCACAGAGCCTGACACGGGGCTCGAACCCACAAACCGTGAGATCACCACCTAAGCCCAAGCCAGACACTTAGCGAATGAGCCACCCAGGCGCCCCAAGTTTATTTATTCTGAGAGAGACAGAGACAGCATGAATTGGGGCAGGGCAGAGAAAAATCCCAAGCAGGTTCTGCACTGGCAGCACAGAGCCCAACTCAGGGCTTGAACCCATGAAATGGTGAGATCATGACCTGAGCGGAAACCAAGAGTCAGACGCTCAACCGACTGAACCACCCAGGCATCCCTGGTATTTGTATTCTAAACCGCAGCCCCATCATGCCTGGCTGTCTAGGTCTGTCACCTGTTTTGACTTTTTCTTTATGGGGTTGGTTCTTGGATCGTTAAAATTTTCTGGGCAGGTTTTCAACAGCATCTGTCTGGATGGTTAGCCTCACTTTCTTCCTGTATCCCACCACTATGTTGTTGGGATTTGGTCATTTACTTCAAGGTGGACGGAGATAGGCATTACCCAGAACTATGCTGTAGGGTTAAGTAAGGCACAGCTCAAAGGAATTAGCAAGAAAAAAAAAAAACACATGGCAATGTATTTGTATAAGGTAGATGTCTTCCCGTTTTCTTTCTTTCCTCCTTCCTTCCTCCATCTCCCTCCCTCCCTCTCTTCCCTTCCTTCTTTTCTCCAAGTGGCTGGGATGGGGAAAGAGACAGAAGAAAAAAAAAATCTTAGTTTACTTCCTTCTGGGTGGAAACTCATCAAGTTTAAACCATGCAAGAAGTTCTCATCTTCTGTTGCTGGGTAGAAAAGGTGTGCTTTTTAAGCTTCCACTGCCTTTCTGGCTTCCTGCCTCTGGAAAAGACCCATGAGAGGAATGCCACGGGTCACAAGAGTTACTTAGCTGAGTAAATACACATGAGTGATTGGGGGAGAATTACAAAGTCTCCTCTAAGTAACCGAGTCAAAACTAACAATACTCAGTTGTCAGAACATCAAATGAAGCTGCCCAAACTACCACCCCAGACACGTCCGTGCATTTTAAAGGCTAGCTGTTGAGGACAGTATTTGATGGATGTAGTTTTGTTTTCTAGCTTATGGGAACGAGAGCTCAATAGAGGAGTAACAGTGAATGCAGTTGGGGAAGGAAATCTGGTGATTGTAGATGGGGGCTGCTTGGCGGGACAAGGAACGGATAGGGAGGGATCTGTTTAAAGAAAAAAAAGGATTCTGTTTTTATTGCCACATTTATGACTCAATTCAGATTTGTGTCAGTAGGATTTGTAAGCTGTCCTTTGCCCGGGGTTTGGCAGGTTGGTATATACTGGTGGTCTTAATCCAATATCTGGACCAGAAAGCAAACGTTTACATCCTTGGAATCCCCGTTACAATTGGAAATTTTCCAAGGAGACAGCGGAAGCCAGATGGGAATGTGGCATGCGTTGCCCTGTTAGCCCTAAGGCCTCGGTTGGTGCCGTGTTGCCCCGACAAGGCCCCAGAACACTCGATGCTGGGGATTTAGAGCAGCGAATCCAACAGACCACATCTGTGTCTCCCGGAGTTTCCACTGGAGTGGGAGGGAAAGACGCAATATAACGAGGGCTATCAGATTTAGCAAATAAAAATACAAGACGCCCAGTTAAATTTGAATCCCAGATGAACAACGGATGACTTTGTAGTAGAAGTAGGTCCTGAAGGCGGCATGTGTTTTATCTGGCGACCTTAAAAATAAAGCCAGGTGGAGGTAAGTGCTACGGGCCAAATAAAGCAAAGTGTCAGCGGGAGATATAAGCGTGCCATTCTAGTTACGGTGGTCAGAGAAGCGCCCTCTGGAAAAGTGACAGCTGGGCAGAGAGGTCAGGGAGGGAGCCAGGCAGGTAGATATCCGTGGAAGGAGCATCCAAGCGAGCAGACTCCGAGATCTAGCTTCAGGACGTGGGCCCCGGGGGCTCCTGGCTGGCTCAGTTGGTTAAGCGTCGGACTCTTGTATAGGCCCAGGTCTTCATCTCACGGATGTGAGATCGGGCTCCAGGTCAGGCTCTGTGCTGACAGCGTGGAACCTGCCTGGGATTCTCTCCCTCTCCCTGTCTCTCTCCGCCCCTTCCCTCACTCAAGCGTGCGCACTCTCTCTCAAAATAAATGAAGTTAAAAAAAAATAAATAAATAAAAATAAAAAAAGACTCGGGCTCTGCACCAGCAGCCACTTAATAGCCACAGCGGGGTGGTGTAACTCTTCCTCAGAGTTCTATTAGCTTCTCAGGAGCCAATTCTATGATGGGCTTACCAAAGTCCAAGTGGTGGAAAAGGACGTAGAGTGGGCACGAAGTAGTGATGGGGGACCGTTGACCATGGCCTGAGAATGGAAGTCAGCCTCAAAGCTCCACGTTGGGCATGGCTGGAGGGCATCTCTACAACCTTATGCTCACGGCTCCGTGCTGGAGGGTCCTGCTGGGGTCTCTCAAGGCAGGCTGGTTATCAGACGGAAGGATTGCTTTACTATTATGTTTTTATTAAAAAAAAATTTTTTTTGGGGCGCCTGGGTGGCTCAGTCGGTTGAGCGTCCGACTTCGGCTCAGGTCATGATCTCACAGTCCGTGGGTTCGAGCCCCGCGTCGGGCTCTGTGCTGACCGCTCAGAGCCTGGAGCCTGTTTCAGATTCTGTGTCTCCCTCTCTCTCTGCCCCTCCCCCACTTGCACTCTGTCTCTCTCTGTCTCAAAAATAAATAAACATTTAAAAAAAAAAAATTTTTTTAATGTTTATTGATTTTTGAAAGAGAGAGATGGAATGCTAGTGGCGGAGGGGCGGAGACAGAAGGAGACACAGAATCTGAAGCAGGTTCCAGGCACTGAGCCGTCAGCACAGGGCCCCACTCGGGGCTCTAAACCCACGAACCGTGAAATCATGACCTGAGCCGAGGTCGGACGCGTAACCGGCTGAGCCACCCGGGCGCCCCCCGAAGGGCTTGTTTAAATCCCGTCCCATAAGCATCAGAGTTTGGCATATTGTTTCCACACTGGCAGGGACACCTCCCAACTGGAGGGTCCATTGTCAGACAGTGTCCTGGATGACAGATTACAAATGCTTTTCCAAATGCTACCTAGAGAGCCCCAGCTCTAGAATGAAGGGAGGCCTTCCCTGGCTTTATATTTGTTCATCGGCTTTTTCTATTTGGTTCCAAGTGCGAATTCACATCTTTCCTAGGAAGTCATAAAAGAGGAAGGTTTTTTTTTTTCCTTCTGTTTCCTAGCAGAAACAACAGAAACAATTTAACACAAAATAGAGAGGTTAAGAGATGTGCTTGGCTGGCCCAGTGGGTGGGGCACGTGACTCTTGATCCCTGGTTGGTAAGTTCGAGGCGCATGTTGGGTGGAGAGATTACTTAAAAATAAAAAATCTTGAAAGAAAAAATAAATGGGGCGGTGGGGGGGCGCCTGGGTGGCTCAGTCGGTTAAGCATCTGACTCTTGGTTTCGGCTTAGGTCACGATCTTGCGGTTCATGGGGTCAACCCCCGAGCAGGGCTCGGAGCCTGCTTGGGAGATTCTCTCTCTCTCTCTGCCCCTCCCCTGCTTACGTTTTTTCTCAAAATAAACTTAAGTAAATAAATAGGTTGAGACTAAATGTTGAAACAGTTCTTTTCCCAGATCCGACCCACCTGATCATGTAGCAGTCCCGTGATTGTCTTGGATTTATAGATGGCAAGATTTAGCCCTCGTTAATGGCAAGACTCTGGATTTGATAAGGATAAAAAGATCAGATCTTTTTACTGAGATTTTTATTTATCCAAATGCTTTATTATTTAGTAGGTTCGAGAAGACTTTGAGATACTTCCGCGGGATGTTTTCTCTTTCTTCTCCAGTCCCCTGGCCTTATCCGGGAGAACTACCCTGGCTATTCCCTGATCCCCGACCCCAGCCTGTTCCTTGAGAACTGAAACCACACCTTAGTATCTACATTAACATTACTTTGCTCTTTCATAGTTTTAATTAGCATTTCTTTCTTCTTCCAAAACTCTTTTGCCCAAGGGAACCTTTGCTCCTTCCGTACAGGAAATTCTTCAAAGACCCAATGGAAAGGACCCAAGAGTTTAGATTCTAAAATTCTTTGAATCCTTCACCTCGAAGTCCTCACCCTTGCTGTTTCCACCAATCCTCAATTCTTCCTTCCCTTAGCCAAGTTCCCGCGTTGAGAGACCCACCTTAAGCCAAGCTTCCAATTCTCAATAAACTGTGACCTTACCTACCCGTCTCTGAAACACTGCCTGAGCTTTTGAGGTGTTCTTCTCCCCGACTTACCATGGTAAGCCTTCAGGTTGGTTTTGCCTTGTCAACAGGTTGTGTGGGTCCTATTTGGGGAGCCAGCTTCCGACGAGAGGCACCTTTTCCTTTTAGATGAAAGAGAGAGCATGGTGGCTGTGCATTTCCTAGGATAAACCGGTTGCTTAAGGGCTGTTGGTGAGAAGAAATTGGTTGAAAAGAGATTAGTGGTTCCTTAAGTCTCTGTAAGAGACCCGGTGACAGTCAACTGCTTAAAACGAGGCATCAACGCACACAGAAAGAGGGCAAAGGCTGTGATGGCTGTAGTTAGAACTGTCAGCCCTCTCCTGGGGGATGCGGGGGAGGGATGGAGAAGGGAGCGTGGTGTCCATGCTGGAGGTGGACAGTGGAAGAGGGAGAGATACATTTCTGGACCTCCTGAGTTTAAAGTGATTGTCGGTGATGTGTCTAATCTACTTGGCAATTCGTTGTGATCTGGAGTTAGAATAACACTAGAAACATCGTTTGGGGAACATCAGAATAGATATTGGAAACCCCGAGGGCCAGTGTTTTTACCCAACAGGTGCAGATTTGGAAAAGAGGAGGTTTGGGGCACTTGGCTGGCTCAGTCAGTAGAGCATGCGACTCTAGATCTCCTGGTCATGGGTTCAAGCCCCACATTGGGCGGAGAGCTTACTTAATAAACAAACAAACAAAAAGTAAAGAAAAAAAACAGAAATAAAACCCTGAGAAAAATCCATATTTAACCTACTAATGCGGAAGAAGCAGCTAAGAAAGCCTCAAAATGATCTTTATGGCAAGGGGAAAGGCATCATGGAAGTTAAGGGAAGAGAGAAGTTCAAGAGGAGGCTGACGGGAGGTGTCCAATGGAGAATTCCCAAAGTAGGGAAGATCTTTCAGACGGTCATTTCATTAAGGGAGGCAGCCAAAAAGGGGCAAGCGGACTTAATTAACTAATTTGTTTGTTTGTTGATGCTTATTTATTTTTGAGAGAGGGAGATAGAGAGCACCTGTGAGCGCGTGCAGGTGGGGGAGGGGAAGACAGCGAAGGAGAGAAAGAAAGAATCCCACGCAGGCTCCTCGTGTTCAGGGCAGAGCCTGACACAAGGGTTAACGCACAAACACAAACCGTGAGATCTCGTCCTGAGCTGAAATCAAGAGTAAGATGCTTAACCGAAGGGGCCACCCAGGCGCCCCCGAGGGTTTATTTTATGCCCCAAGAGAATGGGTCATTATTCCCCTTGAGTTAATTCGTGTTAGAAGGTAAAGAGTAGGATGCCCTCGTTAAGAGAAGCTGGACAGATGGTTAGCCCCTGGAGCGTCTTCACAGCGCCCTCTGCAAAACTGCTGAGCGGTGTGTGCGTGGTGTCCGCGGCCCGGGGGAGCTTCGCCGGTCGCGGTTTACGCTCTCAATTTTCCATGGCTGCGGTCGGCTTGTCGAGACCCCGTGTGATGCACCGGGAGGGACAAGATCAGGGAAGAGGCACGGCCAGAAAGGGGGGATCCGGGAGCTGGCCGCGGGTGTCGCAGTCCAGGCAGCGGCTGAGGAGGAAACGCAAAGAGAGTGTGACGGTGTTATTTATCTGATGCTTGGAGCGGGTTTACGGAGCACCACGTGCCGTTTATTTCCGCAAATCCAGGCTCTCGGTGCCGTGCTTTTCACGAGGGCCGGCAAAAGTGCCCTTGTCCGCTCCAGGAAATTTTTTGGACCCACTGGCTTTTCAG
Source organism: Panthera tigris (assembly GCF_018350195.1). Lineage (NCBI taxonomy): Eukaryota > Metazoa > Chordata > Mammalia > Carnivora > Felidae > Panthera > Panthera tigris. The sequence goes on from NC_056671.1 coordinate 76,923,418, forward strand.
CGCTTGCTCAGCCACACCTACCTATCCACTTACAAATTCAACACGGGGAGTACTATGCTGATCTGTCATTATATTGCAAATCATACGTAAAAATAGAAGTCATAGAAGGTTGAAACTCTGATGGATTGAACAACGCGATTAAAATTTCCTTTTCTTTAGTAACAGTATGAAATATTTTGCTCTCATTAAAGTTTTGAATATCAAACATGCTTTATGATAAAGCGATCTAAAGACCTTGATCTAAATTCAGTTTCTTTCAACTTGGGTTGTTTTCAGTGCCATCCTAGGGAGAAAAGATGCTTCACAAAGTTATGTACTGTTGGAAGAGGTGGATTATTTTCATCACATACTACTGATAATGCTTGTTTTCCCTTTTTTAAAACTTTTTTGTCTTTTTTAAAGATTTTAGGGGCACCTGGGTGGCTCAGTCATTTACGCATCCAACTTTGGCTCAAGTCATGATCTCACGGTTTGTGGGTTCGAGCCCCACGTCAGGCTCTGCGCTGATGGCTCAGAACCTGGAGCCTGCTTTGGATTGTTTCTTTCTCTCTGCTCTGCCCCTGCTCGCACTCTGTCTGTCTCTCTCTCTCTCTCTATCCCTCTCAAAAATAAATAAACATTAAACAAAATTAAAACAAAGATTTTAGTTTTAAGTAGTCTCTATATCCAAAGTGGGGCTTGAACTCACGGCCCCGAAAGTCCGCATTGCACTCTCCACTGACTGAGCCAGCCAAGAGCCACGTGCCCCTTTTCTTTCTTTCTTTCTTTTTTTTTTTAAAGCTTTTAGGGGCGCCTGGCTGGCTCTGTCAGTAGAGCATGGGACTCTGGATCTCTGGTTGTGAATTTGTGCCCCACATTGGGTATAGAGATTACTTAAAAGAAATTTAATAAAGATTTTATATTTGAGTGATCTCTTCACCCAATGTGGGGCTCAAACTCACAACCCCGAGATCCAGAGTCCCTTGCTCTACTGAGCCAACCAGGCGACCCATAACGCTTGTTTTTCAATCTCATCTACCAACTAAAAGGTTTAGTTGAAATTTAGTTGATGAATCCCTGTTTACCAAAGTCAGTCCATTTTACCGCGACGTAAATTGGAAGATGTTACATTTGGATTTCTATATTTTAGACAGCTTCAGGCACACTGAAAGCACAATCTTTCATCTGGTAATTGTTAATGGTTTCGGAAATTCTGTTAAAGGGGCTCCTGGGTGGCTCAGTCGGTTAAACGTCTGATTTGACCTCATGGCTTGGGATCTCATGGCTTGGGAGTTCGAGCCCGGCGTCAGGCTTTCTGATGTCAGCACAGAGCTCGCTTCAGATCCTCTGTCCCCTTCTTTCTGCCCCTCCCCAGCTTACACTTTCTCTGTCTCTCTCAAAATAAATCAATAAAGTTAAAAAAAAGAAAGAAAAGAAAATTCTGTTCATGACAGTTTAAGTATACACGTCTGATAGCTGTCAAAGGTAATATTCATATGTAATTTTTATTTACTTATTTATTTTTAAAATTATTTATTTTTGAGAGAGAACGGGGGAGGGACAGAGAGAGAGGAGGAAAGAAAGAATCCCAAGTATGACCTGCACTGTCAGCACAGAGCCCAACGAGGGGGCTCAAACTCAGGAACCGTGAGATTATGACCTGAGCTGAAATCAACTCAGACGCTTAACTGACGGAGTCACCCAGGCGCCCCCATAATTTTTAGCACCAAATTATGAGTGATTTTCAAACACCTGTTTCTAAAATGCTCTCTCCATAGCATGAGTTTCTTCCTGAAAGCAGTCACTTTCGTTTTCATGGTTAAAATGTTCTCTTTACCTCAAACTGACAGATTAAACACTTTTTGTTCTAAGAAATAGTTGCCGGATAGCATATTACAGACAGCATTTACCAAAGAAAAGTTCAGCAAATTTGAAACTACAGTGAATAACTCACCTTTGAATTCTTTGCTATAACATAGCCAGCAAACCGCTGTGTGATACAAAAGATTTCAGTAGTCAATGCCTTCTCTTTCAAAGTGCAGTAACATCCCCAGTTTAGGGACAGGAATAAATTCCTTCTCCCCGCCCCTTTAAAAATGAAATTAACTCCACTGATAATATCCTGCAGTATAGAGGCCAAGGGCAGGCCGCCCCCAAGATGCCCACTTTGGCAAGAACATTATTTTGAGTTAAAAGCCATCCAAACCCAGGAGATTCCTCAACTGCCTGCAGGTACCAGGAAGAGAGCTGTTAACAGAGATTCCCCTGAACCGAAGAAATTTATCTGCATAACAGAGCAACCTTTGTTTTGCAAACATCTCCTCTCACCTCCCCCCTAATGGTCTTTCTCACCTTTGTATCCTCAGACTCTACCCCTCTGAGCTCATATAAGATCATTTTGCCTCACTGTTTGGAACTTCCACGTCTGTGTGGATTCCTCTTACTTTAAGTTTGATTTTTCTCCTGTTAATCTGTCTCATGTCGTGTTTATTCTTAGTCTAGCTAGAAGGACCTTGAGGAGCAGAGGGAATTCTTCCTCCCCGACAGTAGCAATGTATAAACTTCTGGCTTCAATTTCTTGGCTTCAAAAGCTTATCTGTGCATGATTCAGTGGTTAATTTTGCGTGTTGGAATTTTTGTAACTTAATCCCAGAATTTTGCATTTCTGTAGAGAAGCTGCTTTTTTAGTTGTTATTGTTACACATTAAAGAACAGATTATATGCAATGGGGCTCAGTTGGGAAAGCACGTGGCTCTTGGTCTTGGGATTGTGAGTTTGAGCCCCATGTTGGGTTTACAGATTACTAAAAAAAAAAAAAAACTTTAAAAAATTATATACACATATTATTTTCATTAAAGAAATCATTTATTGTTTAGAATATACCTTCTCTGCAAAACTTTTTATTTGGTGGTTCATAAAAAATATGTTTTTTTTCAGAAATGTCATCATTGGAACAGGATCAAACATATACCCTAAGCAGAGGCATGTTAGAAATAGCTGTACTTTTCTTTCAATAGTAGAGCAATCCTCCCACACTGTGTAATTTATTCTAATACGTGTTTCTTCAAATCTACAGCAATATTTTCTAAGCGTCTTCCAACTGTTTGCTGACAAATGGATGTATTTTATTTTGCAGTCATAGTTTCTGGTTATTATTTTCATATTTCAACATTTGTTTATGTTTTCTACCTTTCCAGGAATAACCCGTGTTTCCCCAATGAGATGTGGCTTTGGGTCTTTTGGCATCAAATAAATTTATCATTAAGGTTAGCAAACATTGTAAAGTATTTGATCATCTCTTATCTCTAAATGTCATTTAAAAAATCCCATTGGTATTTAATCAATCTTGATGATCTGAACTCCTAAGTTGTATTTACTTTAAAAAGTTTTTTTTAATGTTTTACTTATTTATTCATTTTTGAAAATTTTTTTTTTGAGCTTTAATTTTGAGAGAGAGAATGAGAGAGCGTGAGTGGGGGAGGGGCAGAGAGAGAGGGAGACACAGATTCCGAAGCAGGCTCCAGGCTCTGAGCTGTCAGCACAGAACCCGACGCAGGGCTCGAACTCACAGACTGAGATCATGACCTGAGCCGAAATCGAGAGTCTGATGCTTAACTGCCTGATCCAGCCAGGTGCCCCTGGCCTCCTAATTTTTAAATGGCTTTTTGTGTGTGGTGGCACTTTTTGTGTGTGGTGGGAAAACTCAAGCGAGCCAAACTATCATTGTGTCTGAGCTCACAAGTTTCTTGTCTCCTGGAGCGAGCTGAATAAACCTCAAATATGGTATGAAAAGGACAATGTAGGAACACACATCAGGGGCACCCAGCCTCAGCTTGTCGTTGTGGGGAGAGGTCAGGGGAGACTTCCCAGTGAGTGACATAAATTAGGCCTAAAGATAGCACTAGGGAGTGAGTGAGACAAAGGGGGTTGCAGAAGGGTGGAAAAGTCCTCTAGAAAGAGGAAATAGCAGGGTGAAGGCCTGACAGTGAGAGCAATCAGGTCTCATTCAAATAACAAAAAGTTCAATGAGGTTGCATCTTGGAATAGAGAAGGGAGGGGCAAGGGATGTTGTATTATTTACTGAGTCTGGACCTCACTCTAAGGACGATGGAGAGAAATGGAAAGGTTTGAGCGGAGGGCCAACACAGAGGCTCCCAGGGTTTTCAATGTGGAGCATGTATGGGAAGTTGGCCAGGTTGGGGGCCTGAAGAGCGGTCAGGGAAAGAGAAATGAAGTGGTGGGCTAGGTGCGGCATCCAGTGGTGGATGTGGAGAGAAGGTTCTGGAATGAACAGACGTGGGAGGCCCAAATCCACAGCACACAGTGATGGAGCAGAGGAGGGGGATTGGTGCCACCAGAGAGTGGAGTCAATGGGGAGATGGGTCTGGTCTGGGGGGTGTCTGGGGCTGAGTCTCCTGGAACCAGGCTCTGGAAAATCTCTGGAGTTACATATGTGAGGGCACGAGGAAGGCAGGATTAGGTGGAATGAGAGGTAGCCACAGTGCTATGGGGACCAAGGCCTCAGCTAATGCACAGGATGCTCTGGAACTGGGTGGCTCCTTAGAATTAGCCCAAATTAAGGCAAGAGGGCTAAGGCTTTGTATCTCTACATCAGCCAGACATTGGTTGCTTGCTAGCTGGTAGGGGGGCAATAAACTTAGGTGAGACAGTTCCAAAGCAGTCTGCCGGGAGGGACTGAGCTCTGAGTGGTCAGCAGCTGGCGGGGGGGGGGGGGGGGGGGGGGCGGGATTCTGCTGGAGGAAGCAGACTATAGTATCCACTATTCTGGCAAAAGCTCTTACATTTGCTTTGGGGCATGTTTACTTTTAGGTGCCTGTGGACTTATTATCCATTCCTTAGTTCACAAATAACTAGTTAATTCCTTCCCTCCTTCTTTCCTTCCCTCTATGCCCGACATGGGGCTCAAACTCACGACCCCGAGATCGAGAGCTGCATGCCGGGACAGTCAGGCATCCCAGGGACTAGTTAGCTTCAACTGTGGGATGTACAAGGCATTGTGCTAACTGGTGGGGATGTGGGGGTGGTGTGGGCAGAGGGGAAGATGAAGATTCACGGCGCTCAGGGAGCCCTTGTACTGCAGGGGAGCAATTCTTCTCCGGTAGAACGAAGTCCCTATTTCCTGTCTGCTCCCTTCTCCTCCTTAACAGATGAGCCCTGATTGCTTTTCCTTTTCTCAGACACCTTTCAGCTTTCCCTCCCTCATCTTGGGCTTAGAGAAGTGAAAAGAAGCCCAAATACCAGTCCCTTTCAAAGAACCTCAGACCTAATGTAAAAGTTATAAAGGGTTAGGAAATCTTACAAAATTCTCCGCAGGCCTTGCCCTTTGGCCCATCGTTCCTGAAGACGATTCTTTGCTGGTGTGCCAAACTCCACACTTCTGCCTCTTCTTTGATTCTCTAGAGTTCATAACACAACACTTTGCCCTTCTCTTTCCTTGGGCAAGGCTGGCTTTCCAGCATTTAGGCCTACAGCGACAGTAGGAGATAAACATCAGTGGTTCTGTCTAGTAGCCAGGACTCAGGAAGTCGTTCAAATATCTAGGGGCCTCCTACATAATGCCCAACTTTGGACGGTTAAATTAATTAAACCAGGAGTCCATTGGACTGAGGTGGCTGGAATGACATGGTGGCCAACCCAAACGTAGGCAAACCCAAATCTCAGCCTGTAAATACGCAAGGTTACATAATGGAAAAGCTAAGGGCAACCCGTCACAAACAGCCAATTGGGCTTTAAGCTGTAGCCAATCGAATAATTTCCTTTCTTTGTCCCTGCACCTTCTGGGTCTTTCCCTGGGCTCTTGTGGGCGGAGCGCTTCTAACCACTTCCGGTCTGGCACGGCCCAATTTGAATTGATTTTTGCTCAAATAAACTTAAACAATTTTGAATATGCTTCGGTTATCTTTGAACAGACAGACATCTCCCTTCCCCCCACATTCAGGTCTCTGAGTGGAAGGCATTTCCAAACCAAGGGTCAGGAAAGGGTATGCGGCTTTGCTACAGACAATCTATTTATAAAATCACTAACAAAGGATAAGGGGAATCCTTTCCCAGACTTCCCCTCAGTCTCTTTCTGGTAGGCTAATCATAATTTAAATCTGATTATGGTTTCTTTCAAGGGTATGTTTTTGGAAAATACAAAAAAAATCCTGATTCTATCAATATTTAGATGTTAAAAAGATGACTTTTCCTTGCTGGCCACTCAGCTACGGATCTTGAAACTAGAATGCTAGTGTGGAATAGTGTGATCATTTCTCTAAAAGCAAATGTAACATACTAAGCTCTATAATCGCCCCGGCCTGCCTTAGTTTTGAGCTAAAAAATGCGTAGCTCAGGTCAGGAGGTTGTCGGGTTAGGAGCGGTTTGCGAGGCCTTTTGGCGGTGAGATAAAGAAGAGGTTTTGCTTCTCGTTTTTTTGTCTCCTTATCCTCAAGGAACACACCTTTTGTGTGCTCTGTCTAACAAAGGAATTTCCGAATTCATGGTGGAATTTGGAGGTAGAGTATTATGTGTAGACTGGTATCTATACGCACTTGCAAAGCCGGTTTCAAACCACAAAAGGATTAAAAGAAAAAAAAAGCTGGGATTCTGCAATACACTGATTGGAGGAAACGCTAAGACACTGAGAGTTAGAAATAAAAGCAGCAACAAACAAAATCCCAAAGGATTTGGAATTCCTTTAGTTTCTATTTGGCATAAGACTAATATGATTTCTTTGTTCTTTCTTATCTACAGTACTCAAATAATAGTTTATTTCATTCGTGCGGTCCAGTTGCTTCTTCTAAACTGTTGCACAAAGCAGAATGGTGCCCAAGATAGCCTTACGTACGTAGGACAACAGAATGAACCTTTGTGTTGACGTTTAGGAAGAGGGTAGTGTCATTTTTGAAAAACTCACACTAAAATGTGTGTTGTTTTTTTTTTTTTTTCTGCTGTGAATTTCAATAATTTTCTAGAATGGGCTAGGATGGGCGCTTTGCTTTTAACTATTGGTCTACCTGGCAAGAGGGATTCTCTGAAATCCTCTTTGTGAAAATAGAACTGAGATCATTTGCAGGAAATTCTTATTTCCTATTTTTGGTTGTTTATGGTTTTTAAAAGCAGATGCAATGTTATCTGTTGCCGTTTGTGCAAGTGATGAATTGTGCTTTCAACCTAATTTCCTCCAGCGAGCTTGACCAAAACGCTGGGCTTTGTAAAAAGCTCTGCTCAAAGAGTATTTGGCATTAGGAAGCCACGAGGCAGTTGTACCACTGACGACTCTTTATGATAAAAATAAGACGTGGAGACTTTAGTTTTGGTAACACAATTCTTGTAAACCATTCAAACACTGCTGTGATGTGCTTTCTACTCTTTTAAGAGAAGGAGTGGGGGAGGGGCAAGAGTGTTTTAAGTAAACAAAGATTCCAAATCTAGGAAACCCAACTCACTTGGATATGTGTATTATGCAATTTCATATACCGTAATGGGTGTATTGTGTCAAGATTTCAGATAAGTAGGTCCTTGTATACTTTTCAATGCATGGAATGTTTTTTACGTGCATACTAATAGAGGCCCACCTTTGGGCGAAGAAAAAAAGGCCTCCTTTCAGATGAAATCAAGCCCAGGTAAAGTTGAAACTCAACCCACAGAGCACTGGCATCGTTTTCAGGCTCAAAGAAGATGGGTGTTTCAATTTCATCATCCTGTAACACTGAGGAATGTGACAAAACGTGCAGATTGCCTGGGTCTTTCGAGCCATGTGTAAATACGTGTGCCAATTTATGTGCAACTCCCAACAATTTGCTGTTTGAAAGACCAACGACTCTTCCGTGAGATAATCATTCGCTTCATTTACATGAAAAGTCTTAAATAGCAAAAATGCTACTTGCAATTTACATCATAGTGTCTCCATAATAGAGAACAATGGCTTCCTCAATGGAAGTTAATGCAAAGGAGAGGCATACTGAGATTTAAAGGAAAAAAAAACAAACGACAACAACAACAAAAACAAAACCCAACAACTTTTCAGCCTACTTTGCAAATATTAACCAATTAATCTAATTTAAGATAAAATACACCGAAACGTCTTCCCCTGCTGGGGAGTCTGCACGGCCACTGGAATAATATTGGTTATCTTTAGAGTCCGGCCCGGCCGTTCACACGCAAGTGAGCCTTTTTAAAGGGCTTATGGTGACATGTTTTTCAGATCCTTCCATTTTTGTCCTGGTTCCTGGGTTAGCATAATTAGGTTGACGTGGGGTTTCTTTCTCCTTTTAAAAAAAACCTTTCAACTGAGCGCACGTCTGTGAAAGAGGTAGGACCCAGGACCCGGGGCTGGATAAAATAGCCTACCTCGTGTGTTGGTAATGTATTGTCTCCTTCTCGTTTGTATTCACGATTATACACACCTCTGTGGGCTGCACGGGGTTTATACATGTATCTTTTTGCGTTCTCTAGGCTATGGCCACCTGCTGTATGTACAGTATGTGCTGGCTATATTTGTACACCATCTCCCTTCTTGAATTTAAAGACCTACCTATTACATCTTGTTTACTCAGTATCATTCCCCCAGTTTAAAAAAAAAAAAAAATCCTGCAAGAACTGAACATGCCATGTTTCAATCTGGCCCCAGTGGCTTTTTCTCTGAAAGCAAAACGTGTGTCTTTTACACCAGGGCTTTCTCCCCACCCCAGGGGGTGTCTTCCATTCTTTTGTGGCTCAGTTTAAGGCGAAAAGGGCTCCAAACCACTAACTAGACAGAGGAGAGCCCCTTCTTCCACCTCCAGGGAGAATTTCAGATTTCCTTTATCTGAAGATAGCGTGCCCTCTTCTTACTTATTTGCCACCATTGCGAGGAGAACAAAACACCACCTTGGCGTCAAGATCCTGGGTAGAGGCTCACGGTCTTTTTCAACCATCTTTGGCGAGGCCTTGCTTCCTTCCACTCGAGTAAGTTGCGGCTTGGGGCCACGGCAAGGACTGGGTGAGAGCCCGAAATGTCGTTGGAAAAAAAAAAAAAAAACCCAACAACCCCCAGCAGCCCTCCCTCCAGCCCCTCGGCACCACCACCCCGCTCTCCGGGGCGAAGCTGCAGCCCGGCGGCCCCGTATGGGCGAGACTTGGCAGGTCGGCGGGGCTCCTCTCGCAGCCGCGGAGTCGGCGCCGGCCGGGCGTCCGCGCCCGCCCGGCTGCGGGGCTTCGCGCTCTCGCCTCCCTTCTCCCCGAATCCTCCCTTCCCCCACCGGCCGCCCCCTCCCCCTCTGCCGCGCTCCCTTTTGTTCGCTCGCCGCTCGGGCCGCCGCCGCCGCCGGGCCCGTACCCCCAGCCGTAGGCCCCGGCGTGGCGGGCCGCCCCGCCGCCGCCGCCGCCGCCGCCGCGCGGCCTAGAGCGCGCCGCCCGGGGAGGCGCGGGGCCCGGGCCGGGCGCACGGCGAGGCCGCGGCGGCGGCGGCGGCGGCGGCAGCGGCGGGGCGGCCCGGGGGGCGCGGGAGCCGGCAGCCCGGGAGGCGGCGGCAGCGGCGGCGGCGGCGGCGGCGAGGCCGCTCCACCGCACACGCACACACAGACCCCGGCAGCGGGAATGCGGATGACACGCCCGTAACATGGAAGCCGCCGCCGCCGCCGCCGCCGCTACGACGACAGCAGCAGCAGCCACAGCAGCAGCAGCCGGCGGCGCCGCGCTGAACAAAGGTCATCCGAGCTGCGGCCCAGACGCCCGGGCTTGACCGCTGCGAAGGCCAACCCCGGGAAGGGGGTGGGTGTGCGCCCGCGGGGCGGGGGGCGGCGAGGGGCGGCGGGGGGCGAGCGAGGGGGCGAGGGCAGCGCAGGACGGGGCGCGCGGGTGGGCTGCGGGGAGAGGCGGGCGCGCCGGCCCCTCGTGCCCACCCCTGCGGGCCGGGGCGAGCGCGTGAGGCTCAGGCCCCTTGGCCTGACTGCAGTGGCCTGTCCCACCCTGGCCTTGGGGACGGGGCGGCCTTCGCGCCCCGCCAGCCTCCTTGGGGGGGCCGAGGACGAGCCGGTTTCGCTAGGCCCCACAGGTTCAGAGAGGGGGGCCACGTGAGCGCAGGAGCCCGCTCCTTCCCCCCCACCCCCTCCTCCAGCGCTGGCGGCTCACGGAGGATTCCTGAAAGGCCGCTGTGCCCCTCTTTCTCACTGCCCCTTGACTCGCCCCCCCCACCCCCACCCCAGGCATCCCTAGTTTCCTACCCCGAGGTGAAGGGATTTGGACTTCTCCCCCCAGGTGCTTGAAAGAAGAGAAGGTTGGAGGAGGAGGAGACTGGGGGGGCGGCTGGTGGTGGTGGTGGTGGTGGTGACAGGGCTGGGAGAGAGAGGAGAGGGACGGGAGGAGGGGGCTGGGTGGGGTGGGGGTGACAGGCAGAGAGGAGCCTGGTCAACAAGCCAGCACCACTCTGCTAGGAGGCCGAGGCCGCTCCTGCAGCCGACGCATCCAGTGTGAGGAGGCACACATAGATTGCTTTCTTGGGGGCTCTTTGTCAGCCACCAACACAGAGAACACACACTGACACACAGGTACACAAAGATGTGAGCCAGGTTGTGGGAGGTAAGTGGGGGAAGGAGAAGGAGGGGGAAACAGTGTCTGCGGTGGGCTTTGGGGTGGAGGGGCCGGGGGGATGGGCCCCGAGGGGCTCTGGGGTGCTTGTGAGGCGAGCATTTCCAAGGCTGTGTGCTTGTGCGGCGGTGGGGGGACACACGATGACCTTCCCCTCCTCACGAAGACCTAAAAGGGAAGAGCAACCCCCAGCGAGATCCCCTCCGTGCTGATGATTTTCAGGGACTTGTTGGCAACTCAGGGAGGGTTGCCATAGCTTTTTTATGTAGGGTGACCAGAACCGGCTGAAACTGGTTTGAGGCAGATCAGCTCCTGAACACAATGCAGTCACTGAGCTACTACAGTGGGATAGCAGCTTCCTCCCTTCATGGCAGCCAAAAGCAGAGGACCTTGCAGGAAGGTACCATCCCAACACAGTATGTGAATGCACACTTAGACACCACACAGCACTGGTATGTGACTAATGGAGCCCTAAAAGATTCTGTGCAGAGAAGATGGGAGAAAAGGTGCAGGTTTGCAAGGTCTGAGATTAACTTGGGCTTTTCCTGCCTTTTGCTTTTGCTTAGGGGATGGACAAGGAGCTGAGATTTATGACCCTTATTAAAGAAAAAATGTGCCTTGCTAGGGTGGGGACTCTTGGTGTATGCAGTCTCTCTCTCTCTCTCTCTTTCTCTGTGTTTTTAACAAAACAAAACCAAAATGAACTGATGGGTTTGTAATGGTAGTTTTGTTTGTTGCTGGAGAATGCTACTTTGCATGCCTTTTTTTTTTGTTTTTGTTTTTTTGGTTTTTTTTTTTGTTTGTTTCTCTCTTGCAGGGAATGTTCTGTTTTGTGCTTTTCCTTTTAGAAGCTACTGAAGGGTGTTGGGGGTACTTCTGACTATTATGAAGGCCAAAAGGTAACAATATTGTTCTAGGAAATGAGCATAAATGCGTTCCAGTGATGCTGTAAGGCATACATGCTGTCTTTTTTTTCCTTGTAGGCCTGTTGACTGGGGCTGCTTTTAACCCTTTCATATTTGCAGAGAATGCAACCGTGTGACAGTAACTGAACATTGGGCCAAAGTCTTTCCAAAAGGTCAAGGTTCACAAGGTGAGATACGATATTTTGAGCATGAATTTAAGTGTTTATCTGAGGATCCATTCCGAGACAGACTGACAGTGGATTGGTACCCTGGAGAGAATTTGGGGTTCAGAGTGGAGAAGAAATACTCTTAATGTTATCCAAGTGTAATGGGATTAGAGTGACTTTATGATGGTATTGCTCTCCAGACCAAATCAGAATGACTTCATTAACTCGCATGCGGGTAGTCCTTTAGAAGAGGCAGGCCTGGAAAAGAAGCAAGTTTAGAGAATGGTAGGCATCAGGGCCTTGTGGAGAATGCACTGTTTTGCATAAAGACTAAAGCAGCACACATATAGCGTGATCCCGTCGAGGACAAAAAAAAAAAAAAAAAGGAAGGACTTGGCCAAATCGAGGCAGCCTCGCCTCCTTTTTAGGATTTGAAGAGTCTGAAGGTAGATTTGCCTTTTGTTCATTCATCACCTTCCTTTTACCTTGAGCTCTGTGTTAACCTGAAAGGTTTTTCACTTCGAGTCAAGTGGCTTTTATTGATTTTGGGGGCTGTGGACGGTGAGTTTGCCATTGGATTATTTGTGGCATACATTTTAATGTGGAATGCTAATGCAGTACCAGGAGGAAACCGGCTGGTCTGGCTTCATCTGTGAAAAGATGCCTGTTAACTCCAAGCTTTATAAGCAGTGGCTGGTAGAAAATGTCTGATGCCTGAAGAGCGTGCAGTGAGAATCGAGCTGGCATTTTAAGGCACCCCCAAAACCAGAGGTTTGAGAGTAGCAGAGGGGAGAAGGCAGGAACGAGGGTAGCAAGATGAAGAACAAAGACAGTGAGCGCTTCTGGGGAACCCTGAACGTTTTTGCCTTGGGGTTCCTTGTGAAAAGACTACAACTGCCCCACACAGAAAAACCAGCAGCTCCAGAATCCTCTCCAGTACGATGTCAGCAACAGATAGAAGGAGTTCTGTCTTCTGGTTTGGGAGAAGTACAGTCAAGAGGCGCTCGCGGAAGGCAGGATTGGAAATAAATTTCTCCCCTACTTTGAAGAGGGGATCTTGTGCCTCTCCCATTTCAGCAGAAGAGCGCCTTTTCTGAAATGCTGAGGATCTCCGAAGATCGGGAAGTTGTGTGCTGGCAGTGGGTGGGCAGAATATCTGCAGTGAAGGGTGTCAAGCACGCAAGGGTTTTTTATTGTTAGGAATTTTTTCATGTGATCGCAGAGCCTCCAGGGTGTGAGAAAACCGGCGAAAGGGAAAACGAGGGGCATGGTTAGCTCAGATGCGCGGTGTAGTGCTTAATAAAGATACGTGTAATCTCGGACTGGTATCCCGGTAAATAGCTCACACGATGGAACAGAATTCTTCACAAATCACTGTGCTAAAATTGGTTTTCAACCCGACATCATTTTCGACTGCCAGAGGTCCTGTGTCTGAGCGTGGTGGAAATCTGCTTGCGAAGCAGATCGCAATCCACGTTGCATGATATGCTGTTCCTGCCTTTCTGGTGCCAACTAAAACTCAGATGGCTAACATGATAAACCTTAATTAGCTTAATACAATCAGCTGTTTTATAATTTAGGCCCTCACTCCTGTCTTTAGAAAGTCCGTGATTTTTTTTTTATTTCACTTGGACAGCCGTCTCCTCCTCTCCTCGCAGTGGCCATTTCCGGATAGTATGTGGGAGAGCCCTTTTTTTGTAGGGCATTGCATGTCACAGAATGTTCTGGTTGACTCTCTCCGCGGTTTTGAGCTTTGTGACTCCTCCTTTCCCTGTCCCCTCTCCCCCCCCCCCCCCAAGGCTCCTGGAAAATCGCATTTGTTTTGCATTTAGGCCAGTCTTTCCAGCTGCAAGTGCTGTTTAAGCCTGGAGAGCTGGTTCTCCAAGCCAGCAATCAGGGGCTCATCTATGGACTGAGGTTTGTCTCAGGTGGCGATCTCTGGCTGAGGTATAACAATGTAGCAGGCCCAGGTCTCCGCGGAGAGGAACAGAGTTTTCTGGGCTCTCGCGAACGTGAATGTGAGTGCGGAGAATGAGCAGACAGCACTCTTCTTTCCTGGAAGAGGCAGGAGGGAACAGGGTGGCACCCACACTGGGGGCCCCCACGCTGGGGGCCGGGCCTGTGCCCTCGCTGCCGCGGTCACCAAGCGGGCAGCCACACCTGGAGCCTGGTCGGGATTGCCTGCGGCAGTCTCCAGGGTTGACACGACGGCCATCCCCTCTGGAGGAGGAATGTGTGGGCTGATGAGGGTACTCTGGAAAGAAAGTGTCACGGGGTGGTTGAAGCTTCATTTTGGTCATTTGCTTCCTTCGAATTAGTTTTTCTATGTTAAGAAACATCAGAGTGGGGGCTTTTAGGGCCCCCCAGCCTCATGGTCCAGGAGAAGAGGCTCGCTTCTCTCCCTTTTGCCCCTCTTTTCTCCCAAAGAGATTCCCTGCCCCCACGCACTTTGACTCCTTTTTAAAAAAGGGGTTACGGGACGAAGGGAGCCAACCTGTACATGGAATTTTCTGTGTATCCCCTTGACTGGGAGGAGTTAGAATTTTCAGAGTTGTGTCTCCTGTCCTCCTTTATTTCTTCCCTTGAAATGCATCCTGGGGTCCATCTTCTGTTGGTTTCGAATAACCTTCCTCACAGCCTTGCTAGAACTCCCATCTAGCTGGTTCCCAGCTGGGGCAGAGGTTGCCCTGATGTGGGGACCTCGGGACGGTTGCCAATACAAGAGAAACCGAAAGTATCTGGGGGCAATTTGGGGTGGCCGTCTCCTCATTCCCCCGATATCTCTTCCTAATCACTACAATACGGTGACCACATCCAGGGTAAACATTAAGGACATCCACACCTTTGTGTTGATTATATATAATCTTTAACCAAGCCGTGGTTAAATAATTAACTTCTAAGAACTTTTAAATTTACATCCGGCGAAATTTACCCCGTGGCGAATGGTTGTACGGGTTTTGGCACAAGCATATAGTGCTGTGTATCTGCCACCAGCAGGCTCAGGGACTGGTTCCATCACCCCCAAAACTTTCCTCCTGCTGGATGTTGGTAGACCGATCCTTCCCACCCCCACCCCTGCCAGCCGCTGATGTGTTCCGTCCCTCGAATGCCACACGGACGGCTACGTTCACTTAGCAAAGTGCATTTGAGAGCCATCCATGCTGTGGTGTATCTCCATACTTGGCTCCTTTTCTGTTGCCAACCTGGACACGGCTATGTGGGCCTATCACAGTTGATCCGTTCTCTGGCTGCGGGACGTCAGGGTTATTTCCAGTTGTGGGTGCTTGTGGATAAGGCTGCTGCAAACATTTGCATGCAGGCTTTTGTCTGAACGTCAGTCTTTATGTCTCCTCCCTGAAGACTTTGGGGTCGTGGGGTGGCTGGGTCGAATGGTGAGTATGCAAGGATTAGAAGTTCGAATGAAAATACATTCAGCACTTCTTCCTAGCTCGTGGGAGAGAGAGATCTGGCCTCGTTAGCGACAGTTAAGACTTCCCAAGCAAGAGATTGTGGCGAGCATTATCTGAAGACACATGAGAGATGAAGTTGGTAATAGACCACTCACGAACGTGGATGACATACTTTATAACCCAGAACTAATCGGAGTTAGCCAAAAGTGGAAACAAAAAAGCTGCGAGTGGTAAAATATCCTTTATTTCCTACAGCAATTATTTTTAATCTCTTCAGAAACATTTGGCAGTTTAACCTTCACATGGGTCTTCGGGTTCAGTAAGACACGGAACAACAGCACTCGGAATCCTGGAAAGTGGTACCAGAGATCTTTGTTGAACTCTGAGTTACGTAACCAACGTATTACGAATGATAGTTTGTCCTGATTTTTTTTTTTTTTTTTTTGACTGCCAAAATACGGGTGTTGTTTTAACATCTGTAGTTATTATCCAGCTTTTACGCCTTTTAAGGAAGTGAAAAGACTTAAGCAAGATCTGGGCAATGCAGTAGGGAGATTTGGGGAGCAGACTCCTTTTTCTAAAATTTTTATTTATTTATTTTGAGAGAGAGAGGGAGGGAGAGAGAGAGAGAATCCCAAGCAGGTTCCGCACCGTCCGCGAGGAGCCTGATGTGGGGCTCAAACTCACGAACTGCGAGATCATGACCTGAGCGGAAGTCGGAAGCTCAACTTAACTGAGCCCCCCAGGCGCCCCCAGCTTTTTCATACTTTAAAAAATTTCTTGGAGGATAAAATAGCGTTCAGGATTGTACAGAATGAACACACCAAGGCTGTGGTGCTGAGACAGAGGAGAGCCCGAGAAGTGGGAAGTGATGTTACTTTGGGGATTATTTCCGCCATTTTACAGATACCGAATGTTTAGTAAGCACCAGATGTTGTGCTAGGCCCTGGGAGTACCAAGGGAAAAGGAATCCAGAGAGAGAAACCTCTAGTGGGAAGTAGCCTGCAGATACTATGATAGGAATGTGAATGAGCCACCTAGTGCCCGGCGTGGAGAGGGAGGAGCCCTTGCAGAGGTGGCTTCTGTGCTGAGAGAGGACCGAGTGGGTATGGCAAGCGGGCAGAGACTGGGGGAACAGCACGGGAGTCTGATGGGGCAGCCTGTGGAAAGGCGCTGAGCGAGCCTGGTGTTGTGAGCGAGGATGGGAGAGTAGGGGTGGGTGTGGGAGAGCAGGAGGTGAAGTGAGGAGGCAGGCAGGGGCCCAACTTCTGAAGGTCATTCCACACAGACCATTTGACCGGGGACTTTAGGCAGTAGAAGCAGAAAGCCTTCACTTTTAATGACAGAGGTCCCGAGGCAGTTATCTCAGGACGGAACGGAGGTTCTGGAAGCTCTGGAGGCTGGAGGCAGGGAGGTCAAATGAGGGGACCACGGCAGCACATCTAGGAGAGAAGAGGGCTTGATCTAAGGCACCACGTTGGGATGGAGCCGTGGTGGGTGGGGTAGCGGTTGGGGTGGTGGAGAGGAAGGAGCGGAGGAGAGGGCCGAGGTTGCTGCTTGAGGTTACTTGCTGCTGGTGGTGGTTGTCTGTGAGACACTGCATTCAGAAGGCAGAATGGATTTGGAAGGTGGATGTGATACAGGGAGTTCAAGTTTGGGTTGAGTTGGCCGTGGGAGGTGCCCTTTGCTGCCTGGATCTGTTTGGGTTGGAGGTCTAGACCGAGAGGGACTGGCGTGGAACCGAGACGATAGAAGGAGAAAGACGTAAGGAAAAGGTTGCGTTTGGGGTTCCGTAAGGTGATGGTTTACATAGTCAAGGCCTTAAAGGAGGTGGCGCTGAAGAACGTAAGATGCGTGCTTTGGAAACTTGGAGGGCAAGACCTTTCCAGAGAGGCAGGAAGCAGTATTAGCGGCCGACCCCTGCGGACACCGTAGCTTGTCTGGTGATCCTTTCCATTGGTTGCCCATGCAGTACCGAAGCAGCGAGATGAGCCGCGTTCTTTTTTTCCCCGTGGTGCAGGTGGGACAGTGACACAGAGACCCTGGCCAAGGCCTGCCAGTTCATAAATGATCGTAGCGACACAATTTGAAGCCTGCTCCTCGCCACTAGGCTGTTCTGCTTTGGGGCGGCAGGATTGGTAGGCATGAGGAAACCATGGAAAGGGTTTAGGGGTGTGGAAGCTGGGAGGAAGGGCCTGAGAGCGGGCACAGGTAGGTGCTGGACAGTAAAGGCACTGATAAGGTTCACATTAGAGGCGGCAGTTGATGACGGCCGCGGCGAGAAGGTAATGGGAATACAAGTCTCCCTTGTAATTATCCCTGTTTTCCTGACTTCGTTCATCACAGAGAGAGGAGAATCTGTACAGTAGAGGCAGTGTGAGAAATAGCGGCTTGAAAAGGTTATGTTTTTTACTGGGCACTGTAGGGTGAGGATACAAATTGGAAGGGAAGAGGAACAGAGATGGTTTTGTTTTTGTTTTTATTTATTCTTTGAAAAGGATGGACTTAAGTTGAAAGTCGTGCTGAGAAAAATCTTTTGTTTCAATAAGAGGTAAACACAGTTAGTTAAAAGAATTCTTTGAATCATCTTGTGCAGACAGGAAGTTCTGAATTTTTCCTCTTTTAGAAGGAGACAGGGAGAGCAAATTCTACGTGATCTAAATCTGGAGACTGAAATAAGTAATTTTTAGACAAACTCAAGAGTGGCCTTTGTAGCTGTCCCATGTATTCCCCACTAAGTAACCTGTAGTTAGTTGATGGTTGCTAAAAATGCAGGTTTTGTATTGTTTCCAGTTAGATATTCGTACAACTTTACACAATTGGAGATTCCGGACATCTTGCAGGGTTTACAGAGGCCTAAAGATAAAATCAAGGTGTTGTCGTTCTTGAAGGTTGTCTCAGCCCAGCCTTTTCTTTGTGGGACACAAACTCTTGCTTTCCAGAGGCTGACTCATGGGTCTCGTAATGGGTATCGATTTTGATCATTTGTTTGTGAGGAACAGATTCTTTCTAGGGACTGAATCGTAATTGGATTGTTGAAAAACTTACTAAGTTAGAAAATTCAGAGTCCCGTGTTTTGTTTTGTTTTGGTTTGGTTTTGAAGATTCCCTAGCTGGAGATACTTCAGATATTTATACTTGTCTTCTCATTTTCTACAGGGAGCCCAAATGGGGAGGGAGGGTGGTCAGTAGGTAGGTAGAACTAGAACCCAGCACTCTGACCTCCTGGTCCAAGGCAGGATGCGTCATCACCGTCTCTCTGCCGTCCAGTGTTTATTATGTGTTTGGTGGTGTAAGAACCAGTGCGTATTTACAGTTCATATGTCACGTGAACCACACAGGGACTCATCGGGAAGCTGGTTTTCAACTGTTCTGCTGATTTAACGTGGCGAGAGTGGGAGAGGTAGTTTGAGGTCTCTAGTTTGAGAAGCGATCGTGCCTAGTGTTGTGGTGAAGCGTGGGGCCTCAGTGCATGGAGATTTTCAGTTGCCTTTGCCTGGCTCGCAGTGACAGACACCTGTTTGCCCAGCCTTCGGTGACATAAGCTTGCGTTCTGCCACCAACTGGCCGTGGGACCTTGAGCAAGTTCCTTAGATCCTAGGCCATACTTTTCTTGAAGGTCGTTATGAAGAGTAAATGTGTATATAAAGTGCTTAGCAGAGAGCCGGGAATGTGGTAAGTCCTCCCTAAAACCTTAGCCGTTCTGTGTTCCTGAGTGTCCCTGGTTTAGGGGCAGGGCCTTTGCCCTGACATTCTTTTCTCATCTTAGAGGGTATTGTTTCTCCTGTCCTACCTTTTACTTCGTTTTTAAGTAGATTTTTTTTTCCCCCGGGAAAATACACAGTGAACGTCTCTTGCCTTGTCTGTAAGGTCTTCAGTTACATCTGCCCAAATTGGCATAAAGTGGGCGACATGTAGGCAGGAGGGTGGTATCCTTGGTCCCACTTGGCCGTACGTTCATTTGTAGTTGGAAAACGGATGAATTTTGCGGTTATCGTCTCGTACTTTGTCTCTGCTTCCAGACGAATCCACTCTAGTCCGTGCTGGCCATAGTCTAGGTGATGTCATTCACGTTAACCAGAGTTAAAAAAACCAAAAACCATGACTGTGAAAGTACGGCAGGTTAGCCACAGCCCCTGTTCCGTCTTTTCCCATGTCCCTCTGCTTCCCGGGTTTGCTCGGCAGTGGCCGGATACTCATGAACTCGCACGTGGGGATTTGGTAGTGATGGAAGACTGAGTGGAGAAGGGATCCGAGGAATCCGTGAATGACGTTCTGTTGGCTAAAACTTCTCTGTCAGTAGGGTGGGCACTAGCCACATCCGACCGCTGAGTTTGCAAGGTGGCTGGTCTTCACAAGGTGAGCTGTAGGCGTGGGATACACAGCAGGGTTTGAAGGCGTCTACAAAAGGGACGTAAAATATTTCATTAATGCTTTTTTATGTTGATTACATGTTGAAATGATGCCGTTTTTGGTGGAATACAAACTGTTACTAAATTAAAGTTATCAAAAGGATGAACTTAAGATTTGTTTACCCTCCCTTCGCCCTTTTTTTTTTTCCCAATGTGACTACTAGAAGATTTAAAACTACGTATGTGGGGACAGGGCTGGTCTGGAATGTTGGATGGACATCTCAATTAATTTAGCAGTGAACTTTCTCTGGTGCCCTGAGGTGTTCATATTTACTGACGTTGAGTTCCCCTCTTGGTTGAAAAAGAGAGCGTGAGAATGATGTGATGTCTCCTTGTTAGAGAAACCCGTGCTCCCCTGGGTTGGACCTCTTTTCTCTCCCGGGAGTTCCTCATTTATCCCTCTGCATCACAGGATCCAGACAGCCGTGCCAGGCAGGTGTGTGCTTCAGGATGGAAAGGCAGCGTTGATCGCAAATCTGCCACGTGCTAGATGCTAGATACTTGTCGTCCCCTCTGAAGTGTAATTAACACCACCCCCCCCCCCCCCACGAGCTCCAACAGAGGTGAAGTGAATGGTCCCGGGTAGTACCACTAGCGGGCGGCTGACCCTGGATTCGGACCCGGGACGAGCTGGTTTTGAAATCATGCTGCCTTTTCCAAATACCGGCTCCTGCTTGGTGCTGGTGTCTTGTGCCTCCCGCCCAGAGTCCCATGCCTGGTCCGGGTGCCCTTCCTGTCCAGATAGCATTTCGCACACTTTGATTTTCGTGCCAGCTAGGTGGGGATTCGTTGGATAATGCAGGTAGTGATTCGTAGGGCTGGTGGGGGACGAGATTCTGCATGGCTGACACGCTCACAGATCATGGTGGTCTGCTGGTCCCCGGACCACACTTTGAGTAGCACGGGTCTGCACTGCTTCCCTTGGTTTCGGACCTGCTTCCTCAGCTTCCAGAGCGATCTGATTCTGCCTGACTCTGCGGGGGCTCCCCCTGCGGCTTTGCATGTGATGCCGGTGAGTGCAGATGGGCGTCAGAACTGGGTTTTGCCCGTAGGTGCCGAGACTGGCCCAAACGCTGGTTTCTGTGTGCACGCGATCTGACCAGAGCAGTTTATGCCTGTTCCTACATCACTGCGTCCCTCCTCCTTTATCGTCTTGACCACTTTGGCACCTGTGGTCTGATAACACCGAAGATAATTTTAATACTGAGATATGTGGCCGGGGTATCCGTTTTAAGTCCTTGTGAGGGAGACCGTCCGGCCTTAAACCCACACTTGAGAGAGACTCTGCCGTGTTTGGTTCAGGGAGTCAGGATCTGAAGACAGGGGAGGACTCAGAGCTGTTGGCCGGCCACAGTGTCAGCCTCCACGGCCGACGAGGGATCGAGGTGACTTGTGAATGGGAGTCCCCGTGAGCCCACCTCACAGAGAGGTGCTGGAAGACCGGCTAATGAACCCCACCCGCTTCTCCAGCACATCATGAAGACAGCCACTGGGGAGTCCTTGGATCCGGGAGGTGTTGGGGAAGGGCTTGGTCTTCGGCCAAACAAGAAATTGAGTTTCAGGAAGGAGTTCGGTGTATTACGTGTTTTGAACTCTGAGAGCTGTGCGAAACTTTAGTGTATTTTTTAAATTTGGGAACGCGTGTTGATGAAATCAGCAAATGATAGAGCGATGTCTGTTACATGAGAGAGTTTACTGTCCCCGCATCTCTGTAAGAAAGCTCCATTTCACAGACATCCTAGTTGAATTTTAGATCTTACTGCACATGTGGACTCTGAGTTCTAGGGCATATAAATCTGGCACACTGGGTAGGATTTGTAATGGTTGGCTAAATCTGTCAATTCCCTGTTTGGTGCAGAATCCTGTGCTGGTGTGGGAGCGTCTGCCTGGCCTATGAGTGGCTGTTGAGGAGTCACAGAGTGCTGGAAGGGGAGTGGGGTGGGGCCAGGGGGAGAGCAACAAGGCTGGGTGCTCGGGACGGGCAAGGCCGTGGGGCCAGCCCCGGAGAAAGGGGTTGGCACTGAGGAAGTTCGTCTGAGTTGGGGGTGAGTTCAGAGCCTTACTGGAGCACACCAGGTATCGGGGGAAGTTAGGAGCCCGAGGCTAGGTGGATGGACACCCGGAGGATGTCAGAAGGCATAGCAAAGGCGGATGGTCACGAGTCTGGCGGGCGGGCACGAACGAGCAGACTATGACGGCGTGGAACAAGTGGGTACTTCAGGTCCAGGACCGCGGCGACAGGCGATGGTGGGAATGATGCGCGTGCCCCCAGGAGAGGCCCACGGGAAGGTTGTGGGGTGAGCGAGCAGGTGAACGAGCGAGGGCGGTGTGAGCCACCAGTGCTAGCGATCGCCGGATAACTGAGTCGGAGCCAGCTTCGCCTGGCAGCCTTCATGTGCTGTGGCGAGTGAGGACCCTCGTTGCTCAGGTGGCTGGGGTTCGGAGTAGGGACCGGGAGAAGCAGTAGCTCCTGACAGCGTAAGAGTCACACGGGCAGGCGTTACGACACAAGATCGTTTGGAGTTTGCGTGACTTCACGGGACACGTGATCAAGACCTAGCTTTTCAAACTAACACCGGCAGAAGAGGAGCTGATCGTACGGCCGTGGCTGCTGCCAGGAGTAACTCCATCGCCCTGCACACAGTTCGCTGTGTCCTTTGCGGGGCCGCGTGTCTTCGGCTGTCTCCTTGCGCCTCTCCCTTGGTAGAACCGCGGACTCTTTCTGGCGCACTTGGCCCGCGTGGCTGTCCCACAGCCCCTGTTTCCACGTCCTTCCTCTAGACTGCTAGTAACGTCAGCTGAATTCCTCAGTCCAGCTTCTGGTTCTCAAGACCACGGTCTGGCTGGTCCTGGTCTAATCAGCTGTGACTAGGAGGGCGGGGTTACTGCTGACCCCAGAAGGGTGATAGTTTTCACTGGGCTCGTGAAGCACCCCCGAGGGGTCGGCCGCCTGACAAGAGGGTGGTCTCATCCTGTTTTATGCCTGAGAAACCTGAGGCTCCGAGAGATGAACACACGTGTCAAGGCTAAGTTGTTGGGAGTTGGCATTCCTGCCTGGATCTTTCTGACCCCAATTCTACACCCTTTACTCTCGGTATGAGCTCTTTTGAGTGTAGAGATGGAATCTTTTCTGCATTTTCTATTTACTCAAAATCACAAAAAACAGCATGTTTAGCTTTTTAGCGTTTGCTCCCTTAAATGCGTAGTGAGTGGATGCCGATTGTCCAGTAATGCACTGGACTGAGATCCTGGAGGGGGGAAATTTGGCCAAATGGCTGGAGCATTTGTTCAAGCCTCATGTTTAGGGTCTCATGGGTACATAGATGTATACTTGAGGCCCCGCCTAGGTAGTTGTGTGTGCGTGTGTGTGTGTGTGTGTGTGTGTATGGATATGCATGTTAGGGGCCCCTCATAGGTACATATCTGTTTGGCAAAAGGCAAGTCTGGCTTATTGGGCCAATGTTAATTTTGGGAGAGATTAAACACATAGTTTAGCACTTGAGTAAGAATAATTAGGCCTTAATGGTTTTGATTTCGATGACTCATAGAAGTGTAAAACATTTCTTTCTGTTCCTCTAATTTTGAGCCTTAGGATAGTGTTGACCTCCATTGGAGTTTCGCATTTAGCTCTAACCTCTTTGGTTACACAGAGCTCTTATTTCAGGCCACTGAGGATAGGAAAAACTCGTCCTGCATGTGTTGTGCTTCTTAGAAGACCTTGCCGGGCCATCCCATCTGCAAAAGGCACTGAAGGATGTTCATTCTGTCCCAGGGAGTTGCTAGGAGTTCTGATGGCATTGATCTTGTTGTCATCACCTATCTGAGACCATCAGAGCTGTGGCTTCATTTCTTCTAGGGTTTTCTCTGTGCTACAGTCCTCTCGCTGACCTGGTGTTGATGTTATGATAACAACAAAAAAACTTACTATATTCCAGACAGCCCACGTAGGAGTGAGCACCTACTTGGATTGTTTAATTCGACTTTCACAAAAACCCTAGGAAGTGGATCTTGTTATTTCCATTTTTCATTTGAGAAACAGAAGCCCAAAGAGGTTAGTAACTCGCTCAGAGTCTTGCAGCTTGTAAAGGGAAGAGCCAGGACTCCCTCTGATTTGTCTTACCCCAAAGCCCATGCTTGTAACCGCTACAACATACTGTGGTTTATAGGTGTCATTTCTATCGCTAGTCGGTGGCAGGCTCAAATATCTTTGAGGCTCAGAGCCACTGCTTCTGGGTCAACCAGTATTTCTCCTGTTGTCTGGATCTGCGAGGTATTTCTGGCTTTCTCCATGACACTGATGTATCGTGGCTCTGGGTACTGAACGTAGGTAAACGTTGAGAGGTCCCTTGCTCCCTTTCCTGATTTTTCTTCCTTTAGCATACATATGTGTACCTACTTTGTGCTTGTGCATTTAAACATTTTTTTTTTTTTAACGTGTATTTATTTTTGAGAGGCAGAGAGAGGCAGAGCATGAGCAGGGGATGGGGGGAGAGAGAGAGAGATACAGAATCTGAAGCAGGCTCCAGGCTCTGAGCTGTCAGCACAGAGCCTGACACGGGGCTCGAACTCACAAACGTGAGATCATGACCCGAGCTGAAGTCGGACACTCGACCGACCGAGCCACCCACGTGCCCCTGTGCCTGTGCATTTTAAAACACAAATCGCCTCCTTTGGGCATGATTGTAGAACCGGCCAGGCGTTTTTGTCATCATTTCTGTGGCATTAAAGTTAAGGCAGAGCCCCTTTGGAATTGCCTTTTTAATTGTTCTTCCTCCATATTTGGAGATTTGTTACATACTCTTTCCTGAGTCATCTTGGGTCCGTGGGGAGGTGCCCCTGGAGAGGAGCTACCTGGAAACACGACTTACAGGTTGTTCAGGAAAATGGGCCGGAAGCGTCTCCCTCACACTCCACTCCAGAATGCATTCCTGTTTCCTAATACTACCCCCCAAGGAGAACAGTTACTCTTACCTTGTGTCAAGCCTGTCCCAACGATGTCTCACCCCAGAGCTTCCGGCTCCTGATACTTTTGGGTTCGTGCTCCCCGGCGTGAAGCCTGGGTCCCCGGAGTGGAGATTCGCACTGGGAGCTCACAGCAGCACTTGAAGGGTCAGGGAAGCCTTGAGAGAAGAGAAGAAAGCTGCGTGTGCGTGTGTCTGAGCACACGCACGCACGCACGCGATTGACCCGGCACGTCCCGCGTTCCGGGGCTGTGGAGTCCCTTCTCTCTGGTGGAACTTTCCTGGGTGAACATCCTTCAAGCTGTTGGGTTGTCACTGATGAACTTGGTGAAAAATGGGAGGGCCTTGAGAGGAATGGGGAGAGAGCTTCCAAGGATCTCTTCCTTTTAGTGTAACATGGTGACCGGTGAAATGATGTGACTCGTTGTTGTCCTTTGTGTTTTTCTGCTTGCCGTCTGCTCCGGGAAGAGAACTGGAGAGTGAGTTTATTTGTAAAGTCAGCAGCCAGTAGGCCTGCCGTGAGTGACAACTAAGGGGGATGCTCTGAGTTGTATTAGGTAGAATGGAGTAGTACCTCTTATAATTCCGAACACGTTTTATACAAAATTGACGTCTGGTGAGAATTGTTTGATGCTCAGGCGACGGCATCGCTTTGGAATGCGAGGACAGTTGTGATAATGACCCCGGGAGCTGTTTGCGCACACCTCTCCTGAGTCGGCGGAGAGGAACGGGGTCGGGGTGAGCCTGAGCTGTGCCCACCAGCACCTCCACCTAGAAGTCTCCTGTGGATGATGTTGGGGGGAGGGGGCAGGTTTATGGTGATTTATTTAAGAGGATTAGGTCTTGGTGAGAGGGGGGCAGGGTCACAGGGGAAAATCTGTTTACTGAGAGCAAGGCTTTTCAACTTAAAAAAAATTTTTCTTTTAATGTTTACTTTTGAGAGAGAGAAAGACACAGAATGTGAGTGAGGGGAGGGGCAGAGAGAGAGGGAGACACAGAATCCGAATCTGAAGCAGGCTCCGGGCTCAGCTGTCAGCACAGAGCCCGACACGGGGCTCGAACTCACAACCCGTGAGATGTTGACCTGAGCCGAAGTCAGACACTTAACCGACTGAGCCACCCAGGCGCCTCCCACCCCTTTAAAAACATTTTTATTTTATTTATTTTCGGGTTTTCAGCTTTAGTGCTCAGTGCGGTGTTGCGGGGCTCCCCTGTATTGTGGGATGTTTGGCAGCCTCCTGATACCCATAGCGCACTCCTCAGCCCCCGCCAGATTGAGACGACCAGGAATGTCTCTGGACCTCGCTAGACCTTAGTGGTGGCGGTGGTGATGGAGGAGAAGGGGCAGAATCGCCCCCACTTGAGAACCGTGGGCTTAAAACCTTTTAGCAAGAACAATACTTCCAGACTTTGGGTAGTAAGAATATAAACAAAAATGTTTGCAAATACACGGTTTCTAACGTTTGTTTATTTTTGAGACCGAGAGAGGGAGAGTGCGAGCGGGGGAGGGGCAAAGAGAGAGGGAGACACAGAATCCGAAGCAGGCTTCCGGCTCTGAGCTGCCAGCACAGGGCCTGACGCGGGGCTCGAACCCATGAACCGTGAGATTATGCTGAGCCGAAGTCGGACACTAAAGCGACTGAGCCACCCAGGCGCCCCTGTTTGCAAATATTTTAAATTTAGTACCTTCAAACTAAAAGAAAAATTGCTGGTAAAATGAATAAGAAACCGCAGAAATTAGATCTGTTAATTGTAGCATTTCAGGGACAAAGTCTTCTGTTGCGGGACTTAGGGTTTATGTACGAAAATTTAGAAGGCGTATTCAGGTGATAAAGGAGAACTGCTTTGAAGTTCTCCTTTGTATACTTGAAATATCCCTTCCAATTTAGAAAATCTGTACTTTGAGCTAGAGGTGCAGAGATGCTACAAAAAACTGTGGTATTTATAAAATGCCAAAAGAAACCTTCCAAAGCTTTTACGAGTTTCACTGCTGAACGAGGAATCCTTTGTTTTAACACGTGAAGGGGCAAGTGATCTCTCAAGTTTGAAATAGTGGAATTTATCAGGCATGTTTCAGAAAGCACCTTACAGCTACACGTGAAGAGATTTAGATATTTTTTCTTGCTTTCTTGTGAAACTATTTGAATCACCCACTTCAAGCAGAGGCCATAATGAATTTTCCTGAAGTTTATTGATGGTGACAGATTTAGCCCAGACTCTTTCATTATTTCTGTGAACTCATTGATGAATTAGTAAATTGCCAGCACAAAGGTCCTTTAGTTGAAAGAAGGTAAATCCAAGGGGAAATAGGGCTCATACAAAAGTACCTTTGACAGAATTGCTAAGATTGATGATTTTGACTATCCCTAAGTTCATAGAAAACTTGAACTTTCATCTGCTGCCCTGTAGGTACAAGGTTTTGAAAATGCACACCTACACTGGGTGGATGAACTTCAAAAAAATATTCTTGCCCTGTCTGCCAATCCCCTGCTCTTCTCTAGATTAAAGTGTCAGAATGTTCGGTGTGTGTCCTGAGCCTTTCTGTTCCTTTTACGTATCTATATGGAGAAACGTAAAATGCAATGTTTTTTAAAAATTTTGTTACAAATTGTGTTTTTTAAAAATTTTAATGTAATATAGATACTGTTTTATGGCCTGATTTTTTTTTTCCTCACTAAATAGTATACCTTGATTGTTCCATATCTACCTTACTTCTAATGACTGCATAATATTCCATAATAATAATTTTAAAAAAAGGGTGTACCATGAATGATGTGAATGTACTTCATACTGTTGAATTGTAGGGGCGCCTGGGTGGCTCAGTCGGTTAAGCTTCCAACTTTGGCTCAGGCCGTGATCTCAAAGTTTGTGAGTTTGAGCCCCGTGTCAGGCTCTGTGTTGACAATTCAGAGCCTGGAGCCTGCTTGGGATTCTGTGTCTCCCTCTCTCTGTCTCTGCCCACCCCCACTCACACTTGTCTCTCAAAAG
Organism: Panthera tigris; assembly: GCF_018350195.1. Lineage (NCBI taxonomy): Eukaryota > Metazoa > Chordata > Mammalia > Carnivora > Felidae > Panthera > Panthera tigris. The sequence continues at coordinate 76,950,808 of NC_056671.1, forward strand.
TAAATAAAAAGAAATGAAAATAAATAAACTTAAATATTAAAAAACACTATTGAACTATACACTTCAAAATGGTTACGATGGTAAATGTCATGTTATCTATTTTAGCACAATTTCTTGAAAATTTATTTTCATTCATTTTTTTAGAGAGAGCTTGCATGCGCGTGATTAGGGGAGGGGCAGAGGGGGAGAAAGAGAGAATCTTAAGCAGGCTTCACGCTCAGCATGGAGCCGGAAGCAGGGCTCAATCCCGTGACCCTGGGATCACGACCTGAGCCGAAATCAGGAGTTGGACGCTTGACCGAGACTCTCAGGTGCGCCACCACAATTTTTTTAAAAAGGACATACCATAATTGATTCAGTCATTTCCCTGCTAATCTACATGTTTTCCAGGGTTCTGTTGCACCAGACATTTTTATATGCTCGCCTCTCACTTGAGAAGATTTAATACGTTTTCAACATTGCCCCTGTGCCCTAAGATCAATGACATGTTGTCCAGATACAGAAAATAAGATGCTTGCCCTTTTTCCTTTGGGACAAAAAACTAAGGAAAAGAGCCGTTTTTTTGTTCTTTCTGGACTTTTAAGAATTTATTGGTTGTGGGTGTGCCTCTGGAGAGTGAGATTCCCATGGTGATCTCCTTAGCTGAAGGTTCCCTTTCATCACGCCCCGAGCTCAGTGGGTGTCTGTCTAGGCAAGCCCTTGCCCTGAGCACCTTTTTATTGTCCTACACCAGATTTCTGCAGAGACGCAGCCCAGGCAGCTGTTCCTGGAGGGGAAATGGAGGAGGACACCCCTAGGGAGAAGGTGCACGTCCAGATGTCCAGATAACGGAGTTCTGGTAGCCAGGTGTGGCCAGCCTGGTGACGCAGCTTACCCCGTCGCGCCCTTGCGAGGGCTCAGGAGGCCCTGGGCCGAGCTGAGCAAGCTGTTCCGGTCCTGCCTGCAGTGCTTTGGTTTTTAGTGAACTCTTACCTCGAGCTTTTCTAGCAGAGCCATCATTGTGAAATGCTGACCTGAAGGACAGCCCTGCCCTTTACATTTGACAGTCTGCTTTCTAAAGAGCAACATGGGACAGGTATTTTGGGAAGCTCTGTATATTCAGTAAGTAGATCTTGCACTGCCCCAGACCTTAGCACTCACGGCAAGTGAGCGCAATTCTATTTTTGACTCTTGAGCAAAGAAAAAGCAGTGGTCATGTGGATTGAGTGGAGGTGCTTAATTTGGGTATGTCTGGTAGAGGTTTAGTCCGAGGGTGACCCGGCAGCCCGTGTCCTGTGCCTTTTGGGTCATTGAGGTGGTCTGGGGGGAGAAGAAGGAGGTCCACAGATGGTCTGGTCCACCGCAGCAGTGAGGGACCTGTCCCCTTCCCCCTGGGCCCCCACAAGAACCACAAAGCAGAGCAGAGCCCCCAAGCCGGAGTGCGCAGGAGCGTCTGGGTCACGGGGGACTCGCCAGTGTTGTGACCTCTGCCAAATCCTAGACCCTCTCTGAATGCCAGAGACCACGCTGAGCCGGGGGCGAGCTGTGGTTAAGTCCCACTTCCTGAGGAAGTGACTGAGGCAGCCGGGCTTTTGAAAGCTGCTTCACCCTCCAGCCCCAGGGGCCTAGAGGAGTAGAAATCACATGCGCGCACTGATTTTCCTTTGAGCAGGGGCTTTGAAATGAAAGGAGCCCTCCGCAGACGTTTTTGTTAGGTTAGTCCTCTGTTTTCAAAAATCATTTTACTGCTCTACTAGCGTAGTTAGTTCTGTGGATGTCCTATACTCTGGGAAATCAGAACCCTGAAGGAGCAGAACTAAGTGTCTTCCGTGAAGGTTTTCTGGGATTACGCTCCCATCTCGTGTAAGAAACAGCAACGATTTTTTTTTTTTTTTAATGAATGTAATCGCTTGAATAACAAAACACCATCTTTATGGGATATTTAATTTCATACAGGAAGACTCAGGATGGAATTCTTAGGTAGTTTTCTAACAGGAAAATGTGGAAAGCTGGGCATTTTGGAACTTGTATGTGATGTTAGTAAACTACATAGGAAAATTAATATTAAATCCCTTAACCACTTGAAAGTGAAGAGCTGCTTCGAATGTACCCTTTCGTGGCTCGATATCATTTGTCTTCTAATTTTGTAAATATGAAATCGGGTATTTTTATTTTGAGTTCGTTTTTTTTTTAAATGCGAATGTTTCTGATTGACTCTTTTCCTCTCCTGCTCCCCTCCCCCGCACCCCCCCCCCCAGCTTCAGCATATTCTGTATTTTCTCCTTTCTTGATTTTCTTTTCCTTTTTCCCAAGCATTTAGATAGCACACGAGCTAAAAGCTCTGAAGTTAGCTACGTAGAGGTAAACAAACTTGAGCCTGACTCTTTCTAGGTAGGTTGCCACAAATAAAGAAGGGGTTCTTGTTCAGGCTTTACCTGAAATCCACCAGATTGTCGTTCTTGAGCCATATAACGTATTTCCTTGTTTTGTCTTTTATTTCTTCTTCATATTTTCCTTGCCTCTTCATATATACCTTTTACATTTTCTATAAAATAAAGTTATTAAGAGAACAGCATTCACATTACCTTGTACGTTCTACTTAAAAGGACATTTTTCCAGAAGTGGAGCAGGTGCTTCAGAAATATAAACTCCTCAGTAAAACTAAGTTCCCTTGTCAGTACTTAACTGTTATCACCTGGGCTTATCCAAACATTTGCTTCTCTTCCACCCAGAGGGCAGTTACTGTGCCCAGGGCCCCATGTCTTCGCTGCTCTCTTTCACTAGAAGGGTAGTTATTACCTCTTTAACAACTTCTAGGTATTTTTTTTTTTTTTTAGACTTTTAATAGTACTTACTATCTGCTTGCTAAAATCCCATCCGCCTCAGTTGCCTTGGTAAAGGAATTTTTTTTCTGTTTCCCCTCCTCTCTTTTTTGAGAAATGTAAAATGTAGTAAAAAGTATAGTAGCAACTGCACATCAAACACTACCTGTTTGATCACCAGCCGCTGTTTTAACTGTGAATGTATGCATGCTGGGTTCCCTCTCCTCTCCCCTCCCCCCTGCACATTTTCCTCTCTTCCTCCCTCCCTTCCTTTCTTGCTTCTTTCCTTCTATTTTTTCCTCTTCCTCTTTCCTTGGACCTCTCCGTGTTGATCAGCGAATGTCTCCTTCCTTCCTTCCTTCCTTCCTTCCTTCCTTCCTTCCTTCCTTCCTTCCTTCCTTCCTTTTAGAGGGACCTGGGACCCTTGTACTTATAAACATTTAAAAATCACCAGATAGGAGCACCTTGGTGGCTCAATCCGTTAAGTGTCCGACTTTGGCTCAGGTCATGATCTCATGGTTCGGAGTTCGAGCCCCGTATTGGGCTCCGTGCTGACAGCTCAGAGAGCCTGGAGGCTGCTTCAGATTCTGTGTCTCCCTCTCTGCCCCTCCCCTGCTCATGTTCTGTCTCTGTTTCTCTCAAAAATGAATAAACATTAAAATTTAAAAAAAAATCACCAGATATATGAATTATGCTTTATCAATGGGGTTAAATAGTTCTCTTATACTTGAGTTTTGGTTTGTGCTTTTGCACGTTTGAAACCTATATATTTATTTTTAATAAAAAAAAATGTTTATTTTTGAGAGAGAGAGGGAGACAGACACAGAATCCGAAGCAGGCTCCAGGCTCTGAGCTGTCAGCACAGCCAGACGCGGGGCTCGAACTCAAGAACCGTGAGATCATGACCTGAGCCGAAGTCCGGATGCTTAACCGACTGAGCCACCCAGGTGTCCCGAAGCCTCTTTATTTAAAATAGGAATTGACTTACAGGAAGTAAGCTTGACTCAAGGTACCTTAGAAAGGTGACTACGTGGGGCACCTGGGTGGCTCAGTCGGTTGGGCATCCGACTTCAGCTCAGGTCATGATTTCGCAGCTCGTGAGTTCAAGCCACGCGTCGGGCTCTGTGCCGAAAACTCAGAGCCTGGAGCCTGCTTCGGATTCCGTGTCTCCCTCTCTCTCTGCCCCTCCCCTGCTCATGCTCTGTCTCTCTCTGTTTCAAAAAAAAAAAAAAAAAAAAAAAAGGTGACTACGTATCTCAATATGTTTTTCTGACCAGCCCTTTTTTTATGGTCGACCCGTATGATTTCCTTTCTAATCCTGGCATGATATGATGTTAAGTGCCAGCCTCAACCAGTTTGCTCTTTCTCCTGAAGCTTGCAGAACTTCTGGGTTCATACTTTCTTTGAGCTGGGAGAAGTAGCTTATTGTTTAGGTAAGACTTCCGTCAGGCTAAGATCCCTTAGGAAGGTAGAAGTGAGAGAGTACTGAGACATCAGACATGGATAAATAGAGATAAATACATTACACGTTTATGGGTAAATGCTTATCCACAGACAAGCCTAGTTTACCACAACATCTAGAATATGTCGTCTCGATGGATGGAATGACGGAAGTTGAACAGAAGGGTTATGATTTATGAGCATGAGTAAATGATTTTAATGTCTGTTGCCCTCATCTTTCATTTTACAACATCAGCTAAAAATACATCTTTAGAATTTTAAAGCAAATGGGTGAAACTCCACACTGTATATCTTAAAGGTTATTTTTTGAAGTGTGCTTATTTTTGCAAGAATTCTCCAGGAAAGGTCTCTCTCGTGGTTCCTTGCCTCGGCCAAATCTCTTTGGAAAATATCAAAATCTAAATTTAAAAGGGTATTCTTGAACAAATGTATGCACTGAATTAACATGAACATATGTCCAGCATGATGGAAACATGCATAGACATGGAAAGATATTGGTGAACGTGACAAAGCTTCTTACGTTGAAAATGTATATGTGTATTTATATTTATGTTTATGTGTGCATTTACAAGTCTATATCCCAAATGTTATCAGAACTTACCTCTGAGGAGTGGACCTCCTGGAGACTTTTGCTTCTATTTTTGGGTTTTAGAGGAGTGGCAAAGAGCATACATGTACTTGCCTTATAACAGATGCTTTAAAAATCCAGGAATGGGGCGCCTGGGTGGCTCAGTTGGTTGAACGGTCCGACTCTTGATGTCAGCTCAGGTCACGATCCCAAGGTCATGGGATCTATGCTCAGCACAGAGCCTGCTTAAGATTCTCACTCTGCCTCTCTGCCCCTCTCCCCTGCTTATGTTCTCTCTCCCTCTCAAATTAAAAAACAAGAAAAGACACCTGGGTGGCTCAGTTAGTTGAGCATCTGACTTTGGCTCAGGTCGTGATCTCACGGCTCATGGGTTCGAGTCCTACGTTGGGCTCCGTGCTGACAGCTCAGAGCCTGGAGCCCGCTTCTAATTCTGTGTCTCCTTCTCTCTCTGCCCCTCCCCTGTTCACACTCTCTCTCTCCTTTCTCGAAAATAAATGAAAAAAAAAAAAAAAGACATTTACAAAATCTAAAAAAGAAAAAAAACAGGAACGAAAGAAAGGTATTTTGAGTAAATGGTAGCCTGTTGGCTTAAATAAAGCTTTTTTTTCCCCCTAATATATGAAGTTTATTGTCAAATTGGTTTCCATACAACACCCAGTGCTCATCCCAAAAGGTGCCCACCTCAATACCCATCACCCACCCTCCCCTCCCTCCCACCCCCCATCAACCCTCAGTTTGTTCTCAGATTTTAAGAGTCTCTTATGAAATAAAGCTTATTTCAAGGATGCTACCTGAGCATTCCAGGTAAGAGAGATTCTAGTGGTGTGGCAGTGTTCACACAGCTTTTGAATCTAAGAAGTTCTAATGGCTGGAAGGTCCCTGGGGTGGGAAGTGGAGGAGATGGAGGGGTGGGGGTGGCCTGCCATTACTGTGACAGCTCACACAGAAGGACTCAAGGTTCCGCGGCTTGGGGATGAATCGGTGGGGTCCTTGACCTGTTCCTGTAGTGATCGGCAGACAGAAAGTCTTAAGGAATGCGTGTCAGTAAAGAGAACCAGTTGGTTATTCCAGGTTATTGGATCTGCACTTTCCGACTTGTACTTCGGATGGGGGAAAAAAAAAAAAAGAACAACTGGAAGTTTCTGTGCGTTACCGCAGACCTCAGTGAATCTTTGCTGATCATGGAGTACATTAACCGTGTGAAGTCTTAGAAATGAGATAACTGGGAAGCTGTGTTTTTTTGGTCCTAAGTGCCTGTGGCTCGATCTTTTAGAATTGTCTGAAGACCTGGCTTACCTGGGAAATGGTTGGCCTTAATATTTGCTTTCTCTTTAAAGGGTTTGGCTTATGGTTCTCTTGTGCGTAAGCCAGAGAGAGAAGCGATGGCGTGGAGTCGGGGTCGAGTTGTTTTTACTTCTCCGTCGATCAGCTCAGGGGTTCCAGAATATCCCGATCGTTCAGAAACTCCCCAAGATGTTCACCAGGTGTATTGTGGTTTTTTTTCCTTGTCCTGTGTTGACCGGCTTTGGTAGTGAGGTGGGAGAACCATTTCCTGTCAGACGCCAGAGAGAAGGCAGAGCAGCTACGTAGCCAACCTGTATCTTGCCGGCCCCTTTGTGGCAGACTGCTGTCGTCTGGTTCTTATAGCCCGTCGTTTCCCTGATCGTTCTCAGAACTTGATAATTAATAAATTTATTAAAAAATTTTGTTTCATATTATTTTAGATAGAGAGCACAAGAAGGAGAGGGGCAGAGAGAGGGGGAGACACAGAATCCGAAACAGGCTCCAGGCTCTGAGCTGTTAGCACAGAGCCCGACTCGGGGCTCGAACCCACGAACCGCGAGATCCTGACCTGAGCTGAAGTCGGATGCTTAACCGGTTGAGCTGCCCAGGCCCCCCTCTCAGCACTTTTTTTAATGTTTTATTTATTTTTGAGAGAGTGAGTGTGAGCAGCAGGGGGACCAGAAAGGGAGGGAGACCGAGGATCTGACGCAGGCACTGTGCTGTCAGCAGCGAGCCTGATGCGGGGCTCGAACGCACGAACCAGAAATCATGACCTGAGCTGAAGTCGGGTGCTCAACCGACTTAGCCACCCAGACACCCCTGAGCACCTTTGCAAAGAAGCATAAATACGCGATCTTCATCACCGAGGGCCTTTCCTCTGGGAGGGGTTGAAATAATAAAATAAGTGAAAATAATATTCTCACTTATCAAATCCAATAAACCATGGCTCATTCTGGGTGTTAATTGGTGAGGCTTTAAGATTATTGACCTCCTTATCCTTCTGTAAGGAATTAATTAATCATTTGCCTTTTCTGCAGTTCCGATCTTCGCCAGGCCCCTTTCATTTCCATTAGGCTTGAGGTCTTCCTCTGTGTTCAGGCCCTTCTTGGCATTCTGTGAAATGAGCTAGTTTATCAGTTGTCTCTAGATATTTTGGCAGCTTTATCTAGATGAATACTCGGCCCTTCCTGGAATATTTTAGAAATTAACACACATGAAGGCTTTGGGGGTTATTGGGATCTTGAGATGCATTGTGGGACCTGGAGAGAAGTTTATCTTTTGGAAAGACCAACAGAAACTGTGCCCAACCTTCCCTTTGTTCCCCCAAATCCTGTGGCATTGGGCCAACGAGCAGAAGCTCCATTTGGGCTCTTCTGTGTAAGTTGTCCTTGACATTTGACCCACGCTGGCTTGCCCTGTTTGGATTGTCTACCGGATTGCACCAGTCATATCCGGTAATGGTGGCATTCTACAGAGGGGTAGGCATTTTCTGGATGCCCGGCCATCTCTGCTTTGTGTGGGTCTGCTCGTAGGCTGCAAATGAATACTCCTTTCTTTACAGGGAAATTTCCCAAAAGGCATGGGAGCACCTTGGAGATGCTCTTAGAAGAACAAGAGGGTCTGGAGGGCAAACAGATGTAAACATTTCATACTCCAACCCTTCTTTGTGATTCAAAATGTATGCCAGTGTATTAAAGGTCTCAAAAGATGGTGGGGATAAAGATTTAGGGAGTCTTGCGAGGGGACACCAGTTTAAATGTTGTTCAACCATTTGACTCTAGAATCTTCCTTCCCACTTACTGTCTGTAAACAGACCACACTTTGGGAAACGGTGAGGCGGGAGGCGTCTTAGTCTGTTGCTGGCCCCCCCCCCGCCACCGGCTCCCCACCACTCACTTGCCCACTGCCTGCACCTCTTCTCCGCCGCCCAGTGATGTCCTCTGCGTAGCCTGAAATGTGTGGCCGTGGGAGCATCTGAACACAAATGGATACGTGCTAACAATCAGGGCTGGGACGGACTGCCGCTTGCTGAAGGTTACCAGCACTCCGCTCATATCCATCAGCCCGTTTCCTTAACGAGGGTCGCAAGAGGGATACGGCTCCAAAATCTTCATTTTAAAATTTGTCCTAACTGACTTGTCCTCCCTGTTCCTCTCCGTTCGGCGTAGATTTTTTCTTTAATTGTGGTAAAATTTGCGTAACGTGGTGGTTTTTGTTTTCACCGTTCGTGAGTATATAGCCCAGTGGCATCGAATACATCACCGTCCGCCAAACTTGTTCATCACCCGCCCCCAGCAAAAACTCTGGACCAGTTGGACGGTAGCCTTCCCTTCCCACCGTCCCCCGCGCCGGTAACGTCCACTCTGCTTTGCGTCTCTGTGAATTGGCCCGTCGCGGGCACCTCCCCGGAGTGGAAATGCAGCAGTTTTTATCCGGCGTGTCTGCTGGGATCCAGTGGGAGCCGTCCCCGGTGCCCGGGAAGGAAGCTGAGGAAGGAGGGTGGCGGCACATGCCTGGAACACCTGCGGCATACGCGTCAAAGTGGCTGCCTTTGTATTCCTCTGCCTCTGCAGAGTTTCTGGTCCTCCTGTATCTCTTCCTGTAAACCACTTCACGTCTTTCTTTAGAGGTACTTTGTAAATGAAACAGCACCGCGTGACGTACGCGAACGTTAGACCAATAAACAGGGCAGATCGAAGCAGGTTGGGGGTGCTCGGTTAGAGGGGTCTTCAGGAGGCTTTGAACCGGAGGAAGGCAGGTGAGCCTCGGGAATGGGGCGTATGGAAATAAAGGAGCGAGGGGGCAAGCTGGGAGACCAGCCCCGAGCCCTGTGTGACCTCACGTTTTAAAATGGGCAGCCTGGGTAGCGAGACACGGAAAAGGATACTGCAGTTCCTGAAAGGGCCGTGGTTTTGTTGCGGGGTCCAGTCTTAGGTTGTAAGCCTTTCTCTGTGTTCTTCCTGTTTCTCCCTCCGCCAGGGCTTGTACAGAAACACGCAAAACGATTGTCCAGGTTGGAATTTCTCTTTGATACTGGCCGCCGTCTGAGGGGCAGTTGACGTTTCATTACGTGTGCTCTTGGATTTGGTGGGCTTGTCGGAACAGTCCGGCCGTTTCCGAATTAAACCAGTAACTTTATAAGCTGTGTCGTTTTCTAGAATATAGATAATCTAAAAGGAGTTGGATGCTGAACCGTCCTCCATACCTTTTTTTTTTTTCTTCCTTTATTTTTAACTCTGCCTGAGTAAGGGTCTTCTGAATGCATTGAGGTTGGGGGAAGAGAGACCTAAAAAAGAAAAACGCATTTACAAATTCTTTCTGAATATTCATGAAACCTAATTTTGCAATAAGAAATGACTGTTTCTGGGTTTTCAGTTATAAAACATTTTTCCAGCAAATAATGGAATATGCCGTATTTCACTGTAAACAGTTTTGAGACCACGCTAAATGCAGTGACGCCCTAAGGGTTACCATTAGTGAACTGTTTTCTAATTGTGACAGATTTGCATTTACATTAGGAAAAGCCACGAGTAGGTTTTATACCTTTTTGGAGACAAGCTTGAGGAGCAGAGTGATTTTTTTTTTTTTTAAGTTGTTTCTATGGAGAGAAAAGACTTGAAATTAAGGTGGTTACTTAACTATTTCTAACATTTTTAATTTTTTTGTCAAAGTAATACATGCGCATAGATTTGGAAGAATCCAACACTATTTTGTAGTCCTCATCCCTGTGAGCAGTTAATTTCTTTTTTTTTTTTTTTTTAATGTTTTTACTTATTTTTGAGACAGAGATAGAGCATGAGCAGGGGAGGGGCAGAGAGAGAGGGAGACACAGAATCCGAAGCAGGCTCCAGGCTCCAAGCTATCAGCACAGAGCCCGATGCGGGGCTCGAACTCACGGACTGTGAGATCATGACCTGAGCTGAAGTCGGACGCTTAACCGACTGAGCCACCCAGGTGCCCCGAATTTCTACTCTTTGATCTGGTCTTCTGTTATTGCCTCTCTCGTTTCTAAGTAATACTCTTATACTGCTGACTTGGGATTTCTTCCATTGTAGATATTATCTCCTGACTACTCTGATGGACGTTACGAGCCTGGACTGTGTCTTCTCGTCCGTCCTCTAACATTTACTGGACATAGGTTCCTGAGCAAGATACTTAAACTTTATCTGCCTGGTATATGAGACAGGAATAATGATGATGATGATGATGATGATGATGATAATAATGGCCCCCAGGCCTGCCTTTAATGTTGCAGAGCAGAGCCTGAGGCAGGACTACAAATGGAGACCAGATGGCTAAATATTTAAAAGGTGTAATGAAATATTTAAAAGGTATATTTAAATATTTAAAAGGTATATACCATATACCTAAATATTTAAAAGGTTTAAATCAAGCTGCATCTTTGGCCTAGTCCCTGTCCCCACCCAGGGCCTCGAAGCCTGCCTCCTCAAGACCCAAAGTCTGAAGGCAACCTGGTCCTCGGAGCAGCCGGTAGAAGCCGGGCCTGACCTCCTGGACCCAGCCTCTGGCTCAGGCTTCCCAGGGAGCCCGGGTGGCTGGAGTCTCCTTCCAGCATAATTTTCTCGAACTTCTCTCAAGCCTAACTTTTGTGACTGAGGATTTCCAGGCATTTGTAAACCTATCCCTTCTGTGCAGCTGGGAGTCAGGGAGGTCTGGCACCCCAGGGCAGAGGCTGTGGTCTTCGTACACACACCATTTCCCTTCCTCCCCCCTTCCCCAACTCTTTCCCGTAATTCCTGTTCACTCAGCCAGTTTCCAAAATTAAAGAAAAATAACAAAACTCCTAAGAGACTGAAGAGAAAAAACAAATCTCTGTGTTTTGGTATTTTAGATAAATGGCTGTCTAAAGCACAAGCCCAGGGCAGAGGCTCCTTTTGTCTGGAAACAAAGGTGCTGAGTGCCCCAGGGGCTGTTGGGATTCAGGAGTAAACCCCACCTGGGGTGCCTGGGGTACCGGGGGTATGGGAGATCCCGGACAGTTGTTTCTGGTACCTCTTACCTTTTTAGTGCTTTTGTTTTTGTTTTTAGTTAGAGTTTGTTTATTTTGAGAAAGATACGGAGAGCAAGCAGGGGACGGGCAGAGAGAGAGGGAGAGAGAATCCCAAGCAGGCTCCTGCGCTGCCACGTGGCAGGGTCAGGGGCAGGGTCTGGATCCTATGACCCTGGGTCATGACCGGAGCCAAAATCAAGAGTCAAGACGCTCGACTGAGCCACCCAGGCGCCCCTTAAATTTTTGATGTTCTTTAACTTTGCTGTGGCGTGGACTGTTTTCATTTGATGTGCTCGGCCATGAGAGGTAGAGGGTTTGCAGGTTTCGCAAATAAAACATCCAAGATGCCCAGATAAACAATGGAACGTACTTCTGCGGAAAAATGAATCATTGTTTATCTGAAATTCACATTTAACTGGGCATCTTATATTTTATCTGGCAGCCCTGTGCAGGCCCTTGTAGGACAAGACTTCACTTCCTTAGTCTCGGGAGATATTCCTGTAGCTTTTCTTTGATAACATCCTCTCTTTGTTTTCTTTCTGTCTCTCTCTCTCTTCCTTCCTTCCTTCCTTCCTTCCTTCCTTCCTTCCTTCCTCCCTCCCTCCCTCCCTCCCTCCCTCCCTCCCTTCCTTCTTCCCTCCCTCCCTCCCTCCCTTCCTTCCTCCCATCCTTCCTTTCTTTCTTATGTTTTATTCATTTTTGAGAGACTGGGAGAGAGAGACAGAGTGTGAACGATGGAGGGGCAGAGAGAGGGAGACATAGAATCTGAAGCAGGCTCCAGGCTCTGAGCTATCAGCACAGAACCCAACGCGGGGCTGGAACTCAGGAGCCATGAGATCATGACCTGAGCTTAAATAAAGTTGGACGCTTAACCAACTGAGCCACCCAGGCGCCCCCGGATTGAACTTTTAATGTTTGTGCCTTGTGCCTTTCGTTGTCTGGATCTCTTTCTGCTTTCTGGGAGACACCCTCATTTCTTTGACCTGACTTGTGTATTTATTTTTTCTCATTTCAGCTTTTGTTGAAGTTATTTATTATTTCTAAAAGTTCCTTCTTCTCCTTTGGGTGCTTGTGTTCCGTAACTTCCTGCTCTTTTTTTCTTCGAGGCTACTCTCTGTGTGTATAGTCTTACATTTTCCCAGCATTTCTGTCCTCTTTTTGTTTTTTTATTCTTTATTTATCCTGGTCTCTTTCCGTTGGAGGCTTTCTCTCTGGTCCGGCAGTCTGAGTTAAGGATGAGGCTGTGAAAAGCAGGTTGGAAGCTCTGACCTGCTTTTTGGGGGTGGGGGGTAGTTCTCTGATCGCTCGTGGAGCTGGACGTTTCATTGCAGGATCCCACTAGTCAGCATCTGGGATCTTCTCACTGGAGCTTTTGTTCCTTAGGAGACTCGTCTGTTCTCCTGCCTGGGGAATAAATGTGGCTGTTGCCATTAGGGATGGAGGAAACGAAAGGCCACAGGCCGGGCTTTCTGTCCCCTACTTCACGACGGGGTGCTTTGAACCCCGAGCCTGCTCCGCGACTTGGATGACCCGGCCACCCGGGGAGGGGGTTCCCTGTTGCCCTCCCCCTGGCTGCCCCAGCTTGCAGGGCGGCGGGGGATTGCACAGGGGCTCTTTAGCCACTCCTTGGACCCACTCCTCCTTCCACATGTGGTATCTCCTTCTCCGAGCCTAAGGCCTGAGCTTCTTTGAAGTTCCCTAGGACTAAAGTCCCGTCTCCACGGCAGCCTCCTGCATGACCTTGGGAAGTGACCCCGCTGAGCCAGCTGCCGCTCTCCTGTCCTCTTCCTTTTCCTAAATCTTTGTTGGTATCTTATGCTGGGCTCCATTCTTGCTGTCCTTTCCTCCTGGGCATGTGATGTAGGTGTTTTTTGGTCAGGATGTTATTTAGAGATGGAGTTCACCCGTGTGCGGTGCGGTGGTTTTCAGTGTCCTCACAGAGTTGTGTGACCATCTCCGCGGTCACTTGGAGGACTTTCCATCCCCCGGAGAGAAGCTCTGTGCCCTTCAGCTGCCCCTCCCCAGGTCTCCCAGCGCCCCCAGCCCTAAGCAGCTGTGAGATACTTTTGGTCTCTATGTGTTTGCCTGTTTTTATCTTCTTAAAAATACTTTCAGGGTCATCCCTGTAGGATTTCAGGAGGGAAGGGAAAGAAACTCATGAATCCAGTCAGCATTCTTTCATGGGAAGCTCTTCGCCTTGTACAAAATACCAATATACAAAAACACTCTGCCTGTTCCTCTACTTCTGTATTCCAAGGATTGGCTAAAGCACCTTCTGACAGACATAGGAATTTTACTCCACATTCTCTCTCTTTCTCTCTTTCCCTCTTTTTTATTCCCTCGTTTAATGTCTTTTCTTGACCTGAGCTTGGATCTTTTGGAACCAGGAATTGCTTAGCCTGGATCAGTTGCCTTCATGTCCTTTTTGGCTTCTGGTGATTTTCAAGTGGCTGAGGAGTGGTTGCAGAGGGGAGTTGACCCGGAGCTGGAAGGCGAGCCTTGGAATCCAGGCCCCCAAGTACCTTCTGGGTCAAGGAAACGGAGGCTGTGTGCTTGTGAAAGTAACTGCTTCCAGTCACTTAGTAAGTTTTTTTTCCCTCAAGATCCTTTTTAGGTAATCTCTACACCCAACGTGGGGCTCACATTCACGACCCTGAGATCAAGGTGCACACTCCACTGACTGAGCCGGCCTGGTGCCCCTCAGTCACCGAGTAGTTCTCACTCACATACATCGCTGTTCAGTGAACACCTCCTCCTGGGAGAGCGTTGCTAACGGGTGGCTGGAGACCACGGCCCGAACCAGTTAGGGAGAGAAGACAGACACAGTGACAGCAGCACCTTGCATAAACGGTGACCAGCACACCCGCAAGATTAGGGTCACAAGTTCGCGTGGCCTTAGGGACCGTCCTGAGTGGGCGCTGACCTCTTCTTCTTGGGGTGCCTGCCAGGGAGCCCTTGCCCCTGCTCGCCTTGCCTTCACAGCTGCCAGACCCTGGTCCTCTTTCCCGCCTCCAAGGCGGCCTCCCTTCCTGTTTCCCTGAAGAAAGGGCACCCGCTGAACTCCCCAGAGAACGGGAGGACCGTGGGTAGAGAACTCTGCAATGTGATGAGGCCTTCTTAGCCCCCTTTTGCTTTGACTTTTCTCGGAGCCCGGTCTGTCCATTCCTGTTCTTCTCCAGCTTCTCCTGGAGTGTTAGCTCCTGGGTGTAAGACTTGGGTACTGCTCCTCTGGCCGGGGCTTCTGGCCAGGGGGATTGTGCTGAGGGCTCCTGGCACGGCTTTCCTCTGTCGCATCCTGTTGTGGGTGCTCGTGCTGGCGCTCAGCTGTCCACGGGGCCCGGTGCGTGGGTCAAGGCCTGGTGTGGTGTCAGTCAGCGTGTGAACATGGTGTAGAGGCGTGGGTTGGGCCAAGGTTGGGCAAGGAGCGGTTGAGACCGCAGCCAGTCCTTGGTCATGCTTGGCTGGGAAAAAGGGTTTCAAAATTAGGAGAAAGGGTTACGGGGCAGTCAGAGAGACCTCTTGAGGTGTTTTGGCCTGTGAGTTGAAATTTTGCTGCCTTTTGAGAGGAAACTGTGTCTTCTTTTTCCATGTATGAACTCCAGGTGGCCCTAGCAATGGCCGATGGCAAGACTGGAGGCACCTCTGCGTTAGGAGAAAGGCCATACATTTTGAAGTGAAATAAGATGTGATAAGGAACCAGGGCCGTCACCCTGTAAAGTACCTCCTTTTCCTCCAGCCAAACCATCGTCGCCTCCAGCCTTCTTCACTTTCTGGCCTCGAAAACATTTATTTGGTTTTCCTTTTTTTTTTCTGTTTTGTTTTACCATTCTAACAAATCAACAAAGAGGAAGGAAATAGCATATTTTACTATTGAAAAAAAGATTTATCTTGAGAGAGCGAGCGACCGGGGGAGGGGCAGAGAGAGAAGGACAGAGAGAGAGAGAGAGAGAGAGAGAGAGAGAGAGAGAATCCCAAGCAGGCTCCGCACTGTCAGCGCAGAGCCTGACACAGGGCTCGATCTCACGAGCCTTGAGATCATTACCTGAGCCCAAATCAAGAGTCGGATGCTCAGTCGACTGAGCCACCCGGGTGCCCTGGAGACCGCGTTTTCAATTTTTTTTGTAAGTTTATGTATTTATTTTGAGAAAGAGTCAGTGTGAGCTTTAGTGGGGGAGATGTAGAGAGAGGGGGAGAGAAAGAATCCCAAGCAGGCTCCACGTTGTCAGTGTGGAGCCCCATGTGGGGTGTGGACCCCGAGCCGCGAGATCTTGACCTGAGCTGAAATCAAGAGTCGGACACCTAACCGACTGAGCCACCCAGCTGCTCCCCCAAAATAGCATTTTAATGCCGACGTGTCTGTGCTTTCCACGTATTATTTATTTTCATTTATACAACAACGCAGTGCAATGGCTGTTACTCTTAGTTCCCATTTTGAACTCCCCTTTGGAGAGGGGAGAGTGATGTGAAGGAATAGACGGGAAACTCTGTGGAAGATACTTGAAATGATCGCGGGATGTCCGGTCAGAAATATCGCCCAGGTCCTTTGACTGGCTATCTCAGCTAGAAATAAACATTAGGTTTGAACCTCCCTGAAGTGAGAGGCGTGCCCTCCTCTCCAGGTTTTCAGTTAGTAAGAGCAGGTAGCATTTTTTGCTCCTGTTATCTTTGTATACTCTTCATGTAAAAATTACTTAGTTAAGATGGTAAGTTTTGTGCGGCACCTGGGTGGCTCAGTCGGTTAAGCATCGCAGTCTCACGTTTCGAGGGTTGGAGCCCCGCGTTGGGCTCTGTGCTGACAGTTCAGAACCTGGAACCTGCTTCATATTCTGTGTCTCTCTCTCTCTCTGTTCCTCCCCACCCCCCCAAAATAAACATTATAAAAAAAAGTCAATTTTGTGGAATGTGTATTTTACCACAGTTAAAAAAAAAATTAAATGTCTACCTTGTATACCCTGTGTGTGGGCCGTTCCTTACATTGGCCTGGTGATACATGTGGATTTTGGTGCACGTCTGGGAGATTGTTCTAAGGAAAGGGCAGAGGACTTGCTGTTTATCGTCATCAAAGTTTGGAACAGCAAACCCCATTTACATTGTTATCGTGGAAGGAAAGACCGGCCTTGTTAGTGTCTAAAAGCATGGTGAGAGGCGTGAATAGTTCATTGATTTCCATGTGACTTGTACAACCAAACCTTTTTTTAGGGGAGACCTATTATTTTTATAGGCTGTTGTCTTTTTTTTTTTTTTTTTAATTTTTTTTTAACGTTTATTTATTTTTGAGACAGAGAGAGACAAAGCATGAATGGGGGAGGGTCAGAGAGATGGAGACACAGAATCTGAAACAGGCTCCAGGCTCTGAGCTGTCAGCACAGAGCCCGACGCGGGGCTCGAACCCACGGACCGCGAGATCATGACCCGAGCCGAAGTCGGCCGCTTAACCGACTGAGCCACCCAGGCGCCCCTATAGGCTGTTGTGTTACGCATGCAATTGTCAGTGACCCACTTGTCACATTACTTGCCATTGGGCAGAAAGAGACCCCCAAATAAATCATTTAACATCTTTGGCCACAAACTGGGGCCAGCTGTAGTAGCGGAAGATCATCTCTGTCATTTTGTGTGCAGAAAGCATGGAATATGTAAGCTTTGGGAAATTCCCTTCCCTCCCCTCCTCCCTCCCTCCCTCCCTCCCTTCCTTCCTTCCTCTCTCCCTCCCTCCCTTCCTCCCTCCCTTCCTTCCTTTTTTTTTTGTTTTAAAGATTTTAGTTTTTTAAGCAGTCTCCATACCCAAAGTGGGGCTCGAACTCACAACTGGAGATCGGGAATCACAGGCACCACCAACCGAACTAGCCAGGCGCCCCTGGAAGTTCTATTTCTGATAAACTTTGGTTTAAAAGTCGCTAAGTCATTTTGATTAGTCAGTGGCTGACCTTGAGGCAGATTCTTGGTAAGAGGATAAAAGGGAAAATTAATCTCCACATGTAGAGAGCGATTACGTAAACGCTTTGGGAGTACCGTGTTTGTAATGCTTTGGCCGGCATTGTTTGCAAGGTCAGGTGAGGAGGTTACTGCATCTTCTGCTTGTCCCAGCCCCCTCTTTACACTGTAACCCCCCCCCCCCCGCCCCAGGTGGCTCTTCATTATCTCTCTCTTACTCGCTTTTATTTTTTTTTTAAGTTTCTTTTTTAAGTTTATTCATTTTTCAGAGAGAGAGAGACAGAGTATGAGCAGGGGAGGGGTAGAGAGAGAGGGAGACACAGAATCCGAAGCAGGCTCCCGGCTCCGAGCTGTCAGCACAGAGCCCGACGCGGGGCTCGAACTCACAAACCGTGAGATCATGACCTGAGCTGAAGTCGGACGCTCAACCGACTGCGCCACCCAGGCGCCCCTCTTACTCGCTTTTAAAAAACACTAACCGAAATCCCTGGTTTCTTTAGATTTACTCTGTTTTTACCCGCTGCCCTGTTCTGTCCCAGCAGCCCATCCAGGACCTCACGTTATATTCAGTCATCACATCTCCTTAGTCTTTTCTTGGCTGTGATGCTTTCTCGGGCTCCCCTGGTTTTTCACGACCTTACAGCGTTTTGAGTAGTGGTCAGGCATTTTGTGGACTGTCCGGCAATTGGCGTTTGTCCAGGGTGTTTCTCGTGGTGAGGCTGGGGGAATGTGTTTCTGGGATAACGTGTTCTCGTCACATCAAGGGGATGTGCTATCCATGTGAGTCCTCATGTTGATGTTGACCTTGGTCACCTGGCCCAGAGAGTGTTTGTCAGGCTCTTCCCCTAAACTTACTCTTTTCTTTCCCCTTTCCATTCCGTCCTCTTTAGAAGAAAGTCACGTAAGGAGTGGGGAGTTACTTTTCACCTTCATAAGGACGGG
This sequence comes from Panthera tigris, assembly GCF_018350195.1. Taxonomy (NCBI): domain Eukaryota; kingdom Metazoa; phylum Chordata; class Mammalia; order Carnivora; family Felidae; genus Panthera; species Panthera tigris. Next base: position 76,968,827 of record NC_056671.1, read on the forward strand.
GCATCTATGTAAGTTACTAAGTTATTTGGAATTCCTCTGTACAGAGTTGTCTGCTTTCTCCCATTTATATTTTCAATCTTTAAAAAAAAATTTTTTTTTTAATGCTTATTCATTTTTGAGAGACAGAATGAGACAGAGCGCAAGCGAGGGTGGGGCAAAGAGAGAGGGAGACACGGAATCCGAAGCAGGGTCCAGGCTCTGAGCTGTCGGCACAGAACCCAATGCGGGGCTTGAACTCAAGAAAGGTGAGATCATGACCTGAGCTCAAGTCGGACGCTCACCCAACTGATCTACCCAGGCCACCCCCCCCCCCATTTTTTTTTTTTTTAAAGATTGAGAGTGAGAGCGTGAGCAGGGGAGAGGGGCAGAGGGAGAAGGAGAGCTCATTGCCTGAGCTGACATCAAGAGTCAGATGCTCCACCGATTGAACCACCCAGGCTCCCCTATTTTAATCATTTCTATCATTACGGACTCATGGGTTTTTATTTTATACTTTGAGATATAATCCAGCACTGCTTTACCTGTTGCTCAAATTGTACAAGCTTTGGCCACTGGGAGCTTTTTCAGTTGATCTGTGTGTTCCTTTGACAAGCCCCTGTCAATGTAGCTGTTTCGTTTTGGGGCACTTTCTTACTTCCTGGCACTCCCAAGGTGCCCCAGGTTCTTCTCGTGCATTTCCTGCCAGATCCTAGAATCAGCCATTTCTCCAAGGAACCCTGGTTCCTTTTAGTGGAAAATGGTGTCAGAAACCAAGATCCGTGTACTGGGTATCCCCACTTTTGGTCTTCGCAAGGCATCTGCCCTAGCACTGGGCTCACCGTCTCAAATGACTCACTTTCCTCTTCCTCTTGTCGAACCTTTCAATAAGACTGCGCAGAGCTGGTTTGTGTAGCTTCAGGTTTTAGAAAACTACGTCAATACAAAATCATTATTTCTTGCGTGGGGAGTTAAGCTGCTTTTTTATGTGGTCTGAGCTCCGGTGTTGACACTAGATAGAAATCTGGCTAACGGGATTGAATTTAGGTTGATGATATTTTTGGTCTGTAGTTTGTATCTTTTCGTAGAGGTCCCAAGAATTTTTACAGATTTGTGAATCTTAGGGAGATAGTTAAAAACTCACTAAAATTAAATTTTGAGCATTTGGTTTTATGAAGGCAACATAAATCGATGAAATCAAATGGACTTGGGAACTAGAGATTTGCATTTGTCTTTCCCAGTTTACAGTCTAGCCTCGAGAATGCCAAGAGTAGTGACAGAGTTAAATGAAGGAGATTAAAGTGTAGGTGGCTGGAATAATAAAACATTTACATCTTCAGGATGTAATTTCTTCTATATTTGATCTTTATGGGAAACGCTATACCAGAACCACTTTCTTATTGAGTGTGGGTCTCAAAACACATGGAGGTATATATTATTTTTTTTTGTTGTTGTTCTTCACATCACGTTAATTATTGGTTGTTCTTTTTTTTTTTTTTTAAATAGACTCCATGCCCAGTGTTGAGCTCAATGGGGACTTGAACTCACAACCCTGAGATCAAGGCCTGAGCTTAAACCAGGAGTCGGATGCTTTACCGACTGAGCCACCCAGGGGCCTGACTGATTTTTCTTTATTAACTAAGACTCTAAACTTAAGAGTTTTATATAATTCTTGGGGCTCCGCTGGGGAGGGTTCTGAGGATTCGGAGGAGGCATAGCTCTTAGGTCTTGACCTTCTCCAATGTCCCACCATTTCAGAGGACAGAGCCGCTGTTTGTGGGAAATGGTGCAAACTCTGAAGTGCTGTGTGTGTATGTAAACTGTAGTTGTGCACTGGTTTGGGGGCTGTAGAGATCAGGTGGGCTCAGGCAAGGGCAGTGCCCCTGCGCCTCTGCTCTGGGCATCTCGCCCATCCGCCTCTCTGGTTCTGACCTGGTGGGTCATTTAAGCCCCAGCCTCCAGCTCTGATCCCGACCGAGGCTCATTCCTTGGCCCGTGGGTTCTGTGCGGGACCTCCCCCCGGGCCTCTCAGTGCCAGCCTCCCCACCTGAGGGTGCTGCCCACTTACTGTCTCGCTCAAGTCCAGATATCCGGCGATGAGGACGGTTAGCGATCACAAACCGTTCTCCACAGTGGGTCCTGAATGCGTGGCCGGGTAGGTGTCCTGGCCATAGCGGTGGGTCTCCTGTCTGGTTGTGGGATGAGAAGAGTAGGAAACATCCCTTAAAATTCTCTGACCAGCGGCCACTCCTGCTCGCTGTGCTTTCCGCGCTGTGTGTTTGATGATGACGACCTTCTCTCTAAATATCTACCTACCAGTCCTCCCCTGTCCCCGGGGTCGCGTGCAGGTACCGTTTGCTCACCTCTGTGTTTAGGTGGAGAATTTTCTGACACAAAGAGGTCAGAGCAAAGGGACGGTAGGTGTGGAAGGGGTATTCTGCCCTCCCACCTGTTGTCTGCGTGTTGTGTAGCTGGGACAGTAAATGCTCAGTCTTTCCACCAGGGTTTGTTAATAGAAACCAACGTGTTCCGGGGACTGTGGTATGGGTGGGTTTTGTACGCTCTTGCTTGTTACTATCAGCTCAGTGACAAAGCGTGTAGGTTGGTCCGTTATTTCCTAGAGCGGCAGAAAGAAGTAGATAGGAAGTTCATCATGTCCCTCCATCCATCCGTCCATTATTCAAGTTATTATTGTAAGTAAGTAAGCTACTCCTTACAGCTGGTAAGCGAACCATGTGGGAAAAAGTTTAAACTTCGTAATAATCAATAACGTAGAAATTGGTATATAGTAAGTTACCTTTTTGCCACCTTCGGCATTTGCTAACAAATATGAAGTCGAGGGACAAGGAGCAACTAAAGTAACTCTGATGCATAGTGGCAGCAGCAGAAATCGGTAGAGCCTTTTGGGAAATCATCGTGGGACCTTTGGTCAGATCAGAATTTGGGGACTCCTGCGTTCCTCTTTTCAGAGACTTAGAATATTCGTAACTAGCTGGCTGCCGAAAGGAAGTCTGTTCAGTGTAGAAAAACCCAGCTTTTCCTGGGTGTGCTTACTTCAGCCTTGTGTTTGTGAAAAGCCTAATAAGATCCTATGGAAGCCGCGTGTATTTCACAGTGTGTAAAATGCTGCCCGAAGGTTTTCAGGGTTTTCCCAGAGAAAGTGAGGGTCCCCGACATAACACAGTCGGGACTCAAGAGGAACAGGTTGGCAGGGAACACTTGGTCATATGGTTGGGGGAACCAAGCGGAAAACCGGCAGTTTGGAAAGAGGACTCTTCAGGTACAATTAGATGGCAGAGTTCTGTGAATGTGCGTTGTGGCCGGGACCCTGGGAGCTGCCGCTCTTGTCCTTTGAACAGAGGTAGATGCAGAGTCTGACGGGACCCACGGGGGAGGAGGGGAGAGCCAGGGAGTCGGGGGAAGCCTGGTGGCCTCCTGGCGGTGCCGCGGGGTCCACAGGAGGGAAAGATGGCCGGTCGGGGAATGAAATTCCGCTGCAAGGCCACGGGCAGTGGGAAAGGGCACAGGCGATGGAACGGGCACGAGGCAACGGGGACTGGGAATGGGCCGTCGTACGGAGTGTTTTGTAGCTGCGAGGCACCTGCTTGATGTCATTTAGTAGCTACACGCTATTAAATGATTGTATGTGTCTTCATGAAACTGTTTTGACATTATTGTAAATTGCAGAAAAGTTGCAAAAATAACGCAAGGAGCGTCTATGTGCCCTTTCCCCAGCTTTCCCTAACCACCTTGCATAATTGTAACACTGATCCAAACTGAACAATTACCATTGGTCTAACACTACTGACGATTACAGGCTGTACTCCAATCAGCAGTTTGGGGACTGACTGTGGAGGACAAGACGTGCGCAGTCTTCTTCCTCTCCAGCCTCTCGTGTACAGTCAGACTTGCGTGTTCCCATTAACTTCAGCTAGTTCTTTTCTTCCCTCTGTCTTCTGCATGCCGATACTACTCACCGTGATGTAGTTAGGTTCTTTCTTACAGTTGCTCTTTCATTTGGGGCCTCCCATCATTCCTGGTTGTCTTCCCCGCCTCCATTTTCATACAGTAAAGTTCTCTGGGTTTTAATAAATGCATAGAAGTGTGTGTCCACCCCCAAAATTGTGATGCAGAGTAGTGTCTTCCCCCCCGCCCCCAAATTCCTTCCTGCAGCCCCTGGATGGTAGCAGTGTCATCAGGAGAGTGGATCGCAGAGGGGCTGGCAGGGATCCGGAGGTACAGAATTTGTCCCAGCGATCCGAGTCCTTGACTAAAAGCAGCATGCCAGGAACCCGAAGAGGTCTCCCCTGGTGCCTGCCGTCTCTGAGGCCAATTGCAGGGAGAAGAAGGGACAGAGCAGGAAAGAGGGAAGGGGGAAGGTGAGGAACCACCTCTGTCCTCTGGCAGCGTGGGAGTCAGGAGTGTGGAAGAGAGCATCGTGAAGCTGAGTGAGACGGGGGAGGTAGGGCTCCCGGGGGGGTAAGTGCAGGGGGCTGCTCTCTGCCCTGGAGATCATCTTGGCCGCCGGAGAGGCCTCCGTGGGCCAAGCAAAGGAAACCTTCATGGCTGAGCTTTGAGCGCTTGGATCTAAGGGTGACCTTCTTTAGGGGGGTGACGCGGGACGTGGTCCAAGGATTGCAGGTTGAGCTTTGGGAAGGGCTGAGGTTTGTGGAGGCCCTTTGCTTATGTGGAGGGACGTTCCCCTGGCTGTTCCTGCAGGGCTGGGGAGAGGGGACGGGCCAGGAGGGCAGGGAGGAACCTGCTGGCATAGCCTTGAGGACAGTGCGGATGTGCAGGAAAGCTGCTGTGTTTTATTCTTGTATCTCCCAAGGTTGTGCCCTGAGTAAGTGGTGCTGTGTTTATATTTCCAGAAGGGTTTTGAACTTTCACATCAGTTCTATTTCACATCAGGAACATCCAGTATTAACTGAAGAAGGAAACAACACTTCCTTGGCCAAAGTATCTGCGGATCGAGAATTAATGCAAGGATCATACTGAGATTAATATGAGGATTTAGTGAAACAAGTGAACATCTATTCTGGATAAATAGCAACCATATCTACTAATTTCTTGTTAATTCATCCAGAATCAACAAAACATACATTCTGTTCTTTTCACCCTGTGTGTAAAGTGTCTTTTCACACACCACATGGTACCCTGGTGTAGGCTGTGTAGAAAATGTTCTTCTGCCCTTGGGGGGGGGAGTGGTGGGTGCATAACCAGACCCCCAACCAGTGCAGAAAGGTGGGAGGTGGTGATGCCACAGGTCACACTTCCACCCTGTGGCTGCAGAAGAACCTGTAGACCTACCAGGTGCTCTGGCTTATTGTTAAGATTCATCAGGGTCTGGTGAGTGTGGAGGAAAAAGGTAGAATGAACATTTTCCTTTAGCATCTTGTCACTTGCAGGGAGCCTTCAAATGGCATGTAATTCTTAAGAGATTCTCCGTAGATCCATTTGTTACTGCTTGGTTTTCTTCAGAGCTGTGCACACTTTGGTGTGTACGTGTGTGTATATGTGTGCGTGGGTGTTTTTATTACGATCATTTTTTTTCATGTTCTATTTTTTGAGAGAGATGGGGAGAGCGTGAGTTGGGGAGGGGCAGAGAGAGACGGAGACCGAGGATCTGACACACTGACAGCAGTGAGCCCGACGTGAGCCCGATGCGGGGCTTGAGCCCAGGAACCTCGAGATCATGACCCGAGCCGAGATCAGGAGTGGGGCGCTAACCTACTGAGCCCCCCAGGGGCCCCAAGGCAGAGGTTCTTAACAGCTGCTCCAGGGACTGAGCTGATCAGATTTTTTCCCTTTCTTTGAAACACCACAAAACAGACATCTGTTCCCAGCTGGTTTAGGCCAAGTGCATAAGTGCGGGGCCGACCTGTGTAACTGAACCTGCTTGGTATTTGGAATGGAATTGCAGTGAGAAAATATTTTTCTTTTATAAGCAATTCAGATTCAAGTGGGACGGATAGAAGTGGAAGGCAGAAGGTCAGTTGAGGATAAAGGGATGTGATTTCTTTCTTTCTCCTCTTCCCTTTTTCTTCCCCTGTTTTTTTTTTCCTTCCTTTTGTGGATGGGAGATATAATGGTGGGGAGCCCAGAGAATACTAAAGGTGAGAGAGGTGCTGTTGATAGAGGAAGAACCAAAGGTCTGCAGGCTAGGATAATGGGGAAAATGTGGGCAGCCAGGAGAAAGCAAGTCCCATTTATGTCTTTGAAGACTTGGTAAAAACCAGGAGTGCTAGATTCATTTTCTAGGAGGAACAAATTGAATGCGAAACACTGCTTAATGTTAACGTGTTGTAAGAATGTTATATATATGTATATATAATATATATTAACATGTATGTTATATATATTTACGTTTAGTTTGGGGGGAGAGAGAGAGAGAGAGAGAGGGAAAGAGAGAAAGAGAGAATGAGTGGGAGCGGGGCAGAGAGAGAGGGGGACAGAGGATCCAAAGCAGGTTGTGTGCTATCAGCACGGAACCCAATGTAGACGGGGCTCAAACTCAGGAACCATGAGATCAAGACCTGAGACCCAAGTCTGTCGCTCAACCAACTGAGCCCCCCCAGGCACCCAAGAACATTTTGTATTTGAAGGAAAGGTAAGGGGGTTAGAAATATATGTTAGACTCATTACTCTGTTGAATTATTTCTTTAAAAAGGGCTTCAGTGTCCGCACAGTGGTAGAAAATAGTGACAAATGTGGTCTCCCCAAAAGAATAACAGACGTTGTATTATTTTAGTTGTTCTATGGAAAGTTTGTATAATACCTACAAGGTGGTCAGTATATACTAGGATTATGATGATTCAGAGTTTACTGGTTTTCATGAAAGAAAAGGTTAGTTTCCGCATTTAAACGGGAAATCCGATGTGTTTTCACTGCTCAGATTGACTTTGCATATCCGTTTTGGAGGCAGAACCTGGACCGGGCCAGGCCTGGATTTAGGCCGGGTCAGGCTCGTGTAGGCACATCCCTGGGGATTATCTGAAGTTAGTGTTCCCTGGGAAGGTGACACCTGGGCCTTTTACACTGCCATTCTCTAGTTTAAAACTGGGAAACTGCTCCACGAAGAAGTGTCTTTTATCGGAAAGTGTAAGAAGTATGATGAAGGGGTGAAAAAGGTTTTCTTAAATCTTTCTTTTGACTTGGTGACTTTGGACTTTTGCCAACAAAGACGAACTAGCTTTCTATAATTTTAGGGCTTTGGTAACAAAGGAAATGTTTGGTCTGTGTCATAGGAGAGAATCAAGTGATCATGTGACAGACCCGAGTTCTTTCAATTTCCTTTTTTGTAAACAGGCCTTGCATTCTCCCTGCAGATACTTTCACTGTCTTTGGGTGAAAGGGCATTCTACATTAAGCGCAAATGCTGTTAGTGAATTATAGGTTATTTATATGGGGTTTAGGTTTAAATTAAAAGACTGTTAGTGCCTTTGAAGGAAGGTATGTTTTATAGAGTACAAATGAAATGAGAGGCATTGTTACAATAAAGCTAATTCCGTCTGATAATCAAGCTGTGCAGGGAAGGAGAAGCTAAAGTCAGTCCTTTCTCTATTACCTTTCTTTTATAAAAGATCACCTATTTAGAGAGAGAGAGAAAGAGCGAACTGGGGAGGGGCAGAGGGGAGAGAGAGAATCCCAAGACCCCGTGCTGCCTGCGCAGAACCCAGCCTGGGGCTCGATCTGACGACTGTGAGATCATAACCTGAGCCCAAATTAAGAGTCGGATGCTAACCCAGTGAGCCACCCAGGTGCCCCTATTACCTTTTAAAAGAGAAGTCTGAAATTTACTTTTGTAACATTCTCAAAACAGTGGTACCTAGGAATTGGGGTGAAAAATGGTGAACACTTTCAAATGTAAACCTCACTCTTTGTCCCTGATGTAACTGGGGAGTGAAGAGGGAGTGAAACATTTTTCTTCCCCTCCAAGTGGAAAATTTGCTCTGGCCTTCCTGAATGCGGGAAGGGAACGGCTAAGAGGCCCGCGTGATTGTGGGGATGGAAAACATTTCTGTAAACCATACAAGAAGTGTGAAGTTACAGAGAGCGGGATTCATTACATGATTCTACAAGCCCGCAGAGGTGAGGCCTTAACATGACTCTACAAGCCCGCAGAGGTGAGGCCACCGCCGGGTGAGCTTAGGTTTCTGGCAGCACGGCTGCTCCTGTGGGGCCCTGCCCTCACGCTGTCCTGCCTGTCCTGGGTCCTCACCCTTCACATCCTTCAGGTGAACTAGGAGGGCCGACTCCTGGTTTTCAGGACCACTGCTAATTCCCTCTTACCTCTTCGAAATGTCCCATTACTTCACCCTCAAGTTCACCCTCTTCCCGCAAGAGAAAGCGACACAGGTGGACAGGAGAGCAGGGTGTGTGGGCACATTACTGCAGAGAACGAGTGGCTCCTGTGTCAGGAATGTCTTCTCCCCCACCCCGGGGTTCCTCTCTGGGGTTTTCCAAACCTTAACTCTGCTTTAGTTGGGCGGATAGGAAAAGATACGGGCAGCGTGGTGGGCACCATCCTCCAGCCCGAATGGCAGGTCCCTGTCATGTAAACTGGAGAGGAAGAGGGTGAGATCCGTTTACTAACCTTCCAAGGATTCCTGGGTACCTGCCAGTTACATTGCGGATCCGGGCTGTCATTTGTTCAACGAGCTTTGTTTCACGCAGGACCTTTTATCCTTTCTTGGGATTGCGTGTCCCGGGCCCATCACCCGTGGGTATTTGAATGGCCTCTTGCGTTCTTTTTGTTCCTGAGCCGACTGCCCTCTGGGACGAAAGATGCGGAACTGGATGATGTGTTTTGTTTACCCAAATTACAGGAGGAGGGCACGTGTCATAAATCCCGCGTCACCGTAAAAAAGGGATGGGGAGACCAAGCCAGAGCCTAGTCACCACCAGGGACGTCTAGAGCCTGGGTCCAAGCTTTGGATAAGTGGTGACTTAAAAAAAACGTTTTCAGGGGCTCCTGGGTGGCTCAGTCGGTGAAGCGTCCGACTTCGGCTCAGCTCATGATCTCGTGGTCCGTGGGTTCGAGCCCCGCGTCGGGCTCTGTGCTGACAGCTCGGAGCCTGGAGCCTGTTTCAGACCCTGTGTCTCCCTCTCTCTCTGCTTCTCCCCTGCTTGTGCTCTCCCTCTCTCTCTCAAAAATAAACAAACATTAAAAAAATTAAAAAACAAAACAGTTTTCAGACCGTTTCACCTCCAGTGGGAGTTGGGTGGTAGTTCATATTCTGTGTCTTGAGTTCTTTAAGAACCTCGATCTATAAACGTTGATCAATATGGTTGGTAAAGTTCGACCACAGGGACGGATGCTTTGCTAATGGTGATTTGATGGTGAGTTTTCATTTGTAACTGTAGTTTGCTGCTTAAAAATAACAGTAGTGACATTCAGGGATTATTCCTAAGTGGGTGGACTGTTTCGTGGGTATCATCTGGCAGATGGAGTTTGCATTTCCTGTATTTTGCAGTTTAAATGTTCAATTTCATTCTAAAAGGAAGACCGTAATCACAGACTTGCCTCGTCATGGATATTTTCCCAACGGTATTAGCCTAGAACTGTTGCTGTTTTCTTCCCTCCGCACCTTTTATCTGGGCTCTAGTTTGATGCTGGGGATACACTGTTCCCTGTCCAGTCCCACAGGCACCTATCTGAGACAGTGCTGGCCCGGGGTGTTTTCCTCTGGGCTAAGCCGACCATCTAGGGAAAGTGCGGTGACTTTCTTAGTTCTGTTCTGAGACATGTGAACGCAAGGTGAGTTGTTCTTTAGCTCATCCCTGTCGAACCTGCGCGTTGATTTCATCTGTATGATTTTTTTCTTTCTTTTTTTTTTTTTTTTCAAATATTTATTTAAATTCTAGTGAGTTAACATACAGTGCAATGTTGGTCTCAGGAGGAGAATTCAGTGATTCATCACTTCCATTCACCATCCAGAGCTCATCACAACAAGTACCCTCCTTAATACCCATCACCCGACTTCATCTTTTTTTTCTTTTTTTAAGTATTTTTATTTTTATTTTTGGGAGAGAGAGAGAGAGAGAGAGAGAGAGACTGAGCGTGAGTGGGGGAGGGGCAGAGAGTGAGGGACACACAGAATCCGAAACAGGCTCCAGGCTGCCGAAGTGGAACGCTTAAGCGACTGAGCCACCCAGGTGCCCCGGATTTCATCTTTAATAGTAGTTTTTCCCATCCAGATTATTAGAAGGGTTTGGATGTGTCCCACAGTGAGTGACCAAGCTGAGGGGGATGTCTTAGTACTGCTGATGGATTTGTGGTTTATGTGAATTTTCACGGGGATGCATATTGTCACCTCAGTAGAAATTCTACCTTGACCCCGGTATAGTTATTTTTGCTAGGAATGCACGATCTTTTACAGATGATACACCCCACCCAAAAAAAGTCATTAAATACTTTAGTAAAATGTGGAAGACAATCTCTCAGTGATTTAAAGCAGATTTTAATGAGGAACAGCCGTTAAGTATTGAAAAGGAAAGAGTCTAACTCTGGAAAACAGTATGGAGGTTCCTCAAAAAACTAAAAATAGAACTACCCTACGACCCAGCAATTGCACTACTAGGCATTTATCCAAGGGATACAGGTGTGCTGTTTCGAAGGGACACGTGCACCCCCATGTTTATAGCAGCACCATCAACAATAGCCAAAGTATAGAAAGAGCCCAAATGTCCATCGATGGATGAATGGATAAAGAAGATGTGGTATATATATACAATGGAGTATTACTCGGCAATCAAAAAGAATGAAATCTTGCCATTTGCAACTATGTGGATGGAACTGGAGGGCATTATGCTAAGCGAAATTAGAGAAAGACAAATTTCCTATGACTTCATTCATATGAGGACGTTAAGACACAAAACAGATGAACATAAGGGAGGGGAAGCAAAAATAATACAAAAACAGGGAGGGGGACAAAAACATAAGAGACTCTTAAATATGGAGAACAAACAGAGGGTTACTGGAGGGGTGTGGGAGGTGGGATGGGCTAAATGGGGAAAGGGCACTAAGGAATCTACTCCTGAAATCATTGGTGCACTATATGCTAACTAACTTGGATGTAAATTTTAAAAAGTAAAAAAGAAAGTTAAAAAAAAAAAAAAGGAAAGAGTCTAGGAATATGTATCTATACATCAGGCTGATTCTTCCATGGAATGTTGCCTAAAATTAGCTATGGCCCCCTTCCCTTCTACATTGGTTTTTTTGTTTCCTATTTTTCCTCTCTTCCTGGTTGCTTGCCTCCATCCACTGCAGGGAGAGGGAATAGGCCCTTAGAGATTCCCTTCCTTCCTGAGGATCCCAGAGCTAGTGAGTGACGGGGGCTGGGTCTAGGCCCGGCTTCCGGTTAGAAATCCAGTGTGCTCGTGCCTGACTTTGTGGCGTGGTAGTCATGTAGCATTTATGGTGTCACAGTGAGTGAGACATTGCCATCTTCAGTCAGCTGACAGGCTAGTAGGAACGAAGAGACAAATGTATGCCGTGCCGCATACCAGAAAATACTGGAAACAGGTGGAGTGCTCTGGGGTTCAGGCAGGAGAGAGATCTCTCTCACAGTGGAGTTACATCTGATTACGTGTCCTCTGCAGGTGGGCAAAGGGTGCCCTTTAAAGACCCCAAGCATTTCACGTGTTTGTAATCGATCCTTCATCTGTAGTAATGGCCGTGACTGTCCATTTTCCTAAAACCGTGTCCTCCTACTGCCCAGGGCGTTGCTGACGTTCAGAGAACGTTCTCCGCCCCCATCTAGCCCCAGTGCAGAGGAGAAGGCCTCCCTTCTCCCAGGCTCTGCCACACCCTGGGGTCCATGTTGCTCCACGCTGAGAACAATGTCATGGCAGGGTCATCCTCAGCCGCCACAGCCACGTGGACCACTGTGCTGGATGAGTGGCAATCAGGAAATGGCTGTGTGTTACCTTAACCACTAAAAGCAGTGAACCAGAGAGGGAAAAAGAAGGGACGTTATACTTTTCTGCCAGGAGAGTATTTTTTTCCCTAACATAATAGAGGAAAGTAGGATTCAATAAAAACGGATGGAATAAGCTCCTTAGGATTTTTTTTTTTCTTTTAAATATCTCAGGTGGAACTTTATTAGCAGTAGACATTATGTGATGGGTTGGGATGCTCCTTTGTTCCTTGGGCGGGTCGAGATCTGTAATTGGTTTTTTGGGTTTTTTTTTTGATTGTCATATATTCCTTTTAATGCAAGAGGCCAAACGTGGTGGTGACTATAATCGTGCTAATTTTGCCAGGAGAATCGAATGGTGTAGAGATCGAAATAGGTTCGGGAATAGCTTTTTGTGAAGACAGTGTGATGAGTCCAGTGATGCATGGCAAGTTTTCTGGGTGTTACGTCGAAACCTACTCTTCGTGCCGTCCCTGTTCCAGTCAGCTTCCCTCTTGTTAGAGAGGTGCCATGCTGGGAATGCTGTGTGGCATTCTGGAGAAATCAGTTTGAAGCTGTGATTACCCAGGCTTTACCCATGTTCTCTGGACGTTTGTTCACTCAGAGTCCCCTCGCTGTAAGAAGGGTAGTTATCAAGTTGCTCTCTCTCGGTCATCGTCACTGTGTTTGTGTAAATCCTATAGGGATATTTATCCCATCGTTACCAAGTTTTCCTTGCTGATGGAATTGTTTCTGTTCGCTTAACAGAACATCTGATCAAATTCATGACCATGGGGGATATGAAGACCCCAGACTTTGATGACCTCCTGGCAGCATTTGACATCCCAGACATGGTCGATCCGAAAGCAGCTATTGAGTCTGTACACGAGGACCAGGAAAGCCACATCAAGCAGAACGCCCATGGCGACGAGGACTCCCACACACCGTCCTCTTCCGACGTGGGCGTCAGCGTCATCGTGAAGAACGTTCGGAACATCGATTCCTCCGAGGGCGCCGAGAAGGACGGCCACAATCCCACTGGCAACGGCTTGCACAACGGGTTTCTCACCGCGTCCTCTCTCGACAGTTACGGCAAAGATGGATCGAAGTCCTTGAAAGGAGATGCGCCTGCCTCGGAGGTGACTTTAAAAGACTCCACGTTCAGCCAGTTTAGCCCCATCTCAAGCGCTGAAGAGTTTGACGACGACGAGAAGATCGAAGTGGACGACCCACCGGACAAAGAGGACGTGCGTTCCGGTTTTCGGGCGAACGTGTTGCCGGGGTCGGCCGCCCAGCAGGACTATGACAAGCCAAAGGCGCTCGGAGGGGACGGTTTGAGCAAAACTGGAATCTCTCCTTCAGGCAATTTAGATAAAAACAGAGTCGTTAAGAGAGAGACAGAAACAAATTCCCTAAATCTGAGTGTTTACGAACCTTTCAAAGCCAGAAAAGCAGAGGATAAGCTGAAGGAAAACTCTGAAAAGGTGCTTGAAAACCGGGCCCACGACGGGAAGCTGAGCTCGGAGAAGAGTGAACCCAGCCTCGGCAGCGTCGCGCTGTCGAGGTCAAAGCCATCGTCCAAGCTGTCCTCGTGTATAGCTGCAATAGCAGCACTTAGTGCTAAAAAGGCTGCTTCCGACTCCTGCAAGGAACCGGTGGCCGAATCACAGGGGGCCTCTCCGTTACCTAAAGAAGCAAACGATAGTCCCAGAGCCATGGAGAAGTCTCCTGAATCCCAGAGCCTCATCGACGGGACAAAGAAAGTGTCCCTGAAGCAGCCCGATAGCCCCAGGAGCATCTCCAGTGAGAACAGCAGCAAGGGGTCTCCATCCTCTCCCGCAGGGTCGACACCAGCAATCCCCAAAGTCCGCATAAAAACCATTAAGACGTCTTCTGGGGAAATAAAGAGAACAGTGACGAGGGTGTTGCCAGAGGTCGATCTCGACTCTGGAAAAAAGCCTTCCGAGCAGGCGGGGCCCGTGATGGCGTCTGTGACGTCTCTCCTGTCCTCTCCGGCTTCGGCTGCCGTCCTCTCCTCCCCGCCCAGGGCGCCTCTGCAGTCGGCGGTGGTCACCAACGCAGTCGCCCCTGCGGAGCTGACCCCCAAACAGGTCACCATCAAGCCCGTGGCAACCGCCTTCCTCCCAGTGTCCGCCGTGAAGACGGCGGGATCCCAAGTCATTAATTTGAAGCTCGCTAACAACACGACGGTCAAAGCCACGGTCATATCTGCTGCCTCTGTTCAGAGCGCCAGCAGCGCCATCATCAAAGCCGCCAATGCCATCCAGCAGCAAACCGTTGTGGTGCCGGCATCCAGCCTGGCCAACGCCAAACTCGTGCCAAAGACTGTGCACCTCGCCAACCTTAACCTTCTGCCTCAGGGCGCCCAGGCCACCTCCGAGCTCCGCCAAGTGCTAACCAAACCTCAGCAGCAAATAAAGCAGGCAATAATCAATGCAGCAGCCTCGCAACCACCCAAAAAGGTGTCTCGGGTCCAGGTGGTGTCCTCCTTGCAGAGTTCCGTGGTGGAAGCTTTCAACAAGGTGCTGAGCAGCGTCAACCCGGTCCCAGTTTACATCCCCAACCTCAGTCCTCCTGCCAACGCAGGCATCACGTTACCGACCCGCGGGTACAAGTGCTTGGAGTGTGGCGACTCCTTTGCCCTGGAGAAGAGTCTGACCCAGCACTACGACCGACGCAGCGTGCGCATCGAAGTGACGTGTAACCACTGTACAAAGAACCTCGTTTTTTACAACAAGTGCAGTCTCCTTTCCCACGCCCGCGGGCACAAGGAAAAGGGGGTTGTGATGCAGTGCTCCCACTTGATTTTAAAGCCAGTCCCAGCCGATCAGATGATTGTCTCTCCGTCGAGCAATACTTCCGCTTCGTCCTCTGCTCTTCCAGGCTCCGCGGGAGCCGGCACACACACTGTAACGAAGATTCAGGCTGGCGTCACCGGGACAGTCATATCCGCTCCCTCCAGCACACCCATCATTCCAGCTATGCCTCTAGACGAAGACCCATCCAAGCTCTGTAGGCATAGTCTGAAATGTTTGGAGTGTAACGAAGTTTTCCAGGACGAGACGTCGCTGGCCACACACTTCCAGCAGGCTGCAGATACGAGTGGACAAGTAGAGTATCCCTTACGTTTTGGTGTTTCGGTGACAGATCTGTAGAAATGAGTGCTCTAGACGATGCCCTTGATTTTCGGGGTGGGAACGCAATTAAATGGGAGTGCACGTGTGTGTGTGTGTGTGTGCGTGTGTGTGCGCACGGGTGTGTGCGTGTGCGCGAGCGCACGAGGGAAAGGATTGTCTTCGGAGGCTTGAACAACGTTGAAATAACGAGTCTCGTTTTACAAACAACGTCTTTGGAAGACGAGGTCTTTTTTGACAGAAACTCTCTGTACGAGTTGAGTTACGGCGCCCTAGATGTGGGATAAACGCGCTCTTAATTGTTGGGTCACCGGTATATGTGTGGGAGGTCTGACATGGGGCCAATTGTAGTAGCCTGCCATTGTATCAGGTGTTCAAATCAGGTTACATCGCCAGCGTTCCTGGTTGTTAATGACAGTTCGGGGATTAAAAAAAATTCCTGTTACTTATAATTACTGCCTTTTACAGTTAAACAGACTTACCGGTACCCACTTAACATGGTGTGCCTGCTTACGAGAGACGCTGGTCCAGAAGTACGTTCAGTAATAGTCCCCAGTATGGTGAAAAAGTGGAAAACCATCTCCGCTTGAACAGAATGCCTTCGCGTTTCCTCATAGCTTTTCATTTTCATTTTTATTTATTTATTATCTTTTGGGGCGCTGAGGTGTAGGTTGATGTTGGTGACATGCAGGTCACAGTGGATGTCAGTGGGCCCTTTTATCTCCTATCATCGTCTTCTCTCCACGAGCCACCATTTGGCCAAGGGATCGATCAGTGCGTTTTACAGATATGTGATACTTATCATTTGGAACTAACGGAATGTGTTGAATGAACCAAATTCAGGCCAGAGAGACTGTATGGTTTATTGTCCAAACGAGGAAGCTCATGAAATTGGAAGGGGGTGCTAGTTTGCGCCACTACTGGCTCGAACTTCTGTTTGTGAAGACCCACGGGTGATCCGCTTTGCTTTATTTGCCTCTGTCTTGTCGCCTGAGGTTGATGCTGTGCTCCAGAGGTCTCATAGAGCCGCCGTGATCAGTTTCCTCAAGGGCCGCTGCTGAGTTCTTTGTAGGGTTTGAGTCTGGGGAGCAAAAGATCAAGAATACCTCAATAATTTTTTGTTCTCTGGATTTGCAGTTTAGTGGAGGTGGAGATGGTAGAGAGTTTTGAGAGCATCCTTGCAGCATTGGACGTTACGTGTCCTCGGCCCAGACAGTGGAGCACTCCACAGAGCGGCCGACTAGTTCGGGCAGGCGGCGGCTGACATAGCTCTTCTACTGTGTCCTTGTGACAGCGCCTGGGGTCTTTCTGGGTGCCCTCTGACCTCGTCACTGCTTCATCAGAAGGGCCCTATTTCTTCGCGTCTTAAAAGGATAGAGTTAAAAAAAAAAAAAAAAACCCATTTCTTTCATTCTGTTTGTTCTCTTGCCTTGTTTCTACGTCCGCTGGTACTCTCCGTGGGGTGGCAGGGTGAGTCCTGGCTTCACAGGGTTCTCCTCACGTCTTGCCTCACCCGTGCGTGCTGGTCAGGATCTGGCATTTGGAGCTGCCCTCCCGTAGTCTGTTCTCTTGGGGAACCTTTGTTTTCTCGGAAGGGGAAAGGATGTGGGCTCAGAGAAAGGACTTTCCCTTCTTCTGTGTATCCCCCTAGTTTTTGTTCTCCGTTGACCGTTGAGGCTCACCAGCCAAACTAGCGTCAAACTGGGGTGGAGATTTCCCTCGGAGAAGGAGATTTACATCTTCTGTGTGTGTGTGTGTGTGTGTGTGTGTGTGTGTGTGTGTGTGTGTGTGGTCGCTTTGCCTCGACTTCCGCGTTTTGCTGGGACAAGTGTATAGAGTAGCTCACGTGTTTCACCTGGAATACTTCGGAATGAGTCATGGCAGAGTAGCTAACTCTAGGGCCAAATATGCACTGAGCTGAACGTTCCCCTTATTCCACTCCCCCCCCCCCACTGCCCCCTGTTGTCTTTTCTTTCCCCACGTCTGCCTGGCTAAGTGTCCACTCAGCTCATATTTATACTCGGAAGCCTCGGCTGCCTGCACATCCAGGCGTGACTGGTTGGCAACATAAACGTGTCCCATGGTCTCCTCCTCCTGTTCCCCATCTCCCCTTCTCTTCCTGGAGTCCTTGCCCAGAAGGCCCCCCTTCTTCATCGCCTTTCTTCTCCGACTAGGCCAGAGGACGGTTCTCCCGCAGACCCAGGCGGCCAGCCTTGTCTCTCGCTCGGCAGCCCAGCCTGCGCGGTGGTCTGTGGGAACGTTGCCGCTTCATCAGCGCTCGGTTTAATTAAGCCCACCCCGAGTCTCTTCCATAGTCCGGGACGTTGGTAAGATCCATATGGCTGTTGCTGTGCTGGCCTCAAATGCAGCGGGAGCCAGGAGGGGTCCTCACCCATTGCTGTCACCCGGTGCGGGATCAGGTGACCCTGGTGGGAGAGCTGGGGGCCGCAGACGGGAAGAACAGAAGAGAGAAGAGGGAAGGTTCTTCGTTGTGTCTTCTCTGCTTTGCCGCTCACGAGACTCTTGGCCAGTTCACAGTTTGTGGACTTCCGTTGGGAAAAAACAGTCTGGCTGTGTGAACCGGCCCCTCCCTGAGAAGGGCACTTAACACACGTCTTCTAACAAAATGTGGAAGTTGAGCTAATGGCACCTCAAGTACCAGTCTCTCTCCCGAACCCCGTCTTTCCCCTCTTGCCTGCCGCGGCCAGGTATTTAAAACGTGTACTTTCCTCTTCTCTTCTGACCTCCACGTTCTTGGTGATCCACCCGTGAACTGAGAGACTGGACTGCCTCCCCCGAGTAGGGAACCCCCTGTGGCTCCCACCCCGGCCCTTGCTTCTGGAATGGGAATCCAGCGGGAGGTTAGTCCTGTGCCTGCAAGCTGCCGGCTTTCTCTTCTGGCTTTCCCGAGCCCTTCCCCGGGCAGGGATCCCCCGGCCTGCACAGCAGTCTTAGTTAGGGAACCGTCCACAGCCGACTCCTGCACTGACCCTACTGCCGCCGTTGATTTTGAAGGTTCAAGGGCGCGACTGTGGGCTCTCGCAGGACTAACAGGTCCACGACTCCTCATTCATCGCCTGCCAGCTTTTGACTTGACCAGGCCTAGAGACAGGTGTACTACTTCACGAGCAGCGGGAATGTCCTTCCTGCCCTCCTCCCTACCCGCCCCCCCCCCCAACCTCTACTTATAATTACCATAATCATGTCAAAGTTTTACCTGATTACTGCTCCAGTGCTCTGTGCTGACGTTCTGGTCTTCTTTCTCAAATCACTGAATTTTCTTAATTAAACTTTTTTTTTTTTTAAACTTTTTTTAACATCAGAGAGAGGGGGAGACACAGAATCTGAAGCAGGCTCCAGGCTCCGGGCTGTCAGCACAGAGCCCAGCGCGGGGCCTGAACTCGCAAGCTGTGAGATTATTACCTGAGCTGAAGTCGGATGCTTAACTGACTGAGCCACCCAGGCACCCCAGACTTTTTCTTTTTAAGTTGATTTGTTTATTTTGACAGAGGGAGAGAGGGAGAGAGAGAGAGAGAGAGAGAGAGAACGAACCAGCAGGAGAGGGGTGGAGAGAGAGGGGGACAGAGGATCCAAAGCAGGCTCTGTGCTGATAGCAGAGAGCCTGATGTGGGGCTCAGACTCATGCTCCGTGAGATCGTGACCTGAGAGGAAGTTGAACGCTTAACCAACTGAGCCACCCAGGCCCCATAAAGTTAAACTTTTTATTTTGGGATGATTTTAGATTCATGTAAAACAATACGGAGATCCTGTGTATCCCTTATTGACTCTCCCCCAGTAGTACTCTGCAAAACTGTAGAACAGGATATAGACATCACTGCAGTGAATCTATAGAATATTTCCATAACCACTGGGAACTTTCAAACTGCCTTTTTAGAGCCACCCCTACCTGCTGCTTAACCCCCAGCAACCACTAATCTCTTCTCCATCTTTACAGGTGTTGTTATTTCAGGAATGCTTTATAAATGAAGCCACACCATATGTAACCTTTGGGGACCGGCTCCTTCCCTGGAGATGCATCCAGGTTCTAGCGTGGACGAGTAGTTTGTTCTTTCAGACCACTGAGTAGTAGTCCATCCAAGGTTGTACCGCAGGGTGTATACCTTTCAGTGTTCTCAGGATGTCTGCATTGTTTCCAGTGTGGGGTGAATTTTGAATACAGCTGCTATAAACACTTGTACACAGGTTTTTGTGTGGACCTAAGTTTGAGTTTGCTGGGACAAAAGCCCAGGTAGACAATTGGTGGGTCGTATGCTGGTTGCACATTTATGTTTTTAAGAAACTCTTCCAGAATGGCTGAACCGTTTCTTATTCCTCGGACAGTGCATGAGTGGTCCGGTTTCTCTGCATCCTCACCAGCTTTAAAAAAAATTTTTTTTAATGTTTATTTATTTATTTATTTACGAGTGAGAGAGAGACAGAACACGAGCCAGGGAGGGGCAGAGAGAGAGGGAGACACAGAACCCGATCCGTGAGATCATGACCTGAGCCAAAGTCGGACGCTTAACCGACTGAGCCACCCAGGCGCTCCTAGAACATAGTTTTCATGTGTTTATGGGCCCTCTGTATATCCTTTTTGGTGAAATGTCACTTTTGCCTATTTTCTAATTAGGTTGAGTGTGTGTGTTTTAACTGTTGAGTTTTAAGACTTCTTGTTGTATTTTAGATACTAGTCCTTTGTTGGGTATGTGGTTGCAAGTCTTTCCTCCCAGTTGTGGCTTGTCTTTCCATCTTTTAAGAAGTTTTACAGAAGTACAGTTGAGCCTTTGCATCTTTAAGCAGATCTTCAGCAGAGCTGAAGAGGGCGTCCAGCGCAGTTTTCCCTCTTAGAGCTTGTGCTTTCGGCGTTGAGTCTGTTGTTTGCTCTAGATTCTGAAAAATTTTTTCCTGTGTTTTTTCCCTGAATGTTGTATGGTTTTAGGTTTCACGTTTAAGACCACGATCCACTTGGGTTAGTTTTTTTTGTTTTTGTTTTTTTTCACTTGGGTTAGTTTTTGTATAAGGTATGAGACTTACACTGAGTTTTCTGCTGCCGTCTGTTTTCCCCATGCACGTCTTCTTTCTCTAATACTGTTTGTCCAGAAGGCTGTCTTTCCTCTGTTCAGTTGCCTTGGCATCTTCGTCAGATATCAGTTGAGCATTTTTTTTTTAAAGTAAGCTCTATACTTACAGCGTGGGGCTCGAACTCCCACCCCCAAGATCAAGAGTTGTGCACTCTACCGACTGAGCCAGCCAGGCGTGCCTCAGTTGGGCATGTTTGTGTGTGGTTATTTCTGGGTTCTGTGTTCTGTTCCGTTGATTAACATGTCTGTCCCTCCACCAGCACCGCAGTCTTGATTGTGGTGACTGTAAAGTGTCTTGAAATCCAGTCTTCGTCTTGAAACACAGATATCTCCAGTTTTTATTCTTTTTTTTTCCTCAAAATAGTTTTTTTTTTTAAATAGAAGGATAGTTGACACTCACACTTTTTTAGCTATTCTAGTTCTGTCTTGCCATATAAATTTTATTTTATTCTATTTATTTATTTATTTATTTAATTTTTATTTTTTTAATATATGAAATTTATTGTCAAATTGGTTTCCATACAACACCCAGTGCTCATCCCAAAAGGTGCCCTCCTCAATACCCATCCCCCACCCCCCATCAACCCTCAGTTTGTTCTCAGTTTTTAACAGTCTCTTATGCTTTGGCTCTCTCCCACTCTAACCTCTTTTTTTTTTTTTCCTTCCCCTCCCCCGTGGGTTTCTGTTAAGTTTCTCAGGATCCACATAAGAGTGAAACCAGCCATATAAATTTTAGAATAGCCGTGTCCATATCCATAAAAAATCTTGTTGGGATTTTGATAGGAATTACATTAAACCTGTATATCAGTTTGGGGAGAATTGATATCTTTATTGTGTTGAGTCTTATAGTTCATGAATACAGAATGTCTCTCCATTTATTTTTAGATCTTTGATTTCTGTTATCATTTTGTGGTTTTCGTCATACATGTCCTCTGAGTGTCGTTTTGCTCTCTCTTTTCCTTCCTAACAATTGTAAATGGTATTGTACTTTTCAGCATTCACATGTTCATTGCCGATATATTGAAATGCAGTTAAGTTTTCTGTATTTGTCATGTACCTCATGACTTCGTTGAACTCATTTATTGGAGTCCGTGTTTTGGGTGACTTTTCAGGTATTGAACCAGCCTTGCATCCCTGGAATGAATTCCCCTTGGTCAGGCTATGTAATTCTTTTTATATAGTGTGAATTTTATCAGCTGATATTTTGTGTTAGAGTTTTACGTGTGAATTCATGTAGTTCTTTTTTTTAACTTTCTTTGGTTGGTTTTGGACAGGTTAATATTAGCTTTAAATAATGCACTGACAGGAATTCTTTTCTATTTCCTAGAAGAGACTGTACAGTTAGTATTCATTTAAAAAAATATATATGTATGTATATGTATATGTGGTAGAATTCTTCAGTGAAACCATCTGGGCCTGGAGTTTTTTTTTTGTTTTTTTTTTTTTGTTTTTTTTTTAAACCATCTGGGCTGGTAGGGGTGGAAGCCCCACTTCCCTACTGGCTCTCTCTGCCACCATCTGGGCAAGGGTGTGGGGACAACACCCAGGTGTGAAAGGGTGGAGGTCTGGGCTGTACCTGCACTTGGCATGGTGGGTGTGGGGCCCCAGTGTTTCCTGCGGTATGTGGCTGGAGTAGAGCAGTAACTGTCTAAAAGTTTTCTGTGTTCCCTTTCCTGCTGCTTTGGCCAGAAATAGTGGGCTTTTGTTGGGGACTTTCTTTTTTGTCTCTACCTATTGGTGTTTCCGAGTTGCCGCTTTCTTCAGCTCCAAACTGGGGATACCCGAGGCAAAAAGAAACCCAGAGAACTCCCCACCGTGTCATTGCTAGGGTCCTGAGATCCCTAGCCAGCCTGCCAGAGGCCTCTTAGAGTCTTTCGTGTTCGTTTCGTAGATGATGTCCAGGAGTTGTGCTTGGTGGAAGGAACAGGGAAAGGTACTTGTGTTCACTCTGAAAACACCCTGTGCGGCTGCTCTGTCTTCAAGGACAGATTCCGTCGTTAGGCTCAGCCTGAGGCTTCCAGCCTGTGATTCTCGGTTGAGTTTTGGAACTAGGTGTCCTGGGAGGACAGCAACCCATTTGACCCCCCGGGCTTTCTCTCCGAAGTCTTTGCATCTCGGGCATTTCCCCTGCCCAGAGCGCATATCCTCGTCCTTAGCCGACCTGCGAGAGCCGTTAGGAATGAGGTGGTGACTCTCTCGTCTTTTCCGTCTGTCGTCTGGGGAGCCCCACCTCTGAAGACCCCAGCCTTGCTCCTGGGAACAGCCTTTTTCTTGGCTGCGTGCAGCCACCATCACCCGTTCATCTCTCCGTTTCTCCCCACTTAGATGTTGACCCCTGTTGCTGTTTGAACGGGTCGTCCCGGAAGCAAAAGGTCTTTCTGTTAACCCAGCCGTGGCTACACGCGCCGGATGTCCTCCCAGCGCCTTCCCACACGTGCGTGTTTAGCCTTGGAAACCTTTAAGAGAATGCATCGAGGTGAAGTAAGGTTTCGGTGGCCTTTGCTGAATTCTGCCCTCCCAACTACTCCCTTCCCGCGGATGTTCTGCGGTCAGCCTGTACAAAAGTACTGATTGCCCCCGAGAGTCGAGAGTGCCACTTTATTATGAACCGGCCCCATGCCCAGCACACCCGCTGGTGCAGGTCTCTGCTAAGAGCTGGGTTGGAAGGTATGGTTGAGCCCGAGGCCCACGGCCCCACATTCCCCAAGGCAGAACCCAAGTCACAGAATCCCGTCACACTCTGACGCGTGACGGCAGGGGGACCCCAGGCACGCTTGGCCCGGCTTGCCCTGCCCGTGTCTGCCCGTCACCCAGAGGAGCAAGCAGCTTAAGGAGAGGGTAGGTTGGCAGAGAACCTTGGGTGGATCCTTTCCTCGCCCCACCACGTGCAACCCAGCAGTGCAATGAAAATGGAGCCCCGTGTGTCCTTGACTTGTAACACCAGTGAATCTGGCCTGGTTGGAGGTTTTTATTCCCACCTGTGTGATGATAAGAATCCCTACTTTGGGGGAGTAGGCAGAGGGGTGGAGCAGCTTCCCTGTTCTCCGTGAAGTATTTAAGAACCGACAGCTGTAGTTTTAATAATTGATACTCAAATGTATTGGAATGTCACTGCTTCACCTCCCCGTGAAGCCGCGACCGAATTGAGCCAAGTGCAGACTGGAAGTGCTTACCGTAGTAACCTCTTAATCGGTAGAATTGACACGAGCATTAGCATCCGAGAACGTTACAGGTCCCGTGGTCAACCCTTCTGTTTTACAGTTGGGGAAACAAATGCCCAGTGAGTGGCAGGAGGGGCACTCAAGGCGAGATTGCGTTCTAGCTGGCTCATCGTTCTTTCCGCTTTGTCACACTGATAACCGAAGGTACAGAAGCGTTTTACGGTGGCAGAGACCAGAAGAATTATATGAGAACGGACTCTTGGCTTCTAGCCAGGCCAGCAGATAGAGGTGACTTTTGTGCGGTGACCTGCATTTGCAAGGGCTTGCCGATTCAGTTTAGTTTCTGGGCATCATTAGCACAACATACCGAGTATATTAAATTTTCTTGAGCAGCCCCGGCCAGCCCTCGTTCCTAGACATGCTGTGCTTCAGGCAGCCACTTCTGGAAACCGTGGAGCCCACCTCAGTGCCCTCGCCCGCCCAACACATTACTTGCTGCAGACTCCTGACTTTTGCTTGGTCCTGTTCTCCTAAGCGCTTAATTTCACTTCCGGCCGGCCTAGTCCTGTCCCAGTTTGCATTTTAGCGTGATCAACCCTTTCTCCCGTGATTATTCTCTCAGTAGGTTGCATGTGCTGACCCTCTGGCTTTCTGTAAACTTTCTCATTTAACTGTCAGCTCTTACTAGGAGGTTGTAGTGTAGCAGAATGATGTGAGGACAAAACCACCACAACCCACTGGCTTTGGAAACAAAAGTATATGTATAGTCATTCCTGCTAGAGATCTTTCATGTCCTTGCCAGGTTAAGGGAGATGGCGAATGAAACGCCTTGTCCGTGTTCTCATCGTGAAACTGGATGAAAGTGAAAGCCAGAAAACCAACTGGAGTACTTTGTTGTTACTGGTATTATTTTGGGGCGGGGTGGGGGGGTAATTCTGCTGTAGGCCGAAGGCTACAAAACTGTCCGCGAGGCAGGAACCGTTTGTGCAGCACGGGGGCTGTTAAATCGGCGGTGTTTTGAACTTCAGGCCCGCTGTTGCAGGCAGCTGCCGGCTTTGGTCTGTTTGAAACGTAAGCACAAGACACGGTGTATTTACTCCTGTTTCTCCAGCTTTTCTCATCTTTCCCAGGGTGTTTTTCCTCCTTAGAACGTGAATCGAAACACACAGAATTGTTTTCCTCGTTACTCAGACGACTCCTTGTGGGTGCGAGGAGGACGCTAAGCCCGGGCACACCTGAGTCCTCAGTAGGGCCGGGACGCGCCCCGGCCCCCTCCTCCCAGGTGCCAGCCGCTGGTGGCAGTGCCCAGATGGGGCAGAGAGGGCACAGGACAAGTAATCGTCACGTATGGAGTGTGATTCCTGTTCAGCTTTATCTTCCTATAGCCTGCTCGTGTTACTTGACCATTGAAAGGTCATATCTTTAAAAAGTAGCAGTTCTCTGAGCAAATGAGTCTGCCCCAGAGACTGTGGACAGTTAGCTGTTTAGTAACTCAGTACTGAAAATACTCCTTTTTCAGATGATGGAAGTAAAACGTCAGAAGACACATGAAACCATTTAAGTGCATTTCATTACGGTTGACCCTTGAACAACGTGGGGGGTTAGGGACATGGACCCTCCACATGGTCAAAAATCCACGTATAACTCTTGGTGCCCCCTAAACTTAACTACTGATAGATAGCCCGTGGTTGACTGGAAGCCTGGCCGATAACGTAAAGACTTGATTTTGAGTAACACGTGTTCTGAATGTCGTATGTGTCCTTACAATAAAGCTAGAGAAAAGAAAATGTTAAAATCACAAGGAAGAGGAAATACACTGCAACACCGTACTGTAAAAACAATCCCCACGTAAGTGGACCCGTGCAGTTTAAACCACATTGTTCAAGGGTCAGCTGTATACTTTTTTCTAATCAAGACGTAGGTATTAAACTGCTTCATCTTCTTGTAAATACCCTCAACTTGTATAGCAGAGAAGTAGAGTTTTAAGACCTATTTTAGTTCCTTTGATTAAGAAAAAGGAAGAAAAGTCATTCTTTTAGACCACAGAGAAATCCTGGCTTGCCCCCTTGCTAATATTGCCCTCAATCCAGAGAATGGGTGCCATTGCCATAAATTCAGAGCATCCCAGAAAGGCTAATGGGCTGTTCTCCTTGCTGCTGTGAAAATACGCCACCGTCCTGGGAAGCAGGGGGTGTAATAGCGTTATCTAAAGCAGGGAGAGTGAAACAAAAAAGAAATTCCAGGGAGCCCCATTAGGTACTAGTCATGTGAGTTTAAAATTGTTGACATCAAGGAGGAGAATGTCTGCAACCAGAATACCATGCTTTTTCTCGAAGTGGAACGAAGGCAGGGAGTGGAAGCGAGAACCCAGAGACAAACACGGGAGTAAACGTAGCGTATGTGCACGAATATACATGCATCTGCGTGTGTAAACTGAAGACCAGGTGTTAATCCAGCGTGCTTCCGCGGGGACTGAATTCTCCCAGGAATTGCAAACTACGGAAGTGTTTTGATTTGGGGCAGTAGTACATACTGGCTCCCACTTTCTCCTTGAACTTCTGTATCTAAAGTGGGGTGAGCACCCTCAGTGGGGGGAAATGGAGGGCAGGTGCCCGGAGCTAGGCAGCTGCTGGGGTGGGAGGTGGGGGGGGGGGTACACGGGCCGTGAGCAGCCCTCACAGAGCCCCACGGGCCCCACCGCCCCGTCCCACAGGGTGTCACGAAGGAAACGCTTCCCCGCCCCGGGAAGCGGGTACGAGCAAGGTCGGTATCGAAATGTCAGTTGTTGGTGTCTGTTGCTCTAACGCATTTTTCGTAGTCTTTGCAGTTCAAGATTTCTGTTGTAAAGAACACTCAATGGTTCGCAAAATCTCTTCCTGAATTTGAATCATTTCGATACTTACCTTAGGTAACCTGCTGGCAACAAAACCTTTTCACTCACCAGTATTTCCGCGACTGTTTATATAGTTATGTATGTATTATAAATATATAAGAGTGAATAATTCATTGTGAATTTTATATGTATCGTGAAGGATATGTGTTGATCTATCTTGACACGAGATCATGTGAAAGTTATTTTGAGCATTTCTGGAACGCAGACTTTGTTTCCTTTTTAGATGTCCTTTTATTTGTGTTGCTGTTTTTCCCCCTCTTATAAAAATAGCATGACCACGCTGCTTTTAGATCAAAGAGAAGCTGTGGAGAGGGTGTCCCCTCGTATCCCAACGTAATTGTCAGGCGGTTCTAATAGATGAGACCATAAGCTCTCAGGTCCGAAAATGTACACAGCTTCCCAATGATCTCCTTTACCTATTTCATAGATCATGATGAGAATTCAATGGGATGTTGTATTTAAATGTATGTAAAGTACTTAGTTCACCACTCGGCCTCTAGTGGAATGGGGTCTATATGTAAGGAGCCCGTGGAAAAGCAGATGGTGTAATTCACTGCCTGGGATTAATGACCGCGTGGCGAAAGCAAATAGAAGACTTGAGTTCAAAGAAACCAGTGATTACCTGTGATATTGTAGACGGCACCAGGATCTTCTAATGCATGAAGCTGTGAATTGGTTTCCCTTGTTGTGGCTTGTTTTCACCTTTGCTCTATGTGTTATTAGAAAAGGAACACTATTTTTAAATGACGCTAACCTCCTCAAAGCTGCCTGTAATGTTCTTACTTTGTGATCATAATAAACATTTTGTGGGATAAAGTTTGTATTTTAGTCCTTTCAGGAGGAGACCCAGACAGAATGTTCAAGTGAGTTTTCTGGTTTTCCGTAGTTTCAATCGCTCAGAAGTGTAAACCTTAATTTTGGGGGGCTTGAGTCAAAGGCTTGGAAGAAAAAGTCTTCTTAAAATTTTACAATGCTGTCATCAGTTTAAAAGATCATTTTGAGTCTTAGCTGGAGTCTGTATTATGAGGCTTTCTGTAACGGGCTTTAGTACCAATTGGGCATTTTGGAAGGTCGTAGATATCTGTTGCATGAATGGCTAAGTGGAATTTAAACACATTTTACCTCCCGCTATGGTAGGTTTATTTTTGGGGTGGACCCTTTATATTTACCTTAAGTTTTCTGTTTTGGGGTTTTAAAAATATGCCATATTTACCACTTACATCTAACAGGATAAAAAAACAGTGTGTTTCAGTTTTTCCTGGTTAGTTCAATATGGGGTCTTTTCCAAAGAGCATTTCTGTCTTGATGTCCTATGTGATCAGATTTTAAGCTCTATAAAGGTTCAGTTTAATGTCTAAATTTATGTCTCTGAATTTGAGTTCGCTGCTTTGAATTATAAATCCCCTAATGTCCAGCTCGTCCATTGAAAGACCGATTCAAGTGGAAAAAAGAACAACTAATTGCTATGGCCATGCTTTTGCATTTCTGTATTTTAGATTTCAGATAACAGAAGTGACGGGGGAGAAAGAGAGGAAGAAAAAAAACGGGATTCGTCTCTAATTAATTTTTTATTATTCTGGAGAAAGTTTTTATGAGTTGTGGGAACTGGCTACTGTGGAGATAGATAGATGCCTGTCAACGTGTAATTACACATTAAAGTTGATTTGCTACGGTAATTTGCAAGAATATCTCCTCTAATACCCCTTCTCTGCACTAAATAAACGAAATGCAAACGTAACAAAATTGGAAGTCTCCCCGAAGCTGCCGTTCTCTTAACCTCATGCTTTGGGATGACCCTGACCGTGCAGCACAGTATCGTTTTGATTGCACGGGGCAAGGGCCGTTACGTTGAAGGTTTTAACTTCTCAGTTTGCGGTTTCCTGGGACTTGGAATCCGTGATAGCAGCATTTGAAACGAGCCACGTGCAGTTGTTATGGGGTGTAACCGAGCTGCTTTGCCTATTAGCAAATACTTCGTAGGACCAACCCTGTCTCCCCCTTTGGTTTATCTAGAAGACTTGCACTGTCTGCCAGATGCTGCTTCCTAACCAGTGCAGTTACGCATCACACCAGAGAATCCATCAGCACAAATCTCCCTACACCTGCCCCGAGTGCGGGGCCATCTGCAGGTCGGTGCACTTCCAGAGCCACGTCACCAAGAACTGTCTGCACTACACGCGGAGAGTTGGTTTTCGGTCAGTATATCGTTTGCTTCCGTGCAAGTAAAGCCTGTTCACCTGTAACCGCACAGCGTCGCGAATGGTCTGGGCGCACGGTTTTCGGGGTCACACAGTGATACCTCAATTAACAGATCCCCTGGGAGCCTAGTTTGTTGGTGGTCGAGTTGATCCTTTCGAATCCTTGCGGTACTGGCCCTCCGGTCCCCACAAAGCTGAGGGTAAACGGAGCCTGTCCTTCCAGCCCAAACCGTGCATGGGGCCAGGTTCGGCTTCGATGACCTGTTCGGGCTTTTTCTTCCTGCACCCTTTCCGGCATCCCTCTGTGGTCACGCTCTGTGCATTTTAACCCCTGTAAGGGTACCATGCACTCCTCTGCCTCTCAACACGTCTCCTCTGATCAGAACACAAAGGGTGCATGGTCCCTTGCTTGTATTTCACCATGTCCTAGGATTGGGTGTTTGTCCTTCCCTCACTTTGCTCTTTGTGGAAGAACCTTCCACCCCAGGCCCCAGACAACCTCCCTCTATCCCTTTTTCCCCATTCCCCAAGTCCGGGCCGTTTCCCTCGTCTGTGTACATCTTAGCCATGGCCCTTTTCACCGCCCCCCCGAGACTCTCAGATTCGTCTTTTACAACGTCTGGCAAATCTCATGTTCATTTAGCTGGTATTGAGTGACGATGAGCTTGAACTTTATCTTCCACTCCGTGACCTTCCGAAACACATTCCTGTGCCTTTTATATTTCGACCCAACAAAGGTCAGCCCAGAGAACAGGTTACTGATACACAGTGTCTTTGTTAATAGAGGTATTACTGTGTGTTAAGCGTTTGGTTGCCTGTCACTTTAACGTTAGACTGTTAATACACGGTGGTATCTTTTAGTTATAATGCAGTTATGATATTTTATAAAAATGAAGTCTAGTCGGTGTAATTTGATGGCTTTATTTCAGTGACACTTAGGGTACAGGGTCAGCGGTTCCTCGGTGCTCTGTGCTTTTTTCTGACGCTAACAGAGACTTTGTGCCCATTTTTACCTCCTGCCTCCAGACCTGTGAAGCACACCTGCCTGATGCATTGGGATCTACCCTAGTAGGAAGCGTTTGGTTTGGAAATTACGGAACTAGACTTTTTTGGTTTTTTGGTTTTTTTGGTGCCAGTTTCGCCACTAATTTTATGGCAATTCATGTATTCTCCCTATGCCATGGTGCCTCTGTCTATAACCTCAGTGTGCTGTCCGAGGTCCATCTCCGCTGGGGTGTGACCGAGCAGAACAGGATAATCCGAATGCGTGCTTTCGGTGCCTGGGAGGAAAGTCACACATCGCAGGTGCCCTTGATGCCACAGAACCCACACGCAGCTATGCTTTGGTTCTCACCCCGTGGTTTGAAACGATTATCGCTGGGTTCTTTGTTTAGCAACGGAAAGCAGTTCTGCCACATCGTCTCCGTGCTAGTCTCTCAAAAAGATGCCAGACTTTTCCTCAAATGTTTATTTTTCCAGTAGAACGAAAGTAAACTTGGGCTGGAATGAATAGAGGAAGTAGGACTTCTGCACTTCTCGCTATTCCTGGTGTCTTTCCTAAATTAAAACAAGCCGTGCAGTCAGGCCAAAAGTCATCAGCTCAGTTGGAAAAGCCCATCCCTTGCGTCCCCCCCCCCCCACCCCATTCACAGAGTTACTTAAATTTGGCACTTGGAATTTCTAAGACTTTTGTGTTTAAGACAGGTTTTTTTTCTTGGACATGAGGCTGTGAAGATATGAGCACGTGTGTACTCTGCTTAGTTCACGTTTACCTCTTGAGGTGGGAGAAAAAAAATTAACCTTGTTTTTTGTTTTTTGTTTTTTCCTGCTATTTCAAGTAACCGTCCAGCCTAATACTTGATAGGGACTTAGCAGCCCCTTGGCCTTGTTATGGCTCCCCCCTCCTTTTTGACTCTGCACTTCATCATTTTCCATTTGATTTTTCTTTGGCCAGAGAAGTTCAGCATGGCCCCCCGGCCTCCCTCGCCTCTGTGATTCAGTGTGCCTTGTTATTAGGTATATTGTATCTCCCAGGTACTGAGTGGGTCACTCCCAACTCCTGGTTGATTTGGTAAAAGTCCAGTGTTTCTATGAATTTTCCTACTTCTTGATCCATTGGATCAAGGGGATCTAGAAAGGGGGTTTATAGGACCGTATACTGTAAACATTAAAAAAAATTTTTTTGTGGGGGGCACCTGGGTGGCTCAGTCGGTTAAGCGTCCGACTTCAGCTCAGGTCATGATCTCACAGTTCGTGAGTTCAAGCCCCGCATGGGGCTCTGTGCTGACAGCTCAGAGCCTGGAGCTTGCTTCGGATTCTGTGTCTCCTCCTCTCTCCGCCCCTCCCCCGCTCATGCTCTGTCTGTCTGTCTGTCTCTCTCTCTCTGTCAAAAATAAATAAACATTAAAAAAGATTTTTAAAAATAAAAAAATGTATATTTTTTTTACATAAAGAGAAACTTGATTGGTACCTAGAACACAGAGGACCTCGGGTATATGAAATATTTATTTATAGGCTGGATTTTTAGTAGCATTAAGATACTGTATGAACTCTACAAATTCTGTCTTCTATTTGTTTGTCTCATTTCCATTCCCAATTGGCCTCTGTAGCCCCTGAAACTTTTCTTGCACCTGTCAGCAGGTATTCTACAACTCTTTTCTCTTCTTGCTTTGTTTTTAAATTCTCTGCTTTCTTCCCTCATGGTGATGAGGGTTTTTCCTTGGACTCCCTGATGCTTTTTGGACCATGCCTTAGCTACTTCTCCTTCAACTGTTGTCTCGATCCTTTAGCTTCCTGCTTGTTTTCTTCAAGATCAAATCTTCCGGTCCAGGAGACTTGAGAGAATGTCGAGAATTTGTTTCTTTTTCCCCTTCCTGGGTCTCGACTCTTTGAACACCACCTTCCTACCCTTGATGGGAAAGTTTTTCTGTTTATGATGCTGATGTAGAGGATCCTCCTGTTACATTGGGAACCCATTTTTGTTTTATGTGATCTTCCTCTTTCGTAGGAATCCTAGGCTTCCAGGGTCGGGAAGAACTAAAAAGTGCTTGAGTTTCAACTCTTCTCATTTTACAAATGAGACATTCGCCCAGAGATCAGTAGCCTGTTCAAGACAACACAAGTTCAGTCTAACCCAAAATAATTTCAGTGTTGTTGGGTGGCTTTATTGCTGAAAGTAGTAGTTCAAGTAGATAAGATAACGGAGCTTTCTTAATTATTCTATTATTATTTAGTATCTTTAATATATGGGTTGCCAAACATTACGCCTTAAGTCATTTAAAATGCGAATGCGTTAATTACGATTTGTATGAAATGCTTGGGAAGCTTAACATGGCACCCTTTATAGAACCCACATGCTTCAAATAAGGCCAGTCCTGTGTGACTTTGGCACCCCCATGAATTCAGGAGGGAGGTTCCAAGGATGGAAGTACCTGAGACTTACGCAGAAATGATCAAGCCCTGCCCGCTGGAAGGCAGGCCTTGTCCACAGTCCTCGTTCCTGAAGCCAGCTCCCACCTTCACTTCCAGGAGCGTGTCCACTCAGGTGCATTACAGGTTTGTCTCCACAGACCCTACCCTCAAGTAGTTTTCAGGCGTGAACAAAGGATGGTGAGGTCATCAAATGGATGTGTCCGTAAGTGTTGTTGAGAGTCCCTGCACGAGAAAGATGAGGTTGGGGGGAAACATATCTAAGTGTCCGAGCTGGTTTCTGTGGGACTAGATGTGATCAGTTCTTGAGCCAATCCAATTATTACACACTCAAGAAGTCAGGGAGTTAACTGGAGAGGAATTCATTTAGTGATGTTGACTTGTCGGAAGTTTATAATTCATGTTATTTCTTAGACACGTGTAAGTAAGTGTGCTTGAACTTATTTTCCAGGAGATAAACAACCTAGGTGGTTAACTTTCTCTGCCCCACAGGCTCCCTTAACCTCCAGACACATTGAGCACATCCCTGTGCACCAGGAGACAGTGGCCATGGCTTCGATGCCCGTACTGATTTATTCTCTCTGCCCCTCCGTTGATGGCACGTAGGTTGAGGCAGTGAAGATTTCTTCCATTGGAAATGCCATTGGTTAGGAACCTCAGGGCCTGGTGTGAGAACCTAGCACGTGGGAGTGTTCTCCAGGGTCACAGGTCGTAAGGTCTTGCCATGTCCGTTGGCCCCCATACAGCCCCCGTGATCCATCAGTCTTCCCAGTCCGGAGTTCGGGTATTTATTCCTGAAAAATTTAAAGATGCCCAAGAATCAGACCGTTTGAGTTTTATTTTTTCTTCTTCGCTATCTTCTTTCTTAAATCTATAAGTTGATCTGTTATTAATAGAAAAAAACCCCAAAGCTTACGTCCCAAAAGCCATTAGAAACCTTAAAGAGGCCATTAAACCATGCTCATTTTACCTGACTTTTACAGCGAAGGTGCACATGTGTGAGGGTCCCGTGCTGACGACCGCGTGTTTGTTTTCCTGGCAGGTGTGTCCATTGCAATGTCGTGTACTCTGACGTGGCCGCTCTGAAGTCTCACATCCAGGGCTCTCACTGTGAAGTCTTCTACAAGTGTCCTATTTGTCCCATGGCGTTTAAGTCTGCCCCAAGCACACATTCCCATGCCTACACACAGCATCCTGGCGTCAAGATAGGAGAGCCAAAGTAAGTCCTGTTGCCTTCTGACTTTTATGCCACTGCTTTACCTAGCGACTTAGAGGAAGGAGTAGTTCTGTGGAAGAAAACTCAAAGAGACGAAGACTTAGGCCACCGCGCAGATTCCGATGCTCCGCGAGGCGCCGCTCGTAGCTCATCGCTACCTAACCCGTTCAGCTCTTCCCAGGTGAAGCCTCTGTCCAGAGGAAAATGTTACCTATTATTTATGCTCTCGTCTTCAGTTTTGTTTTGTTTTGTTTTGTTTTTTTATGAAGCAGGTGACTATTTATCAATTTTTGCTCTTTGGCTTACGACGAGTTTAACAACTAACTTCTCGGGGAACTGTAAAACGCGGTCTTTCCTTTTTTACACGGTTTCTCATAGGGACACGCTTTTCATCCTAACATTCATAATACGAAGTCCGTTTAAAACACTGGTTACCGAATTTAACTTCACAGCCAGTATAAGTCCTTGATTCATAAAAATAAACTTCATTTTTGCCTTTTGATCTTGCTCCTTATTTTGTAGTTTTTGCTTGATTGAGTCTTTAAGGACGAAGCGTCTGCTTCAGCAGACGAGGGCTGCCTGCCTGCGTTAACAGGCAGCTTAACAGAGAGGAGGGAACGTGGGCATTGGACGCAGAGTCCTGCCACCCCCCCACCAGCTGTGAGATCTGGGACCATCACGGGCTCTGTTTCAACTTCCATTTTCTCCCCTGTAAAGTGAGGGTAGCGTTCCGTCCCAGAGCTTGTGTGAGGCAGAGAGGAGGTGACATTTAAGATGCGTGGCACACAGTCCCTCTGTCTGGAGCACAGAGGGGGCTCAGTAGCACTGGTCCTTTCCACATTTCCTCTTTGTCATGTACACAGCACTGGATTAGCTGCTCTTGGCCAGGCTCCTTTATTCCAGTATTATTTATGGCAGTGTGGCATCTGATCGTGACGTGAGGCTAAATTTGCTGCCCCAGGCTATCGCTGGGTTTCACCCCATCCACAGTCCAGGAAAGCTTGGAGGGAAGATGTGGATATTCCATGTCATGTACGTCTGGCTTGCATTGTAACCTTTAGTGTGGGGGAGATATTAATGACTGGACGCTACAGGAATGTGTCTGTTTGCTAAAAGAACTACGATAAAATGGGCTTCTGTTCTAGCGGGACCTTCGCTCTGATCTCTGTGGATCCTCAAACTGCAGGTTGGGTGATCCATGTAGCCCTTGGTGTCTTGACCCTGAAGACGCACTTCAGTGAGTTCTAGTAAAACAGTCTTTGGTGTTCGTGGTAGTAAGGGCTTCTGGACACTAAAGCAGTATCTTGCCCCCAGTTAATAGGTTTTTTTTAATTTGGTTCTTTCTTCCAATAAATCGAACTTCACTGAAATCGACAAAATACGACAAAATACGATATTGTTTGTGAAATACGACAAAACTGCCAAAGCAGTGAACTTTAACTTAACTTCACTGATTCAGGGTGACGATGGTGCTTGGCTGGAGCGCGTCCTTCTCCGCGGCTTGGCTGTGGTACCAGGTGCTGCTTCTCGGGCTCTTTCTATCTTTGTTTGTCACGACTGGACCACAGCGTGCCTTGAGATCCCTCTTGCCTGCTGCCTCTCCCAGTTCAGGCTCTTGGGAAACCTTCCTTCCTGTGGCCTGCTGGAATGCTGTCTGGCCTACGGTTGACTCAGAAGCTTCCTTTTGACATTAAATCCATCTCTTCCCTGCATCTCAGGGCAGCCCCCCCAAATCAGTAGCCCTGACTGCGTTGGAAACTCAGGCATCGAAGTCCCTTAGCAGTATTTGGCCCGTAACAGGCAGTTATATAAGTGACTCATCATTATGCAAGTGATGTGCATTAACTTAAAAGATCAGTATAAAAATACTCCACTCCCCCATTTCCTTTAGAGAATATGTGGAGGTCTGAAAACGCACCCATAAGGCCCTGCAGTCCCAGCACCTCAAATTGAAAAGGACAATGCGAGATTTTGTTTATTTAAAAAAATTTTTTTATGTAACGTTTATGTAGTATTTCTCATATGCCAGGTACTTGCTGTTCCCGTGTTTGTTTCTTGCTTTTCAGTGTGGGGTCACTTTAAAACCATGAGCACCCTTTAATCTTTCCTGGGTGATTCCAGATCATTCTGAACATCCGTTTCTGGATTTCATGGCGATAGAGCTGTGTGTCTATTCTCATATATTCCTTGATGAACAGCAGGTTTTTTGCTACTTTGTGCCATCCTTTCGTTTGCCACCCTAAATGTCTGTGCCAGTGGGGAAGGGAGAACTCCAAAGTCGAGAATTACATAAGAGACAGAGTTTCGGAACAGGTCCCTACGAAATAAAGCACGTGCAAAGTTGTGGTCGCCACTGGGCGGAGGGCTTTGGGGTCCGACAGAGCTGCGTTTGAACCGGGGCCCTGGGCTTTGTGCAGCATCGAGCAGATCCTCCCATCTCTCTACGCCCATCGGTGGTTCGCCTGTGGAAGGTGTGGACACTGTCAGGTGTTGCTCAGGACAGTGCTTGGCGCTTAGTCAGTGGCAGTAAAGGAGGAGGTTTGTGGTGGTGATTTCAGAGCTGGGGACGTTTCATTCCATTTGCTGTTGCATGTGTTTCAAGGGTAGCACCCGGTTTCAAGGGGAGCAGGCTGTGGGTTGGACCTGAGCGTGGGCATTTGCTTTTAGCCTTCTAGTTCTTTTTAACCCCTTCCGCTGCCCTCCCCACTTCTCTTCGGTTCCCCGCCACCCCACCCCCTGGCCTGGTTATCCTATCCGACCGTTCCCTCAGTCCTGCCACCAGGGTGGGATTCAGTCACACTTAGAAGTTTGGCTCTCAGAGCCCATTACGACCCTGTAGGACCTCCGCCGCCAGCCCCACAGCCTGGGAATCCAGCCACGCTATGATTCTGTCTGTTCCCTCACCACGCTCTACCCACACATTTTGCCCGCCTACCTTCCCTCCCCGGCCTGGCTGTCCCCTGTGGTTTTCTTCCATTGTCAGTCGGGATCGTCATGGTCTATCTAACTCTGTGTCAATGAGGCTCGTTTATTTGGGCTTTGTTTTTTTTTTTAACACGAGCACCATTTGAATATTTTTTAGTTTCTGTCCTACGGAAAAGTTGGAAGGACTCTATAGAGACTCTGACGTCCCCTCCCCCCCCCCCCCCCACATTCCCTAATTGTCAGCATTCACGACGTTTAATATTACTCCACTGTCTCGTTCTCCCCGAGTCTCTTTTTCTCGTGTTCAGGAATAACGGGCAGCATGACATAAATATCGGTGTTCTGCCTCCCCTCCCAAAAAGGACAGCCAGGGATGTCCCCACCATTTAGCCGTCCCAATCAGAAATCGGTGTTGGGCGCATTCCTGCCCAGTGCTTAGACCCCATTACAATTTCTCTAATAAATGAGAAAATAATCTTTTTTTTTTTGGTTTGGTTCAGGTTCAAAATCCTATCCAGAAGCTTGTTCTGCATTTAACGGTCCTGTCTCGTTCTTCCCTCTGGAACAGTTGCTTGCTCTTTCCCTGCCTCTCCTGTCTTTGGTCATCCAAAAGAGGACACTGGCCTTTCGTTCTTGGGATGACCCCCATCCGTCACGGCCTTCTTGTAGTTGGACTCAGGACACGTCCTCCTGGCAGGAAGCTCCTCATTGTGTTATATCAGAGACACATGCTGCCTGTCTGTGCTTCCCGTGGAAGTTCTGACTTCATCATCTGGCCAAGTGGGTGTCCGCCAGATCTCTCCTCTAGAAAGCCATCACCTCCCCCTTCATATGAGTTAGCAGTTTGTGGGGCGGTGTCCCGGTATTCTATCGGCAAGCTGTTCCCCAGAAAAATGCCTAGGTAAATAGTTGATCTCCTCTCTTATACTTTCCTTTGCTATGCGGTAGGAAGCATAAAAATCAAAGCAAACAAAAACCCCTCCCCAAAGGAATGTGGCATGAATAGAAGGAACCATGCCGTTTTTCATGAAATAGTTATTTCTGAAAATGTAAGAATAGAATCCTGAGGAAACCTCTCTTAGCCTAGCTAGTAAGTTTTCATTCTCTTCCTGAGGCTATTCTTTTCTTCTTACTGCTCTATGCTAATAACAGAAAAACCGAGAAGTATAGACCAGGAAAACAGTAAGAAAACCTGTAATACCATCCCGCAGAGATGACAGTTCTATAACCTTCTGCTTCTTTTCTATGCCCTTAGAAGGATGTGGTCATATCGTACATATTGCCTTGTTACGTATTGTGTTCGTTTTCACGAAAGTCTTTCCAGTCATTGGTATACGTCCATAGCATACTTCTTAAAAAATCACATAGTTGCTCTGACTTTAGTACTTAATATTACCGGATGTTGGGGCTACTTTCAATTCTAAGCGATTTTAAATAGTGAGGAAATGAACATCCTTGTCACACTTGGTCAAGTTAATGATGACAACATCACTTGTGTGCCTCCTTCGAGTGCGTGGCGAGGTCACGAAGTCCTAAAAACAAACAGACAAACAAGAACATCCCTCCCCTCCCCAGTCACATGTGCTCGTGATCTGCGCTAAATTACTAATATGTCGAGACCTTGGAAAACCCGTGCCGCTCAATCCAATTAAACTTACAAATTTTATGTGGAAAAAGGGGGGAAAAAGTTAAATCTGTAATGTTTTGATAGAACCACGAAGCGAGAAGTGCTTTCTTGAGAAGACCCTGAGAGGAAAGACATGGGGTTTCCAGAGGCATGCCTTTCTTTGCTTTGCTGTAGAAATAGCAAACAGAAGCACAATGTAGGTTTTTTCCTCTCTGACTTGTCCCTTCCGTCAGTGTTTCTCTGCCATTTTCCTAAGCTCCGAGGATTCTTTGTTCTTCTCGCCATTCTCCTTCCAAGGCAGTACAGGGGTCCCTGGGGCCTCCCCTGAGGACCAGGGAGACCTGGAACAGTCACTGAAGAAAGGTGACCCATCCTGGACATATAGGTTCATGAACCACCAGAAGAGCCCCTGGAGGCAGAGGTTTGGTAGCGGGGGAGTCTAGTACTTTCCCTCCTGCCTGAGCTTCAGTGGAAGGTGTTGATGGATAGAGGGGATTATGTTCAGAAGGTTCGGGTATAACGAATTAGTTTTTAAGGAGGTTGCTTGGCAGTAAGGTACAGAAATGGTTCGTAGTAGACCGTGTTCTAAACCATTTTAAACACAGCAGACATTCAAGTGTTGAAGCAACTGTGGTATGGATTTTCTTTTCTGTTTCTTTCTTTCCTTTCTTTCTTTTTTTTTTTTTTGGGTGTATAATTGTTTACTGTCATAGGGCTTTCCTTATGAAGAACACGTAGAGAAATACTGCGATTTCAGTGTAAAATTGTTACGAACTCGAAAAGAAAACTTGGGGCAAGTAACAGCTTATGCAAGCATCAGAGCTGAACAGCCTGACTTAAGTTCATTAACAAAATTCTTTATCAAGTTAGGGGACCACCATCCAGCTGTGTTCCTGGTCCTATCTTAAAGAATACTTGAAAAAAAAAATCAAGGGTTCTTTTGCTCTGTGTTAAAATAACGAACAAGCGAAGATCTTGTAAAAAACAAAACAAAACAAGTGTCAGATGTAGATGTGTAAGTAACAAAATGGTCATTAATTTAGACTTCACTGCAAAGGCGGTTGAATGCACCTTTACTCAAGCTGTGAAGATTGGTCTGCGCTTGAGTGATGCCAGTTGCCTTCAGAAGTTTGTTTCAAAGCTAAACTGTTTTTGTTCTTTTTACCGTGTTTACGTGTTCTCACTGCCTCTGCCCCCTTGAGATATAAAGTAACAGTTCCCTCGGCTTCGGAGTTGAGGGCTGACTGACCTGTCCACACACTTCTTCTGTTTTAGAATAATTTATAAGTGTTCCATGTGCGACACTGTGTTTACCCTGCAAACCCTGCTGTATCGCCACTTTGACCAACACATCGAAAACCAGAAGGTGTCTGTTTTCAAGTGTCCCGACTGTTCCCTTTTATATGCACAGAAGCAACTCATGATGGACCATATCAAGGTGTGTGCGCATCTCTCGTGTCCGTTAAGTGAATCGCAGACCCACATTCATTGATCACGAGTCAAGGCTGAGCTGTAGATGCCGAGGAAGCTGCATGCTGTTGAGGGAAGGGAAGGGTACTGATGTTGGTAACTGAGCAGTTTACAGAATGCGGCCGCCAGACGTTCGCTTGACTGACGCCGCTTACTCCTGAGTCCTGATCTGGGTCACCATGAAAGATCAACGCAGAGTAACAGATGAATGCCCTGGGATTCTAAAAGAAAAATAAAGTATTAGGGTTCTTTTTTTTTTGTCCTACATGTGAAAACGATGACGATGCAGTTTACTTTTCTTTGAGAAGTCCATCTTGTACAGGCTTTAGAAATAGACAAGGACTCTGGCGAATTGTGTTAATTCGTTACAGATACCGGTGTATTTAGGAAAACGAGGGTCTTCCCTTGAGATTATTTAAGCAGTTAAATTTGCATTATAATGGATGCCCCTGGCCCTTTTAGTCTTTTTTTTTTTTTCTTTCTATCAAGGTTGCATGTAAATTGATAGTGAAATGTGCTGGGTACAGCCCAGTGTCTGGTACCTGGTGAGTGTTCAGTTAATGAAATAAATGTCCAGTTTGGATAACCCACCCCCAACACCCAAAAGGGGCGCCTAAATCTCTTCACAGCCTTTTAAGCTCATGACGGACAGAGCTTGAGTCCTAGTCTCTTAACTGCCCACTGTGATGGGGTAAGCAGTTTTATTCCCATGTGATTAGGAGATAATATCCAGCAGCCCTCAGAGCTTAAAGGGACTTGACTCTTTAAAGAGAGAAAATAACAGGCCCAGCATCATTAACTCCATCTCTCTTTCTCTTAGTTCTTCTCTTTTTTAATACATTATATGAGAAAAGTCAGCTTCAAGAGCAGATGAGGGTCTCTGAATTAGTCTAGTCTCATCGTAGTTAAATGAATGGACCGTTAATCCTTGAAATTTCCCGTGTTGAGCCTATGTGCACTCACATAGTGTAACTGCCTACTGCAACGAACCTAACGTCTCAGAGGGTCTGCTGGTTGGCAGCCGGGAGAAGGGGGTGGCACTGGGGCATTACTAGGGTGAATCAATGCATGGGAGATAGGTTTCCTGATCATCACTTGAAGTGCAGTAAAATCCTCTTCAGTTACTTCAAAGGTTTTCACTAAAATTACAAAACCGTCTTGACAACAAATATTTATTTAGTGAATGACCAGGAAAAAAAACCCCACAACATCTGGAAAGTGGGGTCATCGACTTTGCGGTTAGGGTCTTCCTTGTGTTAATAGTGAATTTGGAGGAATACAAGGTTCCAAGAAATAGAGACTGAAGAGGAGTGGCAAATCCCATGGCCACAAGGACGAAAGAATTGTTTTTATTCACCTGAACCTTTATAAGACTACATGATACGAAAACATTGGGAATACTCACTTATGTTCTCATTTCAAGTATGTTCCATACATTTAAAATACCCTGCCTTTCTTTATGTGTTTGGGGATGGGTGAGAATAAAGGTAAAGTTTTAGGGGCCCCCTATTTTTGTGTTTTATTTTTAAGATCTACACCAGTTTGTGTGACTTTATTTATATCACTAGCTGTGCTGTTCAGTTTTTCACAAGGAAAGAATTAAGAGAAAGGAGAGGAACAGTGTTTCCCTACATACATGTTCATGTAAAGGTAGCTCTTTATTTGCCTAATTTAATCCAACTCGTATCATTTCTTTTTTTTTTTTTAATTTTTTTTTTAATTTTTATTTTTGAGAGAGAGAGAGACAGAGAGACAGAGTGCCAGCAAGGGAGAAACAGAGGTGGCGGGGAAGGGAAGGCGACACAGAACTTGAAGCAGGCTCCAGGCTCCTAGCTGTCAGCACAGAGCCCGATGTGGGGCTTGAACTCATGAACCGCAAGATCATGACCTGAGCCAGAGTTGGACGCCCAATCGACTGAGCCACCCAGGCACCCCCAATTCGTATCATTTCTTCTGCCAAAGCATAGATTTATTCACTGCATAGGATCCCATGCGTAGACATGTTGGCATTTACATTTAAAGCAAATTCTAAGTTACAATCATTCAAGGTATTTGTGGTTACAGGACCTAAGGAAAGGTCAGTTCTAAGAATTAAGTTGTATTTCTTTATTAAAAAAAGATACTTGTTTTTACCAATGTTATTTTTACTTGTGACGTGAAAATGAAATGAGCGAATTAGAAATTTCCATTTTAGCACACATTTCATTGCACAGCCGAATTTTTGGCTGCTTTTCTGTAATTTCTGTAGCCCTGCAAGGTCAGCTTACAGAAGAATGTTTTGTTTTATTTTATTTTATTTTATTTTATTTTATTTTATTTTTTGTTTATTTTTTTTCAGAAGAATATTTTAATACATCACCCTCTCCTCTACTTTCATTTGTCAAAAATGTATTTGCCTAGAAATGTATGAAAAATTTGCTAGAAAATTTTGAGGTTTGATTTCTTTGGGGTTTAAATGGTTAAAAATGAAAAACCTGGCTTCTGTTTTGAAAAAGGCCAATGCACAGCCTTTTGGCCACCAAGAGATCACGTCTCGCCCCAGATTTTCTCTTGCCAAAGGACATCAGATATTCCTCCCAGGCCCTTTTGAGAGACCAGTTTAAGTGACCTCTGGGTGGACCGGTGTGGCCCCTGCTCATGACATGATGACAGACCCTCTTTTTCCTTCTGGGGTAAGACAGTACTGACGAAGGTTGGTGAATTCTTGGCACTGCTTAGAGGCAGGCTTTCCTGAGAAACTCTGATGGAAAGCATGCTGAGGCAACACCTTCTTACTTGAACACTCAAGAAAGACTGTGGAGCCGAGATCTATTCAGTGTGAGTCTGTGGGACGTAGGAGACCCCGGGCTCATTCGGAAACGTGTGTCGCGTTGTGTCCCTCTGTAGGTTCTACAGGTTCAGGACTCTGAGGCTAGTAGCTACAAGCCTGAATGCTGGCTACGTGAGAAGGCCCTGTTCAAAAGATAAATCCTACCTACATCATTGAGGCACGGACTGATTTCCCTCCCTTTTTGGGGGGGGGGGCAGGGAGGGTTTGGTGAGGGGGAACTCTGCTTCTAGAACACAAAACAAAAACCAAAGCAAGCTGATCTTTAGACCCAGATGGCACTAATTTTACCCCATTAGAAATTGGAATCCTGTGAGTGTAAGTTCAGATAGCTGTCGTGGCTGTTACGTGAATGATCATAAACACTCTAAGCAATTGTAAGAGGCTTTTTGAGTATCTGCATCTGCTGTAGACAGTCCACAAGCCTGGGTGGTATCGGTGAGAAGAGAGAGACCGGAGTAGGCTGTAGGGAGATTGAAATGACCCCCGAAACTCCCCAGCAAAAACCCAGACTCTTCCAAGTGTTCCAAGAATGCAGAAGGTACGAAAGGGAGGGAGAAGGCTTTGTTCTTGTCGCAGGGTCTTGTTAAAGGTGATTGGCTGGGGGTCTTGAATACCTGCCCTGGTGTCAGCCTTTTCACGCGTTTCTGGATAGACGTGAAAGTAAAATGTTCTTCCCCAGAAAGAGTGTGTTGCAGAGGACTCACGGGTTCCCTGGGGGAGGATAGGCAGCCAGGAATAATTTGGACTCAATACAGAAGGCTTTTTTTTTTTTTTTTTTTTTTTAAGAATTTAAAAATGGCACAGGCTTTCAGAAGTTATTTGAAACTAAAAATGCATCGCTTAGAGCAGCCATAAAAGTTAATTCCCCTTTGTCTCTTTTCAAGTGTGTATTTCACTTCGGTTTTCTTCTTCCTGTATTAAGAAATGTTTCTGAATGAATATAACATCATATTGGAATATCTATAATGTGTTAAGATAGTCCACACGTGCTTTCTCTCAGTGGTAACGATTTGTGATAGATATTTCTTTTCTTTTTGTAACATAGTCTATGCATGGAACATTGAAAAGTATTGAAGGGCCTCCAAACTTGGGTATAAACTTGCCTTTGAGCATTAAGCCTGCAACTCAAAATTCAGCAAATCAAAACAAAGAGGATACCAGAGCCACGAACGGGAAAGAGAAATTGGAAAAGAAGTCTCCATCACCTGTGAAAAAATCCATGGAACCCAAGAAGGTGGCCAGTCCCGGGTGGACGTGTTGGGAGTGTGGCCGCTTGTTCACGCAGAGAGATGTTTACATTTCCCACGTGAGAAAGGAGCACGGGAAGGTAAGAGCGGAGGTCACCCCGTTAGTGTGAGGAAGGGCACGGGCCTGGCAGACCCCCATCACCTGGGAGCTCAGCTCTACCAGGAATTAACGAACCAGGAAGAAAGGAGGAGAGAAAGAAAGCGATGTTTTGAAAACGGTTAGGAGATCTTTGTTTTGTTTTGTTTTTTAATATTTATTTTTTGAGAGAGAGAGAGCAAGCCAAGGAGGGGCGGGGGGGCGGGGTGGGGAGAGAAATCCCAAGCACGTTCTGTGCTTTAAACGCAGAGCCCGATGTGGGGCTGGAACTCACGAACCATGAGATCATGAACGGGAGCCGAAACCAAATGTCGGTTAATCAACGGGAGTGACCCACTCCCGTTAGGAGTGTTTGTATGACGTAATGTGATTCTTTGCAGAGTTTGGTAGTTAGAAAGAGGTACCTCATCCTTCCTTAAATTCTACAGGAGAGGCTTTATACCTCAAAATCAATGAAAAATCTGAGTTGCAATATTTATTTATTTTTTTAAACGTTTATTTATTTTTGAGACAGAGAGAGACAGAGCATGAACGGGGGAGGGTCAGAGAGAGGGAGACACA
Organism: Panthera tigris; assembly: GCF_018350195.1. Classification (NCBI taxonomy): domain Eukaryota; kingdom Metazoa; phylum Chordata; class Mammalia; order Carnivora; family Felidae; genus Panthera; species Panthera tigris. The sequence continues at coordinate 77,012,593 of NC_056671.1, forward strand.
GGGTCTGAAGCAGGCTCCAGACTCTGAGCTGTCAGCACAGAGCCCGACGCAGGGCTCGAACTCACGGACCGCGAGATCATGACCTGAGCCGAAGTCGGTCGCTTAACCGGCTGAGCCACCCAGGCGCCCCTGAGTTGCAATATTTATATTCTGTTTAAAATAGTAAGTACATGTCTCCAACTACTAAGCATTTTTTAAATGCCCGTTGTTAGACCTAATAAATCTAGCAAGATTATTTTGTAATGTTTTTCTGGTGGTTTCTAAGTTGGATTGTTCTAGAAAGAGTGTGCATTGCACTTGGTTTTTGTGTAACTTAAATCTCTTACTCTGTAGTAGTTCTCCCTCAATTTTATTTTTTTAATGTGCTATTGATTTGTTTAAAAAATTGGACTATACATCCTTTATATGTCACCCCCGTTTCTGGATTTGGGTAATTGTTTCCTTTTGACGTTGCTTAATTTGCTTCTCTTTATCCCATAATTCTTAGAAATTTGATTAGACCCCGGTTGAATTTTTAGATAAGAATAGGTGCTGTATTCTTTTTGTATCAAATCCCAAGGCACCTAATGGGGGCTGGTTTCTCTTCATGACACTGTGATCCACCATTGGGTTCAGATACAGTATACTTTTAAAAAAACCATCTCCATTGCTTTAACTTAAGGCAATAAAACCAAATAGTTCTCCTTGGGGAGCCTGTGTAAAAAGTACATAGGAGTTGGTTGGTAATTAGTATATACTAGATCCTTGAAAAGTTTGTTAAATTAAGTGTTTTGACAATGACTTTGTCGTCTCATTTATACTGTTTTATTTGAGCAGCGCATGTGGTTGACGTGTTTTACCTCACTGCCGTCTCCAAATGGTACGAACTTGTCTCTGAGCATTGATCACACTGCAAAAAGATGTTATTTGGTCTGACTACACTTAATTCGGCGTCTCTTCATGGAAAAACTACTTACAGAATATATATGGCTTTAGTAACACGTTGCTTATATAATCATCTCAACTTGAGGGTCATAACAATATTCACTGCAAATACTGAGTAGTTCTTAAGGGGCAGTACTTGGTTAATCTACTGTATAAATACACTACCTGTAGTTACCTTTCCATGCCCATTGTGGTGATTCTAGGAAACGTCTTTTTTTCTTGGCATCCAAACCGGACTTTACAAATACCAAAACAGGAGCAGACCTCGATCTAAGGAGCCCAGAGCTTTCATTTCTTACACATCCGAGATTTTTGTAACCAACTTGGAACATTTCCAAATTCCTTCTTCTTTTTTCTGTTCTTTTTTTTTTTAACTACCTTTATTTTGCACATCCGACAGTCACTGGGTCTAGAATAAAAGATGAGGAGACAGCTCCGAGAAAGATGTGGTGGGATGATGAAATTTAACACTAACTCGAACTGTTTGCCCTAGGACAGGAGCATAAGACACCGCCCTGAGCTGGCTGTGCGTGCCGATGTGCCGGGCACGGCGTGGGTACCTTCCGTTAGAGGCAGCCGTTCGTCCCGAGGAAGCGTTGGGCTTAGTAGGTTTTAGGATTAGCTTTGAGGAAGTTGAGAGCCTGCCTCTGGGAATGCGGCACTTGAGATCAGATCCCATTTTCAGTGCCGCTCACACGCCTGGAGAGACCTGCGAGGAGGTGGGGAAGGGAAAGGAACGACATGTCTTCACAAAGCGGTGAAATGTACAGAGTGCGGACCGTGTGTCAGCAGTCTGTACCCGACTTCTGCCATTCTGAACCAGACCAGATCCCTGCACCTCCCGACAGCCCGCCTACAGGCTTCTCGTCTCTGTTCCCGTTCTTCTTGCCTCCTGTCCGAACCCTTGCGTCACCTCTCCCCATTTAAACTGCAAGCCTCCGATCCCCTGCCCTCTGTCTTTTCTGTCTCTTCCCTTCTGATGGTCAAGCAGGCTCCTTTCTGGCTGCCCTTTTCCACTCCTGGTTCCTCCTCCTCGGCCACCTTTGGGGTTCAGCTCCACCTTGTCACAAAACCCACCTCCTTAACTGTCGAGGCAGTTCGACATTTGTCAGTGTTTTCCTCATTTGGCAGCGCCCCCCCCCCCCCCCCCCCCCGTAATTCACACAATTGGCAGGGCTTTTTAAAAGCATTTTCTACCCTAAGTGTTGAACACTGCTCTCCCTCCTGGGTTTTCTCCCGGTTGCTAGAACACCCATCGGGTTTCTGTCCTGGAAACATTCCACTGTCTCTGGGAGATTTCAGTTAGTCTCGTGGCTTCACTTCTCATATATGTGTACATAGCTTCCAAATCTCCATCTCCAGCCGTGGTTCCTTGCTGCATTCCAGTCCCCAAATCCAGCCGCTTATCGAATGTTTCAGCCTCTTGGATAATTCCCAGCAACTCTTAGCCTGTCCAGCTTGGAACCCAAGCTGCTTCCAGCACCGCCCCCCCTGCCCCCCAACCTTTGCCACCAGAAGCTTGGTGTCTGACCTGACTTGGTGGTTCCTTCCTTCTCCCCGGCCGCCTCCCTCATCCATCCATGCGTTTCATCCCTTCCGGTCCACCCGTTTATCTTTGTTCAGGCCACCCTCATTGTTGCCTGATGATTATTCTCACTGTGGCCAGAGAGGGCTTTCCGATCGTGCAGTGTCGCGTCCCCACTGCCCTCAGTCGTCCGGCGGCTCCCTCGTGTCCTCTGATGCGCCTTCCTCCGGCCGCGTCTCACATGGGGCACGTTAGACAAGCGTGGCTGCCCCCCTGGCTTTAAACACTGTTTGCCCATTCGTCTCTGGGGCTTTTTGGTGGTGGTCTTAACTTGAAGGAGTGCACCCTTCTGGTGGCAAACTTCTCTTAGTCCTTTGGGTCTCAGCTTCAGACCTCACCCCGTCTGGAAAGCCTTCCTTGCTCCCTTCTTCCTGCAGGTTTCTGTGGCAGCCTGAGCTTCCCTTACCGTATCTCTTACCACTCTGCGAAGGCTGCCTCTTACGTCTGCTCACAGTAGATGCTTTATGCTTCTTCCTCTCTTCAGTTCCCGTCCGAAAAGTCTTTGGGGGCTTCTGTTCCTAGCTCATAGGCAGCCAATAAATATTTCTCGAATAAATGGATCAAGGACGAGTAACTGACTTGAAGGACACCTAACCTCTTAAGACTTAACTTCCTCTTCTTTAGAATGGGAGTATTGCATACTTTAGTGACCTCAGAGGGTCCTGTCTTACAGATATCTAGTGAGAACTGCACGTGAGGCGAAAAGCAGCCTCCAATCCTTCTGGACTTAAGGTGAGATATAAACATGGAGGTATAAGGGATTTGACAATTGTGTCTGGCCAACTGTCCCAGGAGAGCATACTATTTTACTTCAATCAGGCGAGAAGTTATTGGAAAGACCTGATTTTACTGGATCCCCCAGTGAAATATCACGTTATGACACCAGGTACATGTTCTGAACCAGTGAACCGTGAAGGAATACTTGACGTTAATACTGTAATCATGCCTTTAAAAATAAATATATGCGTGGATAGAGTCCTTTTGAGAATAACATAAACACATTCTGCCAACCACAATACAGCAATTTGCTGGAATTTTATTGCTATTAGTACGATGAGTATTTTGGAGAGAAGATTTTGAGTTAGGAGTAAGCCCGTGTGGCAGAGATTAAAAATTTATGCCAAGATAATTCACTGCTTCCTCTTTTAAGATGGCCTTTTTTGGTTTCAATAATTGTTTCCTTTTTTTTTTCTCCTCTTCTCAATTCCCATCCAAAAAATTTTTACTAAAAAATATTTTGTACGGAGTTCCATGCCAAAACAAAGAAATTCAGTAGCTTTGTCTTCAAGATTCAAAAACATGTTTCCAGCTGTACTGGTTAGTTAGTAGGTAGTTTATTTCTTTAATGCATATACATATATATATATATATATATATATATATATATATATATTTTACTAATATTAACCCAGTATCCACTTTTTGTGCCTTTTTTAATGTATTTTTTAGTAAGTTGTTATAATCTGATATGAAGTCAAATAATTAAAAAAAGAAAACTTGGGGCAGAGAGTCCATTAAAAACTTAGATGTAAGAATTTAAAAACAATTTGCCAGATCTTTATTTTAGTTATTTAAAAACGAATAGTTAAAGCAGCCACATTTAGAAATGACTGTTAACAGAAATTCCATACAGAGGAACTGGTATAAAATTAATCACTTTCTAAAGTTGATGTTAGTGTCTTGCTATGGGCAGGTTTTAGCTGTCCTTTTAAATCATAAGCTCTTTGAGGACAAGTTCTAAATCGGTTTATTATTGTAGATTCTGTGGTTTGTGATGCTGTGCCTTGCGTGTTGTCTTTGGAGTTACCCGATTAGAGAAGTTCTCAGATCATCGCCTGCCCATTTGGAAAGGGCTTTTGTGTTAGTCAAGTCTAGGCTTGAGCTTTAAATAGTTTTTGACCACAGAAAGCCCTTCATCTTTCCTATGTCCGTACTCTCAAATACAAAAACAGGAAAATGAGACGTATTATTAACCTGATGATCTCATCTCAGCGTTGAGCCCTTTCCCAGATAAATGTACAAATACACAGAATTTTATGTACAACTTTAGAGGCTCAGCTACTTACATTCATTCTTGGTCACTTTTAGGGGGCTTCTAGGAACCTCAAATTAGGATCCCCTCAATGAGGTAACAGCCAGCAACATTCTCACAGACCATGCATTCTGCACTCATGTAACCTGACAGTAAATAAAAAAGTAAAAGGTGTCTGTACGTGTTCAAATCTTGAAAACTACAAAGTGATCTGTGATAATCGTAGCCATTTTCTCATTTGCTGCCAGGTACCCCTGTATGTTGAGGAATCATTATGGAACTTTTTAAATAGAGCATAAACAGAGGAGCATTTACTGAATGATGGAACTCGGATGCCATTGAAATTTACCTTCCAAGACTCTTTGAGATTCTTTGAAGGTGTAGATGTGGTCCAGTTTCAGTTCTGTGTCTAGAATTGGGAGGAGGAGCTAAGTTACTGTCATTCTTTAATTTTTGTTCAAATTATTTTAGATTTGGCCATTGGGAGCTCCCATAAGTTGGCTCCTGTGGCGTTTCTACACACCCCCCATTTTTGAGGCTTCCTTACTTTCTTCCGTCCACGTATTTGTGAACCATCTTGTGATTTCCCCACTCCAGCCCTGCAGCCAACCATTTATTTCTCCAAGGAGACTGGTTTCTTTTATTGAGAATGAGAAGCATAGATTTTCAAGAGACTGCCTATATGTATTTGATCACTTAGCATGGGAAACTATAATTGGGAAAACGGTATAGGTGGAAAAAAGCAGGAACCTTCAGAGTGACTTCTCACTTACTGAGTGTGAGCTAATAATGTATTTGGCAGTTCATGGATTCTTATCAGATGCTCTTGGAATTACAGCAAGCCACAGCTTGTAAAATATATCCAGTTGTTGGAGGGAATATTGAAGACATTTTCTAGAATATGAAGGAAAAGGGCAGTACAGACCAGCCCATTGTTTTCTGGAAGATTCTGTTTACAGTTGACCAAGAGAAGGCAAAAATACTTTGTTCCTATTTTGCTTCTTTAGGGAAAATGGAACTAGTGTCATTGAGGGAGAAGTGGATGCCCAGGAGAGAGAGCAAGGCCCTCGCTAGTGTAAATAAATGCACTTTTCCCCCTTTACGTGGAGCTGAAGGAACTTGCAGGCGGTAATATAGATATATACATTTTAATCATGGAAAATGGGGTGTGCTTGTGTAAAAGGAGAAAGTTGGGCTGATTCTGAAAAATTGCAGGCAGATAAGTTCATCCTGCCTTACCGAACCCAAGCATTTCAGAGACCACATTGTCGAGTAGCTGGGTTCTGAGCACCAGGAAAAAGAATTTGACAAAGACTAAGGACAGGTGATTCCAGGTAAATCTTATTTCCTTTTGTTCCCAGGGTACTTGGTGGTAGGTAAACTAATGCCAGAGAGAGGCTAACTGGGTTTCAGTGCAGCTTTTGAGAGTCTCTCGCTTACTACTGTTTTGTGTAAAATAGCACAAAAGGGCCAGGATGAACTATTGAATTTATAGCTGACTCTAGGCTCACTGCTGTGTTGGGAGAAAGCTCCATTTTTGGATCAGATTTTACCCGGCATTCCGATCAGTGACTTTGACTGTAGGGCAAGAATCTGGGAGGGATTTTGCCAGGTAAATCTTTTTTTTTTTTTTTGAAGTTTTATTTATTTATAGATAAGTAAAAAGAGAGGCAACGCACGTGGGGGAAGGGCAGAGAGACAGAGACTCCCAAGCAGGCTCTGCACAGCTAGCACAGAGCCCGACGTGGGGCTTGAACCCACGAAGCCACAGGAATATGACCTGAGCTGAAGAGGTCAGACCAAGAGTCAGACGCTTAACCGACTGAGTCACCCAGGAGCCCCACAAGGTGCATCTTAATAAGTAAATGTTTATTTAGGTTTAAACAATCCAAATACTATGTGGCACAAGAGGGAGGGTTTAACTGCCATAGATGAGCAGTCATTCTTTGACTATCTTAGTACAGTCCACCCCTCTTTGCAGCTGCAGAGATAAAGCATTCATCTCAAGGCAGCGAATGCCCTTTGATTTGGCACCAGATTCTAGTTAGTCGTTCTCAACACTTGAGTGTGCCTCACAATCACCTGGAGGGCTTGGTCAAAGGCTGATTGCTGGGCTGCACCCCCAGCAAGTTTCTGACTCAGTAGGTTTGGGATGGAACCCGATAATTTGTATTTCTTACAAGTCTGCCCTTTGAGAACCCCTGGTTTACCCTGTGTGGCAGTAAAATCCCGTAAAGCCCATTGATTTATACAATAGAAATGTATTTTTTGCACACGCAGAGCTTGCTGTGGGTTCAGGCACTTCCGTGGGGCAGCTGTCCTTCCACCGATGACTCCGTGATCGAGGGAGTTTCTTTCAGCATAGGTGTCACTGCAAGGGGTTGAGGGGGAAGGCTGGAGTATCTCATCTGGTCTTTACACACCCTTGTTCTGGGTGTGACGCACATCACATCATTGGCCACGATGAGTCGCGTGACCAGACCCACTTGTAGCAGACTGAGGAGTGTGTTCTCCTGTGTGCCCTGGAGGAGAGGGAATGACCCAGTAATGTTCATCACACCTGTACAGTGTCTGATGAACGAGGTGGTGTCCTGGGGTGTGTTTATCGCACCCACTTAACGTGGGTATTGACCTTGGTTCACAGAATGGAAGTCAAATCAAAAATGCAGAGAAGGAACTAGGAGATTGGGCACTCTGATTTTGAAGATGAATGACAAGTGGGCAACTAATTTCGACGTGGGAAACTTACTATCTGTTCCATAAGGGACAGGAAATGAAGAAAAATAAAACGTGTTTAAGAAAGATTAATGTTATTTGCAAAACGTGACTCAAATAAAAATATATTATTCCAAATTTTGTTTTTGGCCAGAAGAGATTTTTATTTTTATTTTTTTTTCAGATTCTTGGGAAGATTTGCTTTTAGGTGTGAAATGTTTCTATCTGGTCGATGTCTGTTGCAGCCATTTTGGAAGGCATTTTCTGTAAACTCACTGGAGGTGTTTCTTCAGACAGGGTTGAAGGCTGCAAATACTTTATTGGTATATGCCTAGTTATATAGTCTAAAGAAAAATCTGGCCTTCTCTATTAACTTCTTTTTTCTATTTTTTATTTTTATTTATTTTGAGAGCGAGCGAGCGCGCGCAAGTGGATGACGGGCAGAGAGAGAGGGCGACAGAATCCCAAGCAGGCTCTGCACCGTGAGCACAGAGCCGATGTGAGGCTTGAACTCACGAACCTGTGAGATCCTGACCTGAGCCAAAATCAAGAGCCCGAGGCTTAACCGACTGAGCCCCCCAGGCGCCCCTGTGTTAATTTCTTGTATTGTCACGGTGTGCGTGTTTTCTGATTACACTGTGTGACCGGGCATGTTGTTATACATTCCGTTGGATGTTAAGTGTAAAACCCCAAATCGAGGGTTGTACAATAAAATTAGTAGCACACAGTAGGAGGCAGATGTGTAAATGTCTTAAGTCCCAGTAACTAGACCACTGGGCTTGCCTCTGAAAGTCTGTTAGGATTTAGAGCTCCCCCAGAGCCGGAGCTGCTGGGGGTCCTGGCGGGGCGTCCCTGACAGGACCAGTTGCCCTGTGATCCGAGCCCAGGAGACGAGACCCACCAGCAGATGACGGAGCTTTAGGGCAGATGCCCACGCAGCCGCCGCGGTGATCTCGGGGGAGTACGAGTCTGTCTGTCCGTCCTGGGTGGGCCTCCCTGTGTGTGGAAGGCGGAGTCCGCGAAGCCCTTGGCCACCTCGCCTCGGCCTGCCCCATACCCACCCCCTCGTGTGGTTCCGGCCACACACCGTTTCCTTCCTCGAGTCTGCCTCCTGGTTCTCGCTGCCGGGAAACCTCTCCTTGCCTCATTGCCTGGTTAGCTCCTGTTCGGAGGCGGCAGAAGTGGCCTGCGCCCGCCGTCCCTCCTTCCCCTGTGTTCCAGGCACCTGGGACCGCCGCGGGCATAATACCTTCGGGGGATTCCTCTGTTTTTTCCGCCTTCAACACACGGCAGTGTCCTCAAGGGCGGGGAAAATCCTGGCGAGTGAAAGTAGGAGCCCGGTCGGTATCGTGGACAGACTGAAAGTGCGCCGCAGCCTCCCGTGGCCGGTCGTTTCGGCCTTCGGCGTGGCCGGTTACCCTCACTCCCTTTGACGACCAGAGATTGCACCTTTCGTTTTGCGGTGCCGCCTGGCGGATGGAAGCCTCTGGCCGGAGTGACCGGCCCAAAGGGAATGGGTGGGTGTGGGCTCACTAAATAGGTGTTGGAAAATCAGTTAAAGCACGGGCGCCGCAGGTACCAAACTGCGTCTTTGCACCTCAAGTGCGGCCCATGCGGTGCTCTTCTAAGAGTCCCGGCAAGGCGTGCGAACGGCGACCGGTCAAAGCTGGGTGCTGGCCGGCACCACGGTGACTCAGATGTTTACGGACACTCAGGCGTTTGTGGTGCATTGCCCACCAGGGCTGCTGTTATTTTGGAGTCTGAACAAGACACTTCCTCCTCGGGCTTTTCCTGTTTATCTCTCGAGGCGCGGGAGGTACAGGCTCCCTTGGTGTTGGGCTGGTGCTGTTACCAGACGGGAGACGTAATGGTGCTTGGGCCCGTCTTCCCTGGGTGAATGTTACCAGGCCTTGCTGGCTCAAGAACGTTTCTTCTGAGGAACATCGCCTGCAGCCAGGGACTTAACTTCCCTTGTCTGCCACAGAGGAGCAGTTTTCATTCTGTCTGCTTCTACTGCCCCAAACTGATGTGCCCCCCCAAACCCCTCTTCCTGTTATCTGTCAAAGCTCAGTCCCTTCTTGGGGAAGGAGAGTCGCTTCTTTCGTGACTTGAGGTGCCCAGATCTGCCCTGGGGTCAGGTCTCTTTATCGGATCAGTGCTGACCATGGCCGTTAGGCTCTAGAATATTGGTACAGTGTTGTGGTTCCGCTAAATTATGTGGGGAGACTTTTATGTACCTGTCCAGAAATGCAACATCATCTTGTAATTTTCTTCAGGAAAATACATCCCTAAATCCAACTGGCAGACCAGGTTTTTGGATTTTTTTTTTAAAGAATTAAGCATATGATTCTGTCTATAAGCCGATACCACCTCGGATCCCAGAGCCACCAGGAAATAATTTCACGTGCCATCAGTGGGGGTGGCAGGGGAAACAAAAAGCCGTTCCAGCCATAATTGACTTGATGAGGAATTGTACAATAGCCCTGGAAGGTATATGAGAGCTCACGAATTCCCACTCATTTCAGTTTGTAGGCAAAACTTCAGACCCGAAAGGATCGCGGGACATTTTTCGGACTTTAACCCTTGTGCCAAGGACTGGGATCTAGGAGTCCGGCCCTGTACCTCGAGGTCAGGGTGTGGGGTTTCCAGGTTACAAGTGAGAACCGGCTTTCGTTTGGCAGGAGCACCGGAGCTCAGGGCAGGACTGGAGCGAAGGGGAAGAGACCAATTCTTTCATTCACGAATTCAGCAAATGCACGTTACTGCCCAGTGTGCGTGGCCCACACTACTGCAGATAAGAACTGGGGAGGGCCGTCAGGGAAGAGAGAGGGAGCCCAGGGTCCTTTTACCTTCATAGCCACTCAGAGCCTAGCAGTTGCAAAGCTGGGACCGGCAGCACTGGGACACACAGAAGAGATTTCCAGCAGCTGCCTGATGGTCTATCCTCCCCCCGTGGCTCAGGGCGGCCTCCTGGGGCTCTGTGGTGTCTCACGTTCTCACACCTTGAGGCTTCGCAGAGGATTGTCCCTACCGGTGGGGCCTCATCAATACAGTTTAATCAGACATCTGGGGAGATCAATATATGATGTAGGACTGGAACCAGGGAGAAAATAACCTGTCATCAGGCAGTTTTAATGGTAGCTTTGTTGATCTCTGTGCTCGCTTGCTTACTGTTTCAACTTGTTTCCAGATTTCTGACGGATCATCTGATAAAAAACAGCGATTATCTTGAAAAGGAATGCCTGGTTCCTTTTGTCTTTTGATTTGTGGAAATAAATAATCCTAGAAGGATTTTACAGAAGTCTTCAGACAGTATAATTTACATTCTTTATGCTGTAGTAATATCCGTAGTGTCGTAAAATAGTGATTGTGGGGGGAAAAGATTTTTCACAGTGACCTTTTATCTATTTAGATTGCTCTAAGAAAAATGTTTATTTATTTTGAGTGCGAAGGAGAGGCAGAGAGAGAAAGAAAGAATCCCGAACAGGCTCCACGCTGTCAGCGAGAGCCTGACGCGGGGCTCGATCTCATAAACTGTGAGTCATGACCTGAACCGAAATCAACAGTCGGATGCTTAACCGTCTGGGCCACCCAGGCGCCCCTAGATGGCTCTTTAATTAAAAAGGACAAAAAGGCTGTACTAAAAATTACATTCTACATATTCTTTCCCGTGATCCCCCCCTTGAGGACTGGATTCTCTGAGAAGAGAAATAACAGAGGGATAATGTGTCACCCATCCATAAGCATGCATTTTAGGACCCAAAGAGGCTTAGAAGATGGGACAAAAGACCCTTTTAAGTAGAAGAAGGGGAGCGAAGCCGGACCAGACCCCGGAGAAACTGGCCGCAAAGATTTTTTCTTTTCATACTTGGGTCTTTGATCCCCGAACATCTTCGGGGGTCAGTGAAATGTGGCAGTGAACAGCTGACAGCACCTGTCAGTGCTGTTTTTCTCAGTGTGACAGAGAGTAAGGATTTCTTGCGTGAGGACCTTGAAGGACATGGGTGTAGGAGGATGGGAGCCCGAGTCCAGTGAAAGGGAAGAGGCATGGGGTCCGTTTCGGGTCTGTAAGCAGAGCTCTGCGGGGTGTCGCCACCAGCCAGCGGAGGCAGATATGGACATCCGAGGCTGACGCGTGCCCGTGGTCACCCCGCGACACCCCAGCAGTTGCCACGACGGTGGCGGCCTTGTCGCAGGATCGGCCTTTTGTTCAGCGCTCCCTTTCCCGCTGCCTGAGCACCTGACATGGCTCCGGGCACAGAAACCGCGGTGGGGACACGTTCCTCGTCTGCTCCGAGTTTGGCCTTTCCTTCATCGGCCTTGATTACAGTTCTGTGTCTTACTTTTTCAGTCGTACAACGTCCTCAGCAAACCGGTTCGTCTCAGGACGAGAAAGTTAGAAGACCGGCTTTGTTTGTTGTCGTTTTAAGCAAACATGGCAACTAGCACGTACTTGTCCTTGGGAAACACTACTCATTTCAAAGCTGTAACCTCAATCATCGAGACACGGTTCCGTGATACTGGTGGCTCTCGGGACGTGTTCCCAGCATGTCCTGTGAAAAACAAACCCTTCTCCTTACTTTGTAGTTACGACTTGTTTTTTTTTTCCAGATTGATTACCTGCTGTGTTAAATAGGTTTGGTTCTCAGTTATTGACTTGCCTCTGTTTTCTTTAAGCGTGTGAGACAGGGGGCTAAATCAGGGTTGGCAAACTGGGGTTCACAGGCTGGCCACCTGTTTTTGTAAATAATTTATTAAAACACAGCCACACCCACTCATTAATGTACCATCGTGGCTGCGTTTGAACTCCAAAGCACAGTTCACTAGCTGCGACAGACTTTACGGCCTGCGAAGCTTAAAATATTTACTGTCTGGCCCTTTACAGAAAGTCTGCCAACCTCTGGTCTAAATTTGTACTCTGTGTTTAAATATTTCCCCAAAGCCACTCCATTCCAATTTGTAGAAACTTGGATGGTTTAGTAGTCAGAAATTGTTTTTCTTGATATTTTCAGACATACGTAGTCTGAGTTTCCTACGCTGTGCTCATCTAACTACCCATTTATTTGTATTTTCTTTCATGTAGTGAGACCAGAGGATCTCCCTTGTGTCCTAGATATGAAATTCTCAGTAAGGACTTATAGAATTTATGACCCACAGTATTCCACACTTCGGGGGAAGGCTACTTGCCTGTGTAAAAGACCATTTTCTAGGAGAGCACGGGGGTGGCTTGGGTAAGCGGGTTTGCTTCTTACGACTTACCCTCTATAAGTGTGGGTGATATTCATGCAAACAGAATGGGAGCGCCCAGTTTTGTGGGTACATACAATATCCGGAGCTAACATGAACAGATGAAGAAAATACATACGAAACACGATTATTTACTTTTTTTAATATATCCTCATGAAAAGTTTTAAGACTTCTCTGAGTGAAGATTATACCTTTATTTATTTAATACATATGCTGATGATGTTACATGTTTCTTTAGTGAATTTCTTTTTTTTAAAAGCAACTGTAGGGGCACCTGGGTGGCTCAGTCAGTTAAGCGTCTGACTCTTGATCTCAGCTCGGGTCTCGACCTCATGGTCGTGAATTTGAGCCCCGCTTTGGGCTCTGCGCTGAGTGTGGAGCCTACTTTACAAAAAAAGAAAGAAAAGGGGCAACTTTATTGGGTTATAACTTATATGTAATCTTAGTACCTTTCTATTCTGTAGAACAGCTAACTTATTTTATAGGAGACCTATTCGACTATAGATTTTTTTTTTAACCTGTTCAGGTTACAGTCTTTCCTGTTTATTTCTCATTTCCGAGTCTTTGGTTTGTCTGGGCACTTGGCACATTACAGGAGTAATGTCAATTCTGAAACTGTTTAGAACAAGTCATTCCTACTTTGAGGATGTTAACTTTTAATCATATATGTTCTTCTGTGTATACCACTTTTTAATTCTACAAACATTTACCAAGTTGCACAACATTTGCTATGGTCGAGAACAAATGATATAATTCTTGCCCTGGAGATGCTTCCAGTTGGGTAGAAAAAGAAAGCAAAAATACTTTAATTTTTTAATGTTTATTTTTGAGAGCATGAGCAGGGAAAGGGCAGAGGGGGAGACACAGAATCCGAAGCAGGCTCCAGGCTCTGAGCTGTCCGCACAGAGCCCGACACGGGGCTCGAACCCACAGCCCGTGGGATCATGACCTGAGCTCAAGTTGGACGCTTAGCCGACGGAGCCACCCAGGCGCCCCAAATGCATAAATATTTTAAACGCTGCAGCTAGTATGGGTCTTAGAGGAATCACAAGGTGGTATGTAATTAAAACTAAGTGAAGGGTGCTTCCAGTTCCGATTTCGGCGCAGTGCTTGTCCAGGCTCTGTGAATAGGGGAAGAGAGAGAAGGTACGGCCCAGCCTTGAAAGAGGTCGGAGGAGGACAGAGCGGAGTTAAAAATTAAAGTTGCATGTGATACGTGGAAGAGAAGAAGGAGGAGCACCTAAGGCCCAAGGAAGCAGCAATGTGAGCGTCACCGTGTCTTGGGGGGAATGGCAGGGTTTGCGAATGCCAGGGAAGGCTTCATAGCAGAAATACTACCTAAGTAGGTTTTTGGAGGATGCACGGGGGGAATTCACCCAGTGTACGAGCAGCAAAGCAGAGTGTGGGTGTGCACAAAGCAGCGTGACCTTCTAAGTGACCGCCAGCTAGTAGTGGAGGGAGGGGGTTGGTGAGGTAGGCAAGTCCAAAGACCTTAGCCCTTGAAGGTGTCGAGAACCCCAGATGGGTTTTAGGCAGGGAAGCGACATGTGGAAGCATGTGTCTCCAGTGGTTTGCTCTGGTAGCTGTGTGGGATGTGGGCGAGGGAAGGAGAGGCTTGTGGCTGGAGAGGTCAGGAAGTCCACCAGGGGGCCGAGAGGTGAGCTGGCCGAGGGGGCCAAAGGGCTTGAATGGGCCTCCGGGAGAGGGAAGGCTATTTCTGAAGGGCAAGGGGCGTGGCGGGGAACGTGTCACTGTCTTCAGAAGATGTGAATTTGGGGTGGCTTTGCAACATTTATGATGTCCTAGGAGACGTGGTCAGAATGGTGGGTTGAGGGTTGGATTGTGGATGGACCGTCTTAAAGGCCAAGAAGTTTGGGTTTTGTGTTACACGTAAGGAGAGACAGGCAGTGAAAACCCCTTTACCTCTGAACGTGCATACTGTGCCCTCTCCTGTTACAGAAGGTGATTTGGGTCCCCGGAAGGCCCATCCCTCTGTCTGTGCGCTCCATCCAGCCCCCTTTCTGGCCCCTGGAGGATGTCACAAGCACACGTGTCTGCTCCTGCCTGCGTCTTCAGCTTTTCCTGGATTGTTCTCAGAATCCTAAAGCTTGCCATGGGGCCTCTTGTCCTGACAGAACAGCCTTCCTGACCCACTTGCCTACTGCCTTTTTTCCTCTGTTTCCCTTTATGGCAAACGTCCCCGAGGTCACTTTCCATCGCTGTGTTCTCCATGCCACTCCATGTTTCCACTCCCCAGAAACCGCGTGGCCAGGGACCTGCACCCGGGGTCTTGGCTTTATCAGTGATGTCACTTGACCTGTCTGAAGCGGTTGTCTGCTAGGTTCTCCTGGAAATGCTTTCTTTACTAGGCCTCTTGGTTCTCCTCCTTCCTGCTTCATTGATAGCTCTTCTCGGTCTTTTCTTCTCCTTCCAGACTAGAAATGTTGATGTGCCCTTTATTCTCAGAAACTTCTCATCCAAGCCTGGGACTTTCTTTCTTTCTTTCTTTAAAAATTTTTTTTAAACGTTTATTTATTTTTGAGACAGAGAGAGACAGAGCATGAACGGGGGAGGGTCAGAGAGAGAGAGGGAGACACAGAATCCGAAGCAGGCTCCGGGCTCCGAGCCATCAGTACAGAGCCCGATGTGGAGCTCAGACTCACGAACCGTGAGATCATGACCTGGGCCGAAGTCGGACACTTAACCAACTGAGCCACCCAGGTGCCCCTAAGGCCTGGGACTTTAAATGCCATCCGAACCTACCGACTCGCAGAATTGTATCTTTGGCCTGGACCTCTCCTCTGAGTTGCACACTTGAATCTAACCACTTAGTATCTCTACTTAGATCTCCAGTGGGCTTCTGGAATGTAATGTATTCAAAATATAATTCTTGATTCCTCTCCTCAAACCTGCTTCTCTCCTACTTTGCCATTCAGAAACTGGTAAAACTGTTCTACCAAGTGCCCTGCCAACGAATTTCGAGTGATACGAACCCCTTCTTTTCTCTCCTTTGCCACCCACATTCAGCCCATCCACAGATCCACCTTTGAGATACATGCCAAATCCAGTCATTTGTCATCACCTTTACTTTCCAAACCCATGACACTTAAGTCTGTCGCCTCCACACTGGTTCTTTGCTTCTACACTTGGTAGCCAGAGTGACCTTGATCATATTATTCCTCTGCTCGAACCCATTAGTGTCTTCCCATCAGGCATCATGGATGACCCATTGGTGTCTTCTGGTCACGTGTCATGCATGACACAAAGTCCCCATGGTGGTCCACAAGGGCTGTGGTCTTGATCTGACCTCCTCACCTGCCATTCTTCTCCTGACTTCACTCCATAGAAAACCGTAGAAAGGATATGATGGGGCAGTTCACTGTAAATGGCTCAGAAACATATGGATAGATGTCCAGCATCCCTAGGCATTGAGGAAAAATAAAATAAAGTGCGGTTATAATATTCTACCTACCACTTTGGCAAAGTTGAATGGTGATCTGTAAGGCTTTTGGTGAGTGAGCCCTGACTGACACCGATGAGGTCCTTTTTGAGGACAGTTTGGCAAGAAGTGTCAAAGGGCCTTGACATTTTTCACAACTTCTAAACTAGAAAGACTTTTCAGAAGTTCATACCACCGAAATAATTGGTTGACTACAGACACTTAAAAAACTTTTTTTTTAATGTTTATTTTGAGACAGAGTGCGAGCGGGGAAGGGGCAGAGAGGGGGAGACACAGAATCCGAAGCAGATTCCAGGTTCGGAGCTGTGAGCACAGAGCCCGACGCAGGGCTTGAACTCATGGGCTGTGAGATCATAACCTGAGTTGAAGTTGGACGCTTAACTGACTGAGCCACCCAGGCAGCCCTGACTACGGAAGTTTTTTTCTGCAGTTACTGGAGATTTGAAACAACCTAAATCATTAATGAGAGATAGTTAAATACATTATGGCCCATTTATACAATAGAATACTATGTTGTGTTAAGAAGACTGTAGAGAGATCAAAACGTGTAGCTGTATATGAAAATAAATCAAGTTGCAAATCAAGATGTATAGTATAGACTCATTCTTACAAGTACACGTGAACGTGCATCCAGAAGAGAAATGGGAAGGCTATGTATAGCTTAGAAATTGACACTGGTTATTGTAGTTGGTGAGATTAGAGGCAGTCTTTTCTCTCTTTTATTTTGTAGCAAGTGTTTGTTATTTTTTAGAACCGGAAACAGTAAGAGAAGGAAAATGAAGGCTGTGGTACCGAGATGCACTGTATATACATCACTTTGAAATGGCAGCTGCTGGGCAGGGACTCAGTCAATTTCCTCTGTCTCTTCGTCACCCGCCCACCTGACCGTAATAAGCACGGCACCTGCCCGAAGGTGGCGCCTTATCTGCAGTCACACAGGAAGACGTGCTCTTCCTCCTGTCTGCAAACCCCCTCCTGTCTGAATTCTCCCCGCTCATTGACTCCTGTCTTGCCTCTGTCCTCAATAGGTGCGTTTTTTCTGATCCTCTTATCAGTATTTAAACATGCTCCTGTCTGGCCCATCTTCCAAAAGCAAGCAGTGCTTGCCCTGTGTCCAGCACGTTATCCTACATTTGCTACTCTGTGATTACTCTGTAGTACCTGCTCATGTTTTTCCAGTAGGTAATTGTGTATTTGGTTATTTCCTTTATTCATCCACACAGTAAATATTTACTGAATATTTTCTGTATGCCGAATGCCAGGGCTATAGAGATGAGTGATTTATAGCTTCTAATTTCAGGGCGCTTACGGGGGGCACTGAAATTCCTCCTGAAATAGAAATTAAAAACTAGAAACTTACAGAGGGTGCGGGTTTTTCTTTGGAGGCAGAGGTCTACTGTGTATGTAGGTGTTTTGTCCACTGAAAATCTTTTACCTTAACACCATGAGTCATTAGGGAACTGCAAATTAAAACCTCGATGAAATACTACGAACCACCCTATAGAATGGCTACAATAAAATCACAGTCCCAACTGCTAGAAGGTGGCAGGACAGAGCTGGAGCTCTGCTTCATTGCTGGTGGAAACGCAGAGCACAGCCATCCTGGGAAGCGGGTTGATAGGACCCCGTAATCTCATTCCTAAGCCTTCACCCAAGAGAAATAAGATTATATGTTCAACCAGAATCTGTACGTGCGTGTTTGTAGGGGCTTTAATTCCTAATTCCCAAAAGCTGGAAACAGCCTAGAGGTCCTTCACCTGGGACGCAGATTCAGGAAGCAGAGGCGATCCATAGAATCCGTGGAATGCTGTCCCGCAAGGAAAAGGAACGGGTTGCCGATGCGCTCAACAGCGTGGATGAATGGCACATGTGCTGTGCCAGTGAAAGAAGCCAGACTCCAGAAACTACATGCTGTACTATGTGGTTCCATTTATGTGACAAATGGAAAACACAAAACCAGAGGCTAGAAAGCAGATCGGTGGTTGCCAAGAGCTGGATGTAGGAAGAAAACTTGGCTGTAAAGGGGCACAGGGGAATTTTAGAGGTGATGGAACCGCTCTGTGTCTGTTTGTCAAAACTCCTAGAACTATACATGCAAACAAGTGCATTTTCCATTTTGTAAATTACACCTCCACAAACCTGCTGTGGAATTTTTTTGAGGCAACAGAAGGAAATTTTTTGTTGGTGGTGGTGTGGGCTATATTCACATTGTTCAACAGTCTAGATAGTATGAAGGAAGACAGCAAAAAGCCTCATTCCTACCCTGGCCCACCCAGCACCACGAAGTTTGTTATTATGGATCTTGAAGTTTCTCTTATGCCAGGATCATCGTACATGCATAGATGTTCTCTTTTTACTTCTTTCGAATGCAGAACACAGCTTGTGGATATCATCATTTTCTGCACTGGTCCCTTCCCGTAGTAGGTAGTAAATAGTTCCTTTAGTATCAGATTTGTTCTAACGCAGTTGGTCTGTCAGGGAACGGTCGGAGCTTGATGTGGGTTCTGAGCTCGCTCACGTGTGACCCCATCCCTGAGAGAGACACTCGGTGAGCACAGAAAATCGTGGAATGGACTTGTGTCGGAATCCACAAAACACACGCACGCTCTCACGTCAGACTGTCGTCGGCAACTTCACCTCCCCATTGAGTCACGCTGCCTACCCCCGGTGTTACACCTTCCCTCCGACCCTCAGATTTCAGGTAACCCTCCTTCCTCCACTTCACAGAATCTCAACAAGCCACAGCCCTCCCCCACCCAGTTGCACAGGATGCTGCTGTTAAGCGTGTCACCAATAGTTTTCGGGTGTTAGGCCCTTAACTGCGTTTTTGCCGGAAGCCCTGTGGTTCTTTATTGCATGATTTTGCTTATTGTAGTGATTTGTGACCCATGATACATGTTTATCACATTGTACAGGACTGACCATACGTGTGCGGGTGTATCTGTAGAATAGATTGCCAAGTGGAAAGGTCCAGAGTTTTAGGAGTTATATCCTGTGGGATCACTGTCGGGACAGGTTGAAGTCTATACAGGTGGTTGGTTTTTCCTTTTTCACAGAAAGTGTTTACGATCGAGCTGAAGGGTATGTGTCAGCACGACCTGGGAATAATACCACTCCTGTTCATCCTAAATGTGTGGGTGATTCTGGATGTGTGGTGGTAATTAAGGAAGCTCTTCACATGTTGGTGGGAGGCAGAGAACCTCATGGAGGCAGGAATGTCTGAGGTGGGGACTTTTCTCCCTCTGACTTCTTCAGAGTCACCTGGAACAGAAAGAGGGCTTCAAGCCAAGAGACAAGAAGGGACTAGTTACCAGAATGGGCAGTGTCTGGTTGTGAGAGCCCATGGCGATCCAAAACACATTCACCGAGAGCCATCCAGAAAGAATGGCCTTCAGGGGCCTTGGAAATCCCAGAGCTCAGGCCTTGAGCCCAAGGCTAGGGCGTGCAGAGCAAAGGAATTTGCTAAGAGAAACCACTGCTTTCCTAAAGAATGTGAAGGTGAGAGTCAAAAATGGGAAATTAGGGAGAAAGTTTAGGAAATGCACCCAGGTATTTGTTTTATGGACATTTAAAGTTTTCAAAAATACTCAGACCCTGCCAGCTTATTCGTCCACCATTTTTTTAAAGAGCTCTATTTAAAAACAAAATAACTCCTCATTGAGTGGGAACACCTAACTACAAAAAGTCCACGCAAGTTCCTTCAATATCAGCTTGCGCTACACTGGGGCCAGGAGGAAGTAAATGACCTTGACAAACAGAAGGACAATGGCACTTGACGCTTTTTCGATACCATTTTTTCCATTTTTGTTTGGTTGGTAAAAATTGCTTTCTGTGTCAGGAAGTGGCCGTATGAGCTATTCTAACACTGAAGATGAAAGTTACGACAATAAATTAGGTAAAGCCCCTTTAAATAAGTTAGTATTTAAAACTGAACAAAGAAGGGAGTCACTTGTTTTCTTAGGTAATGGGAACACGGCAGGTTTGATCAGGAAGCTGGTGTTTAAACCTGTAATTTTCCTGTCACCAGTGATTTTGAAAGCCTGCTCCATTGTTTGGGGATTGCACCGCTCGTTTCTGCATTTTTTCATAAAGACGCTGGAAAAGAATATCTCACCCATTGTCAGTTCTTTTTGAAAACAGTAATTATTGATTCAGCTGAGCTGCTCATTTAATGTATTACCTACTGAAGATTTCTTTATTGATATTTCTCTATTAAAATTTCGATTTGGGGGCATCTGGCTGGCCCAGTCAGTGGAGCATGGGGACTCTTGATCTCGGGGTTGTGAGTTTGAGCCCCACAATGGGTATAGAGATTACTTAAACAAATAAAATCTTAAAAAGATTTTTTTAATTTAACGGTAACATAATGATACCATAACAAGAAATGAAATTTTAAATTCTTCATCTTAATGGAAAACCCAGTTTGCATTCCTCTGAAGCCTCTTGCCTTTGTTATATAGTTAGAAAGATATATGTCCGTTCTCTACATGTTTTATGATGATTTGCTACAACCTTCTCGCTTTTAGAAAAATGCCTTGTGTTTTGACTCTTCTGGGTGATCTTAACATTGTCCATCTTCTATGTATAAAACTCAGTAGGAATTGGACATTAGACTTAGGTACGTAGGACTTCCGTGACTGTTCTTAAAGCTTTTTATTCTAAAGAAACCTCTTGGGGTACCTGGGTGGCTCAGTCGGTTAAGCGTCCCACTTTGGCTCAGGTCTTGATCTCATGGTTTGTAAGTTCGAGCCCCAGGCTGGGCTCTGTGCTGACATCTCGGAGCCTGGAGCCTGCTTCAGATTCTGTGTCTCCCTCTCTCTCTGCTCCTCCTCCTATCATTCTCTCTCTCTCTCTCTCTCTCTCTCTCTCTCTCTCTCTCAAAAACAAACAAAAAAGAAAGCTCTTATTCTCTGGTTTCATAAATGCTAATCCAAGACTCTAGGGAATTGTCTGTGTTATGTGATCAAGATGTTTATGAAGGAATACCTTTGGGAAAAGAGTGTGGCTCAGAGGCATTAGTTGGTTATTTGCTCTGTTCTCTCTCTCTCTCTCTCCCTCTCCCCCTCCCTCCCTCCCTCCCTCACAGACATTATTCTCATAATATCCCAGATTATATGCTCAGGAAAATGATAAAAGCAATGCTTTGGCACGGAGAAGAAATGCCCTCCTTTGCTTCTGCCTAGGTTTTTAAACACTTAACAGACTGATGTGTTTTATTTAAAAGATAGTATTTTCGGCTCTCTTAGAATGAATTTGGATATTTTATTGTTATTCAGAAAAGAATATTTATTGAGGATTTCTCTGTGTCCCAAGCACTATGCTGACTAATTCACCACCGGCCCTTTCTTCCCCCAGCACTCTCTGAGGAAGGCACTGTTGTGATCCCCACCCTACAGTTTGGGGACTGGATGTTTATGGAGACCCTCTCCCAGGGCATACGGTTCGATGCATGAGCGGTAGAGACAAGGTGCCAACCCATTTCTGGTTCTCCAGAGCCAAACCCAATCACTTAAATCGATTTGCTTACCAGTTTGAACAAGGGGCATATTTGTCAAGTGATTAATATAAAAACAATTATTTAAAATATTTATTCTTCCCGGGCTCCTGGGTGGCTCAGTTAGTTAAGCGTCCGACTCTCGGTTTCAGCTCAGGTCATGATCTCATGGTTTCGTGGGTTCGAATCCTGCATCGGTCTCTGTGCTGGCAGCACGGAGCCTGCCTGGGATTCTCTCTCTCTGCCCCTCTCCCGCTCATGCTGTCTCTGTCTGTCTCTCAGAAATAAGTAAATAAAACTTCAAAAAAAAAAAAATTGTATCCTTTCTTTAACCACTTAGCCCACAATTGCTTTGCTTATCTCTTCTTCTTGCCATAAATAGTAATGTTATTTCACATGAGAACTTGTTTTTACTTCAGCCCTATTTTTAATTTTGCCAAATTTTGTTCTATTCATGAGGCTGGCAGTTATTTCTTGATCGGATTTCCTTGTGATACGACACCGTTTCATTCGAGACTTCAGTGCATCTTGTACCCAAAGAACGTGCTTTTAGGTTAAACCATTCATTTTACTTCCAAGGGTCCACATGAGAATGTGTTGAATTCACATAATCATGTCGTGGCCAAATTAGGAAACTTTTAACTTTGGTTTTCATCTCTTGATAGCTTTCTCTTGCTCTGTCACTGTCCCCCGACCCTCATACACACGTGCTGTGTATTCTAATGGCAGACTACATAAAGTGGTTTCAAACTTGGGCGTTCTTTTTTTTTTTTAATTTTTTTTTAACGTTTATTTATTTTTGAGACAGAGAGAGACAGAGCATGAACGGGGGAGGGGCAGAGAGAGAGGGAGACACAGAATCGGAAGCAGGCTCCAGGCTCTGAGCCATCAGCCCTGGGCCCGACGCGGGGCTTGAACTCACGGACCGCGAGATCGTGACCTGAGCTGAAGTCGGACGCTTAACCGACTGAGCCACCCAGGCGCCCCATGTGCATTCTTGAAATAACCAAATGGTAGTATTCAAAGGGCCTTTTGGAAAACTCTTCCCTTATGTAAGGAACAGTTAATCATTGGGGGGACGGTCAAAATGCTTAAAATTAGCTCGAGATTTCATTTAAAAGGGCATATTGGACAAGTTAACATTCTCTCTGGATGTACCAAAGTAAGTAATGGTTTTATTTGGTGTTTACTGAAGAATTATGTTTTTGTATAGTATCTGCTAGCTATTTGTTTGTTTGTTTGTTTATATCACAGCCAGGGGAGGGGCAGAGGGAGAGAGGGTCTCTGGCAGTCTCCATGCCCAGCGCGCGGGGCCCAAGCTCACAACTGACATGATCCGAGCCAGAATTAAGAGTCTGACGCTCAACGAGCTAAGACACCCAGGCGCCCCTTGTATCTGCTATTTAAAAATAACAGCTGTATCTCTTTTGCAAAGAAATTTTATGTTTTCAGATATCTGGGGGTTTGTGTTGAGTCAAAACCATAAGTGTTTTGAGAAAAATATTTAATATTTTACTCTCATCACGTTTATCCGATTCTCCAGAAATTAGTCCCTTCACGGTTACCCCACCCCTGCCCTTCCTTTTTCTTATGTATTAAGAAGAATCTGTTAGTTTTGTCTTTGTATTGCAAAGCAGTGAGGATTATGTAACTCCAACTGTTACGAAAGAGTTCTTAATTTTTAAAGCAGGTCTGTTTTTGTTCTCTTGAGTGACTTTCTATCTCTTTTCTCCTAACGAAGCAAATGAAAAAACACCCTTGCCGCCAGTGTGACAAATCTTTCAGCTCCTCACACAGCCTGTGCCGTCACAATCGGATCAAGCACAAAGGCATCAGGAAAGTTTACACCTGCTCGTAAGTCCTCATTTCTAACGTGCGAAGCACGGTAAAAGGATAATGCTGGAACTTTTCTACGGCTTTTCATATTTTGCCATTACCTCTCCATTTCTGTGCTGCAGGTTATAGATTTCACTTTTTAGTGCTGTTCCATTGTTGGGACATAACAGTTTCTTGACTGGGCCATAACACTTAACAATAGTAAAATAAACAGGAGTTTCTGGCATACCCTGTGTACGTGCCTGGGTCCTTACCTGTTGTCCAGAGGGACAGATTTTATATACCTGAGCGTTTTGGAAAAGTGGTTGCTTTGCAGGCGCACAGGTGAATGAGATGCTTTTTGGTCTCTATAAGCGCAGGGATTTGCCAGCTTCGATTGGCAGGTTGATTGTCCAGTTGACTGGTTCAGAGCAGACCCTGATGGGGCCTGGTCGGGGACTCTGTCCTAGGCCGGACTGTTTTCCCTAATGCAGGGGCAGCCTTTTCCCAGCGCACACATTTGGCTCAGAGGTCAAATTCAAGGAATGGAGTAGGCCAAACATCGAGTGGGTGGTGATGCCACTCTGGACAGTCCTGAGCTACCTCTTTGGACATGAAAATTGGAACTTGTTATATCGTTAGTGAAAAAGCTTTATCACCCACTTAATCAGAACATGCCTCAAGTGAGTTGGTAACAGGCTTACTTACTTTAAGGCACTTCTCGTAACAGGGAGAGAACTAACAGACACAGAAGCCATGTAGCCAGCACGTAGCGTGTGACATGATCAAAGCAGGGCACAGAGGACCGTGTGTCTCAGGACACGCGTGATGGTTGGCTGTCTGTTCCTCAAGGGTTCACTATTCTTGATTAGTTAGGGAAAGTTGCTCGGGTAGGAAAACCGGGACGTAGACAACTCCTGCAGTGAAATTAAAGCCGGGAGTGATTTCGGTGAGGTGAGAACATTCTGTGAATCAGGCCTGCATGTTTGAGACTGCGCCGGAAGGATGGGAGGACTTAGAAGGAGGCCCTGGCTGAGAAGAAGGTAGGAAGGGAGTCTGGCGTGTCTTAGTCCTTCCTCCTCGGACGGGTTTTGTGTATTTCTCCCCGGAGACACCGTAAGGCAGTAAGATGCTCGGATCGTCTGGCCGATTTCCTTTGTGGTGCGGGGTTGGCACGGGCTCCCAGGGCTGCCCCTGCCGGGGTGAGGGGGTGGGGGTCTCTAACACGAAATCATCAGGGTGTGGGGCCAATCATTACAACATCTCCAGAAGGCTTTTTGAAGGCAGTAAATTTGATTCTGCATAAGACCATGAGGTATTTTCACCCTCCTTCACTGCAGTGGATTTTTGATGTCTGCCTTATGGCACCTGTAGTCACCACGGTCATTCACTTCTCTTTCTTTTTTTTCCCTAAACCTGTTTTTGGTCCATTGCATTAAGAAAATGGCGAATTCATATCTTCTAAAGAAAAACTATTCATAATCGACAGGTTTGGGCCCCCCCCCCCCAGAGATGAAATGAAAACTTAAAAGATTGACCTATATTGGCTATCTGTTGAGTTTTCTACATTTCAGTCAACTGAATGAACACATGAATTTCAGTGCTGTGATACCGAGTTTGTGCCCTGGTGAGGAATTTAACAGGGCCACACACCCTGTCTTCTCTTTGTTATGGCGGAGCGGACAGGAATAATTAACATCCACATGAAGGAATCCGGGAGGGACTTTTTCCATATTAAAAGTATCTCTTATGCCGTAAATTTCGAGGGAACACGGAGTCATTGTAAAGAAAACTTCTGAAATTCGATACCCTCAATTTAAAAATGAAAGTCACCTAGAATTCTAAATGAAGTAATACTTTAACCAGATCTAGAGAATAAGTAAACACCCCAGCCAAACTGAATTAGGCTGATCCTACCGAGACGCCAAAACCGACAGAAAGCTTTCTACAGAAACCGCAAAAATTTTTCTCACACGCTGGAAACTGCAGTTCATGGCAGAACTGCTGTTTCATTTTGGGCCATCGGTATTCGCAAAGATCTTTTTTTGTTGGTTTGTTTCCGTACATTTCTTTCCTTTTGAGAGAAAGAGCGGGGGAGGGGCGGAGGGGCGGGGGTGGAGAGAGGGTCCCAAGCAGGCTCTGCGCTGGCCGTCAACACCGAGCCCCGCGTGGGGCTCAAAGTCACGAACCCAGGTGAGATCGTGACCTGACCCGAAGTGGGACGCTTCACCGACCGAGGTACCCAGGCGCCCCTCACACAGATCATCTTGACCCCGCTGAGCGTAGTGTTGGCTGGCGAAGGTCCCTTCGGTAGAGAGGGTGTTCTTCAGCGTGGGGTACCTTTCGGCAGGCGGGTTACCTCCTTGTCTTTGCCCCACAGGCACTGCCCAGACTCTAGACGCACCTTTACGAAACGGTTGATGCTGGAGAAACATATCCAGCTCATGCACGGAATCAAGGATCCCGACTTGAAAGAGATGACAGAAGCCACCAACGAGGAGGAAACAGAAATAAAAGAAGATGCCAAGGTCAAACATGGCAAATGTTCTCTTTACAGTGGAATTGTGTTGACTTGCTTTTTCCATTCACTCTCTTCGTTTAAGTTTCGCCGCAGTTGCAAAGCTTATAAAACAATAGGTCAGCTCCCCGTACACCCATTCTTCTCTTTCGTCCTGCCCCTAAAAGGTATTAAGTTTCTTCTACATCTTTCCAGAAGCAGCTTGAGGGATCTACTTGTGTACAGAAATGATAGAATTTTCTGTGGACGCTCATCAGTTGGCTCTCAGCCAGAAGGTAGAAAGCTAGATGGCTTTTCTGGTTGGCAGTACGTCGGTTGTGAAAGGTACCAAGTAAAAATGAAGGGGTTCTCCTTAGTTTCGCTTCACGATGGCAGAAGATAAAACGATACATCTCTGCCTTATTTCTTAGGTCAGCGGCTAGCGAACTTGAATCAGCAGTATGAGCGTTAACGTGTGTGTTAGGCGTGTGTGTGGCAAGCGCGATCGGAGAGGCAGCAAGCAGTTCGGCAGACATGTAGGAGATCGCTCTGCTGGCTTTGGCACTGGGCTGTGTCTGGAATGTGCCTGGGTAGCAGCCCGAGTGTGCGCGATGGGGGAGCTGATCACTGAGTAAAGCCTAATCAGAATACGAGTCAGACTAGTGTCTCGTTAGTCTGTAATCTTTTCCCTTCCAGGGGTGGGGGTGGGGGCGGGGATGGAATTAAAGGATCTACGTGCAGGGGCAGCTCCAGGTCAAGGCCATGTATGAGTGGTGCCCTGTCAACAGGACAGAGAAGAGGTGGGCCGCAGAGCGGGCAGGAGGGGGTGTCCCTCTGGCTTGGACTTTTGGCCAGCTGCAAACGAGGGGATTTAACGTGGCTCAGATTTAGGCAGATGGGAGCGGGAGGGGAAGAGCACGGCCTGCGGGTCAGCCGTGTGACGAAGGTGAGTGTGCGGGAAAGCTCGGCTCCCAGACCAGCTGGGCTTCTAGCAGCTCTCCATCCCAGCCTCAGGAGAGGCAAAGTCCTGACCTTTTCTCTGCCCCGCCCCCTGCCCCCTGTCCACACCACCTGGCCACGGCTGCAGCCCCCTGGCCTCCCTTCTGTCCCCCAGGCTGCCTCCCGCCTCGGCTCCCCCGCCCGCCTGGGCGCCTGTCCTCACCGCAGCGGGCCGCTGTGCAAACGTCGCCCACACCGAGGCCACCTCTGACCGTGCCTTGCAACCTCACAACCCCGCCCCCTCTGCTTCCCACCCCCATCCCATGCCCCGCTTTGCTTTCCTGGGGCCGCTGCGGGAGCCCCCGAATCCCGAAGCACAACACCGCTTGTCCCAGCAGCTCTCGGGGCCTGGGAGAACTGGCGGCTTGTCACCCGCGGGGCAGAACGATTTTCACGCGTGTCGTCCACGTTGTTCTCTTCCCTCCAAGGTTCCCAGTCCCAAGCGCAAGTTGGAAGAACCCGTGCTGGAGTTCAGACCGCCCAGAGGGGCGATCACCCAGCCGCTGAAGAAGCTGAAGATCAACGTGTTCAAGGTTCACAAGTGTGCCGTGTGCGGCTTCACCACCGAAAACCTGCTGCAGTTCCACGAACACATCCCTCAGCACAAGTCAGACGGCTCCTCCTACCAGTGCCGCGAGTGCGGCCTCTGCTACACGTCGCACGTGTCGCTGTCCAGGCACCTGTTCATCGTGCACAAGCTGAAGGAGCCGCAGCCGGTGTCCAAGCAGAACGGGGCCGGGGAGGAGAACCAGCAGGAGAACAAGCCCAGCCGCGAGGACGAGGCGCCCGACGGCGCGCTGTCAGACCGGAAGTGCAAGGTGTGCGCAAAGACGTTCGAGACTGAAGCTGCCTTAAACGCCCACATGCGGACACACGGCATGGCCTTCATTAAATCCAAAAGAGTGAGTTCGGCCGAGAAATAGCCACAGACCTTCCCGTAAGGAGAATCCCTGTCCACATTGGAATAAAAGAGACATTTTTGTTACAAAAAGTTTGCAGTATAATAGAGTTAACAGTACTGTCTAGGCTGTTGCAATATATTCTCTTCCAGTGTACCTTCTCCACCTGGTCGTGTATATCCTCCTCGATAAGTATGAAAACAGTATTTGAGTTTCAAAGAGTTTGTATATATTTCAATGAATACCTTTTTATACTCTTTGTTACATGTTTGTATCGGTATTTAGTGAAAAAATGTTTTGAGGTTTTCTTTTCTCGGTCTTTGGTTTTTTTTGTTTGTTTGTTTGTTCCTTGGGTTTTGTTTTTTGGTTTTTGGTTTTTTTGGGGGGTTAGACTTTTTCTTTTTGTACTGTTTCTTTAAACACAGAGTTCTTAGCAACAGGGGCAGTTCCTGAATTCAAATAAACCATTTTGTATGTTACAGATTTGAATGGGTTAACTAATTGCAGGCTAAGATAATGCCTTTTTTAGTCTTTTTAATTTTTAGAATTCACTATATAAATTGTAGGTATTGTGGGTCTCAAAAACACTAGGGACTTTTAAGTGTCTTAGCACTACCCTCAACGTGCCTGCTCTAAGCCGGCGAGTGCACCTGTCCCGTGCGACCGGTCGCACTCCGGCGTCTGGCATCTTCTTCCAGGCCACGCCCGACCGTGTTTCAAGCAGCCTGCAGGTAGCTTCCTTCCCAGGGATGGATCAAAACGTAGGCCAGGCCTCTACAGTAAAGCGCACGGATTATCCTCCGCTCCATTCTGGAACGGGGAAGAAGGGCGTTGCCGGGGGAAAACCAGGGGCTGGGGGTTTTTCTGGGCCGATCTGCAAGGCTGGCTGAAAGAACACAAGGAGATCAAGTCACCCAAGGGCTGGACTACTGTAACAGTGACACATATGTAGCTAGACCAGTAGATTTAGATAGTCGAGTTTTTGTCATGGAATTTATTAACTCCTACGAAGACACAACTAAAAATATCAAGTATTTCTCTGGCTCTTGACAGGAACAAAGAAAAAAACTCCCAGTTGACTTAACCCTTCTGAACCCTTTGCCGTCGAAAGAGCTGGCGTTTCCTGTTCTGGGGTGCTACTGCCAAACGTTCTGGTACTTGGAGTTGAGATGCACGACTCCACCTCCGACCTATCAATGCAGCAACCCGCGTGTCGCGATCGGCCGCTCGGTCACGCGCTGAGCCGCCCGGCCTCAGTTCGGTCATTTCAATAAGTCTCTTTAATATTAGTAGTTCCGCTTTATCAAAGCACAGCAGGGGTGGGCACTCCTCTGTCCCTTCCGTTTATAGTTCTCTGGGAGCGTTCCTATTTTTCAGTTTCCGTTTCTGTGTTTTCTTTGGCATTTTATACCTTGTATTTATCCCGGAACACGTTTTGTACTTTTTATTTTTACGAAAAAGGAATTCCGTTTTGTGTATATATAGGCACTTGCATGATATGCTGTAGTCAACGTTCGGTTCCTCGGAAGGTCTCGGCGCTGTCCGCTGTTACGCACTACATCCGTCATAACTGTATTCAACACATTTCGTATGTAAATAAACGTGGGACATTGGCCCTTGCGCTTCTGTGAGAGAGTCATTGATGGTGGGGCTCTGACATCTTCGTGAAGTTTAGGAAGCGAGTAGTCGCAGGGACAGGACTACGGGATGTTGCAGAACTCTTTCCCCCTCCGGAGAATGGCACGTGCGTTCTCGTTAGCGCTCAGCTCTTTGGTCGCGTTCGCGTTGACTGCCATCGATTTCGTGGGTATAACGCAAGGGCGTGATTAAGTATTCCCACGCTTGAAATTCAATTGCTGTTACTTGTTCTATTTATACTTGTATTGCTCTAAGGTGTATTCATAGCACTTTCATGTGTTTCTGCATTTGAACCTTGCAATAAACCTGTGCGGTGGGCCGCGCGGGTCTTAATGGTCTAGTTTTACAGTTGAGGAAGCTGAGCTCCGATTCCGTTCTTTGCCTGAGCCCTCACAGCTGGTAAGTGGCTTTGCGTATTAGAACCCAGACGCTCTTGCTCGCAATCTTAGCGCTCGCTCTCTGTGTTTATGTACATATTGACAAATATTCATTTACTGAACAATAAAAAGTATGTGCGAAACACGACACTAGAATTTTTGTTTGTGGCGCTATCTGGCTGTTATAAGAGAAACCGGAAGTCTCTCTACTCTTAAATCCCCCAGAAATGCTCGCTGATGTAAAGTTAGCATCTCTAAATGCCTAGCTGAGCATCCAAGAAGGTTTCGAAAAACGCCCTGAGATCCAAAAGGAAAAAGCAGTAGCGATCCAGGGTAGCCCAGCACACAGGGCTGTAGCCATGGGAGGGAGCCTGGTTGATGCCCCTGGAGAGCGGCCTGGTGAGCTGGAGGACAGGTCGTGAAGAAATGGCCTGGGATACAGCACACAGGTAAGGAGGTGGAACATACGGACGAGCTTCGAAGTCCAGAAGGACAAAATAACAAGACTCCTAGGAGTTCCAGGAAGAGGGAGCAGAATTGGGAGGGGCCTCTGTGGACAATTCTTAGCCATTAACGGAAGACGTGAGTACTTGGGGGTAACATGGTGTACGTGCTGAACAGAAGCCCACGGTGGGACTCGTGAGTTGCACCCATTCTTCCTTGGCGGTAGACCTGGATAGGGCGATGGATGCGAGCATTTGGGAAACGGGGCATATTCAGACCAAAGGCAGAAACTGGGGCATGCTCTGTGAATTCTTAGGAAGCCCGTCTCCTCTCTTGGGTGGGGAGGTGGAGCTGAGGCTTACAGGATAGGCTCAGGCCAACTTGTGAAGAGCCTTGAATGAGAGATTGAGGGGTTTGTACTCAGATAACGGATATTTGGACAGGGGAGTGGTATAACCAGACTGGTCGGTGGCCGTGTTTAGGATGGATGGTGGAGGGGTGTTTCAACCACGATAGGTTAGATCATGCTGTGGTTACAACCCTAACTCTCAATGTCTTAAAACAGCAAGGCTTGGGGCGCCTGGGTGGCTCAGTCGGTTAAGCGTCCGACTTCGGCTCAGGTCACGATCTCACAGTTTCTGAGTTCGAGCCCCGTATCAGGCTCTGTGCTGACAGCTCGGAGCCTGGAGGCTGCTTCAAATTCTGTGTCTCCCTCTCTGTCTGCTCCTCCCCCGCTCATGCTCTGGCTCTCTCCTTCAAAAATAAATAAAAACATTAAAGAAAATTTAAAACAGCAAGGCTGATTTCTTGGTCACCTTGGATGTTTGTTGTGGGTTGACTGGAGACATTGCTCCAAATCTTGTCCCCTTATCCCTCTGTCACAAAAGTTGCTGGTTCCTGTGGCAAAGGGAACATGCAATGAAATGCTGTGGCCCAGAAGTGATAGGTGTTATTCTTCACAGCTCATTGGCCGAGACCAGTCACGTGTTCCCACCTCCTCACAAGGAGGCTGGGAGTACCATCCTACCAAGCCCCCAGAAGAGGAGGCTGCACATATTTGGGCAGCATAAATGGCCATCAAGGACCAACGTTTAAATCGGTATAGGCATAGTGTCGACCCAGCCATCGTCATGAGGACTCAGCCCAGGGTGGGAAGGTCGGCCTGGAAAGGAGCTGTGCTTATAGGTGGCATTTCAGAAGTGGTACCAAGAGAGGATTCCGTGCCGTGGAACACAAAAGAGGGAACCAGACTTCTTTCTTTTGAGGTTTAGATTACTTAAATAGAAATACGGGAGTCAAAACGACAGCTGGTTATGGGAAAGTTTGCACTCTAGATATACACACAAGGTATGTTTTTGTTGGACGATTTTATTTTATCAGTAATTGAGTAACAGTAATGCATAAAGAAGAATGCCAACAAGGTGATGAAGACTAATAAAGTGAAAGGAAGACATCTGCTCAGACTTCCTGGCGTAGACCACTTCTTCCTCCTAAACACATTCTCTGCCAATTCTTGGCTTCTGCTCCAGGAAGTATTCCAAAGAACAACTGTTCCGCCCCGAAGCTCCGGTGGGCGCTTCTCCAGGTCAGAGGGCTAGTGAGTGCTGTCCCAGGGTCTTTGACCAACAGGGAAATTTACTGTTGGAGACGCTGGCCAAGGTAAATATATTATTTCATGTTACTATATTCATCATGCTGTGAGCACTGGTCTTTTGTTTTAGAGAGAGAGCGCGGGGGTCTAGAGGGGCAGAGGGAGAGAGAGAATCCCAAGCAGGCTCCACACGCTGCGAGGAGCCCGAGGTGGAGGTCCATCCCATGACCCTGGGATCATGACCTGAACCCAAACCAAGAGTTGAATACCCAACCGACTGAGCCACCCAGGCACCTTTTTTTTTTTTTTTTAAGAAGCCCAAGCAGAAGGGGTGGGGGGGGTGGGGAGGGGGAAGAAAATACAGTTGGAGAACTTCGTAAAATAAAATACGACTTATTGGAACCACTGAACTATCCAAAGAATGGTCTGAAAATAAAGAGGGATGTGCTAACTGTGGAATGCTGCTTGTACCATTTATAAATGTTACACCAAAACACGCTCCCCTTGGGAATCAGAAGCCGTCAGGGTCCCATATTGGAGCTCTTCATTCTAAGTGTACATTTTCTAAATAAGGAACCTGGAGTTTGTTACCTTAAAAACTTGGCTCCTAATCTGCCCGATTCATTCTTTGCTTAAATGGACCCTTGAATCTCCTTGTGTACCTCGAGTTTCTTTTTGCAGTTCTGAACCTCCTATCCCTGCAGAGTTCATTGTCAACTTTTGGGATAGGACAGTGTGCACTTAGATCTTGGCAAAGAGCCTCTCTTTCTTCGCCAGAAGCTTCTGGACTAGCCAGTTGTATTTCCATTGTCACCGTCGCCCCCAAACCTCCTATTTTGAATAGTCCAGTCTTGGTCCACACGATTTGGCCAAGAGGCTGAATCTGAAACTTGGCTACTGTTAGTTTTCCCTATAAAACAGAACATTCTCTTTTCACATCTGTTTCTCCCTCCTACTGTCCTGGGAGATTTTGATGAACATTTTAGTAGACTCAGTACAGTGGATGATAAAGCTGTCCTCAGCCTATGTTTTTCTGGGGGTTTGCTCATTTCTATTCCCTATCTTTATTGGAAAGGTAGATCTGGGAGTGCCCAGCATTAGATCCTTTATGAGTTAGGCTCTTAGCAGGACACAAATAGCACAGTAAGAAAGGTTTAAGTTCAAAGAAATTAAGGAAGGGATTATCACAGAAGGTGGGGCCTGGAGGCACCCCGGGACTCAGCAATGGTGGGGAGCCCTTACCGGCCCCAGGCCTTCCGAGCAGGGCCGGGCCTAGAGCCACGGTGAAGCGAGGAGGGTGTGGGATGGAAATTATAGGGAAGCTCGTTGCCACCCACTCAGAGATTTCCTGCCATCACCTCCCACTGGCCAAAGCCAGTCTAGGAGACAAGCCCCGGTCATCCGGAATATCAGTGTGCTGGGCACAGAGCAGGACAGAGAAGGATGCACGATGGATCTGGGGTACGGGAACATTATAACGATCAGGCGCCTAGCACAAGCTTTCAGAAACGCACGCTTTGTACTTGTTTCATTGCCTACACGCATTTTGTCCCCTTAGAGAGGCTGGCTGTTTGCTGCAGCAGGGCACTTTGGATTCCACATTTACTTTTTCTTTCTAATTACTTCTCCAGGTTTATCCTGGAATTATACCCTTTCCTTCGTGGTTATTTTTGCCTAAGGAAACAGAATAGCGTTTCCCAGAACATATTCTTTGCTACCTTCCAAATTCAATTTACGCGGTTAGTTCTGACTCCTAAAACAGCACCGTTTATAATGTGTCACGGTATTTAAAGCAACTGATTATTCAATTTGCTTTGCTGTTTTATCACAAGCTGCTTATTCTGGAGCTCTTCTTATAGTTAGGATCGTAAATTAGACTACCATAGCAGTTCTGTTTCTAAACACAGTCCGTCGCAAGACGACGTACTCCTCTAGGGGAGCTCTAGAATTCCAGTCCACTGTATCACACCTCCAACTCGGTTCCAGAAAGTGTGGGGTTAGTCCAAGAGTAACTTTCTGACCTCCAGGTCAGGTTAAGCCAAGTTTGATCCGATTGGGTGTTTCTGGATAATAAACATCAATTGTTTTCTCTCTTTTTTTTTTTTTCCTTAAGAACAGGGCAAACACAGATCTGCTGGCTGGAGAGGGTGGCCTGATACTGACAAGTCAGGAGGAAGCGGAACCACATATGACAAAGGGAATGACCATACCTTGGAAAGGGTAGAAGATGGGTCTCTAAGTCGGGATAATGGGCATTTATCTTGGCTTTGTCGGTTCGCCATCTGACCTCTTTCCAGGGTGGGGGAGGCTGCCGTGGCTCGGGTCTCAGCCAGAGATGGGTCTTTGCTCCTTACTCTGGAAGCCTGAAGGTCCCCCTCCCTGACCCCCAGCAGCCAAACGGCAGGCACAGAATGGCCGCTACTTGGCCAAAACGACGCTTCTGCTTTGACTATTGGGTCAAAGTCGCCAAGAAGCAGGGACACGTGCCACGTAGTCATTCTGGTGGCATGGTGACAGTGACATTCCTCGGCATCTCTTCTTAGCGGGGAGCTGGTCTGCCTTCAAGGAGCCGCTGACTTGTTTGGGATCCGGGCAGTGCTGTCATCACGGTGGGACATTTTCAAAGCCCGGGCTCTCGCTTCCCTCTGAATAAGACACCGTCGAAGCAACATGACAGTATCAGTTGTATTAGAAGAGACTTGGCCAAGGTGAACAGAAGGGTGTGCGTGTCGATAGCCGTGAGACCCCAGCAGACCTTCCCTCCCCACATTCCTGTCACCTCACCAGCCTCGTGTCCTGCCTCATTTCCCTTGCCCCCCAGTTCCTGTGGCGCCCTGTTCGCATGCCTTTCCCAAGGCCTGCCACTGGCTGTTCCCTCTGCTTGGCATGCCCTTCCCTCGGTTATTATTTCCACGAGGGCCTTTTCCTTTCTCTCTGGTTTGTTCAAAAGTCACTTCCTCAGAGAGCCTTTCCAGGTCACCTTGCTATGACCCAACAGCGCACACCCACTGGCCTCTCTCTCCTTCTTTTTCTTTTTTAATTTATTTTTAAATTTTTTAACGTTTATTTTTTAAGGAGGGAGAGACAGCACAAGCGGGGAAGGGCAGAGAGAGAGAGGGAGACACAGAATCCAAAACGGGCTCCAGGCTCCGAGCTGTCAGCCCAGAGCCCGACATGGGGCTCGAACCCACAGACCGTGAGATCGTGACCTGAGCCAACATCGGATACTTAACCGACTGAGCCACCCCGGGGCCCCTCTCTCTGCTTCTTTACCCAGCGGTATCTCTCCTCCCGGCACTTAGCACCCCTGACATCACATCTTACTTGTCAACTGTCTGTCGTCCTCTGGAGGTTTTGCGCGAACCCTGCCTGCTTTGTAATCTGTGGCTACGTATCCTTTCCTCAGAAGAGGCGTTTTCCATTTTGCAGCCTGAGAGCAGCAGGCACCGGTTCTGTTTTCTCCATCAGGTTGATCCTTATTCTTGTCGGCAAAGACAAATCCTCGTTTTCTCAAAGCCAGTGCCAGATGAAGGCGGCCGAATGCCCTTTCCCGGAGAGCTAGTTACTTGAACGAGATGACGGTGGCATTAATGGTGTTGTCAGCTGATTGCCACGGTCGCAGGAAAGGATAAAGACCTGCTTTCAGGAAGGGAAGGCGTTCTTTCTGTTCAGGTTCCATGTTTACGCCCAACACATCGCCTTGCGTGAAACAGGCGCCTACAAGGTCATCCGAAAACAACCACATCCCCTGGAGCCTCGATCAGTCATAATTTTATTTCTCAGAGATTGGGACAGACATTAGAAGAGTCCTGAGCTATTACCCACAAGTAAGAGCCTCTTTTTCCTTTTTACATACGTGGGATTTTAAGATCTTTTTTTTTTTTTTAATGTTTATATTTTGAGAGAGAGAACGTGCAAGCGGGGCAGGAGGGGGTGCCGAGACAGAGGGGGACAGAGGATCTGAAGCAGGTTTTGCGCCAACAGCAGACAATCTGATGTGGGACTCGAACTCATGAACCGCGAGATCGTGACCTGAGCTGAAGTCAGAGGCTCAAATGACTGAGCCATCCAGGTGCCCCTTAAAGTCATTTCGGATGGTTTTTATTGTTAATGATTAAAATGTGGATGCGTGGGGGTGTCTAGGTGGCTTAATCGGTTAAGCTTCTGGCTTCGACTCAGGTTACGATCTCACAGTTTGTGGATTCAAGCCCTGCATTGGGCTCTCTGCTGTCAGCGCAGAACCCGCTTCAGGTCCTCTGTCTCCCTCTCTCTCTGCTGCTCCTCTGCTTTCTCACTCTCTCTTCCAAAAATAAACATTTAAAAAAATGTGGCCGTGGGTTCTGCTCATTATATTTCCCCCAGTTGATGAAAGCTGGAGTATTTAACACACTCCGAAGAGCAGAACCGCTCCTAGTTTGAGTGACTAGACCATGGACAACAAGGTGGAAATCAATTCTGGTGTCAGAGATTTTCCTGTTTAGTCATTCTTTTTATTATTATCATTATTATTACATTTATTTATTTTTGAGAGACAGAGTGAGACAGAGCGTGAGCAGGGGGAGGGGCAGAGAGAGAGGGAGACACAGACTCGGAAGCAGGCTCCAGGCTCCGGGCTGTCAGCACAGAGCCTGACGCGGGGCTCGAACCCACGAACCATAAGATCATGACCCGAGCCGAAGTCGGACGCTTAACCGACTGAGCCACCCAGGCGCCCCTCTGTTTATTCATTCTTAAATTTCCAAATGACCTAAACCTCTAGTGTCATCCAGCCTCCTCCACCACCCTTATTTTGAAATGTAGGAAGATAGTTAAGTGTGGGAGATACGTTTGGAACGGAGAGCTCTAATAACTACTAACTCACATTATTCGTGACTCAGGGCCTCCCATTTAATCCTAGAAAACAACTGCTTGAGCCATGATTTTACAACTTCACAGATGGGGAAACTGAAGCAGTTAATCCCTGACCCCTTGTTTCTGGTGCCAGATTAGGTCCCCTTTTTAAGTAGAAGTTGCTGTTCTGTGTCACTCCGGGTTGGCTGTTATCTGTCATTTATTTTGCATTGAACTTTCTACTTCAATTTAAGAACAACTTCAGACGTGCGTAGTAACAAACCAACGCCTTGACGGCAGACAATAATTTTGAAGGAAGACTCGGAAGGTTTCAAGGTCAGAGAAGACCTTCAAGGTCAGAGATGACCTTCAAGGTCATTGGTATAAGCCCCATGGGATGCTGGACCTCTTCTCTAACACCCTCATCCGGGGTTCATCCAGTACTTGACCGTTTCCAAGGTTGGAGACCATCTATACTGTAGAAAAGAGCCCCGTTCATCTTTGGAGAGGTTGGTCTACTAGAAAGTTCTTTTTTATTGTCTTAAGACTGTCCCTTGGTAATGTGATCTGTTTTTTCAAGAAACAAATTTTTAAAAAGATTTTATTTTAAAGTGTATTTATTTTGAGAGAGAAAAAGCATGCTCATGAGTCAGGGAGGGGCAGAGAGAGAGAGAGAGAGGGAGAGAGAGAATCCCAAACAGGCTCCTTGGTATCAGCACAGAGCCTGACACGGGTTCACGGGGCTTGAACCCACAAACCGTGAGATCATGACCTGGACTGAAATCAAGAGCCAGCCGCTTAACCGACTGAGCCACCCAGGAGCCCCTCTCCTAGTACTTTAAATGTATTATTTAAATCTCAAAATACCTCCAAGAGGTCAGGACCATTATCCCAAGTTTCCAGATGAGGTAACTGGGCAGAGAGACTGCTGGGGTCACCCAGTAGGTAAGGGTCAACTTTGCTCTCGGCTAGTGTGTAAATCGCCTCTCGGAAAAGCATGAAAAGGGCAGAGCGGCTGCCCTCATGGAGCTTCCAGGCTGGAGGAGAGAGAGACACGGAGGTCAGCAGTCCTCAGCGTGGGGAGGTGAGGAGAGTCTGGAGAGACCCTGATGGAACACAGAGAACAGGCACCTCCCCTCACCTGAGGGAAAGCCCAGGAGGATGGACTAGAAGAACCTACTCGGTAGGAAGGTAATGCCTAAGAGGAGCTGGGCTTGGAGTCGGGCACCGGGGACAGGGCACAGCATTGAGCGCAGGAACGTACGTAAGGACGGGCGCTCCGGTCCGAATGTTTGTGTCCACCCCCAAATCCGTATGTTGAAATCCTGACCCCCAGAGATGATGGTGCTTGGGAGCTGGGCTTTCTGGAGGTGATTGAGGATGGAGCCTTCACGAATGGAATTCGCATCTTTATAGAAGAGATGCGAGGGCGCAGGGAGAAGGCTCTGGGGGCGACCGCCCTGGAAGGGGCCTTCGCTGGAATGCGACCACGTTGGGGTCTCGATCTTGGACTTCCCAGCCTGCGGAAGGGTGAGATTTCTGTCGTTCACCCAGTCCGTGGTGTTTTGTTACAGCAGCTCCAGTGGACTCAGACGAAGGGTAGAGCTCTGAGATGCTAGAGGCTTCCGTGGGGCCACTGAGCAGGAAGTACAAGCAAGTCACAGGCACCCACAGGTGTGAAATGAGGTTTGCTTCACGTTTGAAATGCAGTTCGGGAGATTACTATCTAAAGAAAGGCTCTCCGGAAAGAGGATATTTACACCACGAGAAATCCAGGGCCACGCATTTGACGCGTTCTTCAAGTAGGTGAGTAGGGCTACCGTGGTCTCCTGTCGGCATAGCGTCCTTCCCAGGATGTGTGCTCTAAGCCCCCGCATGAGGGTGCAGGAACTTATTCGTCCCCCTGTAACGCCGTCTCTTTCCGCGGGGGAGGTCATCACTCCCCCTCTCACATCGCTTTCAAGTCCGGCAGACCCATCCCCGGACACATAGGGTGTCCAGACCATCACGAGGAAGCCCTTCCTGGCTTCTGATTGATCCGAGTGTTTTATAGGTTGGGTTCACCATCGTTCTTGGAAAAAAACCACATACCGCCACTTAACATCCTCAGTAAATTTTTTAAACCCAGAGAAACACACAAGACCATCTAGCCAGGGAATATCTAGCATATCCGTGGTAGCTGGCAATGTTAATCTGCGTAGCTAAAGGAAGCCAGGTGCTCAGCGGCCCCCAGTGCGAGTTTAGTGAACAATAACAAGTTGTGTATAAATCGGTTTCCATGGTTTGCTCATCTCCGCTGCTTTGCAGGTGGCTGAGGACACACAACTTGTCTCTGCGTGTTAAGGACGGAGCAATGTCACATTTCCCCCCCAACATATTATAGACGAGTGTTTCATAAATACAAGCCTCCTTGTCTAAGAGGGGAGTTTTATCCTGACAGGTTAAGGGACAATGATGGTCCTGACTTTGTTCTTTTGTTTTCTGTCTTTTCAACTGCAATTACCTTTTGCGCTTCCCGCAGGAAACGTTTCTCTCAAATGCATGCAAGACACCGATGAATTCCTTTCCGACTTGAATTCAGTGGAGCCCAAAGAATACGCTCTGAGAAGTAAGTAGGTTTTTCTGTCGTGTTGGGTAGGTGAACACACAGGGCAATCTGAGGTTTGTGCGGGGAGGAATCTAGAAAACCTCTTGATAATTAAAAACAGAACCAAATAGGGAGGACAGGACGAGCCTCAATTTACAGATCGCTCCAGGAATCAAGGAGGGAGGAGGAATTTTTATTGCACAAGGCCATAGAGGAAGTGGTATTTAATTCTAGCCAGAAGGGATCTCATGAGGACCAGCTTCTTAGTAAGATGAGAATTGTTTACAAGTTGTAAGATGCTATGCTGTCACCATTACTGAAGTTGGTAGCGTTTTACTGTCACAGGAGATAACTTTATTTCTTTTTCTAGATGTTGAGTCTGGTTTTGATAATGAATTACTTCATTACAGTATTTAGGGAACAAGTTGGACCCATTATGTACTTGACGATAAATTTTGCGGAGTGTGTTGGTGAAGGCACTGGCCCGAGCTGGAAAAAGCTTGACTATAGCCAAGCTGCTTTGCATGTGATACGGACAGACTTCAGGCTGCCATGATTTATTGTCTGTTAGTTTCCCAAAATTACTCTCACAGTTAAGGGACCCATTACCCTCCCGCCAGAAAGGGGCAGGAAATCAGATTCTTTCTCACTGGGGTAACCTCTCCTAGAGAATGATTCATTTGTGATGCTGATGGAAACCACTAACAAGAAGAAAAGTTAAAAACTCACTCTTTCCAAAGCCAGAAAAACTACCATGGCAATTTCCATTTCCCTTTGAACGCATGACTAATTTATTTGGTATTGGAAAACAGTAGCAAATACACATCATAAAGATAAACAAAAGTTTTGATCTAATACTGGGCAATTCAAAATAGCACCCGATCGGAAGCGATTGGCATTTTACGCTGGATTGTGTGTCCCGATATCTAAGGAGACGTTGGAAAAAATATCAGTCCAGCTAATTCAATGGCCATCTTCAAATCCCCTTTTGGAATTGATTATGTTTTGCTCCCACACTTGCTGAAATCGACAGGGAACATTCTGACCAACCCGGGCCAAGTCCGCCGGCCAAGAAAATCCAGAAGGCACAGACAGGGACTGGCTGAGATTACTGGTGATGAGGTGATGGCATGTGGCGTCATCATTAATCACAGCCTCGTTAACCCTTTATTTGCCTTGGAAGTCACTCTGGTCACGTACCAACAATGTTCTGTCCGTAGGGGTCTGAAAATTGAAAATCTTTTTTTTTTTTTTTAGGTAAAATAAGTTTCCCTGAGGGATGCCCGCTGGCTCAGTTAAAAGAGCATGAGACTCTTGATCTCAGGGTCGTGAGTTTGAGCCCCAAGTTGTGTGTAGAGATTACTAAGAAATAAATAAATAAGTAAATAAATAAATAAATAAACTTAAAAAAAAAAAAAGTCTCCCAAAGGTGAATGGCCCAAGAAAGAATCAAATGATTTATATAAATGGGATAGATAATAGATAACCACGCCTTAATTTAATAGACGGATGCTACCTGCGGTTGTTTTAACTGATTTTCGTTGTAACGCACACAGAAAACACTGGATGTCATGGCTTTGACCTTTTGCCCGACAGTTCTGGGCACCGGTTGTGGTTCGGGCCTTCCTTCTCAGCATGGTTTTCCTGACAGTCATGTGGATGGAAAAATGATGAGTCAATACTTAGAGAGCACTTTTCCATGGAGGACGGTTCCCAGCCTGGGCGAGGGATGTCTTACTGAGTCCGGGCGGCCCCGGCCGTGAGCAGGGCGTTGCCTCTGTCTCATAAAAGAAAACCGAGCCACAGAGACGTAACGTATCTTGCCCAAAGTAAGTGGTAGAGATAGAATTTGAGCCCGCGTTATCCGATGCCCAAGCTTGTGCTTTCAATCACTGCCTAAGATAAGCAATGAGAGAGACAAGAAAAAAAAAAATAGTGAAAAAGAATGAAAGTTGTAGAATGTATGTGGTATGAAAAGGTGTCGAACATGCCGGTTAAGGTGCTGTGTTGCTCGGGGAGACAGGTGTATGTAGGGCGGTGGAAAGGGATAGGGAAGAACGATAATCTCCAAATTGAGTTGGACGTTGCCTCGGAGTGGGAGCCGGTCCGGCTGGGGATGCGACTGGGCTCCCATCAGATTTCAAATGGGTCACGGTTCACTCTGCAAGCTGGGCAGTGGGAACACTGGTGTTTTTTATTTTCTTTATGCCCTTTGAACGTATTAAATGTCACATAGTAATGTTTTAAGTCCCCCTCCCCAACCCAAAGCATGGAGATGACAGTGGCAGGATCTCGGAAAATGGGCGGGGGTCTGAGGAGTAAAGTGGGGGAGAGAGGGTTCACGAAACTCTCGGGCAGGGATGTTGATCTTGCAGAGGAGAGCCGGAGTCGTTCCTGGTCCGAGCAGGGGAGAGGCTGACGTTAGAGCCGGATGCAGAGGGAAGGATGCATTGAAGGGTGTGGATGCACCGTCACGTCATGACCTGAGCCGAAATCAAGAGTTGGATGCTTCACAGACCCTTGGTTTCGGCTCAGGTCACGATCTCATGGTTCGTGGGGTCGCGCTTCGCATCGGGCTTGCACTGACAGCACGGAGCCTGCTTGGGATTCTCTCTCACCTCTCTCTCTGTCCCGCCCCCGCGCACGCTCTCTCCGTGTCTCTCGAAATAAATAAATAAACTTAAAAAAGAAAAAAGAGTTGCGTGCTTAACCGACGGAGCACCCAGGCCCCGCTCTCGTCTTGTTTTTAAACTCCGTAACCCACTGCCTGCGTTCATTCCCATACAGACACCGCACCCGAAGAGATCGCTGGCCTCCTCCTCCGGGTTAATCGGTTTTTTCCTCTCAGTTGTCTTTCTCCTCGAGCACTAGGGCATTATCTGCCTTCCTCCTTAAACGCATCTGTTTCTAATTCCGAGACGGTCCCCTGTCTGGGATGCCCTACCTCCACGGTGATCACTCCCCTCTCTCTTCCCCTTTCTCTCTCTACCTGACCACGTGCATCTTTCCATTTGTGCCTTCCCTCATCGTACTCTGGGGGTACATGAGGCACATTTTAGAGACAGGCCGTTGGCCCACAGACATTGTGCTAAGCTGGCGGTCCTGACATCTGAGCTCTCGTCTGTGGAGGCCAGTAACCAGCCGTGTGCTTAGTCTCGCCCAAGCGACGTTACTTTGCTATTTTTTTTCACGGTTTATTTATTTTTGAGAGAGAGGAGGGGAAGGGGGAGAGGGAGAGGGGCAGAGAGAGAGGGGGACAGAGGATCTAAAGCAGGCTCTGCGCTGACAGCAGAAAGCCTGGTGCGGACTGGGACCCATGAACCAAGCGCTCACGACCTGAGTTGAAGTCGGACGCTCAACCCACTGAACCACCCAGGCGCCCCCCACTGTGCCAGACTAGACTGTCCTCACCTGTGACATGGAGAGGCTGTGTGTCCCAAACTCTGGCAATCGGCAGCAGCTTTAAAAATGTTTTGATTCCCACCCCCAGTCTGCACTGGCTTCCAAGAGCCATTTGTGAAATTTTCGAGCCGGTTGTTAGACGCGGTTACTTTTAAGGGTTGAGTCACTTCAGGTGCCAAGTAAATGAATTACGTTAAGAACAAAAGTAACGCGTACTCAAAGTTCACCGCTTCCTGATTGCCTTACTACACTTCACAATTATCCTCGCTCTTGAAGATGCTTGCACCTGCTGTGCTCGTGTGGCGGGAACGCGCTGCTACGCTAAGGCCCATCGTCTGCCAAACTCACGTTCAGGAGCTTCAGGCTGGGGGCTAGTCAACTGTGGCTGAAGTATATTCCCTCCAGAAGTTGGCAGACTTGTCCAGAAGTCAAGTCAGGGCTTGCTCTAGCGTTTTTGTTGACCGTCTGGGCTTAAGAAATTGGTGGAGATAAGGTCACAAGTGCACGTTCAACTTAAAAACGTGTCATGTCTGTGCCGTCACGTTGTAAATAGCACTTGAAAACTGTCACCCGATGCAGCAAAAACACTGCTCACGTCATTGACAATGGAGTGAAGTTCTGACATACATCGTTCTGGTTTCACATCCGTATTACTCATTCGTGTGGACAAAAAGATCACCCAATATTCATGTCCGGACTACACTCATTGGTCAACGGAAACCACAGGTTGGCTACAGGTACTAGAGTTTGGCAAACATCAGTGAGAGTCAATGGGCTGTATGTGGAATTAATAATAAGGCGTATTGTTGATTTCATTGTTATTTGGACTTTATTTGGAATTATTGGAATTCCAATAATTTGGAGTTATTTGGTGTGTTATGGGCTGAACCCCCCAAATTCATGTGGTGAAGTCCTAACCCCAGTACTTTGTTTTTAAATGTGACTCTAGGGGAACCTGGGTGGCTCAGTCGGTTAAGCATCCCCCTCTCGATTTCAGCTCAGGTCATGATCTCACGGTCGGGAGATCAAGCCCTGCGTGGGGCTCTGTGCTGAAAGCGTGGAGCCTGCTTGGGATTCTCTCTCTCCCTCTCTGTCTGCCCCTCTCCGCCCACCTCTCAATAAGTAACTAAACTTTAGAATGTGACTCTATTTGGAGGTAGGTCTTTAAGGAGGCCATAGATGAGGTGAAATGAGGTGATGAGAGTGGGCTCTAATCCCATCTGACTGTTTCCCTTATGTAAGGAGGAGCTGAAAACACAGACCCCCCCCCCCAGAAGGGCCAAGTGAAGATTTTAGGGAGAAGACAGCCCTCTACAAGTCAAGGTGAGAGACCTTAGAAGAAACCAACCCTGTGGAGACCTTGATCTTGAACTTCTGACTCCAGGGCTGTGAGGAAATCCATTTCCATTGTTTAAGCCACCTCACCTGTAGGACTTTGTCATGGCAGCCAGAGCAAATTAATACAGTGTGCCACACATCTTTTCTCTCGGCATAACTTATAACAATCTCTCTATATGATATACAGACACATTCTCATTTGGGGTAGACAGCCCTTTATGAGACATCTACCACCGCTGCTGGAGCCCCTACCCCACTGCTAGCTGAGCCTCTAGGAGCTGGACCTAAGAATCTAAATTTCAAAGAAGCTTCTTGTGTGATTCTGATAGTTGTGATGACTGGCTGAAAATCGGGATGTCAATTTTACCGGTAATTACTGGCAAAAACTTAAGTCAGACAAGTTCCCAAAAGTAGACACCAAAACCAACCCCCCACCCCCACCCCCAGATTAGTTTGTGAGGGCTGCTGTAACGAAGTACCGCAAACTGGGGGGCCTAGACAAGAGAAATTAATTTTCTCACAGTTCTGGAGGCTGCAAGTTCAGGATCAAGGTACCGGTAGGGTTGGTTTCCTCGGAGACTTCTGTCCTTGCCTGGCAGATGGCTGATGACACCTTCTCTCTGGTGTCACTCTGTGGGTCCAAATATCCTTTTATATGGACACCGACCGTGCAGAGCCTGACGTGGGGCTTGAACTCACGAGCCTGGAGTTCGTGACTTGAGCTGGGACCAAGAGTCAGATGCTTAACCAGCTGAGCCACCCAGGCAGCCCTTAATCACTTTTTTTTTTTTTTTAACATTTATTTATTTTTGAGACAGAGAGAGACAGAGCATGAGCAGGGGAGGGGCAGAGAGAGAGGGAGACGCAGAATCCGAAACAGGCTCCAGGCTCTGAGCGGTCAGCACAGAGCCCGACGCGGGGCTAGAACTCACAGACCGCGAGATCATGACCTGAGCCGAAGTCGGACGCTTAACCGACCGAGCCACCCAGGCGCCCCATTAATCACCTTTTTAAAAGGCCCTATCTCCAAGGATAGTCACAGGCTGAGATACTGAGGCTTAGGGCAGTAATAAATGAATACTAGGGGAAACACAGTTCAACCCATAAAGC
This sequence comes from Panthera tigris, assembly GCF_018350195.1. Lineage (NCBI taxonomy): Eukaryota > Metazoa > Chordata > Mammalia > Carnivora > Felidae > Panthera > Panthera tigris. The sequence continues at coordinate 77,057,577 of NC_056671.1, forward strand.
TCTGTAAAGCCCATTTTGGACTTCCAAACTCCAGAACTGTCGGATAATACACTTATGTTGTTTGAAGCCACAAAGTTCTGGTAATGTGTTACAGCAGCTGTAGGAAACTCATACAAATGTGCAGGAAGCTCACTGTCACTGGTTTGGCCACACAGCTCGGTCACCACTTTCTGTTCTATGCCCCCCATACCTCCTTGTTTTTCTTGCTGTGTTTTAAATATTGGACCATAGTATGGAATGGTGCATTTATAGAATTTAGTGAATATGTGATCCCTACTAATTTAGCATTAATTTATTTAGAGCTATATCTACATATCCATATATCCCTTTGGGTTGTTCTACTCGGGGACTTCTTTTGGCTTTATATATGTTCTAGAATAGTGATTTCATGTCTCTTGTCTGAATATCTTGTCCTGTCCTGTCTTTTCTCTGGAGGAAGGGCGCCTGGAAGCAAAGGCCTGTGGTTTACGCCCTTTTATATAGGCGCTTGTTATATACGTGTATAATTTAATGAAAAGATGACCAGAATACATAATGGAAGCTCTATTAAAAGGAGATATTGAAGTCATATTCTGGTTCTTTGGTCCTAGTAGACACCTGGTTGGCTATTTCCACAGGTCTTTTGCCATGGCCCAGCAGGTTGTCTGATTCTCCATATAAGGAGATGGGATCCCATCTCTTTGTAAACTTTTCACACCTTCCCCGAACGCACGGCTGCTCCCCAGGCCCACGGCGTCCCCTGCCAGGTCACACAAGCATCTTTGGCTTGGATTAGAATACCCACTTGGGGAGTGTTGTGGGTCGAACTGTGTCCTCCAAGAAGACCTGTTGATATCCTCACCCCTGGTACCTGTGAATGTGATCCTATTTGGAAATAGGGTCTTTGTAGGTGGGATCAACTTAGAACGAGATCATGCTGGGTCAGGGAGCGCCCTAAGATAACGGCTGGTGTCCTTGTGAGAGAGAAATTCACACACAGAGAGCCACAGGGACAATTGCCGAATGACAGAGGCAGAGATCGGAGTGATGGACGCATCTACAAACCAAGGAACACTAAAGATTGCCAGCAACCGCCAGAAGTTGGGAGAGAGGCAGGAACAGATTCTCCCTCAGAGTCTCCAAAAGGAACCAACCCTGCTGACCCCTTGACTCCAGACTTCTGGTCTCCGGAACGGTGCACAATACATTTCTCTGGGTATAAGTCACCCAGTTGGTGGAAATTAGGACGGCACCAGGATACGAACACAGAAAGCGATGGGCCCCCAAACACACCCTCCAGGATAAAAAAAAAAAAAAAAGCATGCATCTATTTCTGAGATGAAAAACAAAACAAACAAAACAAGCTGTCTCAGGTAGATCCTGGAACTCATTTTCTTTGACATGTACCGGGCCGACCCACGGCCGTTTCATTCAATCCACCCGGACCATTTGTAACACCGTCTGCGGCAGAGGCCCTTGGCGGGGAGCTATTTCTACGGAATCCAAACTGTGTTCGGCATATGGAGACCCTCCTGGGTTCACGTGATGTCTGCGTGTTCCTGCACTTTATCCCTCAGGGACAGAGTCAGGGAGGGGGGGCCTCTGGCTCCCAAGCAGTCTGCAGGGCTTTTCATTTCCTGTTTTCTCTCATCTCATAACATCCTTGAAATCGTCCACAAGCAGCTGCTTGTGCTTTAGCCATGTTTAACCCTTCAAGTCCCTTCTCCCTGGTCCCTGTGTCACGCTTCTCAGGCCACCCTGCTGGCGGGGTCCCTGGGCTTCTTCCCCTGACCGCTGACTCCCTTTGGCTTCATCTTTTTCCTCTTGGAGCGGTTATTTCACGTCTCCTCCGTGTGTCTCGTCTTCTCTCCTGGAAGGCAAGGCTCGGGGTTCACACCCAGTTCCAGGAGGCAGTCTGTAGGGAGGCACTCACTGGGCTAGCCGGTCACTGGCTCGAGCTGAGCCTCTGTTCTCTTGTCATCATGGGGGGACTGACCGTCCACGTGATTTGGGTTCTCAGACGTGGCCTGTCGTCTCATCCGCCTGTCGGTGCGGAGGGCATTTTACTCACGGTCAGCCCCTCCACCGGTGCTAGAGCCAGGGACAGGAAAGATGCCGAAACAAAGAAAATCTTAGAAAAAGGGTGACACGGCGGGTTTCACTGAGATCTCTAGGGTAGCTGGGTTTCAGACACATCCATGCTGGGGCAGACTGAAACGCGGGCACCCCCAAGGACATCGACGTTCTAGTCCCTGGGACCCGTGAATGTTAGAAACTGGTCCTTGCCCACTTGAGATGGGGAGATTATCCTGGATTATCCAGATGGGCCCTAAATGCACTCACGTGTGCTCTTAGAAGTGGGGGACAGAGCGCAGAGGAGGAGGTGATGTGACCATAGAGGCAGACATCGGGGTGATGTGGCCATAAGCCAAGGGCTGCCAGCAGCCATTAGAAGCTGGAAGGGGAAAGAAGAGATTCTCTCCTGGAGCCTCCGGAAGGAGTGTGGCCCTGCTGACATCTTGAATTCTGCCCAGGGATACTGATTTTGGACTTCTGGCCTCCCAAGCTGTGAGAGAACAAATATCTGTGGTTTTAAGCCACCAAGTTTGTGGGCATTTGTAATAGCAGTCACAGGAAGCTAATACACCTGCTATTCTTGTTCTCCAAGATGAATAGCTGACCAGACGCAAGGGGGACTTCCAGAAGGTGTTTGTAAACAGCTGCTTTAGGAACTTTGGATATCAGATCGGTAGCACGTTCAGATCTCTTTCTCATTAACAAGGAGATCCTGGCAACAGAGAGCTAGCATTTTATGTGTATGCCCTGTATCGTTAGCCACAGTGCAAGGGCTATTCGATTCTGGTTTTTAAAATTCTCCAACGTAACGCAGCAATCTGGTAGGTGCTTCATAAATATTTGCTGTTAAAGCGGTAGATGACGATTGCTTTCAAGGTTTATTTGTGGCTTAGCATTCTAGAATCTTCTGCCGCCTTCAGCTTCATGGTATAAGTGCAGCCATATTTTAAAATATAAGACCACTGACCAGGGTCTGTCTTTCCTCTGTTCAAACCCAGAAATGAATCAGCTCTGCATTTTGACGTCCACATAGCATCACCACCACGTGAGAAGGCAAATTTGTCTGCCGGTTGGTCCAGCAGAATTGAAACGAGTTGTTTTTCATCTTTGGGAAATGAAACCATGGCACGGCTACCGTGCGATTTGAAGTAGCAGGTGGGATTAATCGTTAGTTTATTCTATCCCTCCCTCCCGAGACAATCACGATGTATTTTTTTTATTTGGATGGGACCAAAGGCCCAGCGTCTCTGGTTCCTGACAAAAACCGATTAAGCAGTTAGAGGGCAAATTGTCCATTTGAGTTCATAATCAGAAAGGAAGCAAATGCAACTGAAACTTTGCATAGCATACAAAATAACCTTGGCCGGAAAGCCATAAATCCAATCAGTTTACAAGGCAGAACACCAACTGGAAAAAAAACAAAAGAAAGTGGAATTGAATCTTCTCAAGCGGATTAATTGGGTATACCTCTACATTTGTCCTTTAGAGTCTTATCTGGGTAAAGTCAGGCTCAGTATCGACACCTCTCTTGTTTTTATCTCCTCTGACCCTTTTAGTTCCAGATCCTTAAACTTCAGGCCGCAGCATTTGGGATGCTCAGTGATAGAGAAGGGGATTGGGGAATCAGCTAGCTTATCTATAATAAATACATCTGGTTTTTTAAATGGTCGTTGGTTTTCTTGACACACGGAGGACTTCAAAATACGTTCATTCATGGAGCTGGATTTTGGGCATTCGAATTTAATTTTTTCAACGCTTAATTCAATCCAGCAAATGTTTATCGAACTGCTCCTCTGAGATATCCATTAATGGCAACATGACCCCTCCCACACAGCGGGGACAGACAGGTGAACCATTAAACGCCTTTTGGTGTGATACACTAAGCAGGAGTCTGGACTGCTTCCTGGGGGGAGACCATCCTCCCGCTGAGACGCAAGGGATGATTCAGCATTTGCCAGGCAGACAGGAAGGAAGGACATTCCAGGCAGAAAAACAGACAAGTGCAGGCCTGGTGCATTCTGTATAAAGGAGCAGCGGAAATGGGTGTGGGCGTGGGAGGGTGAGCCCGGAGAGGCAGGTCCGGTCACGAAGGGCCTTTTAAGCCACCCTCAGGAGTCGGGAATTAATCCTAAAGATCAGAGCAGTGGAGCCTGCCTGCACAGAGCATCACCTGGGAAAGCTTTAAAAACAACCAATGCCCAAGATCCACCCTGACCAGTTAAGCCACTCTTTGCGAGGGTAGAACCTGGGTCTTATTATTTTTTAAAGATGCCCCAGGGGATTCTCATGTCGGCCCAGGGTTGGGAATCACAGCTGTAGATAAGAGGTCTGCCGTTTTCCCTCTAAAGGACCAGATGGCGAATATTTCAGGTTTGTGGGCCACATAGCCTCTGTTGCAACTGCTGAACTCTGTATCTAGAAGGCAGCATTAACAACACGTAAGCGAATGAGGTGGCTGTATTCCTATAAAATTTTACGTACAAAAACAGGGCCACAGAGTGCCAACTCCTACTCCAGACGATGAAATAAATACCACTGAAGAATTTTTTAAACAAATATATTGATTTTAAAACTTTGTTTACATATACTGTATTTCCTAAATAATATATGAATCTATTCTTCCTGTAAAGGAATCGAAATAATACGGAGCTTCATTATTTTTTTGTTCCCTCCTTTAATTCTTAGTCCCCTTCCTGGATGATAGCTCTTAGCAATGAATGTATATCCTTCTAGAACTCTCCAGAACTTTCTCCTTGCAGTTTTGTGTATGTAAGCCTGCAGAGATGTTGTTTTGTTTTATAAAATTGAAAAATATATTTGTTGTTCTTGAACTTTTTATTATTATTTTTTTTAATTTTGAACCTTTTTTGAACCTTTTTTTAAAATCGGGTTTATTCATTTATTTTGAGAGGAAGAGAGAGCCTGCGCAGGGGCGGGGCAGACAGAGAGGAAGAGAGAGAATGCCAAACAGGCTCTGCACTATCAGCACAGAGTCTGACTTGGGGCTTGAACTCACGAACCACGAGACCATGACGTGAGCTGAAATCAAGAGGCGGACGCTAAACCGACTGAGCCACCTTCAACTTTCCCCCCCCACGGAATAGTATGTCTTGGGGCGTTTCCCATAGCAACAAATACAGATCTACCTCATCTTAGTCGTCGCAGAGCATTACAGAATATGAAAGTACCGTAGCTCATACAACCTTCTCCCGATAGAGGTTGAACTACTTGGCATTGCTGACATTAAACTCTTTTTGTCCCATGCGATGGCATTTTCTCGTGGCTCCCCCTAATAGTTTGTGTCTACTTTTTTGCCTCGAGAGGCCTTACTGCTACAACCATCTTGCAATCGCGTGTTCACGTATGTTTCCCCGGGGCAGATTCTGAGACGTTGAATTGCTGGGTCCCTGGGGAGATCAGTTAGGAAGGAGTCTTTGGTTAAACCACAAACACCAACTCTGGCAAGCTTCCGCAGAGAGGGGAGTTTACTGGCCGACTACGGGGCAGCTCACAGGGTGGAGAAGGGGGCCAGCCACCTGCTGGGCCCAGAACTGGTCTCTAGAGCAGTCAGGTCCAGTCTCCATGGCGGTCGGTGCCCATTCTGCAGCCCCCCAGCCCACTACCAGTAGATGAACGAGGCCCAAGCTTTGATCTGGGCCTTGACTCACTCACTCTGCACGAGTCCTGGGAGAGGGTTGACCTCCTGTCACAGAGAGTGGGAGGGCAGAGTGATAGCAGCTTCCAAGGACCCCGTCAGCCTCTGTAGTGACAGGAGAAAGCACCTTGGTTTTCTGTCAGGACTGCATTAGGTTGGGGAGTGGTAATTCTCCCACGTCCAGGTGCTGTTAGGAGGGAGAATAGCTTTTAAGAGGCCAAATTGAGAGACCTATTTCTTCACATTCTCACTAACAGTAATTATATCAACCTCATCATTTCATAGCCATTCCATGGGTAGAAAAGAACGAGGTCTAATTGTGGCTTACTGGTGAGACTAAACAACTTTCGCATATTTATCGGTTACTTGGATTTCCTTCTCTAAGACTTGCCTGTTTATATCCTTTGCAAATTATAAATTAGTTTCTTTGACTTTTAAAAAATTACTGATTTATAAGGGTTCTCTATATAATCTGAAAACATCCTTTGTCCAAGTTATTGATCCAGTAAATATGTCCTTCTCTGAGAGTTACCTTTTAACTTTGTTCATAGTGCCTGGGAACAATTTTCTTTTTAGTGTTTATTATTTGAGAGAGAGAGAGAGAGACAGAGACAGAGAGCAAGCAGGGAAGGGGCAGAGAGAGAGGGAGACACAGAATCCGAAGCAGGCTCCAGGCTCTGAGCTGTCCACACAGAACCCGATGTGGGGCTCGAACTCACGAACCGTGACATCATGATCTGAGCCGAAGTCGGCCACCTAACCGACCTAGCTACCCAGGTGCCCCTGTAGTGCCTGGGAACAATTACAGGGAGGGGAGGGACATGGTCAGTCTTGTCATTCAGGCAGTTTAGCTTAAAAGATGGTTACTGGCTACAAATGGCCGAGTGGATCGCCAGCTGTAAGGTTCTGAGTGTGGTCAGAGATAGAGTCGCCCCCAGAAGAGGCAACAGCCTGGAATCCTTAGCACCATTTAAAAGAGGCCAGTAAGGGGCGCCTGGGTGGCTCAGTCGGTTAAGTGTCCGATTTCAGCTCGGGTCATGATTTTACGGTTCATGGTTTCGAGCCCCACGTCGGGCTCTGTGCTGAGAGCCCGGAGCCTGGAGCCTGCTTCGGATTCTGTGTCTCCCTCTCTCTCTGCCCCTCCCCCACTTGCACTCTGTCTCTCTCTCAAAAATAAATAAACATTAAAAAAAAAGATTAAAAAAGAATAAAAGAGGCCAGTGAAACAGACACCTGCCGGCTGAGCCCAAGCGGCCTGAGCGACAGACCTGCCCAGAAGAGTCAGGAGTTTGCGGCGGAAGTCAGGTTCCCCCGGATTGCTCATCAAGGACTGTTTGCCCAGTTATGGCCAGGAGGTTTTCAAAATGACATATCATTAAAAAAAAAAAAAAAAAAAGCATACATGTAAGCACAATGCAGTTTCTTCCCCCCGATTTTTAGGTTAACTCGCAGGAATCCCATTATGAGTGAAGACAAAGACCAAAATGCCAGAAGAGATGGGTCATTTGCCAACCCGTTTGTGGACTTTTCTCCCTGCTCGTTCCAAAGAATGTCGCTGCCTTCAGTTGTATATGAGAACGTATAGACCAAACTGACCAAAAAACCCAGGGTATTTCTGCGTGCGATGGGTTCCGGTCAGGATGGATTTGAATACGTAGCCCTGCTCCTTACTAGCCGGTTGAAGCGCCCGGCTCTGCTTCTCGTGAGCGATTCAAAGGGGGTAGATGTATGTTGCTGTTTCCGTTATTTACCACGTCTGTGCCTCAGGTGTCGAATCTGTAAAATGGAGATTAAAACAGTTATTCGTAATCCCGTAGGATTGTGCGAGGGGTATGTGAGACAGTGGACAGAAAGCACTCACAGCAGCGCCTGGCACGTAATAGACTCCCCCTGTTGGTCTTGTCAGCACACTGCGTGGTTTTGGCCGCGTAGGTCATGCCAGGAGGTTTTAAGGGAACGGGATCAACCGGACCGTATTAATCACACTGAAAAGAAAACCCAGCTGTATCCTGTTTACTATATTCTTGAAGCTACTGACAGCGAATTGAACAAATTTGCGTACTACGTGAAGCTGAATTATTGGAATGGCTGGGTCATCAAAGGTTGAAACTAAACACAATGAATACAGTCCGAGAGCTAGCGGAAAATGCTGGTAATACCAAGTATGAATAAGAAATCGTACAGTCAAGAGAGATTGGTGGAGGAAAAAGAGTTGAACTGGATGAACAGCACAGTGGATGGGGTAAATAGTAAGGTAGGTGGGGGCCGAGGAACACGAGGGGCTGGATAGATCCATTTAAGAGAACTCTCTCTCCAAGCGTAGCCGGAAAGGATAAAGAGCTGGGAAAGAAAACGGTAAGAGATTTTTGAGGCCAGAAGTGCCGTCAGAAGGAGAAATACAACAAAACAAGCAGAAGGAAGGGGATATCGAGCAAATGGTAGTGGTATTTTCTCCAGAATGAAGAAAAGAGAAGAGGTCAGATTGGCGTGGTTTATAGAACACCAAACCAGACTGATGAAGAAAATTCGCATCGGACTACAATACAGGTCAGGACAGACCCAAAACTAAGAACATGAAAAACAACGAGGAAACTGGAAACATTTCCAGAAAGAAAGATAGTCAGACACCGGACAAAAGCAGAACTAACAGAGAAATCCTACGTGAATGGAAACCCAGTAACATTTACTGGAGAATCCTTAGTGACAAAAAGACACAATAATGGAAGGTTAACAGCAAACACTCACAAAGCACTTAAAACTCTGGATGACAATGAGAGCACCAGCTGTCAGAATCAAAAATTCAAAAGATGTAAAAGCTGCCCAACGCTTACTTTTTAAAACACCTTTTTTAAAAAAAAAATAATGATGGATTTACAGAAAGTTGCTCAGATGGCACAAAGTGTATCAATTGTACCTGCAGGTTTTAATTTACGGAGGTGACTGAGTGCCAACATTGAGAGGTCAATGCCCTTGAAAGATTTGTATTACGTTTCCCGTGATGGGGGCCTGCCACGCTGCGGGGGCCACATGGGGAAGCATTTGCTGTCTCTGAGAATAGGCTAGCCCTAGAAATGGCCAGGGAGGCCATAAATGTCAGAGCATCACAAATATAGAAGAAAGGAAAATATAGTTAATACAGATATTGGCCCCATGATGAAGGGATGCCAAATGAAAAAACCCAGAATCTACGAACACAGAATAAGAGGGGTCCCCTATCTTCCATTCACTTCTCCCAGATGGTTGCATCGAACATAATCCTAGTACACTATAAAAAAAAAAAAATCACCATTGGTACAATGCGTGTGTATAGCTCTATGCCATTTTAGCGATGTGTAGATTTCGTAACCCACATCACGGTCAAGACCCAGAACTTTCCATCACCACCAAGATCTGCTTCGTGTTGCCACCTTACGGGTGTGCACAACCCCTCCCTCCGCTGTCACCGACCCCTGGCAACCAGTATTAATTATGGTTGTTCCAGAAAATAAAAAGGACGAAAGTTGTGTACCACGCTTTATAAATTCGATCATAGCTTTGATTCCAAGACGAGAAAAGGACCAAAAAAAAAAATGTGGCCTAAGAATTGATGAGGAAGAAATACGACTGAGAAACTAATCAGAACGCTCAGCATATGGGCCAGAGACCAGAACCAGTTATAAAAATCTGTAGCATTTTTCCACACCTGCAACAATCAATTGGAAAATATATTTGAAAATAAAACACCAAGAAAAATAGCCAACTCTACACTATCTGGGAATTGTTTATATAATCTGTTTTCAGATGACCAAGGAAAAAATGTAAAATTTTAAGTAAGGACGCAAAAGAGCTGGGGTAAATTGTCTGACATCCAATGATGGCTTAACACAAAAATGATGTCCGGGCACCTGGGTGGCTCAGTCAGTTAAGCGTCCGATTTCGGCTCAGGTCTTGATGTCACGGTTCATGGGTTCGAGCCCCACATCAGGCTCTCTGCTGTCAGCGCAGAGCCCGCTTCAGATCCTCTGTCCCCCTTTCTCTTTGCCCCTCCCCCACTCATTCTCTCTCTCAAAAATAAACATTTAAAAGAAAAAAATGATGTTAACTTCCCCCATATATCAATGAATTTGAAGCAATTTCAGTCACTATTCTAGTTGGATGTTTCAAGGGGCTCAATAAACGTTTCCTGAATTTTTTCTGAATACAAGCTTTCTGAAATTTGTATGAATGCTTAACGGTGTGCAAATTAACTAGTTCAACTTTGAAAAGAAAATGAAAGGCGGAATACTCAAAATACTACAAATCCATAATAATAAAAACCACATGGTTATTATTTATTTATTTATTATTGGCTGCATAGGCTTGTGACCTCTGCAGTCACATAGGACCCCCACTTAAGTGGGCCCCATGCTTGCTTTCAGTGCGATTTGCTGTCACTGTCTCGAAATTCTTAATAATTTTTTTTTAAATTTTTTTAACGTTTATTTATTTTTGAGACAGAGAGAGACAGAGCATGAACGGGGGAGGGTCAGAGAGAGGGAGACACAGAATCCGAAACAGGCTCCAGGCTCTGAGCTGTCAGCACAGAGCCCGACGCGGGGCTCGAACTCACGGACCGCGAGATCATGACCTGAGCCGAAGTCGACCGCTTAACCGACTGAGCCACCCAGGCGCCCCTCGAAATTCTTAATAATTTTTAAGCAAGAACCCTGCACTTCGTTTTGCATTAGCCTTGCCAACCATGTGGCCCGTCTCAACGGGAACAAAGACGTTTCAAAGACCAGGACAGAAAGTACGGGCTCCAAAGAATGGATTTCTGTCCGACAAAGGACACCAGGGATAAGGAACTGACAGATAACTGAAACTAAATGCCTTCAATGACTCAGGTAGATGAGGACCGATATAGAGAATAACCAGGAACTCTTGCAAAGCAAAGAGCGAATCCGTTAAAAACGGGCAAAGGGTTGCAAGCGGAAAACAGAAGAGAAAACTTAAATGGCCGGCTGACCAACAAAAACATCCCAACTGATTTGCAATCAGAGAAATGAAAGGTGCAACAATCGGGTGGCATTTTATGTCCATTAATTGCCAAAAATGAGAAAGCTAGCGCAGGCAACGAAGCAGGAATCAGCATCCACCCGGAGGGTGTCCTGGGGCAGCCACTCTGGAGCACAGGCTGGTGGGAATTACCAGTATGGGTTTACCTTGTGACCCAGCAACCCCACTCACAGGTGCGTGTATGTGAGCTAAAGCCTCACGTAGGTCGGTATGGGGACGCTCTGGGTGCCTCTGTGGGTCGGAGGCCGTCTGTGTCCATCACCCAGGGAACAGCTAAGTGTGAGATGTTGATGAATTATTACGGGTGGTGAGGAGGTCTGGACTAGGTGAGCGCAGTAACGCCATAAGGAGAACAAGAAACACCTCAAACGTAGCACAGCACGACCCGTGTAGAAACAGATCTGAAGCACAAAGTCACGTATATAAATTACAAATACATTTGCACAAAATGAGGACACCTACGAATAAAAGCACAGACATCAAGCGTACGGGGGTAGGGGTAACGGGGAAGGGAGAGAGGGAAAAAATGAAAGGAAGTGGATTATTTAAAATGAAGGACACGAGGACCCACAAGGACGTACATGAACGTAAACAATTTAAATGAAAGAAGTGCTTTGCAGGACCAGGGTGAAGAGTATCATTAACTGTGCGGCTGATGACTGCACCGTTCTGCTCTTGAGGGTAAAAACAAACAAACCAACAAAATGAACTGTCTAAGGTCCCACAAAACTGGATAAAAAATTTTAAAGACTGAATATTGTCTCTTGGCTGTATGGGGGGGGGAGGGAGAAAGAAAAGCTACTGATTTTTAGCCATGTCTTTTTACTCCCTCAAAGCATGTATTATTTATTTATTTATTTATTTATTTATTTATTTATTTTTATTTTTTAATTTTTAATGTTTATTTTTGAGAGAGAGAGAGAGAGAGAGAGACAGAGCACAAGCCGGGGAGGGGGCAGAGAGAGAGGGAGACACAGAATCCGAAGCAGGCTCCAGGCTCCGAGCTGTCCGCACAAACCATGAGATCGTGACCTGAGCTGAAGTCGGATGCCCAACCCACTGGGCCACCCGGGCGCCCCAAAGCATCTATTATTTAAAAGAATTCAAATTCTTAATTTTTTTTCAGCAGCAGACCAGGCAACCCACATGAGAACCTGTATCATTCTTCTCCCTCGGTGAAGACGGGGCTGTGGGCACAAAACGCAGGCTCAAAGAGTGGCCTCTGAATTCATCTTCTCTCTTGCCACCCCCCACGCCCCCCCCCACTCCCTCCCCACCCCCCCCCCACTCCCCTCCCCACCCCCTGTCATCTCAGATTGATGGTTCCGGAAGGTGGAGCTGAGTGCCTGTAAATTCATTTGAAAGTGACACGAAGAAGCTAACCTTGCCTACTTCTTTTGCTCTGAAATTCAGTGTATGACTCGGTCGGGAAGCTTGGGAGCAATATTCTTAACGGAAACGTGGACAGGCTGGGATCGTACAGCGAGTGCCTCTCCGCCCGGGCTCCCTCGGGGCGCTTCCAAGGACAGTACTGCAAGTTTCAGATCCTGCAGGTGAGTGCGGGATCTGCCCTCGTGCTCTCCAAGGACAACTGAACTTCGTGACCGGGAACCCCAGACAGCTCCGTCGATTGCTTTTCTTAACAAAACACCCCCCAAATCTATTACGATGTTTCGCAAAAAGTTACACCTAAATCACACTTGCATGTTCTGAGTGTGCGACACTATAGGAGGGCAGTTGTCCGCATTCCACACAGACCTTCAGATGTTCCTCCCGCCATATTGTATGGGGGCAAGACTTCTGGACGACCTTCATGAGGAATCCAGGGTCAAGCCCCAGCCGATGTTTCTGGGCATCAACTCCTGACTCACCATCTGTTTGGAGAATACCAAAGGGAGGGGAGACTTCCCATTACCCATAATCCTGTCCCAGAAACAGAGCTCTGAGACATGTGTTTGAGACGGGCCCGGACTTCTGCGAACACATCACTACATCAGTTGACTGAGGTCACAGGGCTCACTCCCTGCAAGGCATGTTAATTCTTCTGCTGCTGGAAAATAAAACCAGGGACAGCACAGCCTCTTATTCGATACAAAAATAGGCTTGATGATGTTGTACGACACTAGAAGAAAATACATTACACGTTGGCTAAAAACAGTCATATAAAATAGCAGTAAGAAATCCACGCTTTCTGATATTAATGCTATAAAACGGTCTTGCGATGGTTGACCACTGGCCATCGAGAGATTCTCACCCACTTGTCCCCCGGAGGGCTGTGACAATGATTGCTTGAGGGTTTAATCAGTGTGTATAAATGTCACATCCTATTTTCGAAGCAGATTAATGGTTTTGATATCAGAGCCAAAGGCCAGGCCCATGCAATCATGTAAATTGCATGTTTAGAAGCAGCATGCCGGAAATTTTTATTTATAATTTGATCTTTCCTTCATTGGGACAGGCATTCTCATCATGGGCTTGATTTATGAATAAAATCTTTATGTGATATGCTGTGTCCTGTTACAAAGAGATGGCAACGTGGCAATTCTGTTGAAAATCCTAAGGACCATTGACCCCTAGGACAGTTTGCCCTGTGGGAGAGAGGTGAACGGGGGGCGGATTACCCCGCACGGGTGGCGGCTTTTAAACTAATCAGCTGCGTACTTTGATGTAAATACAAGTGCATCTGACCTTCTGTAGGTTTACTTGAACCACCCTGTGATGGGGAAGCCATCTCCAAAGATGTCAGCACACGTCTTTCGATACCTGTCTCTCCCCACCCCCCTCGTCCTAATCTTAATTCTTGGGCAGCACAACAGCAGCCTTAGAAATGATCGTGTGCATGTGTCATGAGCACCAACATGAAAGAACGTTGTGACTTCGTGTTTTTCAGGATGGAGCTGCATACAGCGTGGGAATGTGTGTCCCTGATTCTTGCACCGAAGAGGACGTGACCGTGATGTCTCAGTTGGGTAGGTCCTAGTGAGACTGTTGTCTCCGCGTAACGTTTGAAGACCCCCAACTCCTTGGAGCCGAGAAAGGCCATTCTTTCAGGAACGAACTAACCTTTCATCCTGATTAAGGCCAACAAACTGAGTGAGAATAATGGGGTTTTGGGGATTTGGCAATGGAGGTGTCGGAATAGGCAAGGAGTAGGTAGGATGGAGGATGGAGGTAGGATTGAGAGAGAGAGAGAAAGAGAGAGAGAGACAGAATGTGAGTGGGGGAGGGGCACAGAGAGAGGGGGAGACACAGAATCCGAAGCAGGCTCCAGGCTCCGAGCCATCAGCACGGAGCCCGACGCGGGGCTCGAACTCACAGACCGCGAGATCATGACCTGAGCCGAAGTTGGACGCTCCACTGACGGAGCCACCCAGGCGCCCCCTGCACCATAAAATTTTAAATTTCAACAATCTTCCCTCACCCACAGTGGCCTGGTTCGGCCTGAAGAAAGGAGGGGGGCGGTATCCGGTTCCATATTGTGAGTGTTCTCTGCTGTGGCCCATGTGTGGAAGTCTGGCAGCTGCCAAATCCAGAAGGCCATTCTGAACTGGGATCGTGTGACGCCGATGGGTTACGAGGGTTCAGGGCTGGGACCCCCGCGTTTTTTCCGAGTCGTCACCTCCCAGCTGTGCGATCCTGGGCAAATCGCTCCAACTCCCCGTGCCTCGATCCCTTCCTCTGCAGGGAGAGGGGTGGACAACGAAGTTTCACGTGACTCCAGCTCCCCGCGTTCTTGCGGTCGCTTCTGACCTTCGCCTCGCAGAGTGAATACATTTGAGACCTCATAGACGCTGGGTTGATTTCCTCTCTTTCCGAATTTTCAAAGGAAGAGTTTTGAAGCCCCGAAGTTTAACCACTAGCATCTCTTGTATTTATTCCGGTTGTCCAAATGAGAACTAACACGGCACGTTAAAAGGAAGACACTATTTCTCTACCCGCAGGACACTTCGGACACCACGTGCGTGGGTGTCCCCCTCACGTTGTACGGTTCTGACACGAACTACCTGGAGGCCGTGCTGACCCCACAGGTCAAAGGCTCATGCCCACAAGACCATCCCCCACTTCAGACACCAGTCCCAAGTAGTGGGTCCCGAGGTTGCCCACACTTCGGTCTGATGGAGCGGCCAGTCAGGGGTCCCCACCGTACCCTCCTTAGGTTTGCGCATTTGCTGTCCTGGCTCACAGAACACGGAGAAACACTTTACTGTTACTTATGACTGGCTTGTTATAAAGGACAAAACTCGGGAACAGCCGAATGGAAGAGTGGCACAGGGCACGGAATGTGGGAAGGGGCGTCGAGCTTCCCTGCCCTCTCAGGGTGCACCCCCATCCCGGCACCTTGTATTCCTCAGCCCAGAAGCTCTCTGAACCGCTTTGTTTAGGACTTTTATGGAGGTTCCATTACGTAGGCACAATTTTTTTTTTAATATTTATTTTTGAGAGAGGGAGAGAGAGAGAGCGCGCACGCACAAGTGGGGGAGGGGCAGAGAGAGAGGGGGACAGAGGATCCGAAGCGGGCTCCGCGCTGACAGCAGAGAGCCCCATGGGGCTCAAACTCACGAACTGTGAGGGGCGCCTGGGTGGCGCAGTTGGTTAAGCGTCCGACTTCAGCCAGGTCACGATCTCGCGGTCCGTGAGTTCGAGCCCTGCGTCGGGCTCTGGGCTGATGGCTCAGAGCCTGGAGCCTGCTTCAGATTCTGTGTCTCCCTCTCTCTCTGACCCTCCCCCGTTCATGCTCTGTCTCTCTCTGTCCCAAAAATAAATAAAAAACGTTGAAAAAAAAAAATTAAAAAAAAAAACAAAAAAAAACAACTCACGAACTGTGAGATCATGACCCAAGCCACAGTCGGACGCTCAACCGACTGAGCCACCCAGGCACCCCAACGGGTAGGCACAATTGATGAAATCACAGACCATTGGTGATTGACTCAATCCGGTCCCTCTCTCCCTCCAGAGGTGGGGGATGGGCTGAAGGCTCCAATCTTCTAGTCCCGACTGGTGCCCCCCAGAGTCATTTTATTAGGCATCAACTCAAGTCTGCTTGAAAGGGGCTTATTATGAATGAGAACAAACACTCCTCCTACCCGTGTCACTCAGGAAATTCCAAGGGCTTTATGAGCTCTGTGCCAGGAACCCGGGATGAAGACCAACTTTAGATTTCTTATTATATCACAACCTCACACACATATTTAAAATCTTTCAAGTGTCGATGTTGCAGTTAGTTTTCAATAAGCTTAAATTGTCCTCTGACTTTATGATCCCCGCTATAGCTTCAGATACAGGGTCTATCTACCCAGCCAAATATTTTATGTGCTGTTGAAAAGAAAGCCAATTGTTATAAGTTAAATTTCAATTTCAGTTCTTGCTGGATAGGCCATAAATAGCCTAGCAACAAAGATAAATGCGTGGAGTCGTTATTAAATTAGCAGTTCGAGTGAATAAATGGCTCCCTAAGTCTGAGTTAACGTTCATTATTATTTAAGAGATTTATCAGCTAGCCTGGTTTTTCTGGCCAATGCTAAGCTCGTTAGCCAGAGTGGACATTAGAATAAAGTGGAAGGTTCCATGCTATTGTGGATACAAAGATATTCTGATGAGTGTCATTGAGGAACCGGAAAAAGGAAGGGTCCTGCTTAGGGAGGGTAGGGCTGACTGATAGGGTTGGTATATCAGAGAAGCTTCGTTCTCCAGCTTCTGCACGGAGAAGCGGGAGCTTCTTTGCCTAGGAGAAAAGGTCTCCATCCGGAAAGGATTTGTCAGCTATTCCCCAAAGCTTTTTTTTTTTTAACCCTTTTGAAAAAAAATGTTTATATTTATTTTTTGAGAGAGAGCCTGAGCAGGGGAGGGGCAGAGACAGAGGGAGCCAGAATCCTGGGAGCAGGCTTCCCGCAAAGCCCGAGGTGGGGCTTGAACGCACGAATCGAGAGATCAAGACTTGAGCCGAAGTCGGGCGCTCAACCGGCTGAGCCACCCAGGTGCCCCGGCTGTTCCCCAAAGATTTTTGATGGAGTTGCCAGTATTTCCTCTACAGATGTGGGGGCAGACAGCTCGGCAATAGCGGGTGGAAGCTGTTTGTGCAAGGACTTAACACGTGGCGACCGTAGCAGACAAGCCAGGAAGAAAAGAGCACAAGATTGCAGACAGAGGGGAAAAGATTCTGGGCAGGTCAGGGTGTGTTACCGAGTAATACTCCCCTGTATATATATATATACCACATCTTCTTTATCCATTTATCCATCGATGGACATTTGGGCTCTTTCCAGAATTTGGCTATTGTCAATCGTGCTGCTATAAACATGGGGGTGCACGTGCCCCTTCGAAACAGCACACCTGTATCCCGTGGATCAATGCCTAGTCGTGCAATTGCTGGGTAGTTCTCTATTTTCAATTTTTGGAGGAACCTTTTCCAGAGTGGCTGCACCAGCTTGCCTTCTCACCCACAATGCAACAGTAAACGTCAGGCAAATCTGACTGGAGTTTAATGGAGAGGCAAATAATTACCTGGTCACAGGGACAGCACGGAGCTGAGAAAGAAGGGGCTTGGGTTAAGGGTCTGTTAATGCTGAGGTAGCCAATTTTACCCAGACTCAACTATGAAGAATTTCCCTTCTTTTTTTTTTTTTTTTTTTTAACATTTATTTATTCTTGAGAGAGAGCGTGAGCAGCGGAGGGGCAGAGAGAGAGAGGGAGACAGAGAATTCGAAGCAGGCTTCAGGCTCTGAGCCATCAGCACAGAGCCCAATGCAGGGCTCGAACTTAACCGACCATGAGATCATGATCTGAGCTGAAGTCGGACGCCCAACTGACTGAGCCACCCAGGCGCCCCATGAAGAATTTCCATTCTTAGGAACTCACTCTCAGCCTGCCTCCTGTCCTTATGGAAATTTCATGACATCGTATGGTGGCCACAGCGTCTCTCCTGGCAGTGGCCGAAAGCAGCGAGAACTGGGCTGTTCACAGTCAATGTGGAACCATCCCTTATATCCGTCCTCTTTCTTATGCTCTGTTAGGCTAATTTCATCTCCACTTGCCTATTACAATTAGGATTATGAGGCCTCCACGGAACCAGGGGCCTGGCACTTCAAGGAGTGACTTCTTCCCCCTCCCCCCACGATCTCACGGGAAGTCCCGGAGCCCTGATTGAGCAAATGGAGCTATTTTAATGAATAACTCCCTCAACTACCCACAGAAGCGCCTCGGAAGGACTGAGGATCAGTCCTGAGGATCACAAGGAATCCAAACCATTTCACAGGATACCATTTTGTGTTCTCGGTTCAATGCAGAAAACATGTCCTGAGGACTCTTACATCTGGCCTCTGTGTGCCATCGCGTGCGTGTGCCGAGGGGGGAGAATCAAAAGAATTGGGAGTTCTCATTTTGAGAACCCTATAATTTAGTTAGTGAGGGGAGTGTGCGTGCCCGACGTGAACCCCTGTCGGGAAATACACATTGGAGCTCATGCCAACTGCTAGGGACAGGTAGCCGTGCAGAGGAACTTTGGGGGGGGCCCGCAGGGTTGAGGGGGAAAGAGCCACCTGGGATAGGGTGAAAGGGGACCTTTGTAGCGTGGGCTTGAGCTGCCTGTGTCAGTGAAGGGGGTGCTGATGGTATGTGGCGAGACATTGGTGGGAAACAGATCAAACAAAGGTTCCCTATTCCCCTCTAGAGGCCTAGAATCTGACACGGTGTAGACCCTTCTGCACAGGCTGCCGATTGGTGTAATCAACTGGCGGGATTTAGCACGGGGAGTGGGGATTCTCCTCAGTGCTGCTAGGACCGAGGACATTGACTCTGGTCACTTGGTGAGGGAGGACGAGCCCAGGAAACCCAACTGTCCGCAGGCAGCCCCCCATTCGAGAGTCTTGGCCTGGTCCCCCCACCGAGTGCTATCTCATCAAGGGCAGCGATCTGGCGAGTCTCTGTGAGAGCTGGCTGGGGCCGCCTTTTCAAATACCACAGACTCCGGGGCTTAACAACGAGATTTCTTTCTCATGGTTCTGGCGACTGGAAGTCCAGGATCAAGGCGTCAGGAGGGCCGGTTTCTTCTGAGGGCTCTTTCCTGGGCTTGCAGACGGCCACCTTCTCGCTCACTGTGAGCTCACCTACGGGTGTCCAAACTCCCTTTCATTTAAGGACACCGGTTGGATGAGATAGTGTGATGGCTCCGTTGTCATTTAATCACCTCTCCCTAAAGGCCCTGCCTCTAAATATCGTCACATTCTGAGGTCCTGGCTTCAACATACGAATTTAGAGGGGACACGGTTGTCTCTAGGCATCTCTTTCAGAGCCCTTTGAACTTGATTTTGGGACCTCCGGGGCTCAATTCTTTTCTACTCATTCTCTTCCTCTCCTGCCCCTGAGGCTTTCCTGTGATCACCTGCAAAGAGGGTGGGCACCTTGGAGGAGGGGAGCGGTAGCTGCAGTGTAGCCCTTAGACCTAGGTAAGAAGGACCCTGTCCTCGGCGCCCTGCTTTAGAGACCAGGCCTCCGGCTGGGCCTCCTCGTGGGATGTCTGTAGGGTCACGGGACATGCCCACCTTCCCCTTCTCTTCCAGTCACACTGAGTGTCTAGAATTCCCTGCCCCTCTGGCTCCCGGCCCCCCTCCAAGGGGGGGGTATGGGGGAGGGCTAGGGAGGTGGAGCTTAGGTTATCCACACCCCACAGCTAAGGCACTTGGTGGTGTAGGAACAGGGAAGAGGTGGGGGGAGAGAAAAGTGTTGGAGGTAGGCCAGACGTGAGACTCCACTGTGTCCAACCCAGCCTTCCTCATTACCCAGAGGAGGAAATGAGACCCAGAGAGGTGAAGTAACTTGCCCAGGGTCCCACAGCAAGCTGGCTGAAACCCAAGCCTCCTGCATGCAAATCTAGCCAATACGTTGTGCTACAATGGGGTAGCAGGAGGACGCAAAAAGGCCACACTCTTCAGGTTCACGCCGACCCGAGTGAGATTGTCCCTGCCCCTTAGCAGCAACATAGAGACAACCAACATTTACTGAACGCTTACCCTTCCAGGAACTTGCTGAGTGCTTTCTAGTTAGTGCTGCACCCCTCGCAACAACCCTATGAGGGGTGATTGTTTTCATTTCACCAAGGGGGAAACCGAGGCACGGAACCGGGAAGTAACGTGTCCACGGTCATAAAGGGTAGATGCGGGCTCTCAGTGCAGAGCCTGCATTCTTTAAATTTTTTTTTTTAACGTTTATTTATTTTTGAGACAGAGGGAGACAGAGCATGAACGGGGGAGGGTCAGAGAGAGAAGGAGACACAGAATCTGAAACAGGCTCCAGGCTCCGAGCGGTCAGCACAGAGCCTGACGCGGGGCTCGAACTCACGGACCGCGAGATCGTGACCTGAGCCGAAGTCGGATGCCCAGCCGACTGAGCCACCCAGGCGCCCCCAGAACCTGCATTCTTAGCCACCATGCTTAGGTTCATGAACTTATCCAAGGAGAATTTTCCTTGTCTGTAAAATAAGATAAATAATGGGCGCCTGGGTGGCTCAGTCGTTAAAAGCATCTGACTTTGGCTCAGGTTCGTGAGCTGGGAGTCCCGCATCAGGGGAACCCTGTCTGTCTCTCTCTCTCTGTCCAGGACACCCTCTCTCTCTCTCTCTCTCTCTCAAAAAAAAAAAAAAAAAGAAATGATGGATTAGAGACAGTGATCAAAACACGTCTCATATCTAATGGGTGCTTAATATCTATATTTTTATTTTTTGTTATTTATAATTGGCATTGCTATTTAATTAAACTACACTGTGTCCCCCCTCCTTTGCTGATGTTTTGGAAGATCCTGGGTCCTGTGGGTCTCAAAGTGTGTGCCCTGATTACTAGGTAGCCTGAGCACCTGATTTCTTGTTAGAAATGCAAATTCTCAGGTCCCACCCCAGACCTGCTGCATCGGCCCTGGCTGGGAGGGGAGGGGAGGCAGGCAGTGGTCTATTGAGCAGGCCCTCCGGGTAATCCTGGGACACACTGAAGTTTGAGACCACTGCCCTCCTCTTACCACTAATGTCCCCACAAACTACGGGGATCCCTACAATCAGTGACTGATTAGGTGCGCCCCGAGTTGGTGCTTCTGTGTTTCACTTTTATTTATTTATTTACTATCTTTTAATGTTTATTTTTGAGAAAGAGAGACAGAGCATGAGCAAGGGAGCGGGCAGAGAGAGAGAGGGAGACACAGAATCGGAAGCAGGCTCCAGGCTCCGAGCGGTCAGCACAGACCCCGACGCGGGGCTCGAACCCACCAACCGCGAGATCGTGACCTGAGCCGAAGTGGGAAGCTTAACCGACTGAGCCCCCCAGGTGCCCCCTTTAGATACAGCGCCTTTCTCCAGCCTGCGGGCTTTCATTGTATTTTTTTCATCTCATATTGCATTTATGTCCCTTGCGGGAACCTGTTTACGAACAGATTTAAGCAGATTTAATGGTGCCTTTTAGGATTGTCATTCCCAGCGCTGTGCTAGGAGGGACCTCGGGAGTCTGGGCGGGCTAAGCATTCCAGAGACTACGGTCCACTTCGCACTGGGCTGAGTTCTTCCTTCTGTGAGTCTCAGCATCTTCGTGCCCTATTTTCCCCATCTGTAAATCAGATATAGGAAAGCCAGCTGCCCTTTTTCATATCAAAGTTTTATTTTGAAATAATAGGTATGAAAGCTCTTGGAAAAGTATATTTGTTGCGGAGTAAAGTATCACTAATACAATCTTTTTTTTTTCTTTCCCTTGGTAGATATTTTCAGATTCAGAAATACTTCGTTTTTGGCCCCTTCTCTCTCTCTCTTTGCAATCAATTCTTCCTCCTCATCTGGCACGGGCGTGGCTAGATGTGCTACTGGAACGTTCCCCCTCGACACCTTTGTGGCCGTGTGCCTGTGAGTATGGGCATCTGAGGTACCTGGTCGGGATGTATACGTCGGGACTGTGTAATCGATTTCCACTCACCACCTACGCGTAGCCATTTCATTTTCATTCTTGAATGATGTCTGGCCAGTGTTCCCTGAACGATCACCACATACCTTAAACAAGAAAATTCAGCAGTGGTCGAGAGGAAGGCTGGCCACACCCAAATGTGATTGAGTTTCAGAGTCACGGAGAAATGTATCCTGATCCCAAATTGTCCTGTTCCTATCACGTGACCCCTGAAGATTAATTTCTTTTATTTGAGGTGTGGCTTCTCCCTCAAACACCTTAGCCGTCCTGTCTGTTACTTTTTGTTTGCATCCTGCACACAAACTAGCAGAAGTGGAATTGCCAGGGCGTAGCTGGCATCATTGGTGAGGGGCTTTCCTGAAAACCTCACTTATTTAACTACCCCCCGTAGGTGTCACCCGTATCACCGGCTAGCTTTGTAAAAACGACTACCAATCTGATGGAGTCAATACACTGGTTTAATTTACCTTAAAACCTTGGTAACGAGGAGGTTTTTTTCCCCCGTCAAGTTTATCTGCTATCCATACTTTTCGCTCCTGTTTCCATGTACGTGGGTTAGCTGGGTTCTTACTGATTTTTTAAACTATCTTATATACATGAAAGATATGAGTTCGTAGTCCAATCAGCTGCAAGTATCCTCCTCAGGGTTTGGGTGTTTCTGTTTATGATTTTTTTTTTTTTTTTTTAGCAATTATAATAAGGAGTCGAGTGAAATCCATTAATCTTTTACTTCATTAATCATTTCCTTCATTATCGATTCTTACGAAGCCACTCCCGCCCCTTTAAACTGTTCGATACTTGTCTGTATTTTTGTTGGGGGCTTGCGTGGTTGGTTTCTCGCTGGGCTGTTTTCTCTGCCTCTTACGGTGGCTTTGGTGCGACGTAAGGCTTGGTCACATGTGTCTTCCCCCTGCAGCTGCCTCACCTCGCTGGGCCTCCTCCTGCCCCTGGCTGGGACTGTCTATGTGGCGGCCAGGAGGCGGGGGCCCGACTACAGGGAGTCACCCTCACATCAGGCACGACCGGCCACCGACGGGAGCCTGCCTCTGAGAGAGACACAGAGGAGTGACCCAGGAAACAGAGCGGGTGGCCTGGCCCACCTCTCACTCTCAGGAACCCCGAGCAGAGGACAAAGTAGGCATTTTGATAAACTAAGAGCGCGCACTAGAGGTGGCTTAGAGGAGCCGTATTTGGAAAATAATTCCGACGGTGCTGGGGTCTGGGGAACGTCCAGCAGCTTCTAAATGCCAGTGTGGAGGTTGGGTCTCTGTTCTTCACAATTCCGTCTTTGTTTCCTGTCGGAGTGTTACGGCGAGTCGCTAAAAATGCTGCTTTCTTTCTTGGGTACAATGATCCAGTGTGTTTTGTGCTACCCCGTGACCAGGGCAGAGCAGGGCTTGGGTTTCGCCGCAGTCATCCTCTAAGAAACAATTCCATGCCCACAGTGTCTATTTTCGGTGTCACAGCGACGCAGATGGCTCGCAGAACCTTGCTGGCATCACTGAGGTGAAGGATTGACGTCCACATCGAAGCCAGGGGAGTAAGTGTGCAACACGTTAAAGCCTGGCTGAGCGTATCCGAGCCAGAACTAAATAACCCAGTTAGGGAAGGGCGAGCTGGACGGCGCTTAGCAGTTGGTCACGTTGCGTTGTGTTGCAGCTAAAAATCAAAAGCATTATCTTCATTTCCCCCTGCCCATATGGCAAGACAAAGACCACACACACACACACACACACCCTGAAACAAGGGCCGCATCGTCATGCAAACAGATTTAGCACATGGGGAATCGTTTCTGGCAGAGTCCCTGGACCTGCACACAATTAATTGATCTTCCCTTACTCCAACTCGGGGGATAAAGATAAGACACCATATCAATGAATGGGCCAAAAGATTATGAATGTGTGATCAAGCAGCTTCGGGGGATATGTCCACTGTGGAGGGCACGGCGATGATTTTATCAGACCCTCTTTGGATCTTCGGGCAAAAATAAAAACTGCTGTAACACTACCACGAGCTCCCAGCAACAAGCTAGTGGTAACACTACCACGAGCTCCCAACAACACGAGCTCCCAAGCAGCTCCCAAGCAACAATTCTTTTCTTAATTTTTTTAATGTTTATTTATTTATTATGGGGGGGGGAGGGGCAGAGAGAGAGGGAAAGAGAGAATCCTAAGCAGACTCCACGCTGTCAGTGCAAAGCCTGACTTGGAGCTGGAACTCACGAACCGTGAGATCATGACCTGAGCCAAAACCAAGAGTTGGATGCTTAACCGACTGGGCCACCCAGCAGTCCCTGCTCTGTCATTTCTACCGATGGGCCCTTGTTTTGCCCTCCTACTAACTCTCTTGTTTCATCAGATACTGGGGACAGTTATGATGGCTTCTCCTGTCATAGTCTCAGAGCCCCTCAGTCACTCCTCATGTGACATTGTTCAAGAACTTGGCTCCCCAGCTGCCATGTAGAGAAGGTTCCACGAGCGTGGAACATGCTTAGCGACCTCCGCTCAATCCTGCCTGGGTTTCTAACTCTGCCCTTGGTGGGGTTGTTTGACCCCTAAGAACCTCAGGTTCCACATGTGTAAAACTGGGACATACAGTGGGATTTGTTGAAGGAATTAAATGAGGTAATGGAAACTTACATCCTCCTGCTACGTTGCCTTTTTCCTCATTCGCTGCCCTTAAGCCAGAAGGAGGAAAGGATAGTGGCTTTAACTGCCCAAGACCTCTCGCTAACACTGACCTTGCTGAGGTCAGCTGGGTTCCAGGCACCTGCCACGGGCTTCTAGCTGTCAGACTGAGGGTGAGCCTACAGTCACCGACATTCACCGCTGCCTGTCATTAGGTAGAAGACTAAGCCACGGAGCCTGGCGTTTTAAGGCAGATGCACCTGATACGGTGTCGGGACCCAGCCACCGAAACATTAGGGTTTCGGCCCAAGACAGGACTCTCTATGGTCAGGACACGAAGGTTATGTTCACTTTTTCAGCAGTTATGTTTAACTGTGGCCTCAAAATGGCAGAAGTGGGGGGACCGTGTCCTCTTGCTGTAACTTTTTTTTTGGATTTAATACCATCAGAGTAAACGATCACATCCTGAATGTTTGGAAACAAAAAATCGAGATGCAGAGAGCCCTAGGGTCAGCATCTTTTCCGTGTCCACATTTGCACTCACCAGCGAGTCAAATCAACATAAGACTGCCGTGTCTCCTAGAAGTTTAGAGCCAAATTGGGTATTTCGGATTCCTGGGTCTTTATCCTCCAAGTAATCATTGCGTTTGCTTAGAGAGGTTTCCTGTTACAAGAGCCTGCCCTTCCCGACTTAGAGGAGGAAAAATATCAGCACGTGTTGGAGGAAGTTTCCACGAAGCAAACGGCTATGGATTTTAGCCCCTGGAAGGCAGGGCCCTTACTGTGTGGTCTGTCAGCTTCAAGCGGGCTCACGGTAATAATCGCTGAGAAAATCCAAAGGGGCCACAAGGTCTTTCAAAGCGCCACGACACCTTGTGGTTCGCAAACTCTGGTTCTCAAACTCCGGAAGCACCTGGAGGTCTTGTCGCAGCACGAGGACCTTTGCGGGGCCCGGCCCTCAGAGGTTCTGGGTCGGTGGGTCTGGGGTGGGGCCTGAGACCGTGCATTTCCAACAGGCCCCCCGGGCGATACTGGGGCTGCCGGACTGGGGACCCCCTACTTTGAGAACCTCTGACCTACATGCATCCTTTCAACTGATCTTCCCCATCCCCCTTGGTTTATCCTTTCCACTTACCAGCGAGTGAACGGGACTCAGAGAGGCCGTCTTCTCTACAGACCGGTTATTTTCAGACACCGTTACAAGCTGCTACTAGTTAAGTGGAGCCACGAGTAGAATTTAGATGCAAAAAAAAAAAAAAAAATCGAATGATAGCAAAATGCATTCAGGGCTCGCTTGCCAAGGTGGGCAGGCGTCAGGCCAGATGTTTGGCAAATATGCTCAAATGCTCACCGCAGCCCGGCCAAAAAGGGTGCTCAGTTTAAAAGTGAGGGAAGAGGTCCCGAGAGGTTGAAGAGAGGGCAGAACCGTCCAGAGCCCGGGTTCTGTGTGTGTGTCTCTCTCTCTCGTGGCACGTGGCTTCTGGGGAGCCGAAGGGAGCCGGGACTCGGGGTGCAGGACACGACTGGCCGTGCTGTGCCAAGGGCCGGTCGGTGAAAATGCCCCTAGAGGAGAGGGTGAGCTCTGTGATTTCAGGCAGGCACACGGGAGAGCGACTCCGATGGAAAAACCCCTATTTACGGCCGAGACCTCCGAAGGTTTGACAATTACATTCCCCCATTTCAGAAACTGATTTGAAATTTGCAGAGCCTGGTTATCCGCCAGCTCTCATTTGTAAATAAGTCTCATTTCTGCGGGGACTTCTTGAGCCTGCGATGTTTAAGCACCAAGCTTCAACCAAGACAAACCGTGAGTCTCTTGCAGCGGCTTGCGCCTTCCTTTGGAGGTTCCTGGTTCACAGGTCCGGCTGTTTGGAATGCATCCCAACGAGTCCGGTCAAAATTTTGTAAACATGAGGGGCGCCTGGGTGGCTCGGTCGGTGAAGCGTCCGACTTCGGCTCAGGTCACGATCTCGCGGTCCGTGGGTTCGAGCCCCGCGTCGGGCTCTGGGCTGACCGCTCGGGGCCTGGAGCCTGTTTCGGATTCTGTGTCTCCCTCTCTCTCTGCCCCTCCCCTGTTCATGCTCTGTCTCTCTCTGTCTCCAAAATAAATAAACGTTAAAAAAAAAAAATTTTGTAAACATGAAACGGAAGAAGGGACGTAGAAGGGACGAGAGCAATTGGGCTTCAAATAGTGAGTGTGGCAGGTGTGATGGTGTCTCCTCTGCTCCTCATGACAATCCTAAGGTTATGAGATGGACTTTGATTCCCGTTTTGTAGCTGGGGAAACGTAGGCACTTCAGGGTGGATGGTAACACCTGTGCTCTCGTCCAGGATTTTTAGGAGCCACGGAGCACGCTCTGAAATGCTTTTCGTGGCAGAAGAACGTGCCGGCCATCTGGACCACAGAGACGCCAGGGGGCGTGTGCTCTGCGCTGAATGGCATCCGGGCTCTGAGCCTCCTCTGGATCATATCCGGGCACACCAGTCAGATGACTGCCTGGCTGTCTTTGGGTGAGGAGAACTCACGGGTCTTTCCGAGCAGTCGAGGAAGAGGGCCGCTTTCGCGCGAGGGGATCGTGTTGGGCCCGGGACGCGAGCCTGCAGCCTTCCTTCTGTTTTAGACACGTAGCCGTGACCCCCCCCCCCCAACAAGTGAGTTTTGGGAGGGCCCAAACCGATGCCCCGTAGTTGCTCTCCCTCCTCGTGGGTGGAAACCAGGCACCTGATGACCAGGTGAACAGCGACACCCGAGGATCACACATGCGTCGTCCAAAGAGCCGGATTCCCTCTTGTCCTACTCGACGAAGCCAGAAACTAACATGTTTTTTCTCCTGGAAAGATAGTCAAGCATAAACAGATAAATATTATGCACCGGTGTTAAAGCTGTGTTTCTCGGCCTGCTGCCTCACTCCAGAAGCAGCACGGGAGCCGCTCCGGGGCGGGGGGGGGGGGGGGGGGGATGTGCACCAGGTCAAGGGGATGTTGCTGCCCCCGCCCCCCCCGCCCCAGGAGCTGTGGGCACCGTGAGAACAGGAAGCGGTTCAAAGCCTGAGTTACGGTGGTTCCGTGGCAGATACTGTCAGGTGCCTCAGTCACCATTTCTTATTCCGATCTGTGTTCTCTTCAGTAAGTTGTGGGGATACACAAAATCCTCTTTTTTTTTTTTAATGTTTATTTATTTTTGAGAGAGAGAGAGAGAGACAGAGAGTGAGCGGGGAAGGGGCAGAGAGAGAGAGGGAGACACAGAATCCGAAGTAGGCTCCAGGCTCCGAGCTGTCAGCGCAGAGCCCGACGCGGGGCTCGAACTCATGAATCGTGAGATCACGACCCGAGCCGAGGTGGGACGCTTCGCTGGCTGAGCCCCCCAGGCGCCCCGAAATCCCCTCGATACTATGAAAGTCGAAGGTGCTCCTCTTGCTTTTTTTGAAAACGTAAATCACACGACTTTCTTCTGTGAAACAGAAAGACAGCTGTTTTTATGTTTGTTGCAGATAATGTGCTTGAGTGGAAAAGCAGAGTGCTTAAAAATCCACTGTACCTTTATTCTCGGAGTGGCCCATTCTATCTTGGGGTTGACACATTCTTCCTGATCAGGTAATGTGGTGTTGTGTCTGCTGTTGTGCATATTGCTGTGTGTGTGTGTGTGTGTGTGTCCAGCAATAAGCAAACAAATAAACAAGAACAAAATCTGATAGTAATAGCTACTAGGAAAGAAGAGCACAGTGGTTGTGAGAGAGAGCGGGTAGACTTGTTGGAAAAGGCTTGTCTGATGAGGGACTACTGTGGCTAGAAGGAGCTGGCCCTGGGAAAATTCTGGATAAGAAAGATTCAGGCAAAGGGAGCCACCAGTGCCGAAGAGCTAAGGAGAGAGAGAGAGAGAGACAGAAACAGAGAGAGACAGAGACAGAGATCCTTGTTAAAGGAGCAGAAAGAAGGCGGAAGCATAGTGAAGGTGGGGAGAGAGGGAGTGAGCCGGGCAGGGCCAGACCACAGAGGACCTTGTAGCAAGACTCAGGAGCCTGGACTTTAGTCTTGGTGGGACGGGAAGAGGTTGGATTGCTTTCGTTTGAAAGCGATATCATCTGACATTTTAAAAAATGATCACTCTGGCTCCTGTGTTCGCGGCAGATCTAAGGCAGGCAGGGATAGAAGCAGGGAGATCCATCAGGTGACCTTTGCTATACTTCCGATGAGAAACGATGAGGCCTGGACGGGGGCGGGGGGGTGGGGGGGGATGGCCGGTGGGGGGGATAGAGTGAGAAGGTCATGTCCAAGATAGGCTTTAGATGTGGAATTGTCAGGACCTGTTGATTGGATGTGAAGGGCGAGAAAGAGAGGACTTCAGAAGGACTTCCGGCTGGGCTCAGGAGCTGAGATGGGGGGGTGGGTGGGGGGTCTGTGTCGGGGCGGGGGTGGGAGGAGGAGGAGGAGGGGTGGGGGGTGGCTGGCATTCGCTGAGCAGAAAGCCTGGAGCAGAAGAGAGTCTTGGCGGGAAAACCAGGCCTTCTGTTGGAATCAAAGGGTGCCAACCCGGTGAAGATAACCCAGACACCCAGGTAGTGGTGTTCAGTCAGCAGGGGCTCCGTGTGCCGGGAGCTCGGTGGAAATGTCCAGGCCAGAGATGGGAACTTGGGGGCCTTGGGTTACGGGCGGCAGGGAGGCCACAGAGCTGGCCCGCATCTCGCGGGGAGGAGAGCGCAAGCAAGGACAGGGCAGGGGTAGATGCTAGGACCTCCGCCGCCCCTGCCCAATAAGGAGTTGTCGAAATCATGTCTTAGTTGTTTTAGCTCCAGCTTCTGGTGTGACAGGTTCTTGGGGGTAAGGCAGAGAAAGGAGGGTACAGAATGAGCTGAGACCTGATCACCAGGTGGCCAGGGTGACAAAAAGGGGCCCAGACAGGCGAGGGTCAGAGGCCACTTCTGCGGTGAAATGGGAACCGCTGGGCACCAGACTTGCCAGGAGGGCATAGCTGGGTCTAACCAGGCAGGCAAACCCGACTGCAGAGACCTGGGGCAGGCCCCCGCTGGGTGGGGAGGTCGGCCCAGGGGTCGGCCCTCAACGTCCAGAACTCTGTTCCCTGCAAGAGGACCTAGCAAGAACAAGGCCAAAAAGATGGGACTGGCTGGCAGAGCCCCAGGCCGTGGGAGGGAGGCTGGCAAGGACAGATCAGCATGGCTGGAATCAAAGCCAAAAACTCAAGCTGGAGAGTTGCCACCAGGAGGGAAGAATGAGGGCCTGGAAAGCCACTGGTCATGCCTGGACTATCAGTGCAAACCCCTGAGACACCAGAGCTGCCGTTGGGTCAGCCCTGAGATACCCCAAAACCCCAGGCCAAGGCTATGAAATTTCAGAAGTCCAAGAAAACTGCAACCTTGCACCCTTTTATTGGTAAAAAGACTACATATCCGACCCCTGGCTTGCTCTGGGGCCCGGGGAGTGCCGGGCCTTTTATCAGTGGTTCTCAGAGTATGGTCCCAGTCCGGCTGTACCCGCGTCATCAGCAAGGCTGTTAGAAATGCAGGTTCTCAGGCCCCACCCCGGGCCTCACCCAGCTAAGAGGCCAGGACTCCTGTTTCCTTCCTGTCCAACGTTCATTTTGTTTCCTTTCTTAATTTGTTAATGTTTATTTATTGATTGTTTATTTAATGTAACATTATGTTAATGTTAATGAGAGAGACGGAGTGCCAGCGGGGGAGGGGCAGAGAGAGCGGGAGACACAGAATCCGAAGCAGGCTCCGGGCTCCACGCTGTCAGCACAGAGCCCGACGTGGGGCTCGAACTCACGGACCGCGAGATCATGACCTGAGCCAAAGTCGGACGCTCAACCGACCGAGCCACCCAGGCGCCCCCATTTTGTTTACTTTAAAAAGTGCGCACCGGGGCTCCCGGCTGGCTCAGCCAGAAGAGCGTGCGACCCTTGATCTCGCGGGTCACAGCGTCAAGCCCCACTATGGGTGTACAGATTACTTATAAATAAGTACACGTAAAAAAAGAAATGCACCGATTCTCTTTACAGAAACATTTCATTTGGACAATGGCAATCTTACTAAGTGACCCCTAGTATCGCCATCGTGCCAACAGCTTTTAACCTGTTATTCCGGACGATTCTCCCATTAAACCCGGGAAGCTGGAGCCAGTATCATCATGCTCGTGTTTACAGATGAGAAAGTTGATGTGCAGAGATGAAATCAGTTGCCCAAGTCCCCCCAGCTAGGAAAGTTCGAGTGACAACGGGAACACAATGCTTGTTTCACGCCAAACGCAGGTCTTTACCGCCATGTCACGCACACATTTACGTAGCGAAACCAGACTTCTGACCATCCCTGGTGACGGCTCGGGAACCTTCTTCTACCTCTCTGGCTGACTTCACCCATTCCTGTTGCGGGATTGTGCTCCCCACGGCGGGGTCAGGTCTCTGCATCTTTCCAGCTTCCTACAGCAGGTTCTCCTGCTGGCAGCCTGTTTCCCTGCCAGCCTTCTCTTTGTCCTCTCTCCGCGCTGAATGGCTGGGTGTTTCATGGCCACACACGGAGACCCTGATGCATTCTTTCCCGAAATTAAGAGGAGCCCGGAATCGGAATTGGCTGGCCTACTTCCACATCTCCACACTCCCTTCTACATGTCTCTATAAATTGCATTCCTATTATAGTGAATCCAACTTGCTGCGTTTCAAAAAAAAAAAAAAAAAATCACGCTGGCAGAGAATCAAGACATTCTCTAACCCTCCCTGATCCCTTCCAACACACACACACGGCCTTTTTTTTCTTGGCCATAGGAAATGCATTTGTTCCTTAGAGAAACACCCACGAGGCCCATTGGCATAAATGTTGGAAGGTCAGGAAGCTCACTCACAGACTCGCTCATCATCAAGTTGTAACTCAGAGATGTAGCCTGTTTCTTTAGCTGAACATCCTGGGCAACAAATTTGTCTTCAGGATGTGTCGGTTGAGAATCTTGGGCAACCCACTGACCCTCTGAGCCTCGATTTCCTAGTAGGTGTGCAGGAATTGTAGTATCTTCCCTTCTACTGATCACTCACTCATCGACATTTATTGCAAAGTAGGCCGGTATGACTGGAGAAGGACAAGCGACACTGTTAGTGAAGGTACTTTGAAAACGGTGTGGCACCACAGAAGTGGAAAGCTTTGACACTATTGTTTCAAAAGGCCAACGCGTGTTCACCAAATATTTCTGGCTCTCTTCCTTCCGGGCACTTGGTAACAGTCAACTTCCCGGACCTGTCGTGGTTAGGTGGGATCCAGGTCTGGCCAAGGAGGGGTGCCTGGGGTTGCGGTGATGCTAAGAGCTTTAAACATGTCGCTTCTGGCCTAGGACATTTAATTGCCGGTTTGAAGCCCTCCAAAATGCTCTTTTCTCTGCCGTGGTCACCAGTGACCTTTCAGACAGTGACCGCTCCTTCAGCCTGGGTCCCCTAGTTTGGAAGACGCTGAGGTCAAGGTGACTGGCCGTGGGCCTGTCGCGCGAGCAAGAAAAAAACTGTTACTGATGGAGACAACCAAATTAATCATCGGATGAACTGTATCATTGATAAGTAATTCCTGGGGCTCTTCTCTTTCTCTCAGTGGTTGGCTAAGCGCAAGGTCATTTCTAAGGATGCATCAGAATTCGGACAAAGGAACAACCCTTAATGTCATCCTCAGATACTTCCTCAGCCGCCTTGCAAGGTAGGTCTGTTTATAAAATGTCTCAATCCATTATTGCTGTGTAACAACGTATTGCTTTTTAGTCTTTAACCCTCTTCTGAAGGAACGTTCGAAGCAAAGTAAACTGAGAGAAATCGTTTTCTTCATGAAGTTGGTTTTTGCTGTCTAGCAGCTTTTGCCAGTGGAAGATGCCAATTTTCGTGATATTTGCCCTAATAGAATTTGAACTATATGAATCCAGGAGAAACCTCCTTATTCCTCCGCTGACAGGCAGCAGATTTCCAGAAATGTGCTGTCTGATTTCCACGGAACGTGTCTTCAACGGGAGAATGTGTATGTCTTGTACGAACTAGTGGTAATTGTGTCCTGTAAATAAGAGTACCGATGGTGACGATAAAAATCAAATAAGATACAGCAAAGAGAGGGGCTGGTGGAAGCTTGGGGTGATGGTGGTTCTGCTGAGGGGGGACGGGGGGCAGACGTGGCCCTCCTTACGAATGGGTGGTTGGTTGGGGCAGGAGGAGATAGAGTCCTGGGACGGAGGATGGAACCCGTGATGCATAAAGACACAGGGAGCTTGGGAAGCAGAGGAAACTTCAGCTCATGGAACCCACCCCTCCTTTTGTACAGTCTCTAAATCACGGTTTGTTGCCGACTGAGCTAGAGCTGGCTGTCATTACTTATGGCCGTTGCCTCTCTTGTCACGCTTCGTTGTCACAGATCGGGAAGGGGCTGTTGCAACAATCTTGTGGGCTAGGAAAATGGAGTGGGTAAGTTCTGACTCTGGTTTGTCAAATCTTTCATGCTGGCTCAGTCCTCTACCAGCTATGTGACCTGGAGGCAGTGCCTCACCCTTTCTGGGCTTGAGTTTTCTCATCTCAAAAAATGGGAAGAATGACGGCACTCACTCCACGGGACTCTTGCGAGGATTAAATGAGAGCATGTGCGCTGAGAACTCAGAGGCACGTGTGACACACAGTAAGCCTTCCGTAAGTAGAAGCTGTCGTTGTTACTGTGGTCGCCACTCACACCTTTTAACTTTTCCGGAAAATAGGGTAAGAATGAGTATGGGCTATGGAATGGGCCTCTATTGATTTCTTTTCACCATGGCCTTTGTGGCTTCTTCCAAACTCTATTGAATTTAGCCCTTGTCCTGGATGCTTGACAGACTCCTTATTCCTTTTTTTGGGTGCGTGGCCCTGGGTTTAGCATGTTGTGCCCTGTGGTCTTCTGGAGGAGAGGGACCGATTGACATTCAGGCCACAGGTTCTTAGTGATAAATGCTGATACGGTGTTAGGGGGTGGGGCGTGGAATCCAATGGTGGCATCCAATCCAGGGCATGGTGGGTTCTGCCTGGGAAATCTACTTCAGAAGAAAAGTCCTGTTCTGGGGACTGAAGGACAGGAAGTGTTTTAGCAGGCAGATAAAGCAGTAATTGTGTGTGTGTGTGTGTGTGTGTGTGTGTGTATGTGTCTGTGTGTGAGAGATCTTATGGGTCAAGATGGTGGTGAGGATCCCCGTGAGGAAACTATTGCAATATTTGGGGAGGATAGCAGATCTGGACTGACAATTGGCCGTAGGAACGGAGTGAGGGCAAGTCAAGGATACTCAGAATTTCCAATCTGCACAACGTGGCATATGGTGGTGATGTTCTTGAGGAGGGAGCTCCGAGAAAGTGGCAGATTGGAGCCAGGAAGAGAGAGTCCAACCCGGGACGTAACTTTGTTGAAAAATCGGGGGAAACATCACCAAGCCAGCTTGAACTCACTCCGTAAGGGAAACCCAGTGCGAAAGCAGCCACACTCCCGGCCTCTTTGATGGTCTCATTCTTGT
The DNA here is from genome assembly GCF_018350195.1 of Panthera tigris. NCBI lineage: Eukaryota > Metazoa > Chordata > Mammalia > Carnivora > Felidae > Panthera > Panthera tigris. The sequence goes on from NC_056671.1 coordinate 77,091,374, forward strand.
CAGCAAAACCCACTGTTCTTACTCAGTTATGATCAATTACTTGCCTACTTATCTCCAAGAGGACTGGAAATGAGATCATTTGTTCACTCACTCATTCTGTATTTTTTATACGTTTATTTATTTATTTTGGGAGAGAGAGTATGTGTGCATGCAAGCACATGCAAGTGGGGGGAGGGACAGAGAAAGAGAGAGAGAGAGAGAGAGAGAGAGAGAGAGAGAGAGAGAACCCCAAACAGCCTCCACACTGTCAGTGCAGAGCCTGACAGGGGGCTTGAACTCATGAATTGTGAGATCACGACCTGAGCAGAAATCAAGAGTAAGGCGCTCAAACGACTGAGCCACCTAGGAGCCCCTCTTTCTGTATTTATCAAGGGCCCACTGTGTGCCAGGCACTGTTGTAAGCCCTGGGGATCCAATAGTTAATAACCACGCAAGTGCCTTCTGGCCCGGAGATTACGTTCCAGTGAGTAGAGATAGATAATCCATGAATAAATATGCGACATTAGGTTGCAATATACAAGTGCATTTCTAGCAGGTCAGGGACCATAGGTGGCACAAAGTGCTTATTTGGAGAAGGAGGCAAGACGGGGTCTTCTTCTGGAAGGGTAGTCAGGGAAAGTGACCTGTGTCAAAGGAAGTAAAAGAATGTTCTAAGCAAAGAGAGTGCTGTGGGGGAAGAAGGGCCCATGTGGGGAACAGGTGTTAAGGTCCTGAGAAGGGAATGTGGCTGGCATGTTTGAGAGACCGCAGAGAGCCCACTGGAGTGGAGAGAGCAGCTTGGAGAACAGGAGGGGACGAGGTCAGAGAGGTGGAGCGGGGCCCCGTGGCCAGGATCGTAGAGGGCCTGTATGCTGCTTTAAGGACCTTCTATTTTACTGGGGCACAAGAAGCCTTTGGAGGGTTCCAGCAGGGGAGTGGCACGGGCCGAGTCACATTCTCCAAGAATCACGCTGAGAATAGACAGTAAGAGGACAGGGGCAGGAGATGGGGGACCCGGGAGCTACAGCAGCTATAAGAAAGTGCAAAATGCCAGCTTCCCGGGGTAAATCGGAACAAAGATTATGTAACGGGAAATAAGGAGAGTAAATGTCTCAGACCCTTAAGACTGTGTGATTATTCCAACTAGGAGGTACATGTTAAAAATCAGGGGTTTGGGGGCACCTATGTGGCTCAGTCGGTTATGCCTCTGACTCTTGATTTTGGCTCAGGTCATGATCTCATGGTCGGGAGACTGAGCCCGAGCTGAGCTCTGTGCTGAGTGTAGAACCTGCTTAGGGTCTCTCTCTGCACGCACGTGCACTCTCTCTCTCTCTCTCTCTCTCAAAAAAAAAAAAAAAAAAATTGGGAGTTTTTGTTACAATAAAAACATTACTGGTAAAAATATCTATCACAGAAGGTTATACACTGAAATTAAGGGTACCCACTGCAGTCTCACTCCCCCGCGGGGCACCTTTGTTAACAGTTTCTTGTAAATTCTCGCAGATACTTTCCATGTACTTACATACTTACAGGCACTGGGTTTTTTCTTTTTTTAATGTTTATTTATTTTTGAGAGGGAGAGACAGAGCGTGAGCAGGAGAGGGTTGAAGAGAGAGGGAGACACAGAATCTGAAACAGGCTCCAGGCTCCAAGCTGTCAGCACAGAGCCAGGACGTGGGGCTCAAACTCACAAATCGTGAGATCATGACCTGAGCTGAAGTCGGACACTTAACCGACCGAGCCACCCCCGTGCCCCTGGGTTTTCTTTCTTTCTTTCTTTCTTTCTTTCTTTCTTTCTTTCTTTCTTTCTTTCTTTCTTTCTTTCTTTCTCTTTCTTTCTTTCTCTTCTTTTCTTTCTTTCTTTCTTTCTTTCTTTCTTTCTTTCTTTCTTTCTTTCTTTCTTTCTTTCTTTCTTTCTCAAGAATATGATTATACTATAAACCGTGCTATTTTACAGGTAGCTTTTTTCACATAATGATTTTATGTTGGCATATCAATCTGTTGCATGCAAGGACCCACCTCACTGATTTTATTTTTTTAAAGTTTATTTATTTATTTTGAGAGAGAGTGAGTAGGAGAGGGGCAGGGGAGAGCAGAGAGAATCCCCAGTGGTCTCCAAACTGTACTACAGAGCCGGACATGGGGCTTGGACCCACAAACCGTGAGATCATGACCTGAGATGAAACCAGGAGTTGGACGCTTAACTGACTGAGCCACCCAGGCACCCGGCACCTCATTGATTTTAAAGGTGGCCTGGGATGGCTCTGTGTGGGTGGACAGTCGTGAATCTAACGTGCCCCTGTTAATGGGTGTGGTGGTAATCCCAAACTTTTGCTATCTTAGACAAGGATTCAGTATCAGTACACTTTTGTGCACATGTTTGGGGGTAAATTTCTAGAACTGGTGGTTTAGTGCATCTCACATTTGGATGGACATTTTCCACTTTCCCTTCCCACCCACCGGCTAAGAGAATGCCTGCTTCTTGTACCTGGCACGACAGCCAATATTGCACGTTTTAATCTTTGAAAACCCTCCTAGACTTTCAATCTCCCAGCAGCTTGGACAAAAATGAAGAACAATTTACATTTATGCGATTCTTTCCATGTTGCCGGCTGTTTTCCTATTGATCTCCTTTGATTTTCAAAAACCCTTAGGAGGCAGGAATCATGATGCTCCTTAAAAGAATCTAAGGAATCATCATCCCCCCCCTACCCTGTCCCCCTAGAAGAGGAAAGAGAGAAGTTACATGATTTTCTCAGTAGGAGCATTTCGACAGAACTAGAAGCCACATATCCGTAGCTCTGCTCCTCAAGGTGAGGCCCAGCCTCTGCCCTGCCCCCACGGGCCCCCCCACTCAGAGGCCGAACTGGGGAGGACACAGCCTGTACCGTGCTCCCCCCGAGGGCATCTGACCCGAACTCCGTTCAGAGGGGAGCAGGGGGGGTGGGTGACTTACTCTGCCCAGGGAGGCGACAGATGGTGGGAAGGAAGGCTTGGGAGGCGGAGCTCGAGGCCTGGGGGAGCAGCTGTAGGACAGCTTGGTCAGATGGCTAATGTGACGGGCCCGGGCCCAGGCAGGGCTCTGTGGCTGTTGTCTGAGCTGATCTGGGGAGATGCGTTTTGGCCCAGTCAGCAGCCCTTTCTCTCTGACCGTGATCTGCGATTCCAGGCTGCTCCCCGCATGCCCCCAGCCCTCCTGTCTGCTAGGCACGCCTATGAGGGATGTATCAGCGTGGGGAGCACCGGAGGCCGACAGGTCTGGGTCCCGGCGCCCACGGGGCAGCTGGGTGCTGCCCTACGACTCTGCTGGAGTGTGGACCTCCAGCAGTCCGGCCCTTCCCATCTGTCGCAGCCAGCCCGGGGGCCCTGACACCCTCCCCTCCCCCCCACCCCCGCCTGAGATGCCCGGAGGTGCTGCTGGGCCCTGTGCTCAACTGGGAATTTCTACATATGTCCTTTTAAAAGACGGCTGTTGATCGTAGCTCACCCGGAATCCGTGCCGGGATTGCGTCCGCCCCCCTGCTACGGCCTCGCTTCGAACCTCTGCACCAGCGATGTCCAGTAGGTGGCCACCAGACCTGTGGCCCGCTGAGGTGTGCCGGGAGCGTACAATGCACGCGGGATTCTCAAGACTCAAAGAAGGAAGGATGGAAAACTGCTCGCTAGTTTTTTTTTTTATAGCGATTACCTGTCGATAACATTCGGGATACGCTGGGCTACGTAAAGTATATTATTGGACTTCATTGTGGCTATTTCTTTTGACTGACAAATGCGGCTGCTGGAGAGTCTAAAGCAGGTGGCAGATAGGGCTGGCGTTCTGTTTCTAAAGGACACCTGTGCCTTTCCCCCACCGTCTTCGTAGCTGGGAAGGAGGTAGGGTATGAAGGAAGGGAGGGAGAAAGAAAACAAGGAGGGAGAAAGGAAAAGAGGGAAGGAGCGAGGAAAGGCATTGTCATCCAGGGTGGCCACAGGGGGAAGGATGTGAGCTGGTGGCAGACCTCAGTGCCGCTGGGTGGTTGGGCCACCTTGGCCAAGTCACCCAAACTTCCGTGATTTCCCCATCGGTAAAATAGAGGTACTTTTCCCCTGACAGGAGTATTTCTTTTCTTTTTTTTTTTTAATGTTTATTTATTTATTTTTGAGAGAAAGAGAGAGAGAGCACAAGCAGGGGAGAGGCAGAGAGAGAGAGGGAGACACAGAATCAGAAGCAGGCTCCAGGCTCCGAGCCATCAGCACAGAGCCCGACGCGGGGCTCGAACTCACAAATCATGAGTTCATCACCACCTGCTCAGTGACTGACGTATGTTTGCCTCAGCATCACCGGAGCCCTGGGGTGGGAGCTCAAGAATTTTTACCCACGAGCGTAGGAACGTTTGAGGTGTGGGCAGCTGGTCGCCCACCCAGCACAATCCGTTTCAGAGCGTCTCTGTCGCTCACCCCGGGGACTGAATGGAACCACGGTGGAGAGTCCCCTTCTCTCTTCTGGCTCTTTCCTGCCAGGTTGCAGCCCCTTCACATGTATTCGGTGTGCTTGCTGGCTGGATTGTTCTCTCTTGTTCCCTGGGGACCCGTCTGGGAAGTGCCCAAGTTCCACGTGGATAACTGCCGGCGAGCGTGGTGGACGAATCTGCTGTTGCTAAATAATTTCCTGTGGGTCCCAAACGCGGTGAGTCCTGCGTCATGGGCTGGGAACAGGCAGATGGGCACGGGCCAACGCGGGGTGTCACTTCACGCGGTTCGTGAACTTTCCAAGGGCCGGCCTGGGTCTGATGCCCTTTCTTCTGGCACTTTCTCTGGAGTAACGGTGAAGCCATAGGAAGGGGGTGGCTGGGGGCAGGGAGACTAGCCTCTCGGGATGGGTGAGTGTTACCAAACCAGCCTTGGCAGGGGCAGTTGCCGTGAAAAGCAGAGGGAGGGAGCAGGGTAGTGGGCACTGAGGGGCCAACCGTGCAGGTACGTGTCCGGAAGCGGCCAGCCTTGCTCCGTCAAGGTTCCATGTCACACCCCACAGAGAAAGGACACTTGCCTTACCTCCACGCAGACGGCCTGTAACTGGGATGGAACATTGCACGTCACCTGCGCCATAATGAGTCGTTTTTCGGTCTCAAGCCAGATCAGACAGAGCCACAACATCTGTCTATACTGGCTGGGGCTTCCCCCGAAGCCCTCGGATCCTCACGATGACATCGGAGTCAACGAAAGTGAAATAGGGGTAATTGAATCGTGTGTGCCAGGTGCGGACCGGCCTGGGCCCCACGTGGGAATCAGTGGCGAGGACACGAGCCAGCCACCTGTTTGAGGCCAAGCCCACCTTGGTCCTTGAAAGCGGACGTGTGAGGGCCGTCTGGCCTGGAGGTCTCACCGATCCCCCACCTCGGGCACTTCCCTTTAGTCGGAACAAGGAAAGCTGTCGCTTGTGCTGGATAAGTCTGGGCTCTCGAGGACCGGATTGGGGACTGGAGGGAGCAAGGAGCCTTTTACCTCCGGAGCCCTGGAGGGAGCTGCCCCCAGGAACGTCGTCACATTGAAGAAGAATGAGGCAGGTAACTGGCTCATTTCACACCAACACGGACAGCCCGCGGAAAGATGTGGCTTTGGCCAGACGACCGCACGTCCGTCACACGTGGGAACTCTGGGCTCTCCGGCACAAGCTCGTCTGGAGCCAGGCTTCCAATCTAGATGAACACATTCCTTCCCCGGGGGCTGGGGAGGGCCGGCAAGGCAGGGAAGAGAGGACAACAGGGACCCTTACCGGCTCTGAGGGCACCAAAACGATAATTGTCCCTTACATTCGTGTAACGGGGTGGAGTTGAGTTCCTCCAACTGCCCTGGGAGCTTAGCTTTTACTGCTTTTTTTCAAGAGAGAAAGCTCTGCATTTCCCTTTTGTAACCTGGCAGTAACAATACTCAGCACCTAGGCTCCTTACAGGATTAAGTGAGATGAGGTATGTGAAATCCTGTGGCCCCAAATTCCTTTCTCTTCCCTTGGACCGCCCCCCCCACCCCCCCACACCTCCCCAGCCCCAGGAAGGTGAGCGAGTGGCCCCGGTGAGTGACCTCTGCTCCTCTCGTTTCAGTGTAATGGCTGGACGTGGTACCTGGCCAACGATTTTCAGTGCCATCTCATCACGCCGGCGATCGTCCTCATCCACAGAAAGTGAGTGTGCCCGGGACCGGCGGGTCTGGCCACGGGACCTCTCCCACGGCACTCCCAGCGAGCGCTCCAGCTCTGGGCAGGGCAGCCTTTGCGATTCAGGAAACGAACTTTTCAGAGCAGTGTGGACACCGAATCCTTTTCTGTTTATCTTTCTTCACGTTCTCCTCCCAGCTTCGTCCTGCACACACCCCTCTGCGTTTTTGCAGGGTCGTAATCAGGGCGTGTGTAATCTCTAGTCTCAGTCTTTTCCATTCACCTGCCTTTGTAAACATTTCCGCGTAGCGACACGATCCACATACTCAGCCGTTTTAGGATTTCTATGCCATTGTTATGGTCGGGCATCTACATCATTTCCAGTGTTTCATGACTCCAGACGGCACCTCAGTGACTGTCTTTGAACGTACTACTTTTTCCTCCTGTTCATTTCCTTGGGGACCCATTTCCAAGTGGAATGACTAGGTCAAAGCGCAGGAACGATTTCTTGCTGCTTGTTACATAGTGTGCGGTTGTTCTCCAGAAAGAGGGAAGTAATGACCGCGCCCCCAGCGATACATCAGTGTACCTGTTCCCCCCATCAGATATTTATCACCGTAATTTTTATTACTTCTAGAAAAGCTCTCAGGCCTCAATAATTCATGAGGACACTTATAGCTTGTGGAATATCCATGCCATATCTTAAAAGATTTTTCCCTTTTTTTGTTGTTAACATGCACGTTCAGTTTAAGAGGTATGGGAAGATAGTAGGGTGAATAGAGGGGAAAACCATCACCCTAGACCCATTCCTCACTCAAGAAGAGGTGAATTCCCTGTCAATATTTCTGTGTTTATCTTCCTGATCTTTTTCCGCACCACTTTTTAAACATGAAAGGCTTCTGTGTATATACATCAGTATCTTTCTTTTAATAGTTACATGACGTAAGCGTTTTCTAAGCCTACTTCTAAGAGACACAATTTTATCTATTTATTAAAAAAAACTTTTAATGTTTATTTTTTGAAAGAGAGAGAGAGAGAGACAGAGCATGAGTGGGGAGGGGCAGAGAGAGAGGGGGAGACACAGAATCCGAAGCAGCCTCCAGATTCTGAGCTGTCAGCATAGAGCCGGACGCAGGGCTCAAACCCACGAACCGTGAGATCATGACCTGAGCCAAAGTCAGTCACTTAACCGACTGAGCCACCCGGGCGCCCCTATTTATTTACTTTAAGTAAACATAATTTTAATGTATGTGTAACGTTTCATTCTATGGAATGAACTGTAATCTACTTACACCTTCCCCTGGTGTTAGATACTTGGATTATTTCCAATTTTGTGCTTGCTTTCATGAATAATCGCCTGATAACTATTTTCGTGGAGATCAGAGTCTCCACTCTGATATTTCTTTAGAATGCATATCTTTAAGGGGAATCCCTAGGTCAAAGAGCATGAATGTCTTCTAGGCTCTTGAAGCATAATGACAAATTGCTTTCCTTAAAGCTTCTATCAATGTTCAGTCCTCTGGCCACCAATTACACGGTTGCCAATATGGAATGTTACTAATAACACAAAACAAAATAGAAACCTTGCTATTTGGATATGTAAGAAAATAGTCATTTTTTCATATCTAACTTGCAAGTTTTTAACTCCTAGGGGTGAAGCGGAGTTCTAAATACGCCTTGACCTGCTCTATATTGTGGTTACCTGTTACTACTCTTTGTAGGACAGACTTTGAATCACAGGCTGACCCATGAGGTTGCCTGTTCTAGCCAAATGCAAGCGTTCAAGCCATCTTGATTTTAATTTAATCTAAGAATTAAACACCAAAAAAAAAAAAAAAAAGGGAAATCTGCTTTTTCACATATCTTAAACACACAATGCTTTCTAACTTTAAATGTACAGGAGCTGTTTTTTGTTTTTTGTCTTTTGTCTTTTTACTAAATTAAAAAAATGTTTCATGGATTCCACTCAGCACAGAGGCGGTTTTGCTGGTATAGTGAGTTTGAGTCAGAAGACGTGGCAAGTTCTTCCCTACCCCGTCTCCTGAAACAAAACCATCTGAATCAAATGGCTTATTTTCTCAGAGTGGGGGCTGGGAGGTGGAGAGGGCAATTTTGGATAGCATAATAGAACTGATAAGAGCATATGAGATTGAAATAAAATCCGACGATAAGATGGAAATGAGATCTAATAATCACATTGCTTTCTATCTTGGAAATGAAGGTTTTAAAAAAAATAGCTCCAAACATCCTCTGGTAGAAAGACGTACCACTCTCTGCCTCCTTGATTTATTCTCACACCTGCCAGGATGAAATCGCTGAGAACGGTGGGGATTAGGAATTAGTGTGCCCTCCCACTCTCACCTCAGTGTGGATCAGACAAGGAAGGATGAGAGTAGGTCAAGATGGCTTTGGGATGCTGACCTCCCTTCCCCTCCCCTTCCCTCCCCAAGCCCCTTAGAGAGGGTGGGGATTCCTGGAACACTCCTGGGTCGCTGATCCCTGCTGCTGCTGGAGAGGGGCTCCCTGAGCAGGAGCTGTTCAGGCCCCCAGGGCCTCCACGGGGGTGGACTCTCCCTCCCACAAGGCCGTCAAACCCTCAGAGCTCCAGGGGCAGGGGAGCACCTGGCCCAATTCTCTGGGGCTGTCGCAGGCCTCGGCTCTGTGACGGACTATGGCTGCTCCAAGAGCTCTGGAGACCTTGGCAAGCGCCTGCGGGGAACAGGTGGGGCAGGTGTGAGGCCTCTGCAGGCCCGGCAGCCCTGGCAGAGGAGAAAGGGCGAGCCTCCACAGGTCTCCTCGGAGGTGGCAATTCCAGCAGGATGTGCTCATTGCTGGTACAGGTATTTGTGAAGAAACGGCGAGAAAAATCCTGTGGGGCATCCTGGCCAGGATGCTGGGGGCTGACAGGCTTTCAAAGAATACCAGGGTCTTTTCAGGCCATTCCTTCCTCCTCTTGGGCTATATGGCCCCTGAACGGGCCCTTCTGAGGCACCAACCCTCTTGAGAGAGAATGGGGATAGTGGGTGGCACTTGAAGCTCTGGGCCTTTCTCAATCCCACGGTCGTAGGAGGAGTCCCCTCAAACAGGCAGACAATACAACCACTGACCCGAGCTGGCAGAGGGGACCCTTTGGCACAGGGTTGGTTTCTTCTGAGGCCTCTCGCTGTATCTTCATGTGGCCTTCTTGACGCGGTCTTTGCTCTGTGGTTGTCGGTCTTGTCATCTCTTCTCATGAAGGTACCAGTCACATTGGATTAGGGCCCATCCCAATGACCTCATTTCACCTTCATTATCTCTTTAGAGACCCTATCTCCAAATAGAGCCATATTCTGAAGTGATGGAAGTTAGAATTTGGGGGGGGGGGAGGGGACGACAAAATCCAGCCCATAACAGTCTAGATTAGGAGGTTTTATTAGTTTTATTATAGAGGCAGTTAGCCTGTGGAGACTTGTCTGACTCCTGGGAGGAGGTGCCATGGGTTGGGCTCAAGTCTCCCGGGGAGTTAAACAAATATTGACTTGGGTGCATGCAGGTTTTTATTGGATGGCCTGACTGGATGGTTAACCATTGACCTAAGACAATGAATTCTTAGTACCTCCTCACTCTAGACCTACTAGAGTAGGTAGTAGGTGGGGACCTACTTGAGTGTCCTTGTGAGTTAAGACCCCCGAGTCCCCAATGTCAGCATCTTTCCTAGAGGCTGTCATGAAAGGTAGATTTTCAGTTCCTCAGCTAAAAACCAGCACTATACAAGCTTGTGGCCGTGCAACTACGTTTAGCTTCTAAATGGTGGGAGGTATGTAAAAGGTAGAGCTGTTTTCCTTTAGAGAACACACTTGTATAGAATGCCAGTAATCCAAGGAGGCCAGAACTAAATGGTCTGGCAAAAGGAACAGTAAATAGACAGCATTGTTGTCATACCTTCCCAGCCCACTCTCACAGCAGACATTACTAATCAATCACAGCACCACTGAGCTAACACTCCTCCATTCCGAGCATTAACACTAAACTAGAATTGGCACTCTGGATGAAAATCATTTGCCATTTGCCTCACTCGTGATAAACGAATGGTCCCTTATCCCCTCCTCATGAAGAACCGTGGCAATGTCACGCAGTGGAACGGGATTGTCAAAGGCACCATCTGGGCAGGGTTATGCCTGGATAGTCTTGTCTTACGCCTGTGTTTGACATTCCTTCTATACTACTGCACATCGTCTTTGTCCCAACCCTCACGATTCTGAGGAGGTGCAACCAGTGCCTTACTCTAACTCTAAAGCCTATGTCCCTAAATCTCATTTCCTGCCCCAGAACCTCCTACATACTACAGCTGGGCCTCCTTCGGGATCTTTCTTGGCCTTATACATGTGGAGTCCCAAAGTGTGGAGCCACCCTTGGCTCATGGGGGATAAAAGACACTGGGAAAATGCCTCTTTCTTTCATCTTCCACGACAGTTTTCAGGCGCATCTTCCACAGAACATTCTGGAAGAATTGAGTACTGGCCACCTTGACAGCACATCCTTGTGTTAGTTTTCCCTGCTTCCCTGTTCTACATGCCATCCCTCATTCCTACCCCCACATCAACTCCCTGCACCCAGACGTTTGTCTCAGATTGCATCTGGGTGGGGGGAGAATCCCTGGACCGCCTCTTACCCTAACCCCGTCCCTGCGTCCCCCTGCGCCTGACAGTCCTTTCTCTCCGGAATCAACCACCATTTATGTCCGTGTAATGCTTCGTGGGTGGCAAGGAACATTCCCAAGCAAGGTCACATCTTCAGCCGCACAGTACATTTCAGGGTGAAGATGAGGAAAATCAAGTTCAAGGTCCTGCCTAGGGTCGCACAGCCAGTAAATGGTCACATTTAAAGGCAAAGCCAGTTCTCTTGAGTCACAGCTGCCCCCACATCAGCCTCTCTCAAAGGCAGGCCTGGCAGGAAGTGCCTCTGATTGCCAAGCTTTCAAGTCTTTCGTGGGCACAAATTTTGCAGCGAAGGAAACTGAAGAGTGCTTCTGTCAATGTCCTCTCTTTGCAGAAGTAAACATGTCCTTGTCCTCCTCGGGGCCATGCTGTTCTTGGCATCTTTCACTGCCACAGCTCTGCTCACCCTGGCTTACTCCCTTCCGGTCGCAGCTCCGTCAGAAGCAAGGTAACCCACGGTTCCCAGCCGGGCCCTCTTGTTTGCCTGCCCCGGGAATGGCCAGGACCTCCCAGGGAGGCTGCTCGGCGAGTGCCAGTCTGTTTGCGCTGTGTGCGGTGGCTCGTGGAAAAACTGGGTGGGAAATGTTCAGCCTGGATGGGAAAGTTGATTGCGTTTTTGTTTCCAAACTTCTGACCCTTTCAACTTGCGCTGGGGGGTCTTCTCTGAAAGTACCAGGAACGCGTGGCTGCCCGTTGAAATGTTTCTCGGAGGAAAGGAGCGCCCCCACGCGGCTGTATTGGGTTTCTCCTCCCGCCGCCGACCTGCAGCTCGGAAGCTCAATTATTGGCTGGAGGGACCGAAATTTACGGAAGTGGGGGTTATCCCTTCAAGGTCACGCGGCTAGTAAGCGGCATAGGTGTGAGTGGAACCGAGGACCTTACCCGCTATGCTATTTTGCTTCCCCAGTGAGGTTTATATCACGATTTTTCCTTATCACCACTCTGTGCATCACGCAGGGAACAGCGGCACGATTTCCTGCTGATCTGTTCTCATTGCAGCAGGCAGAGTGATACAAATGGGAGTCAGATGCTGTCGGTCATCTGCTCAAATTCCTCCAAAGGCTGCCCACTGCTCTCACGGTAGAAGCCCTGTCTGACCTCCTCCATCACTCCCCTATGTGCTGACTCTGGACCAGCCACACCAGCCTTCTAAGCTTCACACACCAAGCACGCTCTCCCCTCAGGCCTTTGCACTCACTGTTCCCTCACACTAGGATGCTTTTCCTTTGAAGTCCGGATCTTGGCAGGGCTCGCTTCTTCATGTCCTGCAGGTGTCAGTGCAAACGTCATTTTCTCAGAGCAGCCTTCGCTGACCTCCCGATGCAAAATAGCCCGGCACCGCGACTCGCGCACATTGTGCTCCAAATGTATTTGCGAGGGGAATGAATGAATGAATGAATGAAGACACCCCAGGTTTTTTCACTAGGGGAACACCATGCCCTTCCTGTCATATCATTGGCCCCTGCGGGCCCTGCCAGGTGACTGAGGGAGAGGCTCATTCCCATCGAATCCCATCGAATCTAATAGAGTAGGTCCTCAACTCTAGAAGCACATGAGAATCACCTGGGGAGACTTTAAATCCCACTGATGCTTCCAGCAAGCACCATCTCAGACCACAATCTCCGGGGATGTGGCCCAAGCAACCACGAAGACGTTCCACGAAGACGTTCACTTCTGAAAACCACGTTTTTAGAGCTATCGTGATGTGCCAGCTGCCAGCACAGCTCCTTAAAATGGACTGGGTCATCGTATTTCCTTGGGGTCCAGGGTGGAGGGGCCCAGGGGCGTTTGCAACTTGAGCAGGCCAGCTGTGGCACAAGGCAGGACCCTGAGGGTGCCGTCTGTAGATCGGACTGAGGAAATGAACAGAAGCACCCCAAATTTTCCTTTGGATTTGCCGATTGTGCCGATGGACATCTGAGAGATTCCTCTCTTCATGTCTAGATCAAACATGACCTTCTGCCTCATGTTCTTTTGTTTTTCAGTGAAAACGTGACTGTGTTGTACTTCTCCGAGTACTATACAAAGCCCTACTGCAGATTCGGACCATTCCTCGTGGGGCTCTTTCTGAGCATTTTCATGCACCCAAACCGCCAGGCAAACGTTCTTAAAACCAAGGTAAGTTTGTCCCATACTTCACTGCCAGGGCCGCGTCTGTTTGGGACTGGAGTGGCCCATTCGGCCAGGCTCTTCCAAAGCCATGGGCAGGAACCAGACTGCTCAGTACTTTATCGTGTTGCGTTGCGTTAGCAATGTCTCTTGGTGCCAGAGAATAAGAGAGACCTTGTCTTCTCGCGAAAGCCTGGTTCTCTGCTTTCTTCACGGAGCTCCTTTAAGAAAGCTCCAGAATTGGAACCCAGCGGTGTTCCACCCGTTGGAACCTTGGTACAGATCCAGAGAAATCCCCGACATGGGAAAAACACACCCAATGAGATTGCAATGGCAAGGCCCTCTTCTGAAAGAACATAGTTACTTGTTTGTTTGTTTGTTTGTTTGTTTGTTTGTTTTCATAATTAATTTTTTTAAGTTTATTTATTTATTTTGAGAGAGAGTTGAGGAGGGGCAAAGAGAGAGGGAAAAAGAGAATCCCAAGTAGGCTCCAGAGCCCGATGTGGGGCTCAATTCCATGAACCATGAGATCATGACTTGAGTTGAAGTCAAGAGTTGGACGCTCAACTGACTGAGCCACCCAGGCTCCCATAGTTACTTCTTATAACTTTTTAAAAATGCTTATTTATTTATTGAGAGGGAGAGGGCGAGAGAGAGCATGGGCAGTATGGGAGGGCAGAGACAGAGGGAAAGAGAGGGAATCCCAAGCAGGCTCTGCGCTGTCAGCACAGGGCCCACCGCGGGGCTCCAATCCACAAACCGTGAGATCATGACCTGAGCCGGAATCAAGAGTCCGATGCTTAACCAACTGAACCACACAGGTGCCCCTGCCCCATAGTTACTTTTTAATAGCACAAGCTCCTTGGTTTCTACAGATAGGATTCTTGGTCAGATTCATTGGTTCCATCTGGGAATCAGGACATGTGGTATCTAAGGGGGAAGAAGCTGTTACTTTACCTTGCAGGTAAAATTCCTTCCCTGGCTCCTTTGCGGGTAATCACTCTGATTCACCAACCAACCTCGAGACTCAAACCGGAAAGCCGGGTTCGTCTTCCTCATTGACCACTCCTCCCATGCAATCTTCCACCAATCCCTGCTGAAGCGCCTCTTTAATGGCACTCTGTTGTGATCTACAAGTGAATCGTGCATCTACAGGGGAATATCATAACTCGAGCCTATAGGAAAAGTTACGTAGTCCTTGTATATGCATTTTTTCCGGTGAAACCCTATGCTTCCAGGGAATCCCTGCTGATCATTTCTTCTGCTGTCCTCTCTTAGCTTGTCCAGCTGACTTTGGTGAAGCTCTTCTCATCTCTTGATCTCAAATCTACACTTGGGGCAATCTATTTAAAACACTAGCTGGTGTTGCCCTTGAACTGCGCAAAAGTTCCTCTGGTGGCAGAGGTGAAATCTAAGATCCGGGGAGAACATTTGTTTATTTTATTTTATTTGTTAATGCTTATTTATTATTGAGAGACAGAGAGACAGAGCATGAGCATGGGAGGGGCAGAGACAGGAGGAGACACAGAATCCAAAGCAGACTCCAGGATCTGAGTTGTCAGCTCAGAGCCTGACGCGGGGCTTGAACTCACAAACTGTGAGATCTTGAGCTGAGCCAAAGCAGGATGCCCAACCGACTGAGCCACCCAGGCACCCCTCATTTTATTTTATTTTAGAGAGAGAGTGAGAGTGAGCAAGGAGGGGAGAGGGGCAGAAGGAGAGAGAGAGAGAGAGAGAGAGAGAGAGAGAATCTCAAGCAGGCTCCACACTCATCACAGAACCTAATGTAGGACTTGATCCCATGACCCTGGGATCATGACCTGATCTGAAACCAAGAGGCAGACACTTAACTGACTGAGCCACCCAGGTGCCCCAAGGACAGAGTATTTGTGAACCACTCCGAGGGCTGAGTCAGGACCAGGAAGCATAGAGCCAGAACACAAGTCAAGCTGAGCTGGAGAAACAAGGTGGAAGGGACGGGCAGACCAAACACAAATCTCTAGAAGCCAGAAAATAAGGACACAGTGTCCAAGCTGGAAGCAGCGGGGGGCATGTGTTATATGCTGGGCATGAGATGGGGCGGTGTGCATTATGAGTGAAAAGGTGAAGGGGATCCTAGCCTAAAAAGGGGGGCTTGTGGAGAGCCCCCGAGGAAATGCCTTTCCTTCCATGTAGCCAGAGCCTACCGCAGGAATCTGAGGCCCAGGGCGGGGAGAGCTTCCCTTTAGAGACAAGGTGGTGGACTGATAAGATGCTAGTTTGGTTCAATGGAGACGTTATCATAGCAACCTGGGAACTGAAGCTTAGAAGCAAGAGAGACTCTTGGAAGACAGATCTGGGTCTAAAAAGGTCAAGTTAGATGACCTAAAATCTAAGATCTTGAACTGAGCCCCAGAATAGAACTTAACCCATGGTGCTATTTTCTGAGCTAGAAAGCTCTCCATTCCCCCACTCCTTCTGCCATTTTATGACCCCAGTGATTAGGGTGCAGCCCACGTATGGATTGGGTGCCAGAGGCCCTTGAGTTGTTGGTGGGGACAGAACCAATCAAGGAGCCTTACTAGGTTAAGGAACAGAATGGGAGGTCAAGAGCGGGCTCCAACATTATCTTCTCTTTCTCCCTTTTTTTTCCCCCCTTAAACTTTCATTTAATAATTATTTGGGATTCACGGCCATTTTGTGCAATTTTATCACGTGGGGATTTGTGTGACCGCCACCACAAGCAAGGTGCAGAACTTTGCTGTCGCCACCAAGATCTCTCCGTGGTCACACACCTCACTCCCCGCTACTGCACCCCAAACCTAACCCATCGTAACCAGTAATCTGAACCTTTTGTGTTAGCGACATATTGGGCACCGATCGAGGTTTACAAATAGATACCGAAAGTGACCAAAAAGTAAATTCGTGTAAAAGGAAGTAAATACACAATGGCCAGAATGAGCTTGACCCGTGTCTCTCCTTTCCCTGTAGACGCAAGCCCTGCTGGGGTGGACTTGCTCCCTGGCCACCCTGTTCGCAGTGGTCGCTCTGGCGTATGCAGTGGATGATACTTCTGTCACCTCTTCACCTGCCGTTGCTCTGTACCAGGCCCTCCACCGGACCCTGTGGGCGGCAGCCGTGGGCTGGGTCCTGTTGGCATGTCAGGAAGGCTATGGAGGTACAACGCAGCACGGGGGGTTGCTTATAGGTTCACACTGTGTCCCTTTAAAGGGGACAAATGCGAAAACACAGTGTGCGCGGACGGGCTTTTTTATTTGTTGTTGAACGACTGATATTGACTCAAAGACATCAATTTGTTTATATCCTGGGGGAACCCCCCATATTCTGTTTTCAATTTCTACACTGGTTTATGTACAAATGTGGGTTCTGAGCCTCTCCAATGAAGCTACTTTAGAAGCTTCATTTAGGAGAACAAAGAGGGTCCTACAGTAAGAACAAAATACCAGTGGCAGGGACCAAAGTGGTGGTCACACCCACCCTGGGCCTCGGTTTCCTTATCTGAGGGTAGAGACCGAATAGTTCCCAAGATCCCCTTCAGCCCTGTGACAAGCTGGGGAACTGTCTATTGAGCCTGGCTCTCAATGTGTGGAAAGTCAAGCAGAAAAGGGGCCTAAATGGCAAGAAAGGGGTTTTCTTCACATTAGAAATGGCTATCCAAGTCACCTGATGTCTTTTTCCCTTTCTTTTCTAGTTGGCATGAGATAGGGACTGGATGCTTGGGGTGTCGTAAAATGACAGGAGAAAGACTGGCAAGAATCATCCAGAAAAAGTTCTGGCCCCGCACTGGCCAGAAGCCCTGAAGGGTTGGAAATAGAGCCAGGTGGAGTCATGACACGTTTATATACCCTAGGGAAATAATCAGGATGAGCTTAAAGTTTGGCCTGTGAACCCAACCCACTTAGCCTCAGCAAAGGCGTTTGGGATTCATGGGTTAAGGAGGAAAATGATAAATTGATCACAACAACTCTTGCTGACGGGGCACAGGCTTACGCCAGGTCTCATGGAGAATTTCACCCAGGTGATCCTGGGTGACGCCGGCCACACCGCTGTGGGTACAGCTATAACGTGCTATTTCTCTGTGAGAAAGATGGCGCCTAGAGAGAACACTTGAAGGTCACACAGCTCGGTAGTGGTTGAGCTAGAAAACGAACCCCGGACCGAGTGAAAAGCCGATGCCCAAAGCCCGTGACCGTCGTTTCTGTGCAATAGGACCCCTCTCAGATGTTGGATTGGTAGAACTGTTTCTGAGTTTGATGAGTATATAAGGGTGAGGAATTTGTTCTTTAATATTTTAATTTTAAACGCTTTCCCTTCTATGGAGACATGATGTTAAAGAAGAAATGGGCCGCGTTCTCGCTGACGGATGTATTTGCATTTCTGGGCAGCTGTTTGAATCACAGGACCCCACCCTAACACTGCTCCCACCTGGTGACAATGACCATGAGCTGTCCCCAGAGCCTCAGAACATAGGCAACTCCTCTCCCTGGCCTGGCACAGGCTGCCCACGATATGGTGGTAGCATAACAGTATTCTTGTCTCTTGTAAAAGTCGTGCTAAATGAAGAATAACTTGCTGGGGGGAGAGTCTTAGGTCAAGTTAGAAGATTAATCAAATTGGGGGCACTTGGGTGGCTCAGGCGGTTGAGCGTCCGATTCTCGATTTTGGCTCAGGTCATGATCTCATGGTTGGTGAGATCTAGCCCTGCATCGGGCTCTGCCCAGATGGTGCAGAGCCTACTTGGGATCGATTCTCTTTCTCTCTCTCTCTGCCCTCCCCCCCCAGCTCTCTCTCTCTCTCAAAAACAAATAAACATTACAAAGAAAAAAAGAAGATTAATCAAATTTGGGGCACCTGCATGGCTCTGTCAGTTAAGTGTCAACTCTTGATTTTGGCTCAGGTCGTGATCTCACCATTTGTGAGTTCAAGCCCACGCGGGGCTCTGCACCGACAGTGCAGAGCCTGCTTGGGATTCTCTCTCTCTCTCTCTCTCTCTCTCTCTCTCTCTCTCTGCCCCTCACCCACTCGCATGCTCTCTCTTTCTCTCAAAATAAATAAATAAATATTTTTTAAAAGATCAATCAGATTTGCAGCATTATCATTACCGTGGAGTTAGTAAATGCTAGCAATTCTTAGCCTGAGCATGGACGACGCCTCCGTTAATCCAGACGACAGACAAGTCCTTTGATGCGTTCTTGAGTGATACGTGTTTTCAAAGAGTGTTGTCATTAGCCAATCACAATTGCAGGTGCGACTGATGTTCTAGGTTTGCATCTCTGGTGCCATAAGATAGCAAGATTGGTTAGCAGGTCAAGGTAGGAGGTGACGGGTGAGGTTCAATCCTAGAAAATATGTGTCCACCTGGTGACCTTTGGAAAAGTATATCTGTAAAGGAACATTTGAGGAAGTGTGTCACCGAGACTCTCAGGGTGAGAAGGGGGGTCCTGATGCCTCAAATCATCTTTCCATCGTCTGAGTCAGGGCCAGTGTAGACCATGAGGGTTTGGTTCCGTGCTGAGTTGCCAGAGTCATCTTCTGACCACGTGACTCCCCCAGTTAAAACCTTTCGGTGGTGCCGTCTCTCCTTCAGGGGTCCTTGAACTTTAGTAATACATGGACCCATTCCAAAGGAACAAGAAGTCTTTGGGGATCCTTAGTATTGGCTTAAATTATTTTAATTCTAATTTTACCTAAACATGAGCATACATAAATCTAGATATAAATTTTTATGTTTATAATACATAGATTTATAAAGTCAAAACAAATGTGGTTATAAAGTAACCACAGAAATGGGGCACCTGGGTGGCTCAGTCAGTTAAGCATCCAACTTTGTCTCAGGTCATGATCTCACGGTTCATGGGTTGGAGCCCCGTGCCGGGCTCTGTGCTGACCGCTCAGAGCCTAGAGCCCGCTTCAGATTCTGTGTCTCCCCCTCTCTCTGCCCCTCCCCCTGCTCACGCTCTCACTCTTTCTCAAAAATAAATAAACATTTAAAAAATTTAATCAAAAGGGGGCGTCTGCCTGGCTCAGTCAGTGGAGCATGCGACCCTTGAGCTCGGGTTTGTAAGCTCGAGCCCCATGACGGGTGTAGAGAATACTTAAAAATAAAGTCTTCAGAAAAAATAATAAAGTAACCACAAAACTACAAAACCAACAGGGTCTGAATTAACAACACTAATTTAATGTGATTAACAGTTGACTGGAGCCAGTTGTGGCTCATGACGTGACCAGGAGGTTGCTTGCTTTAAGGATGTTCTTTTGTGTTTCGTTTACCTGCGTGACACGGGCTCTCCGTTGCCTTAATTTTCCTATAACTATATTGTTTGCTCCCCAGAAATGTCTTGGTTGATCTTATCCCTTGACATTCACTTGGGGCAAAGGTATCTTTGGCCGGCGAGTCCATCTCTGTTCTCTCAATCATATAAAATACTTCCAGAATGCTCACTTTACGCCAAGCGCTGTTCAAGTTGCACAGGATGTGGAGCAGTAGACAAGAAAAAAAATCTCTGTTGTAGGAGATCACAGGGGGGTAGGGGACACAGCCCGGGAGACTCCAGTAAGCTGCATAACGGCCCCTGGTAGATCAGGTCCAACTGGGACTTTGCAGATGTGATGGCGGCGATCACGAGATTGGGAGGCGGGGAGATTATATGGGCCCTAAATGCGGTCACGTGTACCCTCCAAAGAGGAGGATAGAGGGACACTCGCAGAGGAGACAGCGACACGAAGATGGAGTGGGGACACATTTGAAACCGCTGATGTTGTTGGGAGGGGCCACGAGCCAAGGAGAGCCAGAAGCCGGGAGGGGTCGGAGGAGACCAGAAATGGATTCTCCCCTAGAGCCTCCAGAGGGAGTGTGGCCCTGTCCACACCGTGATTTCAGCCATACTGGTTTGGGGCTTCTTGTCTCTAGAATCACGCAAGAGTAGATTGTTGTTGTTTTTAAAAAAAATTTTTTTTAACGTTTATTTATTTTTGAGACAGAGAGAGACAGAGCATGAACGGGGGAGGGTCAGAGAGAGGGAGACACAGAATCTGAAGCAGGCTCCAGGCTCTGAGCTGTCAGCACAGAGCCTGACGCGGGGCTCGAACTCACGGACCGCGAGATCGTGACCTGAGCCGAAGTCGGCCGCTTAACCGACTGAGCCACCCAGGCGCCCCGATTGTTGTTTTGAGCCACGATATTTGTGCAATTTGTTGCAGCAGCCATCGGAAACAAATCTGGAGCCAGGTTAAGTAAATATGTGTATAATTCCAGCGTGGATATATATAGGGAATAAAAATAAAGCCGGGATTGGAGGGTAACTGGAGTAGGGGTGAGTTTGCAAATATTTGCAGGCAAAGGGATGGTGTGGCAGAGGTCTCAAGACTGGAACGAGCTCAGTGGGCGGGAGAAGCAGCAAGAAGACCGGTGAGACAGGAATCAAGATCAAGGTGGGAGAGAGATGGGAATGAGAACACAGAGGAAGGTAGCAGCCAGGTCATGCAGGGTCTTCAAGGCCCAGGGGAAGGACTGGATTTTCTTTTAAATTTTTTAACATTTATTTATTATTGAGAGACAGAGCGAGACAGAGCATGAGCAGGGGAGGGGCAGAGAGAGGAGGAGACACAGCCTCCGAAACAGGCTCCAGGCTCCGAGCCGCCAGCACAGAGCCCGACGCGGGGCTCGAACTCACAAACCGCGAGACCGTGACCTGAGCCGAAGTCGGACGCCCAACCGAGTGAGCCACCGAGGCACCCCGGATTTTATTTTAAAAGCCATGTAACGTAATCTGACCTGTGATTTAAAAGAGCACTCTGGACGTTGCATGGAGACTGCAGGGCAGCAAGAAGGACAGCAGAGAGACCAATGGATCCATCAGGAAGCTACTGTACAGGTCCAGGGAGTAGGAGCTGGTGGGTTTGATGCGGGGGTTAGTGGCGGAGATGGGAAGAAATGGTCCAGTTTGAGATAGACAGTTTTAAAGACAGATGGTAGCACTCTGTGGGATATGGGAGAAAGAACCGAATTTGGGATGACAAAGATTTTGTCCTAAGCAACTGATACAACAGTGATGCATGACTGAGCACTTGAGATGAGCCTCGTGCAAAGGAGAAACAAGTTTTTTTTCTTCTTTTTCTTTTTCCTTCCTTCCTTCCTTCCTTCCTTCCTTCCTTCCTCCCTTCCCTCCTTCCCTCCTTCCCTCCTTCCTGTCCTTTCTTGCCTTTCTTTCATGGCTTGAAACAACAGAAATCAATCCTCTCATAGTTCTGGAAACTAGAAACCCAATATCAAGGTGTTGGCAAGGTCCTTCTGGAAGCCCCGAGGGGGCATCTGTTCCATGGCTGCCAGCGAGCCCTGAGTTCCCGGCCCGAAAGTGCGTCACTATGGTCTCTGCCTCGCCTTCACACGGCTTTCTCGCCCTGCCTCTCCCCTGTGTGTCTGTGTCTCCTCTTCTGCCTTCTATAAGGACATTCGTGGCTACGCGTGGGACAACGCAGTTCTAGAAGTTATACCGAGTTACAGAATATTTGTCCCGAAAGAGACCTACACGTTGACCAGACGCAAGCCTCTCAGTAACAGAGGACGAGCCTGAGGCCAGGTGACACGAACCACCTCGTCCCAGGGCCCAGCGGCTCCCGTGCTGCGTCTTGAGCCAGAACCCAGGCTGGTGGAAGGACTTGGTTCCTTGTTTCCCACGCAGAACGGTCGGTGCTCAGGGCTTGAGGTCGTACTGAGGAAGTCAACTGACTGGAAACGCTGTATTAGCGTCTCTTATTTTTTCACATTCCTGCAAAGTTTGGTTTGGTGTGGGGCACCTCCTCTTAAAAATCAGGAGAATAAAGGCCTTCTTAGAAGTCCATGCACACAGGTGCACAGCACCCAGAGGGACCGGGCGGAGTCATGGCTCCGTTAAGTCAGGCTGCCCGTTCCCTCCAGGGCTGGTGAACAGGCTCCTCTCCTGCCACATCTGGGCTTTCCTGGCCAGCATCAGTTACGCTTGCTACCTGGTTCATCCGATCCTCATCATGCTCTACAACGGGCTTCAAGAAACGCTCATTCACTACAGCGACACCAACATGGTGAGTGAGTCCCCACTCTCTGCTCTCTTGTGGCTCCACTGTCCCTTCTCTGCTGGAGCCACCACGCAGCCCACTGGCTCGGGGAGAGAAGCTCGCTTTGTTGTGGGGGCTGCTAGGAGCCTATTGTCCTTTGCTTTCTTTGAGGGAGGGCTTTGGGATAACATCTTTCTTCGATTTTATTCATCCGATTTATTTTAAGTTTATTTTTATGTGTTTTGAGAGGCAGTTAGAGAGCCAGTGGGGGAGGAGCAGAGAGAGAAGGAGAGAGAGAATCCCCCGCAGGCTCTGCACTGTCAGCACCGAGCTCGATGCGGGGCTCGAACTCACGAACTATGAGATCGTGACCCGAGCCGAAGTCAAGAGTGGGATGTTCAACTGGCTGAGCCGCCCAGGCGCTCCTACCTTAGTTTTAACGTTCAGGGCTGGGGGTCTTACAGATCTAGATCTTACGGCCGGGATGATGCCCTTTAAAACCAAACACAGTACGAATCTGGTAGTAGGATTGCATTCACTCTGCCCCTATTTCTCTCCAGTTCTACCTTTTCTCTGGACACTGTTTGCTGACCTTCATCACTGGGCTGGCCCTGACACTGTTCATTGAGAAACCATGTCAGGAGCTGAAGCGGTACCTGTTGGGACCAGTGCCCGCTGGGCCATGAACATTCTGGTAAAACCCTAGAGAATGACTGGGTTTTTTTCTGCTGGCAATGAGCTAAAGTAGACAGGGGCTCATTTATGTAACAGACGCTTGTGTTCCCGAAAAGGGGTGTGAATTCTGATTTGGTGAATGCTTAAGATATACAAGTTCTCTGTGCTTAATGCATAAAAGAGTTCTGAGTGTTTGTTTACTATATAAAAGAGTTCTGTGATAGCCTGTTGGGTAGCACAATAATCACTCTCTGATGTACCTTTTTAGAAAAAAACAAAAAACAAACAAACAAATAAACAAAACCAAAGAAAAACAATCTAGATTTGTGATATCTTGTTCGGCATGTACTTTCTGTACCGATGATCATAGGAAAACATCAAATCTAGTGAGTTTAATGCAACTTGGGTTATAATCACGTTTCTTGGTAAAGTCACAGTATGTAGTTTTTCACATCATCGTTATCTTTGTGTTATCATGGTACCTTTGAGGACTTGTAACTTTATTTCGGAGCCTCAGGATTGTGTGACCCACTAGCGTGCCCAGTTCATGGGTGTGTCGTTACAGGCCTTCCAAACATTATCTATTTTACAACATGGTCGCTGTTATGGGTTGAATGTGTCCACCGAAAAAGATACAAAGTCCTAATCCCGTCATACCTTAGAACGTGACCTGTTTGTGGGGGGAGGTAGTGTTTTTACAGAAGTAATCAAGTTAAAATGAGGTCATGGGGGGAGGTGGCTCTAATCCAGTATGACTGGTGTCCTTGTAAAACAGGGAAATCTGGACATAGAGACAGATATGCACAGAGGGGGGAAGATGTGAAAACAGACAGCAATGAGGCAGCCATCTACAAGCCAAGGAACACCAAAAATTTCGGGCAGACACAGAAGCTAGACAAGGCAAGGAAGGACTCTCCCCTAGAGTCTCAGAGAGAGCAGAGCCCTGCTGACACCTCGAGTTAGGACTTCCAGCCTTCCAGAACAGTGAGATGATTTACTGTTGTAAATCAGCCCGTTGTGCAACCCTAGCAAAGAATACAGTCCCTCAACAAAACTCCCAACAGAGAAGGACGAGATCCAATCAGTGGCTCCCATCCCCTCTTCGGTTTCCAGCAACAAGGCCTGGAAATGGAGAGATTTATAAGGCCAGGGTGTCCAGGCTCTCAGGCTTGTGTTCCTTCCTGGGTGTGTGATTTCACGTTGACCATCCCTACTTGCATTTGCTTAACATCACTTAAAACAACGCTCTCTTTGTGTACTCAATAAATAAAGGGTTTATTAGCAATCACGGGGCTATGAGGAGCTAATTAGCACAGAAGACTCCCCATCTCTGTACTGTGTCTCTCCAAGCGGATCTGCTAAGACCACCACTGGAGGGTGGGGAGGGCTGTGAGCCTCAAATCTTTTGCCAGGGCAACCGGCAGCGAACCTGGTCCTTTTCCACCCCACCCTGGGGAGCCTCATCTCCCGGAGGCTTGGTCTATTCTCCTGGCAGAATCTGGCCTGAGCCAGGAGACAAGTCCCTGCCCGGCATGTTCAGTGTCTGTATCAGAATGCACCAAGTGGGGTTTTTGGGTGACCCCCGAGTTCATGGAGTTCTTTGGGAGCCCTCTGGTGGCTGATTTGGTACCTCTGACTTAATTAGGCCTCAGAGGAGATCTTGAGGGCGTGTGACCGTTACAGGAGGAACCCTACAGTCCGGATGGATGCTGGTGGGGAATGACTCCCCCGCCAACACTGACGGGCAGTCAAATTGCCAAGTGCTTCTGGTTATGAGGCTAGAAACTTGGGGCCGTGGAAATAGCTTTCATAACGACTAGTGACATTGCCTTTGAAAGTTATTTTGTGTTTTTTTTTTTAATAAGGAAAAAGAAATACCCTCTCCACGATTGCAATTTCACAAAATATAAAGTAGGGATAGAGAAATCCAATTTTGTTCCGGCTTTTGTTTCGATCTGGAATTCCCGAGGGGTTTAAGATTTATGGAGTATGTGGAACTTCTTTCGATCCCGAAGCAAACTGTAAAAAAGCATATGACATTTACGAGACAGCTGGAAATTTGAACACGGCCTGGATATTGGATGATACTAAGGACTCACTGATGTTTTAATGTGATAGTGGTATTGCGGTCATGTTTTTGTTTTGGTTTTTTTAAGAGCCTTTATCTTTCAGCTGCATCCTGAAATATTTATGGACAGAATGATAAAATCTGGTATTTGCCTCAAAATAATACCAGGAGCACGAGGGAGACCAGAAACAAGATTGGCCATGTCGTGATACTTTTTGAAGCTGGGTGATGGGTATGTGGGACCTCATTATACTGTTTTTTTTCTTCTTCTATTTTTGTATATAATAAACTGAAGCAAATTTCTAGAGGCGGCGACAGCAGCGTAGAGAATTGATGGGTGACTCCTCTAATTCTCCCTAAATTCTGAAATTCATGTTTCGTCCCCACATACCAACCCGGGGACAGGTCACATTGACAGTACAGTCACCCCCGCAGATCTAAAGGAACTCCGGCCGCCCTTAAGTTCCTCCCGACTGGTGTTGGGAGAGTCCAGGGATGTCTCGCTGGTCTTGTAAACGCCTCGACCCTCCCCGCTGCCCCTCCCCCACCCCGCCCGGCTCCGTGCTCAGCCTACTGCGTCCATCCAGAGCACAAATGATCTCCACAAATGTCACAAGCAGGTAAGTCCCCTCTGCCCCCGCCTTGTGCCACCTGTGCTCCCTCATTGAGGCTTTGATGCAGTGCTGCTAAGTGCTCAGCGTGTTGTTCCCGAAACTGCTCTTGCAGATCTTCCTTATTCTAATAGAGGTCGTTCTCCCTTGGGTGCCCCATGAGCCGATGGGCGCTGGGACGGAGAGTGACAGTTGTTTGCCCTTTACATTTGTGCTGTTCACCACTAGCCCTGATCACCATGGCTGGCACACAGTAGGTGATCAATAAATGGCGGCTGAGGCAGTGATGGAATGAACCCCTTCTTTTTTTAGGTGATTCCTTTTCCGGGAGGCTTCTCGTGCCTACAGGCAGGCACCTCTCAACCAGGTGTCAGATATGTTCAGTTTTGTAAGACTCTTATCCCCAAATGGCCCCAGCAGGCCCCCTTCCGGGGAAGGGCAAAGCTGAGAGGCTCCCAGGTACTTTTAAAAAGGTGAGAAGCCTTTAGAACTGGAGTCCGTAGACCCCACTCGGGATGGAAAACAATGCTGTGCTAATATCGCGGAGGCAGCCATTTTGGGTGGCCACCGCACATGCCTGTCCCGTCCTCCCTCGCGAAACCAACTCTGACCTTCCAGCGTCAACACTGGGGAGGCCCCATACTTCGTAAAAGCCAATTTTGTCTCCCTCGGTGCTCTTGCCGGTGATTGGCCCAAGTGCGGTCATGTGACCCAGCTCTGCCCAATGAGACCTAAGGAGGCGTGTGCCGGGGACTTCTGGGAAAGACTGTCCTCGCGGAAACGGGTCGGGGTTGGGGAGCGTCAAGGAGAAAGTCCTTCTCGTGGTCGCGTCCCTCAGCCTTGTGAGGATGTGGTGCTGTTTGCGGTTGTGGCCGCATCCTGTGAAAATGGAGGCGGGCCAGGCTGGCACGCGGAGGCTGACAGAGGGACTGAGGGAGGCCAGGCAGAGTGAGGGTGGTGACACGATACTGAAACCAGAACGATTAAGGGACTGTCTGGACATTGTATCCTGAAGGCTCTCAGGGCTCGACTCTCCGGGCAGAAGATTGGAAGCCGCTTCTCTGGGGATTCTGACGGGCCTAAGACCAAAGCCCGACAACCATTGACATAAAAGGCTCTCCCCAAAACGTCCTCACCCGGTGCCCTGTGGTGAAGCTCGGAGGTGACAGGTTCGAATCACAGGGTCAAAGCAGGGTGACCAACGCATCCCCATGTGCCCGGGACTTCGTCGGTTTGGGCACCGAACCCTCCCCCGTCCCGACGCCCCTCAGTCGTGGGCAGACAGGGACGCGCCACTGTCCTTGCAGAGGTGAGAGAAGGTGCTGCCTCCACTGAAGATGCCGGGACAAAGAAGTGACTCCTCTTTCGTTCGGTCGTTCAGTCAAGAAGCGAATGTTTCTAACGACCACCTATTGGCAAGGACTCCAGGACTACTGATGCGAATGTCAGGCATCCTGTTGTGAAGGAGCTTCCGGAAATCTCTTGGGGAGACCAGAGCAGCCAGGAATGGCCCAGAGTTGCTTTGGACTAAGGAAGGGGCCAAGTGCTGGGTATCTCAGCAGATTGTGCAGTACGGATAGATGATTATTACTTAAAATGGCGGTTGACTTTTAAAAATTTGTTGATGATGACTAGGAATGCATTAATATACTCTTTCAAGTAACTAATTTTATGTAGTATTTCATTTTTACTAGATAAGAGGCTCATAAAACAAGGTCCAATGCTGCACCTTTTGTCCTACGTGTATTAGATGAATTCTTTATCTTTCCTTTTTTTAATTGGGTATAATTTCTATACAATAAAATTTACCTTTTTCTTTTTTTAATGTTTTATTGCTTATTATTTTTTTTTATTTTAATGTTTTTTTATTTATTTTTAAGACAGAGAGAGACAGAGCATGAGTGGGGATGGGGCAGAGAGAGAGGGAGACACAGAATCCGAAGCAGGCTCCAGGCTCTGAGCTGTCAGCACAGAGCCCGACGCGGGGCTCGAACCCACGAACCACGAGATCATGACCTGAGCCGAAGTCGGAGGCTCAACCGACTGAGCCACCCAGGTGCCCCTTAATGTTTTATTTCTTTTTGAGAGAGAGCGTGAGCAAGAGAGGGGCAGGGACAGAGGGGGACAGAGGAGTCAAAGGGGGCTCTGTGCTGAGCTCTGACAGCAGTGAGCCCAACGTGGGGCTTGAACTCATGAGCCGCAACATCATGCCCTGAGCCAAAGTCCGATGCTCTACCAACTGAGCCACCCAGGCGCCCCTAAAAATTCACCTTTCTAAAAGTGTACACTTTTCGTGAGTTTTGACGGATGCATGCACTCACCGCCAGCCCTTAGCACCTGTCTCTCATCCCTGTAGTTCTGCCTTTTCCAGATGTATTTATTTTTGAATGTTTAATATTTACAAATGTAAAATATTTCAGACAGTCCAAGTCTAAAGAAATGAAGCCACTGATACCCCACATGTCCATCATCCCTAAGAAACACAGGTTACCAGTTTGCATTTTTTTTCAGATGTGTTTCTTTTTGTTTAAAAATAAAACATTGCGGGGCGCCTGGGTGGCGCAGTCAGCTAAGCGTCCGACTTCAGCCAGGTCACGATCTCGCGGTCCGTGAGTTCGAGCCCCGCGTCAGGCTCTGGGCTGATGGCTCAGAGCCTGGAGCCTGTTTCCGATTCTGTGTCTCCCTCTCTCTCTCTGCCCCTCCCCCGTTCATGCTCTGTCTCTCTCTGTGCCAAAAATAAATAAAAAACGTTGAAAAAAAAATTTAAAAAAAAATAAATAAATAAAACATTGCAAAAAAAATAATAAAAAAAAATAAAACATTGCGAACACAATTGTAGACCGCCCGCATCTCATTGCCTTCCCCCCTTCTTATCCAAGTTTCCACCATGTTTTTATATGTTTAATAACATGCAGATGTCTATAAATGTTATATAGTATGTTGTGTTTAAGCATTATACAATTAGACCCATGCTGTAATATCCTTTCGAAATATGATATCCCCATTAAACATAGTTCGGCTAGCCAGTCAATTCATTGTTAAGTGTTCGTAGTGTTTTACTGAGTGCACGTGTTCCTTAAATATTTATCCATTCACCAGTTGGTAGGTAGACATTTGGTATGTTTCCAGTTTTTCATGGTTGCAAACATGGTTGTAACAAAACTCTTTGTGTTTCCTCATGGAGATATGTTTCCCGGGGTATATAGTCAGGAGAGTAATTACAGGGTTATAGGGTATATGTATATTCAACCTTGGCTGATAATCCTATACAGTTTTCTAAAGTGATTTTGCCAATTTTCACCGTCACTAGTGGAGGAAGGGGAGTAGATACCATCAGTGAAGACCCTCCCCAACATGTGGTTCTATCAACCTGTTAACTTACTGTTAAATCCCTGATGAATGTAAGGTGGTATCTGATTACTTCCATTTGCATTTCCTGGCCTACCAATGGGGTTGAATGTTTGTTTTCCATGTGTGTAATGGCCCCATGGAGCTTCTCTTTCAGAGACTGCCTACCATATCCTTTGCCCATTCTTCTCTTGGGTGTTTGCCTTTTTATTATTGATTCTAAGCTGTCCTTTATTTATCCCAAAGACTAATCTTGTTGATTATTTGTGTTGCAAATACTTTCTCCCAATCTGTGGCAACTTTGTATAGGATACATGCTTTACATTTTAATATAGGCAAAATTACCAATCTTTTCCTTCCGACTTGTGCTTTTTGGGGCTTTATTCATGAAATATATATATTTATTATTTTTTTAAAAATTTTCTCCATAGGGCAAAAGGCTCCAGTAAAAATTCCTGATCTCCTGCTACAATGTCCTTTGCTTCTTTGTAAGGTAGATTTGTAAGGTTGGATAAATAATGTAATAAATTTAGGGGCGCCTGGGTGGCTCAGTCGGTTAAGCGTCCGACTTCGACTCAGGTCATGATCTTACAGTTTGTGAGTTTCAGCCCCACATCGGGCTCTGTGCTGACAGCTCAGAGCCTGGAGCCTGCTTCAGATTCTGTGTTTCCCTCTCTCTCTGCCCCTCTCCAGCTTGCACTCTGTCTCTGTCTCTCAAAAATAAATAAGCATTAAAAAAATGAAAATAAAATAAAATAAAAAATAACGTAATAAATTTGTAAGGTTAAATAAATAAATAATGCTCAGTGGGGGAGAGGGGACGATTTTGTCTTCCCAGGGGAGATTTGGCAATGTCTGCTGACATTTTTGTTGTTCTTTCGTGGGTAGAAGCCAGGGATGCTATTCAGGACTACAGTGCATGGGCTAGCTACCCCGGCCCCCATCTAAGAATTCTCTGATAAGTTTAATAGTGCCCAGGTTGAGAAACTGAGTTTAGAAGGATCGCTTTGCTGTGTTCTCAGAAACCAGGAACCCTCAGGTGCAGAGCCCCACATGGAGGGACTTGGCATCGTGTCTGGGGCCGTCAGCACTGGGTCATTCTGTGTTGAACTTGGCAAATACACTCCAGCCAAGTGTGGTCAGTCTACTGCAGGAAACTTGACTGAATCTGCCAAACAACCTAATACGTGCTCGAATCACAATAGAAGGGGGAGGGGTGCTGCAGGACTTTCCCATCAGGTCTTACTGCCATGCTAATGGACCCTAACGTGCATTATTTGTATTATGTGCTGGTTCAAAAGGCACAGCGTATTTTCTGGTCCCGGGCAAATTATGTTTACTTCGTTGTTGATTAAAAAAGTCATGCTCTCAATCTTGATACGGTGTCAGTGTGCCTGTTTCTTCCTTTATAAAATGACAGAGTTTGACAAGTTGAGGGATTCTCAAGTGCCGGTCTGCTTATAGCAGAATCACCTGAAAAGCTTTTGACACGTACAGGTTCCCAGGATAAACTCCTGGGGATTTGCAGGTGGGGTGGGACTCAGCAGTGTGCGCTTTTCTCGAAAATTCCCGAAGGATTCTAGTAAGTAGCTAACCATGCTTTTGAGGCCCTGGACCCAAAGAGTGACAGGATTCGTTCTATGTCACAGAGTCTGAATTAATGACTCTCATGTGCAAACAGCAGCTTCTCTAAGACATGCACCGTGTTTGGCTCAGAGGGACATTTCTCATGTCCCAAGGGACTCCCTACAAGGCTCCCTCTGGGAGTCATAGTCAGTTGATCAAGCCACCAGGTATCCCTTGGCCAAAGATGGCTTCCACAGCCAAAGATGGCTTCCATAGGCAGCCTCCATTCACATTTGGATGCAAATGGGCACTCACAGATTCACTCACCCATTCCTTCGGGGGCTGTATGATCCACAAATGTTTATTTGCTCCTGTCACGTGCCAGGCACCGTGCTAAGCACTGGGAATACAATGTTGACAAATACAGACGCAATTTCCGCTCCCTTTGATGGATAGTATCCCAGGTGGGGGTAATAATAAACACCACCAGACATACCTAATTACAGCTTAGGTGAGAATTAAGAAAGCCTGACCCTCACTGCGAGGCCGTGGAAGGAATCTCTGAGAAAGGAGCCTTAAGCTGAGATTTGAAAGACAATAATAACAGCTGTGTTGAGCGAGGACCATTACACGCCATATGCTGTTCTAGGCACTTTGTGGAAACCAAGGCATTTAATCCTAACACAGCACTCTGAGCTAAATGCTGTTCTCATCCTCATTTACCCATGAAGGTGGGCTGCGAGGGGAGGGGAGGGACAGCTGGGAGCTGGAGTGTAACGGGGGGCTTGGGGGATAGAAAGACAGCAGGTTCGCAGTCGTGGAGGATCCTGGGAGGACTTCCGCGTTTCCTCAGCACTTGAAGGAACATGAGGACCACGGACGTTTAAGGGAGAGCTCACAAACAGACCTGGCAACCCGGGGTTCCTTCAAATGTCCTTCTGTGCAGCTTTGCTCAGTCTCCCTGCATCTCCCCAGAAGGCCCCCTGGCGCCCTCCAGGTTCTACCGACATGCTCAGGGACTGCACAGGTCTGGGCCAGAAACCACCGAGTCCTTTCCAGAGGTTGGCAGACCATGATTTCCGGATCTGTGCTGGGAATGGGATGGACATGTGCACAGAGAGCTGGTAATTCTTCCTTCGGCATCAGATGAAGCCCATGACCTCATAAAGCCTTCTGAGACACGGAGGAGCCCCTGCTTGGGAAACGTCTTCAGTTACAGACCATGACCTCAGACAAATGTGCCTCAAGTCGCACAGCAAATCAGTGTCCCACGTGAGTAATCGAACCAAGTCTTATGAGGGAGCGTCCCTTATTCTGAATAGATGCCCCACGACTGTCTCTGCATTGGAAAGGCGAGCATAACCCATGATCTCACTCCCTGAAACCTCTAGGACGGATTTTATAAGGGTCTATTTTACAAGAGACAGGAGCCGGTGAAGTGTTCAGGTATTCTATCCTTCATTGCCTGCTCTTGGGAATGTTGGAGAAATACCATTTAACTTAATTAGGAATGCTAATTACATTTTAAAAGTCCAAAAGGTTGTTTTCCATCCCTCGTGGGCCTGAGGTACAGACGTTTGGTTGGTGAAGTCACTATTCCCGGTTTCCAGAATTTGGTGTGTGTGTTACTATTTGGGGCGAGGCAATTGAGCAGGTTGTAACGGCTGCGCTGAAAAGGATAAAGAGGCCGGGCATACCGAGGCAAAAGCAAATAGCGGCAGAGTTTCATCGAGGAGCAGGTGGGGAGGTGGGGACAGAGGGACCAGATGGGAATGGCATGGCGGCGGCAGAGTCGGCCCGTGTGGCTGCAGGAAGCCGTGCAACTGGCTGGGACTGGAGGGAACGGGAAGGCGCCTTGGCTACTCGGGAAATGGATTTGCGGCGAGAGCTTCTCTTTCCCCAGAGTGTAGGAAACTGGACCGAATCTGCCGAACAACCTAATACGTGATCGAATCGCAATGGAAGGGGGAGGGGTGCCGCAGGACTTTTCCATCAGGTCTTACTGCCGTGCCAATGGGCCCTAACCGGGTCCCAGCTGGGAGCGTAGGAGTCGTGTCCCCTCGGAGGGTCTCCCGGGTGGGGAGTGGCTGCTGAGTGTGTGATCTCCGGCCTTCTGGTCTCCTGCTGCCCGCCTCCTCGGTCAGCAGGATGCCGTCGGGGCACAGCCCACTGTGTTCTGGGGTGTGAACCCTTCTCCTAGGAACGCGGAGCAGACGCGAGTTCGTGTGGCCCTTCTGTGGTTTAAGGCTCCGCCTTGTCGGTGGCCGAGCTGCTGCTCTCCGGGAGGGTTCCAGACAGATCCCTCCACCAATGGTGCCTGCTACCAGAGCAAGAGCACGACCAAAAGCTTGATGCTTCCACCGTCACTCTTTGGTGACGGTCGCGCGGGGTGCGATCGTTGTCGCGCCTGGGACTCCCTCTGAGAGGATCTTGCCTACAACTTCCCTGTCCCCGCCCCCGCCCCAGACGCGTCAACGGTTCCCCTGGTCTCGCTCCTCCCAAGCTTCTAACCATGCAGCCAAGTGGTTAGTCGCTGCCCAGGAATTAGTGAGGGGCCGTGTCTGACCACGTCTGCTTTCAGGAAACCCAGAGTCCTGCTCAGTGCAAGGGTTCCTCTGTCCTTACAGGGCCTGCCCCGCGGTGGGGGTTAGGACACTGTATCAGCCTGCTGCCTTATTTCAGACTGTTGTGTGGAACCTTCCGAAGACCGGACTCAACTTCTTCTTAGTCAGCTAATCCCAGGGATCCCCCCGTGACTGACATCGTGGCCGAGGGGAGAAGGCGGGGGAAGTGTGGCTTGTCCAAGGCCCCCTTGCTGTGCTCCCACGTGGCCTTTCCCTGGGCACACATCTCCGGCCTCTCTCCCTCTTCTTGTAAGGCCACTAAGTAATTCTCTTGGATGAGGGCCCCGCCCTGATGACCCCATTTAAGCTTACTTGCCTCTTTAAAGCCCTGTCACCCAATATAGTCACACAAGAGGGGTTAGGGCTGCAACGTCCAAATTCTCGGGAACATAATTCAGCCCCTAACAGTACTACGCCAGCTGCAAAGGAACCTAAGAGAGGTCATGTCTGGCTTCCTGGGCTCTACAGAAGAGAGGTTAGAGGTTGAGAGGGATAACCCGGGCCCAACCCCTCTGTGTCGCCAGCAGCTGCTAAGGATCCCTGTCAGCGACCCTCAGCCAGGGAGCCCTGCTGCCCCACCAGGGCGCGGCTCATGTGGCTTCGTCTCCAGTGGGGGCCTCGGCCTCTTTGGGCTCAGCACAGAGGTAATGCAAAGCAGCCTCGGTTTTCCTGGGCTCAGGGAAAGTTTGGTGCGATCTAAGAATATGCTTCTGGCTAGCAGTGTTGACCCTAACCTTCCTCCTCCACCCTTGGGAACAAGCAGCCACCCTCAGCCTCTCCTTACACACTGTATCATAGCGACCGAGCTTCTGGCACACCCCCACCGTCCCCTGGCTTCTCCACGTCAGCTTCCAGAAGCTTCCAGAGGCTTCCAGTCTCTTTGAAGCGGATACTATCACGATCCCTGTTTTTGGTCTCAGGACCCCTTTGCACCCTCAAAATTGTCTGGGAGCCACGAGCCTTTATTACGTGTGTTGCCGCCATCGAGGCTCACTGCGTTGGAAACTAAAACCGGAGAAAAAATTTAAACATTTATAAACACGTTTAAACCGAACAGCAAGTCTACTACATCCTAGCAGAACATATTTTTATGGAAAATACCTGTATTTTCAAAACCAAAAATAATAGTAAGAGGAATGTCACTGCGTTACAGTCGGGGAATCTCTGCCACGTCCAGCTTCACAGAAGATACATCGGCGTCTTATATCTGCCCCTGCTGACAGCGTGTTGCGATATCGCACGTCAGGGACATTCTGGAAATCTCCAGTGTATACTCATGAGGGAATGAGGGTAAA
The DNA here is from genome assembly GCF_018350195.1 of Panthera tigris. Lineage (NCBI taxonomy): Eukaryota > Metazoa > Chordata > Mammalia > Carnivora > Felidae > Panthera > Panthera tigris. The sequence goes on from NC_056671.1 coordinate 77,125,509, forward strand.
AACTGGAAATAATGTCTTGGTATTATGATAATAGCCTTGACCTTCTGGGTCCCCTGGAAGGCTCTCAGGTCCTTGGGGTATAAGGGGGGGGGGTACCCAAATTACACGTTGAGAATCAGTGCTCGAAATCGATATGCAAATTAGAGCACTGAATGACTGTTGTCTAGCCTGCGTGAGAGAGGAGCTCCGTGATGTAGCCTGATACCCACAGCTTCTGAGCAGGAACTTCTGACAGCAATGCTGGACATGGGAGGAGGCACACCAAGTCTTAGGGGACGGGGCAAAGGAGAAGAGAAAAGACAGAGACGGACAGCCAGAACACCCTTGACTGAGACTCAAAAGGAAGAATGAAAACCTCCTTACATAATATGGAAAATCTCAGAAAGAGGGCGGCACGTAGATAAGCCAGAATGACAGCATAAGGAGTTCTTTGCTGGAAAATACGGGAAGAGAAGCAGGAAGGAAGCAAGGCGAAGGAGAGGCAAAGGACAGCAGCTCGGGCGTCCGAAAGGAGCAAAGGGAAGGGGTTTCTCTTCCGTTTTGTTTTAAGTAGATTCAGAATCTGGATTCACAAAGTCTAGGGAAATCAGTATGACCTGCTTGGACGATTTCTCTTACCTCTTTTTGCACAAGACACTATGAAGCAACAGCCATAGCAACAGTTTCAGAGCCGGGGAAACATCTGTTTTGTGGCAGGCTTCCACCCCCTTCCCCCCTTTTAGGGGAGAAGTCAGTTCTGGTCTCTTGCTCCCTTTGATTTGAAGAAAGAGATGTACAGAATCCAGAAGAAAGCTTTAGCTGCATGTGCTCAGGCGGCCACGAGAGGGCAGCACCCGAAAGACCAGTGCAGGGTCCCTTTGCCATGTTGAAACTCACCAGAAGCTTCCTAGGAAAACTGTCGCCTTGTTGCTGGGCTAATTAGAAGAGTCAGAGTATTCATGGTGTCCTCTTAAATGGGCAGCCTGCTAGGGAACTCAGAACATCATGAGGACCGGAATAAGGTTTCCACCGAATCCTTTTGGAAATGTATCTCTTACTTCTAATCGAATTTGTCCTTTTCAACTGAAAACAGCTTATAATCTTCTCAGTGATTTCCACTGCCTTTTTTTTCTGAGGAAGTTGAAATGCACATTATGCTTCATTTGGTTTTCAGTTGTTAAGATGAGGACAGCCTGTCACACTTGACCTCAAATTCCTGGATCTTTAACACCCGGTGCATCAGACAAATGCCCAGATGTGTCCTTTCCACCTCCACCCCTCCCCATCCCCCACCTAAGCTAAGGACAATGCTGGCTCCTTGGTGATGGAAATCTTGGTGGAGGGCGCTGGTGTCCCTGGGTCAGAGGACAGCTGGGAGAACTGCTCAGCCCCAGGCTGATCTAGGGGTTCCAGGACCTGTGATCTGACCCGACTGTGGGGCCAGCTCTGAGATATCACGAACTTAAGGACAAACCTGGAGCCCGAACCCCCTTGGGAGTCTGCGTGCCGAGGGACTTGGTGGCCGGGGCAGAGGCAGAGCCCAGGGACGTGTATCTAAGTCCTTTGCTCTAGCGTCGCCCCCAGACCAGCAGCGGCAGCACCTGCGAACTTGTCAGAAACGCAAATTCTCCGGCTCTGTCCCAGACCAGCTGCACCGGAGAGGGGGACGCGGCCCAGCAGGTAGTACTTCCGCGGGGCCTCCAGACAATTCTGATGCTCGCTCAAGTCTGAGAGCCAGCAAAGCAGTATCTCAGTGGCAGTGCTCACGGCTGCCAAACCAGGTGAAGCCTGACGTAAGTTGTGGAGGAAACACGAGAGAATATAGAGAAAGAAGAAAAACAGAAGAAAAGCGTCTTGGAGCAAGCCCAGAACGGAAGGGCTTCTCCCGGCCCGCACGGGCACGTGGAAAATGCTAGTTGCACCTGCTTTGCGATACTGTCAACAGCTTCCTATCTGTCCGGAGCCTCCCACTCTGGCGTGTCCGATTTGTTTGGCCAAAGACAACCTTTGTGGCAGTGACCTTTTACCCAGCTAATACTGCTCCCCTCACGGCCTCCAAAGCACACAGAGAACTCGGAGGGCTGATGAAAATCTTTAAAGGCTACAAAACACTAAAGCCTTCCCAAACACTGTGCACTTGTCAGAGAGTCTTTCTCTTTATTGGGATTTCGGATTATTGAAAGGTCATCTGGGGCCTGTTCCTGGAGGGATTACAATAAAACAAAAGAGAGAAGGGCATATTGTGATGCGCGTGGTGCTCTGTCCTCCCTCAACTAGTCTCGCTTGTCCCATCACAGCGCGGGCAGCCAGTGGGAAGAGTCCGAAGTCATTCCAGAAAACAGCACTATGAGCCCGGGGTGGGGGATGGGGGGGCGCCGAAGCGGATCAGGTGGTTAGCTCGCACTTCTCCCCAGAATGAGAAAGTTCTCCAGGGGGAAGCGATTCCTTCCGGGCTTCGGCAGCTCTCTGGCTGCCGGAGGTGCATGTGACTGCCTCAGGCCTCAGTTTCCCTTTCTGGACAACGAGAACTTCAGGGCCTTAGTGCCTCCGACAGCCCTATGCCCCTTCCGCCCATCCCTGTTCCTTCTCTCTTCTCTCCTTGCTCCTTTCTCTGCACAGCCACCTTCGATTTCCTGCTCTAATCCACATAGTTCGTGCTCTTTTCACACTCTTGATTTTCATTCAATCGGGCAAGCGACTTGCCCATCTTGTGCGCCCCGCAAGAGCTCTGCCTTGAGGTACAGTGGCACTGGAAGTTAGAGGCCCGGATTTTGAATCTTTAGGCAAGCCACGCGAGTGGAGCCTCAGTTTCCCCATCTGTGAAGTGCTCGCCACACACGCCCGACAGGACCGTCCCCTTTCATCCACACAACCAGGTAGTAAACGACCCTGTGAAGTCGACAGTCAACATCCCTGTGTTACAGCTCAGGGAAGTGAGGTTCCGAGGAGTTGAGCGAGTGCCCCAAGGTCACACGGCCGGTAGACGACAGAGCTGGGATTGCAATCAGGCTGGGCCCCCAGCGCTTCTCCTCACTAACGCCGGCTCTTCCCGCCTTGCAGTTTTGCTGCGAGAAGGACACGACGGGGCGTCCGTGAGAACCTTCTGAAAAAGCTAAGCCCCACATAAAGGGAAGGAAGGATGTGGCAGATTTTCTCCAGGCTAGGGGGACACCCCGCCTTCCATCCTCACGCGGTTGTCCCTTGTTGTGAGGGAGACACACACTCTCTCCTCCGCGCACAAGGGCCGACGCTTCGCAGCCAGGCACGCGGGGGCGGGTCTGGACGCCGTTTCCCAGCCTCCCTTGCAGGTGTAGCCACGTGACCGAGCTCCCACCAATAGAAGACGAGCGGAAGCGTGCGTGCGGGCAGGAGGCATGCGTGACATGCGCTGTGCTTGCTTCCTGGGCGCCTCCTTCTTCCTGCGGCTTGGAAGTCGCCTGGCGGAGACCCGTCCTTGACCGTCCTTGGGGTGACCGCGCCGTGGGAGATAGAGAAGGGGGCCTTCCTGCAGCCAGTTTCGGTTCTTTAACACGTTCTGTGGCGGAGTCTCTGCGCTACAGCAGCCTTACGTAGTCCCAGTGAATACGGATTTCCCCCTCGTCTTGTCTTCCTGCCGCTTCATGCTCTTTCTTTTCCATGTTCACCTTCCGTCTACCTGCAGGGTTCTATAACCAACTCTGCTTGGGGCTTCTTGGCAATCACATCAACACTGGAGCTCCCTCCTTACCTTAGTTAACGGGAGTGAGAGACTATGAGCCTCATTGCCTCCCTCTCAGAAGATCAATCGCAGATAACTGTTAAAAATAAGTTTCTTCTGGGGCGCCTGGGTGGCTCAGTTAACTATCTGACTCTTGATTTCAGCTCAGGTCATGATCTCCCGGTTCCTGAGATCAGGCCCTGCGTCGGGCTCCATGCTGACAGTGTGGAGCCTGCTTGGGATTCTCTCTCTCTCGCCTCTCTCTGGCCCGCCCCTCTCTAAATAAATAAATAAACTTAAAAAATATTTTTTTTTCTAATTATAAAAGGCACACTGGAATTAATAAGCAATTCTAATGGAGTTGCACGATGGAAGGTTAATACACAAAATTAAGTCAGTTTCCAATATAGTGGTAATGACAAGTGAAATTTGAAGTTAAAAACACGATACTACGTGCATTAGCATCCAGAAAAATGAAATACTTAGGTTATAAATCTAACACAGTGTGTGCAAGATGTATATGGGGAAAACTACAAGACTCTGATGAAAGAAATCAAAGAAGTAAATAAATGGAGAGGTAGCCCATGTCCTATTGAGGAAGACTCAATATTTTCAAGGTGTCAGTTCTCCCCAACTTGATCTATAGCTTCAACACTTAACAATAACTTAGTAACTTAAATCCCAGTAAGTTAAAGTTATTTTGTGGATAGCAACCCACTGACTTCTGTGTGTGTGTGTGTGTGTGTGTGTGTGCGCGCTTTTGACTATTTACTTATTGACTTCACCATGCTACAAGAAGTCTGTTAATGATAGCTCGTATTTACTGACCACTTGCTTTGGGTCTGTCCATACCCTGTGCCAAAGTCACCTCTCTCCTTCCTGGACTTTCCCCTCTGCCTGGACTGGGGAGTCACCAGGCCAGTGGTTTGGGGGCCATCACCCCACAGAGGCCTGGGGGGCTGAGGAATCACTACCACTTCCAGCCTCTCCCACAGGTGACTGACACACTGGTTCTAAAGTTCACATGGAGAGGTAAAAGACCCAGAAGAGCTAGCACATTTCTGAAGAAGAAAAACAAAGCTGGAGGACTGACACTGCCTGAGTTCAAGACTCACTATAAATCTGCAGGAATCAAGACCGTGGTATTGGCAACCATCGGAACAGAATGGAAAGCCCAGAGATAGATCCACATAAATATAGTTGACTATTGTTTGACAAAGGAGCAGAGGCAATACAATTGAGCAAAGATGGTCTCTTCTGCAAATGGTGCCGAAACATCTGGACTTTCACAGGCAAAAAATGACTCCAGATACGAACCTTACATCCCTCACCAAAATTAACTCAAAATGGGTCACAGACCCACATGTAAAACGCAAAACTATAAAACTCCTAGAAGATAACGCAGTAGAAAATCTGAATGACCTTAAGCCTGGTGATGACTTTTTAGATAAAACACCAAAGGCACCCACCATCAGTGAAAGAAATAGTTGATAAACTCGACTTCCTTAAAATGAGAAGTATCTGCTCTTCGAAAGACGCTGTCAAGAGAACGAGGAGACAAGCCATGGACTGGGAGAAAAAAGTTGCAAAAGACACGTCTGAGAAAGGACTCTTATTTAAAATATACAAAGAAGTCTTAAAACTCAGTAAGAAGAAAACAAACCACATGGTTAAAAAATAGGCCCGAGACCTTCACAGAGACGCTTCACCCAGGAAGATATCCAGAGAGCAAATAAGGATCTGAAAAGATGCTTCACTGCATTCGTCGTCAGGGAAATGCAGATTGAAACGACCGTGAGACACCACTATATACCTACCAGAATGGCCAAAATCTGGAACACCGGCGACACCAAATACTGGAGAGAATTTGGAGCAACAGGAACTCTCATTCATTGTTGGTGGGAATGCAAAATGGTGTAACGGTACAACTACAATGCGTTGGCAGTTTCTTGCAAAACTAAACGTACTCTTACCGTAAGATCCAGCAATTGTGTTCCTTGGTGTTTACCCAAAGGAGCTGAAAACTTAGGCCCACACAAAACCTGCGCATGGATGTTTATAGCAGCTTTATTCATAATTGCCAAAAGTTGGAAGCATGCAAGATGTCCTTCAGTGGATGAATGGATAAATAAACTGTGGTACATCCAGACAACGGAATATTATTCAGTGCTAGAAAGAAATGAGCTCTCAAGCTATGAAAAGACATCTTAAATGCACGTTACTAAGTGAAAGAAGCCAATTTGAAAAGCCTACATACTGTACGAGTCCAACTGTATGACATTCTAGAAAAGGCAAAACTGTGGAGTAACAGTAAAAAAGATTAGCAGTTTGCCAGGGGTTAGTGGAGAGGGAGGAATGAGTAGGCAGAGCACAGAGGATTTTTTGAGCAGTAAAACTACTCTGTATGAGACCACAATGGTAGATAAATGTCATTACATGTTTGTTAAACCCATAGAATGCACAACCCCAAGAGTGAACCCTAATGCAAACTATGGACTTTGGGTAGTAATGATGTGTTGCTGTGGGTTCATCAACTAACAAATGTTCTACTCTGGTGGGATGTTCACAATGGGGGAGGTTGAACATGTGCTCAACGAGTTGCCGTGAGTCTAAAACTGCTCTCATAACATCCTTAAAAAGAAGCCATACGTGTTCTCAATTCAGAAAACTTGGAGAGGGGCGTCTGCCTGGCTTAGTTGGTAGAGCGCACAACTCTTAATCTCAGGGCTGTGAGTTTGAGCCCCATGTCGGGCATGGAGCCTGCTTAAAAAAAGAAAAGAAAACTTAGACTAGTGAGGCTACAGGAAAAGAAATGAAACGAAGCAATAAATCACTCACAATCCTACTTCCCCAAGCTGTAAAAAGATGACTGTTAACATTTTGGGGTGGAAACTTCCAGGAATTTTGTTTCTATGTACATATCCACTTTTCCCTCTACAAAATTTAAATGTCTGTTTAAATTGGCTTCCAGAGTAACTTTATCACTTTGTGTCTTAATATATCCACATTGCAATTGTTGATTTTTATGTTACAAGTGGTAACTCTAAAAACATATAGGAACATTTTTTCCTTTGGTATTTGAAAAAAAAAATGCCTAGGGGTTCACATAAAAAAGAAAAAAAAAATCCCTCAGTAATGGCATGCGTATAAGAAAAAGTTGGTATCTCAAAAACGTCCCTTAATATCGCTTACCAGGAACTGGTGCCTATTTGTTTATTAAATGTGCCAATATACGTATTTCGTATTCCTGACTCAACAAGTAGAGACAGACACGTTTGCCCTATCAAATCCAGGCAGAGGCGGCCTGGCAGCTGGCCGTGTGGACAGAGATGAGCTGACTGCTTGTGGATTCAGCAACAGGGATTTGTCTCCTCGCAGTGACTGGACTCCTCCCGACCCAGACACAAGCCGACTCGGAAAGAATGCTATGATTTCCCCGGGCTTCTCTGGCTGTCTAGCTTTCTCACATTACTTCTCTGCCGTGTCTTGTGAAAGCGTACAAATGCTCTCGCTGCATCCACTAAGTCTCCAACCTGTAGACCGGCGGGGACCTGCGCCTGGCCCTCAGGCGTGGGAAGATGGGAACACGATTTCCTTTCATTCCCCCACTAGAGTGGGGCCAATATCTAATCAATTTCTAGGGCGGCCTGCTCTGGTTCACCATTGCAAAAGGAGAACTTTCACTTGCTGCTGCCAACAGGGCGAGTGGGTTTAGTTAAGCCAAGTGGGGTGGGGGGTGTTTCCCAGAGGGGAGAGGAGGAGGGTGGTATTTTCATCAGGTTGTGGGAGTGAGCCTATTGAGGAGTTAGCGTGGATTGAGGACCTACCATGTACCGGAAGAGGTGACAATCCCTTTATTTATTTATTTTTTTTTTTAATGTTTATTTATCTTTGAGAGGGAGAGGGACAGAGCGCCAGTGGGGGAGGGGCAGAGAGACGGGGGGGGGGGGGGGAGACACAGAATCCCAAGCGGGCTCCAGGCTCTGAGCCGTCAGCACAGAGCCTGACACGGGGCTCGAACCGACAAGCCGTGAGATCATGACCTGAGCCAAAGTTGGACGCTTAACTGACGGAGTCACCCAGGCGCCCCCAGAGGTGCTTTGCTCTTGTCCCCGCAGGTAAGGGACCCCCCCCCCCCCAGCACTTCTGACTCAGATCTACTGAGGGCTGGAGCAGAGCACAGCAGGGAGGAGAGCAGAAGGGAGTCATCCTTGTCTGGGGGCACAGCTTCTCCTGTGTTTCTGACATAGGATTTCTGGCACCCTCTTTTGTTTGAATGGTCCCCCAAAACGTAACACGGCTACAGCAGAACAGGCCTGTGGGATGGAACATTGCTGACATTTGCTGGCAACGCCCCTCCCTCAAAATCCAATCAATGGTGCCGTTGGGGCCCAAAGAGATGATCTGAAATTGGCTGGGACCTGGTGAGTGGCCAACAGCCCCCACTCAGAATAAGGCTGTGGCTGTCTTGTGCGTGAGGCTGTTTCCATCTCCACCCACGTGGCCTGCCTGAGTGCTAAGGGACCAAGGGAGAGTCTGGTGTCCCTACCGGTCTTCAAGTCCAGGCAGGTGCACGTACCTACCTCTTATCTCCGTTGTCTTGACCCTTCCCCAAGAAAGAGTTCTAGAAGTTCCTCTAATGAGCTAAATGTTTTCCTTAGGGTCAAGGCCTTCTTGTTTGTCACTTCCGGGGTCGTTTGTCTTCAAAACGGCGCGTGCAATATTGCATTTGGGCTGTGGCCAGACTTCTCCCCACTTCCCGACCTGCTTCTCCTGGACCTCAGGGAAGTCTGGCTGGCCTCCTGCTCATCCCGGATTCCTACTGTTTTTCAATCCCTGATGGTCCTGACTCCCTCCCCAATATCCATGTTCTTCTCTAGGTTCTCTTTCAACCGAAATGGGAAAATCTCAAATCTGAGAAAAACCCAAGATAAGAGGGAGCTGGGGCTGGCGTGGGTGTATGCAAGAAACCACACGTGTTTAATCTGAAGGAAATAGGTAGAGAGACATCTGCTGACGTTCAGTGGTTTCTGAAGGTCTCAGGTCGTATTTGAAGCCTGGCTTCTGATCAGCACGTGCCTCTAATTCAAGACCATTCAATGGGTTGCTGAAGACAGACCGGATCTGCCTTGGTTCCTTCTTCCCAAGGCTGCTCACCTTGGTCGTAGTTGAAAAGGCATCTGATTTACACAACTGGCTTGGCCTTCTCCAAGGAATATTTTAGTTAAATTGTGTTAGAACGGGGCGGGGGGTGGGGAGGGAGGGGTTCTTCTCCCTGGAGAGTCTTTGGGGTTACATGGATGCTTTGGGCAGGAAAAATGGAATCATCGGGGGTCACAAATCCCACAGTCCACCAAGCCCCAGAACGCAGTGCTGAGGAACAGAGTCCCAAAGCCTTGTGTTTGGGATGCTGACCTTCTCTTGAGGTTATTCCCTTTCTTCTACTCGGCTTCCTGTTCTCACTTCTCCTGCTACTTACGACTGGATCGAGTGGCAGTCTCCGGAACTTTGCATAGTTTACGGGCGTGGGCCAGAGTCTGGAGAATTTTGATCTTTCCTGAACCGCTTATATTGATTTTGTGGCGGTGTGAGGTATAATGAACGAAACAGGCATTACGAGTCCCCCCTTCCCCCTGTAAATCAGCGTCGAGCGAGGGAGGTGCCGGTGAGTGGGATCAATAAAACGCAGAGTTGACAAATAGGGGACAACTGATGTGGATGTGGAATTAATTCCTCTCATATTTCTGATCACGGAGCATGGCTAGACAGCACAGTATATTCTTTTGCACAGCATACGTTTCATGGATGGCTTTTACATAAATGATCCTGCTCATTCTTCCATAAAGTAGGGAGGCCTGGTGGCCATCCCATTTCATGCACGAGGGTGCTGAAGCTCGGGGGTCACCCTGCGTGCGGGTTGGCACCCGACTAGGGTAGGGTTGGACCCTCTTCTTCTGGTCCTAGCATAGGACTCTTCACCATACAATGTGTCTCTTTTCTTCCATCAGTTTGCTTGGGTTTTGTTTTGACAAAAGTAGCACGACTTTTTCTCTAGACAGAAGTGGAACCCAGTGAATACAGTAATTCTTTTTGGTAAATAAAATAACCAAGGGCCAAACTGATCTAGCTGCTATGGTGTAAGCAGCTTGGAGACGTGCCATCATTTGAAGAGATCTTAAGTTGTCTTTTGGGAACCAGGTACTGTGCCAAACTATCGAGTTCACTCCTCGCGGCTCCCCACAAGATGGGCAGAGTCTCCTAATTTTAGAGACAAGAAACCGAGGGTGCACGAGGTTGAGAAACTTGTCCGGGTTACTCACCTTGTGTTGCGAGATGAACTACATCTCCCTAAAATTCATGTGATGGGGCCTGAAGCCCAAGACTTCAGAATGTGGCCCTATTTGGAAGTAGAGTCATTGTGAAGGTAATTAGTTAAGAGGAGGCCATCCTGGAATAGGGTGGAATTGTAATCAACGGGACTGGTGTCCTTATAAAGTGGGATATTGGGGTACGGCCACGCCCACGGGAGAATGCATTGTGAAGACGAAGGCAGAGATTGGGGTGATGGGACAGAAGAAACCCCAAGATTGCCAGCAAACCTCCAGAAGGGAAGAGATTGGCATGGAACAGATCCTCCTTCACAACCTTCAGCTAGAAACACCTTGATCTTGGACTTGCAGCCTCCAGAACTGTCTTCTTCTGAGAGAGTAAATTTCTGTTGCTTAAGCCCCCCCCATCGTCACCCTTTGGGATGGTGGCTCTCGCCAATGAATACACCTGGCACGGGGTGGAACCAGGCAGCAAATCCAGGCTGGGCTCCAATGTCCCTGCTTTGGACTGTGAGGACAAGGCGTGCCATCAGCCAGCTCGAAAGACGGAATCCTAAACAACACATTAAAAATATACTTCCGAGTGTTTTAGAAGAACCACTAGGGAAGAGGAGAGGCAGTGTTGGCTGAATTGAGCCCCCAAGACTTTGTTTCCCATGCCTTCTGTTTTCCTGGCACAGGCAGCGAGAAGATGAACGGTTGTTGCCAAGTTCGACGATGGATGCCGAGAAGGGCAGCGGGCACGTGGGGAGGGCCCTCTAAATGAAGGGCTCCCCAGACGCTTCCACACAATTTCTGGACAAACAGGTAATTACAAACCATGGTTTCGTCCCTGCTCTTCACCAGCTGGCCTTTATTTGCAGTTTGCAAAGGTTGGTCCTTGGCAATTTCAGGTCCTCGCTTCAATTCAGGAAAACACTTCTGCTAATAGCCCTTCAGCAGCTTCGTGGAGACAAACGCACCTAAATGCCTTATCTGCTTTTTTGCCAGATACTTAGTTGGAAGGCTATACTAGTGTAAAGACGCCTAGCCAGCAAGGCGACTGACGTGATGGGAAATACGCTGTTTCACAAATTCAAATACAGTTCCGCCGATTAAAGGCACCAAAGATGATCTGCTCTTCAAATACTGAGAGCATGTGTGGATTTAGACCCTTGTTCCAAGTGTAGATCATTTTTTTTTATGTTTATTTAGTTTTGAGAGAGAGAGAGAAAGAGACAGAGAGACAGAGCATGAGTGGGGATAGGGCAGAGAGAGAGGGAGACACAGAATCCCAAGCAGGCTCCAGGCTCCGAGCTGTCAGCACAGAGCCCGACGCGGGGCTCGAACCCCCAAACTGTGAGATCACGACGTGAGCCGAAGTTGGGCGCTTAACCAACTGAACCACCCAGGCGCCCCAAAGTAAAGTATTTTCTGATGACTTCTGCCCCATTCCTTGTCAATGGCATCATGCACAATTTAAGATATACATGGTTATTTTTATATAGAGCCCAATTTGGGCACCTGGGTGGTTCAGTCGGTCAAGTGACCGACTCTTGGTTTGATCTCAGGTCATGATCTGACAGTTCCTGAATTTGAGCCCCACATTGGGCTCCGCAGCTGGCAGCACGGAGCCTGCTTGGGATCTCTTTCTCTCCCTCTTTCCCTGCGTCTCCCCCACTCATGCTGTCTCTGTCTCTCTCAAAATAAATACACAAATTTTTTATACTAGCCACTTGGTAAAAACTAAACCAAACCCAAACCAAAATAATAACAACATTCTCCCACATCATTCTTTAAAAAAATTGTTTAATATTTATTTATTTGAGAGAGAGAGAGAGAGAGCTGGAGAGGGGCAGAGAGATTGGGAGACACAGAAGCCAAAGCAGTCTCCAGGCTCCACAGAGCCCAATGCGGGGCTCGAACTCACAAACTGTGAGATCATGACCTGAGCCCAAGTTGGACGCTTAACCGACCTGAGCCACCCAGGTGCCCCGACACTTCTACCATCATTAATGACACTAATGATCAATAATCCATAAACTATATGCCTGAACCCACTCTTTCCAAAATCACATTCCTGTATAGATTCCAGGGGGAAAAAATAAGGAAAGTGTTCACCCAGTTAATTAATATTGACATGTCTATTTATGCATTCTAGTTCCTGAAGAAACATAAGACACAGACCCAACCCACGGAAACCGTTGGGGAGAGAAAAGAGTCAAAGCAGAAACAGTCAAAGGACAGAGCAAGCCAGTGTGGCAAAAGTCTCCAGCCTGAGTAGTAAGTACAGACAGCAGGAGGAAGCAGGGACTCGGGACATGAGTGGCTTTTCTCGCGTCCACCAGAGGGCGGGGGGGAAGATGAGCCAGGAAATCTGTCGCATCATTCCGGGCATATGGCAGGTGTTCAGGCAGTGTTTCCCCCCCGCCCCCCCGCATCATTTAAAGGGCTTCCAAGAAACTCTCCTGCTACCTCCCTCCGCCTTTCTTTGCTTATTTGCATACCGACTGACCTTAAAGTCTGTGTGCGTGACATACGTCGTGCCTGCAAAAGAGCGCATAATGTGCCTTTCGAGTTTCAAGAAAATAAAATCAACATCTATGTGTCCACCGACCATTTTAAGAAGTAAATATTACCACGCCCTTTGAATCTCACAGGAGCCCCACGTTTTGTTCAGAGGTTACCATTCTCCCAACTGTTCGCTGCTTACTCTCCTGCTTCACTTTAGAGTTTTCCCACAAATGTATATATCCCTGAGCCAAACATTACGTCAATTTGCCTGGTTTTGAAAGTTATAGAAACATAATCATACTGCAACTTACTTTTTCTTTTAAGGTTTTGTTTTTTTTTATTTTTTTAAATGTTTATGTATATTTGAGAGAGAGAGAGAGACGGGTTGCGAGTGAGGGAGGGACAGAGAGAGAGGGAGACACAGAATCCGAAGCAGGCTCCAGGCTCTGAGCCGTCAGCACAGACCCCGACGTGGGGCTTGAACTCAGGAGCCGTGAGATCATGACCTGAGCTGAAGTCAGATGCTTAACCGACGGAGCCACCCAGGCGCCCCTGTGAATGCCACTTTTAAAAAATGCCTTTTAGTCAACTATTTTTTTACATTTATGGACTCTTTTTACATTTCATGGCAATGTACTTACCTACACGGGTGGAACAAAACTATGTCCTCCTTTTTTTCTTTTAAACCAGAATGTAACTGGACAAATTGATCGTACAACCTGGGTCAAGCCTGGAGTGTTCTATCAGAGAACCCATCTCGTTGCGTCTGATATGACAAACCCACCGGTGAAAGTGCCTCGTGTCACTGACACTTTAGGGCATTGTCTGACAAGCTTCTTCAAGGTCATCTGACTCTCTGGATAGGGAATTATAGCTTTGTTCCTTTCTCTATTTTCTATTGATTAGGACCCAGAAACCTTACAACTCTGTAAACTTAGATGTTTATAAAAAATACCTGCTGAGGGGCGCCTGGGTGGCTCAGTCGGTTGAGTGTCCGACTTCGGCTCAGGTCATGATCTCGCGGTCCGTGGGTTCGAGCCCCGCGTCGGGCTCTGGGCTGACAGCTCAGAGCCTGGAGCCTGCTTTGGATTCTGTCCCTCCCTCTTTCTCTGCCCCTCCCCTGCTCGTGCTCTGCCTCTCTCAGTCTCTCCAAAAATAAATAAATGTTAAAAAAAAAATTAAAAAAAAATACCTGCTGAGATGCAGAAGATTTTTATCTGGTAAAAGATAATTCTACAAGTTATGACTGTTTTATTTTTTATTTTTTTGCCCTGTAGGATATTAAGCCATTAAAAAAGTATAATTCAGAAATCACAATCCAGTATTTTATCTATCTCTGTCTATTATCTATCCCTCTATATATCTATCACCTGTCTATTCCACTCACATGAATTTCTTGTATCTCCCCTTACACTGGCTTTATCATTCTACTGATTCTCTCATTAATGACTGAAGTGAAATTTTGACATATGCTCCCTATGTATTTAAATGTGTGTGTTTTTAATGTTTATTTATTTTTGAGAGAGAGAGAGACAGACAGAGTGCAAGCAGGGGACGGGCAGAGAGAGAGGGAGACACAGAATCCAAAGCATGACCTGAGCCAAAGTCGGACACTTAACCAACTGAGCCACCCAGGCACCCCTGAATGTGTGTGTTTTTTAAAATGTTTGTTTGTTTATTTGTTTATTTATTTTTGATAGAGAAAGCGAGCAAGAGAGGGGCAGGGAGAGAGGGAGACAGGGGACCTGAAGCGGGCTCCACACCGACAGCAGAGAGCCCAATGTGGGGCTCGAACTCAGGAACCATGAGGTCACGACCTGAGCCGGAAACTTAACTGACTGAGCCACCCAGGTGCCCCTTGAATGTGTGTTTTAAAAAACATTTTGAAAAGTTAACTTGGATATTCCTATCCCCTGTGCATGTGGCCTAATAAGTCCAAGCTCTAGGCCTACCGGCGACCAAAAAAATACCCGCAGTAGAACTGCTTGCCCTCTGAGTCCAAGCTTGTTTGTCCTTTCTACTATCTGAGGAATTTCTCTATTTTCCTGACAGCTCAACTGTTCATTAAATTAAAAAACAAATTCAGGGGCGCCTGGGTGGCTCAGTCGGTTGAGCCTCCGACTTCCACTTAGGTCATGATCCCACTGTTCGTTCGTGGGTTCAAGCCCCGTGTTGGGCTCTGTGCTGACAGCTCAGGGCTTGGAGCCCGCTTCGGATTCTGTGTCTCCCTCTCTCTCTGCCTCTCCCTGGCCCGCACTCTGTCTCTCTCTGTCTCTCAAAAATGAATAAACATAAAAAATTTTTAAAAAACAAATTTGCTGTGCTGTATTGAAAGGGATCTGTCTGAGTATCTAGGCTGCCATAGTGATCAAAATAGAAGTGCTTCCCACTGATTTGTTAGCAGTTAGATGCTCATTATATTATGCTGACTTTTCTGGGCCAGGAAAAGGCCTCTTTGCTCTCTGGGTTCCCCATCCTCTGTACTTCTGCTTCATCCTGGGGGGGCCCTGGAGGATGGGAGAAAGGCTGGGGTAGGAAAGAGAAGGGTGGGTACATTCTGAGCCCGGGCCTGGTACCGAGGGAGGGTATGGGTGGCCAGAGGGCAACATAGAGGCGGTGAATGAGGGAAGAAGCAAAGGAAGGAAGATAGCCCCGCAGGAGGGCAAGGCCACACCCATGCCCAAGGGAGTCCCTGTAGTGAAGCTCAGGATTGCAATGCGACCAGAGCTATCTAAGGGTAAAGAGGGGCTCATGCTGAACAGCAACAGGAATAAAACTGCAGCCTCCTGAGCAGTGGGCAGGGCGGTCCCTGCCGTCCCCTGGCTGGAGGCACCGGCCCTGGGTGTTTTCCCAGCACAGAAGGTGTTTGGTGCATGGTGCTCACTCCCTCAGGGTTCTGCTTGCTCCTCAGGATGTGGGGGCTGACTGCGCCTGGCAGACTGAGCACCCCAGGAGCCGTGGGACTGGGAGCCCCAGGAGCCATGGGACTGAGCTCCCCAGGAGCCATGGGACCGGGAGCCCCAGGAGCCATGGGACTGAGCTCCCCTGGAGCCGTGGGACCGGGAGCCCCAGGAGCTGTGGGACTGAGCACCCCAGGAGCCGTGGAACTGAGTGCCCCAGGAGCCATGGGACTGAGCTCCCCAGGAGCCGTGGGACCGGGAGCCCCAGGAGCTGTGGGACTGAGCTCTTCAGGAGCTGTGGGACTGGGAGCCCCAGGAGCCGTGGGACTGAGCACCCTAGAAGCCATGGGACTGGGAGCTCTAGGAGCCATGGGACTGAGCCCTCCAGGAGCCATGGGACTGAGCTCCCCAGGAGCCATGGGAGTGGGAGCCCCAAGAGCCGTGGGACTGAGCACCCTAGAAGCTATGGGACTGGGAGCCCTAGGAGCCGTGGGACTGAGCGCCCCAGGAGCCATGGGACTGAGCTCCCCAGGAGCCGTGGGACTGAGCACCCTAGAAGCCATGGGACTGGGAGCTCTAGGAGCCATGGGACTGAGCTCCCCAGGAGCCGTGGGAGTGGGAGCCCCAGGAGCCATGGGACTGGGAGCCCTAGGAGCCGTGGGACTGAGCTCCCCAGGAGCTGTGGGATCAGGCTTGCAGGCCTGATTGCGCTCCCAGGAAGCTCAGAGCCTTGCGCTTGTCTCACGCATGGCCTCGCAAACTCTAGCGAGGAGAGAAAGAGATTAAGAAGAAGGAGAAATCGAACAGAGGCAGGTTGTGAAATTCCATGCGTCTGAGCAACTGCCCTGTGGGAAGCGCTGTTGGGGGGAGTAATCGCTTCTTGGGTGGGGGGGGGGGAATGTCAGATTTCCGAGAGGGTCCTGCTTTCAAAGATTCTGCCCCCAAAGTCGTCGAACTGGTCAGAAGGTTGCCTTCATTTGGGGACTGGAAACGAACTAGGAAGCAGCGTTCCCAGATGAACGCTGGAAAGCGTTCCTAATGTGGAATCTGCTCATTGCTGGTTCGATAAGCACAGACGGGTCACCTACTCTCCCAGCCCCTGCCTGCCCCTCGGTAAGAGGCAGAGGCTCCTACAGAGTCATTTTGTGTCTGCTGGTTCTGCCCGGGACCTGCTCCGTCTCATGGGGACAATATATGTGTTTAGAGAACAGCCCCTCGCCCACCGTAACCTCCCCATCACAGGGATCTAGAAGGGGCTGCAGTTAGCCATGGCCTCAGGGGACGGCCTATATGTCAAACCAGTTAGAGTGCTCCATGATTTCCCCACCAGAATTAAGTGATTGCTTTCCTTTGTGTCTGTGTCTTTCCTTCGTGTCGTCCCCCAGCTGCTGGCTGTTAGATTGGGGCCCCGTTGAGCCTGCTGGGCCGTCATCCGTGACAAGCCATCACTGTGGCCGACCTAGCTCGGGGTGGGCCGGGGAGGGGCGCACGGGCTCCCAGGAAGCCTCAGCCTCGTGGGCTCCTCCCGCTGTGGGGCATCGGGGGGACAATCGGCCGGGTGGCCTGTGACCCTCTCGGGGCCTCCCTGGGCCCGCGTGCGACTGTAACAAACGCACGACCCTGATGTGCTGGCACTTCTGGCAAAAACCTGTTTGGGCAAACACAAAATCGCCGACCACGTTAAGCGACATGCCGCGTAGCATCTGTTCTGTGACCCGTGTAGCAGCTTCTGAGTGGATTGGCCCTTGAGCCTATCCTGAGGCCCAGCCTACGATGCTTCTCGCTTCTGGCTCCAGAGAGCCTCTGTGGGGAGAAGGGGTCAGGGAGGGCAGAAGGGAAGAATGTTTACAGCCCCTCGTTTCCTTCTATTATGGAAGCCAGCCCGCCTCCTTCCCATTCTCCCTCTTCACATGAGTCCACCTGCACGGTTGTAAGAATGTTCTGTATTGGTTAAGGCTATTGGAACCCGTGACAGAAACCTAGTTTTCCCCAAGTTAAACCAAAAGGGGACTTTATTATAAAAATACCGGGGCCATCGTGCAACCCAGGTCGTGCCTGGGACCTCCGGGACATGGAACTCGGACGTGGTCGGGGCTCCTCTTCTCTCGTCTCTGTTTTGCCCGGAACATCCCACTGGGTCCTCCTCTCCTTCTCTCTGTAAACACGTCGTCTCTTCTTGTGTGGTTCCGGAGGAAACGCGACCGCACGGAGACCCAGACACGGCGGGAAAGACTTTTCTGTGCCAGTTGCGTATGGTGCCCATTCCTGGGCAGGACCACCGAGGCCACAATGGGACAGGCACTGAGGTCGGCCCATGGTGACCGGGAATCTGTGCCAGGACCCGTGGCTGAGATCAGGATCCTGTTGGAACATGGGGGCGGCTCCTGGCCCTCCCGCCTCTCTTGACACCCTGTTCTTAGAGGCTGACCCCCAAGCTGAGGGTTTGGACACTGATCTACGTCCACGCTGCCCTGTACTGTCCCAGGAACTGCACGTTCTCCAGCTGTCCTGCCCCAGAGGGTTGACAGAAAACCAGATTCTGAATCTTCCCGCGATTTAGGTGGCATGGCTGACCTCCGCTAGTCACTCATAACATTATAAATGTCTAAAATTATCCTAATTGTTTATGTTTACGTCTTCATGCAAGCGGGAACCCCGTCAGTACTATGCACTGCTAAGCACCTGGGTCCTGGGACAAGGTAAGCAGTAAAGATTCAATAAATGTAATTCATTTTAATGAGTTTCTGCGAAAGTAGCGGACTGTTAGTTTTAAGCTTAGAATTCACATTTAGCGGAGGCGGGCCATGCCTTCACAGAATTGTCATGTATATTATTAATAGTTTTGCTCCACGTTTCCATGTCCCACTTCTTGTTTTTAAATGTTTATTTCTGAGGGAGAGGCAGGGAGAGGGCACGTGTGAGCAGGGGAGGGGCGGAAAGAGAGGGAGGGAGAGAATCCCAAGCAGGCCCCGTGCTCTCAGTGCAGAGCCCGACGTGGGGCTTGAGCTCATGAACCGTGAGACCACGGCCCGAGCCGAAATCAAGAGTCGGACGCTTAACCGACTGAGCTACCCGCGTGCCCCTCCATGTCCTACTTCGTAATCCCTTCCTTTGTACCCCAAGATTCTGTCTTTGCCCCAACACAGACAGCCAAAGGGGAGTTACCCCCTTTGGGGCAGAAGGGATCATTTCAGAATCTCAGGTTAAGGTGATGAATTCTTGATTTCTAAGATCAAAGGCACCACTCAGATGTAAAAGCAAAAGGATATGAAGGGGGCTGCTCTCTAGCATAAGCAATTTTTCTCTGAATCCCTTTGAAACCTCTAAGGTCAGGCATGGAGAGGAAAGTTAGAGGAGAACTGGTACAGATTACCAGGCTGTCTGCTTCCACCCCCTTCCAGCTGAGTCCTGAAGATCGAGCAAGGTCTAAAGATACATGCTTTGTTGTTGTTGTTCTTTTTTTTTTTTTTAATGTTTATTTATTTTGAGAGAGAGCACGAGCAGAAGAGGGACAGAGAGAGAGAGAGAGAGAGAGAGAGAAAGAGACAGACAGAACCTGAAGCAGGCTCCAGGCTCTGAGCTGTCAGCCCCGACCCCGATATGGGGTCGAACCCATGAACTGTGAGATCATGACCTGAGCTGAAGTCAGATGCTTAACTGACTGAGCCCCCCGGGCGGCCCATACATGCTTTGTTCAAAGATTGGTCATTCCAGACTGGAAATGCATCATCTGGGCCTCTGAGCATTTTGCCAGTGTCCCCTGAGCTCCAGTGATGTAAGAGAGCAGAGAGAAGGGGACGCAGGGCTTTAAGGCCAAATGACGCTGAGTGATGTACCGAAACCCACTTCGGGATCAGAAAGACTTGGGAAGACAGTTGAGAAAGGACCCAAAAAGCAGACCAGGTAGATCCCGTAAGTCTGGGGCTTGAGGCGAAGCATGCGCACATGAAGGCTGAGGCCAGGACAGGCACGTCAATGGGGGCAGCAAGGACAGAAGCAGGTGACTCCATAGGGGAAGAGCTCACATCCAAGGACCAGGTAAGACAAACTACATTTTCAAGGATTCTGGAACAGGAGGGAAACAGATCAAGGAGAAACAGATGCAAACTACAGGCCCTGCAAGTCAGGATATGCCTCCCTTAACTCGGTTGCCATCTGGGGAGGAAAAGGAGGGGGTAGGAGCGAGTATTTAAATACTCTCAAATTGACCCAGTTTTAAAACTGAAAGTGATTATATTAAGTTACTGCAAACGAGGCAGAAGGGGGCTTTAATAGAACTTTTCCAGGCTATAGGAAAAGGTAGTTACATTTTGCCCCCTGGAGGCCATGGCTGTGAAATTTTACTTGCCACGGAACCTTAGAGGCCACAACTTTGTTTCTACAGATGAGGAAACGGAGGCCCAAGGAGAAAGATGGGTGGTTCGAGGTGATACTGCCCTACAGGGGCACAGCAAGGAGGACAGCACAGATCTCCTGGATCTTGTTCCGGGGTGCCCAGCACCACAGGGCATTGTCCTGTGTCTGTCAAACTCTCGCACAAAGTACCGAGCCTCGTGGACAGAGCAAATGTAAGAAAATGTCTGCCTAGCTTTTTCTCTTTTTCAAATAGAGATAAACTGAGAAGCTAAGTTTTTTTTAAGTTTATTTTTATTTTGAAAGAGAGAGAGAGAGAGAGAGCAGGCAGGAGAGGGGCAGAGAGAGAGGGAGATAGAACACCAAACAGATTCCGTGCTGTCAGCGCAGAGCCCAATGCGGGGCTCAAACTCACCAACGCCAGGTCATGACCTGAGCCGAAGTCAAGAGTCAGACGCTTAACCGACGGAGCCACCCAGGCGCCCCAAGAAGCCAAGTTTCAAAAGCTTTTGACAGTCACGTGACAGCCAAGTGGCGTGGGACATACAACGCAATGAGCATCTTTGATTAGTGAACGTGGTCTGCCTCTCTGCCTTCCCATCCTGACACTTAGCATAAAGTCCCCTCATGGATGGCCGTAGCAACTGTGACGCACAGGGAGGTAATCAGAGGAGCTGGGTGGGACAGAAGAGGTGGCAGCTGGAGAAGTGGCTTATTCTGACAAGAGCGCTTAGGCAGCAGGTGGCAGATAGATTGAGGAGAAGAGGCAGCCAAGTTTCCACGCTCTGATGATGACATCCCTGAGGGAGGGCGCGGCTCTTCCCAGGCGTATCCTTCCACGGATGCAAAAGGTGGCAAGGGCACAGGGCGACTCAGAATGTGGTGTCTGGCCCCGTTAACCAGGTGCTGCTGATGCAGATGTGACACGAAGCGACTCATTCCTGCCCAGCCGGCCAAGCTCCAGTGTTCCCGCGAGGGCTGACCAGATTCCAAGTCATCCATCGGATGTCTTCCTGCTTGGTCTTCACTTAAGAACGAGTCCTACCTCTCTCCCTCCAGCCCAACGACATGAAGATCCCTGAGATTCTGCCGCGCTCGGGACGGTTTCCAATGCCTTCGGTCTGTAGGCGGTAGCTTGGACTTGGGAATTGAAAGTCGAAACTCCCACCTGGAACTGTGTCTGCTCATCAGTCCCAGGGGCTTGAAAAGGCAGAAAGCAACAGAGACTCCGTGGTGTAGGAAGCAAGAGAATGAGTTTGGACGGGGCAGACCTGGATTCCAATCCTGGCTCTGTCTTCTCTTAGCTCTATGTTGTTGGGAAAGCTGCTTATCATATCCGAGACTGTTTTCCATTTTCTCTAAAACACGGTTTTGGTAATTGCTAATAAGTATAAAGAAGTGTTTACCTGATACAAAGTAAATATGGAAAAAAAATGTTAGCTGGTATTGACTCTGTAGCAATTCTTTGCCCCCCTCCCCCCACTCACAAGAGCTACCCAGATGTGCTAAGAGGGTTCTAAACTAGAGTGCATACCTTTGATTACGTCCTACATCGTTCACCTCTTACTCCGTATGATAATCATGTCTGCACATATACAGCTTCGGCTGGATTTAAGAACTGTGTCTTCCTCACCTCTGGGTTCCTAGTGCTCAATGGAACAGACAAATCAGTAGGTAAGAGAGTGAACCGATTGTCGTATAGGCGATCTCTTAAAGGTTTCTTTCTGATTATGCCACATGATAGAAGGGAGGGTGTATGGGATCGGCCTGTGTTTAGGTGATTTCATTCAGAAAATTAGTATGCCTATTTCTCCATGGAAGAAGGAAAAGAAAGCAATATTACATTTTGGTTTAAGATATGCAGCAAATCCAAGGCAACTCCAGAATCAACACCTAGGCAGAAGAATGCTTGATTTCTGGCACGAAACTAGATCTCCCCAGATACTGGCAGCAGGGCTTACGGTAATTCAATTCTGCTCCTTTTCCTCGGTCTTTGGAAGAAATAAGCTACTGGGAGCTCAGACTCTGTACTTGATATCACAGAACTGCCAGAGATAGAGAATGAAGAGCTGAGAACAGAGACAAAGCGACAAAAGCCCCAGTCAGGGGGTGGGGTTGGAGACTTCGGGGCGGCTTAGTGGTACTTCGAGACCTCACTTACTTTAATGACTTCCTTTGTAAGAACAAGACAAACAGACAAAACTGAGGGCCCAGTAGCATCAGGAGTTGATTCCCGAGGGATCTCCAAGATCACACTTGTCACAACCATATCACACGGAGGGAATGTGTGGATGCTGAGCGTGGACCCTGCCCTTGGGCAGGATGTCCGGTCAGGTGTCACAGCCTCTGCTTTATCTCCTTCTTCAAAGGGCCTCTTTCCCTGTTTTTAAGAGCCTAGTGTTAAGGCCATTCCTACAGCAGGGTGGCAGGGAATGACCGTGAACCACACAAATGTATCTGCTAAACACAAACTAAATATATTTCCAGCTCAACTTCTCCTTAGCTGGATCCTCAAAATGCTCCTGTCCTTCCAACATGAAGTATGGTGGAGGGGAGATTGGAATGCAAAGAAACAAGACTAAACCAACAGCAATTCATAGATACTATATAATTCACTTATTTATTATATCGACTTCTGCTAGAATGTAAGCTTCATAAGGGCAGGGATCTTTGCTTGTTTTGTTCACTGATGTTTCTCAAGTGCCTAGCACAGGGCCAGGTGCATAGTTGATGCCTCAAAAAGATTTGTGAATAAACGAATGAAATAAATACTGCATAATTGAGTCAATGAATGATCTAGCTAATCTAGGATCGGGACAGCAGTAATCCAGGATTTGGAAATTGTAAAATTTGAGTTCTAATCCAGACTCTGACCCATTATCATATAGACTTTCTGGGCCTCTGTTTCCTCGTGTACAAAATTAGGTGGTTATTTACTCATTCAAGTAACATTTAGCGCAACACAACTACGGTCAAAAGGATACAAAGATGCTTCCTTGCATTCAGAATCCTACCACTTCTTACAGAGCACAGAACTCCAAGGTTTCAAAAATCCCGCCTCTTCCAAGCCCCGCCCACTCGCCTGGCCTTTCTTTAGGCTCCTCCCCGATTCAGCACTGCCGGCCGCCAGGGCAGAGGCCCCGCCTCCGCCCGGCGCAGTCACCCAATGGCTAAGGTACACGGTTAGGTGAGTGCCAGGGAGCTTTAGGTGTCCTTTTGGCGCCTGACCAGAGTCTTGGGGAAATTCAGTTCCTCTTGAATAGTCACTTCCCCGAGTTGTCTCTGCGATATGCAGGATCACTCTCTTTTCCAAGTTCGCTCCGAAGGGTCGGACAAGGCTCCTGAGTCCCATCGCTGCCCTCCCCAGGAGCTCTGGGCCTTCACTGGACGAGCCTCTCGCCCCGCGGCATTCTGGGAGTGGTAGTTTTCTTCTTCCCAGTTCCTTCCCGGCGGCCCGCTGGCTAAGACGCGCGGGACTACCACCCCCAGACGCCCGAGCGAGTCGCCAGTCACGTGGCCCGCAAGGCCGAGGGGCTGGTGGGCGGGGGCCGGGCCGGTGCTCCGCAGCTGTCTGTGGCACCCGGAGCTGGCGGGCCGTGTCGGCCCCTGGAGAGCCCGCCATGGTGCGCGCGGGCGCCGTGGGCACGCATCTCCCGGCCTCCGGCTTGGACATCTTCGGGGACCTGAGGAAGATGAACAAGCGCCAGGTAAGGGAGACCCGCGCTGGGGGCGCGCCCGGGAGCAAGAAAAGGCTGCGACTGCGGGAAGTCGGGGCTCCCTGGGTAGGGCTCGGGCAAGGACAGCGCCCCGCGCCCCCAGGCTCCCCCACCCGGCTCTCAGAGGCCCTGGGTTCAAGTCCGCGCAAACCTACGTGTGGGCACCGGTGTACGCTTTCCTGCGCTGACCCGAGCGCAGTGAGGGGAGTGTGGCCAGGAAGGGGAAGAGGATAGAAATCTAGTCCCGTGGATGTCAAATGTGGTGGAGAAAGCGAGAGATGACTCGGCCGTGAGTGACAGCTGTCTGCACGTTGTTTGAAGGGCCACCCCCTGGAGGAGGGAATAGACTTCTCTGTGAGGCTCTCGAGGCCTGACATCCAGAAGAAGGCTGCCCGAGGGTAGAAGGGACGGAAAGGCAGGAGAAAGGAAAGAACTTTCTGGCAGTGGGAACTGTCCAGTGCTGCCTCCCGAAGTAATTGCTTCGCACTCTGGGAAGTGTTTTGCCCACCGTGCGTCGGGACTAAACAAAGCTCCTTGTGCCTGGCGATCTCACTGGTGGTGCTCAATCATTTTAGACTGATGCAGTGTTCCAGAACTCTTCGCTAATCTCCGACTCTGTCATCTGGCTGCACCTTGAATATAGGAGGCAGTTAGCGTGGGGCCCCTGGGCAGCTGGGGTTGACTTTTCGCTCTTCTGTGACCTCGGAGGAAAACTTCCTTCTTGCTCTCTCCTGAGTCAGCTCCTTGGCCAGCATCGCTGCCTTTGAGTCTTCAATATAAGGCGAGAGTGAGGGACTGGAAAGGAGGCCCTCTCAGCCAGGAAAAACGCCACAGCCTAAGCTTCTAGAGAGAGAATTTAGGGGACCTGTAGGGCACGTTAGAGCCTAATGGATCCTAATTCTTCTATTGATACTAACAATAAACTATGCTAAGAAAAATGGAACCATCCTATTGGTAATTTTGATTGTCTTTGAAAATGGTATAAATTCTCATGATTTTGAGACATCCTGTCATTTTTGCCACTATATTGAGGAGTCGGGCGATGCCTGTGGCATGGCACAACGTATTCCTGTGGACATATGGTTTGTTATGTTTTTTCCCAAATAGAATTACATACTACTGCGGTGGCGGGAGAGTTTGGTGACTTGAACTTCATGAACTGTGTCTAGAACCTGGTTGTTTCTAGGTGTGCCTAGCTGATGAGCCCTTGGGAGTTTCTGTGATTAAGAGAAGTTGTGGCAGTGATTGTCAACAGCTTGAAAAACCAACAGCTAATTCCCTGAGCACCGATGCTGTTCCCAAGAACCTCCAGAAAAGGGAGCTTTATTTAAAAATCTAGACTTAATTGGCTAGCGTTTTTAAATGTCTCTAAAACTGGTACTGATTGCGGGTGGCTATAATCGCAGACGATCAGAGAAGGCCTTCTGACAAATGTACCAATTCCTAAACTAGTTTGCTTTTTGAAAAATCTGTATATTCCCTCTCTCAGTGATTAGGCCTGTTGGCTCTTGCATTGTCTATGTTTTGCTAGTTTTCTCATTAAAATTCAGAGGCTCAAATCTGCTGCCTCGTGGTACTTTTTTTTCCCCCTCTCCTTTTAAGCTTTGTCCTTTTGTTTCTTTTTCTTTTCCCCTCCAAAATGGCATTCTCTGACACCTTGTCAGGCATGCATGCTCCAGCAATCTTGGAAGTGGGACCCCCTTTCTCTGCTGCCCCAGCTTGCTCTAAAGTAAGGCAAGAGCCACATGCAAAAACAAGGATTCTTTGTTTCTGCAGTGAGGAACAGAGGAAGGAAGAAATACAGCGGCTGGCATTTCTGCTGCTTTGTGGGCCAGAATCTCTGGTCCGGAATGTTTGTTTAAAACTCTCAGACATTAGCTATTTCATTTTTGGTTGACAAAGACTGAGTGTGGGCTTGGTTCTAAACTTTGCTGGGGTTATGAATTGCCAAGCGTATAAAATTGGTAGGCGAAGGTGAATTAATAGGCACCAGTGAAACGTGGTGGCAGATTCTGTTAGATCCCAGTTTGTCAGCAGTTCAATCCAAATTGTGTCTCTAGATTCTAGGATTTCAATCCTAGACTTGGATTAGCTAGTCTCTTAAAAGTAGGATGTTGAAGTATGATCTGTGGTTTTGCAACCAGCTTGATTATTAGGTTTTTGTATAATCAGTCGTTTCTTTAGCAAATCGATGTCTTGCTCAAAGGAAGTTTTTTTCGGGGGGGGGGGATTTGATTTTACTTCCCCATGATGAATTTTGCAAGCACAGAAAATCATACTGGAAAAGATATTCTTAGTACCGGGTCTTTATAACATAAGTGGCGAGGATTTACACTTTGCTTTTATCAGGGTGGAGACTGATGGTTTGAAAACTGGTCTACAAATGACAATTTCTGTTTAAAATGGTGGCTTGTGGCTTTCCCGGGCAGACCTGCAATTCATAACGAAACGACATTTACTTATCAAATCCTTCAAGGCAGAGTGGGTGGAGAAGTTTCTGAATGTGAGCTACAGTGAACAACTTCTGCTTGAGACCAAGGTGCCCTGCAAGGCCAATTTTACTTTGGAAGCAACAATTTAATGTATTACAGCCCGACACCTTAACCATATCTGCTTGGCAGTCCAGTCTCCTTATTTGCACTTCTGGGAATTTACTGAGAGTTTCATAATTTACTATTGACATAGTAGACAAAGAGGATTTTTAAAAATATATACAAAGTTTTTATTTACTTATTTTGAGAGGGAGGGAGAGAGAGAGAGAGAGAGAGAGAGAGAATTCCCAAGCAGGCTCTGCGCTCAGAGTGCAGTGCCTGATGCAGGGTTCAAAACCATGAACCATGAGATCATGACCTGAGCGGAAACCAAGAGTCAGACACTTAACCGACTGAGCCACCCAGGTGCTCTGCCAAAGAGTTTTTGTTTTTTTTTTTTTTAA
The DNA here is from genome assembly GCF_018350195.1 of Panthera tigris. Lineage (NCBI taxonomy): Eukaryota > Metazoa > Chordata > Mammalia > Carnivora > Felidae > Panthera > Panthera tigris. The sequence goes on from NC_056671.1 coordinate 77,151,911, forward strand.
ATATGGTGTGTAACTTTAATTTTGAATTCGATTTACCTTCTTTTCGACTGTTACATCAAAACGTCTTCATGGTCATTTTCATCCATTTTTACGTTTCCACTCTCAGTTGTTTCCTTCATAACCACCTGCAATGACATAACTTCACAGACATATACTCATAACAATAGGAACTCGGCTTTTCCCACCCACTGCCATGTGAGATTGGGTTTTCCTGTTTTGTCACGCTCTTCAAAGTAATTATTTTAATGGCCATATAATATTCTGTCAAATCCCTTGAAACATTTATTTTCCCTAGACTTTGGAATTCTTCCAGGCCCATCACTATTTTAAAGCATAGAGAAGAGTTTAAGAGAAGAAAATTCAGCCATGAATTCCACCATGCTAAGATGGCCTCTGCTAGCACTTGAGGGCGTCTTCTTGTGTTTGTCTGACAAACTTGTAGTTTGTGGAGATTCTCCTGCAGCCCACATACACTTTGGTTTTAAATAGTGCAGTAGCTTGCCTTTATTTACGCCATCGTTTCTCTGCTGTTGCTCCTTTATTTCCTTCTCTCTGTTACTAGAACTGGGACCGTGACGCGTATCTATCTGCCTTTATTGTACACTGAATTCCTAGAAGGAGGATTATTGGGCTGAAAGTAACCTTGTGATACTAATGCCAGATTGCTGTCACCATGATCGTATCCACATGCACATCGCACATGTCCGTATCGCGCCACAGTGTACCCTGGGCAAGCACTGAGTATTAGCATTAAGAACAAAAAAAAAAAAACCAGGGTGCCCTGGGTGGCTCAGTCGGTTAAGTGTCTGACTTTGGCTCAGGTCATGATCTCACGGTTCGTGAGTTCGAGCCCCACATGGGGCTCTGTGCTGACAGCTCAGAGCCTGGAAGCTGCTTCGGATTCTGTGTCTCCCTCACTCTCTGCCCCTCACCCATTTGTCCTCTCTCTCTCTCTCTCTCTCTCTCCCTCTCTCTCCCCCTGACTCAAAATAATAAACATTAAAAAAAATTTAAAAACAAAAAAAAAACCCACCCAAACTTGAAATTTTCTAGGCATAAAAAAAGGGGAGGGGGGAAGCAGCATTTGGTTTGAACACTTCAAGTGTTTATTCACTGCTGTATTTCTTCTTTGGAAAATTAATGGTCTTAAGCTTTTACCTCTTTTTGTTGTTGTTGGGATTTTAGTGTTTTTCTTACTACTAGTTTGTTTGTACCCACTGTGTATTAAAGATATTTATTTTCTCACTTTTTATTCAACACATTGAGTACTTACTCTTTGCCAGACCTGTATTGAACAAGATACAGCTGTGAAGAAGTCCAAAATGACCCTTGCGTTTGTGGAACTTACAGTCTAACGTGAAAGACACATTAGAAATGATATGTATATCGGGCGCCTGGGTGGGTCAGTCGTTAAACATCTGACTTCCGCTCAGGTCATGATCTCACAGTTCACGAGTTTAAGTCCCACACTGGGTGAGCTTGAGCCCCACTTTGGGTGAACACAAGCCCGCTTCAGGTAAAAACACAAGCCCCGGGTGAACCCCACTTCTCTCTCTTTCTCTCTCTCTCTCTCTCTGCTCCTCACTTGTGCCCTCTCTCTTTCTAAAAAAAAAAAAATGATGTGTATAATTACAATAGTGATGGATGGCATAAAGAAGTACAGGATGCAGTGAGACTGTGTAAAAGTTTTATTAGAACGCGGCCATATTCATTCTTTTCCATATCGTCTTTAGTTTCTTTCTCACTACAGTGGCAGAGCTGAGTCACTTCAACAGAGACCCTATGGCTTGTAAACCTGAAACACTTATTATCTGGCCACTTGCAGAAAAAGTTTGCCGACTCCTAGCCTAGTGGGTCAGGAAAGGCTTCCCTGGGGAGCCGATGTCGAAAGCAGGATTTAAGATGAGCAGGCATTAGGTGTGCTGACGAGTCTGGGGAGAGAGCCTCTGGCCAGAGGAAGTAGCCAGGTGAGGTCCTGGAGTGGATAGGAGCGTGTGCTCTCCGAAGCGCGGACAGGTGCCACTAGAGCACCCGCAGTGCAGGGAGCTTCACCAGCCGGAGCTAGGGATTCGGGGATGTACCAGACAGGGCGTAAGAGACCGTATTTATCCTCAGAGCAGTGGCACACAGTTCAAGGGATGCGGTCGGAGCAGGGCATAGAGATGACCAGATGGCCAGAGGCGCCTCTGAAAATGAGTACGGGCCGTAACAGGGAGAAGGCACCGGAAGAGGTGTGCGTGGACGTCGGGAGGCTGGTCAGCAGGCTCTTGCAGTTGCCCAGGGGGCGGCGTTGGTGACTTGGATGAGAGCGCAGCCAGTGGGAATCGAGAGATTGGAACAGGGTCCAGAAGTATTTAGAAAGTAGAATGTGTAGAGCGAACGGGTGGGTCGGTGGGGGGTGGCCCCTGAAAGAACAAGAGTCCTGCCACGTAGGTGACTCCACAGGTGTATGCGGGCAGGTGGGGGGGGGGGGTGGTCATTGAATCAGAGACGTGGGGATTGAGCAGTTTCAGTTCCACGTGTGTTGCCAAAAGTGGTCGGTTCAGGTGGGGGAAGGAGGTCTTTAGAAATGAGGATGTCTAGGGACTGAGACCCTAGAGTATTGGGTAGGCCGTCCACGTGGCTCGTCGGGTCACCCAAGACAGGGGTCGTGAGGAGGAAGATAGAGGCAGGCACTGGAGTAAGGAGCCAGCCTGGAGGCCCCGAAGGGAAATGCCCTGAAGGACTTACATTTGGAGTAGTAGTAGGCACAGTGACTTCTGTCCTTAAAGCCTCTTGGAAGACCGGAGAAGTCTGGCCCAACAATTCAGCTACGGCCGGAAGGGTGTTGGGATGTGGGCAGGTGTTGCTTTTCCCCTGTCGTCGCCAGGGGCTGGTGGGTGTGGCAGGCGGCTGTCAGCAAGGAAGAGCCTTGAGCTTCAGCAGGACTAGCCGGGCGGATATTAACTCAGTGGTCTAAGGTGGGACGAGGCCAGCTTCGAACTCGGTATTGTCTTGAGTGGCTTTCTGCCTCTGTTCTTAACCAGATATCATTTACTTTTTAAAACGTTTATGGAAAATGTAAACTTCCAGGTGTTTAAAGTTTTTGTTCACTTTGAAATGTAATTTCAGATGCAGAACAGCCTCATTGCTAAGTGCTAGAGGACTCTGAAGCCTCATGTGGGGCCTCCTTGGCCAGGGCGCCAAGGGGTGGTTCTAGGCTCTGTGCCAGGCTCTCACATCAGACGTGCCCTCTCTCTGCCAGAGCGGTAGGCCCTCGGGGTAGAACTTGAGTAACAGACTCTTTTTTTTTTTTAATTTGCATCCAAGTTAGGTAGCATATAGTGCATCAGTGATTTCAGGAGTAGATTCCTTAGTGCCCCTCACTCATTTAGCCCATCCCCCCACCCACAATCCCTCCAGTAACCCTCTGTTTGTTCTCCGTATTTAAGAGTCTCTTATGTTTTTGTTCCGCCCCCTGTTTTTATATTATTTTTGCTTCCCTTCCCTTGTGTTCATCTGTTTTGTATCTTAAAGTCCTCCTATGAGTGAAGTCATATGATATTTGTCCTTCTTTAATTTCGCTTAGCATAATACCCTCTAGTTCCATCCAAGTAGTTGCGAATTTGAGTAAGGGACTCTTCAAGGTTGAGGGTTCTGGGAAATCCCAGAGAGGTAAGTTGAGTCTTACCGAGGCTTTAACAAAGTAGGTCCCGTGGATTGCTCTGGTTTGTTGTTGTTGTTGTTTTCTCTCTTTTCTCTCATTGAAAGAGAAACAATAAATGGAAGGCTAATTCCACGGACAAAAGTTGAAATGCTACCTAAGTTTGTAGTTTGCGTGACTTAGTTTAATGTCCTAAAATAAACACAGCTTCGTTTGTTTGTTTGTTTGTTTAAAAACCAGCTCATCCCCAGCTTAGGGCTAGTGAATATAATTCCATTGGTTTTCACTTCGGGTTTGGCCTTTTTCGTTCCAGCTCTATTACCAGGTATTAAACTTCGCCATGATCGTGTCTTCTGCGCTCATGATCTGGAAAGGCTTGATCGTCCTCACCGGCAGCGAGAGCCCGATCGTGGTGGTGCTGAGGTAGGTTCTGCAGGCTGTCACGCTGCCGCCTTGTCACAGAGGAGCAGCGTCGCCTTGAGTGAAAGCCTGCAAGGCAACCAAGACTGGGGGTTTTGGTTGGATAAAGTGTTAGAATTTTCCGCTGATACCTCTTTTCATTGTTTCTCTCTTTTGGTGACAAATCTTGTCTTTCTCAACAGACATTTTAGAGCTTTTATCGTGTTGATACTAATGCTCCAGTGCAATATATTTGCTTTTGTATTTTAATGCTTTAATCTGCCTAAAATAACAATCATATGATATTAATGCATTAATTGATTTTGAAACATAAGTAATTTAAAGCCATTACTTGGTTTTCTTTGTACCAAGCAGACAGGGAAGTGTATATCCCCGGTGCCTAGCGGAGTATGCTGTATTTTTTCAAGCCTCTTCTGCAATACTGGTGTAGGTGCCTACTCTCTTGAGACTATTACTCTTATAAAGCCCAGGAGGTTAAATTTAGAAAAGTTAATACTTTAATTCACTTCGTATAGCCGTAAAGTCAGGCAAGGGGGAAAATTTAATCAGTTTGAAATTAAATAACCATATTTGGGAGTCCTTAGGTACCTCAAGATGCTCTCTGTCCGTGTGTCTTAGACCATTGAGCCTTACTGTGGGTGGAAATGGAGGCTGTTATTTTTTTAAAAATTTTTGTAAATGTTTTATTTATGTTTGAGAGAGAGAGAGCTCGAGTGAGAGAGGGAGACATAGAATCCAAGGCAGGCTCCAAGCTCTGAGCTGTCATCACAGAGCCTGACACGGGGCTCAGACTCGTGAACCGTGAGATCGTGACCTGAGCCGAAGTCGGACGCTTAACCGACTGAGCCACCCAGGCGCCCCTGGAGCCCGTTTGTTTTATGAGTGGGGTCACCACCGGCCAGTGCAAGAGCCAAGGTCAGCACACAGGGTTCTTGGCTTCCAGACCAGCGCCCTTTCCCTCCCCTGCTACCTGCTACCACGTCGTGGGGCTTCGGCCATGGCCCTGGCTTCAGCAGGCTGCCCCTGTGTGGCCGGCCAAGGGGCCTACTTCTAGAGGTACACTGCTTCCATAAATGTAGGAGTCTTCGGATAGCAAACGGGATCCCAATTCACTGGTTTTCACACTGCGCTCTAGGACTGCCCCGGGGGGCCAGTGGATAGGTTAGGAGGGAGAATGGGATCAAGTGTGTGGATTCTAGACACCTCAGCCTTGCTTTAGTCATGACAGCTCCGTTTTTATGTATTGTAGGTGGTGATGCTTCCTCGTAAGATTTCGTTTGAGGGAAGGGTTTTAAGGCTTTTTTTTTTTTTTTTTTTTTTTTTCCTAAATAGAAATGAAAAAACCTCAGATTTAGATGGGCCTTCTCACTTAACAGATAAAGAGCCTGAGGCCCACCAGAGGCCAAGCCACTTGTGTCTTACAGTTACTCTTGGCAGAGCCAAAATTAGATCCCAGGTGTTCTGGTTTTCCTTAAATCACACAGACACAGTCGTACAAAGAAATTGTTGTAACATTGCAGTATCTGGGGACTTTTTTTTCTTTTTAAAGCCTCCTTTATAGTACTAAAGCACTCTGGTTTGTCAGCATAAACTACTGACATCATGAGAAATGTGTGACCTTGGGGAACATTGACCTTTGGCGAATCCCTGGCCCATGAGGAAAGCAAGTGTAGTTGATAATAGTGAAACATTTCAAAGAAGTGCTTTCCTCATGGGCCGTGATAACGGCTTTTGGTGGCAAATGGTACTCTTGCTGCCTCTGAGACTCGTCCGGAAGGTTTTTCTAGCTGTAGTTCTTAATTGTTTTCTCTTTCTCTCCCTCTCAGTCATTTATATTTCTAGCACTCTCTCTGTTTTTTTATTCATTTCCTGTTAGATCTGTTACCATACTCAGCTGTCATTGGTTTAACTTAAAAATAAATACATCAGCAGGTACTTAGTGACAGGCCGGTCCCTGCTGCATCTCTCCTTGCTGATCTGCATTCATTGACAAGCTTAAGGTGTTCCAGTGCAGGGAGGGACAGGAGGGTCAACTTCTTGAGCTGCACCTGTTATGAACCCACGTTTTCCTTTAAAGCACCCCATTTCTTCACCAGTCTGGCTCTTCCTGTCCCATCCTGCCCTCAGCAGACTCGCTGGTTTTTGATTGTATGGCCCCTATGTTGGGCCATTTACATACATAAATATGTCTTATTTATTTTCTCATGTGTGAAGACAAAGCATGAGCATATGTAAAATGAATTGTGTTTTGATGATTTCAGCTTCTGCTAGATTACAATTTACTTTGACTCCATCGACGATTTTTGGCATGGGTTTAAACCGGTACCATGTGGGATTATTTATTGACCTCCACATCAGAAACAGTCAACATTTGTTAGAATTGGGCTCCCTATAGAGTATGGTCTAAACGATGATCCTGCAGGAGCCCAAAGACTTGGGTTCGAATTCTGTCCCAACCCTCAGCTTGGTTTTCGGATAGATCGCCCTCCTAAGACATTCGTTTGTTGGTTTCTCTTCCTTGAATGGCAATGCCATGTCCTAGGTGCTGCGGATGAACCACAAAATGCAAGAATCGCCCTAGAGTATCAACGAGCTTTCAGGGTCTGCAGTTCCGAATGAAAATAGTAATGTCTTTGTGGATGTAGGACTGTTTTTTAAGGCTAAAACTTGGCAGCTTTTACTTCAAAGAGTTCACATTACACTTGGTTCTTTTCTCTACCTAATACAAAGTACAGAGGGGCCTGCTACTATCCTTTTCATACTTAAATCTAAGAAGAAATCCTTTCCTTTCTCACTCCGTGTCATCACCGCGAGCAGTCAGAAGGAAACCACAGTGACTTGTTTCACAGGTCCTAGATACGTGACGACGGAAGTTGAGACTCTCACCGATTATGTTTATTATTGTATTCTTCGTGAATTGAAACGTTCCCCTTGGGAGCCCAGGCTAATTTGGACGTGATTTTGTGTCTCTTCCCAGTGGCAGCATGGAGCCAGCCTTTCACAGGGGCGACCTTCTATTCCTGACAAACTTCCGAGAAGACCCTATTAGAGCTGGTGAAATCGTGGTCTTTAAAGTCGAAGGACGAGACATTCCAATAGTTCACAGAGTAATCAAAGTTCATGAAAAGTAAGGAGGCTTTCCTTCTTTTTGCTGTTGTTTGGTGAATTTTGGTAGCCGGTTTTATTTGTTTTCTTTTTTATATATCTTTATTTATTTTTTCATTAGCACTGATTGTTATCAAACTTTTATTTATTTGTTTTTTCATTTGTTCCCCCCCCCCAGGTCTTTATTTAAATTCCTGTTAGTTAACATACAGTGTAATATTAGTTTCAGGTGTAGAATTTAGTAATTCAGTTTTGGCAGCCGGTTTAATGGCTGATTAGAAGTGGCAGAAACTCTGGATTATGTTCCTAGACCCGCCGTTCACTAATTGGGTGACTTTGGACCTGCTACCTCGCCCAGCCTGTAGGATGGGGCTGATAACATTACCATTTCCCACCGTGACTCACGGGAGGATTATGAGAACCAGACGAACAGGTGTCTCCTGAGGCCTCGGAAACTTAAACTGCTGTGTGACGTAAGGTGAACCTACTGTAGCCTAACACTTATTTGAAGGAGGCTCAGAGAGGATCCAATCCCAGCGCAGCCGAGGATGATCTTGACAGGACTGTCTTCTGACACGCAGAGAGCCGCCTGTTTCCCTGTGCCACTTTGGACCGAGTGGCACTCTCTCAGCGGTCACCCTAGCCCTGGATGGACGCAGACGCCTTTTCCGGCTCATCCCGTGGCGCGGGCAGTGCGTGTCCTGTGCCGGTTCTCCCCCGACGGATGCGCTTCCTTTCCTTGACATGCCAGCGGTGGCCTCTGAAGACACGCTTGGGAAACTAGAAGCTTCTATCTCAAATGTACTAAGTTCTCACGGGAGAGTACAGTATCAGGGGAATAGAGAGTATTAGTGGAAACGTTACATTTTATATACTCGGCTACTCATTTACCTTTACGCAGCTTAGTGTAGCATTTCCACCTGCCTGAGTTATGGAATTGCACTTAGATGTGTGTGCTTGTGGTTTTAAAAGAACAGAGCCTTTCTCATCTTCTCGTCGCGCGTGGATGTGGGGGGACGTGCACACGGCTAGTGCAACTATCCGAACGCTTCCGGTATTAGGTTCCTATGCCACTCCCTGCTTCCAGGCGTTCCCCGAAGACCTTGATAAAGAAGTTGAAAGAGAACTTATTCAAAGTGGAGGAAATAATGATGATTTTCTAGAATTTGCATGAGTTGTGAGAGAGGCCGCGTGGATTTTTATCCTCTTGATTTCCTTTATCACCACAGCTGCAAATCAGCTTGCTGCCTTTGGCATGGCTTCAAATCTTTGTGGGCTTTCAGTATTTTATCTAATTATAATGGGGCATTTTTTTCATTTGTTTTATTGGAAGAAGACCCTCTTTAGAGCTCTGTAATGCTATAATGTTGTGTTTCTAGTGACAGGGCCGTGTAAGCATCGGTTTGGAGTGTTTAAAATGATTCCCACATGTCTCTTTAACACGCTGGTTTTATGCCATTTGTGATTCCTGTTTCTCTGCAAACCAGATTTTATACCACTTTGCTCAGTGGTGAAGGAGATAATGCATTAACATTCTACATTTGGCGAGGAAAAGTAAGTTTGAGGAGGGGTAAGGGCACACTGGGGTTTGAATTACCTTGCGCTCAAATCTCTGTGATCCGGGACCAAGTTCGTGTCCAGAGTGAAGCGGAATATAATCCGCGGTGACACGCTGGTCTTTGCGGACTAAGAAAGTGAAAGCAGTTGCTGGAAGCTCATCGTTGCCCTGCCGGGGCCCTTGCGCTTTGCCATGCTTTTTGGTTGGCAGGAAAGCTTGGGCGTTTTGGAACTCGAGGCTGCAGAAACGCCAGTAGATTCGTGCTTTAGTCGGATGGTTGTAGTCGGATGGTTCTCTGTAAGCCATCCCCTCAGACCAAGAGAGATCAAGTTCTCGCGGAATGCTCGTCCGAATGCCTGCAGCAGACCGTCAAGTGCCGGGTAAACTAAGTGCTTTCTAACGATGCCGTGCTGAAAATCGTTTTTGAAAAGTCATTATTTTGCTTTCTAGAGATAACGGAGACATCAAATTTTTGACTAAAGGAGATAATAACGAAGTTGACGACAGAGGCCTGTACAAAGAGGGCCAAAACTGGCTCGAAAAGAAGGATGTGGTGGGAAGAGCCAGAGGGTGAGCATTAACCTTTAAGTTACATAAAGGCTTCGGGAACCAGAAAAATAGAAACAAACTAAATGTACGGGCTAAAGAGAATCACTCGTTACAAACAGTCTGTCGGGAGAGTTGGGAGTAGTCTGAGCTGTGCTCCGTGTATGGGGTCCACGGTGTAAATACAGCTCAGAACTAAGGACCGAAAATCTAAAACTGAGTTCAAGTATATTGTCTGCATCATCGGTTTAATCCTGTTTTTGAAAGCAATCGCCCCGTAGAGGTTAGGTATTTGTGGTTTTAAATAGCAACTACAAGAGACCCTCCCAGAGATAACCACTGTGGAACACTGTTCCCTGCACCTCGTACAGATGCGTGTGCGTATATAATACGTGACTTTACATAGGAGGATTTTATTATGTTTCTTTACCCAACATGAAGTTAGAAATTGGTTGCTGTGTCAAATCTACATCCAGGTAGTTTTAAATGGCTACGTACCGTTGTTCCCCTGAGAATCACAAAATCACAGCTTACGTACCCAGTCCTTTCCTGGGGCGACACGTTTAGGTTATTTCCTGTTTTTCACTGCCCAAAACAGTTAGGTGATAAATCTTGTAATATTCATCCTTGCATAATTGCGCCAGCAGTGAGTTCTGCTTCTGACACAGCAGAGCGTGTATCCTCTTATTAAAAAAACAAAAAAGGCAATTTTTCCCCTCTCTTGGTGACCCTTTTCTATGTTTAACCCTTGTTAGAAGTGTCTTTTTTTTGTTGTTGTTGTTAATCTTCTCTAAATCCCATGAGCTGTCGGAGGCTGGAGAACACTGGTTCCCCTTTTCTAAGATTCAGCTCTACTAATCAGATTGTGATTTGAGGTCTCTTTCTGCTCCTTTTCTCCCTCGGCTCACCTTTTAACTATCTTACACCGCTGCGTTGCACCTTGAGTATCTGTGGGGAGATGGGAGTGACTTCCAGCTGGTCAGTCCTCGACTTGTCCTGTCCTGGGGACAGGCTGTGTATAAAGGGGAGGTTGGAGCTGCTGACTTGCATAAGATTGGAGGGTACCCATGTGTTAACCGCGTATCCCATGAGTGAGGGGAGACTTGGGTCACACTGATTACATATTGACATTAATTTTGTCAGCAGAGTCATTGGCTGGCTTATGCCCCGGACCTTCGGTGTCTGGGAGCATAGTCACATGTGGGTATCAATTATGGGATTCACATCTGTGTTCACTGCCCAGCGAACGTGTTTGTTATATTTGAAAAGCCCTGTGAAATGAAAATGATGATGTTCTTTCCGTTGCAGACTGATTCTCCGTGTACTTTGAAAGCTTTCTCTAACAGCGGTCTTTATATAGGCTATCTGAATGTTACTTCTCCCCTGAAAAAATTAAGAACCAGCTTGATGAAAGTTGTCAGTTCCATTTGTACAAGCAGCTTAACTAATTATTTTAATTCTGTTACGGTGAATGTAGCAAGCACAGACAAGTGGCATCTCTAGTTGAAATCATGTGCCTGCTTAAAAAATGGTCCTGGCTGTTAGTTGTGTTGCTTTTGATTAATAAAGCCTTTTGAGGCAGGAGTGACTATTAATCTTACAGCCCCAATCAGTGCTATTTCCAAGGAAGATTTGTTTCCTAAGGCTGATTTAGAGTATTTTTAAATGTTGCTGTCATCGTATTGCAAGCAGTTTTTATATTTCTGGCTTTTCATCCCACAATTTAGGTTTTTACCGTACGTTGGTATGGTCACCATAATAATGAATGACTATCCAAAATTCAAGGTAGGAATTTGTGTGTATGTCTGAATTAAATATATATGTATATATACATATATATACATATACGTATATAGGCGCTTTTACACGTGCAGTTGTAAAGATGCAGTCTGTTTAAAATGTTTTCCTTGTTATTGTGTTTTGCAGAGTATTTGTATTGAACTACAAATTGACATAACCATTTAAATTATCAACATTTAAATTAGTTATTTAAAATAATTACTTTCATCTTTTATGTTCGTGGTGTATTCTAAAATGGCACCTATATATTCATTGCTTTTTATCATGAAAACCTTTAAACATACCAAAAAAAAAAAAAAAAAGCGATACAATAGACTCAGTAACGCTGATCTCCCTACTTCAATAAAAATGGTGTCGACGTTTTTTTTTTAACAGCCACTCGAAGAACAATAGGACATGGGCGCAAGAGTGAGCAGTGGATTAGCTGTGTTTGTTGGGTGCTTGATCCTTGGTCCATCAATATACTGGGGGCTTTTTAAACCATAGCAGGGCAGGCATGAGAGAAGAGGTCACCTTTTGATTCCGTCCCCAGCCTAGTATTGAGCGGACTTCAGCTGAATACAGTTATAGAGCAAACTTACTTGTAGACCTCCCAGTAATTTTCCCCTGTGTTTTCTTTCCAGTACGCTCTCTTGGCTGTAATGGGTGCATACGTGTTACTAAAACGCGAATCCTAAGATGAGAAGTTCCTGGCACCAGATTGAAATGAATTCTGTCGCAAAAGAGAAAAACTAATATATTTGAAATGTTCCACTTTCTGTATAAAAGGAAACAATGTGGAGACATTTTTGTCTTGTCCAAATAAATGATTCATCAGGAAAGACTGTTTTCTTTTGTGGGCTCTGGTCTGAATCTGCCCAGTCTCTGTGGCCCTCGTCGTAGTCACTCTAAACCAAGCACGGGGGTCTGTGCCACTTCAGGAGTCAGGCGGGCCATTGCTGGACCTGCTGGTGGGGACAGCGCACAAGCCACATGGTGTAGTTGTAATGTCTGGGTTTCGGAAGTAAAATTCTTCACATCACGTAACATTTCCGAGGGAAACACACACAGGCCCTCAAAAGCAAGTGATTTCTCGTTTACTAAAGTATATTCCGATCAGGGAATAAAGTCTAAAACCTTTTTAAGAGGAAAGAGGTGACCTGCTTTGTTTTGTGGTGCGATCTATCTTGAGATGGTTGGATAAATTATTGGAACGGTGCTTTTCGTAAATTATGAAAACAGTGCGGACTCCTTTGAAAACTTACAAAAGGTACAGACGTGTAAAAGGATCTCATCCCTTTCTGCGGCCTCTCAGGGGGTCTCTGCTGTTTGAGTGACATGTGCGCCCCATAGAGTCCGGCATATAAGGTGGCCCCTTCGCTAAAACATTTATCAGCCACTTCTATCCCAGCCACCGCCTTACGTGCCGGGGACATGAAGTCCTAGCCTGGATGGCGTTTGCCGCGTGGGGAAGGAACAGATAAGAAACTGACAGTGATTTCAGGAGTGACAGTTGCCCTGGGGAAGATTAAACAAGGTAAGCTGATAGCGAGAGAGAATTCTGGGTTTCCATGTAGAGGTCGGAGAAGGCCTCTGGGGAGAGGGCCCGGAGCAGAATTAAGAAACGAGGCAGGGGAATCCTGGGGAAAAGCATTCCCGCCCAGCGTGGGGCCCCGGAGAGGGGAAGGATGTTCTCAAGCTTTCGCGAGCACGCAGAGCACCTGGCTGTTGTTACATGCAGATTCTGACCCGGGAGGGCCGGGGCCTGAGACTCTGCATTCCTAACTCGCTCCCGCTCCGCGGGGCTGGCGAAGCTGCTGGTGCCCGGACCACGGCCCGCGTAGCAGTGTTAGAGGAGTAGAAAGGAGGCCAGTGGCATTTTCAAGTACACTCTTCACTTTGACACAAATGTTCCCTTTTCACTGGACAATGCGATGGTGACGTCCTTTCAGTGAGAACTTACAAGTCTGCCTCCTTTGAGGTCGGCCCAAACCTGGGGTAAGCGTTGAGCATCCCTAAAAGCCACTTAACCACCTATAGGCCTTGAACAGGCTCAGTTCGCACAGCATCAGATGGAGGACAGCAGCTGCTGCACTTACCCCCACCCCCCCCGCCCCCCCCCACTCTCTGCCCCCCTGACCCCCCACCCCCTCCCCCCCCGCCATCCCCAGGAACAGGTGCCCATAACTCACCGGATGCTCAGCACGGGTGCTCGACATGTGCATAGTGCGCGCTCAATAAACGGTACCCGTTGTTACGTAAGTCCTTTTCAGCGTCAACCTGGGCCTCGTCACACACCTGCTCTTCTCTGAGTGAGCTCCTGATCTGGGAAAGACCAGCAGGAGTGATCCCCGGGGGAGCAGCTCGCCCTGGAATCCTTTATCTCTGCGGAAATAGGCTGTGGCAACAATGGCCCTCTCGTCCTGTCGAAATCAACAAAGTGAAAGAAAAAACGTTTACAGGATACTTTCTGAAACCATTATTCTCTTGTGCCCATTAATAAATTCTTTTCTCAAAGATTTTTGTTCCCTTAACTAAGAATGAAATATAAAAATGTTGGGTCAAAGCTTTATTATTTTATCATCTTCCCGGGGTTCTGTTGCTGGTTCGTATAAGCTTGAAAAAAGTCTTGACATGGCTAAGCCTATCGCTAATTCTTTGCACGTACCTGATCCTGAAGTAAACTTTACAAAGACAGCCGAGAACCCTACCGCGGCTCAACCGGTGCCATTCAGTTGTGGTTCGTTAGCAGGCACCAGCCCTTGGGGCCCCTTCGATGCCGTTGGTGCCTTTACGAAGCACGAGTGATGTGAGTTCGTGTTGGACTGAAGTTCCTTGAGCCGCGGGTCTCAGCTCCGAGAGGACTTCCGAAGTTAAATGGTGTTTGCTCTACTGTGTGTAAAGCACTCGATGTTTCCATCAAAAACTGGGAAGTGTCCGCTATGGGAGCAGGCTTCGGGTTTTTTAAAAAGTTAGCGGGAGAACCTCTGGTTTCCCAGCCCGTGGGCCTCAGCCCAGCTCTTTCTCCTTTGACGATGAATGCGCCAGTCTTACCCAGATGCCACGCACGCACACACAGCAACCAGACTGGGGGCCTTAAACCGCTCTATAAAAATTCGGGGCCTGCCACCGTCCCCAGCAAGGCTGAGCAAACGAAGCCTCGCACTGAGGTGGAGGAAGTCTGACCGTTTTAAGGGAGCGGGGTATGAGAACCTTCAAGTTAGGGGAAGTGATCCTGGATGTCTCCGCTTTAAAAAACTCCCCAGGTGATGTGTATGCGGCCGGGGTGGAGAACCGCTGGGAAGAAGCATCGGTACAAATCGGTTGGGAGGCAATGTGATGACGATGCGTGATCGTTCGTGTCTTCCTTCGTGGAGTCATTTTCAGATAGCATGATGGAAAAATCCAGAAACGCAGCGTACGGATGGGCCACCCTCCGGCCCCCCTTTCCCAGTCTGATGCTAACGCCGCCGGCAATGGTCATCAGTTTCTGGGTTTCTGCTCAGGCACCTCTTCTTACGAAGCAGCCTCCCGGCCCCGGGGCTACGGACAGATGTCACCCAGAAATTCAGGGCAGCGATCCAGCCACTGCATCCTGGATTCAGCAGGTTCCCTGGCTTTCCAGTAAGAGGCTTGGTGTGGGGTGAGGCGGGGTGCGGTGAGAGGAGGGATTTGCAATCACATGGAGGGTTAAGCCCTGCCTCCACTTTCTAGATATGTAGTCTGTAACGAACCCAGACTCCACTTCCTCCTCTTGAGAATGACTGTCAAGGCAGGGCAAGCACTTATTAGACGCTCGTCTTAGTCCAATAGAACTTTACCCTCTTTTCCAAGATCGCTGGAGTTTGAATACCGAGAATTGATCGATTGCCTCCCGATCCTTCTGGAACATTCTTTCCAAACATTCATCTTTGGCCATGAACTCTCGCTACGGTTTCTCTGAATTTTTCATTTGCGTCCCTATGTTGTTGCAAACGGACCCCACGGCAGGGATATTTTCCCTCGGAGCGTCAGCTTTAGCCATGGGAACTTGCAGCAGAAGAAGAGGAGAGCAGAAACCCCTTTGATCTCACCCCCGTGCCCGTTCTGTGCCAGTTCCACACAGTGTGGGCGTGAACGCCTCCTCCGCGTGCCCTCTGTGGCACAGCCTCTGTTGGGTCTCCTCTAGGCTTCCCTCAGTCCTCACCCAAGGCCATCTACCGGCAGCCTCTTGGCAGGTTTCGTGCTTTCCCCACAGGGTGTAGCTTTCGCTACACAGCGGGAATTTCTTTTAACGGACTTCATTTTTTAGAGCAGTGTTAGGTTTACAGCAATTTGAGTGGAAAGTACAGAGTTCCCATATAGTCCCTGTCCCTCAAACGCATAGCCTCCCGCCGTGGACATCTACAGCACAGTAGGGCGTTTGTCAACGATGGATGAGCCTACAGTAACACGTCATTGTCACTCGAAGCCTATAGTTTACATCAGGGTTTACTCTCGGCGTTGTATGTTTCAAGAGCTTGGACAAATGTATAATGACATGCATCCGTCATGATAATACCATATGGATTAAGTTCACTGCCAAAAATCCCCTGTGCTCTGCCTCTTCATCGTTCCCCCCCCAACCCCTAGAAACCACTGATTTTTTTTTTTGAAAGAGAGCGTGTGCCAACAAGTGAGGGAGGGGCAGAAGGAGAGGGAGAGAGAGAATCTTAAGCGGGCTCCACACCCAGCACAGAGCCCAATTCGGAGCTCAGTCCCATGACCATGAGATCATGACCTGAGCTCAAATCAAGAGTCTGATGTTTAACGAATTGAGCCACCCAGGCACACACACACACACACACACACACACACACACCACTGATCTTTTTTATTGCTTCCATGATTTTGCCTTTTCCAGAATGTCATGTGGTTGGAATCACACAACATGTAGCCTTTTCAGATTGGTTTCTTTCACTTAATCATTTGCTTTTAAGTTTCCTCCGTATCTTTATCTGTCTTGATGACTCATTTATTTTTATCACAGAGTAATATCTCATTGTATGGATGTACCACCATATAGTGATGTATGGTGTATTTATTTACCTACCAAAGAATATCTTGCTTGCCTCCAAGTTTTGGCAATAAGCAAAGTTGTTGTAAACAAGCATATACAGGTTTTGTGTGGACATAAGTTTTCAGGTCTGGGTAAATACCAAGCAGTGTGATTGCTGGGTCTTACACTAAGAGTGTGTTTAGTTTGGGAAGAATTTTGCATTCTCACCAGCGATACATGAAGTCCCCGTTGTTCCCCATCCCTGCCACCATTCGGTGTTGTCAGTGTTCCAGAGCTGGGCCATTCTGATGATCGTTAAGTGGATTCATGGGGCGCCTGGGTGGCTCGGTCGGTTAAGCGTCCGACTTCGGCTCAGGTCATGATCTCACGGTCTGTGAGTTCGAGCCCTGAGTCGGGCTCTGTGCTGACAGCTCAGAGCCTGGAGCCTGTTTCGGATTCTGTGTCTCCCTCTCTCTCTGCTCCTCCCCTGTTCATGCTCTCTCTCTGTCTCAAAAAAAAAAAAAAAAAAAAAAAACACATTAAAAAAAAATCAAAAAAAAAAAAAAAAGAAAGTTGGGAATCAGTTTGTCAATACCCACACTGCAGGATTTTATATTTGGAAAAAACATAGAATCTTCCATTGCTGTATTCCTTTGTCAGTTCCATTCCTCATCCCCCTCGATGAAGAATTCCTCCCTTCTTTTAAATCTCAAGTTAATTTTTGTCCCGATCTGTGCATTGGTATAGAAATATCTGAGCCTCTTCTTCCCCCCGAGATATGCTGGGAGCTTCCTTTGTTATTTTTCTGTTTTGCTGTGACATGCCTAATATCCTCCGTAGCATCTGGTTTATCTGCCGTGGCTGCATACATATTCCCCCTCCCTCTTGGTTATCAATTTCAAGAGCTCTTGATTAGATCAGTGGATTTAAAGGCAGATGGATTGACTCTGACTTCTCACTAAGGAAAAAACGCATCCTAACGGAATCAGGCTGCCATTTAGAGCTCCTACCTGGTAGCACTGGGGGCATTCGACTGGAGCTCCGTAGTGGATGAGAGACCCAAAGGGAGCCTGGTGATTCACTCTCGAAGTTAACAAATCATCCTTAAGCTGGGTAATTTAATTCCTATGAGTGCAAAGCTATGCTTCATGGTCCCGCGTCACGCATTGTACATAAGCCAGATGCCTTTTCAAGTAAACATGGGAACCCAAAATGGAAAATAGCATTAAAAGATCATTTTTCACATTTTTATACTTGCAGTGTTGTATTTCCTACTTTCCAATGTTTAATGGCAAAGTGAATGAACCACGGTGAAACATTTTAAAGCCAAGCAAAGACCCATAAAAGAGCTTCCTTACATGAGTGTAGAAAGTTGGGGTTCTCCAAGTGCTTACTTGTCACTTGCCCTCTGGCAAGTCAGGAGTGAGGTCAGCTGCTACCTTAAAGGTCCTTGTAAGTAGTCTTGCCTGTTCAGAAACTAAGTGGAATAAATATTCCCATGGAAAATGTTCTCCTCTGTAGTTTTGAATTTTATGTTCAAAGAATCTCTTGACTCCATGCTTCATAGATGATGGGTGTGACCGTATTCTTCCCATGAGGAAGGTCTCTCCTAGACATTTCTAGACTACCTCCCAGACTGAGATCCTGGAGGTAGAACTTTTAGACGAGAGAGCCTTCTATATCCAGAGAGTTAATACAAATGGGGTCACTGCAGATGCCTTGATAGGTGAGGTAGAAAAATTGGGGGTGTTGAGGAGTGTGAATTCCCTAGGGCTGTGGAATCACATTTGCTTTGATTAAGCAGCAGGGATTGTTATCCAGTGCCCTGCACCAAGATCCCACCCACAACTTCTCCTTCGGTGGGTGTAGACCCAACTGGCAAAGGCCATCCCACCTCCCCCACCTCCCGCCTCACAACATGTGCTCTTGTAAGTGGTTTTTGATGGGTTGGCCAGTGTAAAGCTGTGGTCAAAATTGGTAAGATAATAATAATAATAATAATAATAATAATTTTTTTAAAATAACAGATTTGTCTCATTCAAGCAACTGATAGGAGCTTGCAAAGTAAGAATCCCAATGGGCACTCTGACAGGTAAGATATAAAGTGGAGATCAAGGGCTTTAAGGGGAAATTTGAAAAACAAATAGTCTCAGATAAAAAAAGAAGTTAAGAACCAGTTTGGGAATGGAGCTCCAGACAGCACCTGTAATTCTTCCCAGCTCCAGTCTGGGAAGGAGGTCTGGGAGGGAGAGCCACACTGTCCCCATCCTCTCCCCAGGGCCGTGATGGGTTTTCCCATCAGAATGCCTCTCACTTGCAACCAGGACTAGGCTACTAGGACCCAAGTCTTCGAGCCCCCATCGCGCTGTGGAACCCCCTCCTCTCCCTCCCCATCTCTTGCCATTTCCAGCTTTGGCCACGTGGGGAGTTAGAGGAGGCAAGAGGCCAGTGGCGGGGAGGAGGCCGCTGGGGTAGGTCTAGAAACTCGAGTTTCTGTATTTCATTTTCTAAGTTTCCCATCATCAGCGGTTTTCAGGCCCGGCCACCCATTCGAATCTCCTGGGCACACCGAGTTTCTGCCCATCCCCTCCTGACATGTGACACCCTCCCCGAACCTTCCCACCCATTTTTGCAGGCGGGACCAGACATTGCATTTTGTGAAGCGCCCAGATGACTGTAACCGGGCGGGCAGGGCTGTTCCTCACGGACGTGAGAGCAGCTTTCTCACCCCTGTGTGGGAAGCGTGTCCATTAAGCAGCTCAGGAATTCCTCTTCCAGAAGGGATTTCCAGGCCAAGGGAGCCCTGCATCCTCTCAATTCACCAGAATTTCTGGAACCTGATCCACCCACCTGGCCTTTACCATGGCGCAAATGCCTTTCCCGGAGAACTGCTTCTTCACTCGCCTCCTTGGGCACTATGACCAACTCCCTCTAGATCCACAGTAGTTCAGCATCTGAGAAGGGGTGTGTGTATACAAGGGACTTGGGGAGGAGAGGGGGTGGGCACTTCGCTCCCCGCCTGCATGGGTGGCCCAAAGTCGGAGCTTTCAAACCTTGACTGTGCATAGGAATCACCTGGGGGTCTTGTCAGGCTGCGGATTCAGTGGAAAAGTGTCTATTCATGTCTTCTGCCCATCTCTTCACTGGATTATTTGTTTTTCAAGTGTGGAGTGTGGTGAGTTCTTTATAGATTCTGGTTACTCGCCCTTTGTCCGATATGTCACTTGCAAATACCTTTTCCCAATCCGTCGGTTGCCCTTTAGTTTTGTTGATTGTTTCCTTTGCAGTGCAGAGGCGTGTGTTCTAGATATAATGGAATAGTACTTGGCAATGAGAAAGAATGAAATCCGGCCATTTGTAGCAATGCGGATGGAACTGGAGAGTGTTAGGCTAAGTGAAGTAAGTCAGGCAGAGAAAGACAGATACCATATGTTTTCACTCATACGTGGATCTTGAGAAACTCAACAGAAGACCAGGGGGGAGGAGAAAAGGGGGGGGGGAAGTTACAGAGAGGGAAGGAGCCAAACCATAAGAGACTCTCAAATACAGAGAACAAACCGAGGGTTGATGGGGGAGGGGGAGAGGGGAAAGTGGGTGATGGGCATTGAAGAGGGCACCTGTTGGGATGAGCACTGGGTGTTGTGTGGAAACCAATCTGACAATAAATTATATTGAAGGAAAAAAAAAGAACATGGATTCTGAGTCAGAGGACTGGGGTGGGGCCTGAGATCGTGCATTCCTAACACACACACACCGGCTGCTGGTGCTGGTCATTGGGCCTCTTGGCAGAGCAAGGCCATAGGAAGCTACTTCCCTCCCACCCCTTCCTTGGAAGTTTCTGGAGTTTAAATTTGAGCCAACTTTGTTATGTGGCTTCAGAGGTGAGGGAAGCGGGCCCGAGGGGGACCTGGGATCCTTGCTTGGGCAGGGTAGGATGTGACTGTACTGATTTGACTCAGGCAAGGTCTTGAGGCTACACGGAGACCAAAGCCCAGGTGTGGGGGGGGTGTCCTCTCCTAGCCAGGTAGCCGGGCTGGGAGGCTTATCCACAGAAAACCAACCATGACCTCGAGGCAGCATGAAAGGACAGTCCCTCTCCTGTCCGTGCCCTCTGCGATTGTCCACGTAAGACTACCGTCTGAGCTCACGTTGACCTGCTTGTGCTGTGATCACCTGCCATCATCACCTGTCTTTCCCCCAAGTGCCAGTTCCTATGTGTTTCCTTAGCGCTCCAGGAGAGATGGGAGGAAACAAGTATATAAAAATCTTGAGCTGAGAGTGGCTGCTCAATAAATACATTTGTTGGGGGAATGTGAATACATGAATTCGCTTGAATATTCCGCTCAACATCTCAGAAGAACCGGGGACACAGCGGTGTCATTTAACAGGAAGTAATAAGCAGGGTCCCCTGTCGCACACGTCTCCAGGATAGCTGCCACTAAGGGGGTATCTTTGATGTCATTTCTTCCCCAAACACTGGCTTATGTAGCCGGGAGTTCTGAGTCTCTTCTGTAAGCCCGTCCGGGCAGAGGAATTAGCAGGAAGGCAGCGAGATCCCCGGGGCGATTCCACTTCTGAGGAAGGCTGAGGCTATTTGCATCTCTAATCACAAGGAAATAACTCCTGACAGCCCCAACTAAAGCAGAAATAATTAAGAACGAGAGTGAAATTCCTGTACCAGGAGGAAAATGGCACGTTAATAAAAAGTATTAGAGGCCAGAGCATAGCAGTAAATTGCAGATTATGAAATCATATTTGAAGCCTGCTTGAAACTCCGTTAACTTTGTCCCTTGGAATTTGCAACAGTGTGATAGGCTTCAGTTGGCTGTTTCAGAATTCTTGGATTATTGATAGGTCAACATATTATATATATGGTCAATATATATATATATATATATATATATATATATGGTAGGGGAGCCTGCATTACAGTCAAATAGGCTGTAAAATGTTAGTTTTTCTCTGGTCTCCACTCAAAACTAGCAGCCTAACTGGAGACTCTGTGGGTTGATCAAAGTAACACACTCATATGTGGTATATGTTGCTTCTGAAATCCAAAAGGCTAATCAAACACCGTGCCTCCTTTTTCCTAGTAGATGCAAGGTGTAGCAATTAATCTCTTACTAGAGAGGGAAAAGCTTGACATGTCCCAGGCCATCGAACCCCCAGAATCATCAATTAAGTGGGGGACACCTGAATCACGTGAGATTTATCCTCACCCTCTGATGTGCGTGGGCCTTTAGTAAGGGCATCTAAAGCCACTCCCTACTTCTTCCTCATCAGATTCAATCAGCATGTCAATGTGGGTATCCCAGGGACACTGTGTGGACTGTCAAAATGACCAAGATCTGTCTGGACCATATTATGGCGGGGGGCAATGGACAAAGCCCTGAAGCAAGACCGTAAGAGTGTGCTGTTCGCTCTGCCAGGTAGAAGCAAATTGCTTTCGATGGTCCTTGCACGTTGGTAAGGAGGAAAAGGCATTATCTAGGTCAACAGATGTGTGCCAAGTCCCAGGGCTCTGTTGATTTGTTCAAGTAAAGATACTACATCTGGGCGAGGGGCTGTAATTGGAATTACCACCTGCTTTAACTTACAATAGTCTATAGACTTTCTCCAAGACCTACCCAACTTCTGCACAGGCCAAACAGGTGAGTTAAATGGTGATAAATATCACCCCCCCACACACCATTTCTTTCAATCTTTTGATGATGGCCTTGCTCTCTATGCTTCCCCTATCTTGGTAGGGAGGGGAGAGTTTATAGGCCTCTACCTAGCCCTTCCTACCATAATGACCCTTACTCTACATGTCAGAGAGTAGTTGGAGATTCTGAAGGGGCCAAGTACATCCATTCTAAATATACATCTAAGAACTGGGGAAATAACCTGAGTCTGTAGACCAATTAATTCCACTGTGAGTGGAATTGGGCTTAGACTTGGGCTAAGACCCAATCATTCACTTGACCACTATAAGCCCTCACTTTGATGTGTGAGAACAGTCACCTTTAGGTCTCCAGGCATCAAGGTCAATTCAGAGCCAGGGTCTAGTAAGGTCCAAAATATCTAAGTCTAGATACTTCCATTTCCCCAGTG
Organism: Panthera tigris; assembly: GCF_018350195.1. Classification (NCBI taxonomy): domain Eukaryota; kingdom Metazoa; phylum Chordata; class Mammalia; order Carnivora; family Felidae; genus Panthera; species Panthera tigris. The sequence continues at coordinate 77,174,072 of NC_056671.1, forward strand.
CACCGTCTCTCTAGTAAATGGTTTCAGATCCTTTTGCAGAAAGCTTTAAGGAAGATTTTTAACATGTATATCAATTATTTGTACATTTATAATAGGTACTTTTATGTACATTTATAATGTGTATATTTATGTACTTCCTCAAGGAGACACAGCTTCCCTACAGCTAAGGACTCTGGGTCTGGTCGTTGATTTATAAATCATCTGGAAATTTTGTGAATGATCATGACTGGCTACTCAAGTCAGGTTTTGGGCTACCAGACCTAGAGGGTTATTTGTTTTTGTTTATGTTTTTCTTGTTACATAAACCAGGACAATACCCTAGTGGGCTGTCTATTGTCTTCCTAGAGATACCAGGATCAATTCACCACCACTAAAGATCTTTGAAGTCCAAGGCATTCTTATCACTGGTACATCCCTGCTGCCCTTTACAGATGTGCCCACTTTGACTTTGGTAGTTAAAGGCAGCCACCTCCTTGCTGCTACTCTAGGGTTCCTTTATCGCCCTTGAGGTCACAGAACCCAACTCAATGGTGTTTTCCAGTGCTTCCATACCTATTCTACAAGGAGACTAACCACATACTTTTCAAGGGTTCAGATTCTTCCCTCACTTATGTATTTCTCAAAGCCTCAGCTGAGAGGGTCTTCTGGACATTCCTGTGGAAAGTAGTTGGGGGTGAGTGGGGGTGCAGATTTCACATGATAAATCCAGTCCAACATTCCCACCTAAGCACACTGCAACAGAACTAATCTCATCAAGCGTTGGGGTCTCTGTTTCCTCCCTTGAATCATGGAGCTGCCCTGGCCAACGGAGTACAATGGAAATAATGTTATTAGACTTTAAGGGAAAAATGAATATAATTTCTCTCTCTCCCTCTCTGTCCCTTCATCTCTCTCTCTCTCTTTCATCACTTGGTCTGGGGAAGCCAGCTCCCATGCCATAAAGACACTCAAGTAGCCATGTGGAGAGGTCCTATAAAGACGAACTGAAGTTTTCTGCCAATGACTAACAACGTTCTCATTCTGTGAGCGAGCCACCTGGGGAGTGGACCCTGTAGCCTCAGCCTCCGGCCCCCAAATGATCGCAGCCCCAGCCAACATCTGATTACAACCTTAAGAGAGACCCCAAACCAGAATGGCCAAATCAAGCTCTTCTTGAATTCCCAACCTGTGGAATTTATTTTGAGAAAATAAGTGACTATTGTCCTTTTAAGCCTCTATGTTTTAGGGCACTTTCTTACACAGAAGTGGAAAAGGAATGCATACGCATTGCTTATAGATACATACATATGTAATGAAAACGGAGGGAAACATGCATGCCTGTGGTTTCTATTTTAGGATAGTCGATACTTCTAGGGATAGAAAAAAGGAGATGGGGCTGGAAAGGAGTCCAAAGTAATCTTCAGAGGGATCAGTGCTATTTTTTTTTAAATGATCCAAAGCAAATATGGCATAAGTTATGGTAAATCTGCATGATATATACATAAAGTGTGTTTTATATTATTCTGTACATTTCTATGTGTTTAAAAAAAGTAAATTAAAACACTGAGGGTGAGAGGGCTAAAACATACTTTTGCCTAGATCACGGTTTGCCCAGGTTGAGCTTACTCCAGATTTTTAATGGCAGAGTCTGATTTTGGCCATTGGCTCTTGGTCTGCTCTTCAGATTTTCATCAGAGACATCAGGGCTGTTATTCTTGCCATAGAGAAGGTGACAGAAGAAGGTCCCCCGATGACTCTGGCAATCCTCCTATACGTAGAGCTGAGGGAGTTTGTTTTCTAAAGCCACATGTACGTGGAGGTAGCTGTTCATAACCCTCTAAGGGATGGCTTTTATAAGTTTTATCTCTGTGAGTGAAAACATATATGAGGGAATTACAGGAACATAATGTTATGGATCATAGAACTTTAAGGTAGGAAGGAAACTCCCGTTCATCCCCTCTCTCCCACGGCAGCGGGGTGTTTTACAACGTCCCTGACAGGTAGTGAATCAAGCCTTACTTTTATACCTAATGGTGACTGATACTGTTTCCTGAAGCAGAGTGTTCCGTGGAACAGCATAGAAAGTGCTCAACTCCTATTGAACAGAAGCCCGTGTGACTCTCAGCCACTGCTTTAGCCTCAAAAACAACACATAAAAAGTTTACTCGCGTCCTCATGACAACCCTTCAAATGTTTGAAAACAACAATCTGGTCCCTCTTCAGATTTCCCTCCTCCTGGTAATGCACCCTCAATTCCTTCAGAAAGCAAAGAATCTGGCAATTCTTGAATACCTGTTTTATATGCCAAGTGGTTTATATCCAGGGTTTTATAGACTCTTCAAATTCCCCGTGATTATCCACATCACAGATAGGGAAACGGAGGCTCAGGGAATTTAAGTAAGTTGGCCTAAGACCACAAGGCAAAAAAAAAAAAAAAAAAGGAGCAAAGCTCACTAACCAGGCTGTTTGTGAGACGTGGGGCCCTCAGAGGACACTGCAGCCCTCCCCGCCTTCTCCTGCTCTAACATGCAGCTCCTGAGATGTGATACCAAGAACCAGATACGACACAATGAGCTCATAGCCCTTTGTGATGTTTTAGCTTACTCGGTGGTCTCTCCAGCCCTTTGAATATGCAAGAAAGGCATCAAAACTGTGGGTCAGGAAACAGGCTCAGCAAGATGGGTGGCACAAAGACATCGACCAACACTTGAGTAGCAAATTTAGGATTGCAAACCCACATCTTCACATTCAAGGTGAGTTTTTGCGTGGTGCCAAGATGCGTCTCCATGATCCAGGATCTCAGCAGCATTAAGAACTGGTCCCACCCTAGTTAATCTGGATTCAAGTATTACAACTGTCCATACACGGCCCAAAATGGTCTCCGCTTCTCTAGCAGCGACGTGACGGTAGGAGAGAGCGTGGTTCTGTTAGCAAGCGGTCCCCCAAATCTCTGTCTGTTTTACAGATACTACTGTGACAATTGAGTTTACGTCGCTCCTAGCGAACCTCCCGCTCTCTTCCGCCCCACTGAGCCCAACCCTGAGCTCCAGCCTGGGAGGGCCTTTGGAACGATCACCGTGTCATCCGGTGCAGTAGCGACTCCTGGTAGCACCAGGGGACAAGCACCCTTGAGAAGCACCTGTTTTGGTCATAGACTGGTTGAGGCCACGGGGGAAAACACAAGGCTAAGGACTGAGCCCGAGGGTGTGGGTTCCAAGCACAGCGCCCGGAGGAAACATGATTGCAGAAGAGGGAAACCAATGTGTGTTCGGAGGCCACCGTGACACCATCACTGGTGCCAGCTTCGGGTGTGTGGTGGAAGGTAGACCAGTCCCCTGGGGACATAGTCCCTCTATGCAGTGGGGGAGGGGCGAAACTGATGGGTTTGGGGGAAGCAGACACAGGTGGAGACACCCCCCCCCCCGTCTCATCCTAACATGAAATCATTCTGATTTATTGCAGACCTGCTCAACGTCCCAGTGAAGGTCATTCAATGTCACTGCTTTCCTCCACCTTCGCCCCATTGTGGGATTCTGGTCTAGAAAAATCCCACCCCGGGCCCCTCCCATTGGAGGCTCCTGGTAAGGGCAGTAGACCCCCTCATACCCACAGCTGCCTTTCTCTAACTGCTTAGCCCACTCTCCTTTTCCTGGTACCATTTCTCCCCAACAGATGGTGTTTATAGACAGGGAAAGAATGGGAGTTCTTCAGCTGCAAGGCTGGCAATCAATACCCAGAAACCCTCCCTCTGGAGGTGGCCGCCAGAGGAGGGGCTTTCACAGATGTGGCCGCCAAAAGAGCTCAGGGCTGACGCCAGCCCCCACCAAGCCTGGGACGGGATGCATGGGGGACGCGATGACAACCTATTGTGTTTGTAGCTGGCTAAGGGCGTAAACACATGTGTTTCTTGCGGGTTTCTCTTCTTTGGCCTTCAGGGCTGTGTGTGTGCAGGTTTTATATCCTCGCAGCCAGTAGCGAACAGAGACCGGCTTTGCCCTGAGCTGTGGTTCATCCCGCCGCGAGGAGGCATTTATTGAGCCGTAGTCTCTGCGTGTCGCTGTGGGATCCAGGAGGAAGGCCAGCGAGCTTTGGCTGATGAGCCGGCTGTGCTGTCGGGGCGACCTGCCCTCTGAGAGATGCCCTGGGCGAAGGAAGAAATAGGATGGGAGGCAGAGAGGGAGCGGGGCGGGCAGCGCGTTTGTGTTCGTCTGCTGGGAACCACAGGAATAGCCGGTAGATGTGGGATCACACACACGTGCAGGGGCGCCTCCGCCACCCGGGGGTCTTGGGGGCGGTTGGGAGGGAGGTTTGGGTCGGAGATGAGATTTCGGAACCGGCTGCTGGGGGAGTTTGAACGGAGGGGTGTGGCAGTGAGTAGGGAGTAGAGGTGGCATGGGGGCCACAGGTGCTGAGAGACCATGGAAAAGGACACAGGCCCCCCCATAACCCCAGGACGAGGCGTTACTAGCTGCAGACAGGCTTCCTGGTGGGTCAGGGGCCTGTCTGTAAGAGGGCCTGGCAACGCGTGGGAGTTTGAGGCGCCCCCCCCACCCCGTAACAATTTCAGAAACCCCTCGATGCCCCCCTCTCCTTCCCCGTGCAAAGGCAATGTCTCTTTTGGTCACCGCCTCAAATGTCTGCGGCAAAGATAAACATCTTTACACTATAATTTGCGAGAAGGCCTGAGACACAGCAGGTGCCACGGCAGGGACAGCCCACGTGGGGTTTAGAAGCACAGGCTTTGGGTTGCAGCGAGGCCTGGAATCCATCCCAGCTCGGCCGTTCGCTTCCTAGGTGACTGCTGTCACTCCCTGAGCCTCATCTTCTCCGATGGGGGACCCCAATGTACACCTTCCTTACGGGATTCCTGTAGGGGTTAAAGGAGCCAATGTGCTTTTTGGTGCGGTCGTATTGGTCAGCCACCGACACATGGCAATTGTTGGCAGCTGGCCCATGCCACTGACTGGCAAAGGTTCGTTGATCGACAGGTACATGACAGGATCTCTATTTATATAAGAGGACAAGCAAAGAGAGCGTGAGAAAACACCGAGGGGCTCAAAGGGGGAGGAGAAGAAGGGGAAGTTAGCAAAGACGACCACGGCTGACAACAGAGGGCAGAGATGCGTGGGGTTCCCCGCCCTGCCCAGAGGTACGTCTGGATCCCATGAGCCACTCAGTGAGGGATCTTCGTGTTGTCAGTCACAGAAGCAGGTGGCTCGGCTTCCAGTCTTTTCCGTGGATCTTTCACTTGGGTAAAGGAAACTCACTCCCAGGCCAACTGCTAATTAAATAGAGCCCAGGTTGAGACTTGATCTCTGGCCTCAAGCCATATGCAGTCAGAGTGGGGAAGTCAAGTACCAGCCGAACACGGAGACCAGCAGGTTGAACTGGGAAGGTGCAGTGGACTCTCGCCCCCTGCGTTGGGAGCAGGGGCCCTGTGGCTGGGACAGCGGGAGGCCACCAGGATGAGTGGCATTTCTGGCTGAGCCTTGGAGAGTAGGGTCAGTACCACCGGAGCACATGGAAAGAGCATTCCTGCGGGCAGAACAGCAAGAATAAGGGGGAGTCTGAACAATGGTGGGGAGACCTGCCCCCGGATGAAGTTGCTTGTGTCTCAGGGTGCTGGGGACACGTCCGTCCCAGCTGAACCTAGCGAAGATTCTGGCACGGGGCAGCTCAGAGTCAGGTTCCTGGGGGTATGGGGGAGACGCACTGGTTTCCTGAGGGGCGGGGAAGGAGCTGAGAGAATAGAAGGGACAGGAAGATCAAAGCAGGGTTCCCCCTGGGCCGAGGTACCACCTCAGAAAACACAAGGACAGGACACGCTTAGGGAGCACGCAGGATGGGGCAGGGGTCTTGTCAGGTGAAAAGGTGGCACTTGAGTCAAGGAAGGTGGAGGTGGGGAAGGGCCAGGTGCAGTGGAAGGTTTCCTGATTGCTCTTTAAAGTGAGAACAAATTCTACAGCTAATAACAACGATAAGGAGGCACCTGGGTGGCTCAGTCGGTTAAGCATCTGACTCTTGATTTCGGCTCAGGTCCTGATCTCACAGTTCGTGAGATTGAGCCCCACGTTGGGCTCTGCGCTGACAGTGCAGAGAATGCTTGGGATTCTCTCTCTCCCTCTCTATCTCTGCCTCTTCCCCACTTGCAGTGTCTCTCAAAATAAGTAAATAAACTTAATATATATATATAATACATATTTATATGTTAATATATACATCAATCAACTCTCCATAAAGATCACGAACTTCTGGGAAATCAGACAATAAGTCTACACAAGGAAAAAAAAAAGACTTTGACCTGGTATGTTGTCTGACTCTATTTTGTGGCTCTTTCCCTCCATTGAATCAAGCGGGTATAGACAACTGTGTCCGTTAACCCATATTCAGTTCCTATCATCCCCGTCCTTTGGAAGTCACTGTAGCTACGATGTTGTAAGTTGAATGATGACAAACACGTGGCAGTTTTCATCTTTTGTTTTTGTCATCTCCCTACATACCACTTTAATGGCAAAGCAATGAAATTGCCAGCATGAAAGCCATTGATGTCCCCAAGCTCACTCCTGGATCATTTTGCCTGAGGTTGGAAAAAACAAAAACAAAACCGGTAAAGCATCTTCCTTCAACCTGGGAGGGGGGGGGTGGATATTCCTTGATATTCATACTCTTAATTGAACTGAAACTGGTTTATCTGGTTTATTCAGACTATAGGAAAGTTAAGAGGTCGTGAATTTTTTTGGCTCCAATTAAAGAATTTCCTCATGAACCAACTCGACTGTTAATTCAACCTGCTTCTTTAGGATATGTAAGCCTCAGATGAAGAATGAAAGCTCAACACCAAGGAGACTTAGAGTCTGAGCTGTGATTACATTTGTGCCTCGATTCAAAAATTATAGAAGGTGCCTGGGAGCCCCTCCAGCCAAGCTGAAGCTGGGTCTATAACCCCCCCCTCCATTCATCAGGATTAACGGTTAATTTCAATTCAAAATCAGGACAAGCAGGCATTCCAGAGAGCCTCCCCAGGCACCCTGGACCCAGCACGCTAATTTCCTGACAGTCGGCAACGAGCTGTTGTCCCTGAGAAGTCCTTAAATGGTGAGAGGCCCAATATTTCAGGTAGAAGCTAAGCAGATGAGGCAGTCCCAGGTCCCAGTGACACAGCACTATATACAGGCGGGTTCTGGGATTTGGGAAATGACCAGAAAATCCTCAATGTGCACATATTCAGATACAGCAATTCCACTGTCAGGACGGGGCCCCGCAGAAATGTTCATCAATGCCGACGAAGATCATGCTCTCGGATGTTTATCACAGTGGTGTTGGTGACACCAAGGCAGTAACGTAAATAACCACCAAGTGGCAGTAGGTTAAATAAGCGACAGTCCGTTCACACGCAGGGGCAATAGTCCTGCAAAAGGAGAAGGCAGGTTTCTGTGCAGTGACAGGGAAAAAAAACCTTCGGCAGAGTGACTAGTGAATAAAGCAAGCTTCAGAATAGAATGTGATCCCCGAGAAAGGAGAATACGTTGACGTGTACCATGGTGGGTAAGAGTATACACTCTGCAGGCAGACTGCCCGGGCTCGAATCCCAGCTCCATTATTTACCAGCCGGTCACCCCGAGCGTGAGAAGGAGGTCTTGGTCTCCTCATCTGCAAAATGGGGATAATGAAAGTGCCAGCTTCCTAAACACACAACAGGCTTTCAAAGTATCACACTGTTAGTAACGAGCAACCCCGGGCAGCTAGACTTGGAAAAAAGGGGGATTGAAATGGTTACTATGTGAGCTTCCAGACTGTTTTACATTCTTTGTAAGAATGCTTAATCAGACTTTTCATTTTTTTTTAATGTTTGTTTATTTTTGAGACAGAGACAGAGCATGAACGGGGGAGGGGCATAGAGAGAGGGAGACACAATCTGAAGCGGGCTCCAGGCTCCGAGCTGTCAGCACAGAGCCCGACGTGGGGCCCGAACTCACGGACCGCGAGATCATGACCTGAGCTGAAGTCAAACGCTTAACTGACTGAGCCACCCAGGCGCTCCCCCTTCCCCCTTTTTTTTTTTAAAATGTTTCACTTAAACAGGCTTTTAAAAACATTTCCTCTGAACTAGAGGCCATCTATTAACAGACAACAGCTCCTGCCACAGACTCAGTTGACTGAGGATTAACAAAGGGTGAAGATGTTTATCCGGGACCTGGAGACACTCTGAGCTGCTCCTAGGTGACAGAGGCCTTGGTCCTCGGGGTGGGGGGGGGGGGGGGGAAGCCAAGCCCATTGAAAAGCGCAAAATTCGCAGCACAAAGGACTCTCTCCAGCCCCTGCTCCCCTCCCCCCACTTCGAGGAGTGACCAAACTCTGGGAGATTTCTATCAGCCCCTAACCATGTCCCTAGGATGACCCTAGTTCTCTTAAAATGCCAATCTAAGAAAGCTCAACGCTGTCAAAAGAATTTACTATTTGTTCCCTCTAAAACATGACCATAGGTCCCCGGCATTTCTTTTCTGGGAGCAGTTACTTTAGAAACATTGCAATTATAAATCCCTTCTCTGCCCCTTTGAGATATAAGTCTTCTGCCACCCGGAAATGTGTCCTCAAGGATCTGGGAGTCACCTCCACGAAATGCAGGCGTCCATACCCCTTCCTTGACTCCCAGTCTTGCGGGAGAGTAGGAGCCCAACTTTGGTGGGTGCCTTCCAACTTGCAAACTATCTCCGGTCATAAAGATACGAGAAGCGAAAAGCATGTTTCTCCACTGGATAAACACCCAATAGCAAACAGATGGCCTGAGCACACTGACCCCCGCGAGCACGTCCTTCAGTACTTTTCCTTTAGCACAACCCAGTGTTGAAAAACTCTCCCGCTTGTTTCTCGGGCTTTTGGCTAAGATCAAGCGTAAACATTCTCCCACCTTCTATTTCAGTTCTATACCGAGGGCTCTCCCCTACTGCACTCCCTTTGGCAGCTGTCTGCCTCTGTGTCTCTTTGACACCACTGGTGGTGGGGGGGAACGGTCCAACAGGAAGCCACGACCACAGAGGAAGGAGGCCTTGGGAATTACCCAAATGGTATCTACTGAATCTCTGCCTCCCAGTAAACCGTGGAGGAAGAAGAAGGTAGTGAGGGCTCACTATGCAAAAGCCAACTGAAATGTGCAAAAGTTTTCCTCCCCCCGTGTGAACATTTGAAAAGCTCCTTTCCTGAGTACTTTGCAAAGTACTAGGAAATGTGCTCCGCTCTCAATATACTGCATCTCGCGAAACCCTCAGAGCAATCCTTATGAGGTAGGTGCCATTATTCTCTTGGAATCGAACCCTCAGGAAGATTATGAAATTTGATCAAGGTCACACAGCTGGCGAGTAGCAAACCCGGCTGTCAAACTCAGTGTCCCCTGTCTCGGTAAGCTTTTGCACAGCTAAGACAAAAAGCATGAGAGCACGCATGTGAGGTACAGCTTAAATTCCCTGTTCATTCTAGACAGTCTTCTCTCCATGGAAGGTGGTCTTAGTACACGTCATCGAAAAATGGCCTTACTACAATGAGAGCAACAACACACATCTCTGTAGTAAAATGTTCAGCCTTATTCCCCCAAAACTGGGTTTCAGGCCCCTGAAACAGGGGTGGCCATTGAACAGAGCACAGAACCCTCCCTTCTTTTCTCCATAGAACCTACTGGTCTCTGAAGTGTCACCTCTAGGATCTGACTCTCCAGCTAGAACATCAGCTCCCAATGGACAGGGGTTTTGTCTCTTTTGTTAACTATCTGTCTACAGTGTCTAAGAAAGCTCTGGGCCCATGGATGGCACCCAGTAAATATTTGTTCACAAAAGGAAGAAAGGAGGGGCGCCTGGGTGGCTCAGTCGGTTAAGCGTCCGACTTCAGCTCAGGTCATGATCTCACAGTATGTGGGTTCGAGCCCTGCATCAGGCTCTGTGCTGATGGCTCAGAGCCTGGAGCCCGCTTTGGATTCTATGTCTCCCTCTCTCTCTCTGCCCCTCCCCTGCTCATGCTCTGTGTCTCTCTGTTTCTCGAAAATAAATAAATGTTAAAAAAAATTTTTTTTAAAGGAAGAAAGGAAGGAGGGGGGAGGGAAGGAGGAATAAAGGAAGGAATCTGAAATGGGATTTAGAAATACACTATCTCTAATTTAATCCCCACCCTCACCTAAACTGAACGACGAGGGGCCGTGGTCCAGTCAGGTAAGGGACTAGCCAGTGGGGAGGAGGTCTCTTTACTCCTCAGTCAGGTGGGTGGTGGTGATGGTGAAAGAGAGGGCCAACTTTGAGAATAGCCTAGATAGCACAAGGTTTCTCAGCTTCAGCACCATTGACATTTGGGGCCAGAAAATTCTTTGCTGTGGACTTTTCTATGCATTTCAGATAATTAGCCACACCCCTGGCCTCCGATAGGAGGTGATGATGGTAGCACTGCCCCCCCCCCGCCCCCTACCTCTGAGTTGTGACAACTAAAAGAGTCTCTAGACATTGCCAAATATCTCGGGGTGGGGGGGATGGAAGCTGGAGATGGGGGTGGGGGGCAAAATTGGCCAAGGTCCGGAACCACTGGCTTAGAAGATGACGTAACGCCTGGCTACTAAGCAGGTAAAGAGGGGGTAATTAAACTCCGGTGCTTAAACGGAAGTGGGGGACACTTCAGGCTTTTGGGGGGCACTCAAAGCCATTGCACCCACTGTGAGGAGAACAGGGATCTTGGCACCTGGTAGGGTTCCAAACTCCAGAAGCAGAGGAAGATTCGTCAACATGATGACTCAGGAAATGAATGTTCTCATGCACTGCTTGCTGTTCCAAGTAAGAATTTAAGACATTTAATAAGAAAATTGATGTGTCCACACATGGTGAAAGAGAATCGAACGAGCAACAAGCTAGGCGGATTCAAAAGCCTCAAATCATTCTAATACCGGCACAGCCATTTCTGAACACAATTACGGCCTTGAAACCCCGCAGGGGAATTCAGTGGAAATCATTTAAATATTTATTTGATAGGAAACCTCTGACCCAGGCAATTCATCGAGCAATTAAAGAAGGAGAGCCTGGAAGTTTTGACGGAACGTGGTCTTGAGTCCTGCTGACAAATGGTCAGGGCAAGTAACAATCAGTGGCATCTTAAATTAGATCTGAATGTGACTGAAGAGTCAAGGGTCCCATTCGCCTCCGTACAGGAAGCTGTATTATCCAATACACCGGGCTCATTAACAACCAGGAGGAGAAAGGAAATCTGACTTTCAATTTAGATTAAATTTGCAGATAATGCAAAATGAGTGACAGTCATGGCAAGTACAAAAGATACATTCAAGTCAAAATTACCAGAGGAACTGGACATTTGAGAACGCTGGTCAGAGCTAAATAAGACGGCGGCGCATGAGAAAAGGGAAAGCATGTCACCGCGGGGCCTGATTACATTTGACGGTCTGAGTAATCAGCGCCCGCGAGGGAGGGGTCGGGGCGATGCTGGACAAGCTGAAGGGACACTTGGCTTTCCTCCAAGGTACCTTGGAAGGCTGGCTTCATAACAGCATATTGTGGTTTGTTTGTGTTTTGAGAGACAGAGAGAGACAGATGGGGGAGGGGTAGAGAGAGAGGGAGACACAGAATCCGAAGCAGGCTCCAGGCTCCGAGCTGTCAGCACAGACCCGGACGCGGGGCTTGAACTCACAAACCGCGAGATCATGACCTGAGCAGAAGTTGGACGCTTAACCTACTGAGCCACCCGGGCACCCCTAGTGTATCGTGATTTAAGGAGATTTTGCAGCAGAGGACGTGGGAATGGCAGATACAAACCTGCTATCCCCGCAATCCACACTCAGGGGTGCAGAGTTTTCCTAAAGGCAAATGGAACTCTGGTGAGGTCCAGACCCTCATCTGGCTACAAGGTGATCCGCAAACCATCATTCTGTCTCCATCATCACCATCATCAATTCTACCACCTCCTGAGTCCCTACAGACAGCCCAGACTCCGTTGGAAGAGCTTTATTTAGCTTTACAAAAATCTGTAACAAAGGCTGGTGAACATCTATTTGCTACTCTGACACGTGCTTTAACACAGGCATACTGAAGAAAAGAGCACTCAAGAGAACATACGAGACAGGAAGCTAAAGATTGGCATAATGGAAAAGATTTCTCTTTTCCTGATAGCTGAATAATCTAAAAGGCACTTTAAAATGCTTAAGTCATAGAGGACACTTATCTTGATGACCACGGAGAAATGTATAGAATTGTTCAATCATTATATTGTACCCCTGAACCTGTTGTACACCTGTAACACTGCATGTTAATTAAGCTTTATAAAATAAAATAAAATAAAATAAAATAAAATAAAATAAAATGCTTAAGTCGTAGAGGACACTTATCTTGATGAGCACGAAGAAATGTATAGAATTGTTCAATCATTGTATTGTACCCCTGAACCTGTTGTACACCTGTAACACTGCATGTTAATTAAGCTTTATAAAATAAAATAAAATAAAATAAAATAAAATACTTAAGTCGTAGAGGACACTTATCTTGATGAGCACGGAGAAATGTATAGAATTGTTCAATCATTGTATTGTACCCCTGAACCTGTTGTACACCTGTAACACTGCATGTTAATTAAGCTTCATAAAATAAAATAAAATAAAATAAAATAAAATGCTTAAGTCGGTTTTTTTTTTTAGTTGGCTTGTTTTTGTTTTTGTTTTTGTTTTTTTAATGCTCACAACAACCCTTAAGAAAGAGCAAACAGATGCTGAGCAGATAAGTGCTTTGGCCAAAGTCACATGTAAATGGGGAAGAAAGGATTAACAACCCATATTCCTTGGGGAACAAACTGCACCAGGAGGGAATCAGTGAGAGAAGCTAGAAGATTCCCAGTAAATTTGAGAAAAGAATGTGATCCTAGTTGTAGGTAAATTCTATTTGTTGGCTGTGGTCAAAGAGACATGACATTTGCCTTTGATATGCTCCTATCTTGTTTTTCAGAATCTGGCTGTATTGCCGAGGGATTTGTTTGGCGGCCGGAAAAACCTTATTAACAGTGGCTTAAACAGATAGGGGTTTATTCGTCACACGTGACAAGGAAACGGAGGTGGACAGATGCTAGTTATGATGTCCCATTTCAGCCATGTCGGGGCTGACATCTCTGTTTCTTTCTGGGCCTTTCTGCCGTGGTTGCAAGATGGCTGGTAGAACTGGGTAGAACGAGGCAGGAAGAAGGTGGAAGGTTGGTGCTATCTGTATCCATTCCCTTTCTCGTGATGGCAGAAGACTTCCTACAGCCACAAGCTGACTTCCACGTAAGTCCCAGTGGCCAAAATCGGTTACACAGCCATTCCTGCCCCCGGAGAGACTAGGAAAGTAGGAAGCAGGACTGCCATGATTGAGTTGAAGCGGCCACGCTCCATCACGGGAGGCTGGGGATAGCAAGACAGAAGGAAATGGCCATTGGGAAGCGACTCAATGGATCTACAACAGCCTCCTCGTCTCCTCTCTTCCCTTCAGCCAAACAACCGGATTCCTGCAGTGCCTTGATCTGAGTAGCTGACGTGCTGTAGCTAAAATGGGAGTCAGTAGGGAGCTAAGACGTGCCTGTTCACAATAGTTCACTTTCAGTAGAGTTTTTCGAAGGAACTTAAGTCACAAATCTGTAGAAATGGCTTCTGGAAAGCCATCCCTTTGCAGGGGTAAACATCCATGAAGAAGTCTGAATGTTCACGGGAATAAAGGTCTGGCAGGCATTTATTTCTGGGCAGTAAATAAAATAGAATTAGAGGCCCTCCAAACATAGAGGAATAACTTGACGGATCACTTAAACGGGGAGGATTGGCTTCTGTACCAGGAGATGATGGTGGGCGGTTTTTTAGAACCTTAAACACATGCTTACCTAGTTACCATACGACCAAGCAATTCCACTCCCAGGTACTTACCCCAGAGACATGAGAACACATGCCTGCTACACAAAGATATAAGTGTTCACAGCAGCTTTGTTAATTATAGTTAAAAAAACAAACAAAGAACAGAGCAAAACAAAACAAAACAACCCCCCACCCCGCCCCGTTGGAAACAATCCAAATATCCGTCAGCTGAGGAATAAGGAAACAAATGGAAAGACAGCCACAAATGAAAGACTATTTATCAGGAGAGACGAACATCCAATACATGCAACCGTGTGTCTAAATCTCAAAAGCATTACGGTAAATGAAAGATACCAGATGCAAAAGATTATCGACTGTAGAATGCCATTGATTCGAAATTCTAGAGAAGACAAACTGATCTGTGGTAACAGAAACTGCAACAGTGATTTACTGATGCTGGGGGTACGCTTGGAGGGGACCGAAAAGTTCTTGATCGGGGTGGTTGTACACACTTGTCAAAACTCAACAAAGTGTATCCTTAAAACAGGTGCCTTTTAATATGTCAATGATACGTCAGTAAAGTTGGTCTAGGGGCACCTGGGTGGCTCAGTTTGTTGAGGGTCTGACTCTTGATTTCGGCTCAGGTCATGGTCCTAGCGTCTTGGGATTGAGCCCCGCCTCTGGGTTCTTGCTTAGCATGGAGACTGCTTAAGATATTCTCTCTGTCTCCCTCTGCCCCCTTCCCCCACTCATGTGCTCTCTCTCTCTCTCAAAGTTAAAAAAAAAGTTGGTTTATATTTTTAAAAAGTTGGTTTATATTAAAAAAAAATCTCCATTTTCAAATCAGTAGACTTTAAAGCAAAACAGATGGCTGTCCATAATACGGATGGGTCTTAGCTAATCAGTTGAAGGCCTTAGTAGAAAAGGACTGATCTCCCTTCAGCCAAAGGAATTCTACCTGCAGTCAGCCTTTGGACCCTGCAACTCTGCCCTGAGTCTCTAGCCTGCTGGCCGAGGCCATCAGATTTGGGACTTTTTTTTAGCTTTATTAAAAAAATTTTTTTTACATTTATTTATTTTTGAGAAACAGAGGGAGACAAAGCATGAGCGGGGGAGGGGCAGAGAGAGAAGGAGACCCAGAATCTGAAGCAAGCGGTCAGCACAGAGCCCGACGCGGGGCTCGAACTCACGGACCGTGAGATCATGACCTGAGCCGAAGTCGGACGCTCAACAGACTGAGCCACCCA
This sequence comes from Panthera tigris, assembly GCF_018350195.1. Taxonomy (NCBI): domain Eukaryota; kingdom Metazoa; phylum Chordata; class Mammalia; order Carnivora; family Felidae; genus Panthera; species Panthera tigris. The sequence goes on from NC_056671.1 coordinate 77,189,144, forward strand.
GGTGCCCCAGATTTGGGACTTTTAAGCCTCCAGTACTGCTTGAGCTAATTCTTTAAAATCTATAGATGGATAGATAGATGATAGGTAGATAGATAGATAGATAATAGAGAATCTGTATATATTCATATATATACATATCCTGTTGGTTCATCCCTCTGGAGAACCATGACTAATGCAGACAGGTAGAAATTAGGTGTGAAATTAGGTAAAGCTCTGGAACTTTAACGTACAGCTTGCTGCACCAGGGTCAGCAACGAAGAGTTGTGTTTTAACAGGGAGGGCCTGTACCATATCCAGGGTTCTAATGCCAGCTGCTTGACCATGGACGCTTGTCTGCACTTTCTAAGGCTCTCCCTCCCGAAGAAAGGGAAAAATAAAACCATCTACTTGTTAATAAGAGTTCAATGAGATATCAATACAAAGCAATGCTCGCTTTATCGGAAATACCATGACTACAAGAGGGTCACACAGAGTTAAGCCTTCTGACTTCCGGAGCACTTCTCTTTTCTTTGTCTCTGGATACCCACGTAGTGTCCCCTCCTTTGTCGTAGGTGATGACCAAAGTGGCCCCAATTTGAACCTGAAGAGGACCAAAGCTAGTTTACACTTGAATTAGAATTCTGATTTTGGCAGAAAGGACCCTCACGCTATTATAATATTAGGTGCTGTGATCAATCATTTTAAGTAGCTTCCACCTAATTCATTTGAGTTGATGTTATTCTCCTCATCACTGTGGTCAGCAGGCTTCCAGAAACGCCATGCGAGCCTCAAGACATGGTTCTGCGCCAGGCCCCACTCCTTCGCCAGCGTTCCCAAGAGGCCGTGCGGGTAGGCTCCAAGCGTGCACTTGACCCACCAGGCACCCTTGTTCCCATCATACTGTGATGTATTGGTCTGAATACCTGGGTGCCACAGAGCTAGGCGCCGTTGAGAAGGAGCATAAGAGAGACAGAGAGACAGATAGATGTACCTTGATTTGATAAGTCAAATCAGATTAAGCTAATAGCATTTCAGAGACTTTCCTGAATAATATTTTTCTTAGGAACTCACTACTAAACTCAGTTGCAACTTTGCCTGGCTAGAGTTGAAAGACTATGACCAGGAGAAGCCAGCTGGTGGGGGAGAGGGGAGTGGTGGGGGGATGATGGTTCGGAGAGAACTATGCTCTACGTTGATGCAGTCAGCTTCTCACATTATCTAGAAAGCGCTTTCACAGTCACGGTCTTTTTTATTGTCCTTACAAATATCCCAGGAGAGAGACAGGGTGGGGAGCATAGCCTCTGCGGATAGATGCTTAGAAGAAAGAGCCGGAGTTGCTCAGGCTCAGAACTTTCCCTCCTACAGCCTCAGTGCTCACCTCTACACGGTCTGCGGTGTGTGTGGGGGGTAACGTCTGAAGCCCCCCAGCCTTCCAGCCAGAGTTGGCCCGAAACGGGCAGCATCTCATACTCTGGCTTTCATTTCCCTAGGAGGCCAAGTGACGTAAGCATATATCTATGGAAAGTTCTGGAAAAGAGTGCCTCTTGCCCAGCACATCCCTTGACCGATGCTCAGCTCCCTCTGGGGCTGATCTAAGCAAGTGATTCCTCCGTGGTTACCCTCAGCAGCACCTCTGTCTGGCGCTTTCTTACGTTTAAAGGGGACACAGTCACATTGGAGGATGTCCAGGTCAGTGAGGATTGGGGAGGGGAGGAGCAACCGTTGCATTTGGGGCGTACGGATGGCACAGGGAATATTCCGTGTAGGGAAGAGTTAGGGCAGGCCTGATGAGCTTGGGAAGCGCGCAAGGGTGTGTCGGAAGGACTGGGCAGGACAGAATAGGACCACGTGATGGGGGGGGCGGAGCCGGAAACCCTCACGATAAGGAAGAGTTTTCCAACGTCAGTGTTGTCCAAAGAGGAGATCGCGTGAGTTCTCCAGCATTGGAGGTGTTCAAGTGGGAACACGAGGCGCACCAGGTGAGGGAGCAGTTAAGTTAGACCTGAGGTTCTCAGCTGGCGATGATTATCGCCTGTGATGGGCCTATTTGCGATGCCTGCGGGTACCTTGGTTGTCACAACCGAGGGATGGTACTCGCATCTCATGGGCATCTTACCAGGCCCAGGACGGCCCACACAACAAAGAGTTATCCGGCCCCGAGTCTGAAGAGTGCCGAGGTTGAGAAACCCTGGAGCAAATAAACTGTCAGTCTGGAGTCTAGGGTAAGGGCCCCATCTGTCCGGGGGCCCGGAAGACTGCGGAAGGTAACCAGTGAAATGCCAGGTATATCTGGATTTCAAGGAGGATCGCCCAGTAGTATGTTCCAGTAGAAAAATCTCAGAAACATATTTTCGGTTTCAGACGTGGTGGGCTGGATTTTTGAGACTCCGGCCGTCCCTGCTGTAGCCAAAACTCCGAGCCTCTCCAGAAAGCAAGTGTGTATGCTCCCACCGCTTCTGCCTACTTCCCCGCGTAAGTTGGAAGGCGATGTGCAAAAATCTAGAGGCAGGGTGTGCGGAGGGAGGGCGGGTAGCTGACAAGCAAACAGAGGAGCCTGCGGTGAGATTTCACCCAAAGGCCTCTAAAAACTATCCCCAGCGTCTCTTCTACAATTATTTTTAGGGTGCTGTTTGTGCCTTCTGGGTGATGAAATGTGTCAAAGCCCAGAAAAGTTCTGGAACTACAAAGAAATCCATTTTTACCAGACTTAGCACACTTAGAGCTTGGGAATCAGATGGATCTGAAGTCGACTCTTGGCTCTGCTAATTGCCATCTGGTCATTGGACAAGTCATTTCATTCTGCTGGCCCTCGCTTTCCTCATTTGTAAGACGGGGTAAGTGACATCTGTGTCACAGGACAGCTGCGAAGGCCACACGAGTGAAGGTACACACAACCAGGCACGACGCCTGGTCCATCAGAGGTGTCCACTAAATGGCAGCTATTATTTCTATGATTACCTGCCCCCTCAGGGGATCTAAATAGCACGGGATAGCGGGTGAGGCCCTGAACAAGGAAGTTAATGCTTCCTTGAAGCTCACGACGTAAGATAAAAATTGGCCTCCCCTAATTATATTTCTCCATGATTAAAATAAATCAGCAGCTGCCCGTCGATAGATACACATGACCTCATTTGACCCCCTTAACAACAACTCAGTTTACAGATGAAGGACGCTAGGTGACTGGCCCGAGGTCACATAGTGGCTCCTGCGTGGCTGAGGCTGAGTGAGAACCCACGCGCACTGGGCACACAACTGTCCTGTTGCTGGCCATCTCGCCTCTCAGCCTTCTTCCGTCGTTCGGCCCTGGGCCTGGAAATCTTGGGGCATCTCACCGCAGCAAGATCTGCCCTCAAAGCCTGCCACAGACACCAATACGTAAGTGACCCGTTACAGCAAACGTAGGCCCTACCCCTTAAGAAGAGACTCCCGGGGCGCCTGGGTGGCTCAGTCGGTTGAGCGCCGACTTCGGCTCAGGTCACGATCTTGCGGTCCGTGAGTTCGAGCCCCGCATCGGGCCCCTGTGCTGACAGCTCAGAGCCCAGAGCCTGTTTCAATTCTGTGTCTCCCTCTCTCTGACCCTCCCCCATTCATGCTCTGTCTCTCTCTGTCTCAAAAATAAATAAACGTTAAAAAAAAAAAAAAGAAGAGACTCCCAACCTGGACAGTGGGGGGGAGGGGCAATGAAAGAGATGGGACCTATTTCCGTATTTCAAAAAGTCGCCCTAAAAACACACCTTGACTCTTGACGAAGCTGAAAAGATTAACTAACTAATGTTGCACCGATTTAAGCTGGAATTGCGTTGATTCTGTGTGGTAATACTGCTTATGTCAATCAACATGGTTAGAAATTCTGATGGACACTTCCTATGCCCTCGATGAGTGAAAATGGGAAGTCTTGACAATGTGATCGGCTTTGAAATCTGAATTCGATGGGAGAAATTAAGAAAAAATGCCCATGGCGGTGAAATATCGGGGAGTCACTAAGCTAAAAGGAAAAATACAAATCATGGAATATTAGGCATAAGACAACGTGGACCTGAGGACCTGGGGACAAGGGTCATGGTGTATGACACGCTGGGTGCTAATCTTCCCTTCTTTTCGGGGAACACTGCCCTGCTCCACGCAGACCCTGCCACCGATGTCCCCGTGTGTTCCTAGCCCCTGACAGGAGTTGCCTGGACATTCTGGACACACTCCTCTAGATGCGGGGTGGCTGGGTCAAATAATGAGCCAAGTTGATCACATTTCTCTCTTGGAAACGGGGAATCAGGAAACTGAGAGGTGGAGTCAGTTTCTAGCAGAGGTGGAAGACAGGAGGCCGTGTGAAAAGTTGTCCCCTGTAGCAGGTGCTGGGTCGGGGGTGGGGGGTGGATAACTCTCTCGTAGCGGGTGGAAGCTGCATGGGAATGGTGACCCATGAGTGGGCAGGAATGTCAGTCCACAGCATGGAGAATGGAACAGAAGTGGAGAGGAGGGAATACTTCGTGGGCAGCGGCTCTAGGATTGGGGTTAGTCCTAGCTCCCATAAAACCTAGACGTATGTTTCACCCCCTGTGGAGTAGAGAGCCCACTGGGGGAAAACAGCCATGGAATTCCTTGGAAAATGCCAGCTGGGGGTGGAGAGAAGAGCACCCAGGGGTGTGGCCCTGCCCGTCTCCCACAGGAATGACAGGGCTTGAACTCACAAACCATGAGATCGTGACCCGAGCCGAAACCCAGAGTTGGCGGCTTAACCGACTGAGCCACCCGGGCAGCCCTGGTCCCACTCTTTACATCCACACTCACACCGCTGCCTCATGGGGAACAGGGCTTCCCTGCCTCTAGACATTGGGCACGGCCCTGGGACTTGCTCTGGCCCACGGCATGCCGGGTAGACGGATGACTGTGTGAGTTCTAAGTCTAGGCATTAAGAGAGCTTGTATGTTGTCTCTGCCACTGCCAGAAGAATATACTCTGGCTAGCCCACTGGTTTCAGAGGGTGAGAGAAACGCGGAGAAGAATTAAATCAAACCTTGGCCAGGAGCCAAGACCAGCAGGGCCGACGTGGGATCAACGGAGGGGCCCTGGCCCACCTGCACACACGTGAAAAGTTAATGCCACCGAAACGCTGTGCCTGTTTTGTTGCACAAAACTTCCGGGCAAGTAGCTACATGGTAAGATCCCTTTGCAAAGATTAGATTGAATGTTCCTAATTTGGGCCCCAGTGATGAGTGAGAGTGTCGCACCCCATTGAGCCTCCAGGGTGCTGATCATGGTAGATAGTAAGAGATTCCCTAAGGGATCTAGATCCTTGGGGCAGAGGAGCGGGGCGACAGGTCCAGTCTTTCCTGTCTGTGGAGAGATTCCCCTTTTTGCCACCCTTGTAGGATTTTGTTTTACTTTATTAAATACAATTTGCAAGGCTCTCCTCACACCTGAGGTCCACTAGGCTGGTTCTGGCGGCTGTCCACCGAGGTGCCATCGGGGCCAAGCAGCTGACCGTCACAACTCCCAGTCTCTGGTACGCTTCCCCGCGACCCTGGGGCTGCATTTTTGCCGACGAAATAGGACAGGAAGAGGGAATCGCTGCGTGTGGGCTGGCGTATCGGGAGAGGGCCATGCCTCCTCACTTTCCCCTTCCTGCCGCCTTGCAGCCCAGGCCACGGAGTCAAGGAGAGTACACTAGACCGGTACTAACGAAGCGTGGTCCATGCCTCAGCGGCTCATCCTTGACTCGTTTGTTACTCATCTACAGCACGATAGAGAGCTCGTGCCGGAACGCAATGCAACTCCGTCACTAACACACTGTTCAGCTCAGCTGACACTTTTCCCCCGTGGTAAGATGTTCTCGATGAAGGAAGCAGTGCATCGATTTACATCTTGGTGCCGGCTCCTCTGCCTCCTCGCAGAACAGCCCTGTGAGCAGCGCCACACCGGGGAATGGTACAGGTACAAGACGGAACGCACCCGGGTTCCCGAACATCCATGTGGAACGGAGCGGCTTCCCAACTGAGAACACGCGCTCCGGGCTATAACGAAAAAGAGAAACAGACCCGTCTTATCAATGTGGCATTGCGCGGTGAGATGTCGTTCTCGTAGCATTTTAGCTTTTCCCTAAGTCGGCAGAGTTAACCGTCTCTTCCTGGCAGGGCTGTGGTGAGGATTTTAAAAGGCATCGGAGAAGTTACTCAGCCAGGATCTGTTAGGTCGCATTCACGATCCTCGCTGAACCAAACATGCTATGGTTTCCTTCTCTAACTGGATCTGTTGGATCTGTTCTTGCGCCCAGGAGTGGGCCAGACACTGTGGACACAGCCCTGAGCAAGACGGACACGGTCGCTGCCCTTCTCACTCATAAGGGCAAAGCAACTCACGAGTCCAGGCCCAAGACCGGGTGTAGACAGCCTGTGCGCTGGGATGCTTAGAGGAAGGCCGGAAGTGAATGGGGGCACCCAGGTACTTCCTGGCCTGCAAACGACACAAGAAACAGTAGTTGGCCTGAAGTAGAAGAGTCGCACTTTCGGTACAATTGTTCCTACACGTTCATGTATCTACAGCGTTTTTCCATGATCTCATGGGAGAAAAGCATCATTTAAAGATCTCAAAATAGGAGCGCCTGCATGGCTCAGTGGGTTGAGCGTCCGACTTCGGCTCAGGTCACGACCTCACAGCTCGTGAGTCCGAGCCCCGCGTCGTCGGGCTCTGGGCTGACAGCTCGGAGCCTGGAGCCTGCTTCGGATTCTGCGTCTCCCTCTCTCTCTCTCTGTCCCTAACCCACTCGCAGTCTGTCTCTGTGTCTCTCAAAAATAAATAAACATTAAAAAAACTGTAAAGATCTGAAAATACTCTTGATTAAACTAAGAAAGGGACATTTTTCTACAACCTAATCTGGAAAGATGAAAGTTTCACGCTCCCCCACCAAAGACCCAGGGTTGTCGAGGGCGTTTAGACCTGAACATTTCTTAGGTTAGTCGTTCGTGAACCTAGTACCTATCGAACACCACTATGATTCAGGTTCTCTTCAGGAACACAGGCGGACAAAGCCAAGCCCCTGTGTTTATAGTAAAGGTCACGGCCAAGTGGGAGGTAGCCAGCCTACGGATGACCACCTGACGGTCGTACCTCTGCTTACTGATGGGATGAAGAGACAGGGGACCCAGGAGAGACGGGAGTCCAGGCCAAGACCAAGTGTGGGCTTTTCCTCCAGATTTTCACTGGGTCATTCTCTCAGGATGGTAGTACTGTCTTTCCTTGGCTGATCACTGCGATTGTAAAATTAGCATTTTTTTAAATCTCATAGCCAGACACGGGCACGGAAATACTCGTCCAAGCCCAAGGATAGTCAGTGGTGCCACGTGCACGTGAAGCTCTCTAAGAACCGCACAAATACAGCGAATCACCGGTGGAGGAAAATGTAGGATTTCGACTTCATCGGCGCCCACACCAGAGGCCGGCGAGGAACACCCGCACTTGGTGCAGGAGCACGCAAACGAACCCCCAGCTCTGGCAGCCCGAACGTGGAACAGGATCCTACCAGCTTCTGTTTCTTGTGGCATTGCTGTGGCGTTCGCCCCCTCTGTGTCCAGGGCATCGGGACGGGAGTCCCGCCCTTAACCGTTCTTCACAGCTGAGAACACAAGAAGCAGAGAGGGGAGTTGAGCTACTCTGGAGAGGTGTGTGCCTCGCGGGTTAGGGACAGCTCGAGCTTTCTGGTGGTCGCAGCCTAGGGACCTCGACATAAAAGCAGCTTCTTCACGGAAGCAATATGCTTATGAGAGGGGCCAGGTGCATAATAACATTACCGTTAGCTGGGTTCCCACAACCTACCCGTCCTGCAGTTCATCATACAAGCGGGCAAGGGCGGCTCTGAAACCCCAGGCGGGGTGAGGCTATTGCTGGTGGCGGTGGTGAGAAGGGGGGTCCGTAAGAGAGAGACGAGGGTCCTTGGTCTGGGGCCGCCACGAGGGAGCTGGTCCACGGAGGGGGAAAGGCGTGAGAATCAGAAGTCCCTCGCTCTCCTGGGGCCTCCCCCCCCCCCGCCCCCCCAGTAAAGCCCAGCCTGGAAGCGTCCATCCTCGGGGGGCTTACCCCCTCCTCCCCGCCCCACCTCTGCGATCCGGCCAGGGGTCGCGGCACCCCCCACACCCCCCCCCCCCGCAGGATCCGAAGGCTGCTAACACGGCAGACCCCTCCCCACCCCCACCCCCCGGTGGCGCCGGGGAGGAGTTCGGGAAATCGTGTCGGAGCGGAGGCGTCGAGGGTGGGCAGAATGAATCCCGCGTGGGCCGGGCGGACGCGACTCCGGGGGGGGGGTGGGGGAGGCGGCGAGGGGCAGGGTGGACACAGCCTTGCCCTCCCCCTCGGCGGGAAGACGGATGGTCCCCGGAGACGGCTGCCCCCATCGCCCCGGCCCGGCTCGCCGCGCGGAGACGTCAGAGCGCTCGGGGCCGCGGCGCGGGAGCCCCCCGCCCCGCCCCCGCCCGCGCCGCCGTATAAAGTCGGGGCCTGGCGGCGGCGGCGGCGGCGGCGGCGGCGACGCTCTGCGAGTCCGGGTCCTCGGCCGCCGCTCCGTGCCGAGCGCGCACTCCAGCCTCCCCGCCCGCACCATGCGCCGCCGCCAGCTCCCCCTCGTCCTGCTGGCGCTGGTCCTCTGCCAGGCGCCCCGGGGCCCCGCCGCCCCGCTGCCGGCGGGCACGGGCACCGCGCTGGACAAGATGTACCCGCGCGGCAACCACTGGGCCGTGGGTGAGTGTCCCGCGCGCCGCAGCCCTCGGCGGGACCGCGGCCGCCCGGGCCCCGTCTCCCCAAGCCCTCGGCGTTCCTGGGGCGCCGGCTTTGGGCGGCGGGGAGGGGGGGGGAGGGTCTGCCCCGACCTTTCCAGCCCGGCACCCCCCTCCCGCCCCCCACCGCCTTCCGCGTCCCGGGAAGACGTCCCCGAGCGGCCTCAGGCCGGGCGGGTGGTCCTTTCCCGCTCTGTTCCCGCCCCCCCGCGGGGACCCGGGCCGGCGCGCGGCGCCCCAACAGCCCAGCCTTCCCTCCGCACCGACCCCACGCCTCCTTTGACCCGCGCCGTCGCAGCCTGTCCTTGAACGACGTGGGGAGCCGGGTCCCCGAGCGCGTCCCGGGGCCCTGGGGACCCCGGCCGCCGGGAGCGGGACGCGGGCTGCGCGCCGGAGCCGAGCGAAGCCACAGGTGTGGGAGCGCGTCCTGGGGTCCCTGGCTGCTCAGCGCGCGGGGCTGGAACGCCGCCGCGTGTCCGTGGCTCTCTCCAGTTCCCTCGGTCCTCCTGTCGCGGCGGCCGCTTCCTCTCCCCCGCCCTTTTGGCCGGCCCTCCCTCCCTCCCTTCTCGAAGGCTCGCGGCGCCCGCTCCCCGCGCCGATCCCGGCCTCTCCGTCCCCCGAGACCCCGTTGTCCTCCGCCTCCCCAGACCTGCCACCTCGCCCTGCCCCCTAGCTCCTTCCTCCTTCCCGCTGCCCACTCGTCCCGGCCTCCGGGTCCGGGCCAGGAGGTGCGCTGTCCCGGCCCCGAACCCCGGCGGCGAGGACCCGGCGCGGCGGTGGGGCCGGCGACGTCCGGGGGGCGGGCGGCGGGGCGCGCACCCACAGCTTTCCCCCGCGACCGGCCGGAGGGTAGCGATCCCGCAGCCTCGCGCTGGCCCAGCGTCACCCCGGGGGTCTCCGCCGCGCCAACCACAGGCTCCGTCTGGCCAATACGTAGCGTCCAGCTTCCTCAGACACCTCCCCATAGGGCCACCGCCGACAGCCCCAACACTTCCCGGGAAGCTGGTCCATCCCGAAGAGGTTTAAGGGGTGGCGGCGGTGGTGTGTGTGTTTCCCTATTTCTCTAGCCATCTACTCAGAGTGTGGGAGGGTGTGTTGGAAAGACACTTGCTAATCCAAGTATCGGGCGGTTCACAGATGGTGTGAGGACCAGGACGGATTTCTGGGAAGAGGTGAGGCTGGAACTCTCACGCCCTCGGCTCCACTGCTGGGTGTGCCGGCAGAGAAATCCAGAGCTCGGCGTGGGGGGGGGGGGGGGGGGGGGGGGGAGATGTGCAACGGGGTAGTTAGTTCTCATCGTCGCTACAAGAACTGTCTGCCAAGCTTGGGCAGCCCCGAGGTGAAGGTGTTTGTGATCTCGGAGGGACACCCGGAACCCAGCAGGCATGGAGGGGAGAGGCCGGGATGGGTGAAGGTGAAAAACCCCTACCCTGGAAGAGAGAAGGATATTTGCGAGGCATTACAGCAGCCAAGCCTAGAACTGATACTTGAAAGGGGCTTCTGGGAATTTAGAGGGAGTGGCCACCGTCCAGTCCAGCCATCAGCCCGTGCGCTCTCAGATTTCCAATCTCCTTTTGCTCCTCCATATTTCTGTACTAAAAAAAAGGGCTTATTATTAGGTAACCCTTGCAGGCTAAAAGCAGAAAAAGAGAGTTATTTGGGAAGCTAGAGTCAGGTCGTTTCTGATGCAAGCCAACCTCCACGGCTGTAGTCCCACAGCACATCTCTCCCCCCACCCCACCCCACCCCCCCGGGACTTAGGGTGTCTGGCATTTAAACACCCTTCCTTCCTGGTGGTGCTTGAACTTTCCTAGAACATACCGACCAGTGGCCACCCCAAATTTTCTTGTTTTCCTATTTGTTCTCGAATGCACTCTTTTTCTCTCTTGGCTGGCTGCACAGAGCTGATTAGAACAAGAGACAGAGGGAGGTGAAGTAGAAAATCACAGTTGGGTCTAAAATAACATTGTGATTGAGAGAAAGTTTGCTTTGGACAGACATGCTCTCCGTGGGAATCTGAGCACTCATAAGCATGAATGATGTTGTTAGGTTTTAAATTTAGCCCTCCACTACCATAAGTAAATGTCTGTCCTCCTCAATCCCTGAAGACTTGTAGTTTCATGTTAATTATATCAAACGAAAGCTACATATTGCTGTCCATGAGGAAGCTGTCAGCACCAATTTGCAGGTTTGTTAAGGGAATTGCTTCTTCAGCTGAGAGAGGCATGGTGTGGCAACGGAAAGCAAGTTAGCAGATGGAAAACTTAAATTCTTATGTGGCTTGATGTTTATGGAAATGTTTTGTTTGTGCGATGAAAATAGAGGTCCACACCGACGCTGGTAACTCTCCCCTCCGCTCCCATGAAATGCTCCTGGCAGTGGCTCTAACTTTGATGCCCAAGCGTGTCCTGGCAGGCTGCATTCGGAAACACCGGGGTTCAGCTGCAGGTGCCTTTCCATTGTAGGGCTGCCCCCAGAAACTGTGAGATATAGTTTAAGGATCACTCCAGAAAAAAAACCCAGCTCTTAGAAGTGCTCAACACTTTATGTCTTAATGGATATTTTCCTAAGTTGAGGTGATCGTCAAATTTGGAGCTCAGGAAAATTGCTTTATGTTTCAAACCTGCTGTTTTAGTGGTATTTTTAAGCGATTATAAGGGACAAAAGTTGTTTGTTTTTTTACTTCTGGGCAAGGTTTTATTGTTTTCAAGGGCCTGTCTTTTGTCTATGCTGAGGTCTCTATTACTATGATATGGACACATAACAAACGGTGATGGGAGAAATAGAGGTGGACGGGTCATCCATATCCACGTTGCCATGGAGACGGTTATTTCGTTGGTAGTTGCCAGCTCTAAAGTGAATAGGACCCAAGGAGTGTGTTTTTCCCTGGGACGTTGTGGATGGTGCACTTCCAGTCCTCATAAGCAGACCGTGGATCTGGGGGTAGGAGTCGGAACACCACCCACCCACCAAACGTGCAAATATGCACACTGTCACAAGGTCCTATGTTCAATCAGTCACAGAAGGGAGGATTGCTTTATCTCCCTGTTTCAGAAAAGTCCACCAAATTATTCGGGCATGACAACAATGTAGTTCCTATTTGTAAAAACATCTCCGTTGCCCCCACCCCCACCCCCTGCTTCATTGTCAATAACACCTTTCTCAGTTCTAGCATCCTGATGAGAGCAATGAGGGAGAGCAAGAGGGACCGAGGTCATCACTGGAGCATCAGGTTCTAATCCTGCCTTCCCATTATCGTGATTCAATTTCCTCTATATAAATAAAGCCAAATGCTTCGCTGCTTCCTGAGCAGTTGTGCCCCGTAATCACTGTTAGGGCTAAGAGCAAGGTTATTTCGTGGCTACCCGGGCCCCGCCGGTGACCAAGCAGATAGGTGAGGTGCCAGTCCTTCAGGATTCCACTCGTTCGGTCAGGAGCACGTCCCAACTGTGTGGGGTGGCATGTCCTAAGTGGGTTGGCAAGTGTTCAGACGGCAGTTCAGTAAAACCCCGTGGGAAGGCTCCCCGATACCCACCGAATTAATGTCTCCGAGTCACCTAAGGAGTCATGATCGACCGATACATGATCCCCGGTTCCTCGTTCTAACATCTGCCTTTTGTAGGCCTTACCCTTCTCTCCAGACCCCAGGCTGATTTCTACCTGCCTTGTATTTTCAGGAAGTTCAAAGACGCTTTGAAGCAGAGTCATAATATGGTAGAGTCTAGACTGTGAGCTGATTTTAATCCTAGGGTCTTCGCTTACGCGTGGGTGACCTTTGACAAGTCTCGTTTTCGTCCAACTTATTGTGGGGTGGATCGAGTGAAACGTCCTGTAAACACCCGCCTGCCGTAAAGTCACAGCAAGGCCGTCGCTGTTGGCGGACAGAGCTCTCATCAGGTTCACTGACTGGGGTCTGTTACATATTATTCCCACGCCGTTTACCTTAAATGCTTCTAAGGCCGGGCAGCATCGGAACCGCAAAGAGCTTTCCTTGCGACCTTTCGGTCAAAGGCATCGTTGGTCTCCTAGTCTTAGGAGTTTAAGAGTCCGATAAGTTCCAACTGCAGAGAGATGGGGGTAGGGGAGCACTGACGAAAGTCAGATAATGTATTATTAGTACGGGGCTAATGTGTTAGCAAGGAGAGCAGACCTTGGATTCCATACCCACATCTGACACTATGGCTATCCCACTTGCCTACATGAATTGCCATGTTTTTAGTGGCCTGGCCTCCTGCACAGCAACTTTTATTCATTTATGTGGCGGGAACGCATCCCTGGAGCCATCGGTAGACTTTCACGGAGTCTTGTAAACATCCCAGAGAAAAATCTGCACGTACGGGGCTGCTACGTGTTGCTCGGAACCTGTTTCGAATCGTTTTTTTCATTACATACCCAACAAATGAGAATTTCTGAGCGACCTTTCTTGGATTCAATCTCAGCTAAAATTCTAAGAAAGTTGAAATGAAAACTTCCTTTGGTGCAATTGTGTTAGAGATAAGAGGAGAGCAACATCTCGTTTCATCACATGAGAGAAAGCATCGAGGCTTTTCTTTTCGGTAGCAGTCCACAATTGACTGAGGAAGATGTTGAACCTCCGTCACGCGGGTGGGAACAGGACTCGGTGCACACAGAATCGGCGGTGGCATTTTAGACATGGAAGGTTCCTCAGGCCTCATCTAGTCCCACCTGTTCATTCGATAGTTGAGGAAATTGAGCCCCGGGGATGCTCAGTAACTTGGCAGAGGTGACCTAGCCGGTTAGCCGAGGTGCTGGGACCAAACCAAGGTCCCCTGAGTTGCAGTTTTAAATTTTGTCCAGCTGATCGCACATTTCGAACAGGGAACAGAAGATGCCAGACGTTTGCCAGAACTAACTTCTGATAATAAAATGCTGTTTATTCTGCACCTAGGAGGAAGCAGTACAAACCTAAAGGGGGGTCCTTTGAAATTTCTGGTTTCTTCGTTCCCCTGGGCTCAGTCGGTGGCATTCTGTTTTTGTGTTTCTTTTTACAGGGCACCTGATGGGGAAAAAGAGCACGAGAGAGTCCCCGTATGTTTATGAAGGGGGGAGTCTGAAGCAGCAGCTGCAGTATATGCTTTGGGAAGAAGCTGCAAGGAATTTGCTCAGCCTCATGGAAGGAAAGGGGACCGGAAGCTATCAGCCGCCTCAAAGGGAGCTCCTGGCCATCCGCCAGTCTCCTTGGGATTCCCAGGATGGCAGCGCCTTTAAAGTTGTAGGTTCAAAACGTAAAGGTACAATGTGCTGGGGAAGTGGGGTGGGGTGGGGGTGTTTGGGGAGGGTCAGAAGGAGGTTAGGGTGTGAGCAGAGAAGAATATAATTGTTTAGATGCAGGCCTTCGCAGCCACTTAATTAGGCAGACATCCATACACGCTGAGAAACGAGCAGACACTTCCGTGTTATTTCTTTCCACCAGAATAGGCGATGTTTCCTCCTTGCATCTCAGAAGGGTATTGGTTCCACACTCCAGTTTAGGAGTTTTATTAGTTACTGTGTTTAATAGCGATTGTGCCCTGATGAGATTTTTTTTTTTTTTTTTTTTTTTTTTTTTTTTAGCCCGCCGGGCCCTCCCAGAATATTTTGATGGTGAGGCCAGAAATTATTTGAGTCAATTCCTAGGTTTGTTTTGGGTGAGCACTAGTGGGAGGGGCGCTTCACACAGGCTTTTAGAAGAGAGCATTCTGGTTTGTGACCTTTTACGCAAAGTGGCACTCTTGTAGAAGGGAAGCGAAACCAATCATACCAAATTGGCGTTGCTTAGATACAAAGACAGGAAATGGGATGAAAAGGAGAAGAAGATATAAAGAAAGGAAGCAGGGCAACGGCAAATGAGGTGATTCTCATTACCCTTTAAGAAGTTTCCGTGAAATTTATATAAACGGCAAAAATAATAAAACTGCAAATTCCTGCAATCCTAGTGATGGGCAACTTGTACCTTAAACTAAGTACTGGCCCGAGCAGTTTGCCCGCATTTTCTCTGTGAATGCTCACAGCAGCCTTCGGAGGAAGATTCGAGAAAATCCTACTGTTCTCTCCATTTTAAAGGTGAGGAAACAGAGAGTAGGCACATAGCTCTTCAGCGGCGAGAGCAGGGCAGGGGCTGGCGCTGTGTCCCTTGGACGGTATGCTGCCATGTGAAACGTCTCCTGGGGACCGGCTGGTCCTCGCTGACCTCAAATATGAAGGATGCAGGCTGCAGAAGTAGTGTGAAGGACCTCGGGAGGAAGACTCTAGTAGCCTTCATTCACAAAGAAAATCTGGATTAAATCAACGGATACAGAAATAAGTAGCAACTTTGCACCAAGTCCTGAGTGATGCTCTCGCTCACATCTGCGGTCTAGGTGTCACGACCAGCTCCCTTCTTTGTTGGGGGGGGTGACATGGCCCCGAGGGCTTGGGGGGGTTTGTGACTGACTCCTCAGTCCCTGGCTGAGGCCTCTTCTTGGTCAGCTGACTTTATGGACTTCCTGTGGCGGGATGTCCAACAGCAGTGCCTTCTCCTTTGAAGACTAATGACAATTGCCATCACAAAACCCTCCAAAGCAATTTCACAGATGCTGAAATGGACGTACACTCATAGCTCATGCGTTTTGTTTTCATTTGATTTTAATGTTTATTTATTTTTGAGAGAGAGAGAGAGAGACAGAGCGTGAGTGGGGGAGGGGCAGAGAGAGAGAGAGGGAGACACAGAATCCGAAGCAGGCTACAGGCTCCGAGCTGTCAGCACACAGCCCGACTCGGGGCTCGAACCCACGAACCGTGACATCATGACCTGAGCTGAAGTCGGATGCTTCACCGACAGAGCCACCCAGGGGCCCCCCGGCTCATTCATTTTTGAATGAAACTACAACATCCCTTTGAGTTGCTTTATTCCTCCAAACCCGGCCCTGCATAACTTTGGAGGGTTTTCAAAAAAATTCAGCTCTGTCCTTAAAGATCAAAATTTTCCTGCCATATTCAGAAGAACATTCTGTAAGCAGCGAAGCCAATTATGAAAGAATAGGTCTAGAGAGATCTCTGAGTGGTCGTAGTACAGGGTGGGTTGAGTGGGCAGTCACAGACAGTGAGTGTTTCAGGGGGACAATGTTTATCAGCATTCATGTGACCGGAGGGGAAAAATCATCTTTTTTATAATCAGGCCTCGCTTTCCTACTACATCTTTTTATGTTTTGGTCTTCTTTACAAGTTTAGAAAGCCCATTCCATTTCATTCCACCTTAGGTTGAATAATTAACTATTGCACACATGGGTACCATTCTTTTGGATACATTTTCCAGCGATATGAAAAAAGTCAATGGTTGGAGTCGTTGTTGCCTAGACCAAAAGAGTCTGTTACCCTCCTTGCTTTGGAAATTCCATCTTCGTGAAAGAATGTGGACGTGCAAATTGAAAACACCTTACAGTTGCCTTATTCACAAAGAGGGAGTACCACGAGAATAGATCTATTAGAAATCCATACATCGCTCAGTGTTAGAAAGAGGTTTAATAACTTAGCCAAGCATTGCCAGAAGGTAGCAGCCGGAATTTTCAGGGACTGAAGGACTTTTCTTAAAATTAAATTCTATCCACATATGCTCTCCTCACCCATTTCGGTACTAAAGCATCCAGTCCTCTTGCCAAGTCTCCCAGAGCTGTAGTCAGAAACTCTGAGCATCTTCCTATGTTTTGGTGACAAAGTTATTTACTTAGTTCAGAAAAGATTTATGTAAATGTGCACTGAATCTAGACCACTCTATCCTGGCAAATAAGCTTCAGAACTTTATTAGTAACTATGGCCAATCATTTTCAAGGTTAAGCTTAATCTTTTTTTTTTTTTTTAATGTTTGTTTATTCTTGAGAGAGAGAGAGAAAACGGGGGAAGGGCAGAGAGAGAGGGAGACCCAGAATCCGAAGCAGGCTCCAGGCTCTGAGCTGTCAGCACAGAGCCCAACCTGAGGCTCAAACTCATGAACCGAGCGCTCATGACCTGAGCCGAAGTTGGACGCTTAACCGACGGAGCCACCCAGGTGCCCCAACCTTAATCTTTTAACTGTACCCTATCTCAAAAAAAAAAATTAATGGAACGTTTACCCTATGGTTTCTAGCACACGAAGCAATGTTCAGGTCAGCCCGAGGGCCTGATCCATAGCCCTGGATGTGGCTGTGGATTGTCTTGAGTTTCAGTGAAGGTTGAAGCTGGCCTGTGGGTTGCCGGACCTACAGCAATGTTCTCTGCAGCCTTAGTTTTTTTCTCTTATTTGGTGGACCTGAAAGGGCCTGTGAGTGCATTGCAGAGGGTGTTACAGAAAGGAAGGAAACTTTTTGAAGGCAAGTCTGCCCTCACTTTGAAGGGATGACTCCCACTGCCCCATCAAATCAACACAGAGAATTGAAAGGTTTTATTTTGTAATGTGTGAAACGCTCCAAGGGAAGTTCCAGATACAGGAGAAGCAGCAACATGTCCCGAAGAATAACTAAAAATTCTCCGATTGCCCCGACAGTTGCTCTGAGGCAGCAGAGTGAAGTTACCCCCCACCTCAAAGAGAGCTCCTCCCGCCCCAATAACGGACACCCTCCCCCACCCCCGCCGCCTCCAGGCGTTGATCTTCCTAGGTTACTAATTCCTCTTTTCCTTGTAGCTTGACTTCCATTCCCTTGAGCCAGACAGCTCAGATTCAATATTTTGAGCCAATGCAGGGGCTTCCTGGATTCTTCCCCTCACCCTCCCCTGGCCCCATTTATGACCCGTGGCTCATATTTCGAGATGGATGGTAGCATCGTCAGGCAGGCTGGCGAACCCTTAATAGTGCAGCCTGGGCTTGTGGAGAAGAGCAAAACTAATTGGTCGGTGTGGGAATTGAACCCCAGGCCCTGGCCTCATTAGCACCTGGTCAAAACAGTTGAGCCACAGAGCAGCTAATAACTGGTCTGAGAATAGCGGTAATTCCTTTATTAGAAACAAATGGCTGGTCTAACCATTGGGGAGCCTGAAGTGTCTGAGAATCTTGGCAAGTGTAATAAGCTCTTTTTGAAAAGCGTTTTCTCATCTCAGCATATAGAGGGTGCTCTATGGGAACAAAGACGTATTTCAAAATTAGAAAGAGCCGAAAGAGGTAGGGGCTCCAGGAAAAGAGGAAGTGAGTTTCTCTCTCTTGGGGGGACGGCTGTGGTTCTCCAGCGTGAATGTACTCAGCATCATTTGGAGCATTTCGGAAAGCCCGGATCGCTGGGCTCCACCCTGAGTTTCCAATTCAGTAGATCTGGCGTAGGCCTAGGAAGTTGCTTTTCTACGAAGCTCCCGAGTGACGCTGATGGTTTGTTTGTTGGGAATGCGTTTGCTTCTAGCATTAGAACTTCAGTACCGCGAACGATGTTTGCTTAACTCTTTCTCGTATTTTTCAAGCTGGTGGACTCTCTGCTCCAGATTCTCAACGTGACGGAAGGGACCCCCAGCTGAACTGACAGACAACAACAGCCTCTCTCAAAGAAGCAAAGCAAAACCCTTAAGAGACTGTGTTCTACACGCATCAGTTCCGCTGGATCGCCAACCAGATTTTCTGTGTGCAAAACACTTAACCATTCCTGTATCTTTCAACCTGGACTAAATTCACAATTTTCAAGTGGCATCTTCTGCTCTGAACTTGTTCGCTGTGCATAATTAATTGTCCATTAAGAGTCTTCCAGGGAACGCTCTTTACATCTGGGCTATTTGTCCATTAGTGTCTAGCCCCCAACCTGTTAGCACTCACAATAAAGACGTAAGCACGATGTCCAAAGGGCCGGTAGTGCTCTTATTTCGATTCCAAATGAAAAGATGTGGCAGAGGTTAATGAACAATTTGATAATGAACTTGTGTGCTCACTGATGAAGGCAGGCTGCATTTTTAACTCTCCCCTCCGAAGGTCACTTACTGCATCCTTGTGGTTGGCTTATAACCTTTCTAGAGGCTTCAACTAGAAGCTCATATTCCCTTATCCTTGCCATTACATGGGTTAGACTGAAGGTAGAGGCCTGTTTGTCACTTAATTCCCATTTCTTCAGCCTTTACCATGACTGGGTATTTGGCCAATGTTATCAATATTCTCCTCATAACAGTTTTATAAGCTGAGAAGGAGCATTCTCATGTAATAGATGAGGAAACAGCATTAGAGAGGTCCAGTGGCTCAGCCAAGGTCACATAGTAGATGGAAGTAGGATTCAAACATCCAAAGGCACCAGATTTTCTGCAGCATTTAACTTTGCCCACGTTGTCTCGTTTTTAACCTTCCCTTCAGTATACTTAAGCCTAGCAAATAGGGCTCTTTCCTCAAAACTTCATGGCCAATCTGGGAGGAAAGTGGTCACCACCGACAGATTTAGCCAGCTCCACAGCAAGAGGAGAAGATGAATTCGGGAGATTCCCTTCCATTTCCAGAGGACACGGCCTGGTGGTTGGTAACACTCACCGGTTCCAAATTTATCATGACATTCACACATGAACAGATTTTAAAGCTTTGTGCCATATGTTTAGATTTCCTTCATTTAGGGAAATCACATTTGAAACAGGAGAGAGGTTTGCCTCGCTCTTGTTTTGATTGTCAAAGAACCACGTAAGACGCGATGTTTTCGTTCTAATTTCTTTTAAAACCATGTTGACTCACAACTTACAACAGAGCCAGATCTGGGGAGCTATGTGCAATATGTTGTCAACATCCTGCCACCTTCCTCTTCCTGAGGCTTTTCTGGTGTCTTTCCCAAGAACTGGGTCAGCTAAAGTCCGCCATTCAGCTGTTGATCAAGGGGTAAGCCCGATCACAAGGACTCGCCTTCCGACAGGACACTCGTGAAGATGGGAACAGTGTTCCAGACCTAGGGGGAGCTTTCTCTAACGGTGACCTTTCAGGTAGGGAGAGAAAGGCAATACTCCTGGAACCACTCCGTCTAGACTGTCCCTTCTTTGCTTGTGTCATGAAAGTAGATGTGGTCCTGTGTGGGCTGCAATTATTTTTTCTCTATGTGTTCCAAGACACAAGAACAGCTCCCTCAAATCTCCTGACCCTTGCAGGGCTCCCCTGTACCAAGGCAAGTTAGCATTAGAATCCGTTTATTTAAGAGATACACTTTTCCCTACTAGAAAAGCTTTCTCCTCCTCCTCCTCCTCCTTCTTTTTCTTCTTCTTCAAGTTTATTTATTTATTTTGAGGGGGAGAGAGAGAGAAAGCAGGAGAGAGGAGCAGAGAGAGAGAGAGAGGGAGAGAGTCTCCCAAGCAGGCTCTATGCCATTAGCGCGGAGCCCGACGGGGGGCTCCCTCCCATGAACCATGAGACCATGACCTGAGCCAAAATCAAATCAAGAGGCACTTAACACAATGAGCCACCCGGGCGCCTCCAGAAGAGCTTTCTTGAACCCTCCTCTGCAAGCGCAGTCCTATCACGTATCATAGTGTGTTCCCCGCTGGGTAGGGTTAAGTTTTAGCTGCAAATAACATCCTCCCCGGTTCGTCTTAGTAGGAAAGGAAATTTTCGGAGAACATACTAGGCAGGGAAGACGGAGAAACGGGCTTAAGGCTAAACCAGCAGCTGCCAGGATCAAAGCCACGCCCCTGCCCCGGGCGATGAGGGGGTTCGCGCATGCCCCGCTAGCCCTAAAGCATTCTGCAGAACTGCCTGAGCGGACACTCTCTTCCACTGGCTCTGCCGCCACTTGTGCCTGAAGTGATAGGTGCCCCCTCGGAAAGCTCCTTCAAAGCTTTTTGGCTGACTTCCACATTAGAGTTTTGAACGTCTGTGTCTGATTGGTGGACCCCAGATCACGTGTCTGGATTGAGCCGCAAGGGAAACTGGGAAATGTAGTTTTGAGGCTTCTAGCTTGGGAAAACGGGACTAAAACCATGGGACGCTATCAAAGAAAGGAGCGGGGGTTCACACTATATGGTCAGAGACACATAACATATCCCCCCTCTCCTTTTTTTCTCAAAAAAAAAAATTCCCTCTTTGATTTCTGCCCATCCTCTTTTAGAGAACAGTTAACATCCATCCGGGAGACTCTAGGGACACAGGAGCCTGGTGGCTGTTTTCTACAGCACACAGACCAGGTGTGTGTGCATAGAGCAAGAAGAGAAGATCGCTTTTAAGAGGTGACAATATTTAGAAGCCCTTGCGGCCAAGCAGGATAAATAGAAGGAAGAATCCAGAAGGGAAGAAAGCAATAATCTCCTTCAAATTTGTTCTTTTGGAAACACAGTCTTTTTTGTTTGTTTGTTTGTTTTTAAGTGGTACAGGGTAGATTGCTCAGGGTAATTTGGCAGTCTTTGCTTGCCATCAGAGGTTCGGTAACACACCAACCAGGCATTTCAAGCTGTGCAGTACAATTTCCAGCCCCGCAATGCCCACCTTTCAGTTCCTCCTGGGGCTACTTGCTCATCGCAAAGCATTTTAACCCAGCTCAGATGAGGAGGCAGTCATCTAAGGAAATTGTGGAATTTACGTTATTTATCGCCTCGACCAAAGGCCGCTTCATTCAGACACCGTGAAAGAGCTTCTTCAAGGGAAACCCACGGTGACAAACGATTGCCATTCCCAAAGCAGAAGCACCATGGTCATCACGGAAAGGGCTCTCACCTTTGCCTCTTGGGGCCTTGTGTTTTCCAATTAATCACTTCCTTAATTAGACCCAGATAAAACACAGAAACATCTCTCCGTTTCCCCTCTGGCTTTCCTTCCGCTCTCCCCAGCCCACATAATTTACAGAACATATACCAACAGAGGTGGCTCTAACCACGGGTGGATTGAGACAGTCTCCAAGGAGAGAATGAGAATGTTCTTGGTCCTTCCGCTCAGCTGCGGTAATCATGCCCTGCTCTTGCCTCACTCCTCCACCAGAGAACATTCTGGTGGCTCTCCCCCAGCTCTGTCTCCAGAGACCCGGGAGAGTCCATCCCTCCCGGATGGACTCTCCTCTCTGGATAGGACTACCCTCTTGCTCCTTGGGGGAACGGATGTCACCCTTCCACACTTCTGCCAGGGCCATGATATTCGGGCACAAAACACGCCCGCCCTGCTATTTGAAATCTTCAGCCTTTGTCTTTGAGTGAGAACTGGCCAGTTCCAGCCACAAAGGAGGCTGAGAAATGTAGTTTTTCCAGCTGGGGACATTGCTACCACCCGCCCTTCCCACACCCTCCCCGCCCCCCCAACAGCCACATTTCCCTTCATACTAATAAAGAAAAGAAGAGGGAGGATGTTGGGTAGGCAGTATTTGCCATGTCAGACTATGACAGGATTGAATTCCAGGATGGAGTTAGTGGGTCGTGACACTGACACGACCGGAAGACTTCTAGACAGTGTACTTTCTCTGTGGCCCGACCTATATATCCTTCATCTTTGAAAACAAGGGACTGAAATAGACATGATGTTTTGTGGGTTGGATGTTATCTTTAATCGCTAAAAGTAAACCTCAGATGTGATCCTTTCCAAATACCTATTAGCATGGAAAAGCCCCTTCCGACTGTGTCACACCTGTCTTTGTACGTGGATGTGTGTGTGTGTGTGTGTGTGTGTGTGAGAGAGGGAGAGAGAGAGAGAGAGAGAGAGGTAGATTTGCACTCTTTCACGCACATTCCTTCAGGAACGGGAGGACTTGGTAAACAAACGGGAAGAAGGGAGCCCAGAGCCTCGTTTTTTGGTCTGTTTGCCTTTTTGTTTGTTTTGTGTTTCAGCTTTCGGGGGGTATAACGGACGGACGAAAATTGTGTCTATTTAAGGAATACAATATGGTATGCTGATACACATACACATTGTGAAATGTTTGCCACAATCAAGCTAGTTAATACAGCCCTGACTTCATGTCACCTTTCCTTTTCTTTTTCTTTTCTTTTCTTTTTTTTTTTTTTTTTTGATGCAAAGAGTTAAGATCTCCTTTCAGCAAATCTCAAATATCCGATACAGAATTATTAACCACAGTCACCACGCTGTGCATTAGATCTCCAGAATGTCTTCAGCCTGCACAACTGAATGCTGTGCCCTTTGACCAACGCCTCCCCTCCCCCACCCCCGTCCCTGAGCCCTAACAGCCACCATTCCACTCTGCTGCTTTGAGTTCAACTTTTTTGGGTCCTACTTATAAGTGACACCGTGCAGTTTGTGTCTTTCTGCGTCTGGCTTATCTCACTTAGCTTACGGACCCCCAGTTTCACCCGCATCATCCCAAGCGATAGGTTTCCTTCTTTCTAAGGCTGAAACATATTCTACCGCCTCTAAACACTGCGTTTTCTTTATCCATTCAACCAACCGCAGACATCTCAGTCTTGGCAATTGTGAGTAATGCCACAGTGAACATGAGAGTGTAGATATCCCTTCGAGACGCTGATTTTATTTCCTTTGGGGGCGCAGAGGTGGGATTGCTGGATCACGTGGTGGTTCTACCTGTGGCCAGGCTTTTCTTTGCCCTGTGATCGGACTCATTAAACTAACTAAGGGATGACGAATGAACGATTCCACCTGACTCTAGATGGAAAAGAGACTTTCCCGTAGACCTTCGAGAATGAACATTGTGCCAGTCGGGACACCTTGGCTGTTAGTAACAGAAACCCTTTAATTCAGATTTGCATAGAAGATAAAAAGACTTATTTTCTCACATACAAGAACTCCACAGGGAGGTGGGATTCAAGGTTGTCTAGTTCAATTTAATGTAGGGACTCAAACAGATCCCAAGGATGTGGGTTTTTCCATCTTGACACTCTCCCACTGGCAGTTCGGCTTTGTCCTTAAGCTGCCTTCTCTCATGGTCACAGGATGGCTGCTGGAGTTCTGGGTGTCACATCCACACATGACAACCTCCAAAGGAAGAAGAGAGGCCATCTTTTTTTAGGCGGCACATTATTAATAGTGATAAATCCTTTCCCGGAGGTCTCTAATCCCTCACCTCAGTGGCCAACGGGGCCACAGGCTTGCTCTAACCCTGCCACTGATGAAGGGAATCCGACCACTAGGGTTGACCTCCCCTGATTAGGATTTACCGATGAGTCACGCGGCGGGAGGGGCAGGACGCTTAACAAAATCAAGACTCGGTGAGGAAGGAGGATGGAATTGAGTTGGGATGGATGGCAGAAGTGAGTTGGGACGGATGGCAGAAGTGAGTTGGGACGGATGGCAGAAGTGAGTTGGGACGGATGGCAGAAGTGAGTTGGGACGGATGGCAGAAGTGAGTTGTGACGGATGGCAGAAGTGAGTTGGGACGGATGGCAGAAGTGAGTTGGGACGGATGGCAGAAGTGAGTTGGGACGGATGGCAGAAGTGAGTTGGGACGGATGGCAGAAGTGAGTTGGGATGGATGGCCAACGCGCGGCAAGCATGAACCTCACTTCTCGCGACTTCACCCAACCCCGGTTGGATCCGTACAGCGATTTCAAAAGGCAGTCCCTGCTAGTAAGGACAGAGTCGCTGGGTTTTAGTCCGCTCTCAAAATGCTCACGCCAAGTCCTCCCATTCGTTATAAGACCGCGAGTCTTTACGAGCAGGCAAGAGTCCGTTGCTGTTGCTTGGAGCACTGATGTTGGACTGCAGTCGACAGGCCGCCCCTGGCTTCAGTCCAGGCGTCCCTCAGCCTGTACCGCGTTCTTCGCCCGGCAAGGCAGATGGCCACCACGGTAACAACATAAATGCCCCCTCTGACTCCACCACCGAAATAAACAGAAATGAAAAGGAAATAGGGAGCTTCAAACTGGTTCTTCCCCCAGCAATTTCCTGAGATGCCCCAGCTAGAAGCAGCCTAAATGGGCAGGCTGGGGGTTGGTCTCGAATTAAAACAAAAAACAAAACAGAACAAAAAAACCCCGGAAAGCCCAGACAAGATTGTAGAGACGGCTCCTTTCTTCTCGCTTAACTCCTGGGGTCGGCAGGAGAAAAGAAAAGGGACTAATGTAAAAAACGATTTAGTTAGTCGTCAGGAACTGGAACTGGCCACCTGCTGGTCAGATGCTACCATAGACATGCTATTCACTGGAACAGTGTCTTCAAAAATTAGGATCTGTAGCACAGATTTAAAAATCTATCCGGGTCGCAAGCTCTTGCAAAATCCCGCTCTCCCTAAAGACCATCACTGCCTGGGGCTGTCCCCGGGGACAGGGCTCACCTTGTCCACTTGGCCACAGTCCTCACCACACGTTAATGTCCACCCCTCCCTGCTTATCTGGGTGCGTTACCTGCCTACCCACTCTAGGCATGGAGGTTACGATCCCAGTTTAAGGTATGTGGGGGGCAAGGGGACTACTCCACGCCTTTTTCAACAATATCGTTTAAATTCCTGTCCCTGCTTGCGATTCTCTAGTCGTGCGAGCAATGTTTTGAAAGGGTTTTACCGCATACCATTTGCTGTCCCGACTGATTCTGAAGACTCACTCCCTTCCTAGCCGGTGGCCGGAAAAAGTAAGAAAGTCTGTTTAAGGAGAGGCAAAATCGGGGCACCTGGATGGCTCAGTCGGTTGAGCGTCCAAGTCCTGGTTTTGGCTCAGGTGGTGATCTCACGGTTCATGAGATCGAGCCCCGCGTGGGGCTCTGTGCTGTCAGTGAGGAGCCTGCTTGGGATTCTCTCTCTCCCTCTCTCTCTGCTCCTCCCCTGCCCGCATTCCCTCTCTCTCTCTCTCTCTCTCAAAATAAATAAATAAACATTAAAAAAAAAAAGGGGGCAAAATCACTAGACAATGCCATTCACTCTGAAATGCTGCTGGTAAAAAACGTCCTTGGTGAGGGAACCGAGCTGGAATCGAATCTCGTGGGGAACCCAGGACCAGACCTTGTAACCCCAGAGATTCTTCTGTGAGGCTCTCACTGTATCTGGAAACAAACCAAACAGCAAGACCCTACGTGGAATCCTGATGAAGAACTCTGGTCTGTGTGGCACCACCCTGTCTGACCTCCCCCTGCTTCAAATAGTCTTGTGGCTCTTCGTGCGTGTGTGTGTGTGTGTGTGAGAGAGAGAGAGAGAGAGAGAGAGAGAGAGAGAGAGAGACGTGTGAAGTGAGAACCTCTCTCAAAATTTGAAGATGTCAAGAGGCGTCTACGTCCGGCTTCAACCCCGGCGGGGCAGTGGCGCCCCCTCCCCTCCACCCTCCTCACTCGCGCAGGGGCCGAGGCCTGGGCCCCGCCTTTGACTTATTCTCTCGCCTTGGGGTTGACTTTCTTCCTTTTGGGTTGGCCGAAAGCCCAACAATGCGATCTCAACCACCTGCCCCTTAAACGAGAAGCCATTTATCAGTTGACACTTAAAGGAAATGGGTCACAGGCGTCCTAGCCGAGGCGGGTGGCAGGAGGATGCCGCCTGTGGCCCCGGTGCGCGACCAGAGTGACTCCGAGGTGGCCGCGTTTCTGGCACCGCTGGGTAAGCCTGTGGCTTCCAGAGTGATCGAGGGAAGGAAATCTCTGGCCTCACGTGGTGGCTGGGGTGACTTATGGCTTTAGTTTCTAGGAGACCCCCACCAGGATCCGTCCGTAGGTTTTAGATTACCTGCTCAACCAGAAGGCCGACACCCCAAACTCTTTATTAAGAAGTCCCACCGTGAAGCCCAGTATTCGTCCGCACGTGGCCTCTCAGTCCATCTCCTTCTCGATGGATGTTCAAATGGTTTTCCTGTTGCCACATGGCCCCGGTGGTCTCTCTGTGTGCGTCCCTGGGTTGCACCCAGGTGCCACCCACACCTGGTTGAGCTTTCCCAAGTTCATGACAAATCATGGAACTCTGCTGCTCAAAACTTCCCATAGTCTCTCTCTATTCTCAGGTGGAAGGTCAAATCTCTAGAACAGTCTGTTGCCCTGCCTGGTCTGGCTGCTGCCTCCAGCCTCGCTTCTCCCCACTTGGGTCTCACTGGTCTCCTTTTTAGTTCCATGGATTTACCAAGCTCTTTGCGGCTGCAGGACCTTTGCACGTTCTGCTGCCCGCCCCCCCTCGCCTTTTACATTCATGTCTTGACTTAAATGTCACTTCCTCAGAGAACCCATCCGTTTCATCACCACTCCTCCCAAGTAGGTGAAACTTCCTTTTTTATTTGAAAACCCTGAGATAATTATAGATTCACATGTAGTTGCAAGAAATAATACAGAGAGATACCTTGTACACTTTGCCCAGTTTCTCTTAACGGTAATACTTTGCAAAGTTGTAGTACGATATTGCAACCCGGATGCTGACATTGAAATGGTCATCTGATTTTATTCAGATTTCCCAGTTACACCTGCACCCGCTTGTGTGTGTGTGTGTGTGTGTGTGTGTGTGCGTGCATTTTGGGCTCCACACACTTCTAGCACTTTGCAGGTTCGTGTATCCACTGCCACCATCAAGATACGGAACGGTTTGGGGGCACCTGGATGGCTCGGCTGAGCATCTGACTCTTGATTTGGGTTCGGGTCATGATCCCAGGGTTGTGGGATTGAGCCCCACATCAGGCTCCACGCTGTGCATGGAGTCTGTTTGAGATTCTCTCTCTCTCTCTCTCTCTCTCTCTGCCCCTCTCCCCTGCTCACGCATGCTCTCTCTGTCTCTAAAAAAAAAAAAAAAAGATACTAAGCAGTTTCAACACTGTGCTGTCCCTCTTGACGCCCTTTTGTACTTCATTCTCTGCCTTGCCATCACCCTCCGCCTGGCAATCACTCATCTGTCCTCCATTTCTCAAAGTTGTCATTTCAAAAGTATATAAATGGGAGCGTAGAGAACACAAGTCTTTTGGAATTAGCCTTCTTCCCTCAGCATGATTCCCCGGGGATGCGTTTGAATTGCCACATGTGTCCATGGTTGACTCTATTTTGCTGAACAGGATTCTGTGGTTTGTGAGTCACTTTGTTCAGCCACTCACCTGCGGGGTGGGGTGGGGGGGGGGGGATTTGTGGGCTGACTCTGGTTCCGAGCCGCCACGACCATTCTTGTGCAGGTTTTTGTGTGAACATAAGGTTCCAAGTTTCCAACTCATGTGGCAGCCCTCGGTACTGTATCCCATCCCTCAAGTACAGCCCAGCTGTGTGTGTCATCGGATCCCATTCGGGGGCCAAGTCACTTGGGGTTGGTTATCAGATACTACCCAGCCTTGGGTCTCCATAGGCTCCTTACTAGCCAGTGTATAAATACACGAAACGACAGCAAGTCCCCAACGCTGTTACCTTTCACGTAGTGAAGTCCTGAACCCCCCACCCCCTGCCTGAGAATGTAACCTTATTTGGAAATCATGTTCATTATTAATGAGGGAACTTGAAGTCTTACTGAAGTGGGGCAGGCCCCTAATCCAATATGACTGTGTCCTTATGAAAGGGGACATTTGGATGGCACACACGCATGGAGAGTGCCATCTGAAGACAGGGGTTATGCTCTCACAAGCCAATGAATTGCCAGAAGCTAGAGGGGTGCCTGGGTGGCTCAGTTGGTTAAGAGTCGGACTCTTGATTTCAGCTCAGGTCATGATCTCACGGTTCGTGAGTTCAAGCCCCGCGTCAGGCTCTGTGCTGACAGCTCAGAACCCAGAGCCTGCGTCAAATTCTGTGTCTCCCTCTCTCTCTGCCCCTCCTCCAATCATACTCTCTCTGTCTCTCTCTCTCTAAAAAATTAATAAACATTAAAAAAAATTAAAAATACATTCAAGTTAATTAACATATAACGTATAGAGTAGTATTGATTTCGGGAGTGCACAACAGTATTTAAAATTTGTAATTTTGACCCTGCAGTGCAAATAACAAATAATGAAACATTTTTAAACGGCCCTTATTGCCAGCCCTGCTGGAAAGGAAGCATTGCAGTATAAGGAAGCTTCTAGTGCGCGATCAGCAGGTGAAGTTCTCAAAATGGCCATCAGATGGCACCCTCAGCCAAATTACTGAAAATAAGTGCATTAGCTGGGCACAACTTTGCAGCTGGGAGGACAGTAGACACCCTGAGGTCTAGCCCCCTTTGTTTCACAGCCCAGGGACTCCAGGCAGACAGACGACTTTGCCTGAAGCCACATATCAAGGTGGTGGCGGAAATGAGGTTCCCGTGCCCTCCTAACAAGAAATCCAGTCATCTCTCTGTGATGGTACTTTTAAAGGGGCGCTTCTCACCCCGAATGAAACAAAATCCGCAAAAGACAGAGGAGAGTCGTTTGAATCCTCACACAGCCCTGTGAGTTGAGTACAAAGCCTTGCAGGCGAACCCTGGAGCCTGGAACAGAGGCTTTGTTTGGTCAAATGCTAGGCAGTCACATTAACGGGGGGCTCGTTTGCTTTCACAGGGGAGTGGGGGAGGACAAAGGAGGGGAATTCACGGATGCAACAAGACGGACTGATCCTGGGGAAGTAAGAAGACTGTGGCCAGGGAAACCAAAGAGAGATCCCTGGGGGAGATGCGCTTTGAACTAGGGTTAGACACGGAGGAGAGGAGAAAAGGCGACAGACACGGGACAGTTAGCATGCGTCCAGGTGAGAAAGCAGGAGCAATCCTACATGTCAGCAGGCCTGGGCTGTGCAAATGGCACCCTGGTTCCCTTGGGCCTCAGGCCTCCCTCTTTTCATGCTCGCTCTCCTCGCAGGCACCCCCAGCCCCATCTCTACCTCTCTGAACGGCCCTGGGCAGAAAAGGTCCTCTCCGGCCAAGCTTTGGCATCACAGAATCAAGTTAAGGGACTGCTCTCTTTCCAAGAGAGCTGGCATTTTCGGCTGGTCTGTCATGTGGGACGGAAGGGTATTGCCCACCTTGAGTAATAAAATGGAGACGGAAATGGGGAGAACAAGATGCCGTCCAGGTTGCTTGTTTAGAGCTGAGGGTCTCTGCCACAAAGAGGGGTCGACGGGGAAGGAAATGGGTGAGTGAGGCACGCAGGGTGAGCCTGGAAGGTCAAAGATGAGCTGAGAGTTGAAACTTGCAGGAGAAGCACCGGGGGCCAGGCTCACCTGGCAAGGGGGCAGCAAAATGAAGACGCTTTTTAGGGAAATTATTCCAACACAAGGGCCTGAAGGGGATGGAAGCGGCAAGAGCTCGGCGGAAAGACCGTGCTGTGTCTTTTAGACGACTTCGGGGTATAATTCACATACGCTATGATTTCACCCACTGACGGTAGGCTGTTCAATGGTTTTCAGCATATTCAAAGATACGTGCCATAATCCATCATCACAGCCCATCTTAGAACATTTCCATCATCTCAAGAAGAAATCCTTTATCTATCGCCCCCTCTGTCCCCATGCCCGTGTCCCCCAGCACGAAGCAGCAGCAAATCGATTTTCTGTCTATGTGGATTTCCCCATTCTGGACTTTCGTATGAATTTCCACGTGTGTGGTGTGGGGTCTTTTGTGAGTGGCTTCTTTCACTTAACATCACGCCCTCCAAGCCGCACGGGCGTTCTGACCCCTCCACATGCTCACCAACGCCGCTGGCTGCTGAGTTTTTGATCCTAGCCATGCGGATAGGTGTCCGCGCCTCGTGGCACTTTTGTGTTCCATTCCCCTGGTGACCCCGCGTATCAGGTATTTTTCGTGTAATTTTCTCCCTTGCTTGTCGATTCTCCGTTTCATTGACTTCCCCTCTGATGTCTGTTACTTTCTCCCTTCTGCTCACCTCAGGTTTCGTCCGACCTTCTTTTTTAGTGTCTTAAGGTGGAAGCTTAGGTTGTAGATTTCAGGCTTTCTCAATGCGGGCAATTTGCTGCTCAACATCGTTCTAAGCCCTGCTCTAGCTACATCCCAGAAATGCGGGTATACTGCACCTTAATTTTCCTTCACCTTAAAGCATTTTCTACGGGGGAAGACACTCCAGGTGGAGGGAAGAGCTCGGGGGAAGGCATAGGGGTGGGAGAGCTCAGGACAAGTTCAAGGGTGAGCCGAGGTGGGCAAAAGCAGAGGGCTTATGGAACAGAGTGTGTGATGGAGGAAGGGAAGTTGGAGCCTTAGGGGAGAAAGGACTGAAAAGTTTATACTAAATGAGTCTCAGATCATCGGGTACCATGGTTAGGATGCTGGGTTATTTCACTTTCTTCCTAGATGTGGAACGAGAGAAGGGGCCGGTGGGGGCTGGGCCGCCACCGATTACTTTCCAGGCAGCAGGAGATACTGGCAGCATCTGCGAAACACCTGCATCCCGGCCCCCTGTAGGAAGCAAGAATGCGGTCTTGTGCTTTTCATCCCTGGCTAATTTTCCAGTTTAAAAAATGACAGCAACATTTTAAAGTGTATTTATTTTTGAGGGAGAGAGAGAACGCGAGTGAGGGAGGGGCAGAGAGAGAGGGAGACAGGGAATCCCAAGCAGGCTGTGCACCGTCAGCACAGAGCCCGATGTGGGGCTTGAACTCATGAACTGCAAGATTAAGAGCAGAGCGGAAATCGAGATTTAGACGCTTAACCAAACTGAGCCCCCCCAGGTGCCCCAATAATGGCGATTGTTGTTGCCGATTCTTTCTCTTTTGAAACCCTCTTTCCTCAGTTTCCGAGCCCCCACACTTCCCCGGTTTCCTTCTGTCACTCCCCTGGTTCCTCCAACGCTGGCCACCAAATGCTGGCGTTTCTCAAGGCTCTGACCTCGGTGTCCTCCCGCTACCCTGGGCCCCCTCCCCCTGGGCAACCTCCTGTATGCCCATGGCTTCAATTACCTTCTGTTGCCCGAGCTCAGTGCCCGGATCCTTCCCCTGAGCCCCAAACCAGTACTTGGAATTGTCTTCAGTCAAACGCATTTGACCAACACTGAACTAAAACCAAAAATCATTTCTCAGCCTTTTGGCTAAGTTCGAGCCAAAGTAGTATCTGTTCTTAGCAGTTTAAGATCTGATAGGTCCTGGAGCTGAAGACAATATACTCAATGGATTTGGGGAGCAGGGAGAGGGAATACGGGTTGCTATGTTCACTCTGCACATGACCCCATATTGCAGGAATGGTGCACACCCCCCCCCACACACACACACATATACACCAGGGGCAGCAGCAACAACAAAAAACTGAACTGACAATCTCCTCATTCAACCTCCAACCTGGCCACCTTGTTGCCACACGAGGCCAAGCTTCCATTTTCCCTCAGTTACTGCAATAGCTTTCTGATTGGTCTTCTAGAACCTTCTCTTCCCTCTTTCCAAGCTCTTCTCCACGCTATATAGGCAGGATGGTCTATAGGACATGACCGTGTCACCACCTGCAGCGGACGTGAGTTAGTTTTGGGTTCTCCTATGTTGGGAAATCCCCTGCCTTATGAGTCTTGGCAAGCCACATACTTCTTCTCCAAGTTGTCCGATGGATCCCGCCAGACCAGCCTCGTTTGAGAGCCTTAAACAAGCCCTGCTCCCTCTTCCTTTGCCGATGCGGTGACCTCCTGTACCCCTCAACTCCTCCCTGTTTTCTTCTGTTTCCCCTTCAGGGTTCAGTCTGTCACTGCCTCGGGGAAGTCTGCCGTGATTTCGTGACTTCACAGGCTAAGGCAGCTTTCCTTGTGATAAGGTGTCATAGAATGTGGCACTTTCTCTGGGGATCACACACCCCTTGTGTTAGTTATTGCTCATCAATTACTGGGTGCTTCCATGGGGTCAGGCACTGAATATTCTGAGAAGAATCTGACAGCGGCCTTTAAGGATCCTACAGTTTCACCGGGGACCATAGACAACACTACGGGATAAGTACTAGAAAAGCCTCAAGTGGACATCGCCAAAGTGCTCTTGGGTGTGTGCTGAAGAGGGAACAAGGAACTGATTGCTGCAGGAATGCAGGCCAGGGGCACGGAGGGCAGTGGCATCTGAGTCAGGTCCTGACGGAGGTTGCCAGGAGAGGGAGGGTGGGAAGTCCTTCCAGGCAGAGGGACCATTTGTGCTCAGAGCCACAAAGTGAAAAAGCACATGGTGGGCCAGTGAGATGCCGAGTACTCGGGTGTCACTTGAACGGAGGGCAAGAAAGGAAAGAGGGAAAGAGGAAGGCAAGGAAAGAGGAAGAGTGCCAGAGACAAGCCTGGAAAGATGGGTCGGCTCAGATTCAAAAGAGCCTCAGAGGCCATACTCACCAGGAGCTCAGCTCTTGTCCCGTTGGCCTTAAGGAATTGTTTCAAGCAGAGGAATTGTTTGAGATACTAATTCTGGCTATAGTGTGAAGGGTTGATTGAAGATTGATTGCCAAGCAGATCCATATGGAAGCCACATCTTTATAGCTCCAGAGCCTAGCAGAGAAAGAGAAAGAGAAAGAGAAAGAGAAAGAGAAAGAGAAAGAGAGAGAGAACTCAATAAATGGTTGTAAATGAATCATGAAGAAACCACCATAACATCGGAGCATATGTGGTAGGTGCCACAAAAGAAACGCTGCCTGGGGGAGAGAGAATGAAGCCCCGAACTAGAGAACTGGCAGCGAACGTCAAGGACAGATGAATGTGGAGGTGTTCTGAAGTAAAAGCAACGCAGCTAAGTAATTAACTGCAGGTAGGCGTTAAAGGAATGAGTGAATTAGGTCTAGGTGTGGCTGACAGTGACACAAAATAGACTTAAAATCGCCCTGATAGCAATCCAGAGCTACTGATGGTGCTCCGGTGTCAGGGACTTAGCACATATGGTCCCTTCTGTCCTGTTACTCAACCCCCTCAACACATGGCTTCATGACATGGTCCAAGATGGGTTCTCCGGCACCGGCCTTTCACACCTGCCTGGGGGCAGCAGACTCAGGAACGGGGCAGGGGCAGGGCGGGCTGGTCACCTTTAAGAACGTGCTTCCTAGAAGTGTCTTCCTTCTAGGACACTGGTATAGGTTTAATCATATCTAATTGGCAGGAAGGCCGGGAGATGTCTTGCTTCTGGGCGGCTAAGATTTGGAGACTATATGGCTGAGAAAAGTAAGAGGTGGAAAGGACATGGAAAATAACTTGTCCCAAGGCTTCAAGAATGATTCTCATATCCCTTGGGTGGCTAGGAATGAAGACAGAAGGGTTTTAAGGAGGTTTATTGGAAGCCACAGAGCACAGATGAGTACGTTTTGTTTGGAACGTAATCTATTTTGGATGGCCTCTGGAACACCACATGGAGAAAAGCAGTAGGTACTTGAAAACGTATGAGGAAATGGGTCCGTTCCTCTACTGAGACCATGCTCCTCGAGGATGGAGATCCTTTTTTAAAAATTTTTTATTTATCTATTTTTATTTATCAGAGAGAAAGAGTGTGTGTGAGTGGGAGAGGGGGGGCAGAAGGAGAGGAAGAGAGAGCATCTCAAACAGGCTCCGCACTCAGTGGGGAGTCCTATGTGGGGCTCGACCTGGGACCATGACCTGAGCGGAAATCAAGAGTCAGATGCTCAAGTGACTGAGCCCCCCCACCCAGCGGGCATTGTCGGGGAGGGTGGAGATTCTTATGGTCCATCACTACATGCCTGCCTCGCCTTACGGGTCTCCAGAAGGGATCAAGATTGCAGGACAATTCAGAAGGTGAAAGAATTCAAGGTCCATTTTTTAAATATATAAAAGTGCCAATGGAGAGACTATATATAGACTCCAGCTACTGTTAGCACTGGAAAGAACTTTCTCAGGGAACTTTTGAAGAAAGGCACCATTGTATACCATCCATCCAAAACCTACTGTGAACACACACCCACGCCAAGTACTGAGCAGAGGAAAACTTCTTCTAAAATGAGGTGTTACATCTCAGGCGTGTTAGGGAAGGTGCTGAGGGAGGAGGGGACATCTTGGAGATCCAGCTCTGGTGTGTGGGGGGGGGGGCGGGGGGACGGGGGTTGAAGGTCACGACCAGGCAATGTCACAGCTACGCTGACCCACAGATCGCCCCACTTTTCAGGCTGAGGGGCGGCGCCGCTGCACCTGCTTTTAGGAAGCCGACCCGCCGAAGTTGGGGGGGAACTTGGCGTTCTCCAAGGGTCTTCCAGAGCTGTGAGAGACGTGGCCAAGGATCCAGACGATTTAATCCAGTTTTACGAAAGGGGGGGGGGGGGGTTACAGTGAGTAATTAAGGCACAGTTAAAGAATTAATCACTAATGAGTCATTAACTCTGCCCACTATTGTACAGTTAACAAGCCGAGGCCAGGTTATTAGAGCCAGTTCCCAATTAAGGGGACGACTTTGGCCACAAAGCACACCATCCGCCTCTTGAACGGTCCGGCGCGCCCGCCGGGCGCTGCGGGGCCGCGCCTTTCCCAGGCCAGTTAGGACGCAGGCCGAGCCCCGAGGGCTGCTGCGCAGCTCGCGCTTGCTGTGCAGAGAGGAAGTGCCGGCTTTTTCATTAATTTTATCTTCCCCGGAAATCTTTTCCTGCTGGGCTCCTGGAGGCTTGGATGCTGTTCGTGTATTAAGGTTCTGTTGGTGAAAAGGAGCGCTCGGATGGAGACTGGGAAGCCAAGCGGCGAGGCTGGAGGGCGGGAGCCGCGACGCAGGACGTCCAAAGTTAAGGTCGCTGGGACGGCTGAGTCCGCACTCCCGATGTTCCCACCGGCCACCGCCCGCGGGACGGACGAGGCTCCCGGGGAGCGGAGTCCTGGGCGGCCCCCGCTTCCAGAATCTGGCCGCAAAGCCTTTCAATTAACCGATGAACTTGGCCGAGAGAGGGGAGGATTAGGATTCCCTGTCTCCGCTTTTTGGATTCTGGATTAACTGGAGACGGGAGTGGGGGGCGGGAAGGGATTTCCCATCTCCCACACTTGAAGGATCTGTTTAAAATAAGTCAATACATCGGGGCCACCCCAGGCCAATTGCTGACCGCTGGCCGAAGCCTGCCCCTCTCAGGGGGTCTCTCCCAGTCCTCCCATCCTGTGTCACCCACACCGTTCCCGACCAACCCTCCCGGGCGGCAGGGGTGAAAACTCGGGCCCGCAGGGCGCAAAGCGGCACACCCAAGCCACCCAATCCCGGATGAAAGCCTGGACGGGCCCGGGGCCGCAGCGCGGAGGACACGGAGTAAGGAGGGCCCCGCGGCCGCCCCGGGCTCCAGAAACGGGTGACCCTCGGTCCCCTGCGTCCCCGCGGGAGAGAAAAATCGCCACCCAGAAGCCGGAGCCCACGCACGCAGTATGATCACGACCCTCCCACGGGCAAGAAGAGACGCCTCCAAAATGGGGAAAACGGGAAAACTGAAACGCCCCGCGACGCTGGGGCGGTGGCCCGGGCGGCAAGGCTCCGCGCGTCGGGGATCTCCGGGCCCTGGGTCCCCGCAGCGCACACGCGCGGGAGCGCCCCAGCTCCCCAGGCCGCGCCCGACTCCGCCCTTCTCTCGGAGTGGCCCAATCCGAGGCGTCCTTCCCCGCCCCGCCCCCCGGCCTGGAGCCCCGCCCCGCGCGGCTCGGAGCCAGGGACCCAGGAGCTATTCTGCAGCAGACTCACCTGCTTTCCTCCCGCGGCGAGTCACGGCCCAGGTCGTCTTCTGGGGAGGAAGCTCCCAAGGCCTGCCTCTTAGATTGACTGAATGCACTCAACCCGAATGAGCGTCTGCCTCGAGACCCAGGCCGCTGTGCTTGGGCGGCAGTGTCTTTCCTCCCCAAACCCTGTAGACCCACTCCCACCTGGTTCTCGCTCCCCTTCGGGGGACACTGGAAGCTCTCCGCGGCCAAACCCGCAGCCTCATCATGGAAGGCTCAGGAACCATTTTTCGAGCGCAGGAGACCCGTTCCCCGGAGTCCCGGAGGGACTCGTGCCCGCCCCAAATCAGAGCCGGCACGATCTAGCTTCGGAAGCCCGGGCTCCACCTTGGCCAGCGCCTGCGCAAAGTGTTTTCTGCAGCCGGGAACTCGAGCAGCTTCCCGTGTTTCGGGGTCGTCTGGGGCTTAATGTTCTTTAGCGAAAGTCATTCTCACCTCCAGCCTGAGTTAAGTCCTGGCTTCCCACTCCTTCTGCACCTCTACTGCTGGAGCTCCTAGGCTGCCCGCAGGAATGGGGGGGAGAGGGGCGCTGGGGCTGATGGAAGCCCAGGAACGACCCCTCACACCTCGGACCTTAATTCCCCAAGTGGCCTAATGAGTTGTTCCCGGGAATCGAAATAGGAGCTCTTACTCAGCAAGTGTGTCCGGAACAAGTACGCTGTGGTCGTGAACTGACCAGAGCTTCGGGCCTTTCTACTTACGAGCAGTATTCACTGATGCTACCTCCCTGTGCCTCAGTTTCCTCATTTATAAGATGAGGCTAATTGTATCTTCCTCGCATGGTCCCTGTGAGGCTTAAATGAGTCAATCGACGTAAGCTGCTTGCGGGAATGCCGGCCTGTGGTAAGCTTTCAACAATCATTAGCTGTTAGTATTTTGATCATTTTCCAAGGACGTGTCCCTGACGTCCAGGCAGGGCTCACTCTGTTGGTGTCCAAAGAGAGGGTTTAGAATATTCATTCTCACACTAAGTAGTATAAAAGAGGAGAAAGAAGTGATGGAAAGGTGCCGATGAAAAAAGAATAGGAAGAAACATAGCATAAAGAGGCAAAATGAGGGGTGCCTGGTGGCTCAGTCAGTTAAGCGTCGGACTTCGGCTCAGGTCGTGATCTCGTGGCGTGTGGGTTCGAGCCCCGCGTCAGGCTCTGTGCTGACGGCTCTGAGCCTGGAGCCTGCTTCGGATTCTGTCTCTCTCTTTCTCTCTCTCTCTCTCTCTGCCCTTTCCTTGCTTGCTCTGTCTCTCTGTCTCTCTCTCTCAAAAAAAAAAAAAAAAAAAAAAAAAGAGGCAAAATGAATAATCATGGAAGTGATTTAAGAGAACCAAGGAAGATTTTGGTGATAGGTGATAGGATGGACCGGATCAGGGGTGCCCAGGACCCGGGAAGGAGAAGGGAGGCAGAGCAGGTACTCACCAGGAAAGGTGGGAGTACTCTGAATAAATCATTCCCGGTTAAACAAGGGCATTAAAGGATGAAAGAGAATAGTCCACCTTGAAAGAAATTTACTTACACATTCATCCTGTTTACTTTTTTTTTTTTTTTCCATGCCAATGTCTGGCATCACTTGGCCAATCCATTCATTTCCCCCACGACGTGCAGGTGTTACTTCCTACCTCTTGGGCGAAACGACCTCACTGAGCGGCCTGCTATATGCAAGGCACCGCAGGAGGGCCTAGGGGTACACACTCCTGATGGTGCTATAGCCTCTCGGGACCCTCCTGGCAAGGGCTGAATCCCGCGACGACACCCCCTCTACCCCCAGCCCCAGGACAGTCATCGGCTCTCCAAGTTGGTTTCAGGAACCCCAGAGCAGGGATACGGTGGGATCGGAGAGGCGGGATCACACTGTGTAGCGCCTTGTGCGGGGTTTGGTAGTTCACACAAAGCCTTACAGTCCGTCATTGCATGTCTTCCACCTCCCAGGGAGGTAGGTTCATGTCGACAAGGAAAGGGGGCTGGGGTGGCTCACGAACGTGCTAACGAACGGCAAACAGTAGTGGGTTGATGAAGCCAAGGCTCCGGCCGCGTCTTTTCGGGTGCGCTCCGAGCGAGGAGGCCCAGAGGACCTGCCCTCCAGGAATCCGGGTCATTCCCGAGGCGGCCCAGCTTCCAGGATCAACGGCGGATACCGCGGCTGCTCAGGCTGGGAGTCCCGGCCCTCCTTCACCGGGGACCCCCCGAGTACCGCGGATGCTCCGGAAGCTGGGGGGAGACCTCCGGCTTCCCTCCCGCCCCAGAGCCGGCGCCAGAGAACAGCGGACACAGCCCGGGATGTGCCCGGGACACAGTACTTGAGCGCCGCCGCTCACCGGACGAGCATTAAACAGGACCGCGGGCGTTGGGGGTTAGGAGCGACTTGGGGAAGCGAGAGAGGCGCCCGGATGAGAAGAGGAAAAGTCGCTCTGCCCCAGTCTTTGAAGGACTAATGTCATCAGTCCTGGCACCGAGCGCGTGACCCGGACAGCGATCCTAGAGGGGTCCTGGGCGGTGGCGCGCCGAAAAGAGGGGCGGGGCCGACAGGGGCTTTGGGTCTTGCACCTCTCACCCTGGGGAAGGTGATGTAGACGCTTCCTCTTGGGGTCGAGCGTTCAAAGTAGCAGCCGCGGCTGGGCTATTGGGCTACATAGAGAGGGCCTGGGAACGCGCAGCGGGGTGAGCCTTGGGCTCCTGACTCCCCGAGCCCCATACACTCGCCGCTCCCGCACGCGCCGGGGCAGGGGAGCCCTGGTGAAGGGCGCCGAGTCTCCGCCGCAGCACAGCGCCCCCCGCAGGGGACGCAGGAGGGAGACGCAGCTCCTGCGCAGTCCTCCGCTCCCCGCGAGCCACCCCGCGCGTCCCCGCGGCCCTTCCCGTACCCCCACTCGGGCACACGCGTCTCCCTCCCCGCCACCGAGGCCTGAGCGCCCTTAACCAGAGTCAAACCAAAACAAGGCAACCTTTAATTCTCCTCCCCAGGACTTCAAACTACGCGTACAAACAGTCCCTCGAACTCTATTTCTCGGCCTCCCCGTCCTCCCAGCTGTCGTTTTCTGGGGGTAGCCACGCCGAGGTCAGGCTGAACCCCGAGGGGCCCGGCCGCCTCTCCCCCTCCGGCACCAGGGCCGGGGTGGCCGGAGGGCCTCGGCAGGCCGGGTGGTCAGCCGTCCCCGGCGCGCCGGGGACAGACGCGCGCGTCCTAGAGCCCCGCCTGGCTGCAGCTTCAGACGGCTCGGGAGAGTGACAGTGGGGGACCCCAAGGACGGAGGGAGGCGCGCGTGCGGCTCCGGGGCGGCTCCCGGGGCGGTGGTCCGGCCCGATGTGGTCCCCGGTGGCCCTAGAGGGCCTGCCACGGCTTCCCGATGGCCTGGATGTGCTCCTTGGCCTTGAGGCGCAGGGCCGCGATGCTGCTGTTGCGCGGGTCCGCCTCGTCCAGCGGGAACTTGTCCCCGAAGCCGGGCGCGCACGGGTAGGCGGGCGGCGGCGGCCCGAGAGGCTGCAGGCCGGGGCCCAGCGGCGGGGAGTTGAGGAAGGGCGGCGGCGGCGGCGGCGTGTAGCTGGCGGGCAGGCTCTGCGCCGGCGGCCCGAAGCCCGGCAGGCTCTGCAGCGCCGTGGCGCCCCCGCCCGGCAGCGGCGACCCGAGCCACGACTCGAGCGGCAGGGCGCCCCCCGCCGGCCCGCCGCCGCCGCCCGGGCCCGTCCCGAGGGGCGCCAGAGCCGCCGAGGGCGGCGAGCGGCTGAAGGACAGGAGGGGCGAGTCTTGCAGCTTCATGGACGACACCTCCAGCTTCTCCTGCCGCCGCCACTTGGCCCGTCGGTTCTGGAACCACACCTGCGGAGGGCAGCACAGCGGCGGTCGGGCTGCGGCGGAGGCGTGGGGACGCGTCCCCGCCCTGCGCCTGGCTGGACGACCCCCTCGCCCCCCGCCCAGGAAAACGCCACCCCTACGCTCTCCTTCCTTTTGCATCCCGTTTTCCCCTTTTTGCCTCCTCCCTCCTCTCAGAGTCTTTGTCTCATCCGTGTCCCACCCGGGCCCCTGTTTACCTCACCCACAGCTGTGGCTGTATCTGTTTCCCACTCGCGGCACACAGCAGGTGCTCAGGAAAAAAAAGTGAAGTTAACCTTGGGGATCGGACCCAGGATTTCGGAAACCACATGGCACCAGATTTCGGTGACCTGGTGGTTCGCAGCTCCCCTTGGCACTTTGGTTTAGACTTTGCTTCCTCCCTCGATGGTACTGCTCTCGGTGGCTGGTTTCCGCTCGGGCTTTCTGTGCTTGGCCTACCTTTCGGCTCGATTATAAACATACGGATACACAAATACTCTAAGTACCCCAACTGGCCACACTGGGTGTTAAATTCCATTTCCAGGAATTACTGGTTGTGGTGACTGGGGGAAGCAAGAGGGGGTGTTTTATCCCGAGCTTGAGTTGCTGCTTTAAAAAGATCTTCGTTCTTATTTAATTAGTATCCCTTTAGTATTTCTGATGTTTCTTATAAATTGCTTCCAATGATTACAACAGCTCACGTTTACTATATTTACGTAGACTTTTCGGAGTCAACTTTGACATTACTATAAGATGAGTTCAGTGAGTTCAAGCCTGTCTTTCTTTCTTTCTTTCTTTCTTTCTTTCTTTCTTTCTTTCTTTCTTTTCTCTCTTTCTTTCTTTTTCTTCCTTCCTTCCTTTTTTCTTTCTTTCTTTCTTTCTTTCTTTCTTTCTTTCTTTCTTTCTTTCCTTCTCTTCCTTCCTTCCCTCCCTCCTTCCTTTTTTTCTTTACATATAGAAAGTCCACACCAAGAGTGAAGTCTGATCTCTTAATGATAAAATGTCTATTTCTGATTAGGTAAAGGCACAAGAAAAGGTGTGACGAAGGTGTCACCACCAAGTTACCACCCTTGGACACAGAACAGAGAGTTCGTTGGTCTAGTTTAGCAGAGAATCAGAAAGAACTTTGGCCAAACTGGTGGCCTCAGTGATATATTTCTAGAGGGACATAGGAGAATAGCTGTGACCTCAGAAGGGAGAAGGCAGCTTTGAGTCAGTGGGGGAGGGGACCTCCTAGAAGCACTGAGGAAACAGTCCCCCAGCACCTAGGCGGAGCAGGGCAAGTGTCTGCAAAGTTAGGATTGGGGGTGGGGCGGGGGAGAGAAAAAGAACAAACCCGTAAGTAACCTCGTCCTCTTCCCACAAAAGATTCATCTACGTAGCCGAGGCCCTAATTTCCCCCAGAAACATGAGATAGTTGCTGATAATAGAAGAGAAACATCAACATGGGAAGGGCTCTCATCCCACGGCTTCCTCTAATTCCCTGCAGGCCCCACTCTAGCCCCAGAAACATCAGCTCTAGTCTCCCACCCAGTATTCAAAGTCAGAGAACTAAGGACCCGGACGTCCTTTCTTCTAGGGCTGAGCTGCTGCCCTCCACACAGCTGGAGGCCCACAGTAGACTCCCCCCCCATCCGATTACATCATAGCCATGTGTTAAGAACCCGCCATATGTTGGGCACTGTGCTGGCCCTGTGGTCACAGAGAAGTCGCAGACACCGTTCTCAACAAGCTGATGACTTAAAGGAAGAGCCCAAATCCCTAAACGAATAAAGAGGGAGGAAGGAAGGTAGGACGAAGGTGATGTCAGGTGTGAAGGCGCCCCTGGTTGGAAGACTGTCTCTCCTCTCCTTCATCTTTCACTTGTGTTCTTTTCCTCCCCCTCCCCCACCCTCTTCCCCCCACCCCCCACCCCCACCCTGAAAAGCAGGTGCAAAAATGTCTACACCTTCAATGAAACCATTGCAGCTCGACTGTCCCCAAATTAAGAGAAACAGAAGGGCCCTTGCCATCCTGAGTCACATGAGGGAACTAGTTTTGAAAACCATGATATTTACTCATTACTTGAAACTCCTAAATGAGCAGAAGGGACAAAAGGCAAAAGCTTGGCCCCTTTTACTCTTAAGGTAAGGCGAAAAGCCCCCGAAGGTCTGAATATCTTCACTCCCTGGAAATCTAACTCATCAGACACACGCACAAACCTCATCTTAGTTCCACCGCCTTTCAGATGCAGTGAAATTTGTTCCCAATGACTCCCTTTCAGGCCTCTGCAAAGTCTCCTAATTTGGAAATCCTCCCAGATTTTTCACAGATGACTAGCAAATATTTAAGGCTTTCAAATATTTTAATGATCAGGGATTAAAGATAATTCAGCTTTAATTAAAGCGAAAACCCCTTTACGAGAGAGAGAGAGAGAGAGAGAGAGAGAGAGAGAGAGAGAGAGAGAGAGAGAGAGAAGGCCTCTGCAGCAGCGGGAAGTTTGGTTGGATGTACACCAAAGAAGCAAAAGTCAGTTTCTGAAACAAATCCACCAAAACCTTCAACTGCAGGCGCCAGGGTCCTTGCAGGCAGACGGGGGCTTTCGTTTCTCAGCAGGGTGAGCGCAGTTACTGAGGAGGTGGCATTCGGGGGCCCCAATCCTCCCCCCCTCCACGCTGCCTACATCCCCTCTCTACTCACCGCCGCCCGCCCCAATCCCGGCTGCGTCTACGGAACTGTCGCCCTTCATCTTGCCAGCCATCTCTAATACCTCTCTTTAGGTTAGAAGAGAGACCCCCCCCCCCCCGGCCCAGGGAGGTGCGACTACAAACTGGAACAGAATGACCCGGAGGCGGTCGTGGGGCCCAAGGAAGATCTGCGACGCTCCTTCGAGGCTCTGCGCGAGCGGAGCCGAGGAAGACCAATGGGAAGCGTCCCACGTGAAATGCGTAGACGCCGGGATTCAAGGGAGCATTTGGCTGCGGCTTGGGCCTGGGACCCTCCCGGGGACCGATCGGGGGCGCTTTACCTGGACCCGGACTTCGGGTAGGTTGACCTTGCCTGCCAGCTCCTCGCGGCTGTACACGTCGGGGTAGTGAGACTTCTCGAACGCGCGCTCCAGCTCGTGCAGCTGGTATGTGGTGAAGGTCGTGCGGTTCCTCCGGTGCTTCTTCTTGGGCTGCTCCTCGTCCGACAGTTTCGCGTCGCTGGTGGCGGGACCGACCGGCAGCCCTGGGCTCGGCCGCGCCTCCCCAGGCTCCTTGGGGCAATAGGGTCGAGGGGCTGGGACGAAGAAGCCCCAGAAGGTCAGGGACACTCCCCGGAGTATCCCTGGGCCCAGTCGGCCTACCCTGGGACGCCGACAGCGGGACGCGGGCTCCTCCCGGGCGTTGGACCGGGAGGTCGGGGATAAGGCTGCGGGGGGCCTCTAAGCTTTCTCTGAACGCAAACTGGAAGCTTATATACACCCCCAAACCCAATCCCGCGCCCAAATGCCTTAATAAAAGTCGAGGTAGGGGCTCCGTCCTCTTGCAGAGCGCCTAAGTTTGGGCACGCCTCAGGGCCCTTCCGCGGCCGGGGGTGCGCACTCACCTTCGTACTCGGGAGC
Source organism: Panthera tigris (assembly GCF_018350195.1). Classification (NCBI taxonomy): domain Eukaryota; kingdom Metazoa; phylum Chordata; class Mammalia; order Carnivora; family Felidae; genus Panthera; species Panthera tigris. Next base: position 77,232,560 of record NC_056671.1, read on the forward strand.
GGGCACCGGGGCAGGCTGCGCGGAGGGCTCGGCGCCTCCCCCCGGCGCCTTGGGGCAAGCGGCCCGCGCGCCCGGCCTCCTATCCCGCTCCTTCGCTCCCCGAGCGCCCGGCTCCGCCGAGAAGGAACCGAGGATCCCGTCGTCCTTGGTAAATCCCAGGATAGCCTCGATGCTGTGCAGCCGCGAGGTGCTCCCTCCCGGGCTGCGGAGCAGGTGGCCGGCCAGCGAGAAGCTGCCGTCGGCCATGGCGGGGGCGCAGCCGGGCAGGTGCATGGGGAGCGCCAGGAGGCGGGAGGGCGCGGCCCGCGCTCTCGCAGCGCAGCCTGCTCGGGAGACCGAGAGAAGAGGCTCGAAGTCGCCGCTTCCCGGGCACGGCGGTCCCACCCGCGGGGGCCCGACCCAAGGTCAAGCTCGGCGGGCGACGCGGGCCCCGGCTGCGCGCGCTGGAGGCGGGCGAGCGCTCGGCCGGCGGCCGCCGGGGTCTCTGCAGGAGTCTGAAGTTCGGACTCGGGGCAGCCGGGGCTCCGGGTGCTAAAGGCGGCGAGCCCGCTCGCCCTGGCTCCTCCCCTCCCGCCCCGGCCCCGGCCTCTTCCCTCGGCCCCTCCCCCCGCAGCGAGGCGGGTCCTTCCCTCGCCCGCCTCGGGGTCCTCGCTCCGCCGCCCCGGGCGGGGCCGCCGCGCCGAACTTTCCACCCTCCACCACTCGATCCGCTCCAAACGCTCCACACACAACCCCGAGGGAAGTGCGGTGGGGTGTTTGACGGGCCTGGGGACCCGGCTCTGGGGCCCGCTTCCCCCCGGTCTGGCCTCAACGGGGCCGACGCCCTTTGCCTCACCTTCCCCCACCACCCGGTGGGCTTGCCTCGCTGCTCGGGCTTCCCTCCCCCTTCCCTCCCCCGACCCCAGACTCGCCTCTGCCTTCAGGCACACTTTCCTCCGCCCGGGCAGAGTGCCCGGGGCGACCTTTGGAAAGACAGAGCGTACCGCTTCCAGGCTCTGGGGCGTAGGGAGTCAGTCCACGCACGCTACTTCTCAGTTTGAGTTTTCCCTTCGCCCTCTTTTTATTCCCAAGGGCACTCCTCTTTCGGCTCCGTAGGCCCAAGCCTCGGTCTTCGGGTTTATTTTGTTTGTCGCTATATTTTTAACTACTCCTTCCTGTCTCCTCGGACTCGCGCGGCCGGCAGGCCCCCTCACTCCAGGGCCGAGCCCCAGGAGGCGGTGGGGCCATCTGTGCCTGCACGCCCGGTGACCTCAAGTGCCCCACCGCCCAGCAGGAGGCTGGGAGGCCCTGAGTCGGACACGCCGCCAGGCTCAGGCCCAGTGGAAGACCCAACAGGGGTCCCTCACCCTCGTAGACTGTTCCTGGAGAACCCTCTCCCCACCAAACAGTCTGCAGGCCAAGGAGAAGGCCCAGCCTCAGGCTGGCTGGAGAAGGACCCTCGTCTGGGGTGCAGGCCTCTCACGTCCTGGGAGGAGGGGGTGGGGTGGAGGGTGCGGTTATAGGCGGAATCTGCTGCATGCATGTCTTTCCACTTGGGGAGCCCCACGGGGCCTCCGTGGCGCAAACTGGAATGATGGTTACTGCAGGCAAGTGTTTTTTCACATCCGCCATCGCCGTGGTCGCCACTGATAACCTTGTCACTTCTCAAACCTGATGCCAGACCCCGCACGCCCGTCCACCTTCGCCAAACTATTGGCAGGAAACGTGAACCCAAATGTCTTCCCAAGAATCTCAGGAACTCGAGATTCGTATTCTTTTTCATTTCCCCAGTTTTATTGCCATATAATTGACGTACAGCGCTGTGTAAGTTTAAGGTGGCCAGTATCATGATGTGACTTACGTTTGTTGTGAAACGATTGCCACAATAAATTTAACATCCGTGGCCTTACAGACACAAAATAGAGTTTCTTAAAATCTCCTCTGTAATAGGGGCTCCGATCTCCACGCAGGGGCATCTCCCCCCACCCCCATGCCCACCGCTAGTTTATTTCTGCTTGCATTCGGGTGAGGGGTTACCGCCTCCCTTCCCAGGGTCCCCCACTGACGTGGGCCATGCCAGAACCTCAAAAGAAAAGAAAGGCCAGCCAGGCGCTGGCCTTGAGGAGTTTAACGTCCAGCCTGGGAGACGAGACAAAGGAAGAAACAAGGGAGAAAAAAAAAAACCCCACCTATTTTCCAACCCTCACCTTTATTTTATTTTTTTAAGTTTATTTATGTAAGCAACCTCTATACCAAGGGGAGCTGCTCGCTGGTCAGCCAGGCGCCCCCAAAGTCACAAAAGAACATGTGACTATATTAAGGAGCATGGAATGATGAATTGTCTGTGATGGGCATATGGGGTGGTCATTACACAAATCGCTCTCTTTTTTTTTAGTAGGCCTATAAAAAGGTAAATTAAAATAGCAAGCAGGTGAGTTTGCAGTAGATAGAAATTGAGCTTCGGATTCAAGTGAGAAATTGTGGTTTAAGAGAGAGCTACATTAATGATAATTAATACGCACTTTATAGTTTCTGCACGATTCTTTATACTTGTCAGAGCCTTTTCACGGTCTTCACATCACAGGATCCTCGAAACCAAGCGAGGTGAGGGGGACAAATATGTCTGCCCCGTTTTATATTATGTTATTATTAACGATATTTTTTAATGTTTATTTATTTTTGAGAGAGAGAGAGACAGAGTGCGAGTGGGGGAGGGGCAAAGTGAGAGGGAGACACAGGATCCAAAGCAGGCTCCAGGCTCCGAGCTGTCAGCACAGAGCCTGACACGGAACCCGAACCTACAAACCGAGAGACCATGACTGGAAGTCAGACACTTAAATCGACTGAACCATCCGGGTGCCCCCGTCCCCATTTTATCGAAGAGGAAACTGAGGCTCAACCTGATGCAGCTGGTAAGCGGAGGGGTCAAGACTAGAGCTCAGACGACCTGACTCTTTGTCCAGTGTTTTCTGCCTACCGCTCACTTGTAATAAATGGTGGAGGGTGTGATGTTTATGAGAAGAATAAAGGCACATCTGAGCCCACAGTCTCCATCTTTAATCCTTCCCGGAGACCGAATGCTGCATCTAAGAGGCTGAGATGGTGGCAGCTCAGCCTCCCAGAGAAATGAAGTCAGAGACTGTGGACAGTGGCCTTTGGGCGCTGGTGTCCGGGACTAGCGAACAAATCCTTGAAAGGTTCCCACCACAGTCCAGGCAAAGCCTGCCCCTGGGGCCCTCAGGCTTTCTAGGCTGTCCAAGGCAGTGTCCTCCTAACAGTCTGGTGGCACCCCACAATGTCCCACAGGCCAATTACATAGACCAGGTGACTGAGGTTCTGATGCCTTGGTGACCAGAGGACAGCCACAGGGATAGGAGATTGGTGTTTGCCGTCTCCGCTATGACCAAGAATCCTTTTTATGTAAACTTCCCCAATATTAAATTGATTTCTATAATCGCTGCTAAACAAAGATCGGCAGTGTTTTCTTAAGCTTCTGCCCACACGCTAAGGGGCTTATAGCCTTGTTTTCCAAAGTTAATTCTCTCTGGGACTGCCCAGCTCTCCCTAATAGGTCCAGGTGAGGTTAACTTTTATTTACTGTTTATTTCAGAGTCTTGAGAGAAAAGCAGAAAAGACTTCAACAGCCAGGACTTCGGAGAAACAGGGCAAAGCAGGACAAGGGGAGCTTGGGGCTTCCTTTGTGCAGGACATAAAGAGCTAGTCAATACCCTTGTGGGCACCATGGAGGAGTACTCCAAGCAATCAGCCGGGGGTCATTGTTAGGGGCTAATCTACATGTGTATTTCCCAAGAACTCGATTAGGGAAGATGAATGGACTCGGCCATGTCCCTAATTCTTCTAGCATGAAGCAGCATTTTTTCCAGCAGTTAGGCCCGCTTAAAATCAGCCCAACTTCAGCAAAAGTAAGGAGCCTGCCTTCTGAACTCCACCTCTGTTTAATTCATTAATTCATTAGGTGGATCAAAGAAAAATCCCTCCTCCCAGCCCGCATGGGCTTACACACAGATAAAGCCCCTTTAAACTTGGCATGGCCCAGAGAAACATTTCCAGAAGTGAGGAGAGTGAGGGTGGTCGGGGGCTTGGGAGGGTCTTCAGAGTGGGAGGTTCCGGGTGATGTGGGAAGGACAATATCGAACAATAATTGGAGGAGGAGGGGGGAGATTTTGAGGAGAAAGGGAATGGGACAGGCCAGCGGGAAGACAATGAAAGCTAAATGTAACCAGCAATTATGGGAAGTTGTAGGCCAAAGTGACTCCTTTATCTTGGATGCATGCGCGGGGACCCATGTTTGGAAGCATTCTAGGCGGACTGCCTCCCCCAAAACACTCTTTTGAGCAATGCACATTTGAGGAGTGAGTTCCCTGGGCACTGGGTGAGCAGGTGGCCTGTGCGCACGGCGAGCTAATGGCATTTGACCCTAGCCTCTGGTAATTTCACCTTGAAGCAATGTTTTAGGTTGTACTTCATAAAGTGCATGAAGCCACCGCTATCATCTGGATACTGACTGTTCCCTTAGTGGATGTATTTTTATCCTGGAATAATTCCACTTGTCTTGGACCACACTGGAGGACCATCTCCCCTGCTAGCTCATACACGGTCTTTCAGGGAAGGCAACTTCACTTTAGTTGTAGCCCAAACTCATATAAACATGAAACACGCGTGCGCACACACACACACACACTGAAATTCACTGAAATTCAACACTGAATTCACACACACACTGAAATGCAACACATTATATACATATATATGAAATTCACTGAAATTCAACACTGAATTCACACACACACACACACACACACACACACACACACACGCTGAAATGCAACAAATTATATACATATATATGAAATTCACTGAAATTCAACACTGAATTCACACACACACTGAAATGCAACAAATTATATACATATATATGAAATTCACTGAAATTCAACACTGAATTCACACACACACTGAAATGCAACAAATTATATACATATATATGAAATTCACTGAAATTCAACACTGAATTCACACACACTGAAATGCAACAAATTATATACATATATATGACAAATCATATATATATATATATATATATACACATATATATAAAACAGTTATTTTTTTTGAATACTATATGCCAGTGGACACTCTTCTGAGTACTTTACGTGGATTACCTAATTAGTCCTCACAATAACCCTATGAGGTAGACAATATTATTATTTCCATTTTATAGGCAAGGCATCTGAAATACAGGTTAAATCACTCGCCAAGTTTGCACAACTGGTTTCGGGTGGAATCAGGACGTAGGCGTTTTTTCAGTAACGTGCCCATCTACCCACCTCCCAATATGGTCAGCTTAGATGACATGCGTTGTGAATTTTCCTGTGGCTATAAGAGAACTAGCAGATAAAAAAAAGAACACTTGGTAGTCAGAGGATATAGGAACGTTGCAGTTCAGGGTTTGGAGGACGTGTGAGTGAAAAAGTTGTGATGGGCAATTTATAATTTATTTGGTCAATTATAATGACGACAGGTATGCTAAAAAAAAAAAAAAAAGATACCGCTCAACTTCTCACGGTTGTCCCATAAAGCTGGGTGAATTTTCTCTCCGTTTCCAGAGTTCCAACTCACTCCCAGTGTTTAATGTAAAAATATATTTTTAAGCATCACCCCCTGTGCCATTTAGTTTGTCTGCCTTTGATGTCATGAATTCTCCGCTATGCTACACTGTACGTTGTATGTCATGGGCACAGGACGCAAGCTGCTGAAAGTTGTGGAGAAGACAATCACCCAACTCTCTCTTCAGCTCGGTGCTTGTTCCTCTCTCACTGCCAAATCTTCTACTCAGTGAAATATTTCCCTACCTGAAGCACAACAGAAGGAAAGTCAGGAAAATGTTCTTAGAGATGCTTGTCGGAAAACCCATCTTTACAAGTAGACAACCAATTATGACTATCGTTGGACACTTTTATCACATTGGCACAAATGATAAACACGTCCCATATGTCAGTTTACCACTCAGTATGGCACTCTGAATATTTTCTACGATTTTCAGACTAAATTGAAGCAAATGTTGATATAAGGATCCTGCGGCGAACAATAACTCCCTCATATACTTGTAGCTAAAAGACACATACCAGGGGCGCCTGGGTGGCGCAGTCGGTTAAGCGTCCGACTTCAGCCAGGTCACGATCTCGCGGTCCGTGAGTTCGAGCCCCGCGTCAGGCTCTGGGCTGATGGCTCGGAGCCTGGAGCCTGTTTCCGATTCTGTGTCTCCCTCTCTCTCTGCCCCTCCCCCCGTTCATGCTCTGTCTCTCTCTGTCCCAAAAAAATAAATAAAATCGAAAAAAAATTAAAAAAAAAAAAAAGACACATACCAATGAAAAGATGGGCATCATCTAGGCATTTCTGGCTGAACTGAGATGGGCAGACGGTAACAGACATTTACCCCAATCGCAAGGTGAAACCAAGGGCAGCTGGGAGCTGCTGAGTTTCCCGGTGGTAACAGGCTGTTTGAAAGCCTTCCTTTTGTGAAGGAACAGAGACCACAGCTCTCTGGAGATCATCCGTTAATTAGTAAGAAGGCTGTCCTTTGGCCTTTCTGTTGTTTCCCAATCACGATATTTTTAGGAACACCAGCACTTAAAATTAGTTTCTGATTTAGTTTTCTGGTATTTCAGAAGATCGTATGTTTAAGACTTAGGAGGAAAAACTCAGTGATTACCTTGTCTGCTCTCCCAGTCCTCGCCCCAAACTTTCCCTTGGAGATGTGGAAATCAGGGCCTAGAGACAGGAAGTGATCTGCCCATGATGAGACAGAAGGGCTGTGGCAAGGCTTGGACTGGGGGCCAGTCTCCAGACTCCCTGACCCTCTATGACTCTCCGGCACGCTAAGCTCTCAGGACCCCGCACCTGGAAGTCCCACGCTTATAGTCGAGTAAGCCCGCGCATGAATCCTGGAGGAGCGTGCTTATTGAACAAACGCAATGAAGTTACTTTTCATACTACTCCCTAATCACTTACCAACCCAATTGCCTCGGCCTGGGTCCTCAGTTTACTTTTGCAGCTGATGCTAATCCAAGTAGCCTCTACGTAAGAGAGAAAAAAAAATTCCCTTGGCAATAGATTTGCAGACCATTTGGGCAAACAACTATCCACTGGCGTGCTAGCATCAGCCTCCAGTGGCTTGTGAGAGCAGATGATTAGTATTCCTTCCCAGCTCTGAGTTCACTGATGTCATATTAGTGGCTTGAAATGAGTCATAGTGGGAATATTTTCACCACAGAAATTGGCAAACGCTGAAAATCCAGGCATTCTCCCTCTTCCCCCAGCCCCCATTAGTGGGTTCAAAATATTCGCTCACATACCAATGTTCTTACTTCATTAAAGAGTGAAGAAAGTCAGAAAGTATTATTATGATTAAAGCGAATATATGATCTATTGGGTAAGAGATGTCCACCTTTCTTGCCAGCAAAATGGAACATCTGCATCATTATCTCAGAATATGTAAATAAGAGAGGGAAACTTGGATTTCTGCCGGAGAAATGGGCTTTTCTGGAGTTGTCAGGCGCAAAGCTATATTAGGATAATTCCTCTTTACTTGTTTTCTAATTAAACTAATTGAATTCAGAGTGTCTAGGGGACGCACGGAGACATTTATCTCAAGGGGATGATGGTCTTGAAACCCATCAATCCTCTTTAGAGCGCTAAGAAGGCAAATCCAAGGATGCCCATTCTGCAGCAGCCTTAACCTGCACGCACTCAGTTTGGCCATCTCCGGGATTCTCCTCCCCTCTTCTTTTTGAAAGGACAGTTTATCAGGAAGGCAATTCTGATTTCATTTTCACAGCACCCTATGAGGTCAAGACTTCCCCCTTCCCCACTTCTTACGTGACACCTCTCATAGAACACTTCTGGCCACTCTCCTGTCTGTTCCAACCTGTTCACGGAACTACAGTCGCATTGGTCTTTGCCTCCTCTTGAAATTCTCCAAGCCCCCTTCCTGCCTCAGGACCCTTGCACTGACTATTCTCACTGTCTGAAATATTCTCCCCCAAATGTTCACATGACCCTTCTTGTCATTTTATTTTTGCTCATAGCACCTTCCACTCTCCAAAACTATCTTATTTATTACTTGTTTAGTTGTTACCAGTCTCCCCTCATTAGAATCTAAGCTGCGGGAGAATAGGGACCTCGTCTATTGGATCCCTAGCATTTGCACACATGGCGGTGGTTGATTTAATGAAGAACAGCAAGGAACTAGATTTTACAGATGAGGAAACAGGTTAAGAAACTTGTCTGATTGCACCCAGCTATTAATTGGCACAAGTAGATATTTCTGCACGTTCCGAGGATCAGTCATCGGAAACTTTCTGAAAGAGTAATTATTTCCCAGGTGTTTGGGAAACGTCAGACTGCTTTGCTTTCCTTCCTAAATAGCCAACAGAGACCATTTGATCGCTTTCAAAAGTCAGTTCAGGCCACTCCAGTCTTGTTAGCATCAGCGCGGCCTGGGGTTTCCTCCCCTGTCTTTGATGTGAGTGTTCATCGAATGAGGAGACAGGCTCCATGCAAGGCCACAGCCACCGCAGCCACCAGGCTCGGGCCCACCCCACCCCCACCCCCACCCCCGGCTTCTCTGTTAGCGGGGTGCCCCATCCTAAGGATGCCATTCTTTTTCCAAAGTGGCTCCTGCAATGCTCCCGCGGACTATTAGCCGTGCTCTGCTTTTACAGCCCGCCTCAACGTCATAGACATTTGTTTGCAAATTTTTATTGTACTTTCTCCTTTGACCCCTTAAGCCTTAAAAATGCTGATCTTATATATCCTGACCCATCTAATTAGCCCCTTTGAACCACCAGATGCTTTCCATAGGGTTTTCAAGACGCTCCCCGGAAGTGTCTTCATTCAGCTGTCGGGAACTTACCGCACTTACTAAAGGACGTGTCCATTGTCACCCAGAGGAATGAGCTTTAAAGAAATACAACTGGGAGCTCTTTAAAGTTTCCTGGAATGACTTGAGAAAGCAAGCAAGCATCACGTTGCGCGTTTACGCTATCTTTCTACAGCTCTAGGAATTTGACACCATCGAAGAATGAGGTCTTCAGTTTATAGACGGGGTTGACAACACATAGTTTTTCCAGGAGAGCAGCAGTTTAGAGTAGGGTAAAGAAGCTGAACTCGGATACCCGTGCAGTTAGCACACTTGCAATGCTGCTTTGGGTTAGGTTTGAACTTTTTCCGTGATACAAGTTTTTTACTTTTTATTATTTTTAATTTTTAAGACATGTTTATTTGAGAAAGAGAGAAAGAGAGCGGGCTGGGGAGGGGGAGAGAGAGAGAGAGAGAGAGAGAGAGAGAGAGAGAATCACAAGCAGGCTCCGTGCTATCAGTGCAAAGCCCGACCCGGGGCTCGATCCCCATGAACCATGATGTCTTGACCCAAGCTGAAATCCAGAGTGGGAGGCTTAACAGACTGAGCCACTCAGCCCTGCGTAGGTTTCATTTCTATTGCTTGGTGTTTCATTGTATGTTTCATTCAACTCATGTATTGCTTGGTGTTTCATTCATTCCATGGTTGTGTGTCCATCCCCCTGATGAGGGACACCTGGGCTGATTCCACATTCTTGGACACATCTTTTTGAGGACATGTGCTTTCAAATCCTAAGGGTGACATGCTAAGTCAGAGGGTAGCGTAGTTGCTTGGTCTGTTACTCGCGTATGAAACTGACAGAACTTTTCCCCAAACTGGTTGTGCTATTTCGCATTCTCTCCAGCGGTATAGGAGAGCTCAGACTGCCCCACATCCTCGCCAACACTTGTCAGTTTTTAAAATGGTAAACAATCGGGGCGCCTGGGTGACTCAGTCGGTTGGGCGTCTGACTTCGGCGCAGGTCGTGATCTCGCCGTCCATGAGTAGTTTGAGCCCCGCGTCGGGCTCTGTGCTCACAGCTCAGAGCCTGGAGCCTGCTTTGCATTCTGTGTCTCCCTCTCTCTCTGCCCCTCCTTCATGTTCTCTCTCTCTCTCTCTCTCTCTCTCGCTCTTGCTCAAAAATAAGTAAATAAACGTTAAAAAACTTTTTAAATGTTACACAATCTAGTGGGTCTGTGGTAGTATGTCATTTTGAAATTGCTTTTAATTTTCATTTCCCTGACAATTACACCGAGCACCTTTTCATATGCTTCCCTTGTTAGATGTCTGCTCACATCTTTTCCCTTTCTTTATGTATTTGTTTTTAACAATTTTTACTATTGAGTGGTGAAAGTTTTAAATGTATATTTATGTAAATTCTAGACATGTATTTATACCTGGCAAAAGACTGGAATTTGGGATATATATATATATATATATATATAAATTTATATATATTTTTTGTGAATAGGATTTTGAGAATTATTTGTTTCTTCAATAAACATGGGGTTATTCTATTCATCTGGTGTCAGGATTTGTAAGGTGTATTTTCTTCAGAGAATTTGTCAAGTTCAAACCGAGACCACTGAGTCGTCAAATGTTTGGGCAGGTAGTTCTCTATAACCCTCCCTTATTAAAATGTTAACATCTGTAGGAATCTGCAGGTGTATGCTGTGTTTTGGTTTTGATGTTGATAATTTGTGTTCTTTCCTTCTTTTCTTGAGTGATCTGTCTAGCACCTATCAATTTTGTTGATCCCCTTAAAGAACTCACTTTTGGGCGTTCTTAAAAAAATAATCGCCTGCTTTCCTTGCTTTATTTCATTGATTTGTGCTCTTGTAGTTAGCGTTTCCTCCCTTCTACTTACTCTGCTGTGTTATGTTTTCACGAAGAGTATCTTGGGTTGTTTGTTCAACCTGCAGCAAACCTGGCTAGATGCAAACCCCAGACTGTTTCCCCTAGGTGGGCAGGAATAGAATTCTTAGTTCAGTTGTTTGACCTTAACTGGGCTGCCTGGAGTCTGCTAATGCACGCACAAATCGGGGATTAGCCAGGATCTTGAATAGACTTTACATACAGAATTAGGACCATCCTCCCATGATGCTTCTGTCCCTTCTAGGAATTGCTCCTTCACTTTATGGCTACTGCGGGTCACCCCAGATTCTGCCGGCTTTTTGAGGCAATACAGTTGCAGGTTTTCAGAGTTTGAGGGGTCTTCCCTGGCTCCACCATAGTCTGCCTTCCGGATGAAACTGGTAAACAAAGGAAAACTCTCTGGCGCTTTTTCCTTCTTCCAAGTGTAGAGTCGATTCCCTTCCAGTGTGGCCCCGCTCTCGGCTGCTCTCCGGTGCCTTCAGGCTGTTGTTTCTTTGTATTTGGTCAAGAGTTTAAAGTTGTTATCTGTGGGGGGGGGGGGGGGGGGGGCGGGGGTTAATCCACGAGGAGCTAATCCTTCGTTATCACAAGCTGCAAACACACAGTTTGTTCCTTTTTAATCTCACTCCTCTCCCTGTCTCTCTGATGGCTCTGTTTGTAAGAAGAGGTGGTTCGGCCAGATTTCTAGTGTCAGGAGGGGCACTGAAGTGCTTCTAGAACTCACAAACTGGATTACTTGGTCCCTGAATAACCAAGATTGCTATGTCAATATTTTTTTCAAAAGAACACCTATTTCCTTCTGCTATAGGGGTGTCTGGCTAATTGAGGACTGGAGTAATTCTACACAAAATTGGAAAGTCCATTGAATTTGTCTTCTTGGAATTCATTCTTCAGCCCTTCTCCCAAAGGGTCATCACAGTCCCTTCTACCTGGCTAGACATGCTCCCTGGGCCTCTAGACTTTTCTCCATGGACAGCCCTCTAGGTGTCTGACTCTTTCTTCTCCCTTCTAGAACCTACCAAAAGCCTCTCTCCCCTCTCTACCCCTGGGGCCTGTTGTCTCTTTGCTCAGCTGGAGTTAGTAAAGGGACAGAAACCTAGTTCTGTGACAGAAACAATGGGCTAATGTGCTCTCTTTCACGAGGAAAACAGATCGTTGAGACTGACCACCCTGAAGCCATAGAATAAATCACAGAAGGTAAAGTAATCCAGCCTCTTCATTTTCACTATTGAGAAAATGATTTTCTGGGGAAGATAAAGGACTTGTTCAAGGTCACACACTAGCAGGATTGGAACTCGAATCTTATTTCCCGACTACCAGCTGGCACCAAGGAATGGCTGCGAGCATCGAGTCCGGTGGCCGCGGAGGGTAGAAGGTGACAGAGTCCGTTTTGTGCACGGCTGGCTTCAGTCGTGGACAGTGACCGAGCAGGATTACCTGGTGGGTTAACAGTATCAACGCCGTGTGGTGTGAGTTGATGGAAAGAACCAAAGATGTCTTAACCTGGAAGAAAGAAAACTGAGGGGGGACATCATCAAAGGCCCCGAGTGGGGATTCAGGCATATTTGTGCAGCTCTGTACAACAGAACCTTGACAAATGGGTCCAAGATGGCGGCCAATTTCATCGTAAGGCAAGGAAGGGTTTTCTAACAATTAAGAGTGTCCACAAATGGAAGGGTTAGTGGCTGAATTCTCTTGGGGAGGTAGGCAGTAAATTCTGTACACTGGAGGCTTCCAGATAAGGCTCAGTTTGGGCTTTAGGGAAGAGGCTCCGTTGTTCCTTTACTTATGGGAGTTTAGAACAGATTCCCTCCTAGTCCTTTACAATTATTGGATTCTCTGGTGACAGGAGACCCTTTGGTGACCATCACAAGGCACAGACACCACCTACCTCTAGAGGGGAAAAAGGCAGTCCGAATGCGCCAACACAGGCCCTCCCAGCCCCCACCCCATACGTATGTGGTCTGCATTTTAAGTTTATTTGTTTACTTTGAGAGAAAGAGTGAGAGCGGGGGAGTGGCAGAGAGAGAGAGGAGAGAGAGCTCCACACTGTCAGCGTAGAGCCTGAGGCCAGGCTTAAACTCACAAACTGCGAGATCATGACCTGGGCCAAAATCAAGAGTCAGACGCTTCAACGACTAAGTCACCCAGGCACCCCTGTGGTGTTTTTTTTTTTGTTTTTTTGTTTTTTTTTTAAGGAATCAGACAACCACGGTGAAGTCTTCTAGTGGTTACGCAGCTCCGCTGAGACACGCACGGGAGGGCACTAGAGCAATTTTGATGGTCAAGGTGAAATGCCAATTTAGTGATTTCCCTGTCGGCATTGGCTGCATTTTACGAGAAAGCAGAATGGTCTTCTGTGCCCTTCTGTAGCCAGTCTGTGGACTGATTTGGCAACCACAATGAAGCAGATAAACACAGGGCCACATGCGTCACTCGTCCGTCTCACTCACTCCATGAGTTATGGGGCAAAGTCGGGCCCTGGACTGAAAACACATTTTATCCATTATCTTGGAGCTTTAAAAATGGTGACTATTTTAAAGTTTCTGCTATAACACAAATCACAACTCACATGCCAGTGCTGATGAAAGACAGGCATGGGTTTGTTTCGTTTTGAGGGAGAGAGAAAAAGAGAGAGCCAGCGGGGAAGGGCGCGGAGGGAGAGGGAGAGAGAGCATCTCAGGCAGGCACCACGCCCAGCCGGGAGCCCCCTGCGGGGCTCGAACTCACGATGCCGTGGCCTGAATTTGTGCCCCCTCAAAATTCACATGCTAAATTCTAACCTCCAAGGTGATATTGTTAGTGGGGTCTTTGAGAGGTGATTAGGTCATGAGCAGAGCCCCCCCAAATGGGATTAGTGTTGTTGTAAAAGAGAACCCACAGACCTCCCTTGCCCCTTTCATAGCGTGAGGATAAAATGAGAATTCTAGAATCTAGAAAAGGGTGCTCATCTGTCTCCCAGCCTCCAGAACTATGAGAAATAAACGTGGTTTTTTTTTTGTTTTTTTGGCTTATAAGTCACCCAATCTATAGTATTATTGCAGCAGCCAGGATGGACTATGCCAGTGGACTTCAAGACTAATCAACCTCCAACACTGCACCAATGTTCTCCCAGGGACTTTCAAGAGGGGCTAAACTTTGCCAAGGATCATAGGTCCTGAAACCCTAATGCCTTGTTTTATTTGCGTATTTTTGTGACATGAAACTTTGTCTTCCACAGCACGTTCAGGAGCTCCGGTTATAGAAGACGTTAGTCCCTAACTTTTTGGTCCTAGTTCCCCTTCCCTCTGGTGGAGCAGTTCCTCTTGATAGACGCTGTCTTTGAGCATTATTTATTCAATGAACGGATTCCTTGAAAGGCTAGTATTTTGGTTTGGTTTGGTTGGCTTTAGTTAAAGAGCGCTAAGTGTTTCCGAGGTAAATATTCTAAGTCTTTTGAGCACTTCCCTTTGAAAGGGAGCAAGTGTTATGAGAAAGGAACCCATGTATGCCCTGGAAGACTGTGGCACAGCATGATTTGTTGGAAGCTAGTCTGTGGGGGAGGGATGGGAGTGACAGGAGAGGAAGACGAAGGAGGAGACCCAGGGGAGGCAAGAAAAAAGAGGACACACACACACACACACACACACACACACAGATTGACTTAATGTCTCAAGGCTCTTTATTCATCCACCACTTTGTTCCCATGACATCACCAAGTTCAGGCAAAGGGTGATGATGGTGAACGTGGAAATAGCCACAGCCTTCCCAGTTGCCCCCCTGCCTCTCACGTCACCCCCTCAAGTCCATTCTTCACGTGGCCTGTAGAATGATGCAAAGGGCTGGCGAAGTCTATTCTCCACCTTCCTGTCTCATTTCATCCCTGCCACTGCCCCTTGGCCTTGAAGTGTCCAAAGGCCAAAGTCGATGGGGAGCATCAACAGTGTCCGGCTGCCCGGGAGTGAGAGGTTACGAGGTCTTTGCTTGCTCCTGAGCCTGAAGCCTGGGATCCCAGGGGGCTCCCTGACCTCCCACACCTTTTCCTGAGGGGCCTGGAGCCATGCCAGTGGTGGGAGAGGGCGAGACCCTCCCCTCTAAGAAAGGAAAGAGGAGGGGAAGTGCCATTTGCGTTGTTTCCTCCTGGCCGTCCCAAAGACCTTTAAGCAGATCTGTGTTCGGCGTCGCTCACGGATGAAACGCCACCCTGGGCCACACTTTATAACTTAAAAGGAAAGTATGTTCCCTCCTGGAAGGTGCTAGCTAAGCGCTCTACAGGGAACATTCAGAACATCGAGTTGTTGTCTATGGGTCTGTGGAGAGTGTATCGACATGGATTTTTCTGTGCTACACGTATTATGTTCTCGAAACGCTCCATAGGACAGTGGTCACCGCCCCCTCGACCCGGGTCCCTCCCGTCCCCTGCCTCGCCCCTTACATCACAGAACACTTCTGCTCTGCCGTCTGCTTCATTTCCGTGAAGGTGGCCTGGGCTTTTTCTTTTATGGTGTCCAAGTCCATGTTCTGGAGATTCTGGAGCTGCCCGAGAATCGAATCCTTGTCCTCTTCCTCCTCCTGGTCTTCGTCTACCATTTTCCGGAGATCTTCGGGCAAATCCACGTCATCTCCAGCCATCTGGATTTGGTTCTCATCCATTTCACTCTGCGCAAAAGACACGAACGCGGAGCTCGAGAAACCACGCGGAAGCAACCGAACCACCGAACAAACAGTAAAAACAGCAGGAAGACCCTCCGCTGGGGATGAATGAAGCGAATGGCACGCTCGGCTGTGTCTCCGCGGAGCCTGGGCTCGGTAGCAATCGTGGGGGCTGGGGGGGGGGGCTGGTCGCCGCGCCCCTCCCTCTTTCGCTGCACCTTGGGCCGATCACGCGTCCCACAGCAGCGGTCCCCAGGCCCCGCAGCATCAGCATCATCTAGGAACCTGTTAGAAAGCCAAATTCTGGGGCCCCGCCCCAGACCCCCCCCCCCCCCCGAATCAGGAGCTCGTGGGTGGAGCCCAGCCTTGCGGGTTTTAAGAAGCCCTCCTTGTCCTGCGGTGCCAGCAAAGCCGGAGAATCACAGACCGACTCGTAGACTGCCTCAGGGCGGCTTTGCGAGCTTAAGCAGTCTGTGACTCAGTGGCCCCGGCTGTTCCCACCCTGGAGGGTGGGGGCTGGGCTCACCGCAGCCTGACCGGGCTCCGTCACTGTGGCAACTTCTGCTTGACCTTTGACCCTTCCCCCTCTTCTGCTAGGCACAGAGTCACGTCAAATTCAACCTCCCCCCCTTCGCACCCAGAAGTATGTCTGCCACATAGCCCTTGGTTATTAAGTGAATCGGCTGTGTCACGGCTGGTACTCACATCCTATTGTGCTAACTGCGACCGTCACAGTTTGCCTTACATGGTTCCTTTTCTGACTCCACGAGGGGCCATTCCGCAGCGACGTATAGTGCGTGCCCCCCGGTCGTAGACATTCCTTTACCCCTTTGGCTGTGGGGCCTTTGTGTCTTAAGTAGAGAGAAAAATCCAAAGAAGTTTCCCTGGGAAGGGTGAGGGTACTTTCTATGCCCAGATGGCTGTATCCGATGATTTCTGAGATCAGGTTGTAACAGGAGGCACACAGGGCGCCGGGGGCCCAGAAGATTACAGAGCGTTAGAAAAGCGAAGGATGGGAAAGAGCTCAGCAGATTTTGGGACTCTCCCACCTTGTCGCGCGGTGACCAAAGGGCATGCAAATTCACACAAAGATGAAATGATCGCTTAGGCCTTTTTTTAAAGGATATATCTCTTTGAGAGAGCGAGACAGCGCGAGCAAGTGGGGGAGGGGCAGAGAAAGAGGGAAGGAGAGAGTCCCAAGCAGGCTCTGCACCGTCTGTGCATAGAGCCCGATGCCGGGCTCGAACTCACCAACCGCAAGATCGTGACCCGAGCCGACCTCAAGAGTCAGCTGCTTCACTGAGCCACCCAGGCGCTCCACGAACGCTTAGTCTTCATCAGACCTCACCGATGTGATTTTAGAAAGATTTTGACACCTGCAGCTTTCCCGGATGGCGTGAAGGTCAACACCTGTAGGAGACTATGAATTCCCCTTGCCTGGGTGCTGAGAATAAATGACTGTAAACAGACATCGGTTGTCTCCGGGTACAAAGAGCGAGCCAGAGTGAGGTGTATGCTCTGTGCTCCATCGGTAAAGTGGATTTCCTGGGCCTTCTCCAGCTCTAGGGCCCCGTGGCTCCCTCCGAGTTCCTTCTTCTGGTGGGTCTCTGGGCAGAGAGACGGCAAGCCGGGTTTGCAGAGACGCTTGAGAGGCTGACTTGGGATGCAGAAAGGACGTGCCCTTTGGGGGTACACCCTGAAGGCCTCTGGGAAGAGCCGCTCTCGGCCGCAGCCTCCCAAGGGCGAGAAGCCTCTCCCTGCACTTGGCCAGGCCTTGGCCCCTCAAAGCGCTTAATGGATTAATTAGTTCCTCGTCAAACTGTTGTGGGGATTAATTAGTTAGTTAATCCGCAGGGGCTCCCAGCCAGTCCTCCATTTCTATTTATTTTTTATTTACCTACTCTAGAAGTTGCCTTTCTTGCTAATTACCCTCTGGGCGTTTTTTTTGGGGAGGAGAGGAAAGGCAGGACTTCAGCCTGGCCGTTCTCAGTTCGTGGAAATGCACGACCTCTCCCCTCTCTTACGCACCCCGAAATAAAATAGAGTGATTTGAAATGGCTTTCCTGGGAATGCTGGCACCCCCCACCCCTCTGGTTGGGAATGAGATCTCTGTGGATGTCACCAGAGTCAAAACTGGCTGGAGAAGCCGCTGTGGCCTGGAGGGACAGGTAGCTAGAGGGGGGACAGGGACAGGTAGCTAGAGGGACCAAAGCGAGGTGGGCTGGCCAGTGGGTGCTCAGAGAGCCGGCCTGTGCATGAGGGCGGTGTTCCCTGCCTTCCTTTCACCCGGCAACTTCGTCATGCTGCCTCAGGGGAGGAAGCTTTGGAACAGATTTTCCTTCCAGAAGGACTTTCAGGTTTATTCTCTCTTCATTCCTCTTGCCTGGGGCAGGCCGAGCAGTGGCGTTCGACTTTACCTCAAAACTCACAGAGGGGCTCTTGATTGGCACCTTCTACCAAAGCGTTTCTCAAAGTGGGGTCTCCAGGCCAGCAGCATCGGCAGCTCCCGGGACCTTGTTAGAAATGTACATCCCCTGGGGCGCCTGGGTGGCTCAGTCGGTTAAGCATCCGACTTCGGCTCATGATCTCACGGTGCGTGAGTTCGAGCCCTGCATTGGGCTCTCTGCTGTCAGCACAGAGCCCACTCTGGATCCTCTGTCCCCCTGTCTCTGCACCTCCCAAACTTGCTCTCTCTCTCTTTCTCTCAAAAATAAATAACCATTAAAAAAAAGAAAGAAAGAAATGCACATCTCAAGCCTCACCCAGACCTGCTGTGGGGGCGGGCCCAGCAATCTTCAACTTAGCAATTGCCCTCCCGGTGATTCTGGTGCATTGCTTAAGTTTAAGAACTCTCCTTCCCTTGAAGACAGGACTGTGACTCACTCATCTACACGTCTCAGAACCTAGCAGAGTGTCTGGCATGTAGACACAGACAGTAAATGTTTATTGAATGATTCAAGGAGCCTGTGGTCAGGGACTACAACAGCGTTAACAATCCTTAAACGCACAGGTCTGCTTTGCCGTAAAGAGCTCTATTTTCATAGCTGCTGACTTGCCTTTCCACTCCTGTTGGGCCAGTGTGCCGGGAGGTCCACT
The DNA here is from genome assembly GCF_018350195.1 of Panthera tigris. Taxonomy (NCBI): domain Eukaryota; kingdom Metazoa; phylum Chordata; class Mammalia; order Carnivora; family Felidae; genus Panthera; species Panthera tigris. Next base: position 77,251,062 of record NC_056671.1, read on the forward strand.
GTTGGCTTGAGAATCAGATTGCCTGAGCGTGAGGGTTACCACCACCACTTATAGGCTGTGTGACCTTGGGCACCTTACACAACCTCTCTGAGCTTTACTTTCTTATCTGTAAATTGGGATTCTATTATTTGCCTTAGAATTGTAGAGGATTAATTAGATGACATCTGAATTATTAAGCAGTCAACCGGGGGTGGCTATTCATAAACAGGATAACTCCCAGGGCTGGGCTGCAGATTCGCATCGGATAACCATGACTCCTGCCTATGGCGGTCAGCCTTATCAGAGCCCTTGCTCTCTTCGCACCTTCCCTCTGGCCTAGAAATGGCCCCCCGCTCTCGTTCCACAGTCACGTTCCTGGAAGGCTGGGCCTATTTGTTTCCCTTTCTGCACGATGTCTTCCGTTCTGGGAGAAAGCTGCCGGGCTTCGTCACCCTTTGCCAGACCCATGGGAATGTTTGTGGGAGCCGGCGGATGAGCACTGAAAGAGGTTCCAGGCTCACGACCAGCCCTCCGTTCCCCCCATCCCTGGCTCCGTCCCTCCCTGGGAACCTTGTGCCATCAGGTTCCCAGTACTGGACCTCCTGCCCTCCTCATCAGGCTTAGCAGGACCCATCCCAGGAGCTCACTGCACTCTCCGGGGCACAGGCCTGGTGAAGGGGCCTGAGAGGATCCAGAATACATTTAGGCCGGGAATTCGGGGTCCCGGGCAGCCCGAGTGTGGTCTAAAAGAGGGCCGTGGGCTCTGGGCGGGCCTGTCTCTTTGGCCCTAGAGACTTTTCACCCCATGTGAAAGAATGCAGTCCAAGGGACAGAGGGGAGCCCTCTAAAGCATGGTGCCCAAGGCGGGTGGCTCCGATTGTCCAGTCTAAAGGGAGTATTCGGTGTCGTCAACGGCTACAGTCAGAGTCCTATCGTCACCATCCTTCTAGAAGGACAATGCTATTGACCGTCTATCAGCAGCACGGTTGCGTCAGGTGACCATTCCAGCACTGGGATTGATTTCCTTGGGTAATCGACTAAGGGTAGGACAACCAGGTGGGTCTGGCAGGGGCTAGAGGACAAAACGAAGCCCTTGGGAACCAAGCCTGGGCCCCAGCCTCATTAGTGCTGGGTCCTAACCACGTGAGCTGGCCCCAGACCTAGGACAGGCCAAGGGCAAGGGTCCTGTGTGTGAAAAGGGTCTCCCGTGGCGGAATGACACGATTCCCCCCACCGCGGCCACCTATGGCAGTGAAAGACCTGGCTTCGAGTTCCTGCTTTGTCACTTGCCGGCCCCATGACCTTTCACAAGTCACCTTACCGCTTCCGATGCCCGGGGGAAGGGCCCTAGAGGATTACTGAGCAGATCGAAGGAGACGTGCCGTGACATGGTCCCCTAAGCTTCAAAGCCCTGGACGAGGGTGGCTGTGGCTATCAATATTTTTGAGAAAAAGGACAGTTGGCTCTCACAATCCCTGCTGAAAGGGTCCCCACGATAAAGAAGGCACCGACAGTGACACAGAGCGGGGAGAGTATCGGCCCTGGAAAGAAAGATCCGGGCCAGAGCAAGCCATTAAGAAGAATAAATGAAATTTATACGACGGCCCCTGTGCGGCCTTGTCTCCTGGCCTAATGAACCTCCCTGATGACGGGGCCTTGTCTGTAATCCAAGCAACGAATGGCTTGCACAGACTTTCTGCTGCCCACTGACAAATCAGCCTGGGGAGACCAGGAATATTTTGACACATCAAGGAAAGACAGTAATGCCTCCGCACACCCCCAGATGCAAGTTATAGACGGGATGAATCAGCTCCAGGCAGGGAAGGAGGCTGAGCCTGAGAACCACGGTGTGAACGAGTGAGTGAGCGAGTGAGTGAACCAGCCGACCGTTAGGGGCCAGACAAGCTATCCTTTACTCCCAGAGGTTCTGTCTCAGAGGTCTTCTCATTTCTAGAAATCTTATCAATTTGGGATATCGTTTAATGCAGTTAAAAGCTAATTATTTTTATGCCGGCTGGCCAGAAGCAGTTTTAATCTCTTGGTTTTTAACCAGATTTATAATCTTAATTGCCAGCACTGAATGCCCCATTATTTAAATAGCCCCACACCCTGTGACTGATTTCTGACCTTTCCCTGAAGGCTCAGCACCACCCTGGATTCACGCTGCGCCCTAGATTTTGACACACTGGCCTTCACCTTGTACCAAACTTGAGATACGTTGACAAACGATCGTATCTTCAACAGTTAACCATCAAAAAGCTGACCGTTCACCACATTTTTCCAATCTAGTCAATCAGGGGGCGCCTGGGTGGCCCAGTTGGTTAAGGGTCTGACTCCTGATTTTTGGCTCCCGTCATGATCTCACAGTTTGTGAGTTCGAGCCCCACGTCCAGCTGTGTGCTGGCCGTGTGGAGCCTGCCTGGGATTCATTCTCTCTGCCCCTCCTCCACTCACTTTCTCTCTCTCTCTCTCTCTCAAAATAAATAAATAAACATTAAAAAATAATCTAGTCAATCAAACCTGGATATATAGCAAATACCTGTTTGTTTGATTCTAGCCAGGTTTTATTTTGGTTTCGGTTTGTTTCTTTCTCTTTGGTCTACACAACTCCAAACAGCTAAGATTAATGGATTTCTTTGTCGAGTTGATCTAACACTACATGTTTCCATCTCTGTGAGGATCACTGGCTGCCAGTCTTTACAAACCTCCTCTTACTGGCCTAGCTATGAGTAGAGGGGCTGTACTGGCTTCTAGGCAAGGAGACAGCCACCCCTCGTTCCTGTCCTGCCAGAACCTGAGACCCTGGGGGAGCGGGGTATAGATTAAAGAGCACAGCCAGTCCACAAACACCTCCATGGAAAATTAAAGTGAGCATGGCCTGCTTTGCCAAAGGTAAAGGGGTATTCGGGCCGGACCAGGAGGGAGGGAGGCGTGAGGCCCGGGGGGCCAGATTCTAGCAGACCCACTCACTCATCCTTGTTCTGAGCATTTGCTGCTGAAGGTCAGAGCCAAGTGTATGTTCTATCCCTTAGAACAGTGGTTCTCAACCCTCCCTGGGGCCCTGAATCCCGTGTGACGCCTAGAAAAATGGCTAGCACCCACCCCCAGAGGGTTGGCTCCAATGGTCCGTGGCAGGGGCTTTGATGATATCATTTGTTAAATAATTTTTTTAAATGCTTATTTTTGAGAGAGAGACAGAGCGCGAGTGGGGGAGGGACAGAGAGAGAGGGAGACACAGAAGCAGGCTCCAGGCTCCGAGCTGTCAACACAGAGCCCGACGCGGGGCTGGAACCCACGAACTGAGAGATCATGACCTGAGCTGAAGTCAGATGTTTAACTGACCGAGCCACCCAGGTACTTCTAGGCGATATCATTTTTAAAACGTTTACCGGGTGATTCTCGTGTCTGAGCAGTGGGGAATCTTGTCTGGGGTTTGCTAGCTGCTAAGTCCGTTGCACCAACGTCTTCCCTCCTCAGCCACTTGCACAGAGGGTGTGGATCTGACTTCTTCGGTCGAAAGTGTGCACACATATAGGACCCATCCGGAATGGGAATTTCTAGACACCAGCTGTGTGCGTCTTCCACTTCTATCCCTTACCAGGGCATTGCCGAGGGGCTCAAGGAGCTCCTAAAGGTCACCATCCAAGCCTCTCATTTTACAGAGGAGGAAACTGAGGTCCGGAGGGATAAAGAAACTTGCAGAAATGTCATTCAGCTGGTTAGGGGTTAGCAGCCTGCACTGCTGTGGCCGGTGGGGTCACATCGGCCTGGGGTCTTAGCTTGCTTCGCCATTTACAGGCGGTGTGACCTTGGGAAACCCCTCTTCCTCTCGGCCCACCGCCCTCCCCACCAGCGCTCCTCTCCGTGAAGGGGAAATAATATCTACCTCCCTTACAGGGGTGGGGGCTGTCAGGATCACCGGAGAATGCCGGCATGGCAGAGTGGGGTGTCCCACATTGCCGCTGTACCCATGTCCCCTGGCTCTTTCTCGCCTTCCCCATGTCCCCGCAGGACATTCAGTCCATGGCTCTTTCAAGGACACGAGTAGACGGAGCAAACTGAGCTGGGACAGGATGGGGCGGAGAAGGAAGGGAGGGCCCCTGGCCGGGCCTCGATGGCCTCCAGCCCCGCCCCCAGAAACAGCTGCTGGGGAGCAGGGGGGGTTTCTGTGTCTCAGACCCTGCTGCGCAGCCCAAGGGCTCCGGATCTGGAGGAGGCGGACAAAGGAAGGTCCACAGAATCCTCTCTTTTTTTAAGAGGCAGATTTTAAATTCCGTTCCAAGGGAGCCTCCAACGTGACATTAGTCTAAAGACAACTCCACCGATAGATTTTCTTCTACCTTCACCTCTATTCAAAATGAATGATGCCCTGAATAGAGCAGACCAACACCAGGTGTAACTAAATCATATAGCTCAGCAGGGGGCACAACATTATTTTTCAATGACTAACCTAGATTGACAATTCCGTTAATAGGATTAGGGTTCATTGTGGAACTGTTTTCTCTTATTAATTTGGCTTGACTTACATATACATTTTGAATTGGCTAGGGAGAGGGGCACATTTGTTTTTAGAAAGCATCGTGTGGCTTTCTTTCAAACGCGTTACTTCCTCTCTTTGCAGAAGTGTGGCATTTGAATTATAACACAGACTTTGTACTTTATACAGTTAGAATGTCTAACCCAGACTTGTTCTTTTCAGGAAGAATTTATTTTTAATGTAACTCTTACAGCAGATAAATTCTTTCTGCTGTTTTCGATACTTGGTTCTCTGTATTTTTTTCCCCCTTGTTCCCAATAACATCCGACATTCGGCAAACATTTCGTGTGTGTAGGTGTGTGTGCACACGCAATTTCTACACGGCAGGCACCGTGCGAGGCGCTGCGGACAGAGATGAACAGCTCAGCCCCTTTGTTAAAGGGCACACAGTCCAGCAGGGGAGACTACCCAGGGTGGTAAGATCACGTGAGGGACGTGCACTCGGGGATGATGGGAGGGCGACAGGAAGGGCAGTGGGGAGAAGAGGGTCACAGAAGTTTCTAGAAGAAGTGGCACTAGACCAAAGTCTTACGGGAAGGAAAGGGGTCGCAGAGAGCAGAGTGGAGGGAGCAAAGCAGGAGGAAAGTCCAGTCCGAGCAGGGAGTTGCAAGAGACGAGACCGGAAAGACAGGAGCCACTTAATGGCCTACAGGGCAAGGGATTGGGACTTGATTCTCGGAAGTTAGGATAAGGTTTTTTTTGTTTTGTTTTGTTTTTTTGTTTTTTAACCAGGGGAGAAACAGGGTCAGATCTGCGTCTTGGAAACCTCACTCTGCCATTTTGAGGGGAAGAGCCACTGGTGAGCTGTTGTAGTAAGAGAGGTGAGAAATGCTGGGGCGCCTGGGTGGTTCAGCCGATTGAGCGTCCGACTCTTGGTTTTGGCTCAGGTCGTGGTCTCGCGGTTGGTGGGTTTGAGCCTCGCATCGGGCTCAGTGCTGACAGAGTGGAGCCTGCTTGGGATTCTCTGTCTCCCTCTCTCTCTCTCTCTCTCTCTCTCTGCCCCTCTCCCACTTATGCTGTCTCTCTGACTCTCTCAAAATACAAAGAAAGAAGAAAAGAAAGGACGAGGCCTGCCCTTGGGGATGAGCTGAACCTGGGGAATTGGCTGGAGGTGGGGGGCGGGGGGTGGCGAGGGGGGCGTCGGTGGGGATGGGGCCTCCAGGAGGAGCAGCTCTGGGGGAGAGCTGGCTGGTCTGTTCTGGATATGAGCCACGAGGCGCCCCAGCAGGGGCAGTGAAACGTAGAGACAAGAGGTGGGATGTAGGAATAGCTTTGAGAGTCGTCCCACACAGACAGCTGGTAGCTGAAGGCCACAGCAAGACGCCGCCCCCTGGCCAGAGCGTGCGGATTCAGTGGGAAAAAGAGCAGACCTGGAATCTTCCAACACTGGGCGGGGGGGGGGGGGGGCGGCAGACAGGGGAAGGCTAAGCCACGAAGAAGACACAGGAGAAACAGTTGCAGTGCAAGGCCTGGAAGCTGAGGAGAGAGGGGGCTTCCGGAGGAAGCGCCGGCCGAGGCGGCAGGAAGGGAAGGGAGACACAGAGGTGTCCCGAGAAAATGGTAGAGCCGCCTACTGCGTCCAGACAGGCTACCCAGCATCCGAAGGAGGAAGGTTTCAGCGGAGCTGTGGGAACCAGCGACTCGGGGAAGGTACCTAGAAAAGGACTGTTTGCTCAGCAGGTGCTAGCTGCTTGTTTTCCTTGGGAGAGATCTGCCCTTCTTTCTAAAGGAGAGACAACGGACATGGGAAAAGGCCACCCCCTGAAGATACAGGACAGGGGGCGATCGGCCAAGCGAGACCCAAACCTAACGTGAGCCTCGTGGATTCCTGTGGGCGCCAGGAGTCCTCGGGGTACCTGTGACTTGAAAGCCGGGGGACGTGTCCACAGAATGCACATGTGGGCAGTTTCTTTTTTTTTTTTTTTTTTCAACGTTTTTTATTTATTTTTGGGACAGAGAGAGACAGAGCACGAACGGGGGAGGGGCAGAGAGAGAGGGAGACACAGAATCGGAAACAGGCTCCAGGCTCCGAGCCGTCAGCCCAGAGCCCGACGCGGGGCTCGAACTCACGGACCGCGAGATCGTGACCCGGCTGAAGTGGGACGCTTAACCGACTGCGCCACCCAGGCGCCCCATATGTGGGCAGTTTCTTATGTACCTCGCATTCCTGCAGTTTGATCACTGCACTTATTTGCTTCTGTGATTCCTGCAATCATCGTCCAGGGCGCCGGGGTGGCTCAATGGGTTAAGCGTCCGACTTCGGCTCAGGTCACGATCTCACATCTCAGGAGATCGAGCCCCGCGTTGGGCTCTGTGCTGACAGCTCGGAGCCTGGAGCCTGCTTTGGATCCTGTGCCTCCCTCTCTCCCTCTGCCCCCTGCCCCACTCACTCTCTGTCCCTCTCTCTGAGAAATAAACAAACATTAAAAAATTAATAATAATAAAAGGGGTCGTCCCAAGACCCGGGTGCAATAAATGTCATTGTCATTAGCAGTGACCGATGAGCTGGGAGAGGAGGCTTTTTACTGTTCCCTGGGGGGCTGGGCCCACGTTGCTCCTTTTCCCAGTCCACATTTCCTCCCCCCACCAGTCAGCAATCAGTGAAACTCTTTCACGGGAAACGCCAGCCAAATAGTTGCTTTAGAAAATACGGTTCTAATTCCAAAATGTGACATAGTTATCCTCATTAGATCTGACAGCTCCCGGGAAGACATTTTCCTCAAATCTGCTCTCCGTTGGGCCTTGGTGAGGGGAAGGGCCCAGAACCGCCTCCTGCTGGCTGTGTGACTCCTGTGCCGGTGACCCTGGGGAATTGTGAATGAGGCACCCAGGGGGCATCCCTCGTTAGCTGGAAGACCTAGTGAATGTATCCAGCTCCCCGTGGACCGCTAATACCATTAGAATGGCTGCTTACCCAATATGGACTTTATAAGACAACACGGGGCTTAGCAGTCTGCAGCCCGAGGGGAGGGAAAGGTTGTTATTAGGAGCTCAGGAAGGTCCTGGTGCCTCTTGCTTTCTGCCCAGCACTGCTTTCTTGTTGGACGGTTGTGTTCGCTCTCCAGGCCACCCTCCTGGGCGGAGATATGGTTTCGAGACGGTGGAGGGAGCATGGGACACAGAGAGCACTGGGTAGAAGAATGAGGAGGCTGGAGGTCTGTGCGGCCCAGTAAGCGGTGTGACCTTGGGCAAGTCCCTTGATTTCAATGAGCTTTCTGGTTATGCAGCGACATGGGCTTTTTCAGATACGTGAGAGATAAGTTTAATAAAAATAGAAATACCATTCAGACCCGGGGGTCAAGGAGCCGAGTACCAGGGGCGGTCCAGGAGCCCATACCTGCTCCAGAAGGAGATCTTGGACAGGCGGGAGGTGTCCCACACCCGGAGGTTATGGCTAATTGTTAATGAATAAAATCCTACAATTGGTAGGATTTGTCCTTACCAATGTCTTTTGATGACCTTTTTTTACAGTCGCCATGCCCTGCCTTCCATCCCCAGGACTTATAACTGGGAAGTTCGTACCCTTTGACCACCCTCACCCATTTCACCCGCCCCACCCCCACCTCCTCCCACCTCTGGCAACCACCAATCTCTTCTCTGTATGAGTTCTTCTTTTTTTTTTTTTTTTTTAGTTTTATTAAAAAAAATTTTTTTAATGTTCATTCATTTTTCAGAGAGACAGAGACAGGCAGAGCGTGAGTGGGGGAGGGGCAGAGAGAGAGGGAGACACAGAATCCGAAGCAGGCTCCAGGCTCCCAGCTGTCAGCACAGAGCCCGACGCGGGGCTCGAACTCATGAACTGCGAGATCATGACCTGACTGAGTCACTCAGGCGCCCTCGAGTTCTTCTTTTTTTAAAAGATTCCACATACAAGTGAGATCATACAGTACTGTCTTTGTCTGACTTATTTCACTTAGGATAACACCCTCCAGGCCTATCTATGTGGTTGTAAATGGAAAGATTTCCATTTTTTAGAGCTGAATGATATATATGCGCACACACACACACACACACACACAGCAGGATGGCTGGTTTTAATTCAGTACTCGGATAAGTAATTAATTAAGTGAAGTAATCAAGATGCCAAGCCCCACGAAGAGGATGTACATAACGATTAGGGGGTCTGTTGCCCCGTCTCTAGCCTGGCAGCTCCTGGCCGGGCCTCCCCTGCGGCTCCAAGGGTGTGGCGCTGGCCACCGGCCCCTCGTTCCTTTCCCTGGGTCACTGGACACACTGCCGTGGCCTGGAGCTTTCCCAATCACAGCGATGCCCCGGGGGCACTGCCGGAGGTTCCAGAGCCTCCTTGCTCCTCATGGGAACATCCAGGAGATAAAGACCTGAAACTTCAAGCCCCATTATGGTTTTGGGGTGGCATTCTAAAGGTTCCAGGAGTCCTTCTGCACAATCAAGGAACACCTAAGAGTTACATCCAGCTCCAAATATGGAGCAGCCGGGGCCTCTCCAGATAAGTTGGCCTGGTCCGGTAGGAGAATCCAAGTGTGGCTTTCAAGGCCCAGGGAAGGACTGCCCCCCACAGTGGTCATTTCCCCCACGTCAGGGCTGAATATTCCAATTCCTTCTCCTCGCCCTCAGTCACTGGCATTTCAAAATCCCTCTCCATCCTGCTGACCGCGGAGACGGCAAACACCAGTTTGTCTTCTGGCGCTCTGTCCTGGCGCACCGCGGGAGGATCCCGCTGCTCGGACACTCCCCTCCCAGCCTGTCCCCACACGGGGCCCCTCACGGGCGCTTGCCACCTCCTGTTTTGTGACAGCTGCTCCTTGGAGAGCCCACCAGGCCCTTCCAGGGGCGCCAGCACAGCAACCGCTTCACAATACAATGCACAATCTGGTCCTTAGTAGCAACCGAATAGACTCCCCCCCCCCCAAAAAAAAAAGTTCACGTCCATACATGTATTTCTGTCCCCCACCGCCAGAGTCCCTGCTACAACCCACAGACCGCGCGGAAGAACTGATCAGAGCGGCGGGGCCGGTCCCTGCGGCTGCGCGCGCGCCCTGCGTTAGGGACACCAGGGGGCGCGCGGGGCCCGGCTCCTGTCACCAGAGGATTGGCCGCTCTGCACGGACAGGAAGCTGCCGGCCAGGGGCTGATCTCAGCCTGGCAAACGCGTCTGTCCCCCAGCGCATCCTTCTAACCCTGGGCAGGGGATCGGGTCCAGAAGGCCCGCTGCGCCCCGAGCCCGGATCGGGCGGGTGCGAGGGGAACGTGTGACCTGTAACAGCCACGGGAGACGGAGGGGGTGTCCAAGGGTGGGGCTGGACTTCACGGGGTAAGGTGCCGCATCGACGTGGGGGCGTTTGTCACACCTGGCGACAACGGGACAGAGCGGAAGAGGAGAGCGGCGGGGTTGTATGATACACTTTCTATTGATTACTGTTTTATGGGCAGTGTAATTGGGTTGGAATTTCCACGTGCTGTGCGAAAAGCAGGCAATTGTCCTGCTGGTATTTTTAGCATTTTTTCACACTACCGGCCTATCCTGCAACGTTGTGCAGCATCAGTCCATTTTCACAAAATGCAGCCATAATATCAAAGAGGCCCAGGGAGGCCCCCACCTGAAAGCAAACTGCAGGGAAAGAGTAAGTGTGGAACGCTTTCAAGGGATATTCTCATCTATTTCTTTGGATTGTATTTGGGATTTAGTAGCGGCCCCCAGGTCCCGGGTGAAGCCGTCAGACGACCCAGGAGGGGGAGGGGCCGGGTGTCTGCTGGGCTTTGGGTGGGATTCACTGAACTCCTGAGCAGTACAGGCCGCCCCCAAAGCCTTCATGCAGGTTTAAGCCACAAAACCGCGCTTAAACTTAGGGGACGCCTCGAAAGCTGAGAGGAGCGATCGCAGAGACCTTGGGGGGCCAGAGGGAGCTGTGCTCAAACCCTTTCGTAAGGCACGCTTTTTCGTGGCTGAGAGGCCGACGTTCCCATCCCGGTTCCGTCGGTCAGTAGCTGTGGGTTTTTTTGCCAAGCTACCTGACCCCCCCGGGGCCGCAGTTCCCTCATGTCTAAAAAGAGACAGTGACATTAGATTCTTAGGTGAGCTCAAAGGTCTTACTCGGGGTCGAAGAAAAAAAAATCAGGTGGGGTCTCACACGCATTATACATTTGAAGCAGCTATGGGAAAGGGGGGTATATGAGCCTTGGTAAATCACGCAATGAAAGATCCTGGGCTCCACTGTTGACAATTTGTTGACTTCTTCTCGCTCCTGCACCCCACCCCCAGCTGGTTTCAGGGAGCAGAAGCCTGTGCAGATATAGTCACTGCCGCTCCCCTGGGCCTGATTCTCTCCAGAGAGGATATGAATGTGCACATTCGTGGCTTATAATTCTGTCCTCTTTTTATAGCTTTTGTTGGGAGAGGCTCTTGTCCCAAGGGATAGCGTGACTCAGGGATCTGGGAATTATTTTTTCTTTGAAGACCGTCAGGGCCATGCTGCTGAGCCTTGCGTGAGGTGCTCATCCCTGAGGCTCTGGAAATGAGCAAGACCGTTGAGACCTCGGTGGGGAGAAAGCAAGCAGAAGCTCAGATTCTTGACCTCGAGTTGTCGCACCGTTTGCACATATCAGTGTGCTTCCGCGAGGTCTTTGAGACCCCCAGCTCTTATTAGGAAGACATAAGACTTCTGGGCATAGAGATAATTACAGCAAAATAAGAGCTGTCCTCTGCTGAGCTCTTTCCATCAGGCAGGTGGCTGTACGAGGTCCTTTACGTGATGTTAGCTCAGACAAAGACTTTGTGAAGCAGGTGTCATTGTCTCCATTTTACAGATGAGGAAACTGAGGCCCAGATATTTTAAAAAGCCATCTGAGGTTGCACCGGACTTAAAACCCGGTTCTCCTCAAGACGGCCAGCGCTGTCCTTGGAGCTTTGGATAATCCACTAGACAATGGGAGTGGCGGGGACCGTGTCTAGTGGCCCACTCTTCCAAGATGCAAGCACAACGCAAAAAAGCACGAGGCCAGAATCAGGGAAGCAAAAAGCAAAGACATGCTTTTCAAAATTCGATGGTTGCTGTGAAAATGTTTAAATCTCACTGTGAGTTTTCCTTCCCTCTGTGAGAGCAGAACATGGTTCCTAGGGCATGTAAGGGGTCAGTCTCCCCCACAAGTTGGGGCTAAATTTAACTCTTGGGTGACTTCAGCACTGACCTTGCAGGGACAGCCAAGCTCTCTCTCCCCCTTCGATTAGTGCCTGTAGCTTCTGACGTCAGCTTTCGGGGGACCTGCAGGGGACCCATGGGAGCCGTGCATCTGAGCCTGCCGTAACATGGGCCACACATTCTCTTCCCATCCGTAAACCAGGACTTGACCAGAATCTACAGGCGTTCGTTCTCACCACCAGCACCGAGATGGATAGACGCCTCGTGCGGGGTGATGACATCACCTCCATAAAGAAGGAACAGACCGTTCCTTTGAAATACAGGCAGAATATGGTAGAAGGTCTTGGGCTCTGCCTTTCCTGCCTGTGTGGCCTTTGGCAGGACGGACTGACCTCCTCCATGCTTCTGCTTCCTCTACCATAAAACGGAGGTGATAATAGAACCACCCCAGAGGACTGTTTGAGGATTAAATGGGTTGATATGTACGCAGCCCATAGAACATTATCATGTGACGCATTATTTTGTATTATCAAATACCAGCGATATTAAACACCAGTGATTATTTCCTCCTTGTGTATTTACACAGAGAAGTTCTATAATCTTTACATAAATTTACATAAAAATAACATTTGTGGCTTTTAGCTCCATTTGGTTGAGACAAAATGGAAGTTTATAGAGGTGAAATGATTGGAATCTACTTTTCATGAACTCCAAGTTCAATGCTCTTTCACGACATCAAACACCTCAACGAAGACAAATAAGTGTGTGTGTGTGTGTGTGTGTGTGTGTGTGTTCATGAATGTGACCCTTTGCCGATAATCAAACATTCTCCATGTGCTAGTATCTCAGAAATTATTGGATGTTTACTGTGTATAGAGCATCTCACCTTTGGGAGCCTGTACTTTTCTCTGAGATGGACTCTGAGGCATGCCCTCTCTGCCTTTTTTTGTGTGAATGCGGCATCTCTTTCCATCCTAAAAGTAAAAGAATAGAATAAGCCATCAAAGGATAGACAGAGCTACGGACATTCCCACCAGACGCAGAGATAAACCTTCCTACGGCCCCAAACATCTGCCTCTCTTTCTATCATTCTACTGTCACAACTCACTGCAGACCCCTGAATCCCAACGGCAGCTTGGTTCTGGGAATCTCTTTAGGATGCAGCCCAGAGAGGGGCAGAGTGGTGATGCCTAGTGTATGGTTGACCTCAAGGTGCTGCTCTAGATACGACTTGGGACCACGAACATCAGAATCGCCTGAGTGCCTGTTAAGAATGCAACTTCCTGGGTCTGATCTCACACTGACTCAGAATCCCTGGGGGCGCAGATGAGGGGAATGTATGTTTTTAACAAGCTCCCTGAATGATCCTTCTTCAAGTGAAAACAGCGTCGCCGAATCCTGGGCTGGGGGGTCCTTAGAGGCACATGGGATTTAGGGATCTATAGAAAGCCATTTCCCTTCATTGCCACCCCTTCTGGACCCCAATTTTTGTACAGCGTTCCCTTCCCTGTTTGGAAGGAGGCATCCCCAAATAAGGTAGGGTAGATTTCCATAATGCTCTGGGGACCACCTACTTGGACTTGGGCTTATGCTGGTTTGAAATGGACTCCCTTGCTCAGGATGACCTCGACAGAAGCAGACAGCTTTGGGGATGTCTCCAAAGCTCACAGTGACTGCCTCCCCTCCCAGCTGCCCAGAGACGGGCATCACTCGGGACTAGATTTATACGCCGGCCCTGCTCTCTGACCGTCTTGAATTGGCCCAAGCCGAGTAAATGAAATCTTTTCTCCGGGATCTCTGGGACTGAGAAGGACACATTCGCAGTGTGGCTGGAACAGGTGAACTTGGAGGCCGTGGGCCACCATTGTCCCCAGTCCACCCGGTCTGGGTGGCCCAGGGGGAGCTGACCACTGAGAAGAAAGAACAGAGCAGCCATGCAGCCACAGGAGCAACGGCAGGAGCCAGGAAAGAGCTCGTGGCTGGCTTCCCACCTTATTCTGGTTCCTAGGTTAGGCCCGTGTGAGGCGTGGCGGGGTAAGGCATTATTTGCACGAAAAGGAATTCTGTTTTCATTTTCAGGTGGCTAAATTGGCTTCTATTTCTTCCCTTCACGTTTGGAAATCATCTTAACCATCACACAGAAGGCGGCCTGAAGGAGGGGCTGATCTGAAGCCATCCGATTAAATGACTGACCACCGGGCCCTGGGCGCAGGCCCTCCCTGAGCTCACTGCCCGTCTCCAAAGGTCGGGCCCGGGGTGGGCACCCGACAACACAGGCTTCCATATCCTGCCTTTGGAGGGGGAAACAGGATAAGTGACTTGCCCGAGAGATCCGCGAGCCGGGGCTTGGGCAGAAGCGGATCTTTTCTCCCCAGTATTTCACTATGAAAACTTTCAAGCGTACAGAAAAGTCGAAAGCGTTTTACGGTGAAACGCGTATATTCGCCATCTATAGTCTACAGTTAGCATCTTACGATACACGTTTTATTACATACCCACCCCTGTCTCTACCCGGTCATTTACCCATTTTATTTTTTGGTTCATTTCAAAGCTGTAGACATCGGTACTCTTTCCTGCAAACACTTCAGCACGCAATGCCGTTAACTACAGCTATGCATTTGTTGGTAGTTCTTTTTTTTTTTCCCCTTTAAGTAAAATTTGTCTACAATTAAGTGCACAGACCTTGATTGCTGGTGAATTTTATGTGGCAACTTGACTCGAGACACAAGGTGCCCAGATTAAACGTGGTTTCTGGGGGTGTCTGGGAGGGTGTTTCCAAAAGAGATCAGCACTTGAATTGATGGACTGAATAAAGCAGATTGGCCCTCCTTGGCGTGGGGGGGGGGGGGATAGCATCCAATCCATGGAGGGCTTGACTAAAACGAAAAGGCAGAGGAAGGGAGAATTCTCTCCTTCTCCGTCCGTCTGCTTGGGCCGAGATCTCAATCTTCTCCTGCCCTTGATTAGGACTTACACCATCAGAGTTCGGAACTTTCCCAGGCCTCCCAGCAACTTTCCCAGGCCTCCAGCTTGCAGACAGCAGATGGTGGGACTTCTCAGCCTCCGTAATCACGTGAGCCAATCCTGATAATCAATCTCACGTACCCACATATACCTGTGCGTGTATGCGTATGTATATTTCTCCTGTTGGTTCCGTTTCTGTGTGTAACCCAAGCCCCTATTAAGACATGAAAAACATTACTATCACCTGAGAAATTTCTCTCATCCCCAGCGAATACCTGCTCCCCAGTCCCTGTCCTTTATCCACCATAGATTGGTTTTGCCTGTTCTAGAACTTTTTATGAATGGAGCCATATACTATGCCTTCTTTTGTGTAAGTCTTCTTTTGCAGAGCATAAAAAACTTTTGAGTTCATCCAGGTGGTGGTATTTAGCGGTGGATTGTTCCTTTTTATTCCTGAGTGCATTTGTCCTATATGAATATGTCATGTTTGTTTATTCATTCTCCCGTGAACGGACTTGCAGTTTGGCCAACATTTGGTATTGTGTCTTCTTAATTTTAGCCATTCTGGTGTGTGTCGTGGTACTTTAGTGTGATTTTCATTTTCATTTTCATGGTGACTAATGAGATCAGGTGGGTTTTTTTTTTCATGTACTATTTGGCCATTTGTGAATCTTTGTGAAGTGTTTGTTCAATTCTTTTGCCCATTTTATTTTGTTTTTATTACTGAGTTGTAGAAATTCTTTATGTATTCTCAATCCCAGTCCTCTGTCAGATATGTTTTGCAAATATTTTCTCTCCGTCTGTGACTTGCCTACAAATATTTTCTTAATGGGGTCTTTTGATGTACAAGAATTTTCAATTTTGATAAAGCCTACATCATTTCAAAATTTTATGGCTATTGCTTTCAGAGTCCTGTTTAAGAAATCTTTGCCTACTTTCAAGTTGCAAAGATATTGTTTTTCTCCTAAGTGCTTTATGATTTTAGCTGTTATATTTAGTTCTGTGATGCCTATCAAAGTTCGAGTAACAAATGGTCGCACAGAAATGACTGTACCACAACAAAGGTAAAGGGACATTTTACGATTGAGAGAGATGGTGGGGGGTTGCGGGGGTAAATGGACTGTTGTTGCATTCTAGGTGATGAAGCTATTGAAAACTCAAGCAACAGGGGCGCCTGGGTGGCTCAGTCGGTTGGGTGTCCGACTTCGGTTCAGGTCATGATCTCACAGTCTGTGAGTTCAAGCCCCGTGTCGGGCTCTGTGCTGATAGCACAGAGCCTGAAGCCTGCTTCCGATTCTGTGTCTCCCTCCCTCTCTCTCTGCCTCTCCCCTGCTCATGCTCTGTCTCTCTCTATCTCAAAAATAAATTAAAAAATTTTAAAAAAGAAAAAAAAAAAGAAAGAAAGAAAGCTCAAGCAACAGACCGGAAGCCGTGCCTCTTGCCAGAGGGAAGCAGGCTGGCCCCATTGGCCTGCTACCATTTCTTAAATTGGGCGACTACATAAATGGATGATATTCACACACACACACACACACACACACACACACACACGTAGTTGGCAAATAACCCAACCCACAGGATTGACCACACCATTCGGGCATTCTGGCCTTTTCTCTATCCAGATAACTTAGGGACACCGGGACATGAGTTAACACACCAATGCCGAGTCTGTGACCAGGCCTGTTGCTTGGACGTCTTAAATGATTATTTCCATGATCAGATGTCTAGTCTAGGTTTCTGACAGGTTGCTTTGTATTAGCTCACTTGAGCTGAGAACATTAGGTGCGACTGTTCTGTTTCTTCATTATCCTTGTGTCATGTTTGTCTGTCTCCTCCCCTCCCCCGCCCCCCCCCCCCCCCCAGCCGCAGGCGAATCTAGCCTACACTCTAGGGATGCTTTTCTTTGGTCTGAGCTTCATCTCAGTGCCAACACCATGGTGGCAGTGGCGTTTATTATTATTTCTTTGACTTTAATTAACTGCAGAGCCCAGCATAATACATTCTAGGTAGTTTATAAGCTACGATTTCTTTCAAAAAAGAACTCAATAGACAAGATTTCCATTAAATGTAGGCCTTTAGGGGCACCTGGGTGGCACAGTCAGTTAAGCGTCCCACTTCGGCTCAGGTCGTGATCTCGCGGTCCGTGAGTTCGAGCCCCGCGTCGGGCTCCGGGCTGACCGCTCGGAGCCTGGAGCCTGCTTCCAATTCTGTGTCTCCCTCTCTCTCTGCTCCTCCCCTGCTCACACTCTCTTTCTCTCTCTCAAAAATAAACATTAAAAATAATAATAAATAAATGTAGGCCTTTGTCCTTGTTAGTCAGTTTCCTCTAAGTCATTAACCTTTCACCTATAATCATCTTAGCAAAAGGACTTAGGCAACTATTACGTAAGGGATCGTTAGCAAAAGGTCCAGGATGGCAGCAAGAGATACTCTTATTAAATGAGAAATTCTTTTTTTTTTTTTTTTAAATAGGTTCCATGCCCGATGTGGGGGCTTGAACTCACGACCCTGAAATCAAGAGTTGCATGCTCTACTGACTGAGCCAGCCAGGCGCCTGAGAAATACTTTTACTAAATACTTTTTTTTAAAAAATGGGCATTTAACTTCAAGCTCGGGCTTCAATTCTTTGTTGTTATTAAGAGTCTTAAATGGGGGCGCCTGGGTGGCTCAGTCGGTTAAGCGGCCGACTTCGGCTCGGGTCATGATCTCGTGGTCCATGAGTTCGAGCCCCGCGTCGGGCTCCGTGCTGACAACTCAGAGCCTGGAGCCTGTTTCAGATTCTGTGTCTCCCTCTCTCTGACCCTCCCCCGTTCATGCTTTGTCTCTCTCTGTCTCAAAAATAAATAAACGTTAAAAAAAATTTTTTTTTTTAAAAAAGAGTCTTAAATGGATTCTACCTTAAATTCTAAAAATATTACATACAGATTATGCTTAAAGACCAGTCTGCAGCAGTGAGAAATTGGCGGTGGTATTCACATTCCGTAACACCCAGCTAAAATGTTACTTCTGTTTTATTTTTACTTTTTATTTTTATTTTATATAGCCAGGGGAATGCCATGTTCTGGAGGTACATGGCTGAAGTATTTAGGGGTAAAGCATCATGATGTTGGCAATTTACTTTAAAAATGGTTCTGTCTAGGGGCACCTGGGTGGCTCAGTCGGTTGAGCGCCCGACTTCGGCTCAGGTCATGATCTCACAGTCTGTGATTCGAGCCTTGCGTCAGGCTCTGTGCTGAGAGCTCAGGGCCTGGAGCCTGCTTCGGCTTCTGTGTCTCCCTCTCTCTCTGTCCCTCTCCCACTTGCGCTCTCTCTCTGTCTCTCAAAAGATAAATAAACATTAAAAGCACTCAAAAATTAAAAACACCAAAACCATTAAAAAATGGTTCTATCCATCCAACTAATCATCTATAAGCAAATATAACAAAATGTTAACTGTTGACCTTTTTCAGAGGTTTATATGGATATTCATCATTCTGTTCTACTTTTCTGTAGCTTTAAAATCTTCATAATAAACAGTCCGCAAAATTACCCACAGTCTTTGGGAAGCCAAGTCTTAGGACATAATCACCATGTCGTCCTTTCTAGTGTTTAAAAAAAGATAAAAAAAAAAAGATCGTGCTGCGTGTGCCTCTTCCAGGAGCAACGCTTTCTTACAGTTTGAAAGCTTTCTACACGCTAGGAGGGCGAGTTTGGGCAAGACCCTACGTAGAGACAGGCTCACAGTTCGTCATCTGAGCACTTCGGCTGAGGCTAATTAAAACGAACCTTGACCAGAGCAAACGTTAAGCCGCTTTAAGAACGACACATAGATTCATTTATTATTGTTCACTGCCATCCCTACCGGTAGGACACAGTAACCGCTGAGGCTGGGAAATGGGTCCCCGAACAGAACATTCCTTCCTAAGGCTAGAGGCAAACAGCACGAGAAAAGGCGTCTAAAAAAGCAAAGACAAAGAAACCGGGGAGCCCGAAGAAGGTATGGCCGGAATTCATCGCTTTAGGCTCTTAAAGGGAAACGAAGCCACGCGTACTCACTTCTCCTCAATCATTTGCTTTTGGTACTCCTCATATTCCTCTCTAGTCATGCCTTGAGCTGCTGCAGGATCAGAGGTCCCTCCTTCTTCTTTCTTTTCTTCAGACCCGCCACCAAATCCTAAGTTCTTTACCTGGTTGCTGATCATTGTTTTCATAAAGAAAGCCATCGTTTCTGCTCCAGAAAAATCAAGCCAAAACTCAGGCAGAACCCGAAGGCAGACGAACAAGCAAACGAAGACAAAACTCTCCAAATCTCAACGACGGCAACACGTTCAAGAGCGAGGGACTCTGCACAGCCTCATCTGCTCAAGGGCATGATGGCAGGGAAGAGCGGTACTCGGGCGGTAAGCTGGATTAAAGAGATGAACTCCTTAATACAGGGAGGCAGATGGTTCAGATAACTAAAGCACACCATCGGATGCAACCGACCACTTTCTGAATTAATTCACGAGGCTAATTCCAGAAGCAAAAAAAAAAAAAAAAAAAAAAAAAAAAAATCCTTCACCCTATCTACCCATTTCTCAATTTGAAATCATTGAGCGCAGCAGGGCTCGGGCAAGAGTCTCGTTCCGATTAATCAGAGCTGTCCGATTAATCAGAGCCGACCGATTACACGCCTGCAATGGAATTTCCAAATTCCAGCCCAGGAGCACCACATCCTGTTGAAAACGGAGTCCAGTGAGACTCAAAACCCAAAATGCTTCATTAAGCAAAAATAATCCTTTGATCCGTCATTTTATCTCATCGGACTCTAAGTACTATGCAAGGATTTGCCTTTTGGTTTGCCTGAATTCCGTGCCGCCTCGGTGGTTACCGGGTCCCATACAGAAACACCCAGGCGAGGCGAGTCTAAAGGGCGAGCGGGGCGGGTCCTTCACTAGAAGGAAGACCCGGGACATCACCTTAGCCTTCTCCTGCCCTGAGGTGTTACTCTTCTGCTTGGAAACGTGGCACCACTTTCAGGGCTTGAGCCCAGAAGGTGAGCACAGTGCGAGTTAAATCATCCCCGTGTAACGGGGCCACCTCTCCCCCTTACATACAGCCCACTCCCTGGACGCTCTGTTTACGCTCGCTGGTGGACTTGGGTAAAACTTTTGACACGGTTTTCTAACACGCAGCAGATTCTCAATGGCCGTGGTTTTCTTCAGGTCAAGGGAGGAATCGAATACGGCTCAGGCTTTAATCTGTTAGTATCTTTCTAATTAAAGCACTCCAGGAGGAGGTGGGACGGCGAAGAGGTGGGGACTCTTTGTAACCTGTGCTGATTATCTGTGGGCATGAGCCCTCTCAGGAAATGGGTCCCCTACATTGTATACAGAACTGTAGGATCTGGATTTTTGCCCAAAATGCTCGCTTTTATATATTCTAAGATGGTTTGTCTTTTACTGACCTATTTAAAGATGTTGCCAGAATGGTCTCAATCTGGAAGACTGACAAAAGGTTCGGAACGAAACAGGAACCGTACTGAGTGCTTGGCTTGAGAACGTGCATTCGTACCGGCTTCTTTCACTTAAAAATTTTTTTATAATGTTAATGTTATTTTTGAGAGAGACAGAGAGTGAACAGAGGAGGGGCGGAGAGAGCGGGAGGCACAGAATCGGAAGCAGGCTCCAGGCTCCGAGCCGTCAGCCCAGAGCCCGACGCGGGGCTCGAACCCACGAACCGTGAGATCGTGACCTGAGCCGAAGTCGGACGCTCAACCGACTGAGCCACCCAGGCGCCCCCACTTTCACTTTTAGACGCACTGCTTGGAGCTCAATGCATTCGGACCACTGCCTCTCCATTTCCATTTCTAACCCGTTTCCTCAGTGGAGGGGGGTATTGGACACTTCAGCTGACGGGGTAAAAGCCACTGCCTGGGATTCCGTCTCTTTTCCCAGTCCAGCGCAGCTCTCCTTTAGACAACATGGCAGTGTTTCACATTAAAAACCACTTTTATTTCCCAAAGAAAAGTGACCATCTGTTGCAGATCTGGCCTATGTTAACAGTTTGGTTCACAAAGTGAAATCCCCCAAGTTCTACTTTTGTGTGGGAGGGGTAATCGAGCAGCACAGAGAGACCTTCAGGTGGCAGCCACAACCCGTGGCAACTATTCGGGACTCACGCCCTGGTATTGCTGTTTTACCAAATCAAATCTCTCATGGTCTCCCCCGTCGAGAATTCCACCGAAAAAATGGGATGTCTTTAAAATCCTTTTATTCCTCAGTTTGTTACACCGGCCCTTCCACTTGGACATCCGGGAAACTCTTCGCTGCTGTGTCAAATCTTTTGATTCCTCCGGAAACATCCCAAGATTTGTGACAGGGGACAGCCGGGTGCAGGCCTACCGAAGATCTCTCATCACACCTGAATAAAATCCCAAATCTTTACGATGGCAAGGCGGGCAAGGACTCTCCCCAACGCCCCGAGCGAACTCCTCAGCCTCTAACTGGCGCCCAGGGTCTATCTGTGCATAGCCTGCTCTCGACCACCCCCTCCCAGCAGGCATACCGATCGGGCGTGACTGTCGTCTCCCCCGATTTCTTTCAAACCCATCGAATTGATTTACATCTCTTAGTTTATTCTATCCAGTATTTCTGCGTGTTCTAGCAGAAGAGGGTCTACCATTTTCTGAGACCACTTCAGAAGACTCTTTTACAACGCTCCCAGCCCGGGGGGCCAAGTAGAAAGAAAGTGAAGGTCATGCTTCGTAAGCGGCAGAGCCAAGATTTAAGCCCAGTTCTGTCTCACACCAAAGCCCTGTTCTTTCCTTTTAATACTACACGGGCTCTCAAAATTGGAATGACTTGGCTAAATAAACGGTGCTTGCCAAAGGAGATTAAAGTGCTTTTTAAAACTGCCATTAGTAATGATTAAGAGTTCCAGCTTAACTACACTTTTACCAGTATTTGGTTATTAAAGGTGAAAGCATCAAATGCAGTTTTAATTAGTTTGTGTTTTTCATTACCAGCGAGGGTAAGCTGTACCCATTTTCATTTCTACTTCTCTTTTTACGCTTCCGTGCGTTGATTCTGCGTGAGGGAGGCCGCCTAGGGTACAGCACAGAGCAACAGATGAACGCGATCACAACCAGGGCCTACTTGGAAAATAAGGAACTCCTTCTTACCCGAGATCAAGGAAGGAGAAAAGTAAATTTACTAAAATATTTCTTTATTTGAATAAGGTCAATGTCATTTCTCGAATTTCAGCTAGCATCAAATAACAATCAGAAAAAAAACACTTGACAAAATGTTATCCAATTGAAATTAACAGTGGATAGAAAACCCTTTTAAACTTTAAAAGAAATATATTAAACAGGCAAACATACAGGTCTAAAAAGTTGCAAGTGGTGATTTTACATTAGATCTTATAAATAAAAAAACCCCCCATATAGTCGTTTGTTCACTATCTCCCTGCAGTAAGCACATGAACAGGAAAAGATAATCACATCTTAATATTCACAACTGTTATTGAAATTCTTTACAAAGATTGTTATCTCTGCAATGCATCGGATCAGGCAATCCCTTATTCAAGTAATTTCTGTTTTCCCCAAGTTATCAAAAAGTACAATTGTCTGAGATAAAATGCCACAAAAATTGCAATCAGGAAAGCAAAAGGCTTTAGCAGGCGGACTCTGAGATGGGAGTTCTCACGGCTTCACCATGATCTGGTGATTTTGTAAGTTTAAAAGCCATCAACCAAAGTGCCAAGAGCTACAGGCAACAACCTGGGTTTGGCGTGTGGCTATTAATAAACCAAGAGTTTTAGTAAAAAGAACATCACTTGTTAATTATAACAGAATCAGTGCACATTTGCTAATGTCATTGATGATGACAATGTTATATTATGCTCTCAGCTCAGCTTTAAACCAACAGAACCAAAGACTTCTTTTTTTGCATTCCTCATCCTAGTGGTTCTCAGACATTAGTGTGCTCAGAATCAGCTGAGGTGCTTGTGGAACAGGACATCCTGAAGCCCCGCCCCTGAATTCTGATGCAGGTGCCCTAGAATGGAGCCCCGGAATCTGCATTCTGCACGAGCACACCATGACCCAGATGGTCCGCGGACCACACTCTGAGAGGCGCTGATGAATATACCTCCTTGAATACCTCCAAAACATCGTTTACTGTCTGAGGCTTCACAGGGAAATTTCAAGCTGAATAAGACATTCGAACAATCAGAACACAAGTACATACATTAAATAAAAGCACTAGCCATGGTGTAACTGGATTTCTTTTTAAAAGTGGCATCGGAAGCACAATGAGTTGCACTAAAAATTTAAAATCAATTTTGTTTTAATCCAAGGCACCTGTAAAATACTTGCTGGTGTGAGAGAAGTTAACAAATTCAATTATACAAAATAGTACAGAAATGAAAGGATCCTGGCAGTGACTGATTTCTCCACAGAGCGAATATTTTTCTTCAGAAAGGAAGCTACCTGAAGTCTGTGATTTGGAGGAAAAGAAACCGAATTTCAAATGATATGACGAAGAGCCTGTGCGAACTGCTTTACTAAGTGATTTTCAAGAACATGAAATTACTAAGTAAAGGAGAAAAAGGTGCATGCGCTCTCGTAGATGCGGCTGCCCGCCCCCCCACCCCCCGGGTCAGGAGCGGCCGCACGGCCCCTCCGCACGCGGTGGACGCGGGGCACACATGTCCGGTTTTCCTGCCGGATGTCCGGGCACGTGTGACCACGGTTTTGTAACACCGGACAGTGTGCGTGCAGCCTTTCATCTCAAGAGGACCTCCCAACTGTCCCAGCCCGCAACCTCAACATGCTTCGGAAGGGTTTTGTCTTTTTGGTTTTCTACACATTAAAAGCAAATTCTGTGATGATGTCTCTGAAACGTGAATTTCAGAATGTTACTGCTACCAAGGACACACATCCGAGAAGCATGTTCTCTGTGAAAGTGACCCAAGCAGAGCGGGCAGTCACTAGAATATTCTCGTTCAGCGTTCCAGGATGAACGTTAATCTAGAAAGCAAGGCTAGGACTGTGTGCGTATACAGTAAGGAGTAGGGACTGCTGAAAGGCAGAGTTCCCCACAGCCTTCGTAGAGGCTTTAGGCAGTTAGCCCCATCTGTGGATGACTTTTGAGAACAAATTCAGGAAGGTCTGGAAGAATGAAACCGTACTGTTTTGTAACACAGTATTATTTTGGCTGCTGTGACAAAGGACAGATAACTACTGAAGAGTCTTTTGCAGCCAGTAAAAAATAGGTCTACATCAGCTGTGAAAACATGAGGTCTGCATTTTAAAATGTCCTTTACCGACCGTTTCTAGAATACCTAGAACAACTATGTACAAAGACTACAATAACCCCTTCCAGCCTGACATTTCAAGGTCAAGCTTCCTCACAAGTGCTTCACAATATCCTTAGTTCTGGCATTAAAAAAAAAAAAGAAATCGGAACTATCAATTCTATTTTTCAAATGCTGCCTTCAAAATCTTAACACTGCTTCTACTACAGACTCCTTGATTTAAATGACACCAGATGACATGGAGTCACATTAACCAAAACGTAGTGCTAGGTTTTGTGAACTTGACCCTCAGGACATGCCATCAGAGCTGAATTTACACACTGTACAACATGGCAGAAATGAGTTCCTTAAATTACAAATAACCCGAAAATCATTTTCATTAATATTGAACGGACACTGTTGGAATGCAGGCGTTCGAGAACGTGAGCAGCCGTGAAATGAACGTTACCAGGCAGAAGACCTATAAAAACCATGATCACAGGAACGTTTTCACCTAAACGGTTTTTCAGGCAAAGAGCAGCTATTAACTTTCTTCCGAAATTCCCTTTAAAAGTGAAATGTATCATGGATGATCGGAGGGAAAAATACTTCAACACTCTGAAGCCTATTCTCTAGATCCTAAAGCTCTCAGACAAAATATTCTTTGATTTCAAAGGGAACTGCATTAAAGGCCTGCAGGACTGGGTCACAGAGTGGGAAACTCTGATCTCTAAGAAAAGACTCTGGTTACAAAATGGACATGATGGGGAGCTCTTAGACCACAGAGTTGGTGGGGGGGAGGGGGAGGATAGGAGGGCAAGTGTATTTATGTTAAATAAAGAAACCTCCAACACTGGAGATGTAGGGGTAACTTTCACATCTGGAGGGTGCCCCCAGTTTCTATTATTTACCATCTTCTTTATCAATATTCTGTTCAGTGGCTGTATTCTACTGGCCAGAAATTCACTGAAATTTAAATAGATTTATGTACTATGCACAAATTTACATGTGGTTGTCTTTGTTTTAAGGTTTATTCTTACCGCAAATCAAGGTTTAAACAGTTATTTTATACAAAATTTAATAATTTAGACTATGAAGCAATTTAAATACTTAAATTCCCTCAAAAAGACAACATTTTGTACACACATACATGATGAACACATAGGAAAATGGTGGTCAAAAGAATTTTTTGGCAGCTGCTTCTTGCTGAGTCCTAAGGAAAAAGAGAAAGAAAAAAAACCTGAAAGTTCTATATGTTTTACTTTAGAAAGAACAGGACTGTTTAAAGTTGAAATACACATTGTCTTTTGGAGTAGAAGATGCACTAAGATAAACATACGAATATTTTATACGTGCACTCCCACGTGACTGAAATAGACTAGAAACAACATTTGCTTTGTGTAAACTGAATTCTATAAGTACTGAAATGTACTTATACATCACAGTACTGTGATGAGCACTGAGGACTTCCGAGCATTTAAAATTAAACAAGTACATAAAAATGTTCAGTTACATGTTAGAGACTTACCTATACATGATATAACCCACGAATAACACCGTTTGTACCACTACAAATATAACAAAGTGCATCGTAGATAAACACGATGGAAATGGTGGTAGTTCTGGGCATTTTGGCCTTTCATTTGATGGCTGTAAGGCAAAGGACTTTGTGTTATGGTTAGTCAAATTGGTATTCTAGAAAAAGAAGTAAATGTGCAATCTTTACAAAATTCATGGTGGACTACATAAACTAAAGCATTTCATTTATTCATCCCATAAATATCTTCCACCCCCATAACTTTTACCACCTTTTAAAGTTCATTTATTTATTTTTTTAGTAATCTCTACACCCAACGTGGGGCTCAAACTCATGACCCCAAGATCAAGAGTCTCATGCTCTTCGGAGTGAGCCAGCCAGGCGCCCCTACCACCTGACTTTCTGAAAGAGTAGATGATACTGGAAGGCCTCCACCTTCATGGTCCAGTCACTAACTCGTTGCCATCTGGCCCGAATCGTCATCACAGTGACGATGAATATTTTGTGCTCTTGATGGTCACAAACCACGAATTCCCTGGACACATCCGGTTTATACTTGCTGTACTAGAGTAATTATCAACAGTATCCCCTTCTCAAAAGTGTTCTGGTTCAGGCAATTACATGGTTACATTCTTCGGCACCAACATTGTGGTTGGTCATGTGGTTGCCAACATTCTTCGGTACATATGTATCCACAGCATCAACCTGGTCATTGCAACACAGGCTGAAGTTGGGAGAAAATAACCTCAAACGGAGCTAAGGGAATAGGCGATAATGCTTTGGATGAGAGGTGATGGTCAGTAAGAAAACTATTAAGTCATATTTGAAAAATATGTATATGCAAGACATATATAAAAAAATAGTTAAGAAAGACAGTATCTAAAAATATAAAGGAGACAAGATTACATGTTAAAGACCTAAGTTCTTCCCTTCTACCACATACTAGCTAATGACCTCAGGAAAGTTATTTAACATATTAATTTTCTTTCCTAAACAACAATAGATATTTTTTAAAAATCTGGTATTAGGACTTCCAGGAAGGTAGACTACATAATATGGACCAACTCACAGAAGACAACTGGCAAACCTAGAAACAAATCCAATCTAAAACGAACACCTGTCTGGGGGCACCTAGGTTGAGCGTCCAACTCTTGATTTCAGCTTAGGTCATGATCCCAGGATTGGGCGATCGAGCCCCGAGTCAGGCTCCATGTGGAGTATAGAGCCTGCCTGAGATTCTCTTTCTTTCCCTCTGCCCCTCTCTTCTGCTCATACGCGCGCGCTCTCTCTTAAGTACAAAACAAAACAAAAGACACCTGTCTGCAGGCAAAGGCAGCAAACAAGATAGCAAGAAATTAAGGGATCAGCATTTTAGGGGGGAAAAAAAGGCCAAAGGAAGACAACTTTAAGTCCATGGATCAGGGCTCAGTGGCTCAGTCGGTTAAGCACTGGACTTTGGCTCAGGTCACGATCTCTTGGTTTGTTGAGTTCAAACCCCACATCAGGGTCTGTGCTGACAGCTCAGAGCCTGGAGCCTGGCCTCAGATTCCGTGTCTCCCTCTCTCTGCCCCTCCCCTGATTATGCTCTTTCTCTCTCTCTCTCAAAAATAGACATTAAAAATTTTTTTTAAATAAAAGAAAAAACCATGGGTCAGAGAAGAAATTAAAATGGAAGTTAAAAAAATGTTTATCAAAAGATTAATATAAATACTCCATATAAAAAATTATGGGATAGGAGGAACATTTTCTGCTTCCACCTCTGAAGGGCTGACTAGGAACAGCTCAGTCACCTTGACAACAAGACAAAATATACGAAACACCTGTTTACAAACTGCGGCCACAGGCAGTGGCCCGGAGGTAGATTCTACACACAGGGAGGGCCCCCAGAGAGAAGAGAGTGGTCCTACTGAGCTAAGAAGTCAGATACTGTATTTTAGGGAGGCTAAGGCGGCTGTATGTGACAGAATAAGAAAAAGGGTAACAGCAGAGACAGAAGTCTCTGAAGTTTGCAGAAGAGTCCTTCAAATCTTTGGCTGAATCTAATCTGTACACGCGTGGTGCAAAACTCCACATGGCTAGGGGAGAACTACTCCAAGCAAGAGGCCAGACAACTCCCAGAGCTCACGGGAAGGGCTGGGAACAGTCTGTTTTCCCACCAGCCAGCCAGAGACACCACTATAGTGGGGAGAAATGAACTCTTCGACTGGTGGTTCTCAACCAGGGGCAGTTCATTTGGCCAGAGGACAGCTGGCCACGTCTGAAGACATCTGGATTGTCACGACTGGGAAGTGCCACTGGCACCCAGTGGGTAGAGGCCAATAACACACAGAACGGTTTCCCACACAAAAAAAGTTTGTGGTGCAAAATATCAACGGTGCTGAGGAATCCTAACCAGACCCATCCTAAAAGGTATGCTTAAAAAACATACCTTGAAGAGATCAAACTAACCCCCCAAACTTAACTGTAGACCACAACAAAGTCGAATACTATTTAAAGGAATACAACAAAATGCAACAACCAGTAACATAAAAGTATAAATGTTTAGCATCCAATGAAAAATTACCAGGTATGCAAAGAAGGAAACTTGACCCAGTCTTAGGAGAAGAATTAATCAGTAAAAATAGACCCAGAAATGACACAGATGATGGAATTACCCAAGAAAGACATTAAAACATACTGTAAACATGTCTGGGCTTACGAATGTAGAGAAAAATACAAACATGATGAGGAAATGGAAGATATAAAAAAGGGACCCAAATGGAATTTCCAGAGACTAACACACAAAAAGATACTTTGGAGGAGATTAGCAGGACATTAGACACTGCAGAAGAAAACATCAAGAAACCCGAAGACGTGGCAATAGAAGTGATCCACAACTAAAAAAAGTCTAACAGAGGTGCATTTGAGTAGCTCAGTTGGTCCAACATCTGACTCTCGATTTTGATTCCTGCGTCGGGCTTGGAGCTGACAGCAGGGAGCCTGCTTGGAATTCTCTCTCCCTCTCAAAGTAAACAAACACACATTAGAAGAAAAGAAAAGAAAAAGTCTAACAGGAAAAAAAAAAAAAACCTGAAAGAAACCTGGCTAAAAATTTTCCAAATTAAAGACAGCTATAAATGCACAGAACCAAGATATTAAGCCCCAAGCAGAAAAACAAAAGCAAAGCATATCACAATGAAACTGTTGAAAATCAGTATTAGATTAAAATCTTAAAAGCAGAAAAAAACACATTGGGCACAGAAAAACAAAAGACTGACAGACTTCTCGTTAGAAATTATCGTATAAACTATGATACAATCGCACAATGGGGCTCACGTGGCTATAAAAGCAGTAAGGAAGCCGTGCACACTCCTATGGCCATGTGGAGAAGGGAAGAAAGCAGGGAGAAGACAGACGCACAGTATATGCTACCTTCCGTTAAGAGTAGGGGAAGATTTGACAATGGTTTCTGCTTATATTAGGAAAAGAAACAATGGAGGGATAAACTACAGACCGCCCCCCGCCCCAATTCATTTCTCTCATTATAGAAGTAGCTTGAGCATCTTTTCATACATGTACAAGCTTTTACTTTTTTTTTTAATAATTAAAAAAAACTGTTTATTTAGTTTGAGACAGAGGGCGAGAGCATGAGCAGGGGAGGGGTAGAGAGAGGGAGAGAGAGAGGATCCCGAGTAGGTTCTGCACTGTCAGAGTGCAGAGCGCAGAGTCCGATGCGGGGCTCGAACTCACCAACTGTGAGACCACGACCGGAGCCGAAATCAGAACCAGATGCTTAAGTGACTGAGGCACCCAGGTGCCCCGGTACAAGCTTTTCCCATGAACACCACTCATTTCTCCAGCACATTTGTAATTGGGTTGTTTCACACTGAAGTTTTAGTGTCGGTCATTTTGAGGAGACTGGATCACAAGAGGAAGCGGCAAGTCCCACAAGCACTTGTGAATTTGATAAGGGGTTTGAAGGGCAGTAAGGAAGTTAAGGAAAAACTTCCAAGCAAAAGACTTAACAAGCACCACAGGCCCACTGTCCAGTGTCGTCTCTTATGCACATCCAACTTGGGTAACTGTTGCCTACTTTCATCGTTATGGCCAATCTCTAAAAACGTACCTGGGGCTTATACTTAAAAAACAGGCCTAAGAAAGTAAAGTACCCCTCCCCCCTCCTCGAAAAAAAACCAGAAGAACTTTTAAAAAGTGCACGAAGTAAGACAGGAAAAGCTGTTGGGAAAAAGAAGAGTCTCGCCTAAAGAAAGGCCACAGTCAGCCAGCGTCAGACGTGTGCTTCCCACAGCCCAGGCAGAGACACAGGGGCTACTCAGCAGCCGTGAGTCTTGCTGTGTCTCGGTGAAGGGTCAAGAGATACCACTTTTTTTAAGCTGTTTATTTGACACCACTGCTGAAAATAAGACCTTTTTTTTTAAAGGAAAATTTACAGAAAGAATCTAGGAAAATAAGTCAGAAACCGCGACAGCTCCAATGATAGGAATAACAAGTTTTTTAAAAAATTCTATTCAGTAGGGTATGGGAGCATGGAACATATAGACATTTGGATCGTATGGAATAATTTCACCTTAAATATTAAAAATGAACATTAGCACTCACTAAAAAGTTCAAATATTTTCAGCAGAATACGCGTTCTCCCTGGGGCTCCTGGGTGGCTCAGTCGGTAAAGCATCCGACTTCAGCTCAGGTCATGATCTTGCAGTTTGTGGGTTCAAGCCCCACGTCGGGCTCAGAGCATGGAGTCTGTTTCAGATTCTGTGTCTCCCTCCCTCTCTCTCTGCCCCTCCCCTGCTTGTGCTCTCTCTCAAAAATAAACAAACTTTTTTTTAAAAAAAGACTTAGGGGCGCCTGGGTGGCGCAGTCGGTTAAGCGTCCGACTTCAGCCAGGTCACGATCTCGCGGTCCGTGAGTTCGAGCCCCGCGTCGGGATCTGGGCTGATGGCTCGGAGCCTGGAGCCTGTTTCTGATTCTGTGTCTCCCTCTCTCTCTGCCCCTCCCCCGTTCATGCTCTGTCTCTCTCTGTCCCAAAAATAAATAAAAAAAGTTAAAAAAAAAAAAATTAAAAAAAAAAAAAAAAAGACTTAATAAAAAGAAAAGAGAAGAAAAGAAAAGAAAAGAAAAGAAGAGAAAAGAAAAGAAAAGAAAAAAGAATGTGCGTTCTTCCCTTTCTAAGGAAGGCTGACAATTATAAAAGCAGAAGGAAAAGAGCTTACCATATTTCGCTGCACCAAGTGATCTATGTCCCTCTTTACTATGTGGAGGTGTTCTTTGATGTCATTGAAGTGCTGGGTCGACTCATAAACTCCCCCTGCAGATCCCGGATGCTGGAGGCCACTGACCAGTCTGACGGTGTCACTCATGGAATTCCTGAAACAGAAAATCCCCTTAAACAAGAGAAGTGCTAGAAAAGTAATTTTTTCAGTCACATATTTCAAGTGGTTAGATGTATTTCTAAGCCCAATATGGTAGATTATTAAAAAAATCAGTATTTAGAAATACTGAATTGTCTTCAAGATTGGAAAATAATTTACAAAACTACAACTTAACATTGCATCTTTCTTTTACTACACAGATCATCTAAAAAACAGCCACATAGGGAATACCGCTAAATAATTTGTGTTAAAACCAGTATCGTAAATGGATACTGAATAACAGCTGATACTTTTTTTTAAATATTATTTTGAGAGAGAATGCGTGAGCAGGGGGAGGGGCAGAGAGAGAGAGAGAGAGAGAGAGGGAGGGAGAGAGTCCCAAGCAGGCTCTGTCTGCACTGTCAGCACAGAGCCCGACGCGGGGCTCGATCCCGTGAACCATGAGATCACGACCTGAGCCGAAACCAGAGAGTCACGTGCTTAACTGACAGAGCCACCCAGGCGCCCCGATAATGGGTGATACTCTTAATGGACTCAGATCTAAGTGTTTAATGTTGTGCAATAAAGGATTAACTCATCAGCTCTGGACTGCACAAACCCTGCATATTCCGAAGGTTTTGAGGACCCGCCTTTGAAATATCTTGCCTAATAAGGGCCTCCTTCTCTACCCGGAGCCTTGGGCCATGCCAGATGGTTTATGCTAACAATGTGATTTACGTTTTTGTTTGCATGCGGCCCATGTGGTATCAGTCTGACCTCTAGGGGGACTGGAGACTGAGCAGTTAAGGTCAGTTACCTGCGTGCTCCACGCCTATGTGACTGACCCCTAAACCCTGGACACTAAGGCTTGGGTGAGCTCCGTTGGTTGGCAAAGCTCTGTGCGTGTCACTCATCGCCGCTGGGAGGAATAAGCACTGTTCATGCAACTCTACTGGGGAGGACAACGGGGGAGGACAGCTTGTGCCTGGTTTCTCCTGGACTCCACACCAGGCATACGCCTTCCATCTTTGCTGGTTTTATTTTATATCCTTTCATTATAATAAATCACAACTGTGCGTCCTTCTAGGAAATCACAGAACCTGGGGGTAGTCTCAGGGACCCCTTAGACAAACGTATTTCTACCTATTTTTCTACGCAGTTCCCTCATACAGCTCTTTATACAAACCTAGAACTTCAACTAGAACCCAACTAAAGAAGCACCTGTTTCAAATACGAAGGGAAAGCTGGCTGTTTGGCATACTGGTGTGTCGGTCTCTGATGTGGTGTCTTTCTGGAGAGTAATTTTGACCTTATAGAACATTTTACTTTATGCACGACTTCAAATACAATTTCCCTGTAAGACTGCTTCCACTATTAGATGTAAGACAAAGAGTTCTAACACTGAGTGTGACCTTTGGTTACGAGTTTGAACATGACAGTAAGAGACTACAAAGGTTTTTTGTTTGTTTGTTTTAAGTAATGGCAGAAATGTAACGAAACTATTTACTAAGAAAGAAAGGAAGATTCGTGAATTTCAAGTTACCCGAAAACGTAATTTTACTTAAGAAGCTCTATAAATGCAAGCAGTTTATGTTATTAACATTTGTATTATGATACATCTCCAAGTGTAGGGATTTTTTGGTGAGGTAGATAAAATACGAGTGGATGGGCAAACTGATGGAGATGCAGGGGGTCACCACGTAATCTCTCTACTTGTGTGTATGTTTGAAAACGGCCATACTCTTTAAAAATCCTTACGGGTCTCCATAACCTCTTTGTGGCTCATCTTTCTAACTCTATTTCCTAATGCTCTATTTTATGTCTAGACTCCTGTTGTCCCTGAAGATATCTTTCACTTTAAGCCTCTGGTCCATATTGCTTTTCCTGGTTCTGACCCTTCCCTCCAAGAGCAACATCCTAAAATGGAAAGCCTAGTTCAAATGGCTGCCTTCCTCTAGTCTCCTTCCCGTGAACCTTCAATGCCAAATGCAGCCATACCCTAAACACACACACACACACACACACACACATTTTCTTCTCTGTAACTATAAATGGATTTTCTTCCTCATTGAGCACATGCTCCCCCAGAAAAGGGGGCATGTCTCTGATTTCCTGACAATGCCTTTGACAGTTATAGTTCAATTTGGATAAATGAATAAATAAGTTATCTAACTTATTTCCCTGGAGTAAAATGTAGTTTAAAAACTAAAAGCTTTTCCAGTTAAAAAATGGGCAGAAGGCACGAACAGACATTTTTCCAAAGAAGACATCGAGATGGCCAACAGACACATGAAAAGATGCTCAACATCGCTCAGCATCAGGGAAATGCAAATCAAAACCACAATGAGATATCACCTCACACCTGCCAGAAGGGCTAAAATTAACAACACGGGAAACAACAGATGTTGGTGAGGATGCAGAGAAAGGGGAACACTCTTACACTGTTGGTGGGAATGCAAACTGGTGCAGCCACTCTGGAAAAGAGTACGGAGGTTCCTCAGAAACTTAAAAACAGAACTACCCTACGACCCAGCAGTTGCACTAGTAGGTATTTGTAGTGCAAAACATACTGATTTGAAGGGATACACGTACCCCGAGTTTACAGCAGCATTACCAACAATAGCCAAGTTACGGAAACAGCCCAAATATCCATGGACTGACGAACGGATACAGATGATGTGGTGTACGTGTATATATATGTGTATACAAACATAGACACACACACTGGAATATTAGCTATAAAAAAGAATGAAATCTTGCCATCTGCAATGATGTGGATGAAGCTAGAGTATTATGCTAAGTGAAAGAAGTCAGAGAAAGACAAATACCATATAATTTCACTCATATGTGGAATTAAGAAACAAAACATAGGGGCGCCTGGGTGGCGCAGTCGGTTAAGCGTCCGACTTCAGCCAGGTCACGATCTCGCGGTCCGTGAGTTCGAGCCCCGCGTCGGGCTCTGGGCTGATGGCTCGGAGCCTGGAGCCTGTTTCCGATTCTGTGTCTCCCTCTCTCTCTGCCCCTCCCCCGTTCATGCTCTGTCTCTCTCTGTCCCAAAAATAAATTAAAAATGTTGAAAAAAAAAAAATTTAAAAAAAAAAAAAAAAAAAAGAAACAAAACATAGATGGGAGGAAAAAAAAGAGAAGGAAGCAAAACATAAGAAACTGAACTATAGCGAACAAACTGAGGGTTACTGGAAGGGATGGGCTGGATGCATGATGGGTATTCAGGGGGGGGCACTCGTAATGAGCACTGGGTGTTGTACGTAAGGGATGAATCACTAAATTCTACTCCTGAAACCAACATTACACTATATGTTAACTAACTAGAATTTAAATAAAACTTTGGAGAAAGAAAAAAATTTTAATAAAAACACAGAGAAATACTTATACATGTAAGTAAAAGTTCAAAAAAAATAAAAAACAAGAATAAGTAAAAGCTCTGCCAGAAGAAAACAAAAAGAGGAACTCAAATGTCAGAATTACTTAGAAAGAACAGTCTACCAGGCTGAATGTTAAGTATACTCAATCTCCAAAAATCACATTTGAGTTATATGAACAAGACTTTAAAACTTGCTACAAGATATCTCAAGTGCTTTCTGAATAAATGGCACGTGTTGATTAAAATTTCTTAACGGCACACATGCTCGAGAAAACTCACGGGAGTCTAAGCTCTTCCATTAAAACTCAAATTAAGGATTATATTTTAATATGCCTAAATACTTAGCAAGAACAAAGTATCCCAAAATAGAGAACTTCCTCACAAACCTGCGTTTAAGAATATTGCTTCCCAGAAGCATGCAATTGCTTACACATAACTGTCTCTTTAATACACAAAGACTGAGTCACTTAATGTGTTCCCATTCAATCATTCATTCATTCATTCATTCACTCATTCATTCGCCTGTTGACCGTGCCAACATAGATTTGGTACGTGTTATGAGCCAGGCAATTTTTAGGGACAGAAATGGAGAGAAAAGCGGAGTTCCCACCCTGCCGACACTGGTGGTCTGGCAGGAGAGCGACGTGACGGAGGCACGTCTAGAGCTCCACGAGGAAGGGGCGTTCATCTCAGCGGGGCCCTGAGAGCGGAGTGTTGAAGGATGAGGAGGGTTCCACGGAGGTGGGACTGGTGGAAGGAGGGGACAGGTCAAGT
Source organism: Panthera tigris (assembly GCF_018350195.1). Taxonomy (NCBI): domain Eukaryota; kingdom Metazoa; phylum Chordata; class Mammalia; order Carnivora; family Felidae; genus Panthera; species Panthera tigris. The sequence goes on from NC_056671.1 coordinate 77,285,959, forward strand.
GAGTGAGAGAGAGAGAGAGGGCTGGAGAACCCCAGAGAAAAACACCCTTTGAGGGATGTAAGGAGGAGCCACAAGTGAAGAAGGCCGAACTGAAGCAGAGGGGCCAGAGAGCGAGTGCTGCACGGGGACGTCTTAAAATGTCCCCAGTGAAAGGGGTGGGAAAGCGCCGGCTGCCCCAGGAAGCCCTCCCCAGTGAAGACGGGACGGAAGGTGATCAGTAGGGGTACGATGGCAAATCACTGTGGTTTGGAAGTGAAGACAGGTAGTTTGGTCTACTCTTTTAGGAACTCAGATAAAAGGGAAGAAAAAAGAAAAGCAACAGTTAAAAAGGTCAATTAAATTAGTTTAAAATTAGTTTTAGATACCAGAAAAGCAAACCCTTTTACAAACGGAAGCCGCAGCACTGAAAGAAAGTTAAAGGTAGAAGACACAGAGAATCACTGATGGAACAAGGGTCAGCAGTGGTAGAAAGAAGGGGATCCAGAGCTAAGGATGGGCCTGGTCTACCCTATGTGTCGAGGGGTGGAGCAGAGAAAAGGGATGTGGAGGGGGCGAAGGAGGGCCTGGGTTACAGGGCCTGAGGACAGGATGAGTATCCTGGGTGACATAACGTGATGATCAGGAAGGAATAAAGATTGTTAAGCACTTAAGTATCGCATTACAGGGCCAGGTTGAAGGTACAGAAACGGGTAACCAAGAGCAAGGTCCCAGAAGAATATGTGAAGATGTTTATGCAAGGGGTGCGTGGGTGGCTCAGTCTGCTAAACATCTGACTCTTGATCTCCTCGGCTCAGGTCACCATCTCACAGTTCGCAAGTTCAAGCCCCACACGGGGCTCCGCGTTGACAGTACAGAGACCCTGCTTGGGATTCTTTCTCTCCATCCCTCTCTGCCCCTCCCCAGCTCGTGCTCTTTCTCAAAATAAAAAAAAAAAATTAAAAATGCCTAGCACAGTACCTAGAATGCAAAAGGCACTCAATAAATTAGGTAAAAGTAAACATGAAATGTTCAACACTCCCTACTCACCGAAAAGGGCATTTATACTTTGAATTCAATATTTAAAAAATATAACTAATTAACAGATGACACAAACCAACACACAAATGGTAGAGCTTGAAAAGCATTTGTAACTCTGTTCATTGAAAAGGCCTAGAAGTGGGGCACCTGGCTGGCTGAGTCAGTAAAGCATGTGACTCTTGACATCTGAGCTGTGAGTGTGAGCCCACATTTTTTAGTTTACCACTAAAAAAGATAGATCATAACATAACATAACATAACATAACATAACATAACATAACATAACATAACATAACATAACATATAAAATAAAATGGTCTAGAAGCAATGACAACCCAGGAGCAACAAGCACCAGACTGTCTATACAATATACTCCATTTCCTAGTAAAAGAAAAGGGATCCAGGGGCTCCTGGGTGGTTCAATCAGTTAAATATCTGACCTTGATTTTAGCTCAGGTCATGACCTCACAGTTTGTGAGTTCAAGCCTGGCGGAGCCTGCTTGGGATTCTCTCTCTCGCTCTCTCTCTCTCTGCCCCTCCCCTGCTCACGTGAACACTCTCTTTCTCTAAATAAACAAACTTAAAAAGAAGACAAGGGATCCAAAGAAAAATGCCTTTTGCCACGTGTGGGATGGAAATGTATAAAAGAAACATGGAAAAGTCTTTCTTTCTTTCTTTTTTTTTTTTAAGTAGGCTCCATGCCCAATGAGGGGCTTGAACCTCATGATCCTGAGATCATGAGTCTCAAGCTCTACTGACGGAGCCAGCCGGGTGCCCTGAAACCTGGAAAGTCTTACACCTTAAAGAAAAGAAGCTATCAAACACTACTAAGTTCTGGGGTTATTTCAAAATGACACAGGAGCTAACGGGCTGCTAGTGACCAAAGACGAGCCTCTCTGAATATCACTTGTAAAGACTAAGAATCATAAGGGCAAAATATGTTAAAATCCATGGGTTGAAAAGAAAGAAAACCACCCCTCACTACCTCATCATTTAACCTTGCACGGTGCCAGGACACCAACTCATGATTTTGAAAAATGGTAAGGAAAAAAGAGTCAAGTATTTATTCTGCCTTTCTTGGACTGTTTCAGAATAACAAACAAGTGATGGGAGAAATTCTTTTTAACCGAACAGGGAACCTGAGAAGAGAGTGCCACCTTTCAACGACCTCTAAGGAAATGAGGGATTTAGGCTCCAGCCATCACCGTCACTAAAATTTGGAGAAACTGATGAGGGTAATTCATAATGAATAGCTCAGGCTGACACCAACCAGTTATTAATAACTGTTGAACCTGGGGGCATGGGGATATGAGGGAAGGCTTTCATGCTCAACTTCTCTGTATGTGTGAAAATTTCTAAAGTGAAAATAACAATTGGCAAGGCTTTCCGGTATGCTAGAAAATAGCACTTCAAAGTAAGGGGATAAGGAAACTAGTTCTGACTGTTGTGACCTTCTATCATTCAGAGCTTTTTTTCCTTTTTCTGTAAATTGAAGGGGACTGTACCTCATGCTTCTGCTCAAAAAATTCTATGATTCTCTCTAAGGATATGACAATCCATAAAGACACAAATCACCCTTTCCATAAAAGGCAAGTATTTCCTGTCTCTTTACAGTTTTTTTCTGAAGCTTAATCCAGAAGGAAAAAACTCTAGAGGACAAATTTAGAAACTCGAGTTCAGATTTTACACTCACTTATGGTAGGCATGACATTTGTTCTCAATCGGCAAGTGGGAATTTACAAGGATTGCTAACTACCCTAAATAAGTCCTTCATGGATAATACAGTCGGATGGCTAGGATGACCACTAATTGAATCTTAAGATGTTTTAGTACGACTCTTTAAGTGAAACAAGCAAAGCACAAAAGGGTATCTAGAATATGCCACCATTCACATACGAAAGAAGGGGATCTAAGGAAATACACATGTGCAGAAGAAACACAGGATGAACAAACTAGAAGTTAATGGGACAGGTGACCAACGGGGGGTGGGTGGGAAAAGGCTAGAAAGAAGGGGAGAAGTGGGGATGGGTGCTAGTGGTGAAGAGGGAGCTATACTTCAGTGAACACATACATTTCAACTCTTAGAACCTTGCAGAACATAGTATTTACATTCCCTTCACATACCCAAAATACACACACTGAAAATCAACCAGGATGTAGGAAGAACACAAACACTACCAAAGAAATCTAACTGTATTCTAAATGCATATCCTAACCACACTGAAGAGAATGGGGAAGAGGAGAAATGAACTAAGTAACTGCCTGGAAAATAGGGTCTGCATTACAGACTGTAAGTCTAGAGGCAAAAGGAACTTTACATAAATCCATCAGTAAATATGTTTCTCACAGTGACAGAAGTTGACAATTTGAAACCACTTTATGGGTACGTTACGTGCACACTAAAATTAGTAAAAAAAAAATCATAGGTAAGAACCAGGTTTCTCCCTCTCAGAGAAAGAATTTTCAAATCAGGAAGGACGAGGTAAAAAATCAACGCTGTAATGTTCAGTCCAGTCTGGTCCAACCAGAATCCAAAGTGTGTGGTTAATCTCGGGTTTTTTTTTTTTTTTAAATGCAAATGTAGAGTGATGGGTACAAAAATAAAGATAATCGTATACATGTGGGTTATTACACATTCATATATTCCAGACCTCTGTCTACTGAGATATCTACAAGCAGTGGCACCACAGTGGTAATGAGCACACCTAGTGCCCAGATCTAGGGTTTCTAAATACTTTTCTCCAATAAAAGGAATCAGGGCTCACTGAAGAAGTGGTTGATTCTAGAGCTGGGACAGAGAAAATACAAGATGTGCCTGAAACACAGTGTAACACCAGAAAGTAAAGAAATGCTTTAAAAAAAAGATGGGGCTTGTTGAAAAAACACAGAAGCCAACCTGAAGGAGTTCTTAATTACCAGAGTTGAACAATGTGAGCAACAAATAATGATAATATTGGATCGCAATCCACAGAATATCCATGGGTCCATATGAAATAAATGATTGACTGAATAAATAAATGGGGGAGAACAGAAAGCTGGTCCTTACGGAATTCCAAAAAATACGTGGGAAGGAATGATGAAAATAGGAAAAAAATAGCATTTGGGAAACATCTCATTCTTGTTTCAGGCACAACATCAATGGAGGCTACAATTAGCAAGCAAAAGTTTAAACTAAAACAGGACATTACAAACTTACATAGTCTCAAAGTATCTTTTCTGAAATATAATTAATCACCAAGGGAAAAACAGTAACTTTAAAGTAGAGAAAGCAGGAAGAAACCACCAAATCAAGTGATCGCAGCCAATGTCAACAGGAGCGAGACATACTGACATCATGAACATGATACGATGGTGCATTCTTCTCAAAAGTGTAGAACCTCCATCCAATCGTGAGTAAACACCAGACAAACCCAAACCGAGAGGCAGTGGACCAAAAAAGCGCTCACTGCAGAAACTGTCATGGGCATGAAAGACAAGGAAGGAAGGACTATCTCAGACTGCCGAAGTCTAAAGGGAAATAACTAAATGCAATGTGTGTTGCTGGACAGGATCCTGGAACAGAAAAAAAGGCATTCGTGGAAAACAGGCAAAAGCTGAGTAAGATCATTAGTTAACAGTACCGTACCAATGTTAATTTCTTAGTTCTGACTGTGCTATGGTTACGTAAGGTGTCAACATTAGGGGAAGGTGGGTGAGGGATATATGGAAATTATACTATTTTTGCAATGTTCAAAGTCTAAAATTATATGAAACTAAAGACTTTTAAAAATAATGCCACATGATCCAGTCTATTTCTGAAAGAATTTATTCATTTAGAGTCATAAATATTTTAATCATGAGTTCGCAACTCAAAGATTTTTTAAAATGCCAAATAGCACAAGGGAAAGAAGTACCAGTTTGCAGTTATAAGTTGGGTTGCCTCTAATCTCTAGGTGTAGATATTATCACCTTCTGTTTAACCTAATACTGTTTAGTTTTCCAGGGCTAAAGAACTCACCTCGACATTCTTGTTTGTCAAGGGTTGTATCGGTCGGGCAGTGCTCTGAAGTGTTAGCTTATGAAATGTAACATTTTGGCTGCTTCTCTACACTAGGCATCAAAAGCTGTTAATTATCTGCCTAAGTGAATACTTTTTAGAAACTTATCAAAGTTCCACAGACACAGTAGCTCCTCTCTGCTCCAACTCTTTGTTGGGTACAACTCTCAGGGTACAAGATGGAGTGAAAGGGAGGTAGTCACATACAGCATATTTCCTTCCATATGGTTTTTATTCCATCAACAAGTTCCTGCATGAGGTATGTTTGTGTTGTTGCCCTACAATACTATGCACGTTTACTCTTCTAGCATTTTTTCATAGAATTGCTATATATTACATATATTGTTATTTTAGAAATGTATGAATATTCCTGGCTGTCAAGTAGCTGTGACAAACATATTTTCTTGTAAGTTGCTAAAGCAATTTTTCTGGTGTTCACTTTGGCACAAAGCACAAAAGTACTGAAGCATTTTTTTCTTTTCTGCCTTAGAACAATTTGAAAATTTAGGGATGTTGGTAGCTTTTAAATATCAAAGTTCTTGTACTTTACATTCCCCTATTTCAAAATGAATCAAAAAAAAAAAAAAACAAAAAACAAAACAAAAAACTAGGGGCACCTGGGTGGCTCAGTTGGTTAGGCGACTGACTTTGGCTCAGGTCATGATCTCATGGTCCGTGAGTTCGAGCCCCGAGTCGGGCTCTGTGCTGACAGCTCAGAGCCTGGAGCCTGCTTTAGATTCTGTGTCTCCCCCTCTCTCTGCCCCTCCCCTGCTCATGCTTTGTGTTTCTCTGTCTCTCAATAGTAAATAAACGTTAAAGAAAATTTAAAAAAAAAAAATCTAAAACATGATTCTTATCCCCATGCAGAATTCTTACAATAATAATGTGCTTGCATATATACAGAGAGAAGTCATGAATTTTGGATAAATTTATCACTTAACACTCGGCGATTACTTTTGTTGACTTACTTCATTTCATTTACTTGTCTCAGAATCTCATGCTGAGTGTTCACAACAGTATCCATCTCCTGCTGAGTGATCTGGAGGGAAAACAAAAGAATCCAGTTCTGTACAAACATACTGCATAGCAAGCAACCTTTCTTTTCTACTTCTCCATCAGAGGCCACCTAAGGCTCATACGTATATTTGGAAAGCCTACCTGTCCATGCTGCCCTGGGATTCCTGCTCCTCTTTTAGAGATCTCCTCAGTCAAGGAAGACACGTATCTTCTCTGTTCATCAAGAATCATATCTAATTGTCGGTTCAGTTGCTTGATTTCAAGATGAATACGATTCTGTCCTTCAAAGATTTGTCTCAGCTCACGATCTCCTACACTCTCAAATATTTCATCTGCTGAAATGGAAATTGCAACTTAAAATTATTAAACTCACCAACACATGTAGTTTTTGAAATACCGTAAGTTACTAAAGTATCAATATATAATAAAATTAGGGGTGCCTGGGTGGTTCAGTCGGTTGAGCGTCCGACTCATGATTTCGGCTCAGGTTCTGCACGATCCCAGGGTCGTGGGATCAAGCCACATGTCAGGCTCCGCACTGAGCATGGAGGCTGTTTGAGATTCTCTCCCTCTATCACTCCCCCTGCTTCCATCTCTCTCTCTAAAATAAATAATAGTAATAAAAAAACGTATATGTCACCACTATGTTGTACTCCAGTGGTATGACCTCCCCAACAGTAAACATGCAAGATCATCAATTCAATCAGGACAAAATTATTATTTGTTTTTCGCCATCTCTGCTGGTTGAATACTCACTATAAATTAGTTCTGAATTTTCACCTAAAAATAATTCTTTCAAATATACTGTATAATTCTACTTATATGAAAGGGTAAAACTCATCTACGCTAACGGATATCAGAACAGTGGTTTTGCCTCTGTGAAGAGGGCGCTGGCTTGAAAGAGGCACGAGGGAAGTTCTCGGGGTGAGAAAAATATTCTACGTGCTGATCTGAGTGACAGTTACACAGGTATACGTTTGTCAAAATTCATCAAACTACGCTCTTAAAATCTGTGCATTAAAATTATTTTTAAATTATTACTTATGTAATTAATTAAAAAATGGAGTCTCTTGAGAACAGCATTTTCCTTCCATACCTATGCTGAAAATAAGATTACTTCATTTGAACACTTATTACAATAAGCTTCAGGACACAGTCACAAACCATATGTAATACTTAAAACAAATCCAAGAAAAGAATTAAATTTACCTTTCATTTTTACCTGCATGAAGTCTGATTCATATTATTTAGAGAATTTAGAGAATCACATGCTATCTGGAGTACAAAAGCTAGCTGTGAGCTTTATTATACGGCTTTGATCATCTGTGCTGGTGGGAACAATCCAAATAAAAGCTAGCAGATACTCTAAAGCCACTCTATTTGGACTTCTCATGTTTTGTTTTTGACAGCTAGCACACCCGAGTTCTTACTTACACTGGCTTAAGACTAATTATTTTAAAATTCGCCAATTTCAAAGTCCAGAGTTCTGTCAAGCAGTATACGGGAAGGAGAGCCAGAGAATCACTTCTCATTACTTCCACAAGCCTTCTGACATTTTTCCAGTGGTATCCCTCTATTAATAAGGTAACGTGTGCCACTCAAAAATGAAAGACATACACCTTAGATGATTTCATCCCATAAATATTTACTGAGTCTCAACTACCAGGTCAGCAATGGGGCTCTTTTTTTTTAGGTTTAGGGGGCAGAGCAGTAAGCACACAAACAGAATCCCTGTCCTCACAGACCCTGCCCCGCGGCGGATCGCCGTCCGTCCACATCGCCTGGTATCCCCCACTGCACGCTCTCCTAAGCCACACTCTTACTGGTGGGAACGTCAACCTCCAAGCCTCGTGATGGCAGAGGATGCGCTCGTATACTGCTTCCGGAAACTATTTGGACGTGCCAGACAGGAGCTCAACGATGAGATGCACGCACGCGCCACAAGCCCTGTGCGGTTCTGAGCACAGCTTCCTCCAACTCACCAGGATGCCCTTGAAGGTCAGGGTGGCCCTTCTGGAATTCCTCCTTTTTTTTATCCAACTCTTGTTGAAAGTGCTCAAATTCCTCCTGATACTTTTCTTTTTCTTTTTCTGAAATTTCTTTATCTGGTGTAGGCTTTTTTGGAATTTAGAATCATTAAAAAAACAAAAAATTAGAAGGGTAAGAAAATACTAAACCTCCATATACTTTTCTGCCCTTCATTTCAACTACTCTACCACTAGTTGAAAGGCTAACGTAAAAATGTCATTTCTTATTTAGATCATAGCCAACTGACTCTTGCTACTAATAATTACAACAGAACGATAATGCTAGGCACTTCCATTTACCCGCGTGCCTGCCAGCAGTCCAACGGTCTGATTTAATGCTCACGACACCATAAGGTGACCAGTGCAAATGTCTCAGTTTTACTAGGAAGAAACGGGGTGGTAACAGAAGTTGAGTAACGTTTACAAGGTCATGTGGCAGTAACAGGCAGGAGGAAGACCCAAACCTAAGCTGGGCTTCCCGTTTTCAGCTACAAGGAGCTACCAATAAAGCGAAAATAAACTTTTTGAGAAAATTATACTTACCGGCTCTTTCCCAGGCTCAGTCAATTGGAAAGTCAGGAAAGAAAGGACATCGTGGTCATCTACAAATTAAAAAAAAACAAAAACAAAAAGCACTGAGAAAATTCCATTAACAGATTACTTTTATGGTTGTGAAGTTACCTTAGAGCTATTGCTTTAAAAATAATCAGTATGAAAAATAACAAATATTAGCTCTAATCTGGTAAAGGCAATGGTGCTCTGTGAGCTTAGAGATAAAAATTCACCAGAAAGATTTACGTCAGAAATAAACTAAAATTCACGTTCTTTTATTCTAAACTAGAATATTTAACATTGCTTAATAAGTAACACGTTTAATAAACAAGGGGAGAGGGGTGCCCGGGTGGCTCAGTCGGTTAAGTGTCTGACTTCAGCTCAGGTCATGATCTCACAGTTCGTGGGTTCAGGCTCCACATCAGGCTCTGTGCTGACAGCTCGGAGCCTGGAGCCTACTTTAGATTCTGTGTCTCCTTCGCTCTCTGCCCCTCCCCTACTCATACTCGGTCTCTCTCTCTCAAAATAAAAATAAACATTAGAAAAACAAGATAAAATAAGGGGATAAAGGATCATAATGAATAAGGGATAAGGGAACGAACAAACAAACGAAGGGTCAAAACAAGCCCAAACTCCTAAAACTGGCACCAAGATCCTCCCGTATTTTCCCACAAATCTCCTTCACAGGCTGTGCTCCAGTGAAATGATACGAATTTCTGTCCTTCGTGTATTTCCATAGCTGTCCCTGAACCCTTCCTACGGTACTTACCACTTCTCGCCTGACTTTCTTGTTACCCACTTGACACTGCTTTGTCCTGGCCTACTAGGACAGCCCTGATTTATCCATGTTGTCCTGGCATTACTATAATAGCATCTTCTTTTACTCTCAGAGCTTTCCAATTTAGATAATATGATCACTCTATCTAAATATCACTCATATTTGTTTCCCTCACATAGCAGATATTAACAATTTTACTTTATCTAAAATCGTATTTTAAAAATCAAATTAATCTCAGGCTGCGTAAGCTGAAAACAGGGACTTAGCAGATCATACCTCGTAACGTTGACCTAAATTACCAATCCTGGCTAGGATACCAGTCACGTCCACAAAGCAAGAGCAATTAATTTCAACTGGCAACCTCTATGCTTTCTGCCATTATTACGGAGATCTCGATATGCAGCCAGATTAAAGAGAATATTGTACCACCGTGGTGTGAGTTACATCATTTGGGGAGAAGATGTACAGTGTGATACAGCACTGGACACAGGAGTCAGAAATCCAAACCAAGTCTTGCCTTGGTCTGGCCATTACTGGCCATGTATACTTATAATGTCCTTTAATCCAAGGTTTGGCAAACTTAAGTAAAAATAGAGTAAATACAATCGATCCGCTCCCTCCTTCCCTGTGATGAGGAGAGGAACAATCATATATTTGAAAATAATAGAAAATCACACAATGTACCATGTGAACACAAGATGGTATTAATGTCAAATAAGAAGTTCATTTATCGCCAAAATGTAGGGGGAAAAAGCGGTAAAAGTGACAAATATACCTCGATGAAACTTTAGTCCCCAATATTTCCTCAGGCTACCAAATTCACTTAAATGTGCCGGGACAACTTTCAGGATCGTAAACCACTTGACAATGAACCTTTTACAGGCCTGGCTTTAAAAGCACGTCTCCCTCACTATAAGACTGATGGTCTCCGTACCTCCCTGGACGCAGCCCCAGCCAGCTGTACACCTACAGAGCGGGAGCGGGACCCCGGCTCCGCGGCCCACGTAAAGGTCACAGCCAGTCTTAAAAGGCTGAAAGGACACGAGTCCGCGTGTCTCTACAGCACACTATTCCCAAGGAAACTCACAAACTTTCAACACTAGAAGACAGCAAGAGTTACCTGCGAGCCCTCCAGTTGCAGCAGATATTCCAAAATGTCCTTGAGGAGGGATAACCATATTATCCACTTTGGCGCAAAATTCATAATCATTTTTATCTGGTGTGAAGCCATTATTGACCATCACCTAAAAAGAGAGACTACAGCTATAGCTTTTATAACAGGCATTGTAAAATGAACGTCAAATAGTCAATGTGTGACTAACTGATCCTTCTATTTGGTCTAATAACCAACTGTCAAAAAGCTACCAGTTTTCTCTCACTACTAGAAAGGGTCATCCGCTGTCCATTAACTAACCTCACTTACTTGGAATCATTATACAAGACACTTCATTTTATTCTAACCCTACTATGTGTCAAAGGCTTAAAGAGAAATATTTGGTACCATTCCACGAAAAACTTTCTGAAATAGAAGACTTAGGGAAGCATGACTACTTTCTTCGAACGGTTCGTACAGAAGAGTGATCAGACTTTCTCTGAAACCCCAGTGACAGAGCCAAAACGAATAGGAGGAATTTACAACTTTTACTACAGCTGGTTGAGAATTAAATAGATTCACTTAGCAAGTCGTGAGCTTCTCTTCATTAAACTGGGGAGGGAGGTGTGACTGGACAGTCATAAGTTAGCAGAGACACCAGAAGTGACAGAAGTTGTACTGACAAAAAGGCAGAAAATGAAAAAACTAAAAGGATGCCTAAGTTTCTATTTTGCAGAATGTACTTTTTTAAGTTTATTTATTTTTGAAAGAGAGAGAGAATGAATGCAAGTGGGGGCGGGGCAGAGAGAGAGAGAGAGAGAGAGAGAGAAAGAGACAGACAATCCCCAGCAGGCTCTGAGCTGACAATCCTCAGCACAGAGCCCAACATGGGGCTTGAACCCACAAACTGTGAGATCATGACCTGAGCTGAAATCAAGAGTTGGACGCTTAACCAACTGAGTCACTCAGACGTCCCTGTGCAGAAGGTATTTTGGAAGTAATAACCCAAAATGTCTTCAAAGAATCTTGGAATCCCAAGAAAGCAAAGAACCCAGCAGACACACAGATACTGATCTCCTGATCCCAATCGAGCAGTGGCCGAGCCTTTCGCTCCCAGCAACCCAACGTAAGAGGGGCTGAGAGCGGGAGGAGGAGGGAGAGAGATGTCGTACTAGCATGGGGCACTTCTATTATTACTGCCAGAGGCCGGCATCACTTGTGACAGTGAAGATTTAGTTACACAGGTAAAATGTTAGAGTGTTCTGCCCACATTTTTTAGCAAGAAAGGAAGACACTTGTCAATATGAAAGGCAAATCCTATATCATAGAGAATGGAAACGTCAACTCCTACCAATTTTTCAAAACCACCTGCCGTCTATAGTTGACTAATAGTAATATTCTGCTCCCCCCGATCGGTAACGCTATTTCAGTTTCCACCATTTGCCAACAGTGCTCCTCTACAGTGTCTCAAATCGGAATCAAGACCCGGTAAGACATTTGTCTTTGAGAGAGAAAGAAAACAAAGGTGTTAATCACATTGTAGTTCTAATCCTAAAAACTTTCAACTCTTCAATATTTTTTCCTTGAACCTCAACAACCTGAAAATCCACTAGGAGTCTTTATTGTCTAGTACTATTTCTTAAAAAAAAAAAAAAGAGAGAGAATAATAAACTCATCGTACTATGAGTTTGGAGGAACGTCAGGTCTGTGACTATACAGGTACCATTCATATGCTTTATTCATCTTACAGTTTCAACCCACTGTTAACTACTACACTAGCCGTACTTGGTTTTCAACTGGCAACAATCGTGCCTCGGATAAACCTCATCGGCTACGGTACTGCCGCTGCGCAAATCTGCACTTGTTTTGACTATGTTCCTCCACTAACAACATTTCTTGCTCCCCTTACTGTTTTTCCCTCTGAAGTTCAAACAAGTGGGACAAGATAAATGGATAAGTACCAATTCAATAAACATCCCCTGAGTTACTAAAAGGAGCAAAATATGAGGGACTATAAAGAATACAGGGTAGAGGGGCGCCTGGGTGGCTCAGTCGGTTAAGCGGCCGACTTCAGCTCGGGTCATGATCTCGCGGTCCGTGAGTTCGAGCCCCGCGTCGGGCTCTGTGCTGACAGCTCAGAGCCTGGAGCCTGTTTCAGATTCTGTGTCTCCCTCTCTCTGACCCTCCCCCGTTCATGCTCTGTCTCTCTCTGTCTCAAAACTAAATAAACGTTAAAAAAAAAAAAAAAAGAATACAGGGTATAATGTCTGTACTGGCAAATTTACAATCATATTGATGAGAAAAAAGACATACAGACCACAGTTGACCAGTAATTCAAGACAATATACTTTAAAGGCCACATACGCACTAGAAAAAAAAACCAGAGTTTTGGGGAGAAAGATCATTATCTTTATTACCTTTATTATTTATTATCATTTATTATCATAATTATTATCTTTATCATTACCTGATAATGATGGAACAGGGATGTGACCTAGTGTGTTCAAGGAGCACGACTCTGCCACACAGAGAGAAGAGGGAGTGCATTACAGGAAGAGAGAAGCGACTGAGCAAACATAAAGGCCGGGACCGTTCAATCAGCCACGTGCCTTTGCCAAGTCTCTCTCAGATGTATTCTTCACAGCACTAGCTCTACAGACATTCACGGATGTTAGGTGAACAAGTAATTCTGAAGAACGTAGAGTTTACTCACAGTTTGTTTCAAGACTTCCTAGGATGAGCTTTAATGAGCTAATATGCACAGTCGTGCCCAATCTCTTCTGAATGTGGAACTCTCTCGGGAGGACGTTTTGTAGGACGATTTTGGGTACTGTCGGTGGGGTTCGGTGCACTGTGTCTGTGGGCAGCCCCCCGGGGCAATCTGTGAACTAAAGCGTGGGTCTGCCCTCCCCCCCGAGGTTGGTGGCTGGATTGTGCCACATGAACGTGAGCATGACTTACTGATGACCCTAATGAAACTGTACTGGATGTGTAACAATTACAGTGGAACTCAGGTCCAAGTCCATCGTGACAGACAGGACACCTCATCTGCTCTGAGATCTCTAAACTGGTCTGGAATGTAAGACTGAGCCAATACAAAGTTCTCCAAAGAACAGCCTGTGCAAGCCTAGCTCATGATTTAGGAGAAAGCAAAATTTAAGCCGGATTTTTTTCTTTATTTACAAGTACGCTATAACCAGGTATTGATGACACCTTTATCAAGCAAAGTTCACACGATATTAGTAATCATCGAACTGCTAACTTAGATATGTCCACTTTAAATATTACCCTGGACTCAATGTGTCTACAGCTAAACTCTCACCACCCCTCTGTCTTCCACTCCTCACTCAAACACAAACAAAGGTGCTGCTTCTCGGCCTAGTTGTACAACTGGCCAGAAATCCGGGAACTAGCTTTGACTCCCCAGAGCCTCCCACCCCCAAGCAAACTAGTATTAAGTCCTGCGGTCTCTCCCTCCTAATCGCTTCCCCTCTCTTCTTCCCTCTCCCTCGGTTCAGACCACAAGTGGAGTCTTACAGCTAAGAGAGCACTCGGTTCATATCACAGTTGTGTTACTTACTGGGTATGACTCTAAGTTACTTAAAATTTCCCATATTCGATTGCCCCGTGTATGAGATGGGGATACCTACCCCACAGGGTTGCTGGAAAGAATAAGTGAGAAACTGCATGGAAAGGACCGAGCACAGGGAGTGGCCCCTAAGAGTCGGAGTCTCCTTTCACAGATACCATTAAAGAACACAGCTGCCTAAGTCATCTTCCCAAACTGCAAATCTAATCATTTCACTTTCCTGCTTAGAACTTGAAACAGTTGCCAACAGGACAAACCACCTGAGGTCTATAAGACGGGCTACCGCCGCCATTTCAACCCCACTTCCCACAGTCTCCTCTATCCTCCAGCCAAATTACGTGCCTTTCCCAAATCTTTCAAGAGTCCCTGTGCCTGTTTTCTCTGCCTGGCATATGCACCCCATTTAGGAAATTTCTATTTCCCCTTCCGGGTGCAGCTCAACTCTGAGCAACTATTCCTGACCCTCCCCGCTCCCACCCGGCAGTTTGGAAGATTCTATGCCCTTGATTACTTAACGGCATGCGTGTTGCAGCAAGTGTCACATAGCGTAAGCAACGTTACGGAAGTGTCTCCACTCCACTAGACTACACGCTCTTTGGAGAAAATGACCTTTGTCTTACTCATATTTCTATCTTGCTGGCTTGCGTATGTATATGATGTGTGAGACACAGTAAGTCGGACGCTTAAGCATACACTGACGGCAAACCCACTGGCAAGGTTTTACAACACGTCGCCACTTACACCGAACTTTGAAGCCACTTCCGCCCTCTCACAGTAACGCTGAGTGTATAAACAATATCCAAATTTACATGCCTCTGATGTCTACCAAAGATTCAACCTGAAAAGTCACGCTAGAATACTGTCCATTCGATTATCTCCAAGCGCATGCTACGTACCGTCAGTGTTTTCTGGTAATACGTGATCTTTGCCCGGACAGGATAGGGTTTATTACGAAAGTCCCTCTGGCAACTCGCTAAAGCTTGACTGGCGCCATCACTACAGTATGGAGAAAAGGAAAACAGACAGAAAACGTAACAAAGCTTCCCGATATTTAAAAACTCACTATTTAAAATGACCAACGTCCAGAGAGATAAAACAACAGTAAGTTATGACAAAGTCTTGCGATCCTTGAAGTTATTTATTCAAAAGACACAAAGTTAAGGCACGAGTTTTTTTCCCGTGATTCCTGTCGGAACCATGGATAGCGTCAGAAGCCAGTGTTCCCATGTGCTGACCCCAAGAGGAAAGTTACCTCTCCCACGCGAGACTAGAGCCACAGTCCTTTACGGCCCAATCGAATATGTGTGGAGCTTTCAAAACTGCCGATTCCTAGACCCCCCCCCCCCAAGTGAACTGAAGCAGACTCACAAGGAGTGGCCTTGGCACCCTCTACTTTAAATAGCTCCACGGGTGGTCATGATGAACCAGGAGGATTAAAAATCACTAAGGTAGGAAACAGTAAAAAAAAGTGCAGACAAGTTAATTTTTCTTATAGTTTACTGACTGGCTCAAAGGTAATTCCTCCCACAACAAACATGTAAAAATAAAAAATGTCCATACCTAATTCATACATAGCATAAATATACTAAACACAAGTTTTGTAGCCTGCTGAGAATCTTTAAATACAGCAACATGGGGGCGCCTGGGTGGCTCAGTCGGTTGAGCGGCCGACTTCGGCTCAGGTCATGATCTCACGGTCCGTGAGTTCAAGCCCCGCGTCGGGCTCTGTGCTGACAGCTCAGAGCCTGGAGCCTGTTTCGGATTCTGTGTCTCCCTCTCTCTGACCCTCCCCCGTTCACGCTCTGTCTCTCTCTGTCTCAAAAATAAATAAACGTTAAAAAAAAATTTTTTTTTTTTTAAATAAAAAAATAAAAAATAAAAAAAAAATACAGCAACATGAAGGATGAATAAGGTGGCATAAATTGCTTGGCCACTAGTCTGGTCAAGACTTTGAACTTTATTTTCGAAAGATAAAGATGAAAGAAACATGACTAATGGCATTACTGAGAACCAGGAACCTTTTTTTTATAAACCTTTCAACGTATTACATAACCTTAGGTTGAATAAAACAACACATTTTTATGTTTGAAATCTGAGGTGGTCCATAGACTGAACTTTAAAACAGGACCAAATTAAAATAAGACCTCTCCACCAAGTTACAAAATATATCAAGAAAAGGAACAATCTTATTTCATCCGGAAAATATTCAGTCTATGGCCATACCACCCTGAACGCACCCGATCTCGGAAGCTAAGCAGGGTCGGGCCTGGTTAGTACTTGGATGGAAAATGTTCAGATTTGAAACAGTGTATTTTCCAAGGTTTTCAAAAAGAAGCTGAAATCAAATAATATATAAAGCACACACTTACTTTTGATGGTCATAATGGATTTGTCCATTGTTGCCTATGATTACTATAGCAGGATTATTTTTCTAAAAACAAAAAGAACGCATTTGTTTTAAAGAATCCTTAGGTCGAAGAATGCTAGATCATTCTAGAAGTGCCATAAGGCTTCTTACATCTCTAAAAATTCTAGGGCTCAAAATGTTAAAATAATAGGAAAGATTTCTACTTGTTTAGAAAAATTTTAGTAAACTCTTCTAATCATTCAAAAACAGAGTCACTGAACACTTCAAGAAAGACCGATGATGTGCCCTGTGTGAATAATCAACTACAACACAGATGTGAGGAACCACTGTGAGTGTGGGAGAAGTGTGGGACCCAAGGGAGCTTAACTAGCCAGAGGACTAACACACCTCAGCGTTCAAGAAGTTATTAAAGTTCTCCTTTAAAAGTGCTAATAATGACCTCTGACAATCAGCAGAGAAACTACCAGCTGAAACAAAGATCATCAATCTTAAGGCCGCTAACACATAAGTTAATGTTTCCAATTCACAAGTAGACTTTGTTCTTACTGTTTTAGGCTCTCCTAAGGACAGCATCAGAGAAATTGATCAAAAAGTGAAGTGACTAACATATGAGAAAGTATTAACATGAAAAAGTATGAATATGTGAGCTAGCAGTAGTAATGCACATGGATATTTTCATGAAAATAAACTGTAACCGTCTTCTAAACACTATTGGTTTCACTGCCTATGTCTAAATGATCCATGCTTATCCATCAAAATTACATAAGCATACACAGGGGGCTGGGGAGGGAGGTCACTGCAAAGTTCTCAGAGTTAGAGCTCCATTATGACCTCCGGTTGATGTACAACGAATCATGAACTCATAGCTTTAAGTTTCTAAACTCCTGGCTATATAAAGACTAATCATCATAACTTAAAATATGGTTTGGAGAGTTCTCTACTACTAACCTGACAAAAGTATTAAATAAACTAATTCCTCACAGCCTAACTTCGTCAGCAGGTACACTCAAGCAGGTTAACGGTCCTGACAACAAGCATACCTTTCCGTCGTTGTCAAAAGAATCGAAAAATATTCCAACACCATTCCACATATCAGCTGATCCAAACACAGGACCCTCCAAGCCTTGATTTTCTGTATACCAAACTGCCTGTAAATATAAGTAACAGGAGGCATTTAGAGGCTAGTGGTATTGCACTGATATACATTTTAGATGTTAAATTCTCATACCAGGCCATCAGCTCCAATTCGACCTCTTCCAGTCACTCGAAACGTCACCTCAACTTCCCAGTTTTCAAAGGCTGCTTTTGTCTTTGTCCACACTGATCCCCTTTGGCTTTTTAAAGAGGGTGCTATTCGAATTTGATCTGAACTTGGGATAGCATCTAAAACAAAAATCAGGGAAGGAGAGCTTTAAGTGACAATTAGGTAAAACTCAATGAACCATCACCCAACTGTCCCATATACCTATAGAGATCTAATTTTAACTCAGTAAGCTGTACAAAAATTTTGTTAGGAAAAAATTACACATTGACAGTTTCAACTTTAAAATTTTAGATGCTTCTGACAGCTCCCTTGCCATCTTTTGAACAGTGACATACCTCTGGAAAGAAAAAGAAAGAAAGAAAGAAAGAAAGAAAGAAAGAAAGAAAGAAAGAAAGAAAGAAAGAGGGAGGGAGGAAGGAAGATTAAAGCTGCAACCATGCACTAAAAATTCAAGGGGCAGGAGGAAAGAAATTATGGCTTAAAAAGCAAACCTACTATTTGATTCCCATAATATTCTTTTCCAAGTACCTCAAAAACTTGCATACTTTTTTTTTTTTTTTTAACTGCGAAGGATTTTACCAGTTTACAAATGTAGGAAGCTCAAACCGTGTGAAAGGAACATACCACTAGGAATCAAGACTTATTCCTAGTCTCAGTTCCGCTGTGTGACTTTGAGCAAATAATTCTCTTACTGTCCTGGGTTCACCATATGTTCACGTGTAAAATGAAGGGGCTGGGCTCAATCACTTCCAGAAACACCCCAAAAGTTATATGCAAAATTCTGTGCATAGATACATTCTTCTAGGGAGAGGGTCAAGTGAGTTTCAAGGCAATGAACAGTTTTTTTAGCAACAGCAGATTCTCAAAGAGAACTGTGATCCCCAAAACAGTGGTCTGCATCTCCAAGTTAGGCTCAAGTCCCGGCTGCATCACTTGCTGGCTATTTGTACGAAAGTTACTCCATTTCTCTAACAACCTCACGGGCACAGAAGTATTTCGATAAATGTTAGCTAGTCCTGTTAATAGAACTAGATATTATGAAAGCACCTATCGGGCCTAAGTTCAAACAATCCTAACACACCCTCTCAGATATTAACCAGTTCTGACATCCATGCTTGGAAATACCTGTATTATGTCTTTACAGCCAGGAGAAACTGACAAAAAGACAAGTCGAGATATTTGAGTAAGATCAGTAACTATCTGTCACCATGACTTTCAAATGCGTAAAAGGGTGGGGAAGACATCATGGGAAGAGTACTGGACACAGTATCAGAAGACCTTGATTTGTGTTCTGTTCTACTGACACTAGCTATGTAACCTTTTCCAAGAACCTTAACCTTTCTGAACGGCAGTTTTTTTTTCATCTATAAAGCAGCTAACACCTGCCTTGCTTACAAATGATCAAATCAGAGAATGAAGGGGAAAGAGCCCTGAGACCTAGCTACAAAGGGTTACAAATTGTCGTGATCATTTTTGTGCCCTTATGAACCCAGGATGTGTGCTAACAGTACAAAAGGACATTGGAGTTAAGAAAAGAAACACTGTCGATTTGGCCTTCATTTGGGGACGAATGTAATGGGCCATGTTTAAACTAAATCTTAAATTTCTCTATTTGAAAAAAAACTGCTCTAAATAATGGCTCTCCGGGTAAAACGAAAAAGGAAAAACATGATCAATGGGGTTAAGAAGACAGTGAGACTGTAAAAATTACAGTGATAACGAAAACAAGAAGTATTCACAGCAGGGATTCCTGGAGTCAGTATGTAGAAAAATCATGACTAAAATATGAATCCCCTTATTTCACATTCAGTCTAGTCATCAACTCTAATTCACCCAGGTACTCTCTATGACAGTTCTGCAGCAGACAAGTTTGGTTGAGTACAGACTGTAGAGAGAGTCGAGGTGACTAATTTGAGGGGTTGGTTAACATTCCCAATTGGCTGATGTATGTGGTGCTAAGTGGCAAAGACAGAACAAGCAGGCAAGGGACGGACGCAGAAGTGAAAAAGTGGGAACAAATCCATCACCACTACTGAAAACTTCATCGTCGTCCCCAAACAAAAACAAAAACTCCGAAAACCTGTGTTTGGCGCATCTGCATCATTACAGATTAGGACCCATATCACCTTGCTTCACAAAAGCCCAGCAATATACCCTTGATGAGTGGGCACCCAGTGAATACCTACCTGCTGAGTAACAAAGCCTTTGCACTCCACTTCGGATACTTAATGACTTGGTCATTAAGTCAAATTGAAATTTTATACCTTTGAGTTTATACATTAATTTCAGTGAAACGGCTCTTGCTAACAGTGTTTCCAGTTCAGTCATCACTTTCTAGAAATGGGATATTCTATTTCAAGCACGGGACAATCTAACACAATGCATACGAACACCTTCTACAAATAATTGTTTCATGACACATAAAGATGGAACTGAAACTGCCAGACTTTTCACCCCGTATCAAGGCATCTGCCACTTGGTTCAAAGGGTACATCTGATGGTCACTGAACAGAGCTTACAGCATGCCAAGTGTCACGGCTGGTCCCTTAGTCAGCAGTGACACATCAGCACTAGAAAGTACAGATTCGTTTTCTTCCACACATGTCAACGTGTAGCAAGGCTCTCTTATCTACTCACAGCGACAAACACACAGAGTGAATAAAACTCGGGGCACAGGTTACTTTCAATTTTCAAAAAAACTAAAACTATCTTTTAAAAGGCTGCATCTGTTATTCTCCAGTGTCAAGTGCAGAAACAATCAATACGAAAAAAAAAAAAATCCCTGTTACTAAAGGGACGAGCGTGACTCTTACTACCTAATACGAGAGAAAAGCTCAAAGACCACACCAAGTCACTATGAGGCAAATTCACGGTATTCCAGTAACACAACAGTGTCCTCAGACGTAAAAAAGAGACTCAA
Source organism: Panthera tigris (assembly GCF_018350195.1). Taxonomy (NCBI): domain Eukaryota; kingdom Metazoa; phylum Chordata; class Mammalia; order Carnivora; family Felidae; genus Panthera; species Panthera tigris. Next base: position 77,306,620 of record NC_056671.1, read on the forward strand.
AAACTACTCTAAAACTAACGTATGCCATCTCCGGAGGCGTCAGTAGGTACTGGGTGCAACCAGGGGCATTCACCATTGCTGACACCGGAGAAAAGACAGCAGGGGAGGCCCAGGAGAAGCGGGAAAGGAGGGAGGGAAGCTGCCTGAACAGGTCTCAGGTTGGGATGGCCGGGGGTGGGGCTGCGGGACGTTCCCGGCGAGACGTGGCATCAGGGTGAAACGCGACGCTTAGAAGAGAGTTGGAGTGCCTGCAAGTGTAGGAAAGTAACAAAACACCTCTACCCCGAACGGAAAGAACGGACGACATCACGGAAAAGAGGACAGGAGGACGAGGGGTGGCAGAATGGGGTTGGGGGGAGCCTTAGGGGGCAGGCGAAGAGAACCCTGCGGACCAGAGCCGACCTGCAGGAGGGGCTGCTGAGAAGGGTCCACCGCGCCAGTGGAGTGCAGCGGGGAGAGGGTGAAGAGGGGGAGACGGACGCAAGGCGAGGAGGGGACCCTGGCCCCCCGCCCTCTTTCCCGGCTTACTCCCCGCGTGGGCCCAGAAGGGCACTGTCCCGTCGCTTTGCACCAGGTGCGGCCCCTTGAAGCTGTATTTGTACTCGAAACGGCGGTGCGGCGGTGCGGCTGCGGTGCCCGCGGCACCAGCGGCCGCGGGGTCGCCCCCCATGCCGTCGGCCCCGGCGAAACGACTAAGCGACAGCAGCAGGGCGCAGAAAAGAGACCGAACTCTGGCCTGGGGACCCCTATGCCTGGATCCCGCCATCTTGGATTCTGGGAAGCGGAGGCCGGCGGGAGGAGGAGGGGCGCGGGAGCTACGGACGGCCAACAGGGCGCTCGCTGATTGGCGGAGCCCGAGGGACCCCGAGGGCAAGGGTGAGCCCCGCCCCCGGCCTCCGCCAGCCCGGCGGCCGCAGGACTCGGGGCATCTGTGGGCGGGGCCCCGCGGGAGGGGGCGGGGCCTGGAGGCGGCGCTGTCTACGCGCCCCGCCCGTCCTCTCCCGGGGGGGGGGGGGGGGGGGGGGAGGGGGGGAGAAGGGTCTCCTACATTCCCTTCCCGGGCGACTGGGAGCGTTGGGGGAGCACCGCACACGCTTCCCTGCAGCAAGCTTTCTCCTGCCTTAACACACGTTAGAGGTGGAATTCGCGAGCCCTAACGCCTGTGGACTCCCCACACCTGTCTTCCCTGCCTACAATAAACCGTTCCAGTCCTAGAAAAAAGTCTTTTTTTTTTTTTTCTTTTTGATGTGATACCAATTGTTCAGTAGCTGGTTTTCATTAGGTGGACTTTGCAGAAACAAGTCTTTCCAGAAACAAGGCATAGGTACCAATATGATGGTCCCAGCTCGCTGAGCTCCATCAACCTGTGTTAGGGCCATGAATATTAACCTAGGGAGTTTGGATACTGCCATTGAAAGTAGGAAGTGTCTGTAATGGCCTTAAAGGAGAAAAAACGGGCAGGTTCTTGTTGAAAGAGAACACCTAGACGAGAGGTGACTAGTGTCTGGAGTGAAACGTGAGTGGGACAATAGAAACAAGAAGCAAGAGAGAGAACTTGACAGCGAATAACTTCAAAGCCTAAGACTACCAGTTTCTCCCCTGATCCCACCTCAACAGGCCCTCCACCTCGTATTTCTTTAGGTTTGGCTTTCAGTTGAGGTAATGATAGCCTGGCTGGATATTACTAAATACCTGCGCACTATCCGTTCCTCCTTCTGTCCTGATTAACACACCATTTTGTTCAGGGTGGCAATATATCCAGCTGAAATACTCGTTTCTCCAGCCTGCAGGGCATCTAGTGAAAGGTCTGAGGGAGTCACTTACCAAATAAAAAGGTAAAACCTCACTAGATGAAGGGGGTCCCTTTCCCTGTTTGTCCTTCTTCCTGCTTAAAATGTGTATGCAATGTCTGGAGAGCAGCAGCCATCTTGTGACCGCTAAAAGTGATGGCACAAGAAGCCAGGAGGGCCCCTATCTTTAATGATTGTCCTGAGCTCCCAAGTCTGCCTATTCCAGCCTTCTGTCTTCTGAGATAAGACCCCCACTCATTTAAGCTATTATTTCTGGGTTTTGTCACCTGCAGTCCTAACTGATAATCATAGCTCACATGTACCATGTATCAGGCACTATTCAGGGTGATAAACATACATTTACTCATTTAGGAGGAAATTAACCCAATATTTTCATCTAACATCAAGGCCTTGCCCTAGCTATTTCATTGATAAGAAATAGACCTCTTGCTCAAACTATCTGCCTGTCTTCCCTAAATAGTATGTCGAACATGTGAAAAGCCCTTCTTCAAGCTTCACCAATTATAAATCAGTCATGGAATGGGAAGGCTTGTTTACAATAGGATGATGTTTTATATTAAGGTCAATCCCATATTATAAGTTTTTTTTTTAATATATAAGTTTTGTAAAATACAACAAGAAGGGATTTTCTACTACTCTCCAATGCCTGAGGAAATTTCAATTTTTTTTTTTTTTAATAAATTTTTTTTTTTTCAACATTTATTTTTTATTTTTGGGACAGAGAGAGACAGAGCATGAACGGGGGAGGCACAGAGAGAGAGGGAGACACAGAATCGGAAACAGGCTCCAGGCTCTGAGCCATCAGCCCAGAGCCCGACGCGGGGCTCAAACTCACGGACCGTGAGATCGTGACCTGGCTGAAGTCGGACGCTTAACCGACTGCGCCACCCAGGCGCCCCGGAAATTTCAATTTTTAAGTCAAACTTGCGGAAGGCCCTCCCCAGCCTACTGAGCCCAGCACAAGGCTGAGAAATGAACTCACTTTGGTAACTGATTCTTTGTAACTCTTTCCTGGTAAGGGCCAGCCAGCGGAGTCTAGTTGTATGCCTCTTCTATGAGAGCAAAAAATATCTTAGATGCCAGAAGATTGATAGGACTATCCCATTTAAAAAACCTATGGTAAGACTAGGGGCGCCTGAGTGGCTCAGTTGGTTATGCGGCCTGCCTGCCGACTCTTGATTCCGGCTCAGATCTTGATCTCGCTGTTTGTGAGTTCCAGCCCTGCCTCAGGCTCTGTGCCGATAGTGCTGAGCTTGCTTGCGATTCTCTCTCTGCCCCTCCCCCACTCGCTCACTGGGTCTCTCTCAAAAGTAGAATTAACTTCAAACCTGTGGTGATGTTTTGCTTTTAAATGAGTGAAGAGACTAGGAGCAGATTGGGAGTGTTTTTTCCTCCTGGTCTTTCCACTCACTGAGGTAGCCTTGTGGATCAATGCGGTGTTTTCCATAATTGGTGATCGATTTGAATTTTTTTTTTTAAATCCATCTACATTCCCCTTACCAGTGACATTCATTCTTGTTCTCTGGAGTCGGGGATAAAAAATCTATGGGCCATAAAAAAAAAAAAAAATCTTCTATGTCTATGAGACACTTCAGTGACCTTATAATAATAGACCCTCATTTTCATTTAAGCTCGCTGGAAAAAATTTCACTTAGTTGTAGCAAATATAGTGTTAAAACTAAGGTTACGTGACAATTCGTTAGTTGTGTTAATGCTTAACTAATTTGGGGGCAGCATAATGACTTTAAATCAATCATACTTGATAAGAGTAATGAACATGAGGATATTATCTGCTTGATCCTTCAATGTGTGATCATTCATTCACTCATGTGTTCATTTGTATTCACTCATTAAGCATAACTGAGTACTCCACTATCCTAAAGGCCAGGTAGTAAGCATACAGCCTCAATAGAGAATTCAGATTTCATCTTTTATACATATATGTTTTTTTAAGATTTTATTTTTAAGTAGCCTCTACAACCAACATGGGGCTCAAGCTTACAACCTTGAGATCAAGAGTCACACGCTCTACTGACTGAGCTAGCCAGGTACCCCCAGAATATATTGTACTAAAGGGGATGCTTTGGGCTACAGAAACAAACAAATCTCAATTGAAAGTGGCTGAAACAGTAAGGAAAACTATTATCTCATGGAACTGTAAGTTAGAGGTAGGACTGGGTGCAGGAAGTTACATGGCTCTCTTGTGCATCTTTTTTTTTTTAATTTTTTTTTGAATGTTTATTATTTTGGAGAGAGACAGAGACAGAGAACAAGCAGGGTAGAGGAAGAGAGAGAGCGAGACACAGAACTGGAAGCAGGCTCCAGGCTCCGAGCTGTCAGCACAGAGCCCAATGAGGGATTCAAACTCACAGACCATGAGATCATGACCTGAGCTGAAGCCGGTCACTTAACTGACTGAGCCACCCAGGTGCCCCTGTGCATTTTTGAAAGTTCCTTGGCTCTACTTTGTATTGACTTTATCCTTGGGCTTCTCTCCAGCTTCTAAGATGGCAGTTTCTTCTTCATATTCCATGGGAGAGAGAAAAAAAAAAATCTCTTCCAACGTTGGAATCAAGCGTCTGTTCTTTATTCAACTTAGGTTACGTGCCTATCTTTGGAACATTAAGGGAAAACCACTCACTGAGTCAATTACTGATAAGAGGATGGGATTACTAGATTTGGTTAAGAACAGTGGCCCCCCCCCTTGGGGCGCCTGGGTGGCTCAGCCCGTTGAGCATCCGACTTTGGCTCAGGCTGTGATCTCGTGGTCTGTGAGTTCGAGCTCCTCGTTGGGCTCTGTGCTGACAGCTCAGAGCCTGGAGCCTGTTTCAGATTCTGTGTCTCCCTCTCTCTCTGACTCTCCCCTGTTCATGCTCTGTCTCTCTCTGTCTCAAAAAATAAATAAACGTTAAAAAAAAATAAAAAAATAAAAATAAAGAACAGTGGCCCTCAAATCTCACTGTGATTCAGGATTACCTGTGGAACTCCGTCCCCAACATTCACAGTTTAGTAGGTCAAGGATGGGGCCTAAATGCGGTGTGTTTGGGAACCCTACTGTGAGAATCAGCGGCTTAGACAAGTCATGATCTACTCAGGAAGTGGGGAAGGAGTCATCTCCGCTGGGCCACCTGGGCTACGTGTGGGAGGGGTGACTCTTTGACCAAAGCTGGGGTTCTGTTTAGAAAGAAGGTTGACACGAAAGACCGAAAGACAAGAAGCAGCATCTCCTACACACGTTTCGGCAAAAACATGATAATGTCCTAGCTTTTATAGACGATGAAGGCTGCAAATGAAAGAAGGATCTACATTAGGGGGACATGACAACTGATTATAAGAACAAAGAGTTTTCAAGGTTATACCATAGTTCAAATAATCAGATCCTTTTAATCAACAGGGATACAAGATGTAACATTTCTAAGGAAGGTGGACACCGAGTCGTATCTAGCCTCTGCATAGAACAGTTTCTCCCCTCTTTGGGTCGCCTTGTAGAGTCATTATTGTCTCTGAAAGGCCGGTGTGTAACTGCTAGGGCAAGGCCATAAGCAACTTGCTGACATCCTTCTCAGGATGGTTTTTAATTAGGATACCTTTTTACTTTTTACCTTTTTTAAAAATTTTTTTTTAACGTTTTTATTTATTTTTGGGACGGAGAGAGACAGAGCATGAGTGGGGGAGGGGCAGAGAGAGAGGGAGACACAGAATCCGAAGCAGGCTCCAGGCTCTGAGCCATCAGCCCAGAGCCTGATGCGGGGCTCGAACTCACGGACCGCGAGATCGTGACCTGAGCTGAAGTCGGATGCTTAACCGACTGAGCCATCCAGGCGCCCCTTTACTTTTTACCTTTGAGAGTGTGATAATGGAATGTTTTGAGTGGTCAATCTTTTTAATCAGCTGTCTCTGCACCCATTTGCCAAAGCAGGGTAAGAGAAACAAAAAGGGGTTTCCGACAGCGTGCTCCTTAAAACTCCCCGGGTACCAAGAGATGCTATGAGATACTAGGAGCATAAGAGTTTTATAAGTAAGTGTAGGAGATGCGAATGTTCCGATGCACGGTAAAGTGTTAAAAATGCATAGAAATCCTCTAGGGGTGAAACCCAATTGATGTCGTTTTAGGACATTTCCCCAAGTTATTTGATTACAGGAGCCTTTTTGCACAACACTTGTTAACATACTGCAGGACTTCTGTCTTGTGGAACACACTTTTGGAAATGCTGAACAAAAGGACTTTACCACACCATCGAGTCAAGGAAAATCTCAGTTTGTTTCCATTAACAACCACTCCAAGTTTTACCAAACTTCTCTCTAAAAGCAATTCACTCTGATGGCTAATCTGAGGATACCATAGACAAAATCAATATCTGAATGTTTCACACACACCATGAGTAAGCTATGATCAAATGTAATAAAATGATTTTCATAGAATTTCGCTGCTAATTTCTCCTTTGACCACTTCAGGTGGACAAAATGAGGGCTTCTGATGCCTTAGACACAACAGATTCTTAACTATTTTTAAAGGTGGTACATAGCTGAGAAATATAGTCACAAACACGCAAAGCTTTATGTGTAATGAGTCGAGCATTCTGATTGAATAGGATTTTAGCAATTTGCCGACAACTCCTTCAAAAGTCTGAACGAATATGAGGTGCCCAGTCGCAAATGGTGTTTATTTCTAACACATTCAATTCAGTTGAGTTTCCTAAACACTTCCTCGATGGACACCTGTGAGATTCCAGGGTCTCTACTATTTCTAGTCTGTTACTTTCACGGAGAACTATTTATAATATTTAAAATTTTAAGACAGTTCCTTTTCTAGAAGTTAAGCTTCTAGAAATACACTCAATGGTGTCATTATAGTCTAGATGAATAAACACGTAGTAATGCTGAGTGTATGCTGTCATGATCATTCTCATTCCATACTTGATTTTTCTCATATTTTGCTTCCGAAAACCATCTGAAGAGGCATCTTATTAGGTGCATTCTAAAGATCCCTCCTTCCACTAATCTCCCTTTGAGACCTACATAATGTAAGGGAGGATATGCCAATGCCCCATCTTTTTTTTCCCCAAAGGGTTTACTTTCTGTTTTTTTAAAAAAGTTTCTTCTGTTCCCTTGCTCGTCCCAAACCGGGCACCTGAAGCTTGGTAATTGCACAGATTAAATGCATAGAGAACCCTGCAGTTATGGTAAAAATATGTGCTTACATTTAAAGCAGTTAGTTACCAATGGGTGCAGGATCCTGCACCAGAATGAGTCTGCTCAATATTGACACAGTGAATTGTCCTGAGAAGATTAAACCACAACTAGAAAAGCAGGCGGAGGAACAGTGAGTGACAGGGGCTTTATGGGGGGGCAGGGCCTCCCAGGGGGAGAGTTCATCTTCTTGCTCAAAGAGACGCCTTCAGGGATCATGTAACTTGAATTCCCTGTGAATTCACTGTCATCTTAGCTTGACCAGCTCTGGAAGAACATATTAACCTCCGCTTGTGATTTTCAGAGAACCATTCTAATTTAGCAAGTAATTAAGGGTCACATGCGGGATAAAGAGCTGGATAATCTTGGATTACCCACAGGAAGCTTTGTCTCCAAGGCAACCCCCGGGGGAGGGGCCGTTAATGCAAAGGCCAGCCGGTTAATGAACTGGGAATGGTAACTGGCTCCCAGAGCCGGTTGAGCCAGGGAAATAGAAATAACAATCATAGTGCTAGTGAATGATTCCCTGATAAAAAACCAACGTTTCAAAAGCCATCGCGGGCTGAACATGTAGAGAAAGGATGTAATTGTCACTATTCCGCTAGATCAAGCCTATGGATCTAAAATTAGCTTCTCTCGAATTCAAGCTACACTGGTCTTTATTTACGAATTCTAGCCTCGTCTCCGGCTGAATCCTCCCGTTTCAGGGCTTCCTATGACCTAATTACCCCACAGCCTAGTTTCTCCAGAGGGGCAGCCTCAGTAACCACACCAAGGCTGGGAGATTGGCCCAAGGGACCTTTGGAAGAGGAGACAAAGGTGGCATTGTCCAACAGAGGCTTTGATATCTCACGCTGGGCTAAAAACGAAGATAAGGTTGCACAGATAAGCACCCTAAGATTTCTGACCAGGTTAGTAGAGGTGGAAGGGGAGGGTACCGAGGACCTAATGCGGAAGTCAAAGGCAGCCCCACAAGGAAACCCAAGCGGGACGGAGCGGAGACCTCGAGCACCTGGCTGACGCCTTCAGGAACCTCTTTCTCCCCGGTGGCCAAGGCTGAGTCTCACGTGAACTCATGAACTTCATGAGTTCACAACTTCGTGAACGCTCGTTCACTGCCCTCCTTTAAAAGCTTACTGAAACGCATCTCACACTCAACTGTCTGTCCTGTGTCAGTGTTCACGAGCAGTCTCTCCTGCCTTGCTTTTGGGTCCCTTTTGCTTGTGAGTCATGGTGTATTCGGTCAACATTCTATAAACATTTACTAAGAATCAGTTGTGAGGTGGGCACCGTGTTGGGTGCTGGGGATAAAAAAGATATGGTATCTGATGGCAGGGGTTCACAGACCAGTGAAAGTGCCGGGTGAGCAAAGCAGAAGTGTGCCATAAACTCCGAGATAAATGCAGCCAGGCATACACAGGATGCTGTACATTCTTGGATATTCAGTCATTAAAAAAAAAAATTTTTTTAATCTTTATTTATTTTTGAGAGAGACAGAGACAGAATGTGAGTGGGTTAGGGGCAGAGAGAGATGGAGACACAGAATCCGAAGCAGGCTCCGGGCTCTGAGCTGTCAGCACAGAGCCCGACGCGGGGCTCGAACTCACGAACCGTGAGATCGTGACTTGAGCCGAAGTCGGACGCCCAACTTACTGAGCCACCCGGGCGCCCTTGGATATTCAGTAATAAGAGAGCTAGTAACAAGAAAGATGATTTATCACTAAGGCCAATGGGGTGGTTGACAAAACCACAGCACTTGAGGATAGGCTTTTGGCAAATGTTGGCATTGAAAGTATCAGCTCGTAATCACTACATCGAGGCACAGATGAAAAGCAGGGGTGATGAACTTCTGGGTTAAGGAAGAGAAGGGTGAAGAGCAGGGAAGATGTTTTGGCAGATTGACTCCAGCCTCCTTACCAGGAACATCCGTCCAGGATGATGTGTTTTCAGCCTCTGCTGGGGTATGCACGCCCTTGAGCAAATTCTTCCATCAGGACAGATTTGAGTACGTGAGAGAAGAAAGCGATCCAAAACTTACCAGGCTTAGATGACAGGAAATGGAAAGAGACAATTTGGTTTAACATGACAGTAAATTGGACCAGGAACCGATATCACGGTCTTCGGGAACCAGTCTTAAGATTCCATGACACAGAGATACAAAGGCTGATGGGATTTGCGAAGGTTGTGCATTTATTTAGGAAACTGCTCTCCTGATAAGGGAATGAATGCCCAGCGTTGACCAAAAGATGAGAAAGACGAAACGAAACCCATGCTCTGGGCAGTTGAAACCCAAATAAGACCACTCCATGAGAGGCAGGGCCCCCGAAGAAGGTCCAAAGAAATTCAAAGTCTTTAGGCCCAAAGGCAAAAGAGAATAAAGGGATACCAGGTCCTACCAAGGGAAAGTGAAAACACTTTGTTGTTTAGTGGAGACACTCAGATGAGGAAGATGGGGCTGGGGAAATCTCCTCGTGGAGGCAGAGGACTCTAGGGGAGATGTTCGCCCGCCACATGGGATGGGCTGAGGTAAGGGGGCATCGCATTTTCCATTCTGTATTTGTAAACAGATATAAAAGCACTGGGGTGGGGAGGGAAGTAGATTTGAGAGCAGAAACAATGAGCCACCTGGGAGGTAGAAATAAACTGAAGCCATTTGTCTGATGACTGTTTAAATGGTCTGGCAGCATGCAGGCAGGTGTTCGGCACCTATGATTATGGTCATGATTTATAACCTTCTCTGGGTTAGATTTCAGACATGTGCGGCCACATCTAAAAACCACAACAAGGGCCTAAAACTGCGATCAACTCGGTAACCCATTTAATTAGCATCTGTAGTTCTCATCTATGTGCTGAGTCCCGCTCCAAGAAAGGATAGAACAATGAGCCGGGCAGAGGAGGCCTAGGTGTCAGTGTTTTACATGCTCATAACGGGAGACAGACAACAAAACTATCAACAGATTTAAAAAAAATTTTTTTTTTAATGTTTATTTATTTTTGAGAGACAGAGCGTGAGCAGGGGAGGGACAGAGAGAGAGGGAGACACAGAATCCGAAGCAGGCTCCAGGCTCCGAGCTGTCAGCACAGAGCCCGACGCGGGGCTCGAACCCACAAGCTGTGAGATCATGACCGGAGCTGAAGTCAGGTGCTCAACTGACTGAGCCACCCAGGCGCCCCTCAACAGATTTTTTAAAAAGGAAATTTCCAACTGTGATATCGATAAATGCCACAACACCCACCAACAACAATACCAAAAACAAACGGAAAGGGATCGAGAGTGAGTGGCAGGATAGGGTGAGCTGGTGAGGGCTGTGAGAAGGCCTCGCCATGGGGAGACATTTGATCTGAGGACTGAGGGAGGCAGCTAAGTGAGGATCAGGGGACAGAGTGTCCCAGGCAGAAGGGACAGATAGTGCAAAGTCCATGGGACAGGAAAGCTGTGGCTTGTTCAGGGAGCAGAAGAGAAACCAAGAATGACTGGGGTATGGTCAGAAGTTGGAAAAGGGTACAAGATGCTAGAAGATTGCAGGGCTTTCTGAACACGGTGAGGAATTTGAATCTTATTCAAATTGTTGCTGGAAGCTACTGACGTGTTTCCAGAAAGGGACTCCCATCGTCTTCCTCTGTGATCTGTGCCAATAAATGAATCTCATGGACCAGTGGCACCAGTATCGTCTGGAAGTTTGTCAGACACGCAGATCGCAGACCCCATCCCAGAACAAGGGCATCGGAATCCATCTACCTACCACCTACCTATATTTTAAAGTTCTATTTATTTATTTTGAAAGTCAGAGAGTGCGTGCACGCCGTGTGGCGGAGGGGCAGAGTGAGACAAAGAGAGAAAGAATGCCAAGCAGGCTCCGTGCTGACAGCCCAGGGCTCTCTCTCATGAACCATGAGGTCATGACCTGAACCGAAATCAAGAGCTGGACGCTCAACCAACTGAGCCACCCAGGGGCCGCCCACACTGTCTATTTTCACAAGATCACCGGGCGCTGCACGTGTAGGTAAAACTTTGAGAAGCACTGCTGTGATCGTATTTGTGATTTTAAAAGACCCCGAGGCACACCTCCTAAGGGGACGGTAATTGAAAAAAAAAAAAAAAAAAAAAAGGTGTTGGTGAGCTTGTAGAGGAGTGGGCACGCTAGTTCATTGCTGGTGGGAACGTGAAATGCTGCGGTCGTTATGGAAACCAGTCTGGCTGCCGCTCGATAACTCAAACATAAGTTAGCATATGACCCAGCAACTCCACTCCTGAGTGCACATACCCAAAAGAATTGCAAACAGGTGTTCAAAGGCAAACTTGTCCGTGAATGTTTGTAATGGCACTTCTTCACAAGAGCCAAAAGGTGGAAACAACTCAAATGTCCATTGACTGGCCAAGGGGAAACAAAAGGTGGTTAATCCATGCAATGGGATATTATTACCCAGCCATGAAAGAAATGAAGAGCTGATATGGGCTATAATACAATCGACCCTTGCAAATGTCATGCATGCTACATGAAAGAAGCCAGGCACGCTAGGTCATACACTGTGTGACTCCATTTATATGAAGCATTCAAAATAGGCAAATCTACAGGGACAGAAAGCAGACAGGTGGTTACCAGGGGCCGGGCGGGGGTGGGGGAAGGCCGCGGTCGAGAATGGAGACTGACTGCTTAATGGGTCTAGGATTCCAGCTAGGGGTGGTGACAATGTTCAGGAACTAGATAGTGGGGATGGTCATACGACCCTCTAAGTGTACTAACTGTCACTTATAGCAAATTTTATGTTATGTGCGTTGTACCATAAAAAAAAAAAAAAAAAGAACTGTAAAGAATAAGAGTGGAAGACACATCAGATCGTATTTCCTCAAGGGCCACTCGTGGGTGTAGTGTGTGGTTGCGAAACTGTATTTTGATGTTGCAACATTTCATGAATGATCAGGATAGTAAAACTTTATTTTTTTAACAATAAACTTAAAACTTTATTTATTTATTTTGAGAGAGAGAGAGAGAGAGCAAGTGGGGGCAGGGCAGAGAGCAAGGGAGAGAGAGAGAGAATCCCAAGCAGGTTCCATACTGTCACTGCAGAGCCGGCTGTGGGGCTCGAACTCACAGACCGTGAGGTCATGCATGACCTGAGCCAAAATCAAGAGTCAGTTGCTTAACCCCTTAACCGACTGAGCCACCCGGGTGCCCCAGGATAGTGAAACTTCAAAATGCACATACACTGCTTTGAGAAAACACACGCTAACAGACCTGGTAGTAAGTTGCTGGAAGCTAGAATTAGAATGTTCTTGCCTAAATTAGATGTGAATCAAGTAGCATGCAGTTCAACAAGGTCGAGCAAAGGAACTGAAAAAAGGTACAAGGGATAAAAAAAAAAAAAAAAATCAGGGAGTTAGAAGCCATGGCCAGAGGGAGCTCTGGGGACAGAAAGTCAATTTTGGTAACTGGATTCATGTAGGGGTGGGTAGACTACAGATCACATAGAAACCATCCAGTTGGATCACCATTCCATTCAACATGGCTCAGACACATTCTCGAACTGCGTTTCCAACGCTGGGGCTGGTAACGTGGGAAGCACAGGAGAACCATGCATTGGTAGATTATGAACACCCGTGAAGAGAAGTTTGGCAAATCCATTCACTTATTGGTCTTCCACCCTCGGCCAGTCTCCTTGTCACCTGCCACGGCTCCGTGTCCTGAGAGGGAGTAGAGTATGAGAGCTCTGGGTCTAGAGTGGTCTTGAATAATGCCACCACCGTTTATTGGGTGTGATAACGGGGCAAGTCACTTAACCTTCTACGCCTCTGTTTTCTCAACTGTAAAACACGAGATTCCGATTCAGAGTTGTGAGAATGAATTGAGTCAATGCATGGAAAAGACTCGGAGAAATGCTTGGAACCCCGGAGTCACTCGATCCCAGTAGCGGCCAGTTACCCCTACTCGGCAGAGCACTGGGATCATGGAGAGAGTAAGATGTTCTCCCTGCGATGGCAGAGCTCACATCTGGTAGGGAAGCAGCTGCAGTGCCCCCTGCCAAACACAAAGGAAGATGTGGGCACAAGGTGCTCTGGGGTCCCAGAGGGACTTTAGTTTTGCCCGGGAGGAAATGTGAGGGTTCCAAGACCGGGGGACATCTGAGTAGATCAGGAGAGGGATGGCAGTCGTTGTAGCCAGAGGGGACAGTATGTGCAGAGGTCAGAGGTGTGCAAGACCTAGCTTCCTTGGGGAGTTGTGACTGGTTTAGTGCGGCTGACACAGGGTGTGAGGGGGTCATCCCTGCAGATGAGGGGGAAAGCCGGCCCTCCCAGCTTCTGGTGGTTGCCAGGGTTTTTTCGGCATTTCTTGTGGTTCTATCAGTCCGTTTTAGTCTCTGTTCACGTGGCCCGCTTCTCTGTGTGTTTCTGTGTCTCAATTTGATTCTTTTTTATAAGGGGACTAGTCATTGATGTCCACCCTGGGGCACCTGGGTGGCTCAGTCGGTCGAGCATCCCACTCTTGATTTCCGCTCAGGTCGGGATCTCGTGGTTTCGTGAGTTCGAGCCCCGCATGGGCTCTGTGCTGACAGAATGGAGCCTACTTGAGATTCTCCCTCTTTCTCTGCCCCTCCCCCACTTGCACTCTCTCTGTCACTCTCAAAATAAATAAATAAACTTAGGGTCGCCTGGGTGGCTCAGTGGGTTAAGCGGCCAATTTTGCCTCAGGTCACGATCTCGTAGTTTGTGAGTTTGAGCCCCACGTCAGGCTCTGTGCCAACAGCTCAGAGCCTGGGGTCTACTTCCGATTCTGTGTCTCCCCCTCTCTACTCCTCCCCTGCTCATGCGCTGTCTCCCTCTCAAAAATAAAATAAACATTAAAAAAGTGTTTTTTTTTAAATAAACAAAAGTCCACCCTAACCCAGGATAGCCTCATTTTAACTTCTGAAAACACATCTGAAAACACCCTATTTCCAAATGAGGTCTCATTCAAAGGTACGGGGCTGGGGGGTGGGACTAGAACATGTCTTTCGTTGTAGGTGGGGGAGATACAATTCAACCTAAGGTAGGGACTGGCCTTTTAAGACCAGGGGAGAGACGCACGTAAATACATATTTTACGTGGATTGCTCTGGGGGCTTGAGGTGAGGAAATGGGAGGACCATGAGATGTTGGAGGGCCACTTAGGGGTTTATTGCAAAACAGTGAGAACTCCTGAGGCCTGCACAAAGGTCACCTTTACGAACGCTGAGCCATCAGAAGCACCAGCCAGTCTCATTGGAATTTGGGGCAAGGACAGTTCATAGGCAGTGAGGAATGTGTCCTTTTACCAGGAGACGAATGGGGTCTGGTTCTGAGAAGGCACTGACGATTCTTTCCGCCATCCCTTCCAGTATTTCATCGGGTGTGATAAGCTGGTGATGTTTTTACTGGCACATAGAACGCGTTTAGTAAATATTTTGATCAAAATTAAGAAAAAAACCCAACCCACGAGTAAATGGTAAGTAATGCTGTTGAAACCATCTAGAGGCAAAATGAAATATGACAAAAGCAAGAACGTGAAAACTATGCCCAGGCAAGATGGCCTCTGTCTATCCAAACCTACCACTTAACCTCGCGAACGTGCCCAAGTTCTGTGGTCCCCAGGAAGCTGGCCCCTTCCCGGTGTGCACCGGCTTCACCTCTGAACTCCGAAGCTTCTCTTCTCCAGAAAATCGTCACTTCCTTCTACCATTGCCCACAGGTCCTCCTGTAGACCCTTGGGCCTTGGGGTTCTCCTCCTTCTGCTTAATTCTGGCCTGGAATTCTGGCCTGGCTCCACAAAGCTTTTCTCTGATCAGGAGGTTTCAGGAGCACCTCCCACGGTGCTCCTCTTGTATACTCTGTGATTCCCCTGATCACGGGGTCCTCCCCCTTACAGCACCGCCCCCTGTAGACCAGGACTGCAGGACTCGACTGGACTTCTCACATGCCCCCAGCACCCACCACAGAGCAGGAAAACAGTCTGCTCTCAAGAGGTACTGGGAGCAGGAGTGAGCAATGAAGGGGGACCATCGGTGTCCTTTTCTTCGGCAGCGAATGTCTCACATTTGGTACATTCTGAGAGATGGCGATATTCTAACTCCATCACTTCTCTTAAAATTTTTTTTTCAACGTTTTTAATTTATTTTTGGGACAGAGAGAGACAGAGCATGAACGGGGGAGGGGCAGAGAGAGAGGGAGACACAGAATCGGAAACAGGCTCCAGGCTCCGAGCCATCAGCCCAGAGCCCGACGCGGGGCTCGAACTCACGGACCGCGAGATCGTGACCTGGCTGAAGTCGGACGTTCAACCAACTGCGCCACCCAGGCGCCCCGAACTCCATCACTTCTATGTCTTTTATTAGTTGGATAGTTCTATGAAAACCAACTTCTCATCCATTTAATTTGATCTTCTGTTCTTACAAGGGCAGGGAAACTCTTGATTCTTTCCTTTCTTTTTTTTTTTTTTTTTAAGGTTTATTTATTTATTTTAAGAGAGAGAGAGGGAGATGGCCGAGAGAGAGGGAGAGAATCTCAAGCAGGCTTCATGCTGTCAGCACAGAGCCCAACGTGGGGCTGGATCCCACGAACTGTGAGGTCGTGACTTGAGCTGAAATTGAGTTGGATGCTTAACCAGCTAAGCCACCCAGGCGCCTCTCCTCCTCCTCCTCCTCCTCCTCCCTTTCCTTCTCCCTCTTCTTCTCCCTCTTCTCCAACAGTTCCAAACTAAAGAGTTAGTTCCCAGGCATCATCCAGGAGTGACCTATGTGTTTTTCTTGTTGTTGGCATTCTGTTGGATGATGTCATTTTGAACTCATCGCTTTATTGTATTTGATGCACTTTGTTCCACTTCTATTATTATCCAGGAGCCCTGTTCTCTCATCTTGCCATTGGCATGATCTGTGAGGCAGTCACTTGCCTTTCTGGATCTTCCTTTCTTCCTTATCAAATCGGGAGACGTGTCTCTACTTTCTGGCCCTCCTGTGTCTCAGACCTCAAAGCTATTTTTTCCGATGGAGTCCATTAAATAATTAAATAACTAGGTTCAATTTCATTTTTGTCCGTGCACCTTAGTTTATGAAATTCGTTTGTAAAACATAAACATCATTAGATACACGTTCGGGTTGTTTTTTTTTTTTTTTTAATATTAAAAAATATGGTCACCGAACTAACAGAGGCCACATTGATTGACCCTTCTGCTTGCTCTTTCAGAAGCTGCAATCAACTGGCAAATAGGGTCCCCCGCCTCCTGCTGAAGCATCTGCGAAGGCTCTGCAGATTGCGGTGTGGCCTCGCTCCCCCCCCCACCCCGCCCCTGCCTACTCGACCCCCATCCCCAGGCTGCTCATTAACTCATTAGAAGCTGCTTTGAGGGCAGCTGAGGGGAGGTTTTGCTGTCTGCTGACTGTAGCTCCAAGCACCTGCCTCAGTGTCACCCAGAGACCTTGGGAAACGTGTCCCACGAGATCCATACTCCGGCATCACCCACAGCTTTTCCTCCGCAGCATTTCTGACAGCATCAGGAATCAGGACATTTCTTGCATCAATCTTTGTGCAATGCCTGCCTCCCGTCCTGGACAAGAAGCTCCATGAGGGCAGGCTGTGTTGGGTTTTGCTCACCTTCATAGCCCCTGTGCTCAGCTCAGGGTATGGGGCTCTGTAGGCATCCCAGGACTTGTTCGACGCTGAATGCACAGGTGTGCGAGGGACCAGATGCAGTGGTTTGATGGCGAGCCACCCGGACACACAGAGACCTTCCTTTTGATGTTCCAATTGTCCACGTACAATTAAAGAAGGATTTTGCCCCTGGGGGCGGGGCTGACACATAGGTCTAAGTATCCGACTGTGTGTGCAGATCCACGTGTGTGTATGTAACGGACAGCAGGGCCCTCCTGTTCGAATCTAACATACCCAGGGACTTCACAGGAGGAGACTGGCCCGTTTCTGGTCCTGTGGGGCTGCATGTCATTAGGGGGCAAAAAAAAACAAACAAACATTGACCCGCCAGGTTGAAGATCTAGAATCTGGGGCAGGCTCAGCCCTGGGTGATTGTAAGCTCATCACTTCACCCGCAGAACAGTGGCACCTGTAGGGATCTTCCCAGCGTTACAATCCTAAGGGTCTCCACGCGCGGAGTGTGGTCTCACCGATGCAGGGCCAGGGTACCGGCAGGCTGCCTGCCTTCTCGGCCCACAGTTGACATAAATGAGGTTCATTCCGAGTGTCTCCCCCTAAACCAAACTCTTCCTTAGATTTACAGTTTTCAGACCCGATGCTGCACAACCATTGTTGCCTTTTACGACCCTGTCTGCTCCCTGGGTTCCTGTCTGTCTCTCACTTGGTCCCCTTGCGTTGGCTTTCAGTTATCCACACCTAACGTCTGTGCCAGGCACTGTTCCAAGCACTTGACACGTGTCGACTCATTTCACAAGGATAAAGTACAGTCGCCCCAGGGTTTGCTCCCGTCGGGGGCTCGTGTTACCTGCTGAGCTGTGGCAGTCGACTTCTTATTTCTTTGATGGCCCTGGGGTGGCTAGATTTTACATTAAGGCGGCATGGAAAGGTAACTTAAGCACTTGAATCCTTAGGTGGGAACGGAAGACGGAGGGCAGGGTCAGCGCCCTAAAGGAAGTTACAATGTGTCGGGAAATTAACCTGCAAGCTGCAAGGAGCATTTGGCGACAGTGCTAGATAATATATAAAGTGCTAAAACCCTTGGCATACTTTCTAAATCCTCCAAGAGGGCAGGGAAGGGAGAGGTGAACCGCAGCCTGTGTAGCCACGTGCTCGATGCTTATCTCCGGGTCCACCTGGCATCCTTTCTACGGGGTCCTGTTACACAGCCAGAGCAGGCAAGCCAGGCGCCCCGCCCGCCAGAAGGTGTTTCTGGAAGCCCCCTGCTCCACAGCACGCCTCTCCTGCCCTCTTCATTGCTACTTACAACTTTAAACAGTCACCTTGACTGAAGGGATTAAGATGCTGTTTTGCTGCTGATAACAGTCACACGGGCTCATGCTAAAGATTTGGGAAGCATAGAAAAGCATAAAGAAGAAGCAAAAACAAACAAACAAACAAACAAACAAACCAGATCAACACATTCAACCCTCAGAAGCAGCATTGGCAAGTCACTTCTCCCTTCTTTTCACTAGTTCATATTCCTTGAAGACGAATTTTCGTGACCGCGTATCACTCCGTTCCTGGGCAGGTCTGAGATGGAGACTCCTTCGCAGCAAGAAGAAATGGCAAATCACAAAATCACATCCAAAAACGTTTTTCTCTTTGAGAAGAGGGACAGAGGTCGGGATGACGCACGCCTGTCTCCATACAGTCTCTCCCTGCGGGGTTGAAGGGGAGCCAGGGAGTTGGAACACAAAGGTTTTAGCCCGCATTCAGCCCAATATGGGAATTAAGGGGGTGGGGGGTGGGGACACAGCCCGACTAACCAGATGATTCCCGTCCTGGCTAACCTGGGAAGATGCTCTGGAAAGATCTGGAAATCCAATCTCTCCGACGCGCCCCTGTCTCCCCCACCGAACCTTCCCCTTTCACCCCTCCTGGACACACACACAAATGACAGCTTTATTCATTGTCAGGCTACACTTCATAGTTCTCTCTCTTTTTTTTCTTTTTTGGTCTCATTAACTCCACTCCCTCAGTCTCCCCAGATTTTCCAATGATTAAAGTAGTGGGCTTTTAAAAAAGGCCTCCAATTAGCACCTCATCAGCTCCAATTAGAGGAGACAAAGGCAGTGTAAAGATAACTCAATGAGAGAGGCCGGCACAACCTCCTGTAATCACTTAAGACAAGCATTGACCATTCTCTTTGCTAACCACTCTGGGCCTATTCACCTTTCTTTCTTCCTTTTGGATGCATTTAAGACTGTTTTGCTGGGAAGACAGGCCTCCTGGGAGTCTCATAATTCCTAATTCAGAGGCTACCTGTTTACAGCTCCCGGAGCCCGGACCTAAACAATCCTATATTGTCCGCCTGGTGCTTCCCTAAACTTCAGCCTCCCTAATGGCGAGCTCCCTGGGAGCAGCCGACTCAGTTAAAGCCTGGCTTTATCCTCACAGAGGGTTCTCCTTGTAGTGTCTTCTAATTACACAGGAGGGCAACAATGTATTTTTTTTTTTTTCAATGAGCGTTCTTTGGAGCAGTTAATTTGGTGCCTGTACTAAATGCCCCCAAACATTAATTAGGGTGGAAGGAACCCTAATTTCCTCCGCCGCTTTCCCCTCCGCTTACTTCCCTCGCTTTCACATAGGCCTGGATGAGTCTCCATAATGAAATTACCTCATTAATGCCTTTATTCTCCACAGTAACTCATTCAAAACCGACCATTTAGCTTTAATTTAATGCTGTCAAAAGGAAAAAGGTGCATTCATGGCTTTGATTAGCAAAAAATTTTCCCCCCTAAGGGGCGGACAGATTTAAATTATGAAGATGGTAAGTAGTGAGTTATAATTGGGCACAAGAAGCACTTCAGAGAAGCTTAAATGCTTTCAAAGCCGGGCCTGGCCCGTCTGCAGACTATTAACTGTGTCCAGTGCCTTGTTCCCTCTATTTGAATTGATGGCAAGTTAACTATCAAAAAAGAAAATGGGGTTTAATTTTTGTTTAATACACAGTGGGGTTGTATTTACCCACAGAGCAATAGCTTTTCGATGAGCTCAGTCTTTGTTCTCTTAATAATTTATTATCCGTGCTTTCTAGCAGGAGTCCTGAGGGGCGCCATGCATGCCTCTGTTTCCAGGGAAAAACAAACCCTTAAGTGTGTGGACCCAGCAAGCGGGTGGTTGACCTAACACCTCAGCGCGGGGAGCACCAGATAAGGGAGCTCCACTGGCGTGTTTCATAATGATTTTTAAAGTTATAGCACTGTGGGGATTTAACCTTTAGAAACCTCTTTCCTTGACATTTTCTCATCCGAGACAACAATCCTAGGAAGGAAGGCTTAGATATTAAGTGCCTGGTGAAAAAGCAGAGGTTCAGGGAGTCTGAGGGATTTACTAAAAAAAAAAAAAAAAAAAAATCACGGCTAGTGGCAAACGCAGGACCAGAAGCTACGACGCTGCAAGCTGGGGGGAGCGCCCTTATACTCCAGTTTTGAGGACACAGCTGCCTTTTTGTAACATCCAGAGTTTCAAGTGGGTTTACGTTGGCTCAATCTGAATGTGTAAGTAAAGGAAAGTTTACATTGCCAGGTAATACTAAATACTCTCCTATCTGAAATATATTGCCCGGTGAGATATACATACACACACACACACGCACACGCAATATATACACATATGTATATATAATCATGTAGCACATGGTTTATTACATGTCACACATACGAATCACAAGTGGATGGAGTAGGTCATTTTTTTAAAATCTGAATTTATGGCCATAACCATCAAAACCATAACCGACTATCTGGCTCGGTCGGTGGAGTGTGGGATTCTTGATCTCAGGGTTGTGAGTTGGAGCCCCGCACTGGGTATAGAGATTACTTAAAAATAAAATCTTTAAAAAAACCCCACCATCTAAACAACAAAGGGACTCCATAGAAAGAGTATGGGACTTGGGTCAGATAGATCTGCTTTAAAAATCCCACCTCTACCACGGAGAGCTTACTTCCGTTTTCTCCGTCTCAGCCACCTCATTTGTCCAAGGGGAATAACAAAACCAATTTGTAAGGATGAGATGACATACGAAAAGAGTACACAAATAAACAGGGCCTTACAAGTTTCAGAGAGTAAATGTTGGGGAGAAAATATTTTCCCTCTACTCTCTTAGGTTCTATACTTGAGGCCTGCCAGTGAAACTGACAAAAGACAGGTTCTCAAGAGAAAAGACAGATTTTTATTCACGGGAAAATGTGACTTAAGGAGGAATCTGGGACTACACATACCATTTTAACAGGAGATGGGGAGGGGCAGAGGGGCACCTCTGGGAGAACAAATGGCTTCTTAGAAACAGGGTGGAGAAGAGGAAGAAAGGGCATTTAAAAACAAATGGCCCTTGGGAGAATAGACGGAGATATGATAGTTTTGTGGCCGTGTAGGTTTGGGTGTGGTGTAGACTTCCCCTCCAAGTAGAGATTAGAGTTGCTCTAGGGGGAAAGGATTTATGACAACTGGCTCCTTTTTAGGAGACCCTGCTTTTAGGCAGATAAGGGGTTTCGGGAACTTAAATGGTTCCAGCTTAACAAAATTTTTATGCCACCATGGCTTATTCTGGACCCCTTCATAAGAAAAATATGGTATTAAAAATAACCATTTATTGAACCTAGCGAAACTCCTTCCATATCTTGGAAAGATGCATCAATTCACATGTTTTTGTATTAATTCATATACTTTAATATGTATGGTTTACAAGATCATATTTTAAGTAATAACTCTCTTAAAACTACCAGATATTAATCATGTCACTATAAAAATCATGCCACTATAGACTTTATACATTTCTGAGCCCTTGAGATTAAAGAAAATACTGACGATGGGGAAAATGTGGGGTTTTTTTACATCAAGTCCACGTAATTCCATCAGATAATTTACAAATTTTAACCTCTTCTTTGTTGTCACAGCCAAGCATATTATTTGAAAAAAAAATAAAGAACTATTTATTTGCAAAACGAACTATCTCCCTTCATTAATATAATATCAGTTGTTCTAGCAAATAATCCTTCATGCCAATGTAAGCACCAATATTTTTCTGGTCTTTGGTTATAATTTACCGGACTTGCTCATTGTTGAAATGGCCACTGTGTGTTTTGGATCAAGGCTCTTATTTTGTTGACTTGGAAACATGAAGCATACTCGGGTTTGGGAGAGCTGGGAATGCCGGATCTTCTCAGGGAAAGCTTCCTTCATGTTGGCTGCTGTTGTACTTAAATCAGCTTCCCACTCCTTCCCTGTTTATGGTCAGTGTGTGTGTGTGTGTGTGTGTGTGTGTGTGTGTGACATTGAGAAAGGTTAAAACCTCGGCTGGCTTGGATTGTGAGCCTTCTGGTCTTCCTGACATGTCAGGCACAGCGATGTGGACAACATACCTCGTTAAATGTAATGTTCTACACAATGGTGTCTCCAGCCGTGCTGCTCCCCTTCCCCTAAAGTGCAATCTTTAGACATGACCTCAGGCTTCTGATACCAAAAGAGAAGGGTTTGGGAAGCCCCTTTTTGGGCGCTTCCCCTTAACTGAGGATTTTCTGCTGGCACGTCACTGATATCAATAAATCATTAGACCACGGTGATTCAGTTCTAGAATTAGAAACATATTGTATTGTATTGGCCGTGTAGTCCACATAAGATACCAAGTTGCTTCAAGGCCATTGGCAAATAGGCGCTGTTATGGGTTGACTTGTGTTCCCCGCAAAAAGAGAGTTTGAAGTCCTAACCCCCCATATCTGGAAATGTGACCTTATTTAAAAAGAGGGTCACTACAGATGTGACTAGTCAAGATGAGGTCCTATTAGCATAGGGCGGACTTAACCCATGGAGCCTCCCCCAGAGTCCTCACAGGGACCGTGCCTCTGCCAACACCTTGATTTTGACGTCTAGCCTCCAGAACTGTGAGATAGTAAGTTTCTGCGTTCGAAGCCACCCCTTTTACGGTACTTTGTTTGGCAGCCCTCCAGAATGACAGGTGGGATACAAATGTTTTTAGAAGCTATTATTTAGGGGCGCCTGGGTGGCTCAGTTGGTTAAGCATCCAACTTCAGCTCCGGTCATGAGGCCCTGTGCTGACAGCTCAGAGCCTGGAGCCTGCTTCGGATTCTGTGTCTCCCTCTCTCTCTGCCCCTCCCCTACACGTGCGCGTGTGCATGTGTGTGCACGTGGGCTCTCTGTCTCTCTCAAAAATAAATAAACATTAAAAAAAGGAAGCTATTATTTAACCTCATTATAAGTGATGGGCCTTACTCTTCTGTCATCACAATTATTAGTAATATAGTGATTTATTATCTAAATCATGTTCGTATGCTCTTATTAGCACAATATTTATGTATTCATTTTTTGTTCATATAATCCTTTTCCTTCCAAAGACTGTCAAGCAGTAACAGTTTGATCACTGGTGGATATTTATCAGAAAAAAAAAAAAAATTCTGAGTCACTTCTCTGATACCGTCCCTTTCCCCACCCCCTAAATAAAATAACATATGTGCGGGCCACTTCAATGTCTCGCCCTTGCTCTGTGGTGTTCTTGACCACAGAGCAACACCGGATGTCAAGGTGAGCTTCTCGTTAAGGGAAGTCACTTGCATCTCTCGTTGTTAAGATGAAGATAATATGTACGTTTCAAAAGTCAGAGGAGAAATGATGTAAGTACGGCACTGACAGAATCAAGAACAAAGGAGTAAGTGAAAATCTTTTACATAAGGAAATGAGAAACAAAGTTGAAACTGTCTAGTTCAACGGCTGGTGCGTAGTAAGTGCTTAAGAGACATCCGTTTCTGTCCATCCCGCTCCTCTTTTATAAAACAGGGCATTAGGGGCGCCTGGGTGGCTCAGTCGGTTGAGCGTCCGACCTTGGCTCGGGTTCATGATCTCAAGGTTTGTGAGTTTGAGCCCCACATCAGGCTCTGCACTGACAGCTCGGAGCCTGGAGCCTGCTTCTGCTTTTCTGTCTCCCTCTCTCTCTCTCTCTCTGCCCCTCCCTGGCTTGTGCTCTCTTTCTCTCTCTCAGAAAGAAATAAGATGTTAAAAGAAATAAAACAGGGCATTAGTATAAAAGAAACAGGGAGGTCGGGCAGCCAAGTCCACTCTTTTTTTAAAGTTTTATTTTTATTCTATTTTGAAAGAGAGAGAGAGAGCGCGAGCAAGTGGGGGAGGGGCAGAGAGAGAGGGAGACAGACTCCCAAGCAGGCTCCACGCTGCCAGCACAGAGCCCGATGCGGGGCTCGAACTCACAAACAGCGAGATCATGACCTGAACCCAAGTCAAGAGTCGGACGCTTAACCGACTGAGCCACCCAGGTGCACCTAGCAAACCCACTTTTAATCAAAGCGCTATGTGGGACATACTCAAAGAATTCCGTAAACTCTTCAGACAAATGTAAAATATGCACGGTGTGAACTTCCGGGTATGGCAGAGCCATGGGCTTCAAGCAAGGCTTTAAAAAACATAGGTTAGACATACCCAGCGTACTTGGATGTGACTTCTCGTGGCTCTGAATAGCCACGTTGCCTTGTCATCTTTTAAAACACAGTCTGCCTTGGATACTGTTTGTTTGTGTCTGTGAATGATCTCCTCTAACCGACTCCTGGAGGACCCGAGTCCTTTCATTCACACTTTGGTTGGGTCCGTAATTACCTCACTTTGTATGTTGCCCCAAGTATTGTCATTCCTGCCTTTTCTGTACCCTTTGCAGGTCTGCCTCCTCCAACCGGCTGTGAACTCCTCGAGGGCAAGTGCAAACACACAGGTGCGTTCTTACTACCACTTCCTGCTCTGGGGTGCTGGCCAAATTCACATCTCTTTCAAAGCCACTCTTGTTTCTGGCAAAATCCTCGGGGACCTGTGCTGGTTTCCTCCGCCAGGTCGGGGCCAAGAATTTTAACTCCGGTTTCTTCCACGCCAAGTGTTTCTGCAACACAACTCAGTCCTGGGCGCGTTGTAGGTGGATATGTAACTGTAGGAATAATGCTTTAGCGTATTACAGTGGGAAAGCGTGCCGTCCTGCGGATTTTCACAACAGGTCAGCCTGTGTGGGGGGCAAAATGCCACGCTCGTGTGGCATTGCAGGGACGGGTGGTGACGGAAGGCAAGTGGGGTGGAAAGCTCGATTTCATTCTTTGCGTCCTCAGCTGAACGATGGAAATTAGCACGCCGGCCACCACGAAAAATACCATATTCGTTTTACGGGGGACGATTTGCCAAGGAGCAAATACAACCGTGAGCCTTCAGGGGTTTTCATCCCCTTTGGTTGCTGGCTCGTTTGCTTCACGCTGGACTCCGAGTCTGTTCCGAAGAGCACGGAGACAGTTTGCAATCGCGCCCCGGAAAGCACACAATTTCATTCTCTGCCCCGTGGCTGCGCTGGGAGGAAACCTGAACATAAACCCCTTCTTCTCTCTCCTTCTTTCCTTGTGGCATCTCGTCAGCGCGAACAAATACTACTAATGACCAGGCTGTATCGGCATTACCTAGTCAAGTAGCCCATTCAGTGTGCTCAAAAGAGCACAGACGTAATCAAGCGTTTGGCTGAATGCACAATTCACGCTGAATAGGGCAAATATTTGGATTCAAGTATAGGTCAGCAGCGACCAATTGAAATATTGATAAAGGAAGCCTGTGGGAACCAAATGTACATAAAGGAAGGGGAGCAGGGAAGAGAGAAAAAGGAGGTTCTCAAGGGGTGAGCCAGGGCAACGAGACCACAGGGGTGATTTGTCTCTTCCGCGAGTAGACAGGTGGTGAGCAAAGCCAGCCAGCGCGGGCGGCCTGTCCTTCCAGCTTCAGAGAGCGGTATGTTCAAGCCCGTTCTGTTTGGTTCCTAAGCGGAATTCATAATTTGCCACAAAGGCCCCCCCGAAACTTTCTAATAGGAACCCCCCGCCCCCGCCCACCCGATTTTATTTAAAAAGACAACGAGGCTGGAGTCTCTCTGCGGGGGTTTTTTATACTGTCCCATTCGGCCACCACCAGATCACCCCGGGGGAGTTTTATTGACTTGCAAACACTCCAGAGCCCCAGACCAGAGTCTGGTTACCTCCTGGCTCTGACGCCCATCATCCACTCACCCGTGACGCTTAGCAAATCCAGACCTCTGTGGCCCAACGTAAATGTTTGCCTGTTTGCCACAGTCACAGCCCATTTATAACGCCTTCCCTTATGGATGGTTTAATTCTCAAACGAGCGCTCTGCATGTGGGCCTTAACGTGCCCCAGGGCCACACGGCCACATCCTTTTCCGCATACAAGGGTCAGAAATCCCAGTCTCCGGCTTTACCAGAATGCTCAGCTTTCTTACATTCTCCGACCTGCCTCGCCTCCCTGCCCTTGGAACTGCAGTGGCAACACTAAGGCTGGGCCCCACTTGTGCCCCCGCGCCAAGAGGTCCCCTGCATGGGGGGCGGGTTCTAGATAATCATTGGGCATCCAGGGTTCACTCCTTGGAAATGAGATTCTGCCTCCAGCCGGCAATGCTGGAGACGGTAATGTGCTTCTGAGAGGAGGGGAATGTGGATGTTCTAAGCTCGTTCAGCTTCACGAACAGTTTCAGGGAAATGACTTCTGTCCTCGTCATTTTAATTTTATTTTTTACATTTATTTATTTTTATTTTAGAGAGAGAGAAAAAAAAACAAGCGGGGGAGAGGGCAGAGGGAGAGAGAGAGAGAGAGGGAGAATCCCAAGGAGGCTCCACACTCAGCACAGAGCCTAATGTGGGGCTCGATCCCGTGACCCTGGATCATGACCTGAGCAGAAATCAAGGGGCGCCTGGGAGGCTCAGTCAGCCAAGCGTCCCACTTCAGCTCAGATCACGATCTCACAGTTTGTGAGTTTGAGCCCCACATCAGGCTGTCTGCTCTCAGCACAGAGCCTGCTTGGGATCCTCTGTCCCCTTCTCTCTCTCTGTCCCTCCCCTGCTCAGGCTGTCTCTCTCAAAAATAAATAAACATTAAAAAAAAAAGTCAGAGGCTCAGTGGACTGAGGCACCCAGGCACCCCTGTCCTTATCATTTTTAGAGGAGACATAAAACTTGAAACTAATGAAAGGCACACTGAATATACAACTAACTTCTCAGAAGTTTCTTCTAAAACTCAGACAGGAAATGCTGATTTACCATTCTATTAATCAGGTCTCTTTATTGAACCTGGAGTTTCAACCCTACAGGATGAAGACAGTTGATATTCACAACAAAGAACCATAACATCTCGCAAGGTTCAATTGTGCTCAGAATAAAGCGTTCTGTTATCGTTCTTTGTATTTTTATTTGCTTATGGAGTGTGTGATATTTATCTAATAATCAGAACATTTATCTAAGTAGATCACACCACACTCGGTCACTTCAGATAACTAATTTTTTTGCCCTATATTAAATGGTTGTTTAAACGCTTAATGTTAACTATCTTACCGCAAACCATAGGCCAACCTGCGGGGAGAGTCAGGGTGGTTGTGGTGGTGATCTCTCAGTCAGAAGATTCTCACTTCCTCGGGATCACCACCTGCGCATCTTGGGCTGTCCGGAGTCTAAACAAGGGAGTGGGTGAGTCCGTAGAACTCACGATCACTCCTTGAGAAAGAGGAATCCAAACTGGGGACGCAGACTAATGGGTGAGGGTAGGTAGCAGGACTCATGCCTCAGCAAGACTATCATGACCGCAGGAGAAGAACCCAGCCAATGAGGAAAGTAAAGAAGGTAGAGGGAGTTCCATCTACAAGGATGAAAGGGTGTCTCAGAGCCGGAAGCGCAGCTGGGCCTTGCGAGGAGGAGGACTCATGAAGGGCAAAGCCATCAGGAAGGAAGGCAGAGGTCCCTCCCCTACCGCCACTCCTGGGGGCAGCAGGGTCCACCGCTCTGGCGCTCCTGTCATGTCCGGATCCCAGTGCGACTTCAGACCTGAAACGGTACTCACATTATGCCGAATTTACTTATTTTCTTTCCAAAAGGGAGAACGCTATGCCTTATCAAGTCTAAGAGACCTTGGATGGTAAGACCCGTCATTAGCTGGACTATCTCTAAAAAAGAAAACCCACCGCCCCTTAAACCCTGACCCCATCTTTTTTTTTTTTTTTAACGTTTATTTATTTTTGAGACAGAGAGAGACAGAGCATGAACGGGGGAGGGGCAGAGAGAGAGGGAGACACAGAACCAGAAGCAGGCTCCAGGCTCCGGGCCATCAGCCCAGAGCCTGACGCGGGGCTCGAACTCACGGACCGCGAGATCGTGACCTGAGCTGAAGTCGGATGCTTCACCGACTGAGCCACCCAAGCGCCCCTAAACCCTGACCCCATCTTGACAACAGTCCTTTGTGACGCACGTAGTGATTCCCACTGGTCTCTCATTGCTTTGACATCTCTCATCCATTCTGAGGGATCTGGCCTGTTCTTCTGCCTTCGGTTGGTTGCGTTTCTTGGTAAGCAAGCCTTAGCTCCGTAAACAAAAGGTGACCAGCCTTCACTTGCTTGTGGGTATCCACAAGTCTTGGGTCTTTTGAAGTGATCGGCAAGAAAATACAGAAACGCGGTCTACTTGCTGAAGAATATTTCCTTTACTAATGGCAAGTTCACGCCCAGTTGCTCTCGTTCGGTGCCTCTTTGTGGACACAGTAACGTTTCGTTTCCACGTTGAGGCACGGTGGAATTCTCTTGAGGCCATCTCAAAGGGTGCGTGAGTACCAAGAATGCATATAACTCAGTGGCAGTGATGATGGTAACACGAACAGCTGTGGGTAACTGGAAGATGCACAGGTGGTGACAGATACGGGCAGACTGTCGCCTGGTTGACAGCAATTATGAAATGGCTTTGATCGGTAAGACGCGTTCGATTCTGCAGATGTTAAAATGGGAAATAACGTGCCTGTCATTTCAGAGGTAATTAAATCCACCATGCACTGTTTGCACGGTGGATGTTGAGCATGGAGGTCCTCGGAGGGGACGATGACCAAAGCGCTTCCAGAACAGAACTTTCCAGCGCTGTGAGGACGCAGCCAGCTGGGAGAGAGCATCCATTCATGGTGTCCTGTGCGAGTGAGGAGCTGTAACAGCCTGTCCCCTGTGAGCCTCATGATAAGAGCTTGGAGCAGGCGTTAGTGAAAAGGGAGCACAAGCTAGCACCCCCCCGCCCCACGCCACATGAGATCGGTGTGATCTTCCTCGGACGCTGGGGTTTAAGTGCTTGCCATGGTGACGTGGGAAACTAAGGTAAATGAAAAAGTAACCTCCCTTACTGCCTAGAGCCCCCTGACAGGTCCTTGAGACCGGCCGAGTGACCTCCCTCTAGGAGCTCAGCTGCCTCTAGGAGGACACTTTGCCGGGGGCAGAAGAGAACCTTAGCTTAACATTGTCCCAACCTCGAGGATCCTGTAAGTCAACTTCCTTTATCTCAACTGCCCCAAGATATATTCGGGCAATCCTACTCCGAGTTTAGGGCTCCCCGATCGATATATATCTAAAGGGTCTCATGACTGGAGTTTTATTAAATGGTAATAAATGGCATTTTCCTAGCAACAGCTAGCCCCTCAAGGTCCTGGAAACCTTGCTTCCAAAGTACCTTAGGGACTTACTCTATCCCTGACCCCCTCCCAACCTGAGGGTATATAATGAGTTACCCATCACGATCCCAGTGCCGCTCTTCCTGCCCATGGGTCCTGTCCCCATGCTTTAATAAGATCACCTTTTTGCACCAAGGACGTCTTCAAGAATTCTTTCTTGGTCGTCGGCTCCGGACCACCCCACTATCACCCCCAAACTTTATCGTTAGGACCTTCCTTTAGAGGTGGGAACTGGAGCCTCATGGAGGCGGAGGGCCTGCTCCGATCCTTGTGGGAGGCAGGGAGAGCTGGGGCAGAGACCGTGTGGCTCCAGAGCGGGTCATTTCCCGGACCACTGGCTGGGGCTGGGGCAGTTAAGGGTTTGCAGGCAATTCTGCATGATGGATTAACCACATGGAATGGCCCGGGATTGGAGATGGCTTGGACAAATTAAATTTTAAAACGCATGCTTCCTTCAGCGGAAATACAATGTGGGCGATAGCTGAATATTCCCTAGCATGTCTTGGACAGAAAACCAAAACCCTTTGGCTGATCTTTTTCCTTTGGGATCTAGAAAATTATTCCATGTATAACTATATATAGCTATATGTATATAGTTATAAAATATAGTCATATCGTCATAAAATATACGTATAACATGTTGATATCTTTGCCAAGTACAGATGAAGTCAAAATAGACCATTTATGATTTCAACAAGGTTCTAAAACCATTCTTAAAAAATATTTCTGAGGGGCACCTGGGTGGCTCAGTGGGTTAAACATCTGACTTTGGCTCAGGTCACGATCTCACGGTTCATGGCTCGGGCCCCACATTGGGCTCTGCACTGATGGTATGGAGCCTGCTTGGGATTCTCTCTCTCTCTCTCTCTCTCTCTCTCTCTCTCTTTCTCTGCCTCTCCCCCACTCATGCTCATTCTTGCCCTCTCTCTCAAAACAAATAAACTTAAAAAAATATTTATGAAATGAAAGGACCTAACCGGGACCCTAAATTGACCTTCACAAATGCTTTCCATCCCAGACACATCTTGGTGTTTTCATTATTATCCCACATGACAAATTAGTGGCCAATGCAGTTGTATCGTGTGCAACAAATGTAGAAGCCTCCCATGGTCAGCAGTCAGTTGGCTAATTGAGAAAGCCCACCAAATCAGAGACCCTGATTTGCAGAGACCCTGTAACACAATAAAAGTGTAGAATTCTATTAAATATTAATAAATTTCCCCTAAAGTTCTTTTTTTTTTTTTGACGTTTATTTATTTTTGAGACAGAGAGAGACAAAGCATGAACAGGGGAGGAGCAGAGAGAGAGGGAGACACAGAATCTGAAACAGGCTCCAGGCTCTGAGCTGTCAGCACAGAGCCCGACGCGGGGCTCGAACTCACGGACTGCGAGATCGTGACCTGAGCCGAAGTCGGCCGCTTAGCCGACCAAGCCACCCAGGCGCCCCAGTTCTTTTTTTTTTTTTTTTAAGAAATCTCTACGCCCGACATGGGGCTCATACTCACAACCCCGATGCATGTTTCACTGACTGAGCCGGCCAGCCCCCCGCTTCCCCTGAACCTGTAGAGCAATCTTAACCATAACGGATTTGATTAAAAAAATGTTTTAATGATCGTTTTTGCCAAGTCTCTTCACCGTGTCCAATTTTGTTGTCTTTCTCGTGTACTCACTTGTTCATAGATCTAGCTAATATTTTACCAGCGACCTAAGTATCCTGATAGGCACTCCAGGTAATACTTGCATTGCGGCCTGACAGCTTCCAGCCCGTCCTGGCTCCTTCCACACTGTCCAACGTAGGCCTTTCCCTAATAGAATCCATTGCACATGGGATTCCACCTTCGTCTGCTTCTCAGAAGACCCTCCCCCCCCCCCCCCCCCCGCCTTCCAACGGACACAGCGCACACACTCCATTTATTGTAGAAAAAAGTTTGCGGAAACCAGAAAAGTCAACGAAGTTTTCAGGACATTTCCTGAGATCTGACTCCACATGAAACCCAGTCTTTGAGGCCTGCACAGGCACGGTGGCGAGGCAGGAGGAGCCCCAAATGTGGCAGTCATCTGAAAACAAAAGCTCAGCTCTCTGCAACGTGCTTTCAGGAAGCCAGGGAACTGGGCTTGTGTGTTTACTAAATGCATTTCTATTAATACAAAAATATTACGATTCCACTATGGGAAACTGGAAAAGAGATGAAAGGAGAAGGAATCTTGCCTGCTAACTAAGCCAGTGGTGTTTGGGTAAAGGGTGAATTCGCGAGTTTTGGAAAACTTTCACAAGCATCGAAGCAAATAGGATGGTGCATTAACCGTCAAGTAACCAGAACGTTTAATTAATGAGAGTCCGAACCGGGAGCGTCGTGACACCCCCGATTGCCAAATAATCCCAGGGGCTGGTGCAAAGCTGGGCCAGCCCTGCTCCGTGAGGATCTGCTGTGGGCTTAGCCTCCGGGCCTTTGCTCCGTAGCCTGGCAAGGCGGGTGGGGTGGAGGCTGGCACAGGAGAATGAGCCAGGGGCCAGGGGTCCCTTTTTGCCTGCCTGTCCCAGGCTGACTGTGGTGGGTTGCACGATTGTTTGATCTGAGGTCAGAGCTAATAGGCACGTTGTCACGCAGAAATCCAGGGCAGAGCCACCTGCCACGGGCATCTACCTTATTGCCATCCAATCTGGCTACCGGGTATGCAGGTCTTGGATTTTGCGGTTGGGGAGGCGTTAGGTAATTACCTGGAGAACCTGATGCTTTCTAGAAGTATTGGAAGGCAGCTAGAGGCACTCCCCATGTTTTGGGGGGCACTTCCCTGATCACCAAGCCAGTGGTTCTCAACAGTGGCAATACTGCCTCCTAGGGGTTGTTTAGGAAATGATGTGTGTGTGTGTGTGTGTGTGTGTGTGTGTGTGTGCGCGCGCGTGTGTGTGTGTGTGTGTTCGCGCAGGAATTTATAAGCGGGGTTGCTGTCACAACGAATGAAGAGTCAAGAGCCTCACTCTGTTCTACATATAAACACAATTTATCTTTTACAACTTGATACTTCTATGTAAATGAAGGGAAGATTACACTTACGCTTGGTTGGAATCTGACAGAGAATTATTCACCAGTACAATGCCGCTCGTGGGACCTGAGTCACCAACACTCAATTCCGCTTGGCGGTTGTCCTATTTGGGTGAATGCGTGACCAGGCACAAGCACCAGACTACTCCCTTGTTGTCTTCTAGCTGCTGAAATATGTATGAATTTATTATAACCACTTCTCTTTTATTTATCCTTTATCTATTGTGAGGACGTTAGAGTGGGCCAGATCAACTCTGGGTAGACACTTGTGCCTGTCGTTTTAGGAGGCTGTAGGGGAGAATTGCACAATATTTGTCATCAAAGGGAGGGCCTTGGGTCTGATAGGATCGGATAGTGCTGTTCAAACTGAACCTGCGACCCTCAGCAGTTCTATTACACCGCAATGCTCTGGAGATCAATCGTGCTCTGGAATATTACTGCTCTGGGCTCTGCCCCCGACACCCAGCAGTGACTGTTCCCGTGGCTGGACATTGTGCTGCTGTAACACAGACGCCCCGACTCAGTCCTCCGCACGTCGTGTTTGGTCCAGCGCTAACCTGGCTTCTTGGAGCAGAGCAGACCAGGCGATAGGTATCGAATCCTAGAAAGTTAGGTGCCGGGCGGGAACTTCTGAGGACAGATGTAGGGAAGGCGGCCGGATAGAAGGGGCTGCCTTTCTTTAGCTTGTTTCAGTCTCTTGTCCAACCTGGAACATCCGCTTCCCTTCACCCAAGCAGATGAAACAGCGGAGAGCCAACGCGTTCGTTCTCCTGGACTCCAAACGCTTAAAAAAACCAAAACCCGAAAACCGAACACTTCATTAATGCCAGGCAACTAACAACGCCTTCCTTACAGACAAGAGTATGAATCTGATGAGGAGTTGGACCCTGAAGAAGGTTCTCTGTAGCACGCCTTCAGGAAACAACAGACACCCGGCTTAGCTGCGGTTAGCATGAAAAACAGTTTGCAACGCCTGGGGCCTCCCGGCTGGGTGTTCAAGGTGAAACCTCAGACCTTGTAGCGACACTGCTGTTGCCGCCTCCGGCCAGGACCGCTGCCCTCCTCTGAGGAGCAGTCAAGAAGGAATATAGGTTTGTCCCCAGTGGAAGCAGCTCAGGACAGCTGCTTTGAGGACGAGACTCAGGCGAGGCTCACCGGGCGACTCAACTACCCCATCTGCCGACTCAGCCAGGAAATGCAGAAGGTTGTGAGTTTCGGGCGGCGGGAGGTGGGGGGTGGGGAGGAAAGGAGGCTGATCTGACAGCTAGTACCTTCCACAGACCGAGCCGGTCGGCGGTGACATTTATGAGTCAGAGAAACCCGCACAAGGACGACGCTATTAGCCTCATTTCACAGATGAGGCAACCGAGGCTCCGAGAGGTTGAATTCCTTTTGTCAAGTTCACAGACTTGGTAAGCGGCACGCCGGACTTTTCAAGGTATTCCACTGGCTAGCCACGCGGCGGGGAAAGCTAATTGCACGTCGGATGCTTATCAAGTCTTGCTGTACGTGCTCGTTTCCCGAGCGCTGCATGTTACAGACGCTTCTGCTAAAACGTGTTTTCACAACAACTCTGCTCTTCACAAACACTGATTCGTGTCTTTCCTACCCGCTCTTTCACAGCAGCAACAGAGCTGAGCACTGTCCCCAAACTCCGCCTTCCCCTCCCAACCCCACCGCCCAGCCTCTACCAGGCCTGCCTTGTCCGCTTGGACCAGGCCTCTGCAGAGCCCCCTCCAAAGGGCCCTCTGCCTCCTGCACTTCCGGCTTCCAGAGAGATCTTTCTGAAGGACTCTTCCTTTTCATTCACCACCCTCTTCTTCAGTTCTGCTTTTGGGCACAGTACCTTGACCTCGGTTAGTTATTTTTGTCTGGTTACACTTCCCCTGGTCAAAGAGGAGACCGATACGGAAAGGATATTATATTTGTTTCTATATATAATCTGATCTGAAAGTGCGGTTCATGGAACTCGTCGCAAATGCAAATGTTCCGCCTCACCCCAGACCCGCTGAATCATAAGCTGTGGGCTTCTGGTACCAAGAGCCGCTTGAACAAGCCCTCCAGGGCACTCTGATGCACACTCAGGCTTGAGAACCGCGGGGTGAATGTCGCTCTCTGGTGCTCCTGGAGGTGCTGACAAGCACTGGGGTCTCTTCTAACAAAGGCCGGGGCTGGGAAAGCAAATTTCCAAAAAGCGAGCATGCAAACACACTGACCTTGTAGCTTTCAACCACCTCCCTTCCAAGGTTAGAGCCTGCGTGGGAAGGAAAGCGAGTCTGAGAGCGAGCAGCCTCTTCAAGTTACCCAGGGCCACAGCCAGAGAAAGTAGGACAGTCCCCATCATTTCGGAGTTAACGTCACCAACCCTGGGGGGAGGGGCGGAACGCCTCTCTCATCGGCTCTGAAACACATCATATCACGCTGTCCGTTCCAGGCCTGCGGCAGAGTTTTGGAGGGTCTCCTACTTGGGTTTGAGGATTTGCTAATTTTCACTTGCAGAGAGTTTGTCTCTCGGGGGTTTTATCGGATCAGATTCGGCTTGGCCGCCCATCACAGAAAACTAAAAAATATCCATAACTCCAAGAGTTTACAGAGACAGAAATCCCTGTTTCTCTCACAGGCAAGGCCAGATGCAGGCGGCCAAGGTTTATGATGTCTCCACGATCATCAGGGACCCTGGCTCCATTTTCTTCCCGCTTTCCCAGCCTTAGCGGTTTAATTCATGGTATGAAACGGCTACTCATGATCTCAACATCACATCTAAATTCCAGCCAGAGGGAGGAAAAGAGCAAGTCCCCTTTCTCTGAGGGCACGTGCTGGAAGTTAAACATGACATCCACTGCCTGGTCCCTAGTCACGTGGCGTCTCTAGTTGTAGGGGGGGAGGCGGGCTGGGAAATGTACCCTTTGTTTTGGACGGTCACAAGCCCCGTGAAAAATCAGGAGTTTTATTACTAAGTGGGAGGGTTGAGGATTAGTAGTCTGCCTCAGACGTCCAATTTTAAGGACTGTGCGTCAACCTCCATCACTTCTGGCTTCCCGGGTCCACCCCAGAGTCTCTTGCCTGAGTTTCTGGGGCCGGTTCTGCCGGAAGACTAACCTCTCTGTTTTTCTCAGTCCTGATGAACTTCACCAACAGCAAGAAATTGTGTAGGTCTTTTGGGAAGCGAGGGAGTTCCGAACTGCTCATTTATTCTCTACGTTATTTCACGCAACTTGCTTTGGAGACTCCCGAGGCCGCGAGGGTCCTTCTGTGATTCTCTGGAAAACAGCACAGTGTTGTGGGTTTTTTTTTGCTTTTTGTTTTCTGTCAGAACATAAGGCAAAGCGGCCTTTGCTGGGTCATAAGTCATGAATTTGGCACGGATTCCAGCCACCGTCGAGCGTGTTCTAGGGAACTGAGGTGGTCCTGCCCAGAAGCTTCCATTTGTGTGCCTTAAGCACCAAACAACTCTTAATGTTGAGGCCTTGGGAGCCTTCATGTACGTAGTTTAGCGTCATCACTGCCCCTGAGCCTATCTATTCTTGAAATGCCTCTGGGGTATATTCTAGAATACTCTAGAATATTCTAGAATATCTTAATATTCTGGGGTATACTCTAATATAAAGGCTATATTCTAGCCTTTTTTTCTGGACCGTTATGTCTCACAAATACCGTATCTCACATTTCTGAAATTTCTGATGGCGGTTAGCTCCTATGGGAGGTTCTAGAAACTGCTTCACTGTGTGCTCCACAGCCATATGGACCCATCGTTACCGAGCACCCAGGCCTGTGAGAAAGAGCACGGTGAGGGATCACCCTCTCCAGCCTAAGCAGGGCTGCCGCAAGCGACGACGCTAACAGAAATCCAACCTACCCGGGGCTCACGCACCTGAAAAATGCCGGGGTAGGTCTCACTTTGCAATGCTCCAAGGGGTCAGATCGTGGCATGTGGGTTCTTCATTCTCGGCCTCTTGGTTGTGCTTTCTTGGTTGGGCTTCATCCTCAGGCAGCCTTTCTCCAGGCGGCAGAAAAGATGACTTAATCCCTGAGGGTAACTCCCTGGGGTCCTCCGCGGTATGGACGGGCACAAAGAGCTGCCGGGATAGAAACACTTGAGAACTGCTGGGCTACACACGGTGTTCAAGGCTTTGCTTGGCGGCCGGGCTCCCATGTAGACGGGCCCGCATTATGCATGTGCCCCACCCGTGCGGTACAAGCGGGGTCAGCCGCGCCCCAGACTTACCAGAGTGTTCTCCAAAGGAAAGCAGATTTTGTCACCAGGAGAGGAAGACTCATGGCTTAACCAACAGCAGAGATACCCCTTGACCGCCCCAGATGCCGTGTTTGTTTACAGGAAACCAAAGTCTCACATGCATTTGGAATGACAACGTACGGAGTTGCCCAATGGCACAGAGAGGAAAAAAAAAAAGGAAAATCCCTGGAATCTTTTCCCACGAGACCCAGATTTCCACGCTCCCCACGTCCCTTTGGTCCGGGGCCAAGGGAAGTGGAGAGAAGCTGGTATAAATGCGTGGGGGCTGGTCCTGTGGAAGGAGGCCTGAAGAAAATTCCACGTAAAGATTTTTAGTTGGTTGGGGTTTGGAGAACTCTTTTCACTAGGGGCCAAATCTCATTCTAGTGCTTTTCGCCTGTGGCCATGGGGATGGTCAGGAAATGACTGTGACAAATCCCCAAACGGACTAGCCCACTAGACAATTTACGAGGAAAAACCTTGTTCAGAAAGGGTAGTGAAGGGCGCATGACTCAGCTTCTTCCACAGATACTGCCCATTCTGTCGGGAAGGAAAACAAAGAGGGAAAAACAGAGAGATGGGATGTTACTTCATCCAAAAGGTATGGCTACGATTTCTCCAGGACAGAGCCGATTCTGTAATATGGGGACTGTTCCAGAAAGGGAGGCTCAAAGCTTCCCCGCCCCACCCCCCCGGGGACAGGCTCCCGTGGCCCAGGTGGACACCAGACTGTGATCTCTACCTTAGGACGGGAACGCTTCCACTTGATAACCAGCCAATGAGCTTTTTAAGCCTCTAAATCTTCATGCATTTTTTGAAGGGCCTTTTATTAAAGACATTTTCATGGGAACGTTATCATGAACATCCACTCAGCTTTCAGTTATCAACCCACCAATCTTGTTTTATCTATATATTCCCACCCATTCCCTCCGCCCCCATGGGATTATTTTGCAGCTATCGTCTAACACATCCCAATGTTTTAAGTAACTATTTTTTAAAAGATTAAAAAAAAATCACAGAATTATAAAACGTTTTAATGGTGTCGCAGACTGACTTCTACAAACTCAGCAGTCAGATACACAAGCCCCTCCCAATTCTGTTTTTCTCCCCCCCCCCCCATCTGCCTTCTTCCCGGGTGAATCACTGCAATCGAGAATAATTACGGAGATATTTGGACATCCCCTGTGCCAACAGCATCATCTCTAATAATTATGCGCCCCAGGTCCAAGAACTGTGAATCTTTGTAGGCAAATCTGCACATGCTTGCATTTTTTCCCTCCCATTTTGAGACCAAATGGCCTCAACATTTGGTTTGCCATGCGCGTCCTGCATCCCAGGCGCCCCCCCCTTCCCCCCCCCCCCCCCCTTTGAAGGAAATCTCTGCCTCTGTCTGGATTTCCTCACATGCGTTCCCCGAGGCAGCGTGAGTTGCGAAATACCAGAATGGTTACAGCAGAGATGTCTGTTCTGAAAACCAGAGGGCGGAGTCTGACCGGCGGTGCCAATGGCAGGACGCCGTATCCCAACCGGGATGCAGGGACGCGTCTAGATATGCGGGTCCACAGCTTCTCGGGCACTTGCCGGGGATTGTGATTGGACCCACGCAGCCTTGAAAAGATTTAGAAAAGACGATCTTTGTGTGTAAATAAAAAGAAACGACGTAGAACTCCGGAGTAAGTTAACTATAAAGTGGATTCCGAAGTTCTAATAAAAAAAAAAAAAAATGATGCAACTCATCTTGTTTATTGAGTCTAAATTTGAACTCCCCCGCTCCTCTTTTTTTTTGGGGGGGGGGGTTGTGGTTCCTCTCATGAGATTTTGGCCAAATTTTAGTCACCTTTGGAATTTAAGACCAAGTCCCTGTTCATTTAAAATGCTTTAACCTTGGGGCGCCTGGGTGGCTCAGTCAGTTAAGCCTCCGACTTCAGCCCAGGTCACGATCTCGCGGTCCGTGAGTTCGAGCCCCGCGTCGGGCTCTGGGCTGATGGCTCAGAGCCTGGAGCCTGTTTCAGATTCTGTGTCTCCCTCTCTCTCTGCCCCTCCTCCATTCATGCTCTGTCTCTCTCTGTCTCAAAAATAAATAAACGTTAAAAAAAATTTTTTTAAATGCTTTAACCTTGAACTTGATTTAAATCTTGGCTCTTCCGTGCTCCCCAACTCCAGTGGAGGCCCGGGCTGTGGGCCTGGCTGCTTGGAAGGGAGCCAGGGTCCGGGGCTGACAGTCCTCTACCCCCTGCCTCTACGGATTCAAGCTTCTGGAGGGTTGGAGAGAGGCCGGGGGTGTGATGACTGGCTTCGGTTACCACGTGTCAGAGTGGGGAGGGACTCCTAGCACCCCTCCTCTTACCTCCAGGCTCCTTCACATGCGGACAGGCCCCTTGCAAATAACTCCAGGGTCTGTCCCCATTGTCCCCATCTTCTTCCCAGGGACGAGACACCAGAGTCCCTCAGGCTCCGCGGGAGAGGCTATTCCCACCGG
Source organism: Panthera tigris (assembly GCF_018350195.1). Classification (NCBI taxonomy): domain Eukaryota; kingdom Metazoa; phylum Chordata; class Mammalia; order Carnivora; family Felidae; genus Panthera; species Panthera tigris. Next base: position 77,345,556 of record NC_056671.1, read on the forward strand.
GCCTCTGACTTCACCAGCACAGATGTTAGACTTTCGGTAGGAGTATGTCCCCCTCTCTTGAGGGCACACGTGCTAAGTACCCCTCTCTCCTTCCCCATGGCGGTGGGGGGTGGCGGTGGAAAAGGAAAGCACCTTACACTCCTAGACTCTCAGAGCATCCTTCCAAGAATGCTTGTTCCTGGGCCTTGCTCGCGAGGCAGGAACCACGCACACCCACGAGTCCTGCAGCTCAGACGCACCTGGCCGGAGAACGGCTGCCCTTTTTCATTCCTACGAGCCCCCCACATTGGCATGGGGACTCCTTGCCGGGCTCCCTCTCGCTTGGCTCTAGGGATGGGGAGCTCTTCTCCTCATCCCCGTACGCAGGGCATCCCCGGCCATCCAGAACAGTCTCCTCTGCCGGCTGTCTACACCTCCTTCTCCCACAGCCTGCGGTTGGGTGGGGAGGCAGCGGGGGGGGGGGGGGGACACCCAGTTCTGAGCAGGAGCTGCTCACTCGGCCCCGTGGGGAGGTGGCTGCTCCCTAGATACTTGGGGGTACTCACTTTAGAATGTGGGGGTTCCGAATGCATTTTGTCTTCAGCCTTGGGCCAAAACACAATCTTGGCCCAATGGGAAAAACCCATTTCCTGGGCAGGACCGGCAGCGTGCCAAAGCCACCTGTAAATGCACACTTAGTGTTGAAGAGGCGGCAGAGAGTTTGTGAGAGGGCTTGCTTTGTTGGCTAGTCTGTAGGTGGTTGCCCTACCTTAAGAGGGGCGTGAAAGTCAGCATAGGTGGTGTTACCTAGCATGAATCCAGTTTTGGCTTGGAGAACAAAGACCCTCGGGAAAATTCTGTACAGAAAGACATTTAAAAAAGGCGATGGGGCTTCAGCGTGTGTCCACACAGGCCTGAGATTTCATTCACTAGACTATAAGCCCAGACACCAGGGACCAGGACCGGTCTTGAGACCGAATGGATTTGCAGCGCTCGCCACAGTGTATGTCACATAGGGGGCAGCCAATGCGTATTTTCTGAATGACTCGAGGAAGAGAAGTAATTGGGGGCCACCAGAGGCTGCGTCCCTAGCAACTGATTGTTTCCTGCGAACGTTTTCTGAACTCTAACCGCCCCAAGCACTCTTCTAGGTTCTCCGGGACCTATGAAGATAGTTAAACTCCTGTCCTTGAGAAGCTTACGACTAAGAGTGGGAGACAGATGGACGCACCTACCTGCCCAATAAAGTCTCCAGATTCTATTCGGGAGAATGCAAGGACCCCGTCTTTGAAGGCAGCAAGGGGTGGGGGGTGAAGCCCCTGGTGTGGCTCCTACCAGGACACAGCCCTGATCCGAACTGTTTCAAGTGAAGCCGGATCCCTTCCTTCATGTTTCCTTAATATGACATAGGGGTCACCTCGCTGGTAATGGGAGTAGCTCAGGAGCCCTCACAGTCACAATGATGGGGGAGACAACATTCACAGAACTGGAAGAGGGGGTGCATTTGAGATCACAAAGTTCATGGGTTGTCTTGACTTCTCCCCTTCTCCCCTTCTCCTTCCCTGGGGACTAGCTATGCCCACATTTAGCTCTCAGGTTAGATTTTTTTTTTTCCTCCTCGTTCTATCTCACCGATTCTCTCAAAATTGCTCTCTGTTGAGTCTTAGCATGGAATCAGGTGACTAATGTCTCCACGTACCTGCTGGTTGATGAATAAATCAGCTCTCATCACCGAAAACTATAGCCTAAGTGCATGGTGCTTAGGAAGGGAAGTCACTGGGGAGAATTTCAGGCTTGACACAGACTCATGACGGTGGGGTGCTTGGTATTTCAGGTTGTCAGTTGCATATTCCCCGTTCCCTCAGAGGGTGGCCCTTCATTCCTCTGAGGTCCCTTCCATGCACCTGGATCTCGTTAGCCTTGAGTGACCCCGGGGCAACTTAGAACAGAACCAGATCCCTTGGTCGCACGAGGGGACTTTGGGAATCAAGTAAAAGGCACAAAAGAGCCGGAATTGCTCGAGAAAGGGATGCTTGGGAGATGACCATGCACCTCTCTGCAAAACGGGTGCAGCCTTCCAGTGCATCTGGCCATGAGGAGGCCACCGAATGGAACGTCAAGTCCAGTGGTCAGGGAACAGAGCAGAGAAAGACCCACGTGCCACCAAGTGGGTGTTGATTCTCCAAGAAAGACTCACTAAGAGAAAATGCTCCCCTATACCAAGCATGGATTTTATCTTCGGTAGAAGGATGCCCGTGTAGCTACGAAAGCCAATTCCCTGGGGCTACTTCTGTTTGTTCGGAACAACCAAATCACATCGTATCAACCCAATGGCTTTCATCCCACCTCGCATGAATATTTATAGATAAAGTGTATACCAATCGGGCGAGCGGTATTGGACCTCAGCAGCCAACAGCGCCATAGACTAAGCCCTGGAAGAAAAATGTACTTGGCTCCCGTCCTAGGAAGGCTGTTTCGAAGGGACCTCTTTTTGAAATGTTTTCCAGCTGTTATTTCCTTTCTGAATAATCCGAGCCTAATTCAATTTGTGGCACCTTTCTCTTTTCCAGATTTTTTTTTTTTTTCCAGAAGGCAAATTATCCACATCTGGCTCTCTATAATCATATATATGTTCCGCTGGTTTTGGCTGAGACTTTTACTGAATTGTAGATAAATGACCCCGCTGGAACACTGGAGAAGTATTCCACATTCCATGGCACGGTGGCAGCCTACAAGATGCTGTGCGTTATCTCCGGAATGCTGGGGGTAAAAAGGTCGCAACCTTCCCTGAGCGCTGACTCAGGGCATATCCGGCACGTCGTCATGTTACTGTGGGGGAGAAGGCAGGGCAGAGAGAGCCGAGAATGCCCACGGATTCCAGTTAAAAACAAAAACAAAACCCCCAAACCCCAAACAACAAAACTTAACTTTGGAAACAGTTCCATCCTCATATATCCTCAAAACGATTCATAAAGCCACATGGGGCGCCATAGATACAGCTTTCCTTCTGGTTTAACAATTTCCCCGCCCAGCTCTCATTCCCGGCGTGGTTGGCAGGGGTGTGAGAGATGGAAGACGGTAGAAAGCCACAGGAAGTAGACTGGAGGAGGAATACGAATTTGGAACATCGTCACCTTGCTGGACACGGACGAGAATCGGGAGTCCCTGAATCACCTGGGGATCCTGGTGAAGACCACGCCAGCTGGAAGAGGGGCTTAACTGGATCGACGAGCTGCATGGACTTCATTCTTCCCTCCCATGCCTGGGAACCAGCCTGCAAAATATTAGCAACCTGTGCCAGGGCCCCTGGAGGGAGGGAGGCAACAGAGTGGGCAAAGCTCGTGTCTGCCGCCCTCCCTCACACCCTTCCAGGGGCATCCCCGCCCCCCTCCAGATAGTTCCTTTCCCCTTCAGCTGGCCATCGACTTGATTCCTGATGAAACGTGAACGGAGAGAGAAGTTTTCCTGGACGCTATCTCAGGATGTGCCAGTTTCCAGGGAACCCACATTATGCATCAGGCACAAAGGACTGAATAATTGAACCGTAAGAGCCGTATCTGCATTCCCGACTCTTGGTGGAGTTCTAAATCGATCTGCTTCTCTCCTGCTCCAATCAAAGTCCAGAGCAGAGTCCACTCGTCCTGCATGACGAATGAGTCTTTGCCAGTCACGGTGCGATTCACGGAGCAGTAGCAGTGACATCAACCTGGCAGCGCGTCCCAACGCGAATTCAGACCCCGCGTTGCCCACGTGCGCTGAATCGGAGGCCTCACTTTCAAAAGCCCTCAGATGATCCATACGCACGATGAGGTCTGAGAATCCCCGGTTAAGCAGGTGGCTTTCAAACTATGGGCTGCCACCTAGTAGTAAGTCATGAAATCAACTTCGTGGTTGGGACCGTGATTAAAAAAAAAAAAAAAGAAAAGAAAAGAAAAGAAATCCTCTAGGGAACGTATAAGAGCACATCGTGCGGAGGAAGGGTAAATATGGCGGGACTTCTGTTTCCATCGCTGTGAATATTGGGTCAGTGTGCAAAATGGGTGGCTTCTCCCCTCCCTCACTCCCATGGGTCATTGTCAAAAGTGTGTGGAAAGCACCGGTCTTGAGGTCTGGTTGGTTACGTAGGCAGTGTAAGCTTTCCCCTCCCATCAAGGTCGCACACCAGATGATGCCTGCAGCTCACGAATTTACCCTCTCTGCAGATACACCTGCATGAAAACATGCTTTCTTGGCCTTTTACCATGAAGAAATAAGGTCGTATGTGTTGATCAGTGACTATTTAATAAGGACTCATTGGACATGTTCCTTCTAGAAAAAACAACTCCTGGACGACAGCATGTTTCCTTCGATTGTGTTATTTAACCTATTATGTATATAGTATCTTTTATTGAGAGAGACAGCACGTGCAAGCACGTCCACGTGAGCAGGGGAGAGGGGCAGAGGGAGACAGACTCTTAAGCAGGCTGCACCCTCAGTGTGGCGCCTGATTGGGGCGCGATCCCACAACCCTGGGAGTATGACCTGAGCCAAAAGTCAAGAGTCAGACGCTCAATCAACTGGGCCACCCAGGCACCCCATATTATATATTTTTTTGAGTCTTGGCTTCCACTTTTCCTTAGGCCATATCTAGCACTAAATAGCTATAACACTTTGCTATTCTTTCATCATTTCCTTGAGAATATATCATATATATTCTGTGAAGTCACACATGATTCCAACATGGCAGGAGACGGTGAGGCTGGGTGGCTGAGCTGGGTGTATCCTACAGGATTAATCTGACAGTGAATTGATGTTTGCTTTGAAAGATGCCTGTGTCTGTTACGAATGTTCTAGCTTTGTGACCTTGGGCAAGCTGTTTTACCTCACAGTGTATGTATACAATAGGGATAATAAAAGTACCTGCCCTGGGGGGTTTTGTGAAGACAAAACGGGTGAATTCTATCAAATTCATTATGAAAAATATTGACTGGACTCCCACTGTATACTGGGCATGGTGGGAGATGCTGGGAATATAGTAGAGACAAAGAGAGATCCTGCCCCCGTGGGGTTTCCAGTCTCTCAAGGAAGCAGACAACAGGCAAGCAGCAAACTCTCACAGAGGCAGGCAGGCAGTCAAGAAACAAGGCACTCACTTCTGCAGTCTCCCTCAGGGTTGCCCTTCTGTCCTCCCCCCTTCAAGAACCTTCCATGGTCCAGAAGGAGATACAGGGTCCTGACAGATGGCCTTAAGGCTTTTTCTGGGCTATGGCTGCTTCTCTAAGACATTTCCTACCACCCCCCTGCTTGTGTATTTCGTTCCAGCCACAATGACCTCATTGCTACTTTCTGAGCATAACCAGGCAGGTCTGCCTCGGCGTCTTGCTCAAATCTCTAGGTGGATCGTTTCTCCCCCAGATCTCCTTATGGCTCACCTCTCCCTTCGTTCAGGTCTCTGCTCACAACCCCTCTGTTGGGGAGGTCTTTCCAGAAGATCACACCTAAAGTAGGCCCTCCTACTCTCACTCTCTCTCTATTCTTCTGCTCTATTTTCCCCCATAGCTCTTTTTATGTATTTTTTACTTATTTTTTTAAAAGTTTTTTTTTTTTTTTTAAGTTTATTTGAGAGAGAGAGAGAGCGTGCATGTGAATAGGGGAGGGGTTGAGAGAGAGCGAGAGAGAGAATCCCAAGCAGGGATTTGATGATGGGGGCTCGAACTCACAAACCGCGAGATCATGACCTGAGCTGGAATCAAGACTCAGTTGCTTAACCGACTGAGCCACCCAGGCACCCCCATAGCTCTTTTTAACGTGGACATATACCATAATGGTAAATTTTATGTGTAAACTTGACTACGCCCCAGTACCTAGATATTTGGTCAAAGTTATCCTAGATGATCCCATGAAGTTATTTTTTTTTAAATATGAGATTACATGTAAATTGGTAGACTTTGCATAAAGCAGATTGTCTTCCATACGTGGGTGGGCCTCACCCCATCAGTTGAAGACCTTAACAGAAAACCACTGACTTACCCCAAAGAAGGAATTCAGCTAGCAGGTTGCCTTTGGGTTCTACTATAATATCAACCGTCAACTCTTCTTGAGGTCTCCAGCCTGCCAGCCTATCCTTCTGATTTTGGACTTGCCAGCCTTTACAATCACATAAGCCAATTCTTTTTTTTTTTAATGTTTATTTATTTTTGAGAGACAGAGCGTGAGTGGGGGAGGGGCAGAAAGACAGGGAGACAGAATCCGAAGCAGGCTCCAGGCTCTGAGCCATCAGCACAGAGCCCGACGCAGGGCTCAAACTCACAAATGCGAGATCATGGCCTGAGCTGAAGTTGGACGCTTAACCAACCGAGCCACCCAGGTGCCTGTCACATAAGCCAATTCTTAAAGTAACTCTCTCTGTATAAATACATATATATTACACACACACACACATACACACATCAATATATCTACCTAGCTGTACACACACATGCATCCTGTTGGTTCTGTTTCTCTGGAGAACCCTAACACATACATTTGTTTCTTGCCTGCACCACAAGGCATACTCCAGGAGACAAGGGCCGTATCTTACCACTATTCTGTCCTTGGCCTCAATGAATTTTTACTGAAGGGGGCAAGAATTTCAGATTCGAAAAGATGGATAAGCAGGGTGATGAATGCCAAAGGGTAGGTTGGAAATTTCCTTCTTGTACTAGGTGGAGTGGTATTCCTTCCCACTTCCCCAAAATTCACGTGTACCTTGGACCTGAGAACGAGACCTTCTTTGGAAGCAGGGTCTTCCCACGTCATTACACTGAGGTGAGGTCACACTGGATTAGGGTGAGCCCTCGTCCAATAAGCAGCGTCTTTGTGAGAAGAGAAAATAGCGACGTAGGACGCACAGAAAGATCACGTGAAGGCAGGACAGCAGGTGACGTCCGAGGCAGTAACACCAAGGACTGCCGGCAACCTCCAGCAATGGGAGAGAAGCGTGGATGGCTTCTCTCGCAGAGCCTCCAGAAGGTACGACACCTCTCAGATGCCCAGTCACCACAACTGTTAAGAAATGCTGTTGTTCAAGCCCCCGGTTGTGGTGCTCTGCTTTGGAGGCCGGAGGAAGTGAAGACACCCGTCTCACGTCTCTGTTTCCCAGAACCTTGCAATTCAACTGCAGCTGCCCCCATAGACCCCCTGAGTTGCCTTTCCCTGTGCACCATTCCCCCCCCCCCCCCCCACAAATGCTGAGTGCAGGCTCCCACCTGGCCACTCTGGAACCTTGTATCTACAAGTGAACAGGTGATTAAAATCTGCACAGAGAGCTGAGGGTGCTTCAAAAGGACAGCAAGCCTCTTCAAAGCTTGAGGGTCCGGGCTGGGAGGAAATCAGCTTCCGGTTCTGCCGAACCAAGACCTGAGCCCATGGGGTGACAGCCAACCCCACAGATGGGACGTCTGGAGGTGACGAGAAGGAGCGTTCACCCAGCTCTTGGTTCACAAGCTTTTAATTTTTTTGATGTTTATTTTTGAGAGAGACAGAGTGCGAGCAGGGGAGGGGCAGAGAGGGAGACACAGAATTCGAAGCAGGCTCCGGGCTCTGAGCTGTCAGCACAGAGCGCGACGCGGGGCTCGAACTCACAGACCGGGAGATGGCGACCTGAGCCGAAGTTGGATGCTTAACCCATTGAGCCACCCAGGCGCCCCTACAAGCTGCTTCTTGAGTTGAGAAGGCTGGAGAAATTATACGTGGAGTAGTCTCCCAGATTTCCACGGACAGTGATTTCACCCAGAGGATTCTCTGCCGGTGCCGGAGGCCCTGTGTGGCCGTCGTGTGGGTGCTGCTGGGTGCAGGGTGCTGGGTGGGGGAGGAGGGGCGGGGGATCGCTCCTGCTGGCACGAGCTGGGACTGGCTCTCAAAGCACTTTTCCTTCCCAGAACTTCTCAGTTTGTAATTGCAGATTTTTGTACTCAATTGATTTTGCCTGGGAGGAGGATCCTTGTCTGTTTTGCCGGAGTCCCAGGAGGATGGGGATTAGGACTTTGTTGCTCCCTGCTGTGTCTGCTGTGCATAGCAGTGTGCAGCTTGCAACAAGTATTTGAGAAATATTTGAAGGAAAACGAGATGTATCGATATAGGCCCACTATCAGGGCGTTAAAGGCCCCCTGCGGAAGTGTGCTTAAAATCTTGGAGGTATCCTCCCTTTATGAAACTCCCCCATCTTCCCCATGGCCTAATTGATAACAATTCCCCTGTTCTTGTCTTCACCTAGGGGACTTCAGCTACCAATTCATGAGGCTTCCTGCCCATCCTGACTTTTTTTTTTTTAGGTAGTCAACATTTTCCCTCCTCCAAAGGCAGCCTTGCTTGGAATTCTAATCCAGAATCAGTTGAAAATGGAGTTGATCGCAGTGGAATGGGAGTATGGGGTGGAACTCTCACAGGCCTCCCCGCTTTGTGAGCCCCTAAGGCCTCTCCAATGGTCCCCAGAGATTTCTGGCTTGACAAGCCCACGCTGGGGGTCCTAGAGGGTCCTCTCCAGCTGGAGACATGGGCCTTTGAGACTCAGATTCAATGGAACCTGGGCCTTTAGACCTTGACTCAGACTCAAATGTTGGGTCCACACTCAGACCCCAACAGGCGGCCTGCCCAGAATGCAGGGTCCAGCTCTTGGGAGAAATGTCTCGATCTCCTTGTATTCACCTTGTAAGAAGACAGCTCAGTTCCGCAAGACGGGGAGTCAGTACAAAACACAGCACAACCACGTAAGAAAAATAACTTTGTTATTAAGCATATATAATCTTATCAAAAGTACTTCATAGTATCACATCCGTAACTGTTCCAATACTAGCTCAGCTGTTATATAGACCTGTTATAAATAATGAACATGGCTACTGAAGCACAGGAGTAATCGCTAGGAAATAAAAAACCATCGTGACACATTAAATCCCCAGGGCACATGCTTCAGGATCTAATAATGTTCAAGTCTCAGGGGGATGCGTGAAAGGGTCTTTCCTTCTTCTTTGATTTCCCTAAAGCAGTAATATTTTTTGAGCAGATGAAGTCCAAGATTTTATGCTTTAGCAATCAGTCATGGTTTTTTTTTTTTTTTCCAAATGGAAATTGTTTTTTGATTTGTTGTGAAATACACATGCTGACCATGCCAGGAAAAATTTCATCTATTTCCCTGAATTCATTATTAATAACTTGAGACGGCTCTATTCTATTAGTTGTTTGGCCTGGATTCCCGTATATAAATTTCCTTTTCAGGAAGGTTATCGGAAAGATGTCAAGGTTGCACAATGAGGCGGCTGTGTCTCTGACAGGCTGGAGTTGGGGAGAGGAGGAGGGGCAGTGACCCCCAAAGTACGGTGAGGGATTTGCTCTCAGCCCAAGGAGATGCCTGGTGCTTAGTTACGGAGAATATCTCCTTCCCCTGCCTGCCTGGAAAAAGCGATCACGAGGCAAACAGTTGTGAACCCTGGAAAGGGAGCATGACCAGTGTCCCCTTCACCCGATACTTGGTGGGGTAATACTCCTCCCTCCATGCCAATGTGTATTTATTATTTACCTGTATGAACCCACCTGAGTTCATAGAGTAGAAATGACTTCAGTTGGTCAGTTCACTCTGTAGCAGGTGTTGGACTTAACAGAGGACAGAGAAGACAGCATTGCCCTTGTGCCCCCATACTCTTTGGCCTGGGAAAGCATGTAATTTCTCCTTCTGGAATTTAGGAAGGGAGGAGGGTTTTCCTAAACTAAAATGGTGCCTTCTGTGCACTATTTTCAACGGCATTATTTTTATTCCCACTGCTTTCCAAAAAGAAAAGCAATTATTAGGTCCTATTCTAAGTTCTAGTCATCAGGGTGCAAAAAATGAAAGTCAGTATTTCGCTAAGGAGTTGAGGAGGTGTACAAAGATCTTTTTCCCCCCATAAAACATGGGGCAGCTCAGCAAAACGGTAGCAAATTTTATCCCCCGTTAGGTTTTGAGAAGCCCCTGTTTTACATAGTGAGCTTTGGTTTTCTATCCAAAACTAAAAGATACATTAGGATTAACAATGCACTATTAGGTCTTATTTTTGAAAAGTACAATTTGGACCTACAGAGAACCTTTTTAGTCCGGGGGAGCAGTCCGTGGTTTTGAAAATCTGAGGATGAACAATTATTTTATAAGCTGATCTAGCAGACTGAGATCATACGACACAGGTTATTGTGTGTTTGGCTAGAGAATATTATCTAGTCTCATGAATCCCAACTATTCCTTCCTTCAGTTCATTTTTTTAATGAATTATCCTAGCCTCCTGTCAAACATGCTCTTCGGTTGTATATTACGAACATTTGACAAAAAAAGAGACGTATTTCCAAACACAAATCCTCATTTAAAAAAAAAAATCAAAGATGGACCTAATCATTTCTCATGGAGCCTGTGCAGAATTTTCTTTAGCATTCATCCATCCACACCCTTTAAATATTGTGTTCCACGAGCCGGCAACGTTTAATGCTTTCCAGATGGGAATCCACGGCCGCTCAGTTCAGCTCTTAGTGAACCCGAGGTTGGCGAGGCCTTCTGCGGTGAAGATGGGACTCCGGAGAGACTGGGGAGCGACGGAAAATGCTAGAGAAGGCGCACTGAGAACGTGTTTGCTTGTCGCTGTAACTTTCTGATGGACCGTCACTGGGGATTTTGCAGGAGAAAGAAACAGTGGTGTTGGGGGTCCGTGGAAACTCCAGCCACCAGCTGACCGACTGGAATCCCAGGGTTTTAACTTGATGGCAACAGGGGGAGGGAGGCTCTTGTCACTTGAGATGCGCGCACAGAAGCCCTGCCTATCGTTCTGGAGGAAGAAGACGGAAAGATGGAACGACAAACACCAACAGTGGCTTTTAAAGAAGGTTTCCCAGGAAGATAGTTCTGTGGTGGGTGAAAAGGTGATGGAATGAGTAGACACACCCTTCCCAGAAATACAGGGACAAACTGCAGGGTGGGGAATAGGAACCCCAACATGAGCAGGCGTGCGTGTGCCAGCGAGCATCTGTGCGGGTCCACGCCGGGGTGAAGGGCCCCGAGCAGGTGGCCGCCTTTCCACGTGGTAGATGCGAACATGGACTTGAGGAGCCCCACGTGCTCCCCACCAAAACCAAGACGTTCCCCCAATGATGTTCCAAGGCAGAAAATGCTCCTGGTCTCTTCAGCACTGCTCTCGCTCCAGTCTCTATGGAACCAGAGGCGGCCTTTTTCTGGAAAGGCTCGCGGCTGTGCGAGCAAACACAGACTCAATGGCGGGTTTGAGAATACACCACTTTCCCAACTGCTTCCCGCATTTGCTGAGGAAGGGGAATCAAGAAGGCCTGTAAGAACTGGAACCTGGACTAAGTTATGGAAAATTAAGGAAAAATGGGAAGAGCGGGAAGCAAATTTCTGCCAAACAAGAAAAACTGTTATTTCCCTCTGCATCCAAGAGAACTTCTAACAGCGTATCTGTGTTGGCAAGCTTCACCCGCCCCAGACAAGGACTTCCAATTCCCAACGATGGCATATTTACTTGCCTTTGCAGATTCAGTGGGGTCCCTGCCTGAGGCTATCCTTCTCCTTCCCCCACAACCCAAGTGAGCGACCTCCTTGCAGCCTCCAGCCCCAGTGCACACCGATCCAACAAGGATCAGGGCGTAATGGCACCTTCTGGGCACCCAGTCTGAGCCTGGCCATTCAGTGCGTCTCCCTAAGGGTCAGCCACCCTTATTTAATATCTGTGATTTACTGAGCAAGCCCACTCATTTGATCAAGCAGCTTTAAAATGTCCTGGCAAAGCCCATTGTTCTAATGGGAATAAGGGTTCTTCATTTGTTTACTTTGTTTTGAGAAGAGTTTTTACTCCTATTGCTACAGGCAACTTGCAGATATGCAGGGCATGAACCCTTAATGGTCATATTTGAACTTAGAATGTGGCAACTTATAGGACAGTAAACATAGGACTCTAATTTTTCTCCATTTTCCCTAATATCCGTTCCTACTCCATTCCCTCCTTTCTTTAATCAAAATTGGGAAACGAGGTTGGATAAGAGAGTAGAACATTTAAAATATATTAGACTGTTAGATTGACAAGGAAAAAGAATTATCTGCCAAGGTAAATATACATTATTGCCTTCCCGTTTTAATTGAAGAAGCCTAATTTTGATACTGAGTGATTACTGATTTTGGACACATATCCATCTATATATTTTTAATAAGTAACCTCACATTTTCTCAGAACTTACCTTGCCACTTTTTCCGTTTGGATATTCTGCCAAACTTTAAGATACCATGAGAGTACTTAACTCAGAAATCCAGAAATTCCTCAGTATGAAGGAGGGAAAGTTCCAATGTAGAACAGCCAACCCCCAGCACCCGCCTCCCCCCCCCCCCCCCCCCCCCAATGGCTCTTGGAAGGAAACATGTAATTAGCGACTTACTCCCTCATGTCTCCGGCAGGGGGACTGTGAGAACAGTATTTGGAAGAAGAGGAGGAAGGAGGAGGCAGGAAAAGAGCTCAAGAAATTAAGAATGTATCTTTTCTAGGTCTCCAGTGTTTTTTTTTTTTTTTTTTTTTTCTGTATATGACTTAACTGCAGGTGAAAACACTCTTTGCTCCTCCTTTGGCATGAAGACGTTAGGATGGGCTAAGGATAAAAGTCTCTGGTGGGTCCCAAGTCTCTTGTCTCAGTTGTTTTTGGGTACTCGTCTCCAGAGCTGAAGTCCATGGCTTCCGGAGAGCTGGAAAATTCCTGAGGTAAAGGGAACTCCTCCGTTGAAGAGTGCGTCCGGTGCCCAAACACCTTCTCCTGCAGGTCAGCGATGTCATTGCGGATTTCGGCCAGTATCAGCAGCAGGAAGTCAAAAGAACCAGGGGGTCCCTGTGCACGGGGGAGGAATCAAAGCCAGAAAACCACACACTCAATCCTGTGCCAAGCCATGGCTTCCGTGGGCTCCGTGACTTGCCACTCCCCCTGCTTGGTGGCAGCTATGTGGCAGATGACTCTGTGTCCCAAATGGAGCAAACGTAACAGCTACTACAGTAGCCGGGTAGGGGGCAGGGGGGGGGAGTTCTTAAGATGGTCTTCTAATCCCTTCATCTCCCCTATGAGCTGTGGCGACACGCTCACCTCTCCTCTCCTCTAACTCTCGGCTGCCTCGAATCAAGGAACAGAAGAACTCTCCTATGTTGCCTTCCAAAGAAAACCGGGAGATACTTATGGAAGGGTAGAGCAGTGGTTAAGGGGTTGGGGTTCTGTTGGCTCTGAATCTCAGCTCTGTGGCCCGCTAGCTGGTCTCGGGCAAGTTACCCCACTTCTTCGGGGTTTCACCTCCCTATCTGTAAAATGGGGATGATAACTGTCCCAGTGTCATGGGGCTTCGTAGGGTTCGTAAGTGAGGATTTACGTGAGTTAATACACGTAAAGGGCTTAGAGCATCACAAATGCTCAAAATGTTATCTTTTAAGTAAATGAAACCGTTAGAACGTCTCTAAGGATCGTTGACTGTAATGCCACCTGACTGAAGGTGAAAGTATGCTTGTAAAGGCACCCCTTCCCCATTGACCAGGAAAGGTCCAAGGACTTCCTAATCTTTCTATCGGCTGGACTTTTATCATTATATATAGCGTTTGTTAAGCCTCAGTTTCTACATGGCGCTGTGTGGGGCACAGCAAGATAACGTGTGAACAAGCAAGGTCTGGGCTTGTTAGCGGCTTGCAGTACAATCTTTATTACCCCGCTACGTCTGCTGCTGGAGCTCCCAGAGAGAGCAATTTCATCTGCAGAGCGCTTGGTGGAGGAGAGTATTTTGACATTAACCGATGCTCGCTCGAAGGGTCACAGCTCAGACACTGCTTGGCAGCGCACAGGGGAGGGGAGGGACATCCGGGGGTGCTAAGGATGGCCAGGATCGGACAGTTAAGAGGTGGAGGCGTTGGCATGGGAAGCCAGACCTCCCGCATCCAAGCCAAAGGCTGTCTTTTCTTCAGAAATGACACTGATCTTTCCAATAGCACGGGAGTTGCCTGAATTTTCTGCCCTTTGGATACTGACTTTCATTTCTCGCTTCCCAGACACCACATGTATATCCCAGCTCATTTACTCTCAAGAGATCCCCAGCAGCCCTGCGTATGTCTGTACTTTTCTGGGAAGGGATGGTCCTCCGATCTGCTCGAGTTGCAGCGGCGGCTAAACTCTTACGTGTTCAGGGTTATGACGGCACCATCAGATGTTTTAGGACATACTGGGAAACAGGCTCATGGCATGCTGGTTTTTGTTTGTAACCTTAAAAGAACACCTTCCGGATAAAGATTAGCCACGGTAAAAGACAACTAAAACAGAAGAACTGTTTCAAAAATAAATGCCAACCAGCTGTTAAAGTCCTCCGTGATCGCCCTCCTAACCACCGAGTTCTGTTTAGGTAGGCTCAGTAAAGGCTGGAAGGGGCTGGCTTCGGCCGGTAAGACCAACCTGTAGCCCCCCCTGAGCTACGTCCCTGAGGACATTCCCCCTGGGGGAGCGGGACAGGTAGGGCTACTTACTGGCGACCCTCTGGGTCCGGGTGCTCCTCTCTCTCCCTGCAAGCAAGAAGGTCAGATTAGCTTTGTGGACAGAGACCACGTGGATGCCACCACCACCGGTCTTCTACTTAGACCCTCACCGTAACCATTGCCCTGCACAAACGACAAGTGTCCCCTATCAGGAACGAATGGGAGCTTGAAGCTCGGCTCCCGGGACCGCTCATCGGAACAGATCTGCTTGGGGCAAGTGTCCCTCATCCCGATGTCCCCCCGGGGCTGTGTATTTCCAGAACAGATCTGACACAAGGAATGCCTGTGTTCCAGGCAGTGTGTGTGTGTGTGTGTGTGTGCGTGTGACAACTTAGAAACTTTCTAAAGTAACACACCCTGCCTTATTTGCGAGGCAGGCGGCTCTTGAAGCGAAACCCCCACTTGCACAAAATGCAGCTTTTCCTGTTCTTGACTGTGTCAAAGAATGGGGACACACCGCATAGCCCCACGAAAGAACACTGGCTAAAGAGTAAGACATGTGCTACTATGGCAACCCAGCAGCTTGTTTAAAATTTATAGGGGTGATCTTCCTTTTTTTATTAAAAATTTTTTTTTTAACTTTTTCTTTTCTAAACAGACAGAGCATGAGTGGGGGAGGGGCAGAGAGAGAGGGAGACACAGAATCCGAAGCAGGATCCAGGCTCTGAGCTGTCAGCACAGAGCCTGAGGCGGGCCTCGAACTCACGGACCGCGAGATCGTGACCTGAGCTGAAGTCGGACGCTTAACCGACTGCGCCACCCAGGCGCCCCACTGGTAGCGTTTTTAACATAATTATTGCACGGATCTTTCCGTTTTAACATTCTAGCTTTTTCTGCTTTCTAGATAAATGGAAGTTTATTTCACAACAGTTGTGATATCACGTGATATCACGACCTGAGCCGAAGCCGGATGCTTAACCGACTGAGCCACCCAGGTGCCCCAGGGCAATCTTTCGCAGGGATGGTTTTGGTTGTTGTTTTTGTTATCACAGGTGTTTGCTTTTTAGATGTCCTTTCCAGCTTTGGGGGGGTGGGGAGAGATGTGTCTCGATTTTGCTACATGCAGAATGGGGACAATAAACAGTGCTTGAGCTTTACTTGGTGCCTGCCCAATAGGTTGAAAATGGGAAATCTTAAGCTTGTAAGGACCATTCATCAGACTTACCTTAGAGCCGTCTCTTCCTGGTGCACCTGGCGGACCCTACAAGACACGGGGATCTAGTTGAAGGGGAGGAAAAAAAGCACGGGACAAGAACACGCTTTCCCCAACAGCAGCAAATGGATGTCTGATAAAGTACTGACCACAGGGCCCCTCCGGCCTTGCTTAATGTGGGACAGATCAGGAGACGGTCCCATGGGTCCCATGGAGCCCCGTGGGCCGGGCTGCCCGGGAGGGCCTGGCATACCGGGGAAGCCTGGGCTCCCCTTAGGTCCTGGTGAGCCTGTAATCAGAGAACATCTCATTAGCTCCATATCCCATGAAAAGGACAAGGGCTCTGGCCGACAGGAGGGTCTGGGAGCCCTTTACAGCCATTTCTCTTTGCAATCTGCCCTGCGCCTTCTGACATCTCCACTAAGGTGCCCTATAGGCATTTTAAACTTGACGTGATCAGAATTCTCAATCCCTTATGTAATCGTTGTAGACCTCATTTCTCCGGGGGCATCTCAGTGCCTCTTCTCTGCAAGAGAATTAACAGGTTACATCGTTGTGTACCATCATAGTATAAATATAAGGTGCATGTATATATCATAGATATATACATTGGCTATATAGCAGATATAGACGTATAGGACTGTATCCACATATGCAAATCCACAACACGTATACTCCATACAGGTGTGTGTGTGTAGTTGTTTACGGATACCATTATCCTCTGAATGTCCTAAGGTTTAAAAACTGGGAGATCTCTGGGATCTGTTTGAAAACAGGAAGAAGTAAAGCCTGGACTGCGATTCTCCCACTGGCACACCTCACCAGAGCTGTACGCAGGGGCTGCCCCTTCAAGGTGGGGCTCTGCCCTCTCTGGTTTAGTTTCCTCCCCACTGCTCACACCCTGGCCCTGCATTCACCTGTGCCTACCTGCCTCGTCCCTGTAGACACCGAGGGTTTTGCTTTGTTTTCTAATTCTTTTCTGAGGCCTAAATCGACAGAGCCCTGGGAGTACGTGGAGTTTAAGAGCGAGCTACAGGACTGCTTTTGTGCCTGCTTGATAGTAATCGTATGAGGACCAGAATGTGGCCTTACTTATCGTGGAAGCTGACGGGGACGTGACCTATAGGCCTCATCTGTCTGTAGCTGCAGACACAGAGTTGTAAACAGCCACTCCGGCTTGGGCGGGGCTTGCAGGGGGCGGGGCCCAGTGTCTGTGACACAGTGAGGGAGAGCCTCACTGGCTCCGGGGGAGCGTGGTTGCTAAGTTGTAGGGCAGCGCTGGGTGCAGACTTCACCTCTGCCCCGGATGTCAGCTGGGGTGGGGGGGGGGGGGAAAGGGTGTAAGGTCTAGGAGAACCTTTTTTTTTTTTTTTTTAAATTGCAGTAAACGCCACATGGTATGAAAGTTACCATTTTAACTACTTTAAGATGTACACTTTAGTAATGTTAAGTACATTCACATTGTCTTGCAACAGATCGGCAGAACTTTTCATCTTGCAAAGCTAAAAAACTCTGTGCCTATTGCCAGCCCCTGGAAACCACTATTCTTCTTTTTTTCTTTTACATTTATTTACGAGAGACAGAGTGAGACAGAGTGTGAGTGGGGGAGGGGCAGAGAGAGGAGACAGAGTCTGAAGCAGGCTCCAGGCTCTGAGCAAGCGTTCAGCACAGAGCCCGACGCAGGGCTCGAACCCACTAACCGTGAGATCACGATCTGAGCCGAAGTCAAAGTTGGATGTTCAACCAACTGGGCCACCCAGGCGCCCTGGCAACCACTATTCTGTTTTTGTTTTTTAAGTTTATTTATTTTGAGAGAAAGAGATGGAAACAGAGCGAGAGAGCAGCACAGAGCCCAATGTGGGGATGGAACCCACAAACAGTGAGATCATGACTTGAGCTGAAAGCAAGAGTCAGACGCTCAACCGACTGAGCCCCGCCATTTTACTTTCTGTCTCTCTGAACATGACCACTTTGGATACCTCGTATTAGTAGAATCATACGGCATTTGTCTTTTTGTGACTGGTTTATTTCCCTTAGCCTAATGTTCTCAAAGTTTATCTATGTCATAGCATGCAGCGGGATTTCATTCTTTTTAAGGCTGAATAATACTCCCTTCCTGTGTATACCACATTTTTTTTTTTATTTTTTTTATTTTTATTTTTTATTTATTTTTTTTTTTAAATTTTTTTTCAACGTTTTTTATTTATTTTTGGGACAGAGAGAGAGCATGAACGGGGGAGGGGCAGAGAGAGAGGGAGACACAGAATCGGAAACAGGCTCCAGGCTCCGAGCCATCAGCCCAGAGCCTGACGCGGGGCTCGAACTCACGGACCGCGAGATGGTGACCTGGCTGAAGTCGGACGCTTAACCGACTGCGCCACCCAGGCGCCCCCCACATTTTTGTTTATACACTCATCCACTGATGGACGCTTGGGTAGCCTGGTTATTGTGAATAGTGTTGTCCTGTATTCAGGCAAGCAAACATCTCTTTGGGATCTTGCTTTTGATTCTTTTGGATATTATACCCAGATGTGGGATTTCTGGGTCATATTAGTTTTACTTTTAATTTTTTGGGGAACCCTGTGTTCCGTAGTGGCTGCATCATTTTACGTTTCCACCAACAGTGCACAAGACTCCCCTCTTCACAGCCTCACCTACGCCTGTTCTCTTCTCTCCTTGATAGTGGCTATCCTAAGGGAGATCCTAATGGATGTGAAGTTTCGGTTTGCATTTCTCTACGATTAGTGATGCTGAGCATCTTTTCATATGCCTGTTGGCCGTCTGTATATCAACTTTGGAGAAATGTCTATTCAAGTCCTTTGTCCATTTTTATATCGAGTTGATTTTTTGTTGTTGAGTTGCAGGTTTTTTTCTATTCTGGATATTAACCCCTTATCAGGTGAATGATTTGCAAACATTTTCTCCCATTCTGTAGACTGCCTTTCACTCTGCTGGTTGTACCCTGTGATGCACAGCTTGTAAGTATGATGTAGACCCCTTTGTCTATTATCCCTTTTGTCATCTGTGTCACACCCAAGAAAGCTGTGCCAAATTCATCATCATGAGGCATTTCTCCTATAATGCCTTCTAGGAATTTTATGATTTCAGATCTTACATTGGGATCTAGAATCCATTTTGAGTTAATTTTTGTATATGGTGTGAGATAAGGGTCAAACTCCATTCTTTTGCATATGGAACAACAGGAGTTTTAACCTGTTTTCAGCTGTAGACTTTGTGAGGGCATGGGCCATGTCCGAATCGTCAGCACACTCACAGAGTCCTGGGTACACACAGGCTGCTTAGTAAATGTTTCACATCAAGTGAGCACACTGAAGAGGGTGGGCTGATTGCCGTGCGATAATTATTCACCGGCGATGTCTATCTCAAATGCATACAGTAATACTTTTGGAAGATACCTAGCTAGCTCCTACTATTGACAGACCACAGGGACAGGATGGAATAATTTTCATGCACCGGAAAACAGAGCAAGTCAAATGTTAGAGAAACGAAGACCAGGCTTTTCATATTTGGGGAAGTCTTTTCTAGCTCATAGGCTAAGCCAAAGTTAAAGACAGTTAATGTTCTATCCAAACACGTTTCACCCCCTTACTCTCAACGCTGGTTCTAAGCACATCTTGAAAGAGTTTATCTGAGAAATGGACCAGATTCCTCCTGTAACTAAATTCTTCAACTCCAGTAGCACAAGGAAAGGCCAGAATAACATTTTGCCTTCATTTTCCCAATCAATGAACTTCAGAGATCACTGTATGTCAAGGGTCCTTAGGATGTGGGGCTTTGATGTGCAAATGGAAGCACCTTATACATAACTGTGGGGGCCACAGAGCAGCAGCCATCAAAGTCAAAGGTTTCCAATCCACCGTAGTTGCCAATGTTGGCGGCCCAGACTGTGATTTATCGTTAGCCTCGGGACTGGACTTCTAGTTATGGGTAAGAGAAACCTTATAATCTCTCTGGCTCCCCTGATACATTTCAATGGAGGGCATCACAAACTGATGCAGGGGTGAGCAAGAAGAATTGGAGGCACACAGCAAGGGCATAGTCCATTGCTAAAGTCACTCCTCGGTTACTCACTGCTCCATCAAGGACCCTGGACAGCTCAAACTGTGTTAGAAATCAGATGGCAGAACTGGAAAGGAGGGCTAGTAAGTCATTCATGGAGAAGAAAGCCAGCCAACAGTTCTCTTGTTTCTACTTCATTTGTCCTTGTCGGACTGATACATAGACTGGTCTGG
Source organism: Panthera tigris (assembly GCF_018350195.1). NCBI lineage: Eukaryota > Metazoa > Chordata > Mammalia > Carnivora > Felidae > Panthera > Panthera tigris. Next base: position 77,365,466 of record NC_056671.1, read on the forward strand.
AGATGAACTTCCTCCAGGGAAGCAGAGCAAGAGCACTGTCTTAGAGAAGGGTGGAGAGCTCTGTGCTAGGAATCAGTTCGTAAGGAGACCCACATCTACTTAGACTCAGCAAGAGGCTGCCTGTGGGAGGCATCTGGAGAAAACTCCACCATGGCCCAGAGTACCTCAGGCCAAGGGGATGAACAAGAGGGTAAACCACAGTCCTGGACCAGTTCTTGCTCCTTGTACAGACTGAGGCCCAGGGTACGTATGTTGGGTAGAAACCAGGCGATTAAGATATAAGTGGAAAGGAAAACATGTAAACAGTCTGGAAAGAATTTTGAGCCTTTGTTCTTGCTGAGATTCCAGCCTATAATCTGCCCACGTCCTTCCGGGTCGAACAAACCCCACAAGGCCTTTCATGTCCAGGTCAAACCCGAGTCCTGGAGTCACGGGAGGCCACAGTGGTCTCTCCCTTCCATAAGCTCCCACGGTGGGAAGCCCCTGTTCACTTACTCAGGGGCATGCAGATACTGTTTTGTTCTATTGGCTTCTGCTCTTTGTGCCTCGTCTTTCTCATTAGAATGCCAGGTCGCTCCTAACATCTAGCACACTACTAAGTGAGGATAATCAGGGATAAGACCCTCCATGGTTTAGAATCATCTGCTAACACTAATGTCATTTCCTTTATTGGTGCGGAAAAAATTCTGTTGATCTGTCTATGGAGGGACTCACGATAAAATACAAAACGCGATGTAACTATTTTTCGAAAGTTCTCGTTGTGTATTTCCTGATGGAATGATGGGACGTTTAGGGTTTTCTTCAAGTATAAGGGTGAATCTCCAAAACAATACGCTGAATGCAAGAAGCCAGATAAAAAGCACACCCGTGATGAGATTCCACTGCTCTGAAGTTCTAGAACAGACAAAACTAGTGATAAAAGCAGGTCAGTGGTTGCCTACAGTTGGGGACATGGGCGTAAACTGCAAAGGGACACAAGGGAACTTTGTGGGGTGATGGAAATAATCTATGTCTTGATACAGTGATAGGGTGCTGACTAGTAAGGGCTTGATATAGGACGTATACATTTGTCACAACTCGTTGAACTGTGATTACAGGGGTACATTTTACTGTATATAACTGTACCTCAATGAAGTTGACTTACAAAAAATATATAGATACAAAAAGAAACACAGATGTGCGCGTGTTCACAAATAACAGGGGAAAGAGGAAGAACGAGGTTAAGAATAAGATGTGGCCCTAGGGGTTCCTTACCCGATTCTATTCTTGTACGTTAACATGAGAAATAATTCTTCCTTTTGTTACTCTGTAACTTAACATGATCTCTAAGAATCTTACCCAAGCCGAGGACGATGACCTTTTTCTCCCAGATTTCTCCTGGTTGTGAGGGTTTCTCAGGCTCGAGGACCCAATCCCCCCCCAGGCTTCTTATCACACTGGTGTGGGAGCTCCCTGGACCCCTGCTGGGGCCCTCACCCATGGAGTCTGATCTGTGTCCAGCCCGCATTGTGGCAGCTTCTGGCAGGTCTTGGCTGGTGGCTCCCTCACCCTCCCTGACCCTCCCCAAAACTCACCAGGAGGGCCCTGGCCCCCAGGCAGCCCAGGAGGTCCTGGAAGGTAGGCATTTGACGCCAGCACTTTGTTGCCAGTGATGTACTTGCCCGGGTCGGCAGCACTGTTGGGGAGCAGGGCAATCTGTAAAAAGAAGACGATCCTCGGTCAGGAAGCCATGGCCCCACTGCCAGGGAGATTGTTCGCATTTGTGTGTTCACAGAGCTGCAAATCCTTTTTGCAGTAACTTCCCTCCACGAGTTAGAGCTCCTGGATCCCCCCGCTTTGAGTTAGAGCTCAGACGGGCTGTAGAGATCCCTTTCTAACCCAGAGGCCTTCCCGTGAAAATTACTCGTATGAGATCACTTGGCTGGTTAGTGGATAAACCTGGATAGGCTCCAGATAGCCGAGATGTGATCATTAGACTCATTACTTGAGTCTTCAATTTGTTAATTACTTTATTTAGTACCTACCACGTGCCAGGCCCTGTGCTTGGTTCTAATGGTGACAATGGCGATTGAGAAGGGTCCCCGCTCTTAGAGACCCCTCAGCCTAGGGAGCCAGGACGGAGAAGGTGGCTTAAGGTTCACCTGCACGCTCAGGTGTTTGGGAACCAGTGGCCAACAGTGACTGTGATGGAAAAAATAGGTCCACAAAGGTTTTGGCATGCCCACCTTCGAAAGGGGGAACCTAATTTCCACCCTCGGAGCGTGCGCTGTGCTTAGAAACTCATGTCCAATGACTAGAAAATGGCGGAAGGGATGGTGTGTAACTTCTGAGATGAGAGCATAAGATGCACCATGGCTTCCTCTATGGTTTCCCTCCTGGATTTCAGGCAGCTCATTCCAGGGGGAAGCCAGAGGGGTCACCCAGACAAATGACCTTCACGTTCCTTGAGATCAGGTAGGCTGCGTGAATCCGTGAGACCTTCGGGGAGAACTGGATGCTCTGATTCTCCATTTCCTCACATAAAAGGGAACACCACCACCCACCTTTAGGGCTGTGGGGATTGAACAGGAAATGTAGGTTAGGTGTCCACCACAGGACCCGGACCATACTAAGTGCTTGATAGATGTTAGTTCCAGTCTCTCTTTTTCAAGAAGCTAATTTTGGGGTGCCAAGTCAGGTGGAGAAAGGCTCATTTATGAGGGTCAGAGCTATCCCTTCCAGAAGATTTACTCTGGAGTCCCGTAGAAACCAGGTATTTCTGAGATTTTTCTAGAACATGTTACATTCGTCCCCATGTCCTCCCAGAGGAGGCTCTGCTTGCGCAGAGCACAACACAGGCCAGGAGAAGGTGCATGGCAGGGCTCATCGCTAGCCTTGGAATGCTCTAGACGCCCTACATCCATCTTTGGATCTGAGCTTTTGAGAGAGGTACCGACCATCGCTGCATAGTCAGAGGTGGCCAGCTCTGTGCCCTGTGAGGTCCAACATCAGCACAGCGAAGGAAATTAAAAATTGTACAACGTCCTTCCTCTGAGGCTTGTTATCAACCCTGAACTATGACTTCCGGGCGCACAAAACAACAAGGTGCTCTGCCAGTTGCTACCTCCTGGTCTGTGTTGCCCTCTGGGCACAGGCTGTCCATGTAGGGAGAGGATTCGGATGACCTCGATCTTGGGAGTCTTTGCCCTTTCCACCTTCATGGGCAAGTCACCCTTTCTCACCTCCTATTTCCTTCCTCAGGGATTTCCACCCATTTCCAAGAGACTACAGCCCTCTCTCTGGTCAAGTTCTGATGCAGCAGAGTGAAACCCTCTGTCAGCGAGGCCCCACAAACCACCCTAAGACTTCAGGGCCTGCACGTGTCTTTAATAGTAAGGAATGAGGGCGCCTGGGTGGCTCAGATGGTTAAGTATCCGACTTCAGCTCGGGTCATGATCTCGCGGTTCACGGGTTCGAGTCCCGCCTCGGGCTCTGTGCCGACAGCTCGGAGCCTGGAGTCTGCTTCGGATTCTGTGTCTCCCTCTCTCTCCGCCCCTCCCCTGCTCATGCTCTGCTTCTCTGTCTCAAAAATAAACATTTAAAAAGTAAAATAAATAAATAAATAAATAAATAAGGAATTCACTATCAGGGGTTAGGGCACCTGGCTCGACAGTAACAGAATAAAAGATGATCATGAGATATTGAGCCCCGAAGCCTAGGCCTGCGGGGAGAGTAGGAGCTACAAAATGCATCTACTAAATCACCACTGAGAGATCAGGAGGTGGACGGTAGGCCTGGGAAAGGTTTGCTGTCCAAGATGACCTCATCTGGCTTCAGAAGGTCCTTGGTCTCCTGCACTCGTGTCCACTTCTGAGCATGGAGGCTTGGGAATACTTAGCACGTCCGTGATGAAAGAGGACTCTGATGGGGACCCCTGGCCGAGGTCCCCTTCTCCCGCCGGAGAGCCGCTGGGTGGGGGGCTGGCTCGATCCAGTTTTACAAACTGATGATTCTTCTTAGTCATGGAGACGGATGTTCTTGCCAATGGAGGAATCCAGTATCAGTGAAAAGCAAACATCGCAACATAAGGTTTTTACTTGTATCCGATATGTCTCATGGAGAACAAATTCTTTTGGCTCCTTTGCAGGGCGACTCCCTAATACCGCATCCTAATAGCTTCTTAATAGAAGCACGTGCAATTTTTCTAAAAGGCAAGTTCATGGGAAACCCCTGGAAGGTTTCGGCTGTATCCCTGCAGCCTGGTGTGAAGAACAAGCGGGGCCAAGAGGTTCAAGGTGTTGCTCCCGCTCAGCGTCCCTCACAGCGCGGGGCAGGCTCTCCTGCGGTCAAGGTCCTGTTCTGCTTCAGCTGCCTTAGGGGACCCATGTGAATCCGGGATGCTCCCCCGTCTGGAACTTCCCCAAAGAACTTGAGGTTCTTACTGAAATCTATCCAGCTCTGGGCAGGAGGATGTTCAGAGGACAGGGAGTTCCAAGAAGCATCAACAACGTCTTTCAAAGAGTCCCCTCGATATCCTTAGCATTTCCGAGCACATCCCAGGATGCTTGGCAGTCCCCTACCTAGTATTCACATCCTTGGGTAAGGACAGCCGTTAAGGGTCCACGAGCTAGGAGATTCCTGACCACTCACTGCCCTCCTCCATGCCTTGAGAAGACCCAGTGTTCCCTGAAAAATGCAAACAATGACCCCCGTGATCATCACTCAGAAGCCAGTGGGGCCAACCATAAGTATTAGAATATTGCGCAGTCTGAAAGTCAGTTTTTTTTTTTTTTTTTTTTTTTTTTTTTTTAATCAGGACTCGTGATTCAAAGCCCTCACCAGGACGCTACTGTGATCTAGGGGTTTCCAACGGTGCTGGTGTCACTGGGTCATGGCCAGATACCACTCCAACCTGCAAACGTGGGCCTGTCACCCTGGCGTGGAACGGGAGGGAACCAACGAGTGAGGGGAATTTAGAAGCAAATCTACCGTAACTAGGGAACAGCCAACACTGGCAGCTGAAGGCTGGTCCAATGTTATTATCTGCTTCCGAGAGGAAAACCGAAATGTGGATCACATCTGTGGGCTTTGGCATTAGGCAGAGTTAGGTCTCAGTCTCAGCCCTGCTACTATTTTTCCCCGGGGGATCTCCCCATCTACCAAATGAAGATTGTTAACATCCCCCTGAAAGGCCTGCTGGGCACGTGAAGGGGACGATGTCTGGCTGTGTGACTTTGGGCGAGTCCTTTCTCCCTTCCCCGTTCGCACCTCCACGCCTACCAATCGAGAGGCCTGGGCCAGATGATCACACCTTTGGATTTACAGTGTTGTAAGCAAGCCTGGAGGACGAGATCTGTATGTCCAGCTCTCTCTGCTCCCTTGTAGAAGTTGTGAGTTGATCCAATAAATGTCAACCTCCGCTTCCTGGCTGATCTCCGGCTGGGTAATTACATTCTGGCTCCCTCAGGTCCCCTACACATCAGCAGGATGAGTGGGAAAGTAAGGGTGCTAGAGTTTTGGAGGCAGATGTCCAGGGTCCCTGGTGTGACTTGCTGCAAAAACACAGCGGAGGACTGGCTTGTGGGATGCAGGTATGTGTGAAGGTCATGGTAATGACAGAGGAGTGTCCATTTCTCCTAGATTCCAACCAATGGAATCGTGAATATCGTTATCTTGTATTAGCCTTTGTGATAAGGTATCTACACTTCATAGAGCTGTTGGTACGAGTCAGGTAGATGCTGTCTGTGCAGCACTTTGTGAGGATATACAATTAACATTGTTTACTGGGTAACCATTTATAAAGCTCTAAGTGGCAAATACCATTTTAAGTCCTTTATAAATGTTAACTTATTTGATCATCATGAAAACAGAAACATTGTTGTCCCTTTTTAAAAAATTTTTTAATGTTTTTATTTTTGAGAGAGAGAGAGACAGAGCATGAGCCGGGGAGGGCAGAGAGAGACACACACAGAATCTGAAGCAGGCTCCAGGGTCTGAGCTGTCAGCACAGAGCCTGACGCGGGGCTCAAACTCACAAACTGGGAGATCGTGACCTGAGCCAAAGTCAGATGCTTAACCGACTGAACCACCCAGGTGCCCCTGCTGTCCCCTTTTAATAGAAGTGAGGCACAGAGACGTTAGGTAACTTACCTAGGGTCACACATCCGGCATGTAGCAGGGCTAGGATTTAACTTAGCCAACATGGTTCTGGAATCTGTGCTCCTAACCACTACATCAAGCCGCCTCTCTCAATATTACCAGTGATATTCTGCAAAGCAATCTACAGTCACTTTAGTATGGATTAGTCTTCTCAATATCCTGAGAAGACCCATTTTGCAGAGCAACTAGATCAAGGTAGCAGAGGAAGTCACAACTGATCGAGAAGCCAGTTAGTCCCCCAGCACCAAGGGCGGCGCTAGGATGAGCAAATGCAGACCTCGGGCTGCAAATGTGCGCACGCCTCTGAAACCGCGCGGACCTGTAACTTCTGAGGCTCTGACCGGCTGCCCCCCTCCGCCTGGCAACTGGGGTTTGACCTGTGCCACTGGCTTGATTGCCCAGAGGAAACACTTTACAGAGGCAGGATTTCATTCCACACCGTCTCGTATTTCCTCACTTCCCAGCCCACCATAGGGCACAGCAGGTGCTCACCAACCCTTCCTGAGCTCACGATTCACGCTTTTCTCAACTGCCCTGCCGCAGCGTGGATCTCCAATCAAATAGTCCCTGCAGCAGGAACACAAGGGGCTTCTAAAAACCTGATTCCTTGCTGTGGATTTTCCCTCAGTGCTCTGACGGGCCTGGCACCCCCTCTACGAGTTAAATGATGGGTATTTTACTTCATCCCTAGTCTCCCTTTTTAGCCAAAATCAGCTTTTTCCTTTTTCTCCCAAACCGAAGAAGAAATGAGGAAACTGGGGGCACTGATGTCTGCACACAGTTTGGAAAACCTTTTAAGGGGAAAATAAAAGCACAGAATCCGGAAAACCCACGAATCTGTATCTTAGCAAGTTATTATAAGGCAAGCACCTTTTTAATGAAACCCTAAGTCAAAAAAACAGAACTTGGCCAGTCATCAGAAGTCACCCTTCATGTGCTCCGACCCAATCAGTTTCATTCCCCTCCGCCCCAAGTGACCGCTATTCCTTATCGTAATCACTTCCTGTGTCTTAAAAATAATCTCTCGCCTACCCACGCACGTCCACCTGCTACGGTTTAGTCTTGTTCATTTTACCAAAATGACGTGTCTTTTCGGTTTCTTTTAACCTTCAGGTCGTCGCCCCACCTCTTTCTTTTCCTGACAATTTACCCATCAGAGAACCCAGGGCACTCCCCCTGGCGAGTCTCTGCAGCTGGGGTTTGGCTGACTACACCCACGGGGCCGTTCGGCACGTCTGCACCCTATTTTCTACCGTGGCCTTGACATCCAGTACCTACCTCTCGGCCAGCTGATTTGGGGAGAGGTCTTACGCTCTTTCTGAAAGAACACGCGGCCTCGGGAGTAGTGAGATGAAGTGAAAACCAACCGATGATCCCGCCACCAGTGCAGGAGCAGGAGTCTGGCCTGCCTCTCGGGCAGTGACTTCACCTATCCGCGGTTCGCCGCACCTTTCTTGCACAGGCACAAATGGCGCCCTGGATGGAAGCCTGCTTTGGAAACCGCAGGATGCCGCCCCTTCCAACAGGCGCCTTTTAAAAGGAGTCGCTCCTCTCACGTTCTTTGAATGTCAGCATTAGCTTCGACTTGTCACAATGTGTGTGCAGAGTTCAGCATGAGATGGATCAACTGCTGTCCGACCAACTGCACGTGAGTTACCGGAGCACTAAGTGCGTGAGAGTTACCACGAGAGTCCCTGGAGTACTAAGTGCATGCAAATTATTGCCTGAGTTACTGGACTACTAAGTGTATGAGTTACCACGAGTTACTGGCGTACAAAGTATTTGAGAGTTAACCTGTGAGTTGTCAGAGTACTAAGTGCACGCGAGTTACTGGCGTATTAAGCGTGTGAGAGGTACCACGTGAGTTACCGAAGCACTAGGAAGTACTTGCTCTTGGATTTGTACGAGCTCTGCAACAAGGTCTTTAAAGGTGGTGGGTATTGTGACACAAAATTTTCAACTCTTTAGATATTTCTTTCACAGAACGTACATTTCATGAAAGCCACGGAGCCCGAGGGAAAGCCGGATACTGATTTAGCCAACTGCGTTTCTGAACAACTTGGGAGATTTCGTCGCCCTGTTCTCAAGATCGTCCAGGCTGGAAAACAAATTTCCCTACGGTTTTCGGATTTTTTAACTACCCGGGAGAGGAAGCAGAGTGTAGCTTTAGGTCTTGAGATACTGAGCAACTCCTCCCCGCAAGCCCAGTCCTCTGTGCAACATAAAGTTTCTTCCGTGAGCCCTTTTTTGGATTTGCTCGGTAAATATTAACATCAATCCAGGGTTAACCTGAGGATGTGCGTGGGATGCATTTCTATCTCTGTGTTTACGTTGCTACGCTTACAAAGTGTTCTGCTGGTTCTCCCTATTGGGTCAGAGGCCACTTGGGATCGTGATTACAGGATATATAAACAGATCCTCGTTTGTTTCAGCAGCATTAGAGCGATTTCTGAGCCGCTGACAAGTTGGAGAAATCGACCGACCTTAGATGTAATAAATAGCATTGATCTGGGTCCAGGACAGTTGTTCAAGAAATCAGGTCACTAGATCCATCACGGGGCCATTACTCACAGCATAACCAACGTTACTAGAAACCGGATATTCTCTGAGGCATGTGTGGCAGCCTTTTGTAAAATGAGTCAATCCTCATTCTTGTTGACACGACGTACCCAAACAGCTATTTTCCAAGGTGACGCAGCCCAGACAAAGCACGGGCCATAGCTTTTAAATGTGAAAAAATAAAGCTGCTACAGAAATTCATCGTCAGCTTGTGGAAGTTTCTAGACAGGACGCTCTCTATCGTAAAACGTAGTCTACACGTTAGAGTAAAGCTGGGTGAGTCTGTCCCAGGACCACGTGTCTGGACGTGGTTCGTTTGACCCAAAGTTGCAACAATCCTAGCTCTTCCTGCCTACGTCTTCGCCACGTGCCCCTTCCTCGCGGCCTGCTGTACCAGTCACCTCATCGGTCCCTTCCTTGCCTCGGCCGTCCTGTCGCCCTCTAGCTGTCAGCCCTGAGGGTGGGCGGGCAGAGCTAAGTCCAACTCCAAACCCAGCTGGCACCAGCCCCAGTGAATGCTCAAGGCAGTCGGGGGCGACACCTTATTTGCTTACTGCTTCTAAACATTCTTCGTCTTTACCTGCCCGGAGTCCTCTTTTTATGCGGCTGCTTCTACCGTAACAGGCACGTACCTTCTGCTTCAGCTGCAGCACCGTCTGCTTCATCTGGAGAAACTCAGCGCACGTAGCACAGCAGGTCTTGGCCTCCACCGCGTTCTCAGACTTCTCGTCGTGCCCTGTGGGAGGAGGCGGGCTCAGGTCGGCTTGGGAGGCTGGAGGCCCCCCAGACCCAGAGAGACAGCGTCGCAAAGGGCAGTCCCAGGGGGATCGGCTGGCAGCGGGGGCGTGCGAGGGAGAGAGGCTGGCGATTTTACAGTGCTCAGGTCACTGACCGCACATTCGGGTCAGGGGAGAGACAGAGACACCCCTCCGCCCCGCCCCCCCCCCCCAAAAAAAAACTCCGGATTCAGCCATTCTCATTCAGGCAGCCCAGCATCTTCCTCTTTCACGCGTGAACGTGGGAACCACGGCCCTTTTATCAGTGCCTTTCAGGAGGTGGGATCTGCCAATGTGACATGAGTCACATTCCCACCCATCCAAGGGCCAACATTTCACCTGCTGTAAGTTATCCTCCAAGCTCAGGCAATGGGACTCTCGTGCAGGGCTCACAAAACTGGTCTCTAAAAACCCTGATAGTCCAGCTGTTTGAACTGAGCACAGGCCAGGTGCGTGTGTGTGTGTGTGTGTGTGTGTGTGTGTGCATGTCAGTCACAGATCAGGGCTGAGCACCCACCCCAGGGAGATGTGAGGCCAGGATGGAAAACGTGCCAGGTGCTCTGGACACACGTGCCTGGGGTAAAATGGGACAGGCACTGGGGAAGGCAGTCTGGCTGTCCACCGGAAGGGTCCCAGTGCTGTCTCGTAGAGCAATAGAAGCTCCAAGAGCTCTTTGTGAAATTGTATTTGGGAAAGAAAGAATGGGTGACTTGAACAGTGACGTGGTCAAACATTCACCCCCAAATTCACCCCACTCTCAGCTTACGGGCATTGAAATGGGCTGCACAAGCCTGTGTGGTGGGGGGGGGGGGGGAGACTGGCTACCAGAGGTCATCTCGCTGAGACGAGCGGGTGCAGACAACCAAGCTGTGTGTGAAAGGTGTCTGTGGGACGAGAGGGTGTGTGAATATGGGGTTGGGTAGGGCACTTTGACACCCAGGGACAGGCAAACGTGCCGAGCTCAGAAAGCCTTTGGGGTTGGGCTGGGTGTGCAGAGAACCACCACGGTGATCTAGAACGCAGCTGGGGTCCCTCCAAGTCCCTTCTCGTCCTTCTAGGCTCGTGTACTTTTATTATTCCCCTCTTCTGGGAAGCCCTCTTTGCTGCCTCCATTCACGGAGACCCATCAGCTATCAAGACCCAGTTCAGATGTTCCATGAAGCCTGTCCTCCCTCTCTACAGAGATACCACAGTCCTGAGGTCAGGCACCATGTTCTGGACTTCTCTGCAGAGTGGTTCCCAGCACCGGAGTGTAAGCCACCTGAGGACTGCAATTGCCCATAGCTCACACAGTGGCTGCTCAAAAAATATTTGTGAAATAGCGTGCCATAGGCTGAACTGTTTTCCTGCCCAACTTCGTATGTTGAAGCCCTGATCCCCAGTGCCTCAGAATGTGACCTTATTCAGAAACAGGGTCATTGCTGACGTAATTAGTTAGGATGACATCATATGGTCACAGGCCGGGCCTGGAATCAATGTGACTGGTATTTTTTTAAATTATTTTTTTAAGTTTATTTTTGAGAGGGGGGGGGGGCAGACAGACAGACGCTGGTATTCTTACAAAAAGGACAACTCAGGACATGGAGGCACACCCAGGGGCAGCACCACGTGAAGGTGAAGGCAGAGATCAGGGTAGGTTCAGCAGGAGCCGAGGAATGCCAAAGACCGCGGGCAAACCCCAGAAGCAAGGAGAGGGGCACGGGGCAGGGAAACAGCCCCGCCGACACCTTGATCTCAGACTTGTAGCCTGCAGAACAGACATCATACATCTCTGCCCTTTAAGCCACCTAGTTGGTGGCTGTCTATGGCAAACCTGGGAAACAGATGGCCACCCTGGGCGTCAGGAGAGCCCCATGCTCACACGAACCTTGCTCACCAAGCCCAGCTGCTTTCTCCAACGGGGTCAGTCCCCTGCTCGGTGATCTACGTGGTGGTGGGCGTTTCTGCTCTTTGGGAGGTGGGGTGGGCCTTGGGGGGGGCAACATGGCAACTAGCACAGGCAGCATAGCAGGGGGCGGGCTCAGAGCTCACCCGTCACCCCCCCCCCCCGGTCCCTGCCCCTCACAGAAGCCTGAGGCTTGGAGTGCCCCTGCTTGGAACACACTTCTCAAGCCAGCGAAGCAGTGCTCAGTCTCTAAGTTACCAAAAGCAGCAGGGTCAACCTCTAGCTTAGGTTTTGAAAGACTGGGAGATGCACGTGAATCCACAGGAAGGTGGCAGTCTTTTTTAATGTCATTTTTTAAATGTTTATTTTTGAGAGAGTGTGCCTGGGGGGGGAGGGGCAAAGGGAGGGGGACAGGTGATCCGAAGCAGGCTTGGCACGGACAGCAGGGAGCCCGACGTGGGGCTCGAATTCATCACCCTCAAGATCATGGCCTGAGCCGAAGTCAGCCACTCAACCGACTCAGCCACCCAGGTGCCCCTGGCAGTCTCTTTTTTTTTTTTTTTTTTTTTAAATTTTTTTTTTCAACGTTTTTTATTTATTTTTGGGACAGAGAGAGACAGAGCATGAACGGGGGAGGGGCAGAGAGAGAGGGAGACACAGAATCGGAACCTGGCAGTCTCTTTTTAAATCCACCTACGTGTACGTGATGTAACGGGCCACCTCGTCAATTCCCACGTCCCATGCTAACCGTCCTATCAGTGACTTCCCCACCCGCACGGCCAGTTCGTACGCTTGGGGAATGATGTGGACCCACGTTAGAGCTGTGTAATAATGAGCGAGTTAGGAGGAGGACGGAGGTCTTTGCTTGGAGGTGGCAAAATGGAACGGTTAAGAGCAAGGCCTCCACGGCGCTACTGTCCTGGCTCCACAGCCCAGCTCTGTCGAGGACTAGCTGAGGAATCCTGGGCAAGTTATCCGGCCTCGGTGAGCCCCAGTTTCCTGAACCACAGCATCGGAAGGATACTACGGTGATGAGCAAGGGGAGGTCTGTGCACGAGCTGGCACAGAAGCTGTAAGAAACAGGAGAGGGTGCCTGGCTCAGTCTTCGGACCCCTCCAGCCCTTTGCTTCCTTTCGCCTGGTAGTCCCAGGATCCTCGAAGGACAGAAATTAACGCAAACAGGACGAGGGAAAACCGACATCCGGTGACTTTCTGGAAGCCATCTCGCAAGTCCGCTGACGTAGGCTATTGGAATTGGGGTATCCCGAATCGGAGCCCGACGCCTTTTCTACAAACGAGGCAATTTCCTCTGGGCTCTTTAGCCACGTTTAATGTACCCATTTACAGTCCTACTTGCTTACAGAACTTGAACTCATGTGAGGAGAGCCAGTTACTTCGATCAGTCTTCAGCATAAAAGAGCGACACGAGGGCATTTCCACACAAGAGAGCACTTGGTGGTGAAGGCCTGAAGCCTGACCAACTCTGGGCGTGCTGATGGCCGAGAATGGTGGACCCCGGCATAAAGAGATGACCCCGGCTGCAGGTTTATTCGGTCTGTTAGTACGGAAGGACGGCTGGAGCACATCCTCTCCGCCTACCTAGCATCCATCCATTCCAGCCCTTCTACTGGCCAATTCATACAGTCTCGTCCCTGCTTCCCATCCATTTCTCTCTCCCATCCACCTGTCTGTTCATCCATCCATTTACCCATCCCTCCCTCTCTCCCTCTTATCCACTTCCGGAGCATCTGCTACTCGCCAGGCCGTGTGACGCCGTGAGGATGCAAAGCAATCGAGGATGCCCCGTTAACAATTTGTGATCCGCCTTTGTAAGGAACCAGCCCTGCTGGAGAGCCAGGCCGCCGCGAACAAGAGTTAGAAGCCCGTCTTTCCATTTCTTTAAAAAAAATTTTTTTTTTAACGTTTATTTATTTTTGAGACAGAGAGAGACAGAGCATGAACAGGGGAGGGGCAGAGAGAGAGGGAGACACAGAATCTGAAACAGGCTCCAGGCTCTGAGCTGTCAGCACAGAGCCCGACGCGGGGCTCGAACTCACAGACCGTGAGATCATGACCTGAGCCGAAGTCGGACGCTTAACCGACCAAGCCACCCAGGCGCCCCCCGTCTTTCCATTTCTGCTTCCATATACTCCGCTGAATTTTCCAAGTGCCGGTGTGATGAAGGCGACTTGGTATTTTCACAAGAAGAGTAAGCCTCCCTACCAGGTTCTAGACTCTATTTAGATCACAGAGTGTTAGAAGCGATGTATCTTTGGTTCGATCTTTCCTTTCCAGATAAGGAAACGTAACTTGCTTCAGGTCTCCCTGTGTACACAGGCTGGGGACTTGAAGGTTCCGAATGTGGCATCGGGGGGATGCGGTGAGCCTGGTGTTGGGAGTTGCGTTTAGAACACCCGAGAGCTCTCTGCCAGGCGGAGCCCAGGACAGTGGTCGTCGTGTGACTGCTGGGCCAGCAGCAGCATGTAACCTGCTCTCAGAAATCTGAAATCCTGGGAGCAGGTCCTAGTGCATAGCTCCACCAGAGTCCTCCGAGGGACCCTGAAGCACCTGCCTGTTCAACCATCACCACTCCCGGGGATGAGCTCTGCCGAGGGACTTTCACCTGGAAAACGCCTGGTCTGTTCTCTGTCCCTTTGTGTAATTATCAGAACACAGACCTCAAGATGGACTCTGTCCAAAGGATTTGTCAATCTTCTACAGACAGGGACTGACACAGTAGCAAGGAGCCCAGGCTCTGGTGGAGGCAGATGATCAGAATTTGGATCCCGATGCTGCCACTTTGTACCCTGTGGGTTGGTGGCCACAGCTGTCGGGCACATTCCTCAAATAATAAAATGACAAAAGCCTCGATCACCTCGGTTGCTTTGGCATCAATGAAGTGACACCTGTAAGTTCCTAGAAAAGGGCCCAGTACAGGGCAAGTGCTCCATAAATGTTATTATCGGTACGAAGTTCCTTACAAAGTAACAGTTCCTTACATCACCCTTTGGAAGGAGCTCTCAGATGGTCTGAAGATAAATTAATTGCGTGTGTAGGCCTGGAGCATGCAGTCTGTTCTGAATTGGGGCTCATCTGTCCCGCAGTTTGTCAAACGTGGAGCTAAAACCATCCTGTGCGTGCGTTAACGATTCATTTAGAAGTCTGAGTAGACATCTCTGATTCTGCATGTTTTCAGACCTCTCAGTTCACGCTGTGGTCACCGAACATCCCCAACTGTGAGCAGCCCCTGTCAAGGGAGGGGTTACTTAACATTTTGCTCCAACCAGTTCAGACTTTAAAGGTGCATTATTATTGATTAGCCACATGGGGGCATGTAGCTCTAATTTTTACTACTGTCGGCGATACACATCGTAAGCATTAGAAAGAAGAGTATCTCAAGAAACCCAAGGGAAACTAGAGAATGTTCCCAATATGTCTCATGTGGGCAATGTCACAAGCCAACGGAGGTTTGTTTTGAAAAGCTGATTGTGCAGATTTGGGCCCTGGGCAGCCGGTCTCCACCCTGCTGGCACGTGATAACCACCTGGGGGAGGGGGAGGGGTTAAAAAAAATACCACTGTGTTGCACCCCACCCATCTGGGGGTTGCAGCAAGGGAACAGGATCCGCAATGTTTAAAGCTCCCCGGGTGGAACCACTGATCTATGGATTAGTGGAGCTTGAAAGTTACATGAAACACCTGGCCGTCCCTGACACTTTGAACTGTAATAAGGGACGCCGGGGGTCCCGCAGTCAATCAGAAAGTAAACACAAGTGGAAAAATAGAGCAGTAAGCTAATTACCACGGAGCCACCGTGTCCTTAAATTTGCCTCCCCATCGGTGCTACACAGACTCCCTGGGGTGTCTGAACCGGCCCGCCATTCTTGTCTGGTAGCCAGACGGCTTGTGTCACCGTGCCTGTGTGTACACGGCCACCCTTCAACCGGCAGGGGCAGTTTCGAGGCCGCCCCCTTCTGCTCTCCACACGCTTTTCTAAGAGTGAGCTGAGGCTGTGTTTGACTTTTAAATTCCTCCGGCTATAACATCGCAGACATGGGACGAGGCGAAGGAAGAAAAAAAGGGGGGGGGATGGGGAAAGGAGATTTTAGATCACATGTGTTTATACCCAATGATCATTATCTCTTCATGAAAAAAACTTAACCATGATGAAATATTTGTTTTGTTAATTAGTCCACAGCAGATGAAGCTGCTTAGACTGGCTGTGCTGTCCCAGACGCAGGGCTCATCCGGCTAACTTTCCCCGTCGCTGGGCCAAATATCTGGATGTTCGTTATTCATCTTTTAGATACCGTAAGGAAAGTTCTCGGTTGAGGTGTCGAAGCTGGCCACGCCGCTGAGCTTGGCACTGGCACAGATGGAGGGCAAAGCGGTGAGGACTGAAGGGCTCACGGGGCCGGTCGGGCTCAGATTACTTATGCTGCATCGCAGCAAGTTATGGAAAAGGTGAGGGAGGGCAAGAGGGGCTTCGGGGCTCACCCAGTCCTGGTCTTCCTACACAGCAGGAGGCCGAGGCCCGGGGCCTGCCCCGCGACACTCCGCGGTTGATACTGAAGCAGCTCTGGGCCAGCTCCCCCGGCTTCCAAGCCAAGGAACTTTCCACGGCATCGCGGTGGTCAAAGAGACGCAACCGGGGCGCTTGTTTTCGCTGCCAGCACCATGGGCCCCACCTTCTCTATGGCCCATCACTCGGGTTAGGACCCTAACAGTCAGGGCACACGACACGCCTGTCCTCTCTCATAGTTTTCATTATGAGAGTTCTTCCTCTCCATCCCTACCTTCCTGACGTTCTTGGTTACTGCCGTTGGAATGTTTTTCTTAGTAAAATACGAAAACCAAATGCTAGTCCCGTGTTGCATGTGTGGTGAATCCAACAGACACCGGTGACTGAAAATTAAACCCTGAGAAATTCTTTTCTAATGCGGCAGCCTGCGGCAGGGGACTGTGATTCAACAGACAGTGAGGTTGAAGCTTTGGTATTTTTTTGTGTGTGTGTGTGTGTGTTTGCTTTTAAAGTATTGGTAGCTGTTATATTTGGAGGAGGAAGAGAGAGGAGAGAGAATTTGCAGCCTAGGCTTATCTGTGCAACGAGTTTTATGTCCCGCTAAAGCTCAATGGTATACCCTCCAGCCGGTTCTAATTGCATGGAAAGTCAGCTCCCATTTAAGGTCACCGTAAACAGGAACAAACGTTCTCTCTGTAGGCTAGGACAGAGGAGTCCCGTCCTGGCTCATCAGATGCTCTGTAGTCTGCAGCAAGAGGCTTCCCTCCGGACTTTGGCCGCTTCATCTAGCGATGAAGATGTCCTTGCCTAAAAGTCAACCAGATGACCTACCAAGCTCAATCCCTGAGCTTAGGCCTTTGATGTTAATTTTCCAAATGGTAATCTCCAGGACCCTATCATCTGTGAGATGTTCACAGGGATTATCTTAAGAAAATAACTTGGGGAGGGGCACCTGGGTGGCTCAGTAGGGTTAAGCATCCACTCCTGATTTTGGCTCAGGTCACGCGCTCACGGTTCGTGAGTCTGAGCCCCACATCAGACTCTGGGCTGACAGTGCAGAGCCTGCTTGGGATTCTCTCTCTACCCCCCCCCCCCACCCCCTTCTCTCTGCCCCTCCCCTACTGGTGTTCTTTCTCTCAAAATAAACTTAAATAATTTGGGGGACATTCAGGCTTCATCAAAATTGACATTTCTGAAAAAGGCAATCTCCGAGCGTTTCGTGCACCAGCACCATGAACCCTTAAGTGGGTGTAGTAACGTGTTCTTCCCCAAACATCCGAACGCAGACATTTCTAAAGAAAGAGAATACCACGTGGGGGAACCGTGGCAGCAGATGGTCAGAAGAGGTCCGCCTTTAAATCAAAGGAATCTTAGAGACGGTGCACGAAACATAGCACGTGTCCATCCCTTACAATTGCGACCGCTTCAGTTTCTCCCTGAATTCTCAGCCGTAGAAGCCAAACTGCTCACCGCTTCAGAATTCTTGATCTCTTGAACTTGATCTCTCACACTAACACTTCTTGGGAAGTGCCACGCAAAAAATGTTCAAGTGGTACAATTTGCACCTCGGGGAAGAAGACAGAGAGGACTACCTACGGTCTGAAGACAAAACGTAACCTCCGTAGACCGCCAACTGCAAAGACACAATGGTGACGTTCCTGTGCCTCCGCCGTGCTCTTGCTGGGCCGGTCTGGGTCTACACGAGGTGGGAGGAGGTGAGCGTCTCCCACCAGGCCCACCTGGTCCCTGCACTCTGGCAAGAGCTCTCCCTAGGGTGCTGCACAGGGAGGGAGCCGGAGACCAGAGAAGAAGTTCATGTCAGCATAAAGTCCTACCCTGCCTCTGGATGTTCCGTCCAGCTTCTCTGGTTAATTCCCTGTTAATTAAGGCCGGGTCTCTGGGCGGGAACCCTCACGGGTGAGGCCAGGTCCTGTTCTTTGGAGATCCACCCCCCCCATCGAATCCCACCCTGGCACGCAGCAGTAAACGTCTACCGTTGCAATTTCTGATGGGAAAGCTCTAGACTGCGTTGCTCAGCGCTGCCCATCATGCCCAAGTAAACAGATTCCACCCGGATATAAATTAAGGCAAGGAGGCAATGGAGTTGCCAGGTTCCTGGCTCACAGGCCCCGGCTTCCTGGCTCAGAGCATAGCTGGAAGCCCAATTCCAAAAAGAGAAATTAGAAAGTGGCTTTCTTGTTGCCAACTTTCAAGGTGGCCCGAGAACTGGCATGTCAGCGGCTGAAAGGCCGCATCTCATTTTCCAAAGGATTCCTTCCTTCCAGTAAAGGAGATAATCAAACAGATAAGTGACACACTGTGCCCCTCCCCCACCGTCTTCACCGTGGGACAAAAAGGAAGTGATTTTAATTTTGGATTAAACAAACAAACAAAAAAAGCCCCAGCAACACTTTTCCTCAATCAACCCTTAGGCCAAAAAGGCTGCTTACCCCTACTTTTAAGCACCTCTGGGCACCCTGTCCCCACATGCCTTAGGCTTTCCAAAGTGTCACCAAGCCCAAATTATTCCACATTGCCCAATCCTGGGCTGGCCCCAAAGAGACTTTGCATCTTCTAGTATATGGTGGCCTCCTCAAGACTCAAGCCGGTTGTTCTCAGAATTTCCCTTTGTAGTTTTTCCATGTGAGGCAGCTGCTCCCCAGCTGTTTGCTGCCCTCAGCGGATGGCGACGGTCCTCTACCCGTTTGTGAATTTCAGGCCAAACCCGAGAATCACGACCTCCCGAGCGCCCAGACTGTTTGGCCTTTTCAACCCCTGCATGTCCTGGTACATGGGTTTTGCTCAGGAGCCCCTCCCTGCTCCGAGATGCCCATGGCCCAGCCAGCCTCTCCAGACAGACAGACAGGGTCCTGTCACCTCCCTTTCCGAGGGGGCCCGGGGAGAGCTGGGCCCTGAGCACAGGACTACGGGAGCGGCTTCCCGGCCTAGGAGTGTTGGATACAGGAGCACAGGGGCTCCTTTCCTCCAAACTTAAAGGAGCAACCCAACATCCGGGCTGATCGGATCCCCGAGTGACAGGTCAGTGGGACGGGGTTGACGTAACGTACATGAGCCTCTCAAACCGTGAAGGCCCGCTTCTCACACCGCAGCGCTGCGTCGTGGACTGTATTTGCAAAACACGATCAAAACTCGAAATTTTTTTTCTAGAAAGCTACAATTACTAGGAAAATTAGACCACCTGCCAGCCTAGATCTTTGGATTCAGACACAACGTCTAGCGAATGGGTACAAAAACGTCTCAACGCTCTCACTTCTCTTTTTATCCAATGATGAACCAGGTAACAAATGCATCTGGGCAGGTACGGGGCATGGACTGCACTTCAGGTGGCATTGATGTGTGTGGTTCCCGGGCATGGGAAGGTTTCCTGTCGATCTTCCACCCTTTCTCTGAGAGAACACAGGGTTTCTGGCCCCTTCGCTGCCCATCTGAGGTGGGTGCCAGCACGTAGCTAAGTTCTACCGACGGGGGCGGGAGCACAGCGCCTCCACTTGGTGGGGAGCTTCCTCAAATACACCCCGGCTCGCAACCCTCCCTGCTGGCAGGCTTTGCTCCGCTGGGGCTCAGCCTGATGTCCTCCTCCTCTCTCACCCAGATGCCGCCTGCCAGTCGCGTAAATGCCCCTTCCTGCCCGCCGCTCCCGGAGGAATGCTAGTGGTCTCCCGGGGGGGCTGCCCACCTCCTGGGGTGGCTTCGTTTGGACTACTCACCAGTGTCGTTGGGGTATTTGTCTCCCTTGGTGCACGTCCTCCCGTCGTCCTCCTGGATGTAACCCTCCCGGCATTCACAGCGGTAGCTGCCCACAGTGTTGACGCAGATGTGGGCGCACAGTGTCTCGTTGCTGGTGGCACACTCGTCGATATCTGGGTTTGGACCAAAGGCAGAGAAGCCTCCGCTTCAGAGAACTCTCTTCCAATGACAGGGGGACGTTGGGCTTGGCCTTCCTGTGAACGTCTGCAGGGGACCCTTTGCCAGCCTCCCTCCGAGAATGCTGGAATGAAGCAGGACGCTAGAAACAGGAGCCATCTCGAGGGGAGTGCCTCAGGCAGGGTCACCGTGGTGACAAGCCGATCAGTAATGGGGTTCTATGGTGGCCCTGCCACCACCAAGTCATGTGACCTGGTTCCCGCCCCACCCCCCCCCACCCCCCCCTCCGGTGCCTAGCCTTCAAAATTCCCACCTACAAAACACGAACGATGCCTGCCCGAAATACTTCACCGGGCAAATCAGGAGAGAAAATGAGATGATGGAGAGCAACGTACACGGAAAAGCAGGCATCAGAGACATGAACTTCTACAAGGACCCATGTGTGCCGAGGGCTTTTACGTTTCCCTTTACGGCTCTGGGTTCTGAGCAGCAGGATGGTGACCCAAGGTCAACTTTGGGTCAATGGCTCCTTCCCAGTTAAGAGAGGTAATGAAACCGGAGAAGAAAAGCCACTTCGGGTGAAAGAAAATAGTCACGATGGGTCTAACGGAGAGAGTTTTCCCCAGGAAATTTCGGTGTCATCAATGACCCAGACAGACCTCCCGTGAGCTGCGGAAACGAGCCATGAGCCCATCAAACAAGCCCTTCTCTGC
Source organism: Panthera tigris (assembly GCF_018350195.1). Lineage (NCBI taxonomy): Eukaryota > Metazoa > Chordata > Mammalia > Carnivora > Felidae > Panthera > Panthera tigris. The sequence continues at coordinate 77,385,943 of NC_056671.1, forward strand.
CCTTGACCTAAGTGTGAAGCTGCCTCTACTGTCCAGGGGAGGGAGGGCAAGGTTGAAAGGAGAGAAACAGATGGAATTCTGAGCAGAATGCTCTTTTGCTGACCCCCATATGGGAAGCACAGGGTACCGTGGCTATCACAAACTCAAAGAAGAACCCTCACGCCTGGGACCGTGGAAGGACAGAATGGCACATCGCAGTCGCTATAAGAGGCACCGGTGGTCCCGGCTGCACTCATTTGGTGGTCTCCATCCTCCTCTTTGTCAGCGTGGGGTGCCACTGGGGACAAGCCAGGAGGCTACTGTCTACAACTTCTCTTAAATGGTACTTGCTAGAGTCCCCGCTGGGGCAGAGGAAGAGGGGCCACTCATCACAGTTCATTTATTCTCCACTTGGGACCGTCTGCCTGGCTCCTCAGTTCATCCTCCAGCTGATTCTCGAACTTGATGTGCACGTGAGTCACTCGAGGCATTTGTGTAAAACGCAGAATCCGGCCCCACCCCTCAGGCTCTGGAGGCGAGGCCAGGACCGTTTTTTTTTTTGCAAAAGCAAGAACCCCAGATGTTTCTGAGACAGGTTAGCCACAGGCTGACCGCACTCTGAAACACGTGGCTTCAGGGAACAATTCCCATCAACCTGTCTCCGGGACTTGCAAAGTGCGCGGCTGGAAAGCCAAGCCAATGGGGGAAGGAACCCGCTGGTGGCGAGGGGTGGCGCTGAGTTCTCTCAGCTGGGCTCCAGGTGGCTGGCTTCAGCTCCCTCGGACTCACTTCAACCTGCCTGCCACATGGTCTCTTCCTGGCTCCCAGCCCTCTCTTCCTAGTCTTCCGAGAGAACGTGGATTCTTACCTGCCTGTGCTTTTAACATTTCTGGCCGCTTACATTCTGCGTGACATTGTTCTGCTTTTCATTTGACGATGGTCCCCTTCTCCTGCTCTCATGTCTCACCGCCTGTTAGGACCTGACTGGTACTGGCTCCCTGAAGAATTCCTTGGCCGTGGTTGGTTTAAACAACCACAACGAGGGGCGCCTGGGTGGCTCAGTCGGTTAAGCGTCCGACTTCGGCTCGGGTCACGCTCTCGCGGTCGGTGAGTTCGAGCCCCGCGTCGGGCTCCGTGCCGACAGCTCAGAGCCTGGAGCCTGTTTCAGATTGTGTCTCCCTCTCTTTCCTCCCCTGCTCATGCTCTCTCTCTCTTCTCAAAAATAAATAAATAAATAAATAAATAAATAAATAAATAAATAAATAAATAAACATTTAAAAAAAAATTAAAAAAAAACCACCACAACGAAAGCCCGTGCCCGCTAGCTTTGGTACTAACACACCTCCATCTGGGTATCGGGACACAAGGGAAGAAACGAAGATCAAAGCGGCTCCTGGGGGCTGGTCCCACCCACGAAGAGTGTCCAGCAGAGGACAGAATCATCCCCCCAGGAGCTGGAAGATCACGTGTGGCGGCAACGCACCCAGGCAGTACGGCTTCTCCCGCTTCCGGTGTCGCTCCCGGTCGTACCGGTACCCCGGATAACAGGTACACAGCACTCGGCCAAAGTTATCCGTGCACTGCTGTTCACAGGGAGCCTCGGCACACACATCGTAGTCTGAAATAGACAAGCGTGAGCGCACATCAGCCTCAGTCATTCAGCAGCTGGGGGCGGGGCCACCGCGCCCGGGTCTGGAGCAGACCTCCTGGGCTGCATTCCGCTCGGGACCTGGGAAGCGTGGCCAGCTGTGCGTGGGAGGGCACGAACTCTTTGTGTAGCACAACAGGTAACTTAGTGCTCAGCACGGCCACTTAAATGCCAACGTCACCTGTGATCCTCCCCCGGGTCACCTCTTCGCCCTCTGGTGTCTGTCCCTCATCTAGAGAGCAAAGACGTTCTAGACGGCCGGGCCCCCGCGACATTACCTGGGGGCCTGTTTTGTCTCTTTCGCCAGCTGCGGTAGAGACAGGGGATTCCTTCTGGATGCACACTAAAAGAGAGGCCGGGCCTGGTGAGGGGCGTGGGCATCACAGTGTGAGGAGGGCAGGGGCTGGCAGTCAGGCGGGGGCAGGAGGAGTGTGAGTGGGGCTTGGGAACAGAGACGGTGTGGGCGCTGCAGAGCTGGGCCCCCCAGTGTGTTGTAGCCGTGTGTGCCCAGGACCGACCCCACGTGCCGAGAAGGGGCTGGGTGGGGTCGAGTGGCTGGAGATCTCCGAGCAAACTGGCGTGGATGCCCTCTTAACTTGAAAAGAATTAAAGCATCTCTTCCGCCCAGTCCTTACAAACGTATCTAATGAGCCTCTGAAGGGACTCCGGCTGGGAGTCGGGCGCTCAGGCTACATTTTTACCTCCAGACTATATCCAGCATCTCAATCACTGCACTCTCTTCCCCGGGCGCTGACATAGATAAACGATATTTGGATGCGGAGTAAGCCTGGCTTTGCTCGCCCGCCACACAGGAAGGCGGGATGGGTGGGTCTGTCAGCCCGCGACGCAGGCGGGGTCAGTGTGACAAGGAGCATGTCATTCTTGCGATGACCTGGGAAGCTGCCCTTGCTGCAAATCCCTTCCCCTGCAAACTGGGATTCCAGGCCTGCTTTTCCGGCACGGGTTGGGTTTCCTTGCCGAAAATCGCCTCTAGGCGGCCCATGTTTTGTGCTCTGCCTTGTTTGCTGAATGCCTACACCCTGTAGCAGGCCCCACTGTAGGGGCCACGCAGCCTCCTGGTGGAGGGTCCAGGTTCTGGAGCCAGCCCTCCCAGCTCTGCTACTGTCTCTGTGACCTCGGATCCTTTAAGCCTCAATTCGCTTACCTGTAAAAGAGGGGTAACAAGAATACCGACTCAGGGTGCTCTTCTGAAGGTAAACCCGGATGACGCATGAAGCACCGTGCCTGACCCACAGCAAAAGCTTCACCCTGTTCTTCTGCTTCCTTTATGGCTTCACTGTGACGATTGTTTGGGTATCTGGCAAGGACCGTGTCCCCTAGAGGAACTGGCACTACTCTCTTCCTACAGTTTATGCTCAATAAATAACTGTTGGACTAGAACAAATGAGATTACTCTATCACTCTGGCCAATCAAAATAACACAGCAGGGCGTAGCAAAGCACGTCTGGTTGGCCAGCATTCCTCAACTCTGCTGTGGTAGGGCAGAAGCGGCCATAAATACTCAAGTGCGTGAGTGTGGTTGTGTTTCAATAAAACTTTATGTACAAAAATAAGCAGTGGGTCAGATTTGGCCCACAGGTTGTTGACTTTTGACTTAGAGCAACAAATAGGAGACAACTTTTAAATTGCAGCTTCTACTCAGATTTGGTTAAACATTCTAGTCTCTTTACCACCTGTGATGGTTCATTTTATGTGTCAAATGTGGGTAGGCCACAGTACCCAGATATTTGGTCAAACACACTCTTAATGTTTCCGTGCAGATGTTTTTTTTTTGTTTGTTTTTTTGTTAATAGATGGGATCGACATTTAAATCAGTAGACTCTGAATAAGGCAGATTGCCCTCCAAAAGGTGGATGGGCCCATTCAATCAGTTCACGGCCTTACTAGAAAAAAAGACTTCCCCCACGGAAGAGGGAATTTTGGTGGCAGATGGCCTTCTGATTCAAACTGTAACTTTCTGCTGGGTCTCTGGTCGACCGTACGGACATTTGATTTGCCAGCCTCCAAGTAAATCCTTAAAATGAACCTGTTTCTCTGGAGAATCCTAACTGATACACTTATCTTTTCTGAAATTCTACGTTTATACTTTGCATTCTTGGTGACAGAAACCTTGATGACTCAAGAGATCTTTAGTAAGACAGACAGACACACACACACACAGACTTATTCCCACAGATTAAAACGCTTAAATGTTCCAGTGAAAGCAACAGAGCAGAGTGTTATCATGGCGAGGCTACGTTAATCACAGGTGTCACAGACTCACTTGAGGGTGAGGGGCGCTGCTTGTAGGCTCTGATGTTTGAAACCACAAGACCTAACATTTAAAGAAGATCTAAGTATGTGGTGCCCACGTAACCTGCTTTTAATCAGGTTGGGCAAGGTCTTTAGCTGAGATCTTAAAGTGATGGGTCCAAACTTAATTTTCTTAGTATCTGCCCAATTGCAATATAAAGGACACGGCTGGGGACTGGGACAAGCTGGCTGATACAAGAATGCGATTATTTGGACCTTTGTTGTTGTTGCTTTCCACCACGCTCTAACCCACAGAATTGGCTGGCAGTGAGACAAGTCTGTCTCGGGAAGACCCAAGGCCACATACACCATCGTTATGTTAAGTGATTTCCTAACCACTCTTCCTAAAGCAGCTTTCTCCCCAGCTATGGTTTAGTGAATTCTTCCACCCTTTCACCGAAGAGAGCCATACACGGGAGGGATTCACTTATTTCTGACAAAGAGCCTGCTCTCTAGGAGATAATGCAGCATGAGTTGGCTCGGCTGGGCTTCTGGTCTTCCAGAAGCCCTCTTCCAGAGATCTGGCTTCTTGGGTGACAGTGAAGAAACCTCTTTCTCATTACCCTCCCGCCTCTCCCCAGCCCCAGGCACACTGATCTCGCGCTCTCCAGACAGGGCTTTGTGTTTCCTGGATCAGCGCGGGAATCCTTTGCAGCTCTCTTCCTCCTATTTGTGTAGGCCCCGGGCAGCCGGGGCTCCTTGGTAAGCCGGCTCCCCCTCCTTCTGGAGACCACCTCGAACTGCTCTGGTTCTCTGTGCTGTGCGCCTGCTCCAAACGCTTGCAGCCCCGAATGCCTCGACCGCACATATCACAGTTATTATTAAACACAACAGCAGCAACCGCTATTTATCAAGCACTTAATGAGAGCCAGCCTCTGTTCCAAGTATTTAACATGTGGTAATATTCTTAAAACAACCACGAGCCAACTACAAATACTTTCCCACAAAAACTAAGGTAGGATTTGAATTGTGGACTGAATGTCTGCATCCTCTTGACATTCGTATGTTGAAATCTTAACCTCCAAGGTGACGGTATTGGGAGGTGGGGGCCTTCGGGAGGTGCTTAGATCATGAGGGTAGAGCCCTCACCAATGGGATTGATGCTTTTATAAAAGAACCCCCAGAAATCTCCCTTGCCCCTTCTGCCGCGTAAGGACACAGCAAGGAGATGGCAGTCAATGAACCAGGAAGCTCTCACCCGACGTGGAGTTTTCCAGCGCCTTGGTCTTTGGCTCAGCCTCCAGAACTAAGAGATGAGCGTTTGCTGTGTAAGGCACCAGACTATGGTATTTTTGTTACAGCAGCCGGAATGGACTAAGGCAATACGGAAAGTGGAATTAAAATTCAGGTCTGACTCCATGCAACCTATACCCCATCTCACCAGTTTGAGGGGGTGTATGCCCTGAGAGCTGGGCACCTGCTGCTTCCACTGCTCTATGCCTTTAGTGCTGGGCTGAGCAGAGTGTTTGGAGGGGCTTTCAGTTCAGCATGTGGAAAACACAGAGGTCAGGAGGACGTGTGTGCTCTGTGTATGAAATGCTGATGAAGGGATGATAGCTTCTTCAGCTTAAAAAATCCTGAAATAGAAATACTCAATATAGGTGTACCTGTCGGGTAACGATGGAGCTGGAGCATGCTATGTGTAGCCAAACTGGCACTAGAAGAATCCAACGCCAGAAGAAAACGGAAATCACACGCAGATAATCCACGTACATTCTACGTACATCGGAACTCTACAGACACCTAGCGATTAGTCACAAACAAGGTGAGAAGACATAATCTTTTACATTACGTACCTTCTGGGATGCATTGTCCAAGAACAAATTTATACCCTTTGCAGCATTTTTTCCTAAGAAACAAACAAAAGTGTGTTTTAAATGTGACGTCAGATTAAGAATATAATTCTTTTCAGGGGTGCCTGGGTGGCTCAGTCGGTTAAGCATCTGACTCGATTCTGGCTCGGGTCATGATCTCACGGTTCGTGAGATTGAGCCCCACGTTGGGCTCTGGGCTGACAGTGCAGAGCCTGCTTGGGATTCTCTCTCCCTCTCTCTCTCTCTCTCTCACTCTCGCTCTCTGCCCCTCCCCCCACTCACACGCAGGCTTGCTCTCTCAAATAAACTTAAAATATATGTATAATATATATTTATAATTCTTTTCAGTTAGTGATTTGTGCCCAGGAAAAAGTGAGGTATAAGGGAAAGAAGGGGTTGGGTATTTTTTTTTTTTAATGTTTATTTTTGAGAGAGAGACAGACACAGAGACAGAGCTTGAGAGGGAAGGGCCAGAGAGAAAGGGAGACACAGAATCCGAAACAGGCTCCAGGCTCTGAGCTGTCAGCACAGAGCCTGATGCGGGGCTGGAACTCACGGACCACGAGATCATGAGCCAAGCCGAAGTTGGACGCTCAACAGACGGAGCCACCCAGGCGCCCCAAGGGGTTGGGTATTTTTAAGGAAAGCTGAGATAGAGATATAAAGGGAAAATATAATCAACAGCACATGACCACATGTTCCAGTAGCAGAAGGTCCTTTTTTACCACATAATATATGGAATTAATCACTTGAATTCTATAAAGTGGATTAATTCAGAGACTTCAAGCTACTTGTAGCAGATGACCAGAGGCCTACAGGATATAAAGAACTTTTACATAAAGGATAGAAAGAAACTTTGCATCCTGAAAAGGAACTCTGAGGCTGGCCGGGCCCCTCATGCTACAAGCCAAGGATTCACGTGACTTGCCAATTATAACAATTTGCTAATAATATATAACTAGGTAATTGTAACCTAATGATTGCAAATTATAATTAGGTAGCTGAGGCTGAAGCCCAAGCGGTCCCCCATTTGAAGGCTGGCTTCACCTGGACCACATAGGTACTAAAAGCTATCTAAATTATCTGAATTAAACAGACAAACAAACAGCAAACAGGCAATTCTAGCAAAAGTTTCCAAGACGTCCATCTCCGCCTGAGGTAGAGAAATGGCACCGTTCATTCAAAATGTAAACCTCCACGGGAAAGATGAGGTCTCTGGTCTGGGGTTTCAAGCTCTTAACAGACCGACCCCCTGCAGATAGAGAATATAAACTCAGGACAAAACAGAAGCAAACAACCGCTGGCAGGTTCTGGAGAGCAAAGAAAGGCAGGCAGGATTTAAGAGGAGAGCTGACATTTGGAACGAGGGACTAACCCAGGCTAACTTTCCTGCTTTTCAGGACTTTGGCCCGAGCGCCCATCACAGTTGCTACGTGGTGGGGAAAGTGAACACACAGAGAACCTGTGACAGGCTTCGGCCCGATCAGATGGAGGGCAAAACAGGGATAACCAGAGGTGTGAAAAATTCAGGGGAAATCCTGGAAATGAGAGTGCTGGAGGACAGGAGCCTTAAGTTCTGTGTATTAACTCTGCCCAGTCGCGGGGAAACCCTCACCCAGGCATGCGGGGAGCAGACTCGAAACACCCCAGCTAAAGGCCACACGGGCTGGACGAGGGTTGGGTTGACCAATGCCGACTGCGAGGCCGTTTGCACATTCCATCCATCCGAGTTGCTTGCCTGCTCCAAGAAAAGTATCAACGCTTTTTGGATGAATAAAGCAGGATCCAGGATCTCCGCAACAGAACTTGTATAAATGTGACCCATTCTCGAGGGAAAGACCATCAATGATGCCAACCCCAATTCCAGAGGTTGTGAGTATCCGACATTGCGTTAAAGCGGCTATTACGATAGTGTTCGATGAGGTAAGGGAAAAGGCACTTGTAATAAATGAAAAGGTAGGAGACCTAAAAGAAATAGCAACTGTGAAAAGAATGAAATATAAAGTCAAGAACTGGATGGGGCGCCTGGGTGGCTCCGTCGGTTGAGCTTCCGACTTCGGCTCAGGTCAAGATCTCACGGTCTGTGAGTTTGAGCCCCGCGTCTGTGTCTCCCTCTCTCTCTGCCCCTCCCCCACTCTTGCTCTGTCTCTGTCTCAAAAATAAACATTAAAAAAAATTAAAAAAAAAATTCAAGAACTGGAAAATATACGTATCAAATTACAAAAAAACTTGCTGGATGGGTTTAACAACAGAATGGTGATATGAAGTGGGAAAGAATTTGTGAATTGGAAGATACATGCACAGGAATTACCCAACTTAAAGAGAAAAAGTGATTTTAAAAAAGGCACCAAAACATCAGGGACTGGGGGGGGAGGCGGGGGGACAACCTCAAAAGGTCCAAGGTATGGTATGTGGAGTTCCAGAAGGCAAACACAGAGAGAATGGAGAAGAAAACAAATGTGAAAATGGCTGAAACATCCCGAATTTAGTGAAAAACATAAATTTACACACTAAAGATGTTTAGCAAAAGCCAAACAGGTTGAAGACACACACCCATGCATGCGTACGTCTAGAGATGTCATAGTCCTACTGCTGAAAAAAAAAACAAAAAAACAAACAAACAAACAAACAAAAAAAGAGAAAATCTTGAAAGCCAGCAGTGAAAAACTGCACATTCTATACCAGGAAAGAATGATCTGAATGTCCATGCGCTTCTCATCAAAAACCATGGCAACCACAAACAATGGCATGACATCTTTGAAGTGCTGAGAAAACAAACCGACCTGTCAATCCAGAATCCTCTATGCAGTGAAAAATATCCTTCGAGAATGAAGAGGAAATCAAGACGATTCAGAAAAAAGAAAACCAAGCATTCAACACCAGCAGATCTGGGCTATGAGAAATGCTACAGGGAGTTGTTCAGAATAAAAACACAGGGACCAGGGAGAAAAACCTGAACTTTTAGGAAGGGCTGAAATGCCTCGTATTTAAATGGTAAATGTCTTGGTACCTATATAAAACGTGATTTTTTCACGCTTAATTATTTCAAAGCAAAAACTGTATGTCCTTGTCTTGCAGGATTCATAACGCAAGTAAATGCAATCAACAGAATAATGGACCCACATGGTCCATAATGTAAATGGACCCACATGCTTACAAAATTTCTACACCACGTATAAAACGGTACAATTCTGACACTTCCCTTGCGGCAAACATTCCCCTTTGTTCTGGGTTTCTCGGGCCTCCTTACTTTTCCCTTCCCTTCCCCCTACCCCATCCTCCCCTACCTCCCAACCCCCCTCCCCCGCTGGGCTCCTAGAGAACTTCCCTTTACCACTTCCAAAATCAGTATGTTCATTCAGAGGCCAAGAATTAAGCTGGGGGCAGTGAATCTGCAAGTCTCAAGAATACAGCCTGGGATCTTTTGCTCTTTTTCCTTGACTATCAAGGTCAAACTATCATTAAGAAACACCCAAAACTATTCCTGAGCCTGGGTGGCTCAGGCGGTTAAGCATCCAACACTTGATTTTGGCTCCAGTCATGATCTCACAGTTCATGGGTCAGGGTCCCATGTTGGGCTCTGACCCAACAGCACAGAACTTGCTTAGGATTCTCTTCCTCTCTCTCCGGTCCTCCCTCACTCCTGGCTCCCTCTATCCCTCTCTCTCAAAAATAAATAAAACTAAAAAACAAAACAAAACAAAACTGTTTCTGTGTAACCATAAGAGAAATGAGATTCAAGGTTATTGCTATCTGAATGGTCTCAATAATTTGCATTTGGACATGCTTTCTAGGTGGAAGAGAAAGGCAGTTAAATATGGTCTCCCGCCTGGGAAGTGCACATCGCCTGTGGCCTTTCTATACCACGCGTGTGAGCCTATCATCTGTATGTTGTATTGAATACAAGGTCGGAAACCACAGATTTGGGAGATGAGGCATTCTCTAGGTCCTAAAGCAAATTCCTACCTTTGTCAAACGGTCAGAACCTTCAACCAGATTAGACAAGACCTTCTGAGAAAAATCCGGTACGCTTAGATGTATTTTTTCCATCGCATTTTAGTAAGACAGCAATTTAACAAAATTTATAAGGATTGTACTAAATCCATTAAAAACTTCTCAGATAATGTATTAAACATGCACACACAACTGATCTGGTAAGAGAACGTTCTGAGGCCCAGCTGGGTACAGCAACACCGCCTCCTTTCTCCCTGCAACCTTCCTCATGTGCAGTCCAGCTGCGGTAGACAATCTTACTTCAAAAGCATAATAAGTGGGCTTCCTTTATAAAGGACAGTAGCAGCTGGGACGCTCCCGAATCAGACCTGAATGAAATAATTCAGGGTCCCGTCCCCTGCAAAGGACGCATTTGCCTACCTGTACCTGTCCAATCAATATAGGTTACTTTGAATCTTTCCTCAGCATATTTTGTTACATATATCTGTGTGTGTGTGTGTGTGTGTGTGTGAGATTTACTGCTATGAATAACATGTGGCAGTGTTCAGAGTTTTCCTACAATTAGACGTAATCTCCCAACATTTCCAACTGAACTGTAATTTTACATGACAAGAGAAACCCATGGTGTACAAATTCAGGATGATGATTATTTCTAACAGAAGTAGAGGATCTACCTTGACGTTCCATAAAACTCTCGTTTTCCATGGTTTAAGAGAGTCCAAGTTCCTAACAACCAGAAAGAAAACTGCTTACTAGGGTATTCATTACAATTTTACAGTTTACTTACTGTATTACTTGAAGCTGTCCTATGGAAAACTAAGAGGAACAACAGTGCCCTAGATGATCTGAAACTCAAGTGAATCATAAGAAAGTTGGAATGGAGGGGAGACATGTGTTTTTGATATATCTTCGGGGCAACGCCACATTTAAACATATGGTTCTATTTGTCTGTTTCTATGTAAATGGCGCACCTAACATACAGCCGCTGAGAACTTTGATGGCATTTCAAAGTTCACGCACACGGATACAACCCTTACAATCTCTCTCTCTTCATCCAAGACATCCTACTTGGGCATTCTGATCTTTCTGAGCATTGCAAGAGCTTGGGGTTGTCCATTTAGTGGAGCCAAAAGTAACCTGTCATTTGCCTTGCTACAAAATTAAATAACACAGTGATTTGATAATGCTTTCAAAAGGCTACAGAGCCCTGTCGGGAGATCTAAGCTTCGGGATGGCCATGCTTCCTTTAAATACCTGCTCAGCCCAGAATTAACTTCCCCTTGGCTTTTTTTCTTAATTGCATACCTAACACCATCGCTCTGCTCGAGGCGAGGAGGTCTGCGACTTCACTGTACCCTCTTGCTTTTCGAGAGCTCCTGAAGACGGCATTATTTTGCAGGTCAAACACCCATCCAGCAGAAGTCACGATTGAAAATAAACGACGGAATATTCCAAAGTATAAAAACATAAACACTGGCTGCACATCTTACCCCATTTCAAAGATTACTTACTACACAACTTACGTATAACGAAGTTGAAATGGCCTAAGTGAGACCTCCTCATTATGCAACCGGACCTAACTACAAGCACGGCCGTGCGGTTTTTATCTTTAAGAAAAACAAACGAAGATGGGGAAAGCTCATGTGGACTTTGGGGGAGACGGCCCTTCGTGAGCCGCTTCATGTGGCAGAGCTCGGTTTTCCAAACGCAAAATGCCTTTCCCGTTTCTTGGCGAGGGGAAGTGGCGATTAGGTGGTTGTTACATAGAAAGGGCGACACCTGCTCACCAGGAAAGTCTGTGCAGGTTTCCCCTGGGTGCCCCAGAGCATTCACACACACACAACGTTGTAAATAAAAACAGCGCGGCCAGAAATACATCCCAGCCACCGAGCATGTGTGAGAGCTTTTGGAAGGAAAAACCGAATCAGGAAAATGACGGTGGCAGAGATAACAACATCGGACTGCCTGCTGTTAGTTATCAGATTCTAGAGAAGAATTAAAACCACCGCCACAACAAAAAACCTCCCTGCGGAATTAGAAGGGCAAGAAGGAACCTTGAAAGGTCAAGTGAGCTAGTAGGCAAGAGATATTTCAACACTCGTCCCACTGCAACAGTAAATTTCCCTAAGATTTATTTGGGGTTTCCTCTGCATTGCTTGCCTACACATGCACCAGACAGCTCAGATGTTTTGTTTGTTTTGTTTGTAATGAGAGGAAAAAACTGCACTTTTTAGAGTATTTCGGGGTTCTTTTTGCCCAGCTACAGGTAGTGGATGGAACGGTGGCTTTGGGGTCAAGCACATCTGGTGTTCGATTCTGGCTCTGTCATTTAAAGAGCTTGTGATGATGAGGCACCTGGGTGGCTCAGTCAAGTTGAGTGTCTGACTTCGGCTCAGGTCATGATCTTGTGGTTCGTGGGTTTGAGCCTCGCGTTGGGCTCTGCGCGGACGGGGGGGGGAGCCTGGTGCCTGCTTCAGATTCTGTGTCTCCCCCTTTCTCTCTCTGCCCCTCCCACCCTGTGTGCTCGCTCTCTCTCAAAAATACACATAAAAAATTAAAAAAAAAAAAGAGCCTGTGATAGGACTTTGGGCTTGTTTCTTAAACTTGTTGAGGCTTTAGATTCCTCGTGGATAAAACATGAATAACAGTATTTGCTTTCTTTTTCCAAAAATGGAAGAGAGGGGGAGGGGGAGAAAGGAGGGAGGGAGAAAATTTTGATTTCAACATGGAAAAGTAACATTTTTGTCCTTTTGTTTCACAAGCTAATGCCAAATAATGGGAATAGGAACTATAAATTCAAGCTGATAGTCCATAGTTTTAGGAGTATATTTCTAATATGGAGTTAGTTTATTAAAGTTTATCTACTTTAGATGGTGTGAGTAGGGGAGGGATAGGCAGAGGGAGGGAGAGAGAGAATCCCAAGCAGGCTCCGCATTGTCAGCACAGAGCCAGACGTGGGGCTCGAACCCATGAAACTGCAAAGTCATGACCACAGCCAAATCCAAGGGTCGGACACTTAACCGACTGAGCCACCCAGGTGCCCCTCCAATATGGAGTTAATATGAACACGGCCAGTGGACGGGAGAATGGGAAGTGATTTCGCAGAGCAGAGTGACTTCAAACCTACGTGCCTCCAGGGGCGGTTATCGTGGAGAAGCCAACTGGCCCCGCGGAGGCTCGGCCCCGCTCAGGAATCGGAGACACCAGGTATGGAGGAAGGTGGAGGCCAACAGACAGCAGGCCAACCTGAAGGTCTGGTGAGAAGGTGGACTTCTGGTTTCCTGACCCCGGGCTCCCTTTGTCGGATACCCTTCGTCCACCACCGCGAGAGGCAGAAGGAACGTTCCTTGGGGAAAACTGTACCCGAGGAGATCGACTGTCACACCAAGCCAGAGGCCCACGTGGAATATGCCCATGAGTAGATACTCCTGCCCACGCACAGAGTTTCCAAATATTTTTAAAGAGTCCCTTCAATGGAATAGCTCATTGCACAACAATGGAAGCCTCCCGGTGATGGCTTCTGAAGGCCCCGATGGCGGCTTCCGCGCATCTCCAACCAGTTAGTCCTAAATGAAGACAGAGGCGGCTGGGAAAGTGCAGAGCCCAGTCAGCGTGGTTGGTTTTCACCATCTAACTACTAACTACACTGCGACATGCCAGACGAGGGGTCCATAAGAGACTGACGCCAGGAACAGCATACAACTCCTGGGACTAAATTCAAAGCCTGAGGATTTCAAAGCGGTCCTGAATGTCTTTGTCAAACTCCTTCGAGTGAGGAAGTTTTCCTCTTTGTTTTAACCTTCTTCTCTTGGAGAAACTTTGATTGAGCTTTCCATGACTTCACATGAACTTCTAGAATGCCTCTTACACCAGATGCCCTGAGAACGGAACCCAGTAAAATGATTCATCTCCCATCGAGGCCTGCCTGGATCCAGTCCTGTAACCAGAAAGTGCTCCTCCCGGGAAAATGGAATAAGATCATGTTTACTGTAGCAATCAGTGAAGATTAAAAAAAAAAAAAAAAAAAAAGGGGCGCCTGGGTGGCTCAGTCGGTTAAGCGGCCGACTTCGGCTCAGGTCATGATCTCGCGGTCGTGAGTTCGAGCCCCGCGTCGGGCTCTGTGCTGACAGCTCAGAGCCTGGAGCCTGTTTCAGATTCTGTGTCTCCCTCTCTCTGACCCTCCCCCGTTCATGCTCTGTCTCGCTCTGTCTCAAAAATAAAATAAACGTTAAAAAAAAAAATTAATAAAACAAAAAAACCAAAAAAAACCAAACAAACCCATTTATTCATCTACATATAAACTTGCTCCTGCCAAATCTCAGTGACAACATGAAGAGACTCATAAGCAGTATGTTACATATCACGTGGTCTTATATGCACAATTACCGACGGCCAAGATCAAATGCAGAACACGCACGGCAAGTCCGCAAAAATTTAAACACAGAGTAACCACAGGATCCTACAATTGTACTGCTGCGTATATACCCAGAAGAATTGAAAGCAGACTCAAAAGACACATTTGTTCATAGCAACATCATTCACAATAGCCAAAGGTACAAACATCCCAAACGTCCCTTGGCAGATGGGTAAAGACAACGTGATACACACAGAGAACGGATTATTATTCATCCTTTAAAGGATCTTCTGACACATGCTATAACACGGAGGAAACTTGGAAACATCATGCTAAGTGAAATCATACCAAAGAAATATTGGAGAGAGAGATACAAATATTGTAGGCCTCCACTTATAAGAGGTGCCTGGGGCAAATTCTTAGGCAGAGAGTCGAACCGTGATGGCCAGGGGCTGGGTGAGGAGGGAATGGGGAGCTGCTCAATGGATACACAGTCTCAGTTTGGGACGATGAGGAAGTTCCAGAGACGAATGCTGCTGGTTGCACAACAATGTGAACGTGCTTACTGGCACTGAAATACACACCTAAGAATGGTTAACGTGGTAAATTTTACGTTGGATGTATCTTCCCACACATACACGAAAAGACTAGAGGAGGAGGGGAAAGCTGTTGAAGCCGTTCCTCTCACCATTAATACCTGGGGCATGGGATCATCTGGGTTTTAGCTGTGTGAATTACAGACAAAATATTTTTTAGGCATGTGAGGGTTATCGTTAGATGGGGCTAAGGTAACAACCAGAAGGTAGTTATTCCTACAAGGCTTCAAGTGATAATAATGTATTCATCCAACAAGTGTTCACCACGCATCTTCCAGGAAGACAGAAGAGCCGGTGGTTGGGGCCCTGGCCCCTGGGGATGTACCTCCTAGGTTTGAATCCCGGCTCTTCTGCTTTCCAGCTGTGGGGACCTTAGACAAGTGACTTAAAGTCCCCCTAACTCCATTTCCCCATCTGTAAAGAGGAATGATAATCGTGTCCACCTTGCTGGCTTGGTGTGCGGGTTCGATGAGTTAAGATGCATATGGAGCTCAATACAATGCTGGCTGCATGAAGTCCAACAGGGAACGTGCAAAGAAATGTGGTTTTCCTGTTGTGTCCCACTCTCACGCTCACCTTCAAGGACCCTGGTGTGTTTTAGAGGAGGGAGCAGGAGGGAGTCAGCGGCTGAGCCACGGTCTGGCTGCCCATCGGCTTGGCTTTGAAAAGAAGCCAGGGCTGACTGACAGCAGTACCGAAGCCAGTGTCTCGGCCGTTTCATTGCCACGGTCGTGCCTACACAAAGATGATCTTATCAGCTAGCAGGAGAACCCTCTCAGGCCACTAACACATTGCACTCCCCTCTATGTGATCAGTGTAATATCTGTTCTCCATGATGAGAGGCACGTGACCGGATCTCGTCTTGTTTGCTCAAAGCTGGCTCAGCAGCACTTGGGAGGCGCGGACAACTGCCTGGGCTGCGGGGCTGAGAACACGTGTAGCCACTTCGGTATATTGTTTCCGCCGCCTCCCTATCTCCCTGCCACATCAGCCATTCTCACAGGGTCAGGGAGCTCCACAGAGGGCATCCCTGAGTCCACACGGGTCCCGGAGACAAGAACCTGGGGCTGACTGCCTGCCTCTTCACCACGATGCCAATGCTACATATCTAGCTCTCTTTTCACACACTTTTCCCTCCTTCCCCACCTCCTCAAGTGAGTTTTCTACCCCACGAACCCTCATCGTCTTGCTCCCTGGCTGTCTTTTCCCTGATTCAAGAGAGAAGTTGGCCGTTTTTGAAACGTAAGGAAAAATGGTAACACATTGAAAAAGGTAGTTAGTTTGGCATTACCTTTGTATAAAAAAGATAAAGATAAAAACTGTATGCATCTGTATATTTATATACACATAGGCAAAAGATCTTTTCATTAAAAAAATAAAGATTAGGTTGGGTATTCATGGATCTCTTTACGTGGGTAAGATGTTTTTGTTTTTGTTTTTTTGAGATGTAATTGACCTATAACATTGTACCAGCTTCAGGTGCATGACATATCGATTTGATATTTGTATGCGCTGTGAAATGATCACCACAGTAAGTCAGGGTTTTTTTTAATGTATTTTCTGATTTTCCTTCAATGAACAGGTGCTAATTTTGTAATAAGAGAAAATAAAGGAAATAAACGAGAGGGATTTTTTAGGGTGTTTTGGTACATACGTTTTGAATTTTTAAAATTTATTTTAGAGAGAGAGAGGTGTGTGTGTGGGGGGAGGGGGAGAGAGAGAGAGAGAGGATATGAATCAATCTCAAGCAGGCTCCACACTCAGCAGGGAGCCAGAGGTGGGGCTCGATCCCACAACCCTGTTTATGAACTGAGCTGAAATGAAAAGTCGGACGCTCAACCGAGCCACCCAAGTGCCCCTGTTTTGGTACATTTCTAATGCCAGGCTTGGCAACAGTTTTGGAAACTGCTAGTTTTGAAAGTTGGCCAAGGAGTAGCAGTCATGAGCGCGTTTGAGAACAGTGCACATAGGCACCCACCCACCATGATTTACTTCGCCCGGAAACTCAAGACTTACATTTTGGACAACTAGGTTTCAGCCGAACTGATTCTGACCCAAGTCACCTGGAACCGATATAGGGCATTTATTAATGCCATAAAATTACTTCTGGGACTTAGGGCATCGTTTAGAAGGATGTTTGTCCTTTTTTCACATCAGAAAAACGGTTTAATAGAGGTTCGTCTGAAGGGAGGATTTTAAGAGAATGATTTTCCCCATTCATAAGACCTGTTTAAACCAACGAATCTCTAACGACGTTTATTCCCAGGGTTGCTAATTTTCAGAAGCACTGATAGCTGTGAATCGTGTCGTACTCTCTGTTCCATTGGACACGGACAGCGTGTGGAAAGTGGAGACCATTCCTTGCAGAGATATAGTTCACCATATGCAGTGACACTGGGGGGCCCAAAGGCCTAGTCCCAGATGTATTTTTATCCTATCAACCCTCTGAGCATCCAAGGGATGCCTGAATGGTTATTAATAATCTGTTCCTGGGGCGCCTGGGTGGCACAGTCGGGTTAAGCGTCCGACTTCAGCCAGGTCACGATCTCGCGGTCCGTGAGTTCGAGCCCCGCGTCAGGCTCTGGGCTGATGGCTCGGAGCCTGGAGCCTGTTTCCGATTCTGTGTCTCCCTCTCTCTCTGCCCCTCCCCCGTTCATGCTCTGTCTCTCTCTGTCCCAAAAATAAATAAAAAACGTTGAAAAAAAAATAATCTGTTCCAACGGCATTCACCAAGAAAATCAGACCTTCAAGCAATGAATTGTTCAAGATCAACCGAGCAATACAAGAAGTCATCCACGGTGGTTCCCAAAGCATTCCTGAAGTCTTCTGAAGTTTCCTGACAACTCCTCCACCTTCTCCTCCCACCCTGGGCTCCCTGTGCAGCTCAGCCAGCGTTTTCTCGCTGCTCTCTCTTCTTCAAAGGCTGGGTTCAGCTTCAGGATTTCAACTCTGACCTCTGTTTACGACTCCTGAACTGTAACCCCCCAGGCCCCCTAGATGCGATCATTTTGCTTGCCTGTATTTTCCAGGTTTCCTGTAATTATCAGGTCTTAACTTTCATAGTGAGAAAAGGTTATATTTTAAAACTAATAGAAGAAAATTAACTTCTCGCTGCCACCGTGGAAGGGAATAGCATCCCTGATGGGGCCAGAGCTCGGAGGCCAATAACCCACAAGACCGTTTTTATATATTGCCTTTGGTTTTTCTCCCTAGTAAGAGACCCAAATTACCCATAACAGCCACACTTCCAAAGGTCATTGCCGTGGCAGAGATAACTAGCTGTTTCTCCATAACTATTTCCTTTTATCCCCCATTGTAACAAAAGCCCAGATTATAGCTGGGTACGTTAACCTCCCAGAAGAAAGGGAAGAATTCTGCAGCCTCGCACCCACCAGGCACTGCCTTGCGAATAAGCCTGGCAACAGGATGTGAGTAGCCGTGACACCTTAAATGGAAGGGGCACGTAAGCTGTCCTTTTCATCTTCCCGTGAGTGACAGCAAGAACACGGTAGTGAGCGATCTCGGAACGTAGCGATGGGTGGGTCAACACACAAGGAGCTCGGTCAATGTTGCTGTCCAGCCACCACAGAGGATAAGGACTCCTGACAGTTTTGTGTAAGAGAACAAACTTCCACCTTGTTTAAACTGTTATTTTTGGTTTCAGCTTATAGGAGCCTAATACAGCCAGAAAACTAAAATAACTAAAGGGAATGAGCCTATGGGAGCAAGGCTACTGCAATGTAAGGTTAGCAAGCCAGAAGGGGCCTGGAGAAGAACCAGACTTTTATTCCACTTCAGGAACAACTGTGCAGGGAGCCCTTGAGCCTCGTGAAACGCTGACCCTTGAAATATAAGTGTCTGGAGCCGTCCTTGCAAATTAACCAAAGCTAAAGACCTCTCTGCTTTGACAGGGCCGCGATCCTTCTTTCCATGCCGTGGGCAGAGTTTCGTTGGCACTCAGCCCCCTTTCCTGTACTTCACCTTGGTAAGTGAGGCATTTCCCGAGGGCTCTTGCAACGACAATTTCCCGATTCAGAATTCTGCCCACGGGTCGGTCAGCTGGGAATTAAATGCGGCAGTCTTTACGTGTAATGGAGACAGCTTTACGTGTAATGACTCTCAAAGACAGAGGGAGCCCGATTGGAGATCTTTCTTCCATCACTCATGTGACATATGCCATTCCTCATATGCGTCAAATTCTTACGGAAAATGAAATGAAACACAACTGGTGCTAATTCAGGTCGAAATTCATATGCTACCTCTAGATGATTCGCAGAATAGAGCAGGAGTCTTCTACTTTAGACGCTGAATTACATAATGATCCGATATCACAGTAAGAGCTTTAATTCGGATTAACCAGCAACTGGAAACATCAAATGTGAATTCAACCAACACTTAATTGAAAGCTTCCTATACACCAAGCCAAGCATCTTCCACAGATTATTTCATTAAATACTCGTAACCATGCTTCTTACAGATGGGAAAACTAAAGCACAGAACTTGGTAAATAACAAATTAGTAGCCGAGCTGAACATGAACCCAGGCTGCAGGATTCCAGGGGCCACCTCTTCCCAGAAGTGGGTGTTAACAGGCGATAGGGAGATGAGTGCCATTTGCATTTGGTCCTTGAAAACAATCAGTGTGGGAGAAACACATGTGCACAGCCACAGAGACCACAAGAGAGGGCACTATCGGCATCAAAATGCCGGGACAGTGTGCTTCCTCAGGACAGAAGGGAAGAGTCAGAACTCACTTTCAGAGGCTGCAGGAATGTGCCGCCCCTGGGGGTTGCTCCAGTCCAGGAAGCTAGATCGGGGCCCCTATAAAGGGACCCTCCCTCTTGCTACATCCCAGCCGTGACTCTCTAGCTTGGCCCCAAATCCACCTTCTCTGTCTTGCAGCCTCGGCTCACTCTGGGGGAAAATCCCCTGCCCTTGATTCAGGATTCAGATCACTTTTAGGATGTGCCTCCGAAGCCTGAAACTCACGTAATCCGTAAGTCAGAGAGTTAACAGCACAGGCCCAGAGGAGAGGTCGGGTAGAAGAGACTGCAGACTGAGAGCCCTCAAAAAGGCTACCGAAATGGTTCAGGCAAGAGGTTAAGAGGCTGTCAACAGGGTAGTGGGAATTGAGAAATAAGGATAGATTTTAAAGAAATCGTGGGGGCAGAATCGATAGGATTTCCCAACACACTGGATGCAGAGAATAAGAAAAACAGAGAAGTCCAAGACTGGAGAATGATTTCAGGGGAGCTGCCTGGAGGATGAGGTCACCTGTAGCTGGTGCAGGTTACACGGGAAAAGAGAGAATACAAAAGACTGTTATAGTACAGATTTAGGGATGACTAGAAGGTATTAATTACCCTCAGTTTTGAAACAGCATTTAGGATGTTTGAGGCCTCAGGCAACTCACGGGCAAGGCAGGGGCTTTAGAGGAACAGGTGATGCTAAGTGTCGGATAAACACACCCAGGGAAGGTATGGGCCAAGGACAGAGTTTGGGGAGATGTCCTCCTGCAAGAACTGGGCCCAGTAAGGAAGCCAGTCTTACTCTGAGTCTCTGCTTCCCATTCCGCGAAAAAAGGGCCTTGGACTAGGGTGGTCTTTAAGATCTCCCCTAACTCCCAAATTCCCTGGCTCTTAAAGTGATGAAAATATTCTCTGTCTTCACTGTGGTGGTAGTTACACGGCCATATACTCTGTCAAAACTCATTGAACTGTTCACTTAAAATTGGTGCGTTTTATCGGCTGTCAATTATACTTAAGTTGATTTAAAAAAATTTCTGGCTCCGAGTAATTACCATTCCATGCAAAATTATTAAATTTTTTTTTAACATTCATTCATTTTTGAGAGACAGAGGGAGACACAGAATCAGAAGCAGGCTCCAGGTTCTGAGCTGTCAGTGCAGAGCCCGATGCGGGGCTCAAACTCACGGGCCCTGAGATCATGACCTGGGCTGAAGTTGGACGCTTAGCCGACTGAGCACCCCCAGGTGCCCCACCATACAAAATTATTAACGATAGTATGAAACAGTCCAGTTATGGGTATTTTTTCACCAGAGAAAAGAGAAATACAGGTCAAAAAATGTATACCCTCAATCCCCAGGGGGAGAAAACAGGCATGCATTCGAAGGAATTCTTTTAAGAAATCAGTTTCCGATCATTCCAGACATTGGTATGAGTGAGATGTCTTGAAAATGTTTTACGAACACGTGCAAAAGTAACACGAACCTGTGGATGACCCTCTGATGTGTCATGTGCAGGTTTTTTAGGAGAGCCTGGCTTCCCTGGTACCTGCAGCTCACAGGTGCTAGTCACTTCTAGACAAGTTTGCTCAAGTGGTGGTTCTCAGGAGTTCGTCACGCGTCAGTCATCATGTGGATCAACTTAAGGGTTTCTAAGGCGCAGGAATGATGTTCCTGACACAAGCGATACCCACTTTCGATACAACTTCGGATCACTGGTATCTCAAGTATCAATTAGAAGGGAGAGGCTGCCCACATCTGTGTATTAATATTGAGTCCACTAGGGAGTTTCTCATTTATCATATTTTTCCTTTTTGCAGATTTTGAGAGAGAGAGAGAGAGAGAGAGAGCGCGCGCGCGCGCGCATGCACCTAAGAGTAGGAGGTCTGATCCCCAACAACAGAGCTTAATTTGGAGCTCTGTGATAAAGGTGGCTCTACAGAGAATCTTCTAGGCCATGAGAGTACACGCAAATCCCTACCATTGTACCTGCTGTAATCGGGCTCTGCTAATTGACCAGGAACTCCTCCAGGGCAGGGATCGGCTCTTGGTTATCCTGAGTACCTAGCCCCACGTCTGAAGATCACAGGTGCTCAGCACATTCTGGCTGAACTGAACGTGGCTCCAACTTTCCTTGGGAAGACGCTATCCAAGGGGCTATTTACATGATAAGAGTAATACCTTTATCTTCTTTTTTTCCTTTTGGTTTATCTTCTCTGGCCTCCTGTGGGCTCTTTCTTCTTCCTTTTCTAGATCACAAGGTACAGAAGGAATTAGGGACTGGCAGGAGTAATGGACAGGGAGGAGTTAAGGAGGGTGTAGCCCCAGTAATGTTTCCTGCATGGACTAATGACAAATCCCAGGACTAAAAAATAGCTTTATCTGGAGTAAGTAGACCGTGTGCTCTGAGAAGCAGCACTGGGACGCCCAGGTAATCCAAGCGAGGTGTCCACGACTGGAGAAACAATCCAGGGGCTGCCTGGCAACTGAGCCGCTCCGTCCAGGGCACCAGGATGTCTCAGGATGCCAATTTTGGATCTTTGCCCGGTGACAACATAGGCCTCTGTGTTTAGGCGGCCTGAATGAATCAACACCATGAAACACAAGAACGTGGAGACACTGCACGGTATCACTCTATGGGCAGCTGTTGTAAAGTCGGGCAGACCTGAGCTTGAGACCCGACTCCACCACCTACTGGGTTGGCCAACTGACGTAACTTATATGGAAACTTATATTCTACAGTTTCTTCTGAAAAACGCAGTATTACTGATACGTGCTTTGTTAGGGCTTGAATGAGATGGATAAAATGCTTGGTATGGTTCCTGTTATGTGGGAAATATCCAATAAAAGGGTAGTAGTAATGACAGCAGTAACAATTACTGTTTAGACTCTTTCCTCTTCTTCAGTGTAGGGGTTACAGTATATATTTAATGAATGCTTATAACAATTAAATTATTTTTAAATGTTTATTCCTTTTTGAAAGACAGAGAGAGACAGAGTGTGAGTGGGGGAGGGGCAGAGAGGGAGGGAGACACGGAATCCGGAGCAGGCTCCAGGCTCTGAGCTGTCAGCACAGAGCCTGATGCGGGGCTCGGACCCACGGACCGCAAGATCGCGACCTAAGCCAAAGTTGGACACTTAACCGAGTGAGCCACCCAGGCTCCCCTATACCAATTGTGATGAACAGCTGTAAAATATTGGAAGGCACGAAGGCTAAACAGTACATTAACTTACATTGGATCAAAAAATAATTGGATCCTGACCCTGGGCAAGTCACTGATGGATGCCTTGGGAAACATAAAGAATCCTAAGATTAAAAAGAGCTGATACAATCACGGACGACGCAGGACATAAGAACCGTTCAACTACAACGCAACCTTTGAAAATAATAAAATACTCAAGACATTAAAAGACACCCAGTCCATCAGAAACTGCCACAGAATAGGGCAGGCCCAGACTGGAATGGTCTGGGAATTCTCTGTGAGTTAGATTTGGATTTTGCAGGAGGGATAAGATCTATCTAGACAGCGAAGAGAATGGAAGGCCATTCAGGGCAAAGACGGGGCACGCGGGGCATTCTGCCTCGAGGTGCTGACCATCCTGGCGTGAGGGACACAGCACTGTTGGAGTTTTGTCACGTGGTGAGAGAGAGCAGTGCCTCGTTAACGAGAACCGCAAATCACCCGGGTATCTCTTGAACTGGAAACGTCAGTCACTGTACCTGCCTGTCCATGGCTACTTCCCAGGGAGAACTGCCCAGCCCATTGCTGTGTCCCCCTGGGTAGACCGCCCAGTCCTACTTTGTACCAAGAGGCAATACTGCTGTCCCGCTAGGTTCAGAAGACTGGGAATGGGCATGTGGATCCAAGGCGGCCAACCTAGCCATCTCTCCGGGGACAAAACAGTGGGCCAGACCGATCTCATGCTGTCGTCCAAGGCTCTACATTAAGAGACGCCCCGAGAGCAGGCTAGCTAGCTGAGGCGGTACGGCGGGGGCTCCCGCAGCTGGGAAAGGTCTGGAGAGACTGGTGAGCTGAAACCCTGAGTTGGGGGAGGAAACTGGGCATTGGCCAGACTCCTGAGAGAAGCAGATACTTCATGAGGGAGAGGCGGGGGGGAGCCAGCCCCCAGGGCTGCCCTGTTTTCTAAGGCCACTACCTCCCCCTCACCCCCATTTCAACACCAAGTAACGTAACCACAGCTCCCTTTACTCCTGAGGCACTTCTGTTCTTTGCCACCCCAAGATCTTGTTCTTTTCCAGTTATCCCGCAAACAGGGATGATCCCATTTGGGGAAGTAAGAGTACAAAAGGCTTTTTGATTTGGGGATGAGTCGCAAGTAAGGCTCCTGTGATTGCTGTGGGTTTTATCAAGAGCCCAGATATTTGTTTTGGGTACAGAAATCACTCACAGGTAGTTCAAATATACACGTTCTTATTAACCTGCAGACACGGCCCTTATCACACAGAGAACTGGACTCTGTCAATAACAGATGAACGTCCAGGTGCTTTCGGCAGTAGGAAATCATTTACTGGTGACCTTGAGAAAGACTTGTGGCTTGAGTGTAAACAAGAAACCAGTGGTACCAGGCAGAGCAGAGCAAACCAAGGAGGAAACGCGTTTCTCAAACGTGAGCCTGCTTTAAAGAACAAGGGAAGTTCTCGTGTCTCTGGCAACGTTAAGTGTGTAAGTCGCTGGCAGAGCTTCGGTGCCTTCTGACTTCTGTTTGGCTTTCCCCAGGGTCTGGTTCCTTACTCCCCGCCAAAAAACACCCTTCTGTGGGTTGCACTAGAAAGAAGTGGCAAGACTGACACATCAACGCACTGCCGTTTCATGCAGGTGACCACTCCTCGCTGTTATATTAACAGCTGCCCCTCCTCCAGATCTCTGAAATGCTTCCTGATCTGGTCTCCTGATACAACCTCAGGCCAAGTGGTTCTCAGAAGTCGGGAGAGAGCAGTTTTTCTTCTTTCCCCCTCAAGTATAGCATTTCCGATAATGAGCAAACAGTGCCGTGGGATCGAGCAGTAACTGTAACCTTGAACACTTGCCCTAGGGACTTCAGTGTTCACTCCAACATCCCAAGCAAGGACTACTAGAAAGCCTAGTGATGGAGGACTCCTTTAACTGGAGGCGAGAGTCAAACCAGAGTCCCTAAAAAGAACTGTATAAGACACCAATCTCTCAAGGCATCAACTTTTCAAAAGGATGGTGTTCAACTCAGAGGAATATGCCTTGTTCGACTTCTGGGCACTGTGACCAAGTGAAGAACCCCAGATACCGCGGGGGCGGGGGTGGGGTGGGGTGGGGAGTGATGTCCTGTGGCGAGGGACAAACCGGGGGTTGCTTTCTGAGTTCTAATAAGTGACACTAGGGAAGCAATGGTCTTCTCATGCTCAACAGTGGCCCACTGAACTTCCACACTGAGGAGAGCTGATGTCGCTCAGGGGCTGAAGTGTGTTTATATGGGGTGGCAAGACGGGGCAACGGCTGGGGAGCAGGTGTAGGCAGGAGGGGCCTTCCCACATAGCCCCAAGTGCTCTAGCCATTTCCTGTCTGAGCCGCTACCTTCCAGGGACTGATGCTCTAGGGACTTTGGACAGCTGTGAAGGCGGCTATCTCAGGTGCGTATCATGGAATGAGGTTCCGCTTCTAGAAAGCCCAGGGCTACGAGGCAGAACTCCAGCAGAGGCTGTCCTCAGTGGAGAGAGAACTCGCAGGAAAGTGGGGTAGGACTATGCCGGGTACCACCCAGACCACCCTCTGGCCCGAGGTTGCCCCATCAGCGCCGGCCAGAGCACAGCCTTAGCCCACAGTGGTGCCGGCCGGCTGGACCCAGAATGTGGTGCTTTTCCACAGATTCCAGAAGACCACCTGAATCAACAGTTTTCTCCCTGTGCGGCTCACCCTGGGGGACAACCACGGCCACACCCTGCCCACCCTTTCTGTATTTCCACTGGGACAGCTCTGCCAGCAGCGGGGACCTTTGGAAGGAGGTGGGGCATGTCTCAGGTATGTGACTTCCCTTTGGTTTGTTGGTTTCTTTCTACTGAAAGAGGCCACGGTCTCCTGAGTGTCCTTCTCGGAGCCTCTCAGCAGGTGCAGGCCCAGAGAGAACAGCTGACTCCATCCAGCAAACTCAACATACCCTTCTAGACCCTGGGCCCCCTTTCTAAGGAGGCTACTCTGCTTAGACCCGCTGCGTGATAAAACCTGGAAGTCGGACAAGTAAGGAGGGACAATGGTGGTGGGAACAGCACAGCAATGCTCCCTCTCTGTACGTGGCCTTGTGCCATCACACCCTGTAGCATAAGCCAACGGAGCAAGGGCAAGTCACATGCCCAGGGCCTGCCTCTACGTCTCCACAGACTGTATTTTCACCATTCCATCCCTGTGGTGGCCGGAATCCAAAAAGGGTAAGGAAGGGCTTCCCAGGGTGGGTCACAGGTGAGAAGCTGCCACCTCCTATGGAGTCGCACCAAATCCTCATGAGGAACGACGAGACAGTCTGTGATCACCCCCATCTTACAGGTGAAGAAACCGAGCGCCAGCCAGACAGCTTAAGAATCGTGGCTGAGGTCATACCGTGAAGGAGGATTAGAGCCAGGATTTCAGTCCTCAACGTACAAAGTACCGTGTCTGGCTCAGAACAGTCACTCGCTAAAAAGATCTGAAAACAAAACAAAACAAAACAAACCTGCAGACATGGAAATAACCATGCCATCACCAGCAGAGCCTCGTCCTGAGCCCAGGAGGGCCTGGGCTGCTCGACGGGAGCATCGGCCCGAGGAGTCCGAGTGCTGGGGCTGCCCTCTCCTCCCTGGGAACACCACCTCGCCTTCTACCTCCTGGCTCTAGAGGGTAGCTCTGGACCCACGCTCACTGATTTAGGACACAAGGGTGGGTAAGGCCCATTTATCCCTCCTGAGACCCAGGCCAGGACTGTGGGCAGGGAGCAAAGCTGAGTGAGTGCCAGGTTGAAGGCAAGGGCTGAATTGCTAGAAAACCCGCTGAGGTGCGGAGGAAACCCCCGATGTCTCTACCGGAAGTGTGAGTAGTCTTCCCCCGCCTGGCCTCAAATACACCTAACCTGCCCTTCGACGTTTGGCTCAACTCCCTCCTCCTCCGGAAGCCTTCTCTGAAATCCCACCCACTAGGAGCGGTTTCCAGTTCCTGTGAACATCCACATTTCACCGGGGCTCATCCCGGGAGATCTAGGGGGAACACCCCCCCCCCCCACCGCCCCGCCAAACAACAGTGGTTCTCAATCCTGGCTGCCCGCTGGAATTCACTGGAGAACTTTTCCTCTTCAATGAAGGAGCGCCTGGGTAGCTCAGCCGGTTAAGTGTCTGACTTCGGCTCAGGTCATGATCTCACAGCTTGTGAGTTTTTTGAGCCCCGCATCGGGCTCTGTGCTGACAGCTCAGAGCCTGGAGCCTGCTTCGGATTCTGGCTCTCCCTCTCTCTCTCTCAAAAACAAACATTAAAAAAAAAAAAATGATGAAAATACTTATGCCCAGGCCCAACTTCTGAATAATCGAATCAGAACTTCTGGGATTGGCACCAGGGAATCAGTATTTTTATTTCATTTTTTAAGTTTGAGAGAGAAACATAGTGAGCAGGGGAGGGGCAGAGAGAATTGAGGGAGAGAGAGAGAATCCTAAATAGACTCCATGCTGTCAGCACGGAGCCCGACGTGGGGCTCAAACTCATGAACTGCGAGATCATGACCCGAGCCAAAACCAGGAGTCAGACGCTTAACCGATGGAGCCACCCAGACACCCCGTGGGAGTCAGTATTTTAAAAATCAGCCAGGACTGGGGACCAGGGCTACCGCACCCTGAAATCTGATTGTGGCCTTTTTGTCCTCCCCCCCCCACCCCCCACTGCCATCTAGCTGGGAGCTCCTCAGGGCAAAGCCCCAGCCCCATGTAGCTCTGTTCTGGACACCAAGCCCAGGCTTCCCCATCACCCGTGCTCATCGGATGCTTGCTGAGCGATGGCACCCTCGACTGAAAATCGCAATAGCCCCCAGGTGGATACAGGGCACGTTTTGCTTTGTCTTGTAAGGAGTCCTATGTGTTCATCCTCTGATACAGGCAGCCTAAGAACACGGGTTCCAAAGAAAATAAATCCCCCACTCCCCTCACCCCATGAACATCCCAGGGGAGGAACAGGCTATGCTGTTGGTTATCTCCTGCTTTCAATTAAGGAGGCTTCAGCCAGATTCCTTGTGTGCCTCTGAGGCCCCAGCCTTGTAAATGGCACACTTTCAATTATTTATCTAAACAAAGGTGAGCCAGAGGGCAGCGCTAAATGCTTGTCTGGCGAACTTGAGCCCAACTCCGCGCCCTTGGAATTCTCAAGCTTATAGGACTTGGCTTTGTGACTCCAATTTCCTTAACCCACCCCCCCCCCCCAAAAAAAAGGAAGAAGAAGAAAGAAAAAAATGGAAGACAGGCACATTAGCTACAAGGCCATAAATTCCATTCCAGAGGTGAGAGGCGTGCCAGAGGGGAGCTGCGGGGACCCGAGCTCTGTGGCTGCTGCGATTGCGATTTCGTTGCTAGGCTGCTGAACTCAAACAGTCGTAACTCACTGGCGAGGAGGTGGACCTCCGACTCCCTTCCAGTTTTGCGCTCTCTCCTGTCGGAGGACGCATCATGTTCTATGCCACCGATGAATAATAAATCCCCTTAAAAAAGGAACAGAGACCAACGGCGATCTGCAGATGAAGTGGAGGAAAGGCTGCCTCTCGCCTGTGAAGACGGGCTCCCGGCTCGTTGCCAGCAAGACGAGCGTTCTGAGCTGTTCTTTTCGGGGACGGGTCGGTGCCCCCTCCCTCGGAGGACCAGCCTGTGATGTGCACATGACACAGCCTGCTGTCCTACGGGTACACTGGTGGCCGTGGGGGGAGCAGTGAGAACTGTCTCTGCGGAGATCAAGCACCTTCGAGGGCCATGAGATGTCAGCTACAGTGAAAGAGTGATTCGAGAACAAAGTGGCTGGAAGTCAGGATTCCTGGGCATCGGCAGTAGAGACAGCAGCCAATGTTTATGGAGCACGCGACCATCTTCTCGGTCCGCTAGCAGCAGGGAGAGGCGTTATCCGGCCGTACAGAGGTCCACAGGGGTTAGGCGACTTGCTCTGGTCACACCACAAGGGACGGGGCTGGAATCGGTACCAGAATCGGCCGGACTCGAAAGCCTGGGTTCTGAATCTCGCTGTTATACAACCCTCCTGAGTCCCAGGACGGACACTTGAAAATGTTTCTGGAATCCACTTCTCTCCGTCCCCGCTGGCAACTACCTTAGCTCAGACCTAAAATCCCTCAGTCTTACCTTTTTTATAGTCTCTTAATTCATCTATCCCGCTTCCAATCTTTCCCACATCCCACCAAGCGCAAACATTTTAAAGTGTATCTATTTTACGACCCTGTGCAAGAATGTCCCTTGGCGACTGCTCCAGTCCGATCCTTTGTGAGGCCCAAGTGACCTCACCTCACCCTCTGTCTTTATCATTCCCCACCGTGATCAGCCACACCAAATGTCCTGCTCAGAAGAACCCTCTGTAAAAATTCTCTGCCTCCTTCAGTTCGCCTGTTTATGTGTTTGTCCTTCCGCCCAGACCGTGAGCTCCTAGGAGGCAGGAGGCTGGTCTTGTTCATCGTTGTAATTTCCCCAGGATCTGGCAGAAGGGAGATGCTCACGGATGTTACAAAGCTGACTCACTCACTGATCGAAGGAACAGAATCTCTAAGTTGGGGCAGTGGGGGGAGGGGGGGAAGCAAAGATCACTGAATTTTTTTTCTAATAAGCTTCATCTCAATGTGACTGGGTGCCAAGGACACATCAACTCTTTTAATTTTTTTAATGTTTGTTTATTTTTGAGAGAGAGACACAGGGCATGAGCGGAGGAGGGGCAGAGAGAGAGGGAGCCACAGAATCGGAAGCAGGCTCCAGGCTCTGAGTTGTCAGCACAGAGCCTGACGCAGGGCTCGAACCCACGAGCCGTGAGATCATGACCTGAGCCGAAATCGGATGCTCAACCGACTGACCTACCCAGGTGCCCCGATCACTGAATTTCTGACAACTGACTATACATGCATGGGGGTCTCAGTATCATCAGTCTTAACAATTCCTATGTTATAGTGTCCTAGATTTCGCTAAATTTCGGGAATAGCCACGAGAAACTAAGAAATTGAATTCTAGCTAAAAATGTTGGACATTTCAGTCCACACTTACTCCGCTCAAAAGTATTTTCCTCAGGGACGCCTAGCTACTCACAGTAGCATCTGATCCTAGAACGTCTACCTTTCTCTTTGCTTGGCCAAAGCATAATTTTCTCGGTTCATCAAGAATTCTGGTTGACTGCTGCTGTCCTCACTTGATGACATAAAGAGCCGGCGCCTGGGGATTACCCGGAGTCTGCAGGGTCTTCCCCGTGAGAAGTGGAAGTTAGCCTGGGCAGAGGTTAGCTTCAAGGTTTATCTCAACCTCCTCTGCTTTGACACCGTCCCTGGCTCTTAGAGCCAAGCAGAAAGTGACTTCCTCTCCCCCTGAACGTTCATGGCACCTGTTCTGTGGGTCACTAGGGCCCTGTAAAAAGTCACATGCAGCAAATCACAGTGGACAGGGCACAGCGCAGGGACCGTCATCCCAGTTGAATTACAAATGCATCCTGGGGCCCCGCGTGGTGGACTCCCCTCGCCGGACCTCTGTTTACTTGGCTGCAAAATGAGCGAGTTACACGAGTTGAATTACATGGCCTCCTTCCAGCTTCTTTCCAGACCTATAACTCTATGAAAAAGGCCAGATACTTTGACACTATTTGAAAGCTCCCTTGTGGGGTAGAAGGTGAAGGGTAAAAAGTATAGAACTCTGGGTCACAAACGATTTAAGAGTTGAAAACAATGATTTGGAGACGTTCCTCATTTTCCACAAGGCCACACGATGGCAACCTCAAACTAAACACGCAACCAGGAGATGGCCCAGCAGGGTAAGAGTTAGTGTCCATTGGGCCTGATGCCGTAGGTTGTATTGACTATGCTGTGACACGTTCATCGTGATGAAGATGGGTGACTGCAATCATACGCAAACTCATACTTCACACACACGGGAAAAGCGACTTAAATGTTCCTTTCGGTCATGATCAACCAGGGTGAATTCAAAACATACCCCTGTAGATGAGCCAAATCTACATTCCTTGAAACGCAAGAAATAGATGTACAAGTGGATTCCTCTGGGGATGAGCTTTGAGTTGTAAGGGACTTGACAAGGGAAAGGGAGACCTGGAGAACCAGCATTTTCTTATTAAATTACATAATTCCGTATCTTAAAAAATAACTTATAAAGACACGTTAAAATGAGAACAAGATCACATTCAAAGGAAGAGATAAAGATAGCAGAAAGTCAGGCTAAAGAGAGCTTCTACAGTTGAGCACTATGCTTGGAGCTGATTTTCCTGGCCGTGGAGCCTAAAAAGGGACCTACGAGGAGTTAGTTCTAACACGTATAGGTTTGTACAAAAGGTGGGAAATTTACCAAAGGGATGTTCATCACTCAGAGTCCCAAGTGGAAACAGACGGTACATTACAATTAGGATAGGAGCGCCAGGGTGGCTCGGTCGGTTAAGCGTCCGACTTCGGCTCAGATCAGGATCTCGCAGTTCGTGAGTTCGAACCCCCCATCTGGCTGTCTGCTGTTAGTGTAGAGCTGCTTCGGATCCTCGGTACCCCCCCCCCCCCCCCCCCCCCCCCCGCTCATGCTCGCTCACTCTCTCTCAAAAAATAAACTTAAAGAATAAAATAAAATCAGGATAACCCAAAGAGGGATTGTTTACAAAGAGGCTAAAGTACAAATATGTGGTCAGGGTGTAGGGAAACCACAAGGCCAAGTGCAGGAACTCAGGGTTGGCCACAGAGGAGCTGTTGTCGCCCGTAGGGGGTTGAATACTGGTCCTCCACCCAGGAACCTTAGAACGTGATCTTATTTGGAAATAAAATCTCTACAGATGTAAATCGGGTAATGATAGATCATACTGGATTGGGGTGGGCCCTCAATTCAACGGTAGTGTCCTTGTATGAGACAGAAAATGATACACAGAGACAGAGAAGGCAACCATGTAAAGACGGAGGCAGGGATTGGAGTGATATGTTTGCAAACCAAGGAATACGAAACACTGTTGGCAAGCACCACAAGCTCTCAGAAGAGCACAGGCTAGCTTCTCCTTAAGAACCCACAGAAGGAACCAGCCCTGATGACACCTTTATTTCAGACTTCTGGCCTCCTGAACCGTAAGAGAATACATTTCTGGTGTGCGAACCCACGCGGTTTCTGGTGATTTGTCATGGCGGCCCCAGGAAACTAATATACCCCTGCGCTTCCTAAAGGGATGAAAAGATGGCAAGGAATGGAGCCCAGTGGGAGACTGTGTGCCAAGTGGGCCCCTGGGTGGGGCGGCAACCCTTCAGTGGCAGGACAGCACCAGGCTGGGACAGCCTTGTAAGAAGGGAGCCGGAGGAATAAATGTCCCAGCCTCACCCTCTTTCTTCCATCCCTCCCATCTCCACCTGGGGCTTCTCACGGGTTATACCCAACAGCTATACCCAAACAGAGGGTGTGAGAGGCCTGCAGACATGGGCCACACAGGCCAGCCCTCGGGCACAGAGCAGGAGGTCACAGGGTGGACAGTGTATCTGGAGGGGTGGACAAAACTCTAACTCAATCTTCTCTCTTTGACCCCTTTGTTCTCCGGTCTGCACACTCAACCTTCATGGTGGTTTTTGCTGTAACAGGGATGCCCGTATCCGCACCATCAGCCCAGCCTCCCTCTCCAGCTCCAGTCCCAGCCCAGGAAATCTTTACCAAGACAGCTCGTCAGCCCTTCAGAGTCAAAACATTCGAGGATCAACCATATCATCTTCTTTCCAAAACCAACATCCTCTTGGGAATTCCTTATCTTACCTCTCCAACCCATTTTAGGCTGAAACTCTCTGATTCATTCTCTTTGCCCCAAAATATCAAGGCTTGTTGGTTTTAATGAAGACACTGTGCCTCCGTTCACCCTCTCTCTCCATTTCTACAACTGCCACGCCTTGCGTTGAAGCCACATCCGTCTGCACTGGGTAACGGCTGGCAAGCTCTGAGCTGGCTTCCACAACTCCAGGTTCCCAGGTCCTCCGATTTTTCCATGGCCAGGCAATGCCACCTTCCTTGTGCCACACCCGTGTTCGAATTCTCCGTGACCCTTTCTGCCGCAGGCCCTCACTTGTCAGATGCTGAATCTGTCCCCTGGCTGCTGAGGATTCCAACTCCTTCTCGTTCCAATTCCGTTCGACCTTTCCAACTGTATTTCCGGCCATCTGTCCAGGAGAACCTTGCTGTGGCCAAGCTGCTTCCTTTGCCGTCCTACCCTCATGCTTGTCCCTTTATCACCTGATGAGAACAGTCACCTACACTCCGTTTGTGTTTCTCTGGGTCAAAGAAGGTATTACAGCACAGTCGTCAAGGGCTTGAGCTTTTGGTATCAGACAGACTAGAGTCACAGTTTGAGTCCATCCATTTCTACTTGTGTGACCTTGGACAGGTTACGTATCTCCTCTTTGCGTGTCAGTTTTCTCATCTGTTAAATGGCAATTTGAAACTTGCCTCACAAGAGTCATAGGGAGGCTGAGAAGAGCTAACGTACGTAAAACACTTCACGCTCTACAGGCCTAAAGTTAGCCTCTTCGCGTAAAGAGTGAACGGCACAGTCACGCAACTTCTACTCAAGGGCAGTAAGTGTGTCATTTGTAACCGCACGCAGCCCAGACACGGAGACTTGGTTGCTGGGGTACATCACACAGTCCCCGTTCTCATTCTTCTTGTCCCCTAAAGCCAGCAATTTTGCCCAGCCATTCTACGGCTAAGAAAAAGCAGACATAAACTTCCAGACCACGGTTTTTCCAAACCACCAAACCTATAATCAGTGCTTGTACAGATCCCAAACTGTTTTGCGTCCTCGGTAGACTGAGAAGCTGGCCACAGCAGGCCGATGCTGGTCTCGTCTGTGTTTATCAATGCTGTTAGCCACCTTGCGGGCATTGCTTAAGGTCCAAATCAAAAGCTCCTCAAAAAGTTACCTATGTAAAGACACAAACCTGAGTGAAAAATTATGTGCACGCTTCGCAAGAGCTGCAGTGGGTAGTAACCTAGTGTGATCAAGAATTTTAATGATACGACCTATAAATTATTTGCTATCACCTAACATACTCCGGAAAATTCAGCTATTTTATTGCCATCTCTATTGGTGCGCATTCATAGATGCATAGTTAATACTCACAAAACGCTAACGTGTTTACTTTGAATGCAATACAAGGGGATAAAAAAGGAAAAGCAACAAAGACCTTGGTCCTGAACCAGCACCCCTCATGGACACACACTGAAACCGTGAGATCTTGGACACATGCTACCTGGCGCATTTCTTAAGTTTGCAGAAGAATGCCACACAAAAAGGGGAACTTTGGCGGAAACACGCCAGATTCATACAGGAGGGGATGGCACAAAATTATTTCATGTGTACTTTCTAATGACCTTTCTGAAATCCAGATGGTTCCGTTGCTCTCAGAGTATTCTTAGATAGGGCTGATTTATGGGATGTCATTATTAATGAGCTGGGTGAGAAAAGAAATAATTAACTGACCCAACATGTTTCCCAAGCCCTGGAATGGTGGTTTTCTAAGGGGCAGGTTGGGGAAGGGAGGAAGTGCGTGAACCGTGTTGTACAAGGGCGCTCAGCTGCCAGCGGCAGGAGCCAGCAGAAAAACCCATGAACCCAAACGTCAGGCCACAGCGCTGCTGGAGTTCACGCTGTGAAATGTGAGCCGCCCTCATCAAGGACTTTTGGATTATGAAAGGCACAAATATCCGGGAAGCGATGCCACTTATGTTGCAGAGGGACAACCATATGTTCTTCCGCGTGACCATCGGTTCTCGCTGCTCAGTGAATGGTACCAGAACTGTGTGCCCTACATGTGATCTGCTCATTAGGATTTAATTCTGTTTGCTCCAACCCTCTCCCCACCCCGATCTTTAGTCCCCGACACTTTTATAAGCCTCAGATCTCTCTGCTTTCTCTCCTTACTACCTATAGGCCATTGCTTTCCTAGCAAATAGGATGACCTTTAAAATGTGTCAGCCCTCTGCTCAAACTCCGCCAATGTCGTCCCACTGCTTACAGGATAAATTCAAAACTCCCTGCTCTGGTCTATAGATGCCTATGTGATCAAATCCTTGGCTTCCTGGTCACACGGAGGTCCTCCCTGGTTGTCTGGGCTGGAGCTACACGGGCCTGCTTGCTGCCCCCCTCCATCCCCCATCTCACAGCACGCCCCTTCTTTCCTGGTGTTTTTCCCACACCTAGAGGGCTGACGTGTTGGCATTCTCACATGAAGCACGAATACAAGGATTCCTCAAGAACACGGCTATATTTATGGGCTGGCCACGTACAATTTACGTGAAGATATGTTCGCTATGCAAACCCTAATGCAAGGAAGGTCCCCCAAGATTTCTCTCCCCGCACACCAGATCCCTACCTCTACGCTTCTGCCGGTCAGAGTTCTGCACCCCCTCTGTTGATGACATCACCATGCTTCACTGAGTGGCAAGACTTAAGCAGTCGTAAGCCACACCACTATTTCGAGGCAACAGTTTAAGTTGCCAGTTAAACTCTGACACAATGCTTCATCACTGAAAGTCTTCTAGGCTTGCTAAAATCATTCTTTTAATCCTAGTTAGACACAGATTGTCATAGGTCACGTGTGGTAACGAGAGACTGGTGAAGATGGTCTTAAAACATCTTCACATTTGAAGTCTGACTCTTCAGCGTCAGTCTATCAACGGAGGGTCCCCAATTCCTGTTCTTTACCACAAAACGTCCTTCATGCCATGGGACCATTGGTGATGCGACATTTTTGGATTAGTAGTCTGAGTACTGAGAGCCTACTTTGGACTCCCGCTCCAGGAATGCTGGAGACATCGGATTCACCACCACCCCCCCGGGAACCTTTCGGTTCTAAGGAATTACAGGTCAACTGTGTCCGCTGACTAATGCTTTGTTGTGTCCCCAGGGCTTTTTCCCAAACAGCAACTGTGATGCCAGCACGTTTGCGGTTAGAGAGCTTGCAGACGTTACAAAAAAAAAAAAAAAAAATCCTCTCTGCTGCCTGGATACAATGAGCAAAAGCTACCTCCCCTATCTTAAGATTGATGACATTTGGTCATCGTCACTGCCCTCCTCCTCCTCCTGACAAACGTGGTCACATCCTAGTTCTGGGAACCTGGCCTTCTCACAGCTCCTGACCGCACATCACAGTTCAGAACCCCGCCCGGCCCACGTCAGTGCACACTGGCTTTGAAGAGTGGCCATAAACTGGGCTGAGCCAATCAAATTTGCTGAGGGGTTTCAACTCCGAGATAGGGGATCCATGCCAGTAGTTAGCTGTGGAGAGCAGACCATTCGTTGACTCTAAGGTTGGGGTAGCCCCTTGCTGGCGGTGGGGGGGGGGGTGGGTGCTATGTATAGCAAACAAGCACAGGAAGAGAATCAAATGGAAAAGGTAAGATGTGCAGACCAAGAACCCACACTGAGAGCGAACAGACATTTAATGAGAAAGTAACGTTAGCCTTTGACTTTCGAATTCTCGATCACACAAGGCTCATGCAGACTTCATTTTCTGTCCTTGGCTTTGGTGCTTCTTCTGTAGCCTTACCATTAATTCTGATACCCCCCGCCGAGGTAGAGTTCTGCTTCTGGCTGTCAAAGGAGCTGTGGCCGTAGGAGCTGGAAACTTCCCTACCCTCAAACCACCCACCAGAGAGATGGGAGTAAAGAACGTGTGAGCACCGTGATGTTGCCCTGTGAGACGGGCAGAGTGGGCATCCTTGTGTGATTCTGGAAGGCCCAGGGCCAGGCAGGAAAGATCCCGCAGCTCCTCAGCCTATATGGGGGTCCCCTTTCCCAGAGTCCTGCTCCTAGGAACGGCATGCTTTCTGCTGGATGAGATATGGCCCGGTTGTGGATGGGGGTGGGGGGTGGGGGATCAACCTTAACAAGAGATGTGCTTGGGGAACAGGTTCCCTGGCAGGAAGTACAGGTCCACAGCCCTCGCTGGAGGGGGGAAGGAACCAGAACACAAATACTCACCTCCCCCCATCACCTCCCGGGGGTCCCCTGCCCTCCTCCTGATGACAGAAGACTGAGGGGGCAAAATGACCACCTCCTTCTTTTGAGAGTATGCCATTTCCCAGAGGGAGAGGTTGAGGTTTTCGAGTCGAAGGGAACTGGAAAGCGACATCGGTGTAGGCACCAGGGAGAATCTGACGGGATGTCCAGCCTGAACATCAGTCAGCAACGCCTGACATCGCAGTCAGGTACATAGAGCCTGGTGGCAGGACAGGTGGCCAGCACTCCGTGCCATGAGGGACATGGGGGGGGGGCGGTCTTCTGGGCAGACCGAGCATCGAGCCAGTGGGAGCTTCTGGTGGCAGAAGCAGGCCCGTCAGCCCGGAGGTGGCAGACCAGAGACCCCGGACTACCTCGCGCTTCGGTAAGGGCTACGCTTTTGAGTGACAACAGAGGGGAGAGGCCGCACGACACCTACGTGAAACAGGTCAGAGAGCCTCACCTCAGAGTTACGAGCCCTGCGGGAAGGAGACTGAGGCTCAGAGCTGGAACCCAGACCCATGTCTGACTGGCTCCAACCCGTGCTCCTGCCCTCCACACCATCTCAGGAAGCAAGGAGGGGGCAGACCGTTCCTGCTCTGTGGGGGGGGGGGGGGAGGGGGAAGTACGCCAGGCTTGGACCACCACGGGCTGGCTGCCGGGGGCACGAGGGACTTGAACGGCCGTGCTGACCTCCATCAGACAGATGCAGCTTGGAGTTCTGGGACACTAGAAAGACGAGAACAGCAGCACGACCACCACCTGGCACGGGGCCATCACTTCCTTATCCTTTTCAAAAAACTTTCACACACACACACACCACTTGCCTGTGTCAAATTCATGACATCAATGAGGGACCGCTTCTGTACGTTTCAGAGCATCTAGCAGACTGCTGCTAGCTAGTATACAGTGGCACTTAATAAGTGCCGATTACCGTGCCTGGACTCTTGGCGTTCCCCTTACCTAGCTCCTCAATGGACACACGGCCCCCCCCCACCCCCACGGCCCCACCAAGTTGACTTGAGAGCCACGGTCTCACTGCTTTGATTTGGCGCTTTGTTTTCCCAAAGCTCAGCCTTCAGTGCAGCCAAGACCAGTGACCCAACAGGCTAGTCTGACTTGGAAAGCCACGGGTGACATTTTCAGCTGGCTCAGACGCTGAGGCTGAAGCATGTAAGGGTAGCTTCTGGCTGGGGTTTTGTTTGCTATGGAATATAGACTTCCCTTGGGGGAATTCAGGCATGTTTTCTTTTTCTTTTTTTTCCCCTTTTCTTAAAAAAATAAAATAAAAAGGCTGCAACTCTAAGTGGCATCTGCTGACTTGAAAGAATACACACTTAATCCCTACTCCAGAGCACCCTTGCCACGACACGGAATGCCTTCTGGTTTTCAACCACTGAAACACAAAGGAAGAGTCATCTACTTTAGTAGAGCCATTTTAAGTTGTTTTGGCCACAGTTCCCTAGGTCGATAAATCTCTATAATTTCAATTTCTGACCCTCCTCATTTTAGCTCGACTGTACTTATGGACGACACCTGGCATTACAATAACCAGGGGGCCAGATTCAGATACACATGGTTTTCCTTTTATGTTTGCAAAGCTGAGAAGCAGGAAGTTCTGATATTTATTTTACTTTTTAAATTTATGCACGTCCTCACTTCCTCCGAAGAGGGTATAAAGTAGCATAAGGTGATACG
Source organism: Panthera tigris (assembly GCF_018350195.1). NCBI lineage: Eukaryota > Metazoa > Chordata > Mammalia > Carnivora > Felidae > Panthera > Panthera tigris. Next base: position 77,424,243 of record NC_056671.1, read on the forward strand.
TGAATGAGGGCAAAAGGTGGGGGGGGGGGTGCAAGAAAAAGAAGGGTGGGGAGAGGAAGCCGGGCTAGAATCGGGCCCAAAGGAAGAAAGACACAACCATCACAACATGCCTGCGGGCCACTGTGAGCCACATGCTCGCTTCCAAAGTTTCCCGCTGGCGTTCTAGTTATGCCAAGAACAGCTACGTTTTATTTAAAGACCAATTTTTCAGGAATCCAGACAATGGATCTTAGTAACAGGTCTATAATAGATCTTCCTAAGAAGGACCCTGAGCTGCAATTTTCCCATAAATGGTATCATTTCCAAGAACGAGGCTGTTAAGATTCTCCTCCGCCCGTGTCTTTTTTAGGTCTTCTCAGAGCTACCGTGTTCCGAGTTTCTGAGCCCAGAAACTCACTGGGTCTGATTCTCCGAGCAGTAGTTCATTTGGATCGTCAACACAGACCCTCCGGAAAGCCTGTCTTGGACACAATTTCAGGTTGGAAGGCCAACGTAATCTTTAAGTGTGTTGAGCAGTAATTAAATAGTAAGAAAACTGATCCTTCGGGAAAATGTTACCTTAAAAATCGCGTCGGCTCTACGTCGCTCTTCTCTAGGCCTTGTACCATCCTCTCCAGAGAGAGGGAGGAGAAAAGAAGCTGAGGTGACAGGCTGCCTGAGTTCAAATTTGTCTCTGCCACCTGCCAGCTGTGCCTCAGACAAGCTAATGACCCGGAGCCTCAGTTTCCTCATCTGCAAAATGGGCAGAACAGGAAGATCTACTTTACAGGCTTGAGGGGAGACTGAGGAGATTGTGCTAGCGATGCTCAAACATGTGCTCCCCTTTGAAACACTGGCAGTTTTTCTTCTCGTTCACTTTGTAGAGCCCAACTGCCCTTATGTATAGGAGCCACGTTGCCAAGGAAAGAGAACAAGGGCAAACGTTTTCCTCTTCAGAAAGACCTCTACTTTTCCTCTCTCTGGCTAGGAAGGCAAACATCTATAAGTCTTCATTAAGGCGGAGGGGTAAGAGCCAGTAAAAACGAGAAGGGCCAGCGAAACATGTCAAGTGGCCGATAGCAGCTGCCTGTGTTTGTTGTTGCAACGGTACCGAGGGGATGGATGTAAGTCATTAACATTCCACTGATAGGGGGTAAAATGATTTGGGCTGAAAAGGAAAGTTGGGAGGGGTGGTCACCAAGGTTTATCTTTGTTTACTCTTCTGTGAGGACTCATCTTCAGGGTCTGTTTCTCTTCTTATGAGATGATTTGGCTCATTACCACAGACCTTCCTGGCTTGCGAACCAAATTTCTGCTTAATTGGTTTCCACGTTGTGACCTAGTTCCCGAGACACCAGATGCCCTGGAGGCCAGTCCTCGGCCCTCTTGGGTAGCGTTATAGCGAAATGTAGCGGGAGCAGACGGTAACCTGCAAGGTGGCTGCTGGAATTATCGCAGTAAACACAGAGAATGTACTGGAATCTGCAATGGCTGTCCACACCACTATGTGCCAGGAGAGAAGCTCTGTCTAAACTCAACTCTTTCACTTGGATCTTCCTTCGAAAGCACGGTGGGCCCTTTTCTCCTACCAATATCTCATATTCAGGACATCTTGAAATAAACCAAGTACCAATTAAGCTTCCTAGTGCCAGCCAGCTCACCTGACCACCATTGTTCCCATGGCACTATCGCCCATAACAAACTACACAAGACAGAAGTGTCTAAACCAAGACGACACATTTTTCTCGTGGCAGGTGAGACAGGCCACTGGAGTAGAGGAGTTTCCAGCACTACACAAGTTACTGGTCATCTATGCTTCTATTTCCTCACTTTTGCAAAAGTGGGAGATGAGATTGCTAGGGCCCTTCTGAGCACAGGATGTGGAGAATGGGGCACTCAACTGAACTGTATCACTACCATTAACTGGTTCACTCAAACAAGCTGTCCTTTTCCAGTGTTGCTCATTGTAAGGAATCCCAGGCATGTGGCATTTTTGGATCAATGTGGCTTCCTTAGGGGCAGGGTTTCCTTCTGGGGTAAGAAGAGTTTTCATCTGTTTGTGTTAAGAAGGGTCAGCGTTGGTGATGATTATGTGGGCTCTGCTTTAGGTTGAAAAAAAAAGTCGTTTATTTACATATAAAGAACATAGTGTCATAGAGGCATTATATATCATCTATAAACACCTCAAGCTAAAACTCACGGGCTCCCCTATAATGCACATTGTTGTCTTATCCTTGGCCTGTCGAGCATCTTGAACCCCGGAGTGCCTGGTTGTATGGAAGCCCCATTTTAAGACGGAGGATGTGTGCCCTGAGTATGTGAAAACACCTGGTAAGTTCTGCTCCTTTCTTCCTAGGGTCATTTACACATTGCACTTAAAACCGGATACTCCTAACAGCAAACACGTGAAGAAGTGGCCTTTCGGAGCGTTTGGTTTTTCTATTAAGCCAACAGTCGTTAGGCTGGCAGGGGGTGAGAGCCACAGTCACTGAAAGGCACAGGTCTTGACTTTGGCAGAGATGGATACTATCTTGACAACACAACATACATAGTCAAGGGGGTGAGGGAGTTTCAAAGGTTAGAAAAGATGTGTCACAGGATCAGCATGTATAAGATCGTTGGGTGGCAGGGGACTAACGCTGCCCATGACACTGTCCATGGTTCTGAACCAGGAAGGGCACTTCTCTGGGGAAGGTGGGTGGGACAGAGAGAACTTGCACCTCTGTTGCTAGGCTGTGATCAGTATCATAAGAAAGGAGACGTTATTCTGTGGGTTTGAACATAAGACAGTAGGTTCAAAAAAGCCCTGGGACCTCCTGGTGGTTGGCAACGTTTTTCTGAGGATACACTCATGGTAGCTCTAAAAAACACAAATTCCTCGATGGTATGATAAGCTTCCCCTTTAGGGATCTTCTCAGGATCCTGGATGAGAGTCACTATGCTATAACACAATAATAGCCAACACATCTAGTGCTTACTCTGCTCCATTCACTGTTCTCTCTCTCTCTCTCTCTCTCTCTCTCTCTCTCTCTCACACACACACACACACACACACACACACACACACACACACACACACACCCAAACGTATCTGTCAAGAACTTAGGGAGTTTTCAACCTCTATTGCTTCCTTGACATGCAGAATTCCTCCTTGGGGAATATCAGATTTCAAAATATCAAAGATATTTTTAAAAAGGTTCTCTCTTCAGGATCATTACCATCTCTTTGATGGGAATCTTCCAAAGTTCTTTTGCATGATTTAAGGGCTTAATTTGAATATGTTTGTATGTCAGGAAACCTGCAACCATAAAACTCCTAGAAGAGAACATAGGCAGTAATTTCTTTGACATCAGCTGAAGCAATACTTGTCTAGATAGTTCTTTTAAGGCACGGGAAACCAAAGGAAAAATACACTGTATCAAAATAAAACATTTCTGCACAGTGAAGGAAACCAACAAAACAAAAAGGCAACCAACCTACTGAATGGGAGAAGAGATTTTCAAATGATGTATCCAAAAAGGGGTTAAAATCCAAAATATATAAAGGACTTCCACAACACTCCCCAAAACCAATAATCTGATTAAAACGGTAGAGGCTAGACATTTTTCTAAGGACCTGTGGACACATGGGAAGATGCTCATCATCACTATCAGGGAAATGCAAATCAAAACCACAATAAGATATTGACCTTACACCTGTCAAAATGGCTAGACTCAAAAATACAAGAAGAAAGAAGTGTTGCTGAGAATGTGGAGAAAAAGGAACCCTCATGCACTGCTGATGTGAATGTAAATTGCCATAGCCACTGTGGAAAATGGTATGGAGATTCCTCAAAATTAAAAATGGAAATACCATGTAACCCATTAATTTCACTACAGAGTATTTACCCTGAAAACATGGAAACACTAATTCCAAAAGATATATGCACCCCCTATGTTTACCACAACATTTACAATAGCTGAGTTATGGAAACAAAGGTCAACTGACAGATGAATGCATAAAGAAGATGTGGTACACATACATACACCAACACACAGGAATATCATGCTGCTATAAAAAGGTGGGAGCTTTTGCTATTGGCAACAATGTGGATAAACTTAGAGCATATTATGCTAAGTGAATTAAGTCCAACAAAATCAAATATCACAGGATTTTGCTCGTATGTGGAAGCTAAAAAGAAATGACTCAACAAAGAGCAGAATCAGACCTATAAATACAGAGAACCAATGGTTGCCAGAGGAGAGAGGCGTAGGGGGATGGGCACAATGGGTTAAGAGGAGTGGGAGATACAGGCTTCCAGTTACGGAATGAGGAAGTCACAGGAGGCTCTCTGATCCTCCCTCTTTTGACAGCTGCACCTTCTCGTGCAGTGCCGGCTGTATCTCTGAGACTCTAGGGTAAAGGTCAAAGTAAATGGATTTGACCGTATTGGGTGCCTATCACCAGGGCTGCTTTTAACTCTGGCAATGTGGATACAGTCATCAATAACCCCTTCATCGGCCTCAACCACATGGTCTATATTTCCCAGTATGATTCCACCCCCAGCCAATTCAGCGGCACAGTCAAGGCTGAGAATGAGAAACTGGTCATCAATGGAAAATCCATCTCCACCTTCCAGAAGTGAGATCCTGCCACCATCAGATGGGGTGATGCTAGTGCTGAGCATCCCGTGGAGTCCACTGGGGTCTTCAGCACCGTGGAAAAGACTGGGCTCACTTGAGGGTGGGGCCAAGAGGGTCATCATCTCTGCCTCTTCTGCTAATGCCCCTATGTTTATGATGGGTGTGAACCATGAAATGACAACTCCCTTGAGATCATGAGCAATGCCTCTTGCACCACCAGCTCCTTGGTTCTTGTGGTCATGGCCATCCGTGACAACTATGGCCTGGTGGAGGGACTCATGACCACATGGCCACCAGAAGACTGCGGATGGCCCTCCAGGGAAGCTGCGGCATGACGGCCAAGAGGCTGCCCAAAACATCATCCCTGCTTCTACTGGCACCACCAAGGCTGTGGGCAAGGTCATTCCTGAGCTGCATGGGAAGCTCACTGGCGTGGCCTTCTGTGGCCCCACCCCCAACACGTCAGTCATGGATCTGACCTGCTGCCTGGAGATACAATGACATCAAGAAGGCCATGCAGCAGGCATTGGAGGGCCAAGGGCATACTCGACTCTCCACTGAGGACCAGGCTGTCTCTTGCTTCTTCAGTAGTGACATCCACTCTTCCACCTTCGATCCTGGGGCTGGCATTGCCCCCAGAGACCATTGTGTCAAGCTCATTTCCAGCACAGGGCAAGAGGAAGAGAGAGGCCCTCAGCCGCTGGGAAGTCCTTGCCCCAACTTATCCCGCCATACATTGAGAGTCTCCTGACTTCTACGGAGTTTCCATCCCAGACCCCTTGCAGAAGAGAAGGGGCTTGGGGACCCCTACACCTTGTCATGTACCATCAATAAAATATACTGTACCCAGCCAAAAAAAAAAAGTCACAGGAAAAAAAATGAGTATGTTTGAATGTTTGTAGGTCATGAGACCTGAAACCATAAAAATCCTAAAAGAGAACATAGGCAGTCATCTCTTTGACAACAGCTGTAGCATTGTTTTTTCCAGATGTGTCTCCTAAGGCAAGGGAAACCAAAGCAAAAATACAGAGGGACATACAGCACAGGGAGTGTAGTCAAGGATATCGTAATAGTGTTGCATGGTGACAGAAGGGACACTAGTGGTGAGCACAGCATACAGCACAGAGTTGTGGAATCACTAAGTCGTACGCTTAAAACTGATGGAACATCGCGTGTCAGCTATGCCAAAAAAACAAACCATCACACAGGCTGGAAGAGAAGAAATCCATGAATTATTAGTATAGAGAGATCTTTTGGGGGTGGGAGAAGGACACTAATAGTACCTTATTTGCCAGCCAGTCCAATCCCTGCAAATTTACTAATTAGGAGAAGAAGAAAAAAAAGCTCAACTCTGAGGAGTTGCTGATAGGCTGGGATTCCAGTGCGGCTGACCAGATCTCCGTCTGGGAGGCTTTCTCTTTCTGTATTTATCATCCCTCAGTTCTCAACCAGTAGCAGGCACATTATTCAGTCAGTGCTTACGCACATTTGGTTATAGGGTCACGATTAAGAAAACAAACCATTCATAACGCAACTATAAACAAAAGTCCAACTCATTTGCTAATGGGTCTTCCCTCTTTGGCCACCATACTCGCTCTGTCTTTATTCTGCCTGTAGTTTAAGGCCGATGTGTGAAAACTGCCTATTTGCCAGTGGGTAGACCAGGATGAGGTGGTCATTACTCTCCCACAAACGGCACAGGCGTGGTGTGGGCATGAGGTTACAGGGAGACACATTGAGCAGATACCACGGGGCACCCACTCAAAGCCTACGCCCCGCTCCCCCCACCCCCCCCAACTTGCAACAGCTGGCACTTGTATCACTTTGCTTCTGCGCCTTCTCTGGCTCCCAGAACCCACATGCCTGCTGGCAGGGCCACCCAAAGGGAGGAGGAGGAGCTTCTGGGCAATTAACAGCTCCCTGGGAACAGCCCTTAACCTGGATCAGTCTCTAACTTTAGACTGTTCCCAGAGTTCCCAGCAGGATCAAGCTTCAGGGCCCCAGAGTGGGAACTTACTTTAAGCACACCCTCCATTGTCCACCTTCCTTACAAGTGCCCCCCCACCCCCACATCACCTCCCAAATATACCACATATACGTAAGTCTCGGCCTCAGGGTTGGCTTCTGAGGGAACCCAAACCACACCCACCTCTATGCTATTATCGAACAGTTCTCCAAGCAGGCCAAATGAACCTGGATTAGACAGGTTGTGTTGGAAGTGGCTTCTCCCTGAGTGTCAGTCACCGGCTGGCTCTTTGTCCCCCTACCAAGAACCTCACCTCAGATCAGCATCAGCTCTGAGGTCCTTGGACATACTTGAAGAGGAACACACTAAGAGGAACGAAGTAAAAGACACCACGGAGTCGCAGATCAATCGATACGTGAAATACAAGAACGGAGTCCTTCTGGACGCACCACGGTCTCTGCGAACAGCTCTGAATAAGCTAGAAAATGTATGGCTTCCCAGAGTCTTGGTCTCAAATTAAAAACAATTCTGAATGTTTAAATTTTGTAAGATGAAAATAAAAACCCACGTTCTTCTGCTTGTAGGATTGTTGGCACGGTGTGGTAGGGCGACGAGGGGACAAAAGAAAGACGCGGTACTTTATAATCAGGCCTGGTTTTAGCGCACAGCAAAAGCTGAGCAGTTACGACAGGGACAGTCGATCACGTGTCGCAATTGTAACAGAGATGGGCTTACTTCTAGTTTCATGTAGTCAGTCCTCGGAAGTTTCTGGGATTTATCAACAGCACAAAGTTTTAGGCTCACTGAAACGCAAACCCAAAGTGATACCCACACCTGCATACAGGTACACGTGTCTTCATCTATCCATCAACGATTTACTGAGAGTCAATTTACTGAGATTTGCTGTTGTGTGGCAGGCATCGTGGAAGGTACCAGCAGAAGAGAAGCTGACACTGTGCTCACAAAGCTTACAGTCCGGTGGGGGGAGAGTGATGTTAAATCTTACACGTGTCAACTCTGCAAGGGTGAGCAAGGATCTTTTTCAAATGATAAGGCGTGAGAATATGAAGAAAGCAGCCTTTTCCTACTATGCTTCTGAAAAGGTAAATTGGTATAAACTTCCTGGCGGACAACGTAAGAGAAAAATCCTTAAAATGTGGTTCTCCCTATGACCCAGGAAACCTTAATATCTAGGAACTTACTCTAATAGTGATCGAGTACACACCTTCAAGGATGTTCTTCATACTGTCGCAGAAAGAACGGAAACGTTAGAAGCAACCTAAATACCTAACGATAAGCGACAATACATTTAATGGGGCACCAGGATTTTTTAAAATGTCATTGTAAAATGTGTAATGAATTGGGAAGAGGTCCACTTAGTAATGGAAAAAAAGAGACTGACAGAAATTACTACATAATCCTATTTTCTCCCAGTCTAAAAGCCATAAAACTTTCCAGTCTAAATGTCAATTGATGTTTTGTGTAATAGGATCATGGTGATTTCCACTTTTGAATTTTGGATTGATCAGTGTTTCCTAATTTCTGTGCCAAGTTTCCCATTCGGTTTCTGTACCGTTTAGGACAGTAGCGGGTCGTGTCCATTTAGTTGAAAGAAAATTTAACACAGGCAAGAATAAGTAGCAAGGGAACTTACTGGCTCAGACCATTGGAAAGATTCACTTCAAGGGATTGTCTAATTCCAGGGTGTGAGAAGTGCCATCACAGGATCCCTCTCTCAGTCCTGCCGCTCCTGGGTCTGCTGGCTGGTTCCGAGGCATACATCTTCATATGCCAGGTTCAAGGGTCTTACGTTTCATAGGGCAACACTGCCATGCAAGTCCTAGGATTTACTCTCTCCCACTGGCCCAAAGTGGGTCATGTGCCTCTCTCTGCACCGAGCATCGTGACTCTGGGGCTAATGCTTTGGCTCACATCTCAGCCACGCACTCCAACCAGCATGGGAGGTCTGCTCCACTTGATGTACTCAGAGTGGGAAAGAACAATTTCTCCAAAACAAAATTAGGACAGCATTACTAGGAAGAGAGAGTAGGTGCCAGGCAGTGGAAGGACATGTTGTTCGCTAAATTGATACAATTTTGGGGGGAAAAATATATAGGTCTGCTTAAACATTCTTTTTGGTTATTTCTAAATTAGGTTGACGGGCATGTGAATCAATCCAGAAATCTCCCTTTCCTTAAGACTTCTAAAAGATTTATATTTAAAAATTTTTATTACTATTCTGAAACAGTTAAGAACTTGGTAATTTCTTATTACCATTTTATGATTGTAAATTAATATGCCTAAGTATCTAAAGATGTGAATCCTAGAAATTATGAAAAGATACAAAGAACAAAATAATCGCTCATAATTCTACAACCCAGAATATCAAGTTTTTCACAACTATCCTTCTGCTTTTATACATATTTGACATTGACATTTGACATTTTATACATATTTGACATAGGTGACATCATACTGATATCCCATTGTGTATGATTCCCTCACTTCCTATTACAGAATAAGCATTTTATTCTCAAACTTTAATTTCGGATGGCTACAAAATTTTGTTATTTTGAGCGTTTTACCACCAACCTATATGCTATATTTAATGGAGCTTTTGATAACCTTTGGCCTCATTTTAAGATTTCCTTAAATTTAAAAACAACAAACAACAAAACCAAAAAATAAAGTGAGTCAAACAAAAAAAAGATTTCCCTCAATTCAATTAATTGATCTGAGTTTTTGGATATTCTCAAGTCTCTCATCATAGCAGAATAATTTTAATAATTAGAAAATCAGCTTATTCTCCACATTTCAACTTAAAGTAACACCCAAATCTCATCAACTTTCACCTAAAATAGTTTTGTTTTGTTTTTTTTAAACGAACTATCCAAGGATAAATGGCTTCTATAGGTAAGCTCTGGTTTCTTCCAAGGAAACGTGTCCTAAATTATTTAGGACTCGTACCACTACCAAAATTTAGATGTTAAATATAAACTTTGGTCCCACTCACGAGTTTTGGATTAAGCAGAATTCAACACAGGCTACACTGACCTGCTTGACTACACGATGAATCAATGGCAGTTAAGGGAGAATGTGTGTTTGAACTTTCCCCAAGTAACTTCTTGCAATGGGAACATTTCAGATAAATGTCCCAGTATCCATACAAGGAGGGTCAACATGTTGCAATCTTGCAGACCTTTGCATGCAAAGCACCCGACCGAGACCCACAGAAGGAAACAAGGTTGACTCTAAGCTTCACAATAATATTCGATTTCATTTTGCCAGATAGGGTAAGCGTCTACCAGAACCGTATGTATCCAATTTTCCATAATGATTTTCAGTTGAGCTGAATGTGGCTGATGGCCAGAATGAGCCTCCGGCTTACCATCATTTCCTTCTCTAAAAAAATGTTCGTTCAAAGCCTTCAGATCCTGACATGCTAAACACAAATACAAATTAATCCAATCTGGCACAATGCCTCTTAACTGTAGCAGAGTACACGGTTGGGTGTTTTGTTGAAATAGTGTTTTCAAAAGTAATAGATTTTTGTTGGTTTTCATCAGTCACAAAAGGACTATAAAGCTATTTTTCTGGAACAATATTCTCTGAATGCTGAACTTCTCCTGTTACTCAATCCATCTGTCTTCCTCTCTCAGCCAGTGGTGCGGATTTTACAGTCCAAAGTGGAATCTTCAGCCCTCCCTGCCAGCAACAGCTAAACCCCATGTGTTATACTCGCATACAAGTGTTGCTCCAGAAGAGCTATTTTAAGCAAACAAGAATTTTACTAAGTTGAAAATGAAGAGCCAAATTCCAGTAAGCATTACACAGATAAAAATCCCCCAGCTTTCTTATCCATCGGAATTGGGATCTTTGGATTTCATGATTTCAACACAACTGTGTTCTTTTCAATGCAGATCTCCCCGGCTCTTTGGTTACGGCGACAAGAAACGTATTCATGAGTTACGTGGGTGAGTCTGAGTGAACACATCCTTCCAGAGAAACAGCTGCTTTTTTTTTTCTTCTTTTGGGAAGCATTTCCCCCCAATACACAGGTCAGCAGGGAATTTGGGGAACAGCACAGCCTTTATTGTCAGTAGTGGATCCAACTGGGGCGTCTGTTCCTGCTTTCTACCTGATACCTGTGGGTGCTGCGGCCGGTCAAGAATGCTTTTCCTGTGTTTCCCTCACTCCAGACTCAGGTGAAGAAATGGGGGATTTAACAAAGGAATCAGAGGTCACCACTGGCCTGTGGTCACCGGTCATCACGCCACTACAGGAAATCTGTAGGCTTTGCAGAGTGGAAAAAATTGTGAGAAATTCTACTTTTAAAAGACGAAATTCATTGGACTTAGTGAACGTTTTGAGAAAAAATCGTAAAGCAATGCTATTTGAAAAACGAACAAAATTCTACACGGGGGTCATATAAAGTTGCAAAACATACAGCATGAATAAAAAGATTCCATAACCTTACTTCTCATCATCTGTAAAGACTGTGTACATCTTATTGTATAATACACGTCTGTTAAACACATATATTAAAATAAAGCCTTTACCCTATGCGGTTTTGTTCCTGGCTTTCGTTTGAAAGTCCTGTATTTTCTGTCATTAGACACTTTGTGAACACAAGACATTTATTAGCTACATGATATTCTGTATTATGGATAAACCATGATTTAACTTTTCTCTAGTTACTGTATGTTTATATAGTTTGAAATTCTATGCTAAGATACATAATCCTTTAATAGACACCTTTTACACTCTGGATTCAGACCCTGGCTTTGTTCCTTACCAGCTGGGCGGTCTGCGACAAGAAACCCCACCTTCCTGCGTCTCCATTTCTTCCGCCGTATGATGGGGATTTTAACAATATCGATCTCAAGGGCTGTGAAAGTTTCCATCAGATAATGCACGTAAGGTGACTGGCTTAGCTACCGTTCTGCCACAGTTGTTATGAAACTATAACCTGTAATAATTAGAACACCGTTTTGTAACTCATTAGCACACAGGGGTTGCCGAGGTGATTTCACGCACCCTTACTGAACTTTATTGTGAATGGTAGTCAGGGCTGGGTGGTGAATTTTTTGAGATGAAGAAACCGAAGCTCAAAGAGGTAAAAGTGTCCACGGCCCACGATGGGCAGAGCCTGGATAGTCCCGGACCCTGTGTCTCCTGCCCCTGGACTCAATACCGTGTCATGCCGCCCATTTGCACAGGACAGCCTTCTGCATCACTGATGAGATCCCAAGATATGTGAACTTCTATGTGCATTTGATTTAAATTTACCTTTCTGCGACTAAATGAAGTTTTCCACCCCGGAGTGACAACCATCCACACCTCCTCGACCCAAACAGAGTCCTTTTATTGCTTACAACGTGCCTCCTTCAGACTGCCCTGCTATGAAGCCACAAGAACCTTGGGTCCCGAGATGCCCTTCGTAAGGGAAGCCGTGCTGCTGGCTGTGCAAAAAGTCTGATTAGACACACAGCTAAGGGAGCACGGGATACCATGACCAAAGGCTCAAATCCCCAAATCCTCTGGACCTTTCGTTTACCTACGGAGGAGCGCACACCCCTGCATCTTATCTTTCACACAGCCTTGCCCTGTTTGCTCAGGTCTACTAAATGCACTCTTAAGGGCTCAAGCTCCTCTCCTTATCTACCTCAGCTGTTTAGAAAAGGAAGTCTGGGAGATGATCAAGGGCCAGCTTCAGCCTCTGCTTTACTCCTCGGCAACAAAGGCAGAGAGGTGAAACCAAACTGTCCTGGCCCCGGGATGGAGAATCCACTTTTTGGGGCTCCAACAGAGACAGGGTCCTTAGCTTCAGCCTGTCTCTAGACTGCTTCTTGGGTCAAGGGGGAAAAATCAGGGTCCTTCGTGTCATGTTGAAGAGCCTAGACTTAATCCTGCCGGCCGCGGAGAACCACTGTCATTTTCCAGGGCAGGGAATGCCATGACCACACAGGAGGTGGCGACTCCCATTGGAACAAAGCAGAATCTCATGAGGACAAGACTGAGGTCTGAGGGACCAGGTAGGAGAGGAGGGGGTCACAGAAGCCCCGGGGAAGGATTCAAAAAATAACTACTTAGAAATTTAATCTAAAGGCATGCCAATGGATTGGATATGGGAGAGAAAAAAGAATCAAGGACAACTTCTTTGTTTCTAACAGAGCTGTGGGTGGGTGCTACTAACAATGGAAACAAAAAAAGAGGAAACGTGGGTGGGGGCTGAACCCCGAATCTGAAGTCCTTCTGGAAAATCAAGTGGAGGAGTTCGGCCGTCAGTGAGCCCCGAGTGGAGGGAAAACTTGGGAGTCATCAGCCACAACGGGACTGCGAGCGCTGAAATCTTACGTGCCACGAGGGAGCAAAGCTACAGCAGTGGTCCACGGATGAAACCCTGGGGAACGCCAATGAGCGTCCTGGGAGAAGTGGTCACAGAGAGAAGAGACCCAGAGACCATGATCAAGAAAGGTGAAAGGGAGAAACAAGTGCCTCAATAAGAGAAGAATGGAAAAATGAACACTGCATCCAACTAGAGGGGGACCTTTTGTTTACCTGAAGAACCATGTCAGAAGAGCAGCGTGGGCAAAAGGCTATTACTGCGGGCTACCTTAGGGAGCAAAGGTAAAAATGAAATAATGGAGTAAACGTGAGTGATTCTTTTTAAAAACTTGGGATGCTAAATGGGACGAGAGAGACTGATAATAGCCAGCAGGAATGCTGGAGGTTTTGTTTGTTTGTTTTTAATTTTTATTTATTTATTTATTTATTTATTTATTTAACGTTTATTTATTTTTGAGACAGAGAGAGACAGAGCATGAACGGGGGAGGGGCAGAGAGAGAGGGAGACACAGAATCCGAAACAGGCTCCGGGCTCTGAGCCATCAGCCCAGAGCCCGACGCGGGGCTCGAACCCACGGACCGCGAGATCATGACCTGAGCCGAAGTCAGCCGCTTAACCGACTGAGCCACCCAGGCGCCCCTGTTTTTTTTTTTTTTTTTTTTAAGTGAGAATCCAGAAAGGAACGGAGTGGAGAGGACCAAGAGGACAAGTTCCTTGAGGAAGTAGGAGGGAATGGGGTCAAGGTCAGGTTGGCCCTGAACAGGAGGCCGGACGTCCCATCCTCTGATGCTAATTTTCAATTTCTCTCCTATCGGCTGGCATTCGTGAAAGTGACATGGCTTCTGTAATTCTCTGCAAAATCTGGCTTGAGCTATGGTCCATGGCATAAAATGAAGGGAACAGTGAGACACCATTTCCATAAAGCACCACTTTCCCGTTGTTCTAAAAAGAGCTTTCTTCTCAAATACCATGGTAATCAATAGCACCCGGGGTTATTATAACCAGCTGTTTTCTTAAGCACACTATTTTAATCAGATGCTTCATTACAGTGGGGAAAACTCTTCCATCCTCTGTCACCTAAGTGATGGCTATGAATTGATGGGTTCAAGACTGTTAAAAGCTGAATACCAAAAAGCCCAGCTGGAACGTCCTCTAGAGAGGGCTGTCTTGTTAAGTACATCTGAGAACTCACTGTTCTTCAAGCATAATAAGGGATCAGGGGAAACCGAATGATTTGATACCCCTCAAATCAACTTGCTGGCCACACAATTACTGAACACAAAGAACTCCCAACATTAAAAAAGAAATGACCCAGACACTGGAAACAGTGCCTCATCAGTGCCCCCGCCAGAATGAAAGACAAGAAGAGACACATCCAAGATAAAAGTAAAAAGCACATTCCCTTTCAACCACATGTGATCTTTTTCCTTTTCATGTCCAAGAATCTCATGTGCTATCAAATCAGGCCTCTCGTTAGAATAAAAGAAAAATGAGAAACAAAAAAAGATGTCCTCAGGAATGAAAAAAACTTACTACATACTTACTATGTATTTAGGAGATTATGCATAGAGGAAGGGGGTACCTTCACGTGGCAATTCATTTGGGGAGCCAAAGCACACACGCATGAAAGAAAAAGAAGCCGTCCAAGTTAGTATCCGGCCAGGATAAATGAGTGGCAGAGATCTGAGAGGTGCAGGCTTTCTGACAACGGGCATTTAACTGGGCGCAGCATCCCAGGAAGGGTTCTCAGATGACGTGAGATCAGAACTGGGTGATTACCAAGCCAGGTCTTTGACATTTCACCGAAGGACAGTGGGTGAACAAAGGGATACGTTCAAGACTGTAAAGAGTTTCTCCAGGGCTAGGTGAGAGTTGAAGATGCCCAAAGAAGAGTGACAGAGATACACCTAGACAGGGGAACTGGGGGCCCCATGGTAGAAGGGTCTCGGGGACAACACGTCAGAGCTCTAGTGCGAGGAGCATACGGGTACAGTAGTTCTGAGTGGTAGTTAACCAACACTCACTGTAGCGTGGGGCGAAACCCCATTTTTTGTCCCAAAGAGGGTTCCAGAAATATAGAAGTTAATTAAGGAGAGGGAGAATGTAAAGACCATCTTAAGGACCATGCAGAACAGAAAGAACACAGGTCAAGACAGGCTCTCTGAATCCCAGCCCCATCAGTTTACTGTCCTGACTTCAGACAACTCTCCCGGGCCATCTGCCCACTGATGTCTTCATTACGGCGGTGTGGAGTCAGCTGACCATAAATTCTTTACCCTACAGTTTTAACATCTGGATTTCATGTAATAGCATTTACCTCATAGGGTGGTTGTGAGTATGAAGTGACATAAAACATAACATGCTCATCACAATGCCTGGTGCAGAACAAGCACTCAAAAAAAATGTCGGTTGCTTTTGATTCGTTGAGAATTATTTCAGCATTTAGCAGCTTCATACGATTATATATGACCCAGGTTAACACAGAATTCACTAGACTACCTGTCCATTCGGGGAACAGAGTTACAAAGTTTAATGGTTGACAGTCTACCTTACAAAGATCTCATGATAATACATGTTTCAGCTTAAAACTAGAGCATGTGGATTAGAGGCTACCCTATCTTACACATTCTAAGGTTTCACTGTTCTCCTTAACACCCGAGAAAAGCCCAGATGCTCCAAAAAACGTTAAGGCCCTTAGCGGCATGCCTGACTTAGCAACAAACACTCTTGCAGTGTTAACTATCATTCCTGTCCGGTCACGGCTTTGAAACAACCCTCTGGTTGATCGCAAAGGTGCTGCCCGTCTCCAGTAAAGACAAGGTACAAAGATACACCACGAGTCCTTGTACTCTAACTGAAAAACAAAAGCCTCAGTAAATTAAAAACAAAGTAGGCCAGGACCCGGAACACCTGTTGCTTTGGGGAGTTCCAGTCCCTCACTGAATCTCCAGAAACCTGACCCTGCTGAGAGTCATTATCAAGACATCGGAACATAAACACGCTCGCTGGGGCCAACCTACGAACCTCAAATTTGAACCTCATTTGTTCAAATGCTGGTGATTCATTCATCCAACTGACAGGTGCTGGGCATGTTGAGCACGAGCGAGATCTGGGCTCTAGGGAGGAAGGGGGCACCCAACAGGGAAAGACACAGACCCATCAACTGCCATGCCGGCCAGCCCCGGACGACCTCTGAAAGGGACCCAGCGGAAGTGACACTGCTTCTCGCTTCGGCGCCCAAGACGAGCATGTGCCACACCAGTTGAGCCATTTCCACGTCATGTTCATCTACCAGGCACCGAATGAACACTTGTGGCCACCTATAGCTCTCTTCGCTTAATGTTCTTACATTGTTGTGTTTTTAGGGGTTGGAGGTCTAGAAGGCAAGACCTGCCTTCTGCTAAACATGGACGGCAGCCCATTAAATCATGTCTCCCAGTGACGGGGCCATAGCCTGCTCAAGCCTCCAAAGCTGCTGGTGCTGCGGCTTTGCTGGGCAGGGAGAAGGGGGGCACAGTATCTACGAAGTCCCAGCAACCTGTCTCACATCTTCCCGTAGGTGGTCTCGTGTCACCCTCCAAATCCTGCGACACATTAGGATACCCACTCCACAGACTGAGGCAGCATTCTTGCAGATTTATGATTCACTCGAATCGTAAACAGCTAGCAATGGGGTGGAGGGGAGGGGAGTGCGACTACCGGATCACAAAGCTCACGTTCTTTCTACCAGCGTTAGGCCACCTTCAGACTCAGAAGGTAGCGATGTCTGATGAAACTTTCCTCGAGACAACAAATTGTATAAAACAGAAACGTGACCCTGGCCTCATCCATTTTTCTGCTAGCTCGGCCTCGTCCTCTTCCGCAAAATGCCATCCGCGGGGCACAGGACTGCTGCCTGCGACTGCTAATTGTAACCTCCTGTCTGGCGGTCACCAACGCCTGCAGGCCTCAGAGCGTTCAGCCCGGGGCGGGGGGTGGGGAGCCAGAAAAAGAAGCTCAACATGAAAGGGAAGTATTGCATTTGATCGTTTCCCTTTCATAATATTTTGAAACCCTGATCCTCGTTTTTCTCCCCACCCCCTCCGTGCTATTCTTGGTTCCCATTCCGTTGTGTGTAACATACACGTACGTTCAAACAAAATCTTCAGAGACAAAAACCACAAAGATTACAATTAGAAATTACCTTTTCTTCTGAGCAAAGTTCAAAAGAGATAGACTAGGAGAACGGTCAGGTTACAATGAAACGCTAGTATATCTTACGTACAGACCTAGGACTTCTCATTACCTCCCTTATGGATCCGTAATACGTCTTTTGAAATAGAAAATAAAAATTGAAGCTCAAACCCCACTTGTTTAAAGTATTTAAAATAACTAAATCATCCCAAATAAGACCACTTACAAAGATAGACATTAGAAGTAAATAATACTTTCTCATATTGCTTTTGGTCCATACTTTTCAAATTTTATGTTCACACAGGCACATATAAAAATAAGCTATAATTAAATATGCATTAACTGTTCTAAAAACACATAAGCACGATGGAAAGGATTTAAATAATTTGATTTTCACTGTATTCATACTTAAAAGCATTTTATTGTGAAACATACGGAGATTGGCACGAAAATTATATATTCTGTTGAAACAAAGGTTTTTCAAAGACCCGTGTAAATATTCTCCAAGTTAAAACACAGACCTTTACCAACACCCTAACATTCCTCTTCCATGCCATGTGTCTGCTAATTGTTATTTTTTTAAGAAAGTTATTTTGCTTTTTCATGCACAGAAACGTTACATCACCTTGGCTGCAATATCTAAGTTATTCAGGTGATCGGTTACATATACAGGTTACATATATGTGCATGTGTCCATGCGTATATGGAAGGGCAAAAATACGTTAGTCCATTTACCTAAGTCAGTCATAACTTTTCATTTGTAACGGCAGTCACCAAGTGACTATCATCCCATGTCCTGGGCATCCGTGAACTTGGGCCGATTCATTTCGTTGGGAGAGCTCCAACAACAGAAAAAATGTGTTCCTCTTAAAAACTGCATAATTCAGCCTTTATAACCTGGCACACAGAAGATGACTAAACAGGGGCTGATGATAAATGAATGTGTGGCTATTACCATCTTAGAAATCGTTTGCCCAGCCATACGTTCCTAAAAGTCTATTAGCCTAAACACAACATACTTGTCATAGTCATATCATGAATTCAAACTTCTGCTTGAATTTTCAAAATGCCAAGTTCCAAATAAGAACCATCTGTTACTTATCGAATCCCTAATCTGCGTGAGGCCCCTCGGCCCCCCTTCGTTTCAGTCTGGTCCTTAATATTTAAAAACACATGCTTACATAGGATATGCCTAAAGCCACCAAGAGTAAAACAGAAATCACTCGCACACCTAACTAGCCACAACCCTACGTTCTAACGTCACGTATTAACGCTGGGGCTGGATCTGACCCTCAGTCTGAGCGCTCCACCCTGGTCCAGTCCCACCCCAGCTTTGGGGTAAATTGCTCCGAAGCAGGGATTCTCAAAGGGTGGCCCCCAGCATCAGGGAAACTTGTTGCCCAAGTCCGTTTTCAGTTCCATCCCAGACCTACTGAACCAGGAAATCTGAGGACGGAGCCAGGCCATCTGTAGATTGACAAGTCTGCCAGTTCGTTCCAGAGGCTCACAGACATCAGAGAACCACTGGTCTAAAGACGATGTTCTACCCAGACTCTGTTTGGTTCCAGAAACCTCCCTGCGCTCCCTTGAAAATGCCTCCCAGAACTTCTGGCCTGGAACCTAGACCTGTATAACCCGGAGTTCACGGCCTGTTTATCTCACAAGTCACCCAACTGACCATGCACATGAAGGAGAAAAGTCGTAAGTCGTGGTGCTAAGGTGTAGAAAGAAAAAAACACCACCACCTAGTATTTAGGAATGCTACACCACAGTTTCTACCAACGATTCCTTAGGTCTACGTGACAGACTCATGAAAATTGTCCTACAACTTCTTCGATCTTATGGCAAACGACGCAGAATGTTGTCGTTTCGTCTTCAGTAATAACAAAGTCAGTAGCATCGTTAAATCTTGATGCTGGAAAGGTGCTAAGAAAGGTGGAGACTGTCAGTGTTGGTGAACAGGGTCTTGAGATCTGTCAACATGAGGGTCCTCATTCAGCCCCGGCTCTCTTTTGTAAAAGAGAGAAAACCTTTTGTAAGGTTTTCATCTGTGGCAATTACAGCTATTCAGATTAAATTTATTTCACACCCATCAGACTGGCAGAAACCGCAAAGCCTGACAGAAACAAGTACTGATAAGCATGGAGAGCAACAGGAACTCTCAAACACGAATTACTATCGTAAGTGAAAATCAGCATGTTTTGGAGAGCAACGTGCATGCCCAGGGAAGCAAGTGCATGGACTGCAACACTGAGAAACTGGGGCACGTGAGCACAAGGGTGCACACAGGGGCATGTTCGCTGTGGCACCGTTTTTTTTTTTTTTTTTTTTCAACGTTTATTTTTGAGACAGAGACAGAGCGTGAGCAGGGCAGGGGCAGAGAGAGAGGGAGACACAGACTCCGAAGCAGGCTCCAGGCTCCGAGCTGTCAGCCCAGAGCCTGACGCGGGGCTCGAACTCATGAACCGCGAGATGACCTGAGCCGAAGTCAGATGCTTAACCAACTGAGCCATCCAGGTGCCCCGTGGCACTGTTTTTAATAACTAAAATTTTTGGAAATAATCCAAATGTCCGTCAAGAGAATGGACATATAAACTGGTTTAACATACAGAAAAGCATCATGTGTTTTGATACGGTAAAATACAAAAAGCAAGCTATGAAAAGATAGGTCATGACACCGTTTCTAAGTTTACATACTTGAAAATAGTAAGTATTTATTACTAAGGAATACAAACATATATCAGCATAAAGACATCTCAGAGAAATAATACAATCCAGATTTGGGATAGCGTGAACTTCTCTTCCAGGGGGAGAAGGATACATGGAGTTTCACTTGTGTTTGTCATGTTTTAATTTTTTTTCCAGGTGAATACAAAATGTTATCATGACATTCTTGTTTATTTTAGTTTGAAGGACAGAGAGCGCATGCACAAGGAGGGGCAGAGAGAGAGAGAGAGAGAGAGAGAGAGAGAGAGAGAGAATCCCAAGCATGCTCCGCACTATCAGAGCTCAGAGCCCGATGTGGGGCTCGATCCCACAAACCCCGAGATCACGACCTGAGCCCAAGAAAGAAATCAGACGCCCAACAGACTGAGCCACCCAGGTGCCCCATTCTCTAGCGTTCGCAAAGGTCGAATTTTTCATTTAAAAAATATGTTCTGAATCTAGAGAGATGGGAATAGCAACTCTAGCCCTTACTAACAGCAAGACTTGGGTCAAATCAACCCCCGTGAGTCTTCATTTTCTTATCTGGTGTGGGAGAATATTGAGGGTCCACTGACAGGTCATCTGTGAGGTTGTCTACATTTTAGAAATACGTATTGCATTGGCTATGTGCCAAACAACCTTCAAGGTATTTAAAAATAACTTATTTAGTCCCCCTAAGCCCCCCTCCGAAGCAAGCACTGTTATCATCTGGCACACAGCAGGCAGGTACTCAAGAAATCTTTGTGTCTTTCTGTTGGGCTTCCCATCTTCCCCTCCCTCTCCTGCAACGTGACCATCGTCATATCTAGCCCTCCTCTCTTGCCAGCTAGATTCCTTCAAACGCATTAGCATACGCAAGCCACAGCTCTGGGTTTGAAAATATCCAAGACCATGCGAGAGGAAGATTTTTATGTATAAAGCGATGGTTATCCTGGACTGGGAAAATATCAACTTTCCCAGGAAAATGGAGGGGAGAAAAAGTGCCAGGAGAACCACAACTTGGCAATGGTGATAGAGAAACCAATGAGAAGGCCCGACCGAAACAAACTCAGGGAGCAAAATCGTGTTAAATGGGCAGCCTCATTTCTTGAAACTAAACAAGGAAGATAAAAGAACATTTTGAGCTTTTCTTGTTTTTGGCTAGCCAACTTTCATCTTTTATCAAGAAAGTACACACATATACACACACACACACACACACAGAAAATAAAGTACTCAACCTTCAATGTATCTACGCATAAGGAATCTGTTGTCAATACGTTTTTCGTCTCATCCATCAAAACCGGAGCTGAACTACATGATGGGCCTCGACAGAATCGCATTCACAGCCGCACGCCTCTCTGTGTGCCACTGAGTAGGTCACTTAACCTCTTCTAGGTCGCTTTCCCCATCTGGAAAATGCAGATGGTATTAGTGCTTACTTACAGGGGTATTATGGTGACTAAAAGAGTTATCTGAAAGCACCTTGGAGAGTACATGGACCGCAGTAATTGCAAGATGTATTTCTAAAAGAAAATGGTTGTAAATAAGCTACATTTGCAAGACAACGTGATTATCCAACACAACATCTTGCTTTTCGCTAAGTATAGCCAATAGACAATACATCGAAAGATTCATGGTCCCATGGAGCAAAGATGAAGACAGATATAAACACATTTTAATACAGTATAGAATAGCTAGAGCAGAAGCTGGGAAACGGAGGAGTCCATTCTAAAAAACTCCACGCTAATTTTCAGAGAATTCCCAAACTTCAAAGAACTTCAGAGAAATGTCCATCTTCAGTTGCCAAAATACACATGTACGTTTGTTTTCTCTTCATTTCCATCCATGAATCTCTCTGATAAAGCCGTTATTTTTTTAGTACAACTTAGACCCATTAAACTTAATCATAAACAGGTTTGTATCTATTATTGCAATACTTTCCAAAAGAACAAGGCTAACACCCAAATATTTCTGTGGACCGCTCTCAAACCTGTCGCTCCCGCGTTCTCTGTGTAGAACATAGGTATTTTCTTGGGTATGTTATTATAGAACCCAAATTCTCGAAAGGATAACTTAAGGGCATTGAAATATTTGTATTTAATTACGGGAACTACTAGTCAAAGCTGCTACCCATGACAACTCACAAAATCAATGTCTAACCTAAGGGGGAACGAGAGAAAACAGCCAAAAGTAAATCACATGTGGTAGACACTGGTGACAGTTACGGGCTCTCTCTTTATTCAAGGACTGGATGAGCCAGGAAAGAATTCAGAAGTCTGAGGGTACTTCTCCAATGACCCCAATGACACCTGGCATTCACCTCTTTGTCATCCCCTCTCCTCGAGGGTAGGCTCAACGTAGCGACTTGTTTCTAACCAATAGATGTGGCACAGGTGATAGGCGGTCACTTCTGTGACGAGGTTAGAAAAGACTGGCATCCATCTTGCTGGCTGTCTCCAGTGTCTCCTTGGTCAGTCCGCTTGATGGAGAACATGGAAAAGGCCCACTTGGCGAGGAATGGAGGGTAGCCTCTGGCCAACAGTCAGTGAAAAGCTGAGGCCCTTCATCCAACCTCCCCTGAGCGACTAAAGCCTGCTACCAATCACGTGATCTTGGAAGTTCTTCCCCCAATGAAACTTCCATTCGTCCAGCTGACATCTGATGAAATAAAGAACCCAGCTATGCAGGGCCTGAAAAACTCACCAACAGAAACTAAGATAATAAACAGTGTATTAAGCTGCCAAGTTCTGGGGTATTTGGATATGTAGTGACTCATACAAAGTCCATCAACTAGTGAAAATCAGAGGAGGGGTAAAGCCGTTTGCATTAATATCACCCTAATTCTCCAGAGCTAGATGAATCTGACTGGATCTTCTAGGTCCTCAAAACCTTTAAACTTCCATTCATCAGTTTGGAAACTAAGAAATTCTCTCAAAGTTGCTTTAAAACCTACATAATAGTCAAATAGCTGTGATCTTCAACTTCTTTTAAAATTACGTGATACCCTGGGAGCGCTATTAATTTTCCTTCTATAGTCTTTTTTGTTTTTGAAAGGTTATCTTATAATAACAGGCTTTTTCAAGGTTCTCCAGGACCTTGTCCCATGGGGAATTCTATTTGGTAAATTCTCCCTAGGGGTCACGCCTCATTCCCCACCTCCTGAATCCTCTTTAATGCACTCGGTTGACTTTAAAGATCCATACAGGGGCGCCTGCGTGGCTCAGTTGGTTGAGCGTCCGACTTCAGCTCGGGTCATGATCTCACGGTCTGTGGGTTCACGCCCCGCGTCGGGCTCTGTGCTGACAGCTCGGAGCCTGGGGCCTGTTTCGGATTCTCCGTCTCCCTCTCTCTCTCTGCCCCTCCCCCGCTCACACTCTCTGTCTCAAAAAAAAAAAAAAACAAAAAAAACCAAAACTAAAACAACAGATCCATAATCTTGAACCCACAAAAATTTGAAATTCACGCACACACCTATTTTGAAATTCTACATAATCCTCTCATTTCTCATGACGAATAGAAAAGGAAGTAGGAGGCATTTGTTAATAATTAACATATACTTAATCCACTGCTGCTATCTTTGAGAAATTGATGTACTTACTAGAAACACTCTTTAACGTTTCCTCCGTAGAGGAAGGTAGTTAAATGTTAGGATCGTATTTGTTTTCGGGTTTTGTGTTCTTCATATTGCCTCTAATCCAAAGGAGTCAACATCTCAATTTTTGTCGATTATCTGAAAAATTTTATACAGGACCCAGAAAGGCAGTACATTTTAGGTCTCTTATAAATGTATTAGAATAATTCAGGGTCGACTAATGTTCCAATGAAGTTGAATGCCAATTTTTGCCATTTTATAGGTGGACTGTGGCCAACCCTGGTATTAAGTGGGTGGTAATGGAGAGAAGGGTAAAGGGAGGTGTTGCTCTCATTTTTTTTGGGGGGGAGGCAGGTTGGGGAGGTTCCTTTTTGACTTCTTATAGTTTCAAACTGTAATGGTTTAGGTTAAAGTACCAATATAATCCTTTTCCCTCATCAATTTTTAAGAAATGTTTATTATTTTGAGAGAGAACACGAGTGGGGGAGAGCCAGAGAAGGGGAGAGGGAATCCTCAATCTCACCAACCATGAGATCATGACCTGAGCCAAAATCAAGAATCGGGCGCTCAACCAAATGAGCCACCCAAATCCACCCCCCCCCCCAATGGATTTTCTTAACATAACCACTTTCACAAAGCAGCCCAATCTATGTTGCAAAGTTTTATTTCTAAATGAATTCAAGTTCTAAAAGAGGTGTCACAGCATCAAACAATGGCCCTCTGTCTCTGCAAATAAAGTTTTACTGGGACACAGCCAAACCCTTCACGTACATGTTGTCTATGGGCTACTTTCGTGCTACAAAAGCAGAATTAAGTAGTTGCAACAGATCATAAGGCCCGCAAAGCCTGAAGTGTTAACATCTGGTTCTTTGCAGAAAAGGTTTGCAGACTCCCATTCTAAAAAATGATAGAAATAAAGGAATAGTGTTTGTCCAGCCAGTGCTTTATAGTAAATTAGGTAGAACTGTTAGAAAAATAAACCAACGACGGGCTGGTTACTTCTTCCCTTAGAGGCAGTGCTGAATTTGGAATCTAAGGAATCACACTTGAGTCTGTACATAACGTCTTCAGACGTGGCAATCTTGGACAACGCTAAGTTAAGACCGTTGCTCGATACATGTGACATTAATATCTGAGCTATCGCTCACGGGTGCTTAAGGACGTGGTATAATTTAAATTTTTTTTTTTCAACATTTATTTATTTTTGGGACAGAGAGAGACAGAGCATGAACGGGGGAGGGGCAGAGAGAGAGGGAGACACAGAATCGGAAACAGGCTCCAGGCTCTGAGCCATCAGCCCAGAGCCTGACGCGGGGCTCGAACTCACGGACTGCGAGATCGTGACCTGGCTGAAGTCGGACGCCCAACCGACTGCGCCACCCAGGCGCCCCTGGACGTGGTATAATTTATATGGGGTAACTTTGCACTTGTCTTTTTTCAGTGTTTACTAGTATGAGGTCTGCTATTCAATTTAAGGAATTAAGTAGCCTTGAGAATTTATTTGCTTAAATTCCGTTCTGTATTCTTTGAAAGTCAGAAAAGAAAAAGAATGAAAAATGTGATGACTAGAAACCAAAAACATAGACAGAAGATGATGTCCATAACCATACATCAGAGAGCTTTATGACGAATCACAGGCAAACATCCAGATTAATGTAAGAGGAGCTTTGCAATAATAAGAGGGGGTGTAGGGATCCTTTGAAATCAAGATGCATTTCCTAAGAACATGCACTTCCAAATATTCTCATTACTTTCTTGGACAAGGGCAAGTGTAAGTACATGCAAAATGTTGTGGGCATATCTGGATTTCAACAAGGTACTTAACAAGGTCTTATAATCTCATCGAGGCCGAGCTGAAGAAATATATTGAAAATGGAGAGTACTATCAAATCAAGATACCAATGGGTTGGTATCTATTCTTGGCCCGGAATCGTTCTACATACTAATTAATGACTTGGATAAGATTTTTGACAACAACTTGCCTATGTGTGCAGGTGACCTGAAAATGGGATGGGTGGCAAACGTAAAATTCTCTATAGTAGTTCGCGGTCTAAATAGATTTTCATGTCCGTTTTGTATGCTCTGCATCTCAGTAAACCACCTGTTAAATAATCTGGGCTTGGTTAATTGGGTATCATTACCCCCTTCATTTTACAAGGGAGGAAACGAAGTTCAGCTGATGGGTGACAGCATTGGGACTTAATCTGTGTTCTACTGGTAAGTCCACATTCTCTCCACCATGTATGTAAGGGAGGAGTCAGGACCCCAAAGTATCAACAGGCTGTAAAGAACAAGCCAGAATTAGGTCTGCGCTAAGGTAGTATGTGTAATGAATTCTAAACACCAACTTCAGAAGGTTAGAATGGGAAAGAGGCTTGAGAGCAGTCAGCCTGTAAAAAGGTCTAATTTCTTAGTTAACCAGAAGTTCAATGCGCGGTGCTCTTATGGTACAGCTGCTGTAAGAAAGGAGTCAAGGCTACTTAAAATACTCTTCAGCCATAAAAAAAAAAAAAGGAGGAAATCCCATCATTTGCAACAACATGATGGACCTTGAGGGCATTATGCTAAGTGGAATCAGACCTAGAAAGGCAAAGACTTATACGTGGAAACTAAAACAAAAACAAAAACAAACTCTTAGCAACAGATCAGATTGGTGGTTGCCAGAGGCAGAGGGTGGGGTGAAGAAGATGGGAAGTACAAAATCCCAGTTATAAGATGAATAAATTCTAGGGATGTAACATACAGCATGGTGAATAGGGTTAACGATAACTGTATTGTGTATTTGCAAGCGGTGAAGAAACTAGATCTTAAAAGATCTCATCACAAGATAAAATTTATAACTAGGTGAGGTGAGGGATGTTAATCATTTCTCAATATAGGCAGAGACCAAATCATGATGCTCTATGTCCTGAACTTGTATAATGCTATCCCTCAATTGTACCTCCATAAAACCAGGGGAAAGGGTAAGGCTTCCGGACATGTGGTATCTGGAAAGGGCTAACAGTCCTGCTGAATGCTGTTGTTCAGACTTCCCAGACCCTGAGTTCAGTCCCAGGCGTCCAGATTTAAGGGTCCCTGGTAACTGGAGCCACCAGCAGGGATCAGCAGGTGGAGGGAGGGCCAGGATACTGGGCCATGGGAGGAAGCGTTCAAGGGCACGTGGTCTGAGAGGGAAGACACAGGATGATACACGCACTGTATTCAAACAGGTGAGGGGATGTGACGGAGAAGACATTGGACTTCTTCCAGCTCTTCTCACCAAGTAAGGTCACAATGAAAGAGTCAAGATGCCAGGAGACAGATATCTGCTTAATTAAAAAAAAAAAATAAAATCTTTCTTACGATGAGAGTTGTCCCTAAAAGAATCGTACTGTCTTGGTGCATCTGGGTCCCCCTGCTGCTGAATAGTGCCTTGTATGTGCTCCTACTGAAAGCAGGGGGTATATTTTGTACAGTATGAGGTCTGACAACCCCTCCAGGCAGGAGGTTCTAGAAGGTCTATGAGCGAGCTGTTCACATAACACGATAAATTATTAGTTCTCGTACAAATGCAGGATGCTTAGTGCAAACTTCCAAAGCACTACGGAGGAGTTACATAAACCGAAAACGACAGAGTTTTAAAAATTCATACCTCTAGATATTTAGAAAGAACACCATCAAGGAGAAGAGATGATACTCTCACTTTAATAGGACTGATAAATCATTCCTAATGTTCTGGAGCTCTGTGCTCGTCTCAGAAATGAAATAGGCTAAAAGAGGCAAGCACTTTTTTTTTTTAAATTTTTTTTTTAACGTTTATTTATTTTTGAGACAGAGAGAGAGCATGAACGGGGGAGGGTCACAGAGAGAGGGAGACACAGAATCTGAAACAGGCTCCAGGCTCTGAGCTGTCGGCACAGAGCCCGATGCGGGGCTCTAACTCATGGACCGCGAGATCGTGACCTGAGCTGAAGTCGGACACTTAACCGACCGAGCCACCCAGGCGCCCCAACACTTTTGAAAAATCTATGTAACGTTGCTGTGATGGTAGCACTGGCCAAGATAGTCCAAGAAAGGCAGACCTGAAGAGTGCCTGGGAGCGGTGAAGTGCCACTGACCCCACAGCCCTTCCTCTCCTGGTGCCCCCAAGGGCCACTGGGGAAGTGCCTCACGTAACTGAACCTCCTCCGAAGCTCTGACCTGCCAACGTCTCTCTTCTCTTGGCCACAGTTGGTTTCCCCATCCCTCCTAACCTCTTGAACCCCACCAGGGAGGAAGACTGACTCCTCCAAGATCCAGCCAAACCCAGGCCACCCAGAAGTGACCTCCTCCTCCCTCTTTTTGAAAAGTCCTTCTAAATCTTTTACGGAACAAACCAACAAGCCTAACTAGAATCCTCCTCAGAATTTTGGCTTCCTTCTCAGGAAGTCCTAGACTTTTCTAGTTCATTTTTAAATGTTTCATACTTTACTATATATTAAACACTGCCTGGGGAGTAGTTTAACATACAGACTCCAGGACCTTGTCTTTGACTTGATGGGATGGGGCGGGGGGAGGTGCTAGGATCCGGTACAAGTCCTCCTCTCTCCCCCAGAGCCTGGGGAGCACACCTGGAGAAACCCTGCTACAGAATCTAGAACTCTGTGCCAACATTCATTCAACATTATTTAGGGAATAAGGTTCACAAGAGAGATGTGGTCGTTTTTTTCTTTTTCTTTTTTTCCCCTCACCCAGAGAACGACTTCATTTCTCCTCTGGCAAATGGTTTAGGTTGTAAAAAGACAACAGTTTCATTATGCATATATGATTTTCAGATAAGTTAGAAAACACATGTTAAAAAAAAAAAACCTTAGCCATCATGTTTACCTCAGACTATTACAAGGCTTCTACGAAACCAATATGTGGGAATCTGAAAGCAAGTTCAGATTTCTCATAGTTCTGGGGTTCTCAGTTTGTGTTTCTTTTTTGTTTACTCGTTTATTTTTTAAAGACTTTTTTCAATAGGCTCCATGCCCAACGTGGGGTTTGAACTCACGACCCTGAGCTCGAGTCATGCGCTCTACCAACTAAGCCGGCCGGCCCCTCAGTTTGTGTTTCTATGAGCATCACCTTCCCTGCTAAACACTGAAGATACAACACAGGTATTCTGGAAGCAGCACATTTTTTTTTCCAGTGTATAAAAATACTCTTTGAAGGTAACGCATCGCGTGCTCTAAGTATTCCTTCCTTTGTGTAACTTCCAAAAAATGAAAACGATGTCTAAAATATCTAGCACAACAGAGATAACATATAAGCAGCTGATCGAGGCATGAAAGAAACAGTTGCTTTAAGAAACTGTAACACTGATGTATTGAGCGCTTTTCCTAACTGCCAGGAAGAAGCGTCAACGATTACCTGGTGTGATGTTTGATCCTTCTTGAAACTTCATGGGTCTCCCTCCATGTAACTAGAAACCAAGATGTAAGAGTTCGAAACATATTTGTCAGCAACCATGTTGCCTTGGGCGCCTGGGCGGCTCAGTTGGTTAAGCATCTGATTCCTGATTTCAGCTCAGGTCACGGTCTTGCAGTTTGCGAGATCGAACTCCGAGTTGGGCTCTGGGCTGCCAGGACGGAGCCTGCTTGGGATCGCTCTCCCTTTCTGCCCTGCTTGTGCTCACACACACACTCTCAATAAAAAAAAATTTTAAAAAAATAAGAAAATAAACAAAAAAAACCCCGTGTTGCCTTAAGATGGTTTTTAACGATAAAAGGAAATGAACCCCTGTTATGAAATAAAAGCTCTCGTATATTTCTACACCACTGCTTTATCCTTGCAGAAACTGTCAGATTTGGTACCATCCGATAAACGATCTTTTCAAACTAAACAAGACTTCGTCTCGGGTCTCACACATGCCTGACCTTGCGGCAGCTCTGACCTCGAAGAGAACAAGGCTTCCTCCTGGGCCCAGCTCTCCTCCACGTGTGCGGCTTAAAGAGCTTCACCGCACAGGAGCTAACGGCATGTGTTCTTTTTCTTGCGAAGGACACGAGGCGAGAAGAGGGAGGAAAGCGAGGATTTGTTCAGGTATCAGCAGGAGGAAACACAGAAGCGAAATGCCAGCTCTGACCACCGCAGAAGTGAGTCTGGACATTTCCCCGTTACGCCTTCCACGGAGAAGCCCGATTTGAACTGTACCCATTCCACATGGGCGTCAGAAGACGCCAGGAGCTTACGCGGAAATTGGACATCTCACTGAACGGGTACACTGAGTCACCTTTTCTAACAATCCCTCATTCCTAATGTGTAGTTTGGTTCCAGATGCGGAAAAAACAAAATAGTGTATTTTTTTGGTTAATACAATCAACGTGCAATTTAAAAAGCTCAGAAGTAAATCATACAAAAATGTGCCTCTTATCAGGAATTACAAGTGACTCACAGACCTCTATTTTTCCAGAAGAGAGAATGAGCTTGAGGGCACTGAAGAGGGCAAGAGAGGCTCACTGGCAGAGCTTCGGGTATCCAAGGAACCTTCCCCTAAGATCTCTTATGCTGTACCTCTACGTACATTTGCACATGCGTGTGTGGGTATACACGTAGACGTGCAAATTTTAAGGGAGCCTCCACTTTTCCCCGTCATGAGAGCCATGCGTTCTCATCAGAAAAGATTCCAAATAATCAGGCATTCATACAAAACTAAAAAGCAAAAATAAACTCCCAGCCCATTTCTACTCTTTATTCTAGACCCCTTTCTCCTTCTGGTGTGTATTTACCCCAAATTTTGTTCCCATGAAAGCGCTGACACAGAATACCCAGAGTGCCTGTTTTCCCACTCAACAAGCTCTCTGGGGATCATTCCACACCAGCAGACTCTTACCCAACCTTAACGTGGCTGCTCGATATTTCATAGTATAGCTTTATTATAATTCACACATTCTCTAATAGGCTTTTATGTTCTACTTCATTACCATTACAAATGGTGATATATAAACATCCCTCTGTAATATTCCGGGGAACTTACAGAAATATTTCTACACATAGAAGTATGTTCACCTGCAGAAGTGGAAGGTGCCAAGTTACGCATCTTATACTTTGATACCCGCTGCCAAATAACTTTTTTAAAAAGGTCACCCTAATCGACACTTCCACCAAAGTGTAGAAGATTCTCCCGTAAGGCTTGTTAACACTAGATGTTTTTGTTTAATGATTTAAAAAAATCTTTTTTAATGTTTATTTTTGGGAGAGACAGATAGAGTGTGAGCGGGGAAGGGGCAGAGAGAGAGAGAAAGAGACAGGGAGACACAGAATCCGAAACAGGCTCCAGCTCTGAGCTGTCAGCACAGAGCCCGAGGCGGGGCTCGAACCCACAAACCGCGAGATCATGACCTGAGCCGAAGTCGGACGTTAAACCAACTGAGCCACCCAGGCGCCCAAACCCTAGATATTAACTAGATACCGCGTATTGTCAATTTCCTAATGAAAACAGCCTGTCACCATTTTCACTTGCATTACTTTGCTAACAAAACTGTGCATTTTTCTTGTTTATGACTCATTCCTATTTCTTTAGTGAACTGCCTGTCATATGGGTAGCAGGCCGTTACACCGATGTTCCACAGTAAATCACACCTCATGTTCACGCTCTTGGGTTAACACCTCCACCATTGGCAATGGACTCGGCCAAGTCACTTGCTCGACCAAAAAAGTTATTAGCAAGCATGACCCAAACAGAGGCTTGCTGGTAAGTGCTTACACGGTGGGGCTGTTCCCTCGGACAGCTCACTCTTAGAACCCTAAGTCACCACATAAAGGTCCAGCTTCTTTGCAAGCAGGACCTCATGGAGGACGAGACGCCTGGCTGTTCTCCTCACTCCAGCTGAGGCCCCAGACAGGCCACTGAAGGAGCCAGCTCGGACACGCCAGCCACGGTGCACACCCTACGGAGAAGAACCGTCTACGGCCATACCACCCTGAACGCGCCCGATCTCGTCTGATCTCAGAAGCTAAGCAGGGTCGGGCCTGGTTAGTACTTGGATGGGAGACCCTATGGAGAAGAACCACCCGGCAGGGCCAGCCCCAGACTGCAAAGCCACGAGGCGCACGGAGTCAGTGCTCACTCAACCCAGTGCATTGTGGATAGTTCGTTCACTAGCAATAGATAGCAAACACAATCCTTCATCCATTTTTATACGGATTTATAGAAACTTGTTCTATTTGGCGAGTATTAATCCTTTGTCCCATTACATAGCCTGTAAGTATTCCTCCCAGTTAGCATTTCAAACGTGCTAATCTTCTGTATGGTAAAGGTTATGCAGTCAAATCTGTTAATCTTCCAGATGATGTCTATAGAAATTTTAAGGCAATTTAATATCTAAACTGACAGAACTTTGAGTTTTCTATAGTAATCTCATTTTGTCTAATCTGTAGAGCTTCCTCCTTCCCTCTTCTTCCAAGAAGGAAAATGTCTTGATAGGGTTTACTTTACACTCACTGAGGGGGAAAAACATGTTGTGTCACTCTAAGTTATTTTGAACTCTTGCGTTTATATTTTCTGGCTTACAGCAATCATTAGCTTGTGGACAGTTCTAGACATAAGATCCTCTATAAGTGGCATAAAAGGTTTTTAACGCACGTTTAAGACAACTTTTATTGAATAAGACACAACCTAAGCCCATTAACTGACCTACCGTAGCAACGATTATTAATCGGATGCTCATTTGGGGATGATGCTCTGGGATAGCTAGATTCAGAGCCTGAAAGCACGGTCTATGGCCACAGCGTGTTTACAACGCAGATGGGCTACGACGCAATGACAAAAGATCATAACTCAAGGTTGGAAGTGTGGGTGGTCAAAGGACAAACTGGGATGAAGAGTGGGGAAGAGGAGAAAGATCCAGGTCTGTGGAGGCAGTGCCATGCGGGCTGAGTCTCCAGGACCGATGGAATTTGGATGTGAAGGGGGTACATATGTGAGTCATCAGGCAGAGGGAATTGCCAGCACATGGCCCCCCAGTGAAGGGGTGTGCGCTATAGCAAGCTGTTTACCTTGAACCTTGGAAAGGTCATTGCGGGCCGGGTCAAGGGTAACATCCAATGGCAAGTTAGAGCGGGACTTAAGTTGGGAGTAGCCTAATGAGATCCGGTTTATGGAGATTATTCTGGAAGTAAAAATGGATTAAGGGCAAGAAGGTGGGCAAAACTGTTAATAAAATATTATACATTCGCAGGTGAGAGCTCTGTGGAGTTTGACGTGAGATCACTCAAATTGTGGGTAGAAGGGAGGCGGGGGAGTGAGGCGTTTTCATGACAGAATCAAAAGGGCTGGTGATGACTAATTACTCGTGACCTCTAAAATACCTGACGAGAAGAGCAGATAGAAATCTCAGGCATTTCCATCCACGATAAGACATCACAGGCCTTGTTGAGACCATGGTTTCTATACCTGCAGGAAACTGGGTAGCTTTGATTCCTAAAACTTGGCCACCGGAATCATTTCACGCTCTTTTAAAATTCTGGCACTGAAATGTTAACACTGGGGGCTCTGTACAAATTTTGACCATCTGCCTATGTAACTCTCTCATTTCTTTCAATTCCCTGAGGAGAACGGGAGGCAGGATGCCTCACAGAAGAAACCTGGGGAAGCCCAATCTGTGTTCAAGGACACCCTGAAAACCCAGCCACCTAGTTAAGGACAGCCAGTGTGGTTTCCGACAAAGAATCCAGCTGGGATGGGAACAGACCATCCTCACTAGTCTCCCACTTCAGTCAACAAGTACGTTTCTGGAGAACTACATAAGCCAAGGGGACACCTCTCCCTTCCTTCGCCTCCTGAGAGAGCACTCCCTCAGGAGACTTATTCCTCTGATACTCGGAGGCGTTTCCTGATCGTAAACCTACATTCTTCTCCCTCATGTGTAGCCCTGTCCTCCTACCAACCTCTCTCTGGTAAATATTTAGGTCTAAAAGGTCGGCTAGGTCCACAGGAGAGAGCGAGCGAGCCACAAGCAAGGGGAGGTGGTCCACACGTGGACGTTAAATCCCTAGATGGGGACACACACAATATGTCCTTCTATGGGGCTTTTCTTGGGAACATTTGGTAAAGGTAAGGAATGGCCAAGATTCTTCGATCAGCTCTTCCTGCCCAGAGGGAACAACTTATTCATCAGTTCATGTTCGTCTCCAAGAAACCTTTCAGGTTCGTGAAGCATCCTAAGTGGCGGCCAGCCACTCTCTGCATAGAGCTCGGAGAATCACAAGGAAGAGTCAGAAACAAGTGTGGGGGCCAACTGAGGGTGCTGCTCTCTTCGCTGCCCTTCTCCCACACATCACTCCTTGGGCTCTTCATCGTCAGGCCCCGGGAAGGACAGGACTCTTCTATTTATTACCTCAATTCAGCATTCATTTCTAGCCTGAGCACACGGGACTATTCAAGTATCCCTCACACTCTCCGATCCTGGGGGGGGGGGGTGGCGGGGGAAGACCCCTTTGTCAAGGGTATACTCTAAGACCAAGGCACAAAAGGGACTTGGGGTATCAGCTTTTAAGACGACAGAAAGAGGCTAGCTGGGGACCTCTGACCAGCAGAAAATCTATGGTTCTGTGTCTGGAAACCAAGATCAGCATAATCCACTTTCAAGGTTCCTGAAAGAGAAAATGGCTCTGCAGGTGGAGTTGGGAATGACATTCTTGAAGGAGGGAAATGGACAGCAACCTCTGCGTGAGGAAACGGCTGCCAAGCTCGGCAGGTAGGGCCACTGGCTACTCAGCTCAGCTTGGGGGTGGGGGTGGGGTGGGGGGCAGTTTGCTATTGTTTCAGGCTGTGGCACCCAGGCAAAGTGCCCGACCGCCAGGGTTTTTTATTGTAATGTAGCGCCTGACATCAAGTTTTTGCTGCGGAATCCATTTCAAATGAACACGCTGCCAGCTGCACAACGAGACAAAGAGCCAGGCCACCCCACCCACGGCCTTCTTTTAGAAAACCCTGGGTGACCTAGATTACTGACCGCTGGAGCGACCCCGCTCTTCCCTTCCCAGGCTTGAATTCCCACTGTTACGATGTTTTACATTCGCCAATAAAGAGTGAACCCATAGAAACCCCAGGCCCCCACCCTCGACCCCAACAAAGGCAGAATGCCAGGTCTGTGCTTTCTCTCTTGCTGTGTGGCCCTGGGCATGCTGTGTACCCTCCAGGACTTGTAATAAACCTTGTTTTTTCAAAGTTCCCTGATGATTGTTGCTAAGGTACGCCTTGAAATCCCAAGAACCACAGGGGCCGGTGCAGCCACAATGTCGGCTCCGGGCGGGGAGATGTCTGGGAGGCTCCCCCCGAGCAGTACAGCCCAGGTCGGCACCCCACGGCATTCCCGGCCAACAGCATCACTATCCGTAAGCGGAGACCAACACGAAACAGCGTTGCCATGACAGCTACTGGGTTACAGCCTAACGAGGGAGAGAACACGGATCCATGTGACATGAGGAACAACAGGGCCAGGCAAAGTGGGGTTCATACGAGATGACACACCTAGAAGAGATTGCAAAGAACAGCAAAATTAGGGAGGGCTTGAGGGAGTGAAACATCAAGTGAATGGGTGGGGGTGGGGGACACTGGAGGGCAGTTCAGATGAAGGATCCCCATGGGGGTAGGACAGAAGCAACAGTGAACGGCAATGTTTTGGCAACGGGCCTGAGCAGAAACAATCATATTTCCATACCAGACCAGGAGGATGGAAGCATCCAGGACTTCAGAAACCCAACACAGAGGTTCAGATTTCAACTGGACGTGAGAAAATCACACTGACTTTTTGGGTGGAAAGGCCGGGGGAGGTTGACCAAGTGGAGCCATGGACCGCTGTTGTACTTTAGGCACGTGGTAACGAGAAGAGGGCAGGAGGGAGAAGGACAGAATATTCTGGAAGAAACAAGACCTACGTTGGGCTGGCAATGGTGGTAGGGGGAGGATGGCAGTATAAACAAGCCAGCATCACAGATCTGAAGCTTAGACTTTACCTTGAGAAAATGGCGGAGCCCCTGGAAGAAATTAAAACTGGGAAGGGCAAGCTCGTGTTGGGGGAGAAGACGAGGAACTTGGTTTTCAAGAGGTCAACCAAAGCTCCCAGTTGACGTGTCCAGCAGGCAATCCTAGCAGGAATGGCCCAGCGGGAAAGACAGGTTTGAAGGTGATGCTAAGGCATCACCAGCAGAGCCACAAGAACAGAGCCGCTTAGAGTAACGACATCGGAAGGGCATCGCCTCACAGCTCCCTAAAAGCGCTAATACGATGGGGGTCACCCACCTGATAAACATTTCCATGCATGGAAGATATCGGCTTCCAGCTAAAGACAATTTTGGGCTAGGCGCTGGAAATAGTTGCGGCTATGATTCCCAATGTGGCTGAGACGGAAAAAGTGAACGTGAACACGTACAGTGAGATATCCAGCCACCTCCACCACCCCGAAACTGCACAGGCTGGGTGTGGAGTGCCCAGAAATATGCCAGCAGGGCTCTGGGGCCCCTAGCAAGGCTCTCCTTGTTTACAGCAAGAGAGACCTCGGGTCATTCTGCTCCTGCAGGGAAGGATGACCCAACCGAAATACAAGCATTGGACATCTCAGCTGAGATTTTGAAGACTTTTACTTCAATACACTGTACTTTTTTTTTTTTTTTTTTTTTTTTTTAATATTTGAGAGAGGGCACGAGGATACCTGCACACAGGAGGGAGAGAGAATCTCAAGCAAGCTCCGTGCCGGGTGTGGAGCGGGGCTCCGTCCCATGACCTTGGGATCGTGACCTGAGCCAAAAATCAAGAGTCAGACACTCAACCTCCTGAGCCACCCAGGGGCCCCAATACCCTGTACGTTTACTCTCCCCATGACGAAGAAAGCTGCCTTCTCGTTACGCCCTTACACGGCAGAGAGCAGAGTGTGTGCAAGCAAGCTCTCTGGTCTCTTTTCACGAGGGCGTTAATCTCATTCATGAGGGCTCTGCCATACCAACACCACCTAAGGCCATCCCACTGGGGGCTAGGATTTCAACCCATCAGCTTCGGGGAGAACACGATCATTCAGTCCTGTAACAACATCGAGAAAACTTCTATAGGCTTCCAGTTACGGAATAAATCACAGGAATAAAAGGCACAGCATAAAGAATATAATCAATGACCTCCAAATAGCCATCTATCAGGACAGAGGGCAGCTACGCTTGAACACAGCGTAACGTATAAACTTGCTGAGTCACTACGTCGTACGCCTGACACTAACATAATACTGTGTGTCAGCTACGCTCAACAGAAAACCAAACAAAAACAACAGAACACTTGAGGAGGAATGCTTTGATTTTTCCAGTCTAGAAGAGGAGGAGGGATAGGGACTACAGGGCATGGCTAGGTAGCCACTAAGATTCCCTTCAGATCTGGCAAGGAACAATTATATAAGAAAAAACAAACCGGGAAGCCCTTTCGATTAATCTCAGAGCAAATCAGCTGCTGCCCAACAAGTGGAATCATGGACCAACTATTGGCAGAATGCCCTTAAGACTCAGAACATGACCAAAAGAAATACACTGTGCCCTGGGAAGCTCTCCGTTGCCCTCGTAAATCTAGACCAGACTGTTTCATGCACACTTTTAAAACCTAAAATAACCCGCACTTTAAAGCGGCAGCATCTGATTCGAATATGGCGGCATGCTAGAAATGGAGCACCGGGGAAAGTAACCATGGCGGATGTAGACTGGTAAGTAAGCTATTCTTATTATTCTACCATCCCCCAGAAGAATTCCAGCCAGACAAAACTGCAGTTGGAAGGAGCAAACAGTATCACGGGCATCCCTGGAGGGACACAAGGGCAAACCGACTTAAGGGAAGGTATTATTTGATCTCACTGATTCAGGCTGACGTTAAAAAATAGACACCCTCCGATGCACCTGGGCCCAAGGTAACCACCTCTGCCAACCAGCAGCTTAAACCCTTGGGAACACCAGGCACCAAACCCCCGTCTGCCCTGCCGCCTCCGTCACCAGTGAGGTCAAAATAATGATGGAGAGGTCAAATCTCAGACCAGGGGACGAACAAGCAAGACCAGGAGCCAACAACACTTCAGAGACATAGTGTCTGGTCGGGCAATTAGCGTGCCTCTCGCCAAGCTCATGGGCAATAATCAATGATCCGCGGCTGTTCTCCACGCTGGGTAAGGAGAGCACAGAACCTGACCCCTCCCCCGTGAGCATGACACCACCATGTGACATAAGAGCCCACCCATTTTGCAGAGTCTGTTCCTCATTACCCTCCCCATTGTACAGATAAGCAGGCTAAGCCTCAAAGATAATTTGCCCGAGGACACAACTGAGGAACTTCGCGTGCCAGATGGCTGTCAGCCACCGGGCTTCCTCGGGAGTCTGCTGGGATGAGGGGGCTGTTCCTTAAAAAGCATCTCTTGGTCTGATCCTGTTGGCTTGTGCACTCCTAGCTTTAGCCCCTCTATGTAACAGCCACCTGGAAGCTATGTAGTCACTCAAACCCTGCAGACACCCGGGCCAGCAGCTCAGCTATAGGCGGCCTTCCTCTAATTGGCGGGCAGTCTTCCTCGAATTCAGGGGTCGTGGAAACAACTATGATCCATGGATAAAATCTGGCCTGCCATTTCTGTCAATAAAATTTTACCGGAACACAGCTCCGCTCACTTGTTTACATATTGCCTACAGCCGATTTCAAGTTACAAAGGCAGAACTGAGTTTAGTTTTGACCGAGGCCATATGGGTCGCAAAGCTCAAAATACTATCTGGTCCTTTCTGGAAAAAATGTCCTGCCCCCTATTTGGTGGCCCCACGCTTTAGAAGGACCCTCACTTGTAAGACTTC
This sequence comes from Panthera tigris, assembly GCF_018350195.1. Classification (NCBI taxonomy): domain Eukaryota; kingdom Metazoa; phylum Chordata; class Mammalia; order Carnivora; family Felidae; genus Panthera; species Panthera tigris. The sequence goes on from NC_056671.1 coordinate 77,462,417, forward strand.
ACAAGCTTCAGACAGCCAAGTTCTACAGCAGGCTGATCCTTTAGTAAACCTTTTCTCATCAAGTGCATTGGACTAGAAAGCCCCTACGAAAAAACCCGTATTTCAGAGGAATTGTGCCTACCCAAGCCCCAGGTCAGAACATTAGCTGAAGAACCCTGTAAGCTCAAGAATCCTGCTCCTAAAAAGAGAGGCGATACATTCTCTGAAGCCATTTTGGAAAACACTTCCTAACGAATAAAAGCAGAAACCTACTAAAAAAAAAATATGTTTTAACTAATCTTTACCATCATCTGCTTATAAGAAGCTGCTCCTTCACATTTCCTGAAATTCAGGACTTTTTCCACTTAGGTGGAATAGTTTTGACACGGACAAGCAAAGGAGAATGTGATAGCACAAAGACCTAGGTCAGATCATGACTGCGCCCACCTACTGCCTCTATAGCCCTTGGCCAAGTTACTTCACATCCCTGATCCCGATTCACGTTTCTCTGTCTGCACTGCAGAACTATGTGGCTTCTCTCTACTGCTAGGTAACAGTTCACCCCGAAACTCAGTGGCTTAGAACAAGGATCACTTATTCGGTCATCACTGTCCGCCGGGGCTGGGCTCAGCTGGGCAGTTCTGATCTTGACTCACGCGTCTGGCTGCAGCCATTCGGCAGCTGGCCCGGAGCTGGAGGCTAGAAGATGGCCTCACTCATATGGCTAGCGCCCCCACGCTGGCTGTCACCTGGGCCCACCTCTCTCTGGGGGCCTGTCATCATTTAGTAAGGAAGACTGGACTTCCCTCACGTGGGGGCAGGAGCATTCCAAGAGAGAGGCAAAAGCCGGCCCGCCTCTTGCGGCGAAGGCCATGGAACTTGCACATTATCGCTCTGTCACATCCTATTGTCCAGAGGACGCTGTGAGAGACGGCGACAGGGACTCCACCCCTTGATAAAATGAGCAGCAAAATGTCATAGCCATGGTTCCTCCAGGATGTTTGTATCTTGCTGCCTGTTGTGACGAGGAGAGAACACACGTAGCGGGTTTCATCGGGGAGGGGGGGGGGTTGGTTCACGAACTTGCAGGGCCACAGGGAAAGAACCTCTCTTCATCCGGTTTTTGGCAAGATGGCCTTAAAAACACTCCTATTACTGTGCGTCCTGGTGCTGTGTCTGGAGGCAATCTGACAACTCCTTAGGCTTCCGCTATCCCGAGTACCCATTCGCTCACTTAATTTGAAAGGAACGTTCGTCAAAGTTGGCGACGGGTCCAGCGGAGTTGTCCTAGCAGGAAACCTCATTTAGAAAGAGGACTTTGTTCTGGGAAGTTGTCGCCATCAAAACAGAAGATACCTGGTCAAACTCATTTAGTATCACAATAAATAATTCTAGGCGACAGGCTACAGCAAACGTAGAGTATTTTCACTTCTCTAGTGAAAGCACCCATGTAATCATTTGGCAGGGGGGACAACATCACTGGAGATGCTCTTTTCTTTTCCTAAGGTTTTTTTGTTGTTGTTGTTGTTTGTTTTTTTAGGAGCATGCAAGTGTAAGCAGAGAGGGGAGAGAGAATCTTCAGCAGGTTCCAACACTCAGCGTGGAGCCAACCAACGCAGGACTCGATCTCAGGACCATGAGATCACAACCTAAGCCGAAATCAGAGTTGGACGTTCAACCACCCCGTAGACGCTCTTACGATGAGCGTTTAGGCTGTATTAAAGGTGGAGTTTTCCTCCTTTGAACCGAAGCTGACCTTCCTCTGATCATGTAGTTGAGTCAGCTGTCCAGCCGTACAAAGATAAAAACAGTAACATCAGGGAGATACATCAGGAGTAGCATCGGTCCCACGGGAGTACGGGCACTCAGGACACTAGACCCTCAGAGGCACAGGGGACCCCGCTTACTTCGCAGGTGAGGCAACTGAGGCCCAGAGAGGTTCTTACACTCAAGTAGAGCGACTGTCACACACAGTTACTGCACAAACCAGGCATACATAACCCAGACGCAGTGATGGCCCCACTTGGAATCAACAGACTGGCTGCCGGGCCCTGGATGGGTATGGCGTCACAGCCACAGAGAAACGCTGTTGTGCCTTTTCGGTAGCACCAAACTCAAGCCGTGAAAATCCTTTCTGTCCCCGGGGTGAAGTCAAAGGGATAAAGTTTGGGGCACAATCCCAACCTGCCGCGACAATTTCTGGTTGGGAATAGCACATTTTTTAGGTGGGCAGGGCCTGCCTCGTAAACAGTCTCCTGTTACGGAGCCCAGATCCCTGAAAGGTGGAAGGGACCTGTCACCACTCTGACTCCCGTAACCTGGGTTGGCCACAGATGCCACGCTGCTCTTCCTGCCCTGCAGCCCATCACCACTCGGTGACTTGGAGGCCTGAGGAGGGATGATCCCTCTGGCTCTGGAAGTGGAAATAAAATACGTCTGTGGTGTTGCAAGGCACAGCTGAGGATGGAGGAACTTTCTACCCCCTTCCAGACTATAGAGGGGACGCTGCTGTAGACAGCTCCCATCTAGAACAGAATCTGGTTATTGCTCAGCGTTCAATGAGGAGAGAGGACGTTTCTTTCCACATCACACGCTTGACCCGGGGTACAAAAATTAGGGAGAGATGCTGGCTCATTATTTTAAAAACGTAAGGCCAGTTTGCCACTTTTGATCCATGGCTGTGTGTGGACCCTGTTGCATAGGACCTGCCCACATGATCATCTGGCTTAAAACAGATCATCCAGCATGAAGAATTTCATGATTTCACGGAGGACCAGATGGCCTTTGAGCAACCACAATCTCTCTTTGAGCAACGATCGTGTTCAGGTCGTTGCCAACTCCCTGTGGGTCACTAGAATGACAGGCCAACGTGGCCAACTCACAAGGCCTCCAAAGTTAGATGTGCCAGATAACCACAGGCGACTGGGATCTCTTCTCTCCCTATCACATTGCAGATTTTATGCGAGAAGGTGGTTCACAGTCCAGCAGGGGGGACAGTCTCGTGGAGGCGGATGAGGAGAGATTCCAGGGGTGCAGGCTGTGGCCCTTCCGGCCTGGCCCAGTCACTACCTGGAAACGTGCTCATATGAAGTGGGGACCACAGGTCTCCAATGGCACGCCCCAGTGTCTGGACAGAATAAAGCCAGCTTTGAGGTATAGAAAGAGGCTGGAATGGGAAATCACAGTGCCAAATTCTGCCAGTAACTAGCAGAGACCTTAATTAAGCCAGGCGTGGATTTGAAGTTATTTGTATAATAAAACAGTTGGAGAACAGGATTTCTTAGGATTCCTCTGGCTGTGACATTCATGTTGTTCTCTCAGAGCCAACTTAACAGACAAATGGAAAATGTTACCCATTCAGCTCTAGTGGGAAATACAGCGTTAAGTGGTTTCAGAATCTACAACATTTTTTTGAAACCATGCATTTTAATAGTCCTTCAACGAGAATTATTGATTACCCAATACTCAAAAAATGAAGTTTAAACAAACACAGGGATCCCTGGCTTTTTTCTCTTGGGAGGGAGAGCTGAATTTGACAGTAAATTTTTATAAATTTTTAAAAAATGTTTATTTTTGAGAGAGCATGTGAGAGCACGAGCAGGGGAAGAGCAGAAAGGGAGACACAGAACCCTAGGCTGTGCGGGGCTGACAGAGGCTGACACGGGGCTCAAACTCACGAACCGCGAGATCATGCCCTGAGCTGAAGCTGGGTGCTTAACCGACACCCCATGACCCACGGCCTCAGCTCTTATGGTCTCTCCTGTTACGTCTGCCCAAACCAGTGGTGATGTTCAGCTTCTGCTCCAAAAGTCCGGGTCCAGTGTTAGAACTCACGAGTCTGGTTCCCGCGCCAGCTCTTTGGGTTTCTAGTCCGGCAAGATTAAAGGGACTGAAGTCACTTTATTTGCCTGGGGGAGCAGGTGCTGCGCTAAATTACCGTGGGAGTCTTTGCTTCCATTCCGAATGTTCGGAAGTTGAAAGAAATGCCGCCCTATCTGTGCAAATGCCAGCGACCTGGAGTCCTTCTTTATTTTCTATCACGTGAAGGGAAGTCGGTGTCGCGGTCACAGCTCACACATCCTAAAGCAACAGACCGACTCCATCTGTTACAGATGAAGTCCTGTCTGGGCAGTCAAACCGTAGCTCAGGAGCTGGGGGTGTGACAGAGCTCGCCAGAGGGAAACTCTGCTGCCTGCAGCCTTGACGAGGACGCGCTCGTTCGACGCACATGATATTCAGATTCTCTTCATCTCCAGGGCTCGCTCAGAAGCAGGGGACACCCAGGTCTCAGCTATGCAAGCTCCCCGGTTGGCTCTTCTGTCCCAGGACCTCTGCCCCTCCCCTAGACACCCAGCCTCCTGTTTGGTGACCGCCTTGAAGGACATCTCAGTGGCCCTACCTGCTGCGGCTTCGGCGCGGGCTGCTTTGGGAAATGCAGGAGAGACAGACAAGGCGTCTTGCCCTCGGAGCCCCTGAGATCGCGGCAGGGCCAAATCCCAGCTGTGGCCAAGTCCTGGGCGTGTTCAGGGTCCAGCTGTGTTCTGTCTTCCAGGAACGATTAATGTGGGGGACGTGATGGAGCGCAGAGCAGGAGTCGTCCTCGGAGCAGCAAGACAGAAGAAAGTGACCTGCAGTCACATTGCCTCCCCAGCATTCCTTCCTGGAGATGATTCATGGAAGCCCTGGGACTGACCTTAATCAGATGTGCTGTAAGCACTTACTGAATGTGACCCAGCTGCAGAAGACAGAGGTTTATGCAGCATTAAATTAGGCAGCTGGAGCAAGAGCCATGACAGTGACCTCGTGTGTTGGAATTTAACGAGAAGGTTCCTTTCTGCTCAGAGCACCAACCATTTTTAGCAGGTTTTAAGGATCGGGTCAGTTCTGAAATTATTTGAAGAATACATCATCCTAACTTCAACCCGATGTTTCCCCCGCTTTTCCTTGGTTCCCCTGAAGTGATAGCATTCAAGGAAAGAGGTACTCCCTGGAAACCCATCTTATGGATAGCTTAAGACAAAGATAAAATGGTTTGCATCGTTGATGGGAACGTTTATACATCTTAGCCTCAGCTAAGCTGGGGCTTCCTGGCCCTGGATAGTCTTACATGAACACTGGTCACCAGTTAAGAGTGAGGTGCGACAGCAGCAAGGCCTCTCATGTTCCTGAGGTCATCAGAGGGCAGCAGGTGCCGCCGCACCTCCTGGGGCAGCAGCTGGGCCCGCCCTCCCTTCAGCCTCTGGGCATCCTGGACCAGCTTTCTCCGCAGGCTGCCCACGGTGTACGAGCCAGAGGCAGTGGGACACAGGTTCCAGCTCGTCCTTGCTCTTCTCCGTTTCCATCTTTCCTTCCAATGCCAGCCCCACAGACTTCAGGTTCAGCATCAGATACAGAGGTGAGGGACTGTTGAACTGGGCACAGTTGTGGGCACTCATAATAAGTCTCATTTTATCAGTGTTTCTGCTCCTCTAGGTCCCTAATACACGTATCTTTACCAAACTGTATCGGGATATGTAACTGAGGGTTTTTTTTAACAACCATATCATGGTCATGACCACCCTGTGTTGAAGATGAGAAAGTCCTAGGAAGAAAAACCCCCAAGACTCTCTCCCAAATAAGAGCACAAGGCAGCTCTATGTTTGGCGACTCAGGCAGATCTGTGGTTCACTTTTTTATATCTTGAGAATGCACGAGCAAGCATGAGCAGAGAGGTTGCAGGGGGAGGAGAGGGAGACAGAGACCATCTCAAGAACTGCCCCTGTATTTTCACTTTCTAGGTGACTTAGCACGCACCTTTAAAAAGCCAAAGCTGTATATAATATGAATGTATATATTATGCATGTAGTTTATTACCGTAGGCAGAATACAGGAGCTGTACCCTCTGAAAGTTTTAAGTACACAGCACAGTACCGTTAACTGTCGGCACTGGTACACAGATCTCTAGAACTTAATCTTGCGTAACTGCAACTTTTACCTGTCGAACCACTCCATTTGCCTTACCACCACTTGCCTGTTTTCTAGCTGAAGGAAATACTGCCTGGTTCATGAGATCAGGAAACTTACTTTTATGCAAAAATCCAAGGCCACTTTGCAACAAGGTGGGGACAGCTTTCCCCGATTCAGCATCCACATAGATTATTTACAGTCTATAGTTGGTTGAAGATGAAGCACAGGGCTCCTCGTACAGGGCCATTCATCTGCAGGAGGGTCGAAAATCAAAGTCCCAGGACAAAAGCAGTATACATGGTCATAGGCTCACCTGTGAATTCTCAGATCTGTAAAATACATAGGCCTGTGTGCGCACACACAGGCTGACTGGCTTGGCATGAACACCTGACCTACAGGAAACTAACCCATGAGGAGACCAAGAAGCGATCCAAATCTCCTTTTTTAGAATACTAAGAAATTTAGAGACATAAATCTGGCAGAACTGGGGAGCAGAGTAGACTTTTCCCATCACAGGCAAATTGGTGCATTTGGACAGCCCCCCGATCCTGGCAATATGACTTTGCCTCCCTGGATCTGTTTCTTAAAACCAGGTGAGCTCCGACCAGGACCCAGGCGTTGGTTCCCCAACCACACCATGTACTCTCGTTACTGATCAGCCCCTGGCCCTCTGACACTGCAGAGAACTCCCCCTGTCTCTACTGCAAGAGCCTTCACCCTGAGGGGCGTGGAAAGAGGTCACACATCTCTGGGTACAGTTGTCCGTGTCACCACCGGGCCTGTAGTGAATTTCTCTTGGACTCTTCAATCTAGTCTCAGCCATGCTGTTTCTGCTTCCTTAACTCAGCAGCAGTGTTCCGTATACATCAAGTTTACAGATTGCTTTAGCTTAAAACGAGAACTGTTGGCACGTCTACGGGAACGTTTGCCTATTTTTAAGCGTTTATGTGTTTATTTTGAGAGAGAAAGAGAGCAGGAGCATGGGAGAAGCAGAGAGAGAAAGGGAAAGAGAATCCCAAGCAGGCTTCGTGCTCAGGGCTCCATCTCAGGACTGTGAGATCATGACCTGAGCCAAAATCAAGAGTCAGAGGCTTAACTGACTGAGCCACCCAGGTGTCCCACGCTTACATATTTTTATTCTCTGGTGCATTTGTGTCCATGATTAGGTTGGGGGGGTGTGGAGATGAGCGCAACCTGAGCCCCACTAGGCGGTATGGCATCAGCGCCAATGCCATGGCAGGGGTGCATCCCCGACAGAACACAAGATGCTTCTCTGTCCTGTGTCCAACACAAAACCTAACCACACTTGAGTGTGTGGGTTGGGAGGAAGCGGACGACAAATCTGCGAAGACATGATCAGCTGTTCCTAATTTTTTTCTGATGTTTGTCCACTGCTTGTGCATTCATTTGGCCATCTGGCCAATACTCATAAGCAAACAATCGGCAGCAAATATCAAGGGTTTCTAAAAAATATACGGGAAATGTATAAAATTAAGAAAATTCTGCTTTACCTTTTTCCTCCTGTGAGCTAGGAAAGTGATGCCACAATTTGATTTTGGCCGTGGACCTCCTCTGACCGGCTCAAAGGACACAGAGTTTTGAGCATCACTGGGTCTCACAGGGTGAGGCCCTCTCTGCTAAAAGCGAGCCAACGTCGATGGGTGGTTGGAAACGAAGCTCCCTGGGCTTCAATTCAGCCACTGAGTCTCTGCTGAACGCCTACTAGGTACACAGAATTCTCACGCTTCTGAGATTAGAAGACAATTCTCATCAATAAAAAGGTTTAAGAGCGAGGAGTTGGTAAGACATGTGCACCAGCTGTACAAGGTACAAGACTGTTCATGACCATAACTCCAAATCGGTGGTAGCTCAGTGTGTGTACTGATGTGGGAAAACATATATAGTAAGTGAAAAGAATACAGGGTGTATGCACACAGTAACTCCTTTTTGTATTTATAAATTACCTCCCTTTGTGCATTGAATATATAAAGTTAAGGGGCGCCTGGGTAGCTCAGTTGGTTCAGCGTCTGACTTCGGCTCAGGTCATGATCTTGCCGTTCGTGAGTTCGAACCCTGCATCGGGCTCCGTGCTGACAGCTCAGAGCCTGGAGCCTGCTTCGGATTCTGTGTCTCCCTCTCTCTCTGCCCCTCCCCCTCTTATGCTCAGTCTCTGTTAAAAATAAGCATTAAAAAGAGAATATAAAGTTAAAGCAAGTGAATCATAGTCTCTACTGGGTAGGATCCAGGGGAATTTAACCTTTTCCATTATGCCTTTCTATAAAGTTTGAATTTTAGATGACTTTGTACTTGTAATTTAAAATGTTTTCAGAAGGCAAGTGTTCTAAGAATTCAGAGTAAATGAAGACCCGACCTGCTAATTATTAGAAAGATGGTTTCCCTGGATGGCTCCTGTAGTCGGAATGAAGGCCAATGAATGCTGAGGCCGTATGAGGTTGACGGAGGAGAAACCAGAGACAACTACAGAAAGCCCATGTCTTCAAGAAGCCAAGAACAAAGTGATAAAGACCTGGGCTAGGTCCGTGGTGCTGAAAGTAGGACACAAAGAACGGACCTAGGAGTGATTTAAAGGCAGATCACAAGTGGACTTCAAAATATGTATTCGGGCATTGGTCACATGAATCCCAGCTAAAACCAGCAAACGTGATGGCCTCAATAATCCAGCGTGACCACTGCAACAGAACTGAAAAATTGGCTTTGTTCCCATGTTCACGACAGGGCTGGCCGACAGGCCTCTACAGAGGAGGGGGAGCCAGGTCAGGGGCTAGGGAGATCCACTGGGAGGAGAAGCAAGGCTCTACGCATTTGGTTCAGGTGGTGGCCTTCTCGGGGAGACTCAGCCTGTCAAAATGCAGGGGAGGGGAGTAAGCAAGAGGGGGGCTGAGGTCGGGACTTTGTCAGGTAAGAGGTATGTCAGATTGGGGCGCCTGGGTGGCTCAGTCGGTTGAGCGTCCGACTTTGGCTCGGGTCACCATCTCACAGTTCGTGGGCTTGAGCCCCATGTCGGGCTCTGGGCTGACAGCTCAGAGCCTGGAACCTACTTCGGATTCTGTGTCTCCCTCTCTCACTGCCCCCTCCTCCATTTGCGCTCTCAAAAATAAATGTTTAAAAAAAAATAAAAAAACAGAGGTAGGTCAGATTTCCAGGAAGTCTGTCTGCTTTGTTCAAAACAGGAACGAGATCCCAGCCAATGGCACAGGCTGAGGACAAGGAATCCAGCCCCCAAGGAGAATAGCTGACAAATTCTGTCAAGGGCTGCTTCACAGAAGATGGGGCTGCAGGATTTAGGACACACTCTATGCCCCAGACCTGAGCCAGGCTAGAGCACGAAGACTTCAGGGCCTGAAATCAGAGTTAGGCTGAGACCGTATAGGCAGGCCAACTACATAATCTGTCTGACCCAGCACGAGCTGCAAATGTGGGGCCCATGGGGCGCCTGGAGGGGGGTACTCAGTCAGTTGTTGATCTTCTCTTGATTTCAGCTCAGGTCATGATGCCAGGGTCATGGGATTAAGTCCCAGTCAGGCTCTGAGTGTGGAGCCTGCTTAAGATATTCATTCTCATATTCTCTCTCTCTCTCCTCGCCCCCTGACGTCCCCTGCCTCCGCCCCTTTCCTTCTCTCTAAAAAGAACATGTGGAGTCCTTGTTCAAAAATTATAAAAACTTCTCAAAATGGTGACAGAAGGGCATTAAACTACATGCAGGGCCCTTGTAAGCATGGGGCCCTGGGCATTTGCAGAGGCCATGTGGCCATAAAGCCAGCCCTGCCTGCACGGGAAGGACAAACCCAGACCCTGTGGCAAAGAGGGCAAGATGAGTTGTCAACTTTTTTTTTTTTTTTTTTTTTTTTTTTTTTTTTTTAACAGCACAAGTATCCTGTTAGATTCTTAAGCACACTGTTGAGTTTTCAAACTGTTTTCTCCCCAAAGTCCTATGCGAAGCCCAACTTAATGCCTAAGGTACTCTAAGGCACGCCTGGGTGGCTCAGTCGGTTAAGCGTCCCACTCTTAATTTCGGCTCAGGTCATGATCTCATGGTTTCGTGGGTTCAAGCCTCACGTCCGGCTCTGTGCACTGACCATGTGTAGCCGGCTTGGGACTCTCCCTCTCCTCTCCTCTCTCTGCCCCTCCCCTGCTTGCATTCTCTTGGTCTCTCTCAAACTTAAAAAAAGCTAGTCGAAGGCAGAACTTTTCAGTCTACTTCAGGACTCCTGTCCACAACACCCCGCCCCGTCTCTAGTCATCACTCCCCCCACGACTCCTGAGTCACCACCTCCGGCCTCTGCACTCCAGAAGGCACCGTCCAGACCACAGGAGGCTCTACTGTACTCCCTGAAAGAACACACCCAAGAGGACTTTGATAGCGAAATGCCAGGACCCCGCAACAAGGGGTTCCGGCGACAGCAAAGCAAATCAGCCAATCATTTCATCCACGGGGTATAGCTTTCCCTCTCACACGGTAGCACAAAACGCCTCTTCCGGGACCACTCATAACGCATCTGTTTCCATTATAAACAACTATTCATTGGACTCTTATGACCACCTTGAGGACAAATTTCTGGGGTGGGGTAGGGGGAGCAGGGAACACTTTAATACTGAACGTGTCTGCTTCCGGCTCACGTGCATAACCTACAAGTATTCCCTAATTAAACTTGTCTTCAGAAACGCTGTAAAATTTAAGCAAAAACATAGAAGATTAACCTAAAAGGGCGGAAGTACCATCCTTCAACGACCGTAACTTTAGAGAGGCAGTAAAATCCTCAAGTACGGGCTCTTCAGACACGTGTTTGAAAAAAGCCCCCTAACAAAGTAGGCAAGAAATGCCCGACGATGATGCTGAGAAAGAACTTTCCGCTCTTCTGTGCACTGCCAAAGATGCGACTTGCTGATGCTAATCTTATCTGAACCTATTAATAAGATCCCTAAGTTCCCTTAGTAAGAAACACCACCAGTGACACGACGACTGGGTAACAGTTGTCTCTTAAGAAATATCGCTCCCCACCACGTTTTTCCTCCAAGCGGGGGGGGGGGGGGGGCGGGAAAATGATGGATGCTTCCTGGAATGTCTAGCTACCAAAAAAAAATCCGTAAAGCCTAAGACATTAAAGATGAAAGTCGTGGTGAAATGAGCAATTAAGATAAACTAAACGGATTCTTCTTCTTTTTAAGACCAGCTTCCGAGGCCTACCACATGACCGCCACAAGTCACACTGCAAACTGTTTCCTATCTGTAACGCGAACAGCCATTCTGTCTTTACCGAGAGAGATAATCAGACGCAGGTTCTCGCATTTGCTCCTTTATTTCGTGAGACCTCCCTCGCTCCTATGACTCTTGGAGGACACGGAGACACTTCAGTTAGCTGATGGAAAACGAACGTAGGAAGAGATAGGGAGGCAAAAGGACACTCTTTGTTCCCTGGATTTCACCTTCTGACCATCATTTATTTATTTTTCTTTGAGAGAGACAGCACACATTTGAGCAAGGGACGGGGGCAGAGAGAGAATCCTAAGCAGCCTCCACACACTCAGCAAGGAGCCCGACTGGGGGCTCGATCTCATGACTCTGGGATTACGACCTGAGCTGAAGTCAAGAGTCAGACACCCATCTGACTGAGCCCCACCCCACCCCCTCCTCCGGGCGCCCCTTCCCTCAGACCATTCTAAGCTGCTAAGTGGATCCTGTGATAATACAGTGATTCTGCTGGTGACCAAGGCCTCTGTTGGTAACCGATGTCCTCCCTTGGCATGTTTTCCAGGGCTGAGGTCCTATGTGCTGCCTAGAACGGTCTGAACTGTATCTAAGATTGGCCAACAATGCGACTCTGCACAACAAAACTCTGTTCCGACACGAATAAAAGTCATTGTCCATAATGTGCAGATTTAAAGCAGACCCCACTCACTCTAGGTTTGAGGAGACTCGTATTTCATGCACCAGAACATGGATGCAAGACATCCCTTTCCTGATGCTATTTTTAAATCGCACGGTTTTCAAAAATGCGTAACTTGTTTTGAAGTTTTAATTTTGTCTATTTATTCACAGGCTATAAAAATACTGCTGTCGTGGCTATTTCTCTAATTTTTGAAATCTGAATTCATACAGGAACAGAACCGCCGGGAAGAAAATTCCTCGTGGGGGCCAAAGTGGGTCTCTACAGGGGTCCTTCCAGCACTTTCCGAGCCTGAACCTTCCTGAATTCATCAGCTCAGGCAGCCACAACAAAATACCATGGGCTGGGTGGCTTAAACAACAGATTTATTTTCTGCAAGTCCAAGATAGGGAGCCGGCTGGGTTGGTGTCCAGGGAGGACTCTGGCCGTGGGCTGCAGATGCAGCCATGTGTGTCCTCGAATGGCTTTTCTTTGTGCCCACGGGGGCAGAGCGAGCACACACAACTGAGCTCTCTGGGGTCTCTTCCCACAAAGACAGTAATCCCACCGATCAGAACTTCACCTTCAGGACTTCACGTAACCTTAATTATCCCCCACGAAGACCCTGTCTCCAAATACAGTCATGTGGGGGGGGGGTTGGGCTTCAACACGTGAATTTTGGGGGTGTGGGGCAGACACAATCAGTCCATAACACCTCCCAGTCCTGACATCTCCAACGATGTGGTAGAAACAAAAGGCCAAGATTTTTCCGCGGAACAAACGTTCAATTCTGCCTTGCTGTCCCGGTGCCATCGGCGCACAGCTGTTCGGTTGGTTTACAAAGAGATCTGACCCCGAATTCTGCCTCTACTCTGTCCAATGACATTACTGCCAGGCTGTGCAAATGAAACGGTACAGCCAGAGAGGTGGGTGCGTATTGCAACAGAGGTGTGACTGGACACAGCCAGCCTTCCTCTGCTCCCCCAAAAGACTTCTTGAAGGGAACTAGCACAGAATGTCTGTGAGGAGTCTCCTGAGCTCTTTTTCCTGGCTGCCCTCCGCAATACTAACCAACGGACTATTTTCTTCTCAGAAGGGTTTTGAGAGAACCTTTAGTAACATAAGCCTTCCGATTTCTCCCTCTCTTGACCACGAGAACTAAGGAGATTGCTAAACTGAAAAGGCCAGAAGCTCGTCTTCTAGAAGCCGGGCAACACCTGGTTTATGGGCCCGGAAAACTGAAGTAGGAAGCTGTGTGCCCACCATCACCACAATCGGGCGTGAACCACGGAGTCTGCAGAGGGACACGAACCCTCACCAAGGAGGGACGAAACGTTACGTGAGGCCAAGCAGAGCCACCCCCTGAAACAGGCTACGTGCCGGGCGGGGAGGGCTTTGGAAAGTCAGGCTTCTGAGCCAGAGCTTAACACCATCCACAGTGAGTTTCTGATCAGGGACGCACACTGACGCTTAAGGAAGGTGCCTCTGGTCCCGGATCTGCCCGCTCTAACATTTCTGGCTTCTGCAAGCGCTCGGCATAGATTCTCTTGGATTTGACTTGAGCCCCAAATAGCCATGAGCAAGTATAGTTGCTAGGGCAGGGACCCCGAGATCACAGGCAAGGAAGAAGAGTCCTGTGTGACATGGCCAGGACGATGACCTCCCAGAATATGAAAAGGAAACTGCCTTCACGTATAGTGCTGTGGGAGGCCTCCCGGAAGAACCCAGGGCAGAACCTCTGCTGGGCAGAAGAATCGGGGCAGAATCCCAGCACAGGGGCTCCGAGAGAGCTGGATGCTCCATGGCCGCCCACCAACCAGGATGACAACTGAGGCATCGGGGCCTCAGTCATTCATGTGGTCCCCAGCAGTGCCTTGGGCCCAGATCCCACAGAGCGGGTCCTTCAGCGGTGGGGGGGGGGGGGGGGGGGGAGGGGCGCATATTGCTTCGATTTCACGCTCCATCAGAGGGGGTAAATGACCGCTGGGTTGGAATGTAGGAGCTTGCCTCAGAAATTCACCCTACCACTTCTGATTAGAGTAATAGTCATCAACCCCCCCCCCCAAAGTAAAACATGTTTTTCTGTTTTTGCTCAAAAGTGGAGCAAGCCCAAGATGAATTTCTTTCCTTTTAGAGGTGGGTTTGCTAAGGGCATCAGGAAAGGCTGAGACGTTTGGCACATCATATATTGTTTTGCTGCATTATGACGTGACTCGTGTGTGTTTAAAAATAGATTATAGGGGTGCCAGGCTGGCTCAGTTAAGCATCCGACTTTGGCTCAGGTCATGATCTCACAGTTCATGGGTTCGAGCCCCGGGGCGGGCTCTGCACTGACAGCTCAGAACCTGGAGGCTGCTTCAGATTCTGGGTCTCCCTCTCTCTCTGCCCTTCCTCTGCTTGCATGCACTCTCTCAAAAATAAAAAAAATTCAGAAAACAGATTACATGGCCTATAATGGGGTTTTTCCTTTATCTATACAGTAGTCCCGCTAAATACTAAAATAAAGGAACAGAGGACATGGGCAATTGGTAGAAATATCTGCATCTTTTTAATTTTTTTTAACGTTTATTTATTTTTGAGACAGAGACAGAGCATGAACGGGGGAGGGTCAGAGAGAGACAGACACACAGAATCCGAAGCAGGCTCCAGGCTCTGAGCCATCAGCCCAAAGCCCGACACGGGGCTCGAACTCACAGACCGCGAGATCGTGACCTGAGTTGAAGTCCGACGCTTAACCGACTGAGCCACCCAGGTGCCCCAATATCTGCATCTCATAACAAGACTGATTTATTCTAGTTTATCTCTGACGCACGGAAGAGTGATTCTCAACGTATGATCCGGACTTGGGAATTTGCTGGAAATGTCATTTTCTAAGGCCCCACTCCAGACCTACTGAATCAAACTCGGGCAGGGGCCCAGCAATCTGAGCCAGTTTCCAGTGTTGCCCAGACACTGGACAGAGCTTAGCCTTTAGCCTACCGGAGGGTCTAGTCTTCAGTCACTGGAGAAACCTAGTGACACCCTGCCTACTTTCCAGAACAATCTAAGCCGGGCACCAACATGGATCTTCGTGGTGCTTGTTTTGGTAGAGGCGGTCACTGGGGGAAGAAAACAAAAATGAAAAGAACATATTGCCTGGCATCACCTTGGAGTTCACTAGCATTTTCATAGTCATGGAGCATAAAGAGAAATAAACCATGAACACCCGTAACAGTGAGGGAGTGTTTTTAAAAAATGTCTTGTAGCCTCAAATCAATTCCCTGATCAGCTTGCTGTTGAGTTTAATCCAGCCAAGCCAGTATTATTTTAGGTGTCACAAATTTTGTTTCCTTTGCCCTGTGAAGCTGGAACCAATTGCTGTTATAGGGAGACTAAATAAAAAGAGGTCCCGAACTTCCTGTTATCACGGTTCGATTTTTTGAGATACTACAATAATGTCGTATGGGTGATTTGGGTGTTTTTTTTTTTTTTTAAACATAATTAAACCCACATGAAATGGCACCACACAGACCTTGTCACAGACTGTTTTGACCATGTTTCCAAATGAAATACTTCAAGGAAGAAAAATGACTATACAGCAATTTTTTCCTTTCTCTTCATGTTCTCGATCATGACTTGGTAACACATTGTTTAGGGGGAAAAAAAAACCCTACTTTATGTGGAATGTCAAAATATGTAAATCAGTCAAGATAATTTATATTGCTTGGGCAAGTTGGCTGGATTAGCTTTACTTTCAAACTTCAGCAAATACAGATAAGCAGGGTGAGCTATAGTTCTTGAGACAGCCTTGTGTATAGCAGGAAGCAGAAGCCGAATCCCGGCACAAGGCTCAAGAAAATCAACTATTAACTCTTCGAACATTGGTGCTTCGTTCACGATGCAAAGTCCCGAGGAGCGTGAAGACTATACCGACGTATGTCCCCGAAACGGTCAATTTTGTGTGTCAACTTAGACTACGCAGACGGGCAGGTTGGTCAAACACTTCATCTAGATGTTCCTGTAAAGTTACTTTCTAGATGTGATTAACATTGGACTCTGGAGATTCTGAATAAAGCAGATTACCTCTCGTAATGAGGGGGAGGCCTCTTCTATTTGAAGATCTTACGAGCCAAGACATAGGGTTCCAAAAAGAGCAATTTGCCTCCAGACCACAACGCAGAAAATCCGCCTAAGCATCCAGCCGTCAGATTTGAGATTGCTACAGCAACTCTTACCCAAAACTCCAGCCCGCAAGCCTGTCTTACAGATTTCAGACTTTCTGGCCCCACGACTGCAGGAGTCCATCCCTTGAAATCAAGTTCTGTCCAAATATAGATCTTATTGGTTCTGTTTATCTGGGGAAACTCCAACACAGCCCCCCAACCCTAACTTTTGACCCACAGTCTCCATAACATGTTTACTGCTCTTCTGTTCTCATTTTAATTGACACACTTTAGTCAAAACGGCGGGGGGGGGGGTGGAAATCGGGGAACTTTCCAGAGTTTTTTTTTAAACCCAAGTGTCCCCACTTTCCAGGCAGAAAATGAAATTATGGCTTACTAGGGTTACCGCAAACTGGAGTAACTTCCATAAACATTGGAAACCCTACAGAACTTCGTCTACACTTCATTATTCCATTCACTATAGAAGGTCATTCTAGTGTCAATGCTTGGCTTCCCCAGTCCAGTGTGAGCATCCTGAGGACAGAGAATGCCTGAAATTTCGCACGATGTGCAGAGTCGTTGAGTCACCAGGTTGTATACCTGAAACTCACGTCACACAGCATGGGTGTTAAATGTACTTTTTGCTGAATGAATGAGGGCTGCAATCTTCAGAGTCAATGCTATCCTAAGCCTCTTCCGCTCCTTCACACCTTCCCCCTCCACTCTGGTGGGCTCATGCTCCACCTGTACAACTGGCTTCGAAAAGCTGCACACTGGCCTAGCAACTTCCGAATGACCTCAGTTTAGTCTTCCCTGGTTCACACCAGGGCCGCCCCTGCGACCTGATTAATGTCAGGTGAGACTGCTTCAATCCTTCCAGAACGTTAGTCGAGGGCCACTGATGATTTGAAATCGAAGCTGATAGTCACCCCACGGACTAGCTTCTCAATAAACCACACTTACAGGAAACGATTTGGTAACGCTGAGCGTTTGAGAAATGGGGCCTGTGTTGAAAACATCATGGGAGGAAGGCCACTGCCCAGGGAGCACTTGTTAAGAATTGGGCCAAAATGGCTAACAGGTTTCACCAACTTCCTTGCATACGGTATTTTCGTTGAGTTCCATGCATAAATTCCGTGAAAACGTACCTTCAAAGTTCTAGGCTCTATTCTGGAAGAAAAGGTTCAATCAAAAAGCCTGCTTCTGGATGTAGCTTTCAGGAAATCAATGTATAGGGATCATCTCTATTTCGCTGCAGCCTGGGCAAGGTGTTTAGCTTTGATACATAAGTCTTGTGGGCACCCGTGTGTTTGCCAAATTTGGGGTGAGGCGAGACCATCCTAACTCCCAGTATCTCCAAATGTGACCTTGGAAAGGGGGGTCACTGCAGATACGATTAATTAACACGAGGCCATACCGGAGTAAGGTGAGCCCCTAACCCATTATATTGGTGCCCGTATAAAAAGAGAAAATTAGGACACAGGTGCACACACAGGGAGAAAGCCGTGCGAAGATGAAGGCAGAGATCGGGGTGATGTGGCAGGAGCTCAGGAATGTCGAAGACTGCCACGAACCCCCAGAAGCTACGGGAGAGGCAAGGGACAGATTCTCCCTCACATCACCCCGCGGACACCCTCATCTCGGACTTCTAGCTTTGAGAAATGAGAAATTACCTCATCTGTGGGACCCGCAGCCCTCGCCAACTAACCCACACCAATCCACAAAGCCCACGCAGAACCACAAAGGGGCAACCGAACACATTACAGGGCAATTCAAATGATAACTCTCGTAGTAGGAATGAATATCTAACGTGGGCCAGCACAAGATGATCCACATGGACAACAGACAGAATTTGAAGGCAAAGACAACAGGAACAGAGACCAGAGGCCTCCGAGTTTGGTCGAGTTTTGCCCAGGCCATACCTAATTGCATAGTTCTGGTTTCTCTGGCGTGCCTGCGTCTGGATGTCCTGATGCCCTTCCAATCATTCATAAAGTCCTAAGTGGCCAGAGGTAATCATCTAGAAGACTGGACCCAATCTACTCTGGCCACCACAGTTCTGATGCCTTACATTGGCAATACTGGGTAAGAGCCCCCCCCCCCCATCTTACACAGGGGATTTCATCTCCCCACTCCGTTTTCATATATATATATATATATATATATATATATATATATATATATATATATATATGTATATATATATATATGAATATATACATATATATGTGTGTATATATATACATATATATGTGTGTGTATATATATATGTGCATATATATACATACATATGTGTGTATATATATATGGACATGAATATATATATATGTATGTATATATATATATGGGCATGAATATATATATGTGTGTGTGTGTATATATATATATACACACACACATATATATATATATATGGGCATGAATATATATATGTGTGTATATATATGGGCATGAATATATATATGCGTGTGTGTGTGTATATATATATATATATATATATAGGCATGAATCACATAGTAACATTCACCCTTTATTGTTTTTTTTTTTTTTGAGAGCAAGAGAAGGGGAGAGGTAGACAGACAGACAGAAGCAGGCTCCATGCACCAACCCCACGACCATGAGATCATGACCTGAGCTGAAATCAAGAGTCAGACACTCAACCAACTGAGGCACCCAGGCACCCACGTTTTGAGTAGGCTTCATGCTCAGTGCAGAGCCCAACATGGGGCTTGAACTCACGACCCTGAGATTAAGACCCAAGCAGAGATCAAAAGTCAGATGCTTAACTGAGCCACCCAAGCACCCTAAAATTCACTTTTTTAAGCGTATGGTGTGCAAGATTTGGTACACGTGTAGTCAGTAACCCATCAAGATCTAGAACAGTTCCATCCCCACCCCCCCAATCCTGTCCCTGAAACCCCTCCAGCCCTAGGCAACCATTGATCTGTTTCCTGTTCCTGTAACTCTTCCTCGGCAAGAATGTCACCTAAAAAAGAAATCACACAGGAGGTCACAGCCTTTTTGTATTTGGCCTTTTCCACTTAGCATGATGCATTTGAAAGCTGTTCACGTTCTCACATGTCTGAGCAGTTCCTGTTTATTGCTGAGTAGTACTCTGTGGTCGGGATGCACCGTGGCCGTGCGCAACCCCCAGATGCAAGGCATTTGGCTGGTTTCCAGTTTTTGGCAATTACAAAAT
Organism: Panthera tigris; assembly: GCF_018350195.1. NCBI lineage: Eukaryota > Metazoa > Chordata > Mammalia > Carnivora > Felidae > Panthera > Panthera tigris. The sequence continues at coordinate 77,481,568 of NC_056671.1, forward strand.
AAAAGCCACTGTAAATATTTGTATACACATTTTTTTGTGTGGACATAAGCTTTCGTCTCACTTGGGTAAAAACTTTATAAAAAAAAAAAAAAAAAAAAAAAAAAAACCAAAAAAACATCAAACTGTTTTCCAGAAATTGTCGTGCCATTCAGACAGCTGTTTCTAAAGTAGCTTTTTCCACCACCTACGACACGGGCTCCATAGGACACTCGACATTCAGGAAAAGATTAGTCAGTAAATGTTTTTGTTAGCAAGCAGTGCGTTACAAATAGTGTTATTTTAAATGGGAAGATGTCTAACACTCGTCGAAACCCTCGGTATTTAGGATTAAGCCAACAAACAAATGTAGCAAGACTGTAAGGGAACAGAGGCCTAAGACTAAAAGCCACTTCTTTCTGCTTTTATTTCGCCTCTGATTCAATATGGGATTAGATTGCTTTTGCCATCCCCCTCCCCCCCCCCAACACACAGTGACCAGCTGTGAGCAGAGCCAGGCTGTGGCTTTGACCCTGCCACTCCCCGCTGGCCCACCCTTCTTCCACCTGTAGTTCCTACCACGGCATTTGTGTGCCAATCAGATGAACGGTCACCTCCAACGCATCGAGGAGGTGAAGTGCACCCGTTTGAGAATTTGTGCAGGTCTCACCCAGAGTGCATCTTCCCCAGAGACCTGTCTGCCATCTTCGTGAGCAAAGATGCCAGCACGCCTGCAGACTGGGTTTGCGTACCCCCGGTTTTCTGACCACTTCCTACCCCCACCCCTTTCTCTCTGAACTCCATGCCAGGTGTGTGGATGCCCCCCCTATACACGGGACCAAGAGAAATCCCGGTGGGAAGTCCAAGAGCCAGCTGGTCCATGTATAAAAAATTCAACGCCCCAGTGTCTTCTCCAAAAGGTCTTCGTGCAGACTTGTGTTTGCAAGGGAGCAGGGGTGCCTGGGAACGTATGGCCCTCCCGGATCTGGACACAGATGGGAAAGGGATGGCGGAGTTGGCGAGAGAAAGGCAGGAGCACAAACTATACACTTAGGCAAATGCACACGTAGGGGGAGAGAGACTCACGGGGTCACCGGTGGTCGGGGGGTGGGGGTGCAGCCTCTATGAGGCTGCTTTTAAGTTTCCAGGCCACAGCTCCAGCTGGATCTTGTTTTCTTAACAAAAGCCAAGTCTGGCAGTGCAGTGGAGGTTCGAAGATTAATTTAATAAAAGGAAAACCCCCTGGAAAGACACAAGGGACCAGCTTAAGCTGCCCTTGATTGACGCCACTTCTCTCCCAAGTTCTAAACCTAAGTCACAAGGCACTGCACCCCAAACATCGTAGACTTGATAAAAATAGGCTCACGTTCATTCGCCCTGTAGAAAGAAGTGCTAGTAAGATTTGTGGATTTTTTATCAATTCTATAGATATCTATGAATAAATCCGTGCACAGGGAGCTCAGTTGGTTGGCTCAGAGGGTTAAGCGTCCGACTCTTGGCTCAGGTCATGATCTCACGGCTTTGGGGGGGTTCGAACTCCACATCAGGTTCTATCCCTCTTGCTTTCTGCCCCTCCCCCACTTGTGTTGCCTCAAAATAAAAAAAAAAAATCAGTGCATGAGTTATACAGAATACAGCCTGTACCCACACGCATACATCTATCTTACGGTGAATGTACACAAAGGAGTTGTGGTAGAACTGTATCTAATTTTGAAGAAAAAAATCAGTATGATTTATTTGACCAAAGTGAATTGGTTACACAGGAAAAGGGCCAACCTACAGAACTGAAACAGTTTAAATTCAAGATACTTGCCTTCATCATGAAGAACACAGGAAAAAAAAACACAACACAGGGCTAACGTGGATGTCTGTCATTTTGCCTCACTGACCAAAGCCTCATCATTAGGAGCTCAGGATATTAGAGATTCTCTATCCGACTTCTCTCAAAGCACAGGAATCCCCTTGCCAAAACGAATCCCTGTCAGGCTTTTTTCAACTTTTGAATTACAAAAATGTTTAATGTTTTTTAGAGAGACAGAGCAGGAGCGAGCACGAACTGGGGAAGGGCAGGGAGAGAGGGAGACACAGGATCCCAAGCAGGCTCCAGGCTCTGAGCTGCCAGCACAGAGCCCCACGTGGGGTTCAAGCTTGTGAATCAGGAGATCATGACCTGGGCTGAAGTCAGATGCTCAACCGAGCCCCCCAGACGCCCCTGAATCTTTTCTGACAACTGGCATTGCTGCGTTTTTGGCAAACGTGCTTGTTATTGGCTTCTTAGCTGTTAAAGTTAGTTGGAAAAGCCAAAGGAAACACAGCAGGAAGAAACCAAAAACAGCTGTCCGTGCCATAGATGCACAAAGAGGACAGAGATCATACACCTGATACACGCTTCCTGACAAGTGTCCTCAACCCCGGCTGCCCACTGGAATCCTATGGTATCTTAAAAAAAAAAAAAAAAAAAAAAAAAAAAAAAAAGGGCAGACATCCTAGGTCCAGCTCTGAGATGCTAATTTAAATGCTCTAGGGAGGGCTGCCTGGGTGGCTCAGTCGGTTAAGCATCCGACTTCAGCTCAGGTCATGATCTCACCATTCTTGAGTTCGAGCCCCGCGTCGGGCTCTGTGCTGACAGCTCAGAGCTTGCAGCCTGCTTCTAATTGTGTGTGTGTCTCCCTCCCTGTCTCTGCCTCTCAAAAATAAACACATGTTAAAAAATTTAAGGAAAAATAAAACAAATGCTCTGGGGAGCCCCTGGGCACTGAGTGCCTCAAAAAGCTCTCAGCGTTCAGTGGAGGTCGAAAACTATTATTGTGGTTCCCGCAGAGAACAGTTGTTTAATTCACTGTTCACAGATTTCTAGCAATTTCACCAGCACGCGTGGACCTGACTTGACAGGAGCACGTGCCCGGAGTATGCCGGGCTACCAGCATCCAGCCTTCATGGAATTTACTAGAACTGGTAGGCTGAACCCACCAGAGAAAGAGGCCTCCGGGATCCGGAAACGGGGGAACGACAGCGTAAGAAAATCTTCCCGAAGCTCCCGTCTTTTCCGTAACTCAAGGAGAGCAAGTCACGTCTGATTGAAGCGAAATTTGTTTTCTAGGGAAAACAGAGAAAACCCAACTGAGAGCCTGAGAGGGTGAAGCCAGTCGTCGGGCTATTACAAGAAGTCTTAGGGCGAAGACAACCCTGGGAGTAATTTAGTCCAACAGTCTCATCCGTGAGATTCGGCCACAGAGTCCTAAATGTAGTGACTCCCCCAAGGTAGGGGCTGGGGACTGGGCCAGGATGGCCATGCTTTTCCCACCGGACGATTTACTTGCTTCCAACTTCCAGTCCTTACTGCTAGGCAAGATTCAGGAACCCGAGACCACGGGAGGTGTTCACTACGTGCTGGCCAGACTCGGCGCCTGCGATTCTAATCCACCTTTACGTGCTGTTCATTGGAAGCCGACTTAGGGTAGATGAGAAAAGGCACCCGAGCTCTGCACGATCTCCTCTGGTTTTATTTACTGCCTTTCACTTGGGCAACCATTGCCAGCACATTTGAAACCAATGGCACGGCTTCTTGTACCACGCAGAACACTGAGAAGCAGCCGAGCAGAATGTATGTTGACAGCAGAAATATAAACTTACCAGGCAGGCTGAGCTCTTGGGGAAAATGTTTCAGGCACTCCTAAGTCCTGCCTCTTCACCTTTCTCGAAAGTAGGAACAGACACGTTCCTACCCAGGATAGGGGGCAGGAGAGTTAGAGACCCCAGCTTGGGGGTTCCCGGATTCACCGGGTAACGAAGCACACCCTCGGCTTCCCATACGGAGAAACAGGCCACGGTCGCTACCCTTTTTTGGCAAACCTAAGGGGTAAGAGGAATGGAAGGGGGTTTTTTTGGTCCCTCCAACACTCCCACCACGAGTGCATTCTCAGCGTCGGCACTACTGACCTCTGGGGCTGCAGATTTCTTTGTTGGGGGGCAGGGAGGGCAGCCGGCCTGTGCTTTGTAGGATGTTTAGTGGCATCCCTGGCCTCTGCCCCTTAGATGCCGGGAGCGACGACCAGAAAGGTCTTCGGATGCTGCTAACGGTCCCCACTACGCAGAGGCGAGCCCGTGCCCTCAAGCGTCTCGCTCAGCCCCAGCGGCAGCTCCATTGAAGGTTTTGGGTTTTCTATCCTGGTCTTATTGCTAATAATAACCCTCCCTTGTCACAGGCACCAATCGTGAAGATGCAATGCTAAGGTGGGGAAAATCGGGGGTTACCCTCCGACCCTAACGCACCCGTGGGGTTTAGGGTTCCCCTTCCCTCCCACAAAACCGCTTACTACTTAACCTACCCGCCTCTGTTCCTCCTGCTAGGATTCCTCCCTTGTCTCCACCAGGAGAAACCCTACTGGATTTTGAAGGTCCAAGTCACCAACAGTTCCCATGAGGCTTTTTTTTTTTTTTTTTTTACCATTTCTTCCTTTACCTTTCTTACACTCTTGGCTCAACTTGAAGGAAGGAAGGAAGGAAGGAAGGAAAGGAGGAAAGGAGAAGAGAGAGGGGAGAGAGGGGAGAGAGAAGAGAAAAGAGAAAAGAGAAAAGAGAGAAAAGAAAAAAGAAAAGAAAGAAAAAAAAGAAAGAAAACTGCAGGGGTGCCTGGGTGGCTCAGCGGGCTAAGCCTCCAACTTCGGCTCAGATCATGATCTCACAGTTCGTGGGTTCGAGCCCCGCATCAGGCTCTGTGCTGTCAGCTCGGAGCCTGGAGACCGCTTCAGATTCTGTGTCTCCCTCTCTCTGCCTCTCCCCTGCTCATGGTCTCTCTCTCCCTCCGTCTCAAAAATAAACATTAAAAAAATTTTTTTTTTTTTTAAAGTAAACTGCATTGTGACCCAACACAGCGCAGGCTCCATTGATGTGTTCTAAGACCTTAGGGTGTTAGAACCCAGTCTGTGTTGTCCAAGCCTGAGGCTTTATTCAGCTGAGTGGATACCAACCACCAGACGACCGCTAATGACAAGTGCTTGCTAAGAAAAGGCTGGAATGTGAATGTGCAAACAGACTTCGGGAGTCCACTTGGAGGTTCTTAGTGGGGGGACTGGGGCAAGAGGGACTAGTGGCTTACAATGTCACCCTCTTTCACTTGGTATCGTGTGCGCCCTGGAGTGGTGACAGTGGGGCCCCACCAGCCCCCCACTGAGGGTGGCCACCGGCCCCAGAGCCGGATGCCTTTGCACCCAGGCCCCGGATCAGGACTCTCAGGTTTATTTTCTATCCTGTTCACCAGAGAGAGTGAATTCATTTTTTTTTTTTTTTTTTTTTTACAACCAGATAAAAATGCTAAACTTGCCAGCTATAAAGTGGTTATTTTTATGAAGGAAAAAAAAGCCAAGCTTTAAGGAGCATACAAACCATTTTTAAGTTAAATTCTAACCCCACACAGGGTTCGTCACCTGAACTCAGGAGGCGGGTGGGGTCTCCTGACGAAATACCTTTGCTAAATTGAAATGCACACTTTTAGCTTTAAGTTCATGTGGGGGAAAAAAAATAAAACACACGAGGAACTTCTGCTAAACCTGAAAAAAAAAAAACTAGATTCTCATGGATGGAAGGGAACTTCAAGATAACTCTCTAGCTCTCCATCTTAATGCTTACTACTTGATTTTCTTCCATATATATAACCCAACGTTGTCTCCTGTGGGGGTGGAGGGCAAAACTGTCCCCAGATGAAAAGCGCATGATGACAAGAACGTGCTCTGTTCTTTGCTTTGGTTTCTCGTTATCCAAACACAGCCAATGCCCTTTTTCTAGAGAGCCACGTGACAAATTTCCCTTAGGATTTATTGCTAGGGGGGAGAAAGTTTCTCCCCCCCCCCCGTAGATAACAGCCAAAGGCTTCACTCCTTCACCGTGCTCCGTGGATCTTGGATCACAGAGTCGAGGTAGAGATCTTCCCGCACGAGGCCAATTCTTTGGTCCCAAGGGTGTGACTAGCCTCGTGTTCGTTTGCAGCCTTTTACAAACTCCAGGCCTTCCGCACGTACCCTCAGAGAATCCCCCCAAAACACAATTTTGATTCTGTCACTTGCCTGCCTGAAACTGGCAAAAGCTAGTGGCTTCCTGTCCCTGCAAAGGATCAAAATCACAGACACGCCCCGCCCCCAGCCTGTCTCATGAAGACGCACCAGGGACCACGCCTCTCCTGGCGGTCCGCGTGTGAGCCACGCTAGCCTTCTTTCGGCTTCTCCAGCACGCCACCTTCCTTCCTGCCGAATGGAGTTTCGACAAGCTATTCCTTGCATATGGAGTACCCCCTACTACCCTTCATATCTCTTAAAATGTCCCCTCCTCCAGGAAGCCTTCTCTGACGCCCCCTCCACTCCTGCGGTGCGGTACCCAGGTCTCTTCTCATCAACACGCTCATCGGCTTCCTACCACTTCCCCACGTTGGTAACTTCACATTTCCTCTGTGGTTACTTGGTCACTACTGGCCCCTGGCCTTCACTCTTGAAAACAAAGAGCCACAACCACCACGTTGAAAACAAGGATCGTGCCGGGTTTTGCTGCCGCTAAGCCCTCAATGCCAAGGTCAGAGCCTGACACATCAGAGCAGCTCAGGAAGGAACTGGTGGGTGCGGGAACTCGGAATGAAACCCATCGAGATTCGCAGAGCACCACTCTCAGGGCCGTCAAACTCTCGTTTCTCCAGAGGTAGAAAAGGGGCAAAGCGTCTTACGTTATTCGAGATCAGCACAGCTTTTTTTTTTTTTTTTTTTTTTTTTTTTTTTTTTTTTTTTTTTTAAGCTGTCACAAGCCCACGTGGAGGTAAAACTATAGACACCAAAGAGGCTCGGCACATTAATCTACTTGGCACCCAAGACTCCCAACTCCTCATCGTGGGTGTCCTGCTCACACCTTTTTCTTCAGTTTGTACAAATAGCTTACATCACACTTGTAAGCACTGATTTTTTTTTTTTTTTTTTAATTGAGGCAATTGGGACACTGGGTGGCTCAGTCGGTTAAGCATCCGACTTCGGCTCAGGTCACGATCTCCTGGTTTATGAGTTCGAGCCCCGGGTCGGGCTCTGTGCTGACAGCTCAGAGCCTGGAACCTGCTTCGGATTCTGTGTCTCCCTCTCTGCCCCTCCCCCTCTCTCCCAAAAACAAAACATTTTTAAAAAATTTAAGAAAAAAATAAAAATTGTGGCAAAAGGAGCCACTTAGAGCAGCATATACTAAGACCATCTTTAATTACACACCTGTATTTCAACCCACTGCCATGTTCTTAAATATATAAGTTTTTTATTTTAAATAAAAAGCTTCAGATCTTAAAAATATTTGCTACAAAATTATTATCAAAATGGAAGAAATACGGTCTTCTCGATATTGAGACTTAAGATTTGATATGCTGTTTATTAGCTCAAAGTGGCACACAAATACTAACTTCATGGACAAGGAAGTGCTCAACCTAACTTTAGAGTAATGTTCTCTACTTCAACCCTAAGAGGCTTTTTCATCAGTTTTGAGTCCAAAAAAGAACCAGGAAGTTTAAAAGGAAGAGTCACATGATAACCCTTGGGAAGAGGGAGTGAGCTCCGAATTATTTTTCTCCTTCCATGTCAAACACACAGGGAGGCCAGATAGTGCATCAAGATCTGGGAGGTAGGGGAAACGCGATCTGCACAGGCACACTTGAGAACAATAAGAAAAACCTCCGTGTCTGGGAAGAGAGAAAAAGCAGTGGAGAGTGGCTGAGACACTCTAGTTTCTGGGAGTGGTCCCCACTGAATTTAGGAAACGTAGCCAAACAGCCCTCACAAACAGGCTTTGGGACACAACCAGAACCAAGTTCCCTGGAAAAGTAATGAGCTATGATTAGGCTGACATTAGACCTAACATGCTTCCACAGCAACCCCTCTAACAGAGGCAGAAATGTAACGTTCTTCCATCGGCAAGGAGGAAGGTGCATCGGCCACGTCCGAGAGCACCTGCCAGACCGCAGGTGAGCACAGCATCCAGGATGATCTCCTTGTATGACAAACCCCACACTTCAATTGAGGACCCATCCGCTGCTTTGCAATCTTAGTGGACCAGGCTGAGACAGGCATGGAACACGTAAGGTGGGTTTGCCTCCCTGCTACAAAACTTAGCAGGAAGCTCAGAGAGAAACACGTTGCAGACACACGACTGGGAGAATTCGGCTGAAAAAAAAACCAGATGAAAACGAAATCGTGAAGCAGCCTAAAAATGACCTCAAAAATTATTCCTTAAACGGAGAAGGAATAGAAATTTTCCAAGAAGTCTGGAGATTAGGGGGGAAAAAAAGCAGGTATGAGACAGAGCCAAGTACAAAGCAGGAACATTAAAATCTTAAAAAAAAAAAAAAAAAAAAAAAGGATTATTTCATCAGAAATGAAAACTGGTGAACTTGAACAAAGAATTGAAGACCACTTCGCTGGCAGATTCTACCAAATATGGACTGAATAATTCCAATTTTGTAAACTCTGACAGAGACCAGAAGATATACTTCCTAATTCACTTTATAAACCTTAATAAAGCCCTGTAAAAATGTATGAGAAAGGACGCTAACCTCCATCATGAACATCAACATGAAAATCCCAAACAAAATATTAGCATTCCAAATCCAGCAACAAATGAAAAATAATACATTATGACCACTATGGGTTTATCTCAGGAATACAAGTTTGTCCTAACATTGGAAAAAATGAATATAGCTTGCTGCGTAAAGACAACAAATCATAGAATCAACACAATGGATGCCAAAAAAGCATTTGCTAGGATTAAACACTCACGTAGGATAAAAACCTTTCAGCAAACTAGGAATTGAAAAGAACCTGATTTAGTTAGGACAAGATATGCTGTAGGAACAAGCCCAAAATTTTCAACAGCTTAATACATAAAAGCATATTTCTTGTTCACATAAGAAATACAGACCACAGGGGGTGCCTGGGGGGCTCAGTAGGTTGAGCACTGGACTCTTCATTTGGCTCAGGTCACCATTTCATGTTCATGAGTTTGAGCCCCGCATCGGGCTCTTCTGCACTGACAGTGTGGACCCTGTCTCTGCCCCTCCCCCTGGCTCATGCTCTAAGTGACTTCTCTGGGCGGTTTGTCTTATGGCTCTTATCACCGCTTCTATTAGCATTTTCCTGGAAGCCTGAACTACTGAGATGGTCAAGAAAAATAAATAAAAGACGAGAGGATTAAAAAAGAAATAAAACTTGTATTTACCGCTGATAAGATTACAAGACAAAATCCAAACCTTCAGATAAAGTCCTAGCGTAGGAAGTTATTAACTTTGCTAAATAGAATTTTACAAATGAAATCAATTTTATTTTATAAAGAGGTAATGAAGCATTTAAAGATATCACTTTAAAGCATTAAAATGTCAAGTCACTAGCAATAAATTGAAGAATTCCAAAAACACAAAAACTGTGAGATACATCTTAAAAGGCCAAAGGCAACAGACTCGTAATAATGAACTACAAGACTTATAAAGACATCAGTTCTTGAAATCCCCAGATTTTTTTTTTTTTTTTTTTTTTTTTTTTTGGCGGAACCGGACACTGGTTCTAAAATTGACATAGAATAACCAAAGGGCCAAGAGCAGCCCTGGTTAACTTTTGAGGTATGATATACATAGTAAGTTCCAGAATTCACAAAAATCTATGCGGATAGCGTGATTGTCTACATAAGTAGAGCTCACGGGACTACCACTCACATTAAGATGTGAACACTTCCCGCACCACTCAGTAAGGTTCCCTCATGCCCTTTCCAGTTACAGTTCCCCCAGGAGGGGGCCAACCACTATTCTGACTCAACACTACCAGTTAGCTTGGTCTTGTCTTGCTCACGTAATTGGAATCAAACAGAACGTTTCCTTTTGAACCGGTTTAAAGCACGTGAAGAACAACACGCAATCATTCCACCAGAAAGCAAGAAGCACTCCTCTGCTCAGTTCCGCAGAACAAGAAATTTGCGAAGCCTACCTAAAGGATATTTTTTTAAACGCTCTCGGAAGACAAAGAAGTCCACCAGAAAGACACCCCCTGTCCCTGGATAGGATGACTCAGCATCATAAAGATGTCAGTTCTCCCTAAGTTAATTTATAAATTCTAATAAAATTACCGACTTCAATAAAAAGATCAACAAAACTTTTCGCTTTTTATGGAGCTAGACAAGAGGATGCTGAAGTTCATATGGAAAGGCCAAGTGCAAGAATAGTTAAGATGACACTACAAAAGGAAACGCTGGAGCCAGCGAAGAGGGGGGGATTGCCCTGCCAGACGGGAAACATACGGCAAAGCCTTTCAGGATTAAAAAGTGGTACATGGTGGGGACAGACCAACCAACGGAATAGGACAGAAAATCCAGAAACCAACCCAACTACTTTGGAAATTTCGTATGTAAAATGAGGCATCTCAGGTCACGGGGATAAAGATGGACTTAGTAATAAATGGCACGAGGACAACTGGACAGCCGTTTGCAAAAAGACTCCGATCCAGACCTCAATCTGCACATGAGAATCAGCTTCAAATGAATCTGGTTATAAATGCAAAAACAAACGTGCTAGAAGAAAACATGGGCTGGGGAGGGGGAGGAATGCCTCTATAAACTGAGAGCAAAAAGCAGCTAAGTATAAGCAAATTCCACATGCAATTTTTAAAAACATGGATAAATTCGACTACACAGGAATTAAAAACTTTTGCATCGCGAAGAATACCGTAGGTCCTATGACAAACTGGCGGGAAAGGCTTGTAGCGATGCCACAACGAAAAGGCTGGTATTTATATGGTTTTATGTATTAAATGCAATTATATGTTAAGTCTATTTTGCACGTACGTATTTAAAAATAGGGTGGGGCAAAAGCCCAATGGAAAAGTGGATTAAATTCATGGACAGTGAAGATGTAAAAATGCCCCTTAAATGTATGAAAAGATTTACCCATATTGCCCAGGTCTACCCATAAGAAAAGCCATTTAAAAGTACATGAAAATATCCTCTTTTTATCTATCAGATCAGCAAAAATTAAAGACCTTGAATACACTGTCGTCCAGGCTTGGGGAAACACACATGCTCAGAAATTGCTGGTGGGCAGGCAAACTGGCCCACCCCTTACGGAGGGGAATCAGGAAACACCTAAAACAACAGACAAAAACCTACGAAAAATTTACTGCTGGGTTTTAGCCACATCGCTTTTAGGAATTTGTGTCTCAAAGTGAAAATACATGTGCACAAGCCTATTGACTGGATTACGGGTCACTACAAAATAATGGGAAAAGCACCCGAATAGGAGAGACAAGTTGAATGAACTATGGTATAGCCACAGAATGGGATATTCTGCGGCTGAAGAAAAGTCAAATGAAGATCCCTATAAACGGACACGGAGGGAGAGCTCCACAAAATAATGCCTAGTGAAGAAAGTTAAAATGCATCAGGATGTATACGGCACAACACTTTAGTACCATAAAGGGATGCCACTATTTTTATATATACGTATCGATTTTTGCTAACAGAAACCTAAGGACAAATGAACGAGATCACTGGGCAAAAATGGAACACACGGATTAACACAGGGAATTGTACTTCCGAGTATTAGCTTTTGGGTAGCTTTGCATTCTGGAATCACGCTCCTGTCTCACATCCTCAGGACTTGCCTCAGTAAGGACTAAGCGCTCCGTCAGCAGAAGCCAGACCACAGAAAACTCTACAGACCAAAGGGCCCAGGACCTTCAACAAAACTGTCAAGGCAAGAAGGGGAACGTCCGTAGATTTAAAAACCATTGTAAAAGACAGTCTGAATTAAAAATGGGCAAACCCTGGGGCCACCTGGGTGGCTCAGTCGGTTAAGCGACTGACTTCGGCTCAAGTCACGATCTCACGGTTTGTGAGTTCGAGCCCCACGTCGGGCTCTGTGTGGACAGCTCAGGGCCTGGAGCCTGTTTCAGGTTCTGTGTCTCCCTCTCTCTCTGCCCCTCCCCTGCTCATACTCTGTCTCTCTGTGTCTCAAAAATAAGATAATAAAAACAAAATGGGCAAACCCTAGACTTCAGGGACGCACATAGGGGAGACAGAACCACAGAGAAGCACGAGGAAGTATCAGGAAAGTGGCGATTTTCAGAGGGAGAGAAGGCTTGTGCTTGGAGACACGTTACACGGAGACACGTCTGGCTGGCTATTTCTTGACCTGTGTCCTGGCTACGAAGCCGTCCGCCTTGTATCAAGCGGCACAGTTATTTTAAGAAGTATTCTATTTCTGTGTTGCAGTTTACAACACAAAGCTTTTTGAGAAAAGCCCAAACAGCCACTCGTCGATGGTCCGCGTGATGCCGATCTGCGGACATCCTTACGCCTTCGGCGTTTTTCTAGCTGAGTTAGTGCAACGCTGCAACCCCTGCCTTCCATCAGATGCTGCGCGGTCAGAGAACATATCCTCATCCTTCAGATTAGCTTAAGACAAACAGAAGAGACTAAGTGTTGCCAACAGTAACTATTGCATCGCATTCTAGTACCAACTGTAAATGCTGAAGTGTGTGTGTTCCATCAGCTGTTTGGGATTATCGACACTGCTATCCTCCCTCAACAGCATAGACCACGAAAACCAGAAAGAAAATTTTAATTCCTTTTCTCAAGAAAAATGGAAGAAAAAGTAAAACGGGCCTAGGGTTCTCACAGAAGACAAGGTCTGAAATTCTGTGAACTCTCCAGACACGTTTATAAGCTTTAGAATCCTGGCTGCAGGCAGTGCTGGCTTGAGTATTCCCGAGATTCTTAATTTATGCTGACATTTGAACCTTTTGTGGATCACGTGGCAGTTCTAGGTCTTATTTTTTGAGGACCTTCCCTAGCAGCTGTCCCAATTTACAATTCCACTCGTGCACTAGGATTCCCTCTTCTCCACACCCACACATCTCTGGTCTTTCTGATGATGGCCATTCTAACAGGCGTGAGGTGGTATTCTCACTGTGATTTTCATTTGTACCTCCCTAATGACTAGTGATGGTAAGCGTCTTTTCAGGCACCGTTATCATCCAAGAATTCCACTTTGGGGAATATATCTTTTCCTCACTGGAAAAGATATCTGCACCTCCCATGTTCATGACATTATTTACAATAGCCAAGACCAAAGTATCCATCGACAGATAAATGGATAAAGAAGTTGTAACAGGTGTGCATACACACACACACACACACACACACACACACACACACACACACACAGGAAGATTACTCAGCCATAAAAAAAAAAAAAAGAGGAAATCCTACCATTTGTAACAACATGGATGGACCCTAAAGGCACCATGCTAAGTGAAATAAGTCACAGAAGGGCAAAGACAAATACTGTATGATCTCACGTGAAATCTTAATAAAAAACTCAGAAAAATAAGACATGGTTACCAGAGGCAGAGGGTGGGCAGAAGGGCAACTGGAGGAAGGTAGTCGAAAGGCAAAAATTTCTAGTTACAACAGATAAAATCAACTCCCACTTACAAGACAGTGAGTCATATAATCATGATACCTCCCAGCCAGCACTGCTGTGTGATATACAGGGAAGCTGTTGAAGAGTCAATCTTGAGTCATCCTGACAAAAAGCTGTACTGTATCTATAGGGGATAACAGAGGTTAGCTGAACCTATTGAGAGAATTATTTCACAGGGTACGTAAACCAAGCCATCAGGCTGTACGCCTTAAATGTAAGCAGTGATGTATTCAATTATTTCTCAGAACTAGGAAACATTAGGAGAGCTCGTGTTGAGCGAGTGCAGAGTTTCAGTTGGGGACGACGAAGCTCCAGAGATGGACGGTGGGGATGGTTGCACAACAAGGTGAACGTACTTAACGTCCTTGAACCTTCCAGTTAAAAATGGTGACGGTGGTGAATTTTAGGTTATGTGTTTTTTGCCACATTTTTTTTTTTTTTTTTTTAAGAAGCAAAAGACCTGCAGGTTACTCCGGAGCAAAACACAATTCTACCGTAAAGTTGATTGTTCTGTTTAGAAAGTCTGAATTTTTCTCGAAAGGGAACAGACCTGCCAGGAGTGAGCCTACCAGCAAATTCACTCCAGCTCTGCCTCCATTTGGTAACTTTTTTTTTTTAATTTTATTTTGTTGTTTATTTTTGAGAGAGAGAGACAGAATGTGAGTGGGTTGGGGCAGAGAGAGAGGGAGACACAGGCTCCAAGCTGTCAGCACAGAGCCCGACGCGGGGCTCGAACTCACGAGCTGTCAGATCACGACCTGAGTCGAAGTCGGACGCTCAACCACAGGCGCAACCCCCCCCCCCCCCCCCCCCCCCCGCCATTGGTAACTTTTGAAGCTGAGCCTCCACCCGTGGGGCCTGGGAGGCTGCCTATTACATACCCAGAAAGTGAGTAAGGACATCAGCTCTCAAACGTGGCTCCCCAGGAAGCCTAAGGAGGCTAACGTTCCAAGGTCCCCTCACCTAAGCACTGCAACACCTGATATTTTACATTAAACTTTGCATTTTTCTTAAAAGCCCACTCCTGTCTCCAATCTCCTACTTCCACATAACAGGCTCTCCTCTGTGCACCCCAGCATCACAGTTTTTTATCCCCACCCTGCCCTTTAAGAGCTGCAAAATCACTGTCAACGTACCTAACTTTTTGCCCCGTCATATTTGTAAACTTTTTAAAGATCAGTCTTAGGTTCACAGCAAAATTGAGGGGGAAGTACAGAGATTTCCCAAATACCTTCTGCCCAGAAACACGTGTCACCTCCCCCCATTCTCCACACCCCCCACCACAGTGGCACAGGTGTGCAACTGGTGAACCTCCATGGATAGGTAGCATTGTCACAATCCTCCTAAGTCCATGGTCGACGGTTCATTCTTTCGCACGTTGTTTGGACAAGCGTATTGACACGTGTGTCCGCAATTGTAGTATCACACAGAGTGGTTCCGCTGCCCTCAAAATTCCCCTGTTCTGCCTCTTCATCCATCCCTCCCCACCCCCAACCCTTGACAGGCACTCATGTTTTCACGGTCTCCATAGTTTTAGCCACTTCCAGAATGCCAGACAGTTGGAATCATACAGGATGTAGCCTTTTCGGACTGGCTTCTTCCACTTAGTAACACGCACGTAAGGCTTCCCGATGTTTTTTCGTGGCTCGCCAGCTCATTTCTTTTTAGCCCAGAATCATATTCTATTGTCTGGATGTACCCCAGTTTATTTTACCCATTCACCTACTGCAGGACATCTTGGGTGCTTCCCAGTCTCGGCAATTAGGAATGAAGCTTCTATAAACCATCAGTGAGGTTTTTGTTCTCAAGTCCTTTGGGTAAACGCCAAGGAACATGACTGCTGGATCTCACAGTGAGAGTATGTTTACTTTTCCAAGAAACCACCAAACTGTCCTCCAAAGTGGCTACACTATTTTGCATTCCACAGCAAGGAATGACAGTTCTTATTACTCCATCGGTGCCAGCATACGGTATGGTTACTGTTAGGGATTGGGGGCCATTCTAATAGGTGTGCAGTGGCACCTCGAGGTTCAATACTTTTATTCCTTTCCCTCAGTTACCTTATCTGAATAACGGAAACAATTCCAGAGCCAACCCCGTCACGTCATTAGGAGAACCAACCGGAACGACGCAAGAAAAATCACCTGGCAGTGAACCTGATCACTGTAAGTTTCTCAGGATGTTTTATATTTGTATCATCACCTGAACTCATCCAGAAACTAGGGTTAAGTTCCCTCGGCCAAGATATTGCCTTAAATTCCTACCACCGGTGACTGCCCTTGGCTCTCAAATTTTATAGCATTAAGAAATAGTCTGAAAAGTAATATGTGTATAAACATAGCGTTACATGTGTATAAATAAGTTACCAGGCGTAACTTACCAATGGGGTCCCACAGTGACAGCCCTCCCCAAGGGCTACCCCAAAGGCTTTACCACCTCCAAGAAATGCCTGAAAAGTGAAATTTAGGGGTTACAGATTTCCTGGAAACATCATCCATGGAAACCTACATAATTTTAAAATGTCTACAGGGAACTGGTATGGCCTATTCTGTGGGGCTTTTAATTCTTCAATTCCCAAGTGAATTTTTTTTTTTTTACATAAATGGCAAAAGAAGGGGATAAATAAATGAAAGTTCTGAATACAATAGCTGTTTACTTCCCTTATAAGAAATGGAGAGAAATGGACAGGATCTCATTTCTCAAAAGTATAGCTTAAAACATTTCAGTGGTTTCTAGCAAAGAAGAGCGGGGCAGGCAGGGACGAAGATTGGGCAGAAGGTCCAAACATCAGAGTCTACGATCCTGACTCCACGCCAGCTGAGAACAGATCACAATGACAGACTTTTTGAAACAATTTCTCCACGTAATTGTTTTCCTGGTTTAACACCAAAAATTAGGTGTGCGTGGAAATTTTTATGGGAGTGGACCCTTTTTGGAATGTTTCATTTCCAGTATCTGGATTACCTTCAAGAGTCTTAGATGACTAATATTTCAGAAACACGCTAGATCTAAGTTGACAGGAATTCATTCTTGGCTGTAATATAGGACAAAGGAGGAAGAAAGCCCTACAATAAGGAACTAACTTCAGTTTTACAACAGAAGCTAAACTCCCATGTGCAGCGGCCCCTCCTGCACCCAGATTTCGGTGGCGCCCAGACTCTCACAGTTGACAGGTGAGGAGCGAGCTCACACCCCATCTTGTTATATTGAGACAGCAACGGTTCACAGAAGACTCTGGTCTGTTTTGTTGTGTATTTGAGCGGGATCCAACCATCAATAAAAGCAGGGCTGTTCATTTGGTTAAAACAGGACTCCTCTGGAAACAAAGTGATGGGTTTGACCTTTAAGGAGGCCACCCCGTCTCAGATGGGTAAAACCTCTTCCATAATCAAAGGACACACGTCCTTTTAAAGCTTGGAACCAGAAGCCAGTCGTCCCAAAGATGGCCACAGAAGAACATGTCGATGCCCCAATGCAAACAGGTCAACACAGCCAGAAACAAAAATTCTGAAGAGATGTTAATCAGATCATCTTCGAGGAGGAATCACAGTACATTTTCTCCAGTTATTAAAGGCTTTAAAGTTCACTTAATGTTTTTGGTTGGCCAAGATACTAGGAATAAAATAATACTATGGTCAGTGGTGATGAGCTTGGGCTCTGGAGTCAGACTGGTGGGTTTAAACCTTAGACCTCTCACTAGCTGTGTAAACTTACTCAAGTTACATAATCCCTCCACGCCTTTTTCTCAACTGTAAAGTCAGGATAATCTCAGTATCTATCCCAAGAGATTGTTGTAAAGATGCAAGGAGATAAACCCTGTAACATGGCGGGACACATAAGTGTTCAACTAATATCACTCAGCGTAATGTGGAGTCAGAAAAGGGACAGAAAAGATTAAGGCTTAAGGAGGAAAAAGGCATTTTCTGGAGCATTCGCTGTATGTACAGTATACTACGTAATCCTCACAAGCAAATCCATGAGGCCTTATTAATAAGTATCCACTTATAGACACGAGAACTGAGCCTCAGAGACACTGCATGGTTTCCCTAGGTCACACAACTAGTGAACAGAGGAGCGGGGGATACGAACCCAAGTCTGACCTCAAAATCCCTCATATTTCCATGAACGTGGTCTTTCCTTAGGAAATGTCCACGAGGACGCAAATACATACACTTAGAAAGGACCTTAAGAGCTTTGCTAGTCCGACTCCGTCTCCGCATTAATTTCATTCAAGCACCTTACCAGTCAACTACCCTTTGCTTCAAGGTTGTTGGGAAGGATCGTATTTTGGAGCCTCTCAAGGAACGCAACTTGGAACCTCATTCATGGTCTGAATTGTAAGGGAACGAAGAAGAGAAAGGGAAGGAAAAGGCAGGATGGAAATGGAGGGTCAGGGACCCCGGTGGACGCCGTGTGCTGTTCACCCAGTACCCACACCCCTGTCTCCCACAAAAGGCGCTATCAAGTAGGGGTCAGCAAAGAGGAGCAGGAACCGTGCTATGTAGTTTTAGCATAAAAAGATTATCAGATGTCAAGTGATTTACAAAGCCTGGAGCAGGAGGCTCTAGGTGAAGCAGTCAAAAAAAAAAGAAAAAAAAGTCCCCACAGAATGACACTGCGTGTGTCATGATACAGAAAGTCACCCACCACCGCGGGGCGCCACCAAAGTATGAAGTTGCTGAATCACACTGCCACAGACAGGGTCCACACCAGCCAAACGTGCTGCTTATTTACCTGTTAACCCAGTTCTGAACCCAGGTCTCACTCGGGTACCAGAGACTGGCAAGGTCCAAATCCTAGCCACAAGGAGGGAGGGAATGCAGTTTCCAGATCTCTACCCTCCGAAGTGTGCCAAGGTACAGCAGGTGGCGGCTGGGAGGGCCGTTGAGGTAACCTCCTCACAGAACCACCTCTGCGCCCTAGTACTCTGTGGACCATCACCCTTCCTACTGTTTACCTGCGTGGGCTGAGGTAGGGACGACCCCCCATCCCTCAAGTGTAGCGTGTGAACCAGACCCGGCCTCAGTGATGGGTTCTCTGGTGGGCACACAACCCAAGCCGGGGAGGAGGCTCCATTCCATGGTCTTTCTGGATCCCCTGAGAAAGACCATCTCTTTCTGATGGATCTAGGGCCACAAGGACGTGAGGCTGGCATTTCTGGAGGCTGTCGCACCAGCACACGGCAAAGTATGCCTGAGAACGAAGCCAACACAGAGGGGAGGGGAGCGGAACCGAAAGACAGAGCGGTCTCAAATCCTGGTGTCACGGACTGGGGCCCTGAGTCCGGCCGTAGTTGATTTCAGACTCACGTCTGATAGTCCACTACTATTTCCTATTAGCCCACCTACTCTTCTTCTCCTTTCACTCTTCTCTTGGTCTTGGCTTCTCCTTTGTTCTCCTTTCACTCTTTTAAAGTTCTGCTACTTCCCCCCTGCAACCACAGTCCGGAGTCCTACAGGGGATGGAAGGAGGGAAGAGAGGAGGAAAAGCCAAGGGCAGATGAGGGCTAGGTGGGTGAAGGAGGATTGATCAGTTACATTATGCAGATTTAGAAGTTCTACGTGCCAGGCACCACGCCGGATGCTATTAATTCCATTAGCTCATTTGGAGCCAATTTGCGAGCTGATGTATGTGACAAGTGCTTAATTGAGACACTACGCAGTTTGGGACGCGGCAGACATCTAAAACTCAGAGTTACCATGCCTGGATAGGACAGTCGCAGCGCCGAATTAAATAAAGACTAAAATGGAAATAACTACTCTGTTGCAGTCCATTTCCTTAATTCTGGTCACCGCGCTGTAGTAAACAGAGTGATTGGCTACATTTGGTTTCTTCGCAGAAGTCACACGTTGTCCCGGGGGCACTACTGACGTACCATTAACTTGGTGACGGTATGCCTTACGGCTTGGTGGCTACGAGCACAAATACGGAGTCAGGTCTGGGTTCAAACGTCAGCTCTGCTTCTTCCTGAGATCCGAGCAGATTACACTCGGTGCCTGAACTCTTTCATCTGTACCACTGGGATGTTAATTCCTGTCTGGAGAGTTATTGTAAGCAACCTACACAGTCTGGGGTCTTACAGATAGATTCAGAGACCTGAGAGGCTTTAAGTGGAAGGCGGCACGTCTAGAAAATGGAACCCGTAGTTAGTGGCAATTAAATTCTCATTCGAGTCATGTCCCTGCATTTTACGAAATGAAAATATCACATGACCTCGCACACTTGTTGGTTTAAAAGGTGGCCCCGGTGTCACCCCTGGTTCATTCCTATCCCACCCATCATTTGAGAGCAAAACTCTCATCGCTGAAGGTCAAAAATTCATCCTAACCCCCCAGAGCTATGGTGCTTCTGAATGAAACAGGTCATTCCAGAGGGACAGCAAGAGCCCCCACCAGTCTCCCAGCAGTTCTAAGGTCAGAAGAAATGCCAGACGTTTTTAAGGGAGTAAAGTGGGTTTCCCTAAGGGATATGCTGGGAGACCAGTCAGCAGAGCCTCCTTCTTGTTCTAGCTGCCTCCCACCCCACGCACCCCACAGCTGGTTACCGCCGACTCCTCGGCACACAGATTCTCCCCTCAGAACAGCTCGCCCCTTTTCTTACAAGGGCCAATTTAGTCCTCAGACTTCTCCAGTTGGCATCCTCAGCCCTGACCCCACCCCCGAGCCTCGGGATCGATATTCCTTTAAAGATCTCAAGGCTGGTGAGGGGAGACAGGGAAAAACACGTCATTTCCCATTCCTGTAATTCACAGAGTCCATTTCCCCTGCTTGCAGGAAAGGGGGCCTATGTTCTGCTTTAAACAGGGACCCCTCTTAGCTATCCCTGTTTCCTTTTCATTGCTTTCGTTACCTAACAGAACTTGCACTGAGGTAGCATGTGGAGCCCAGAACACTACGGAAGTGGGAGAGAGGACATTCTGCGCTTGTCAAACCAGACAGTGTAATCCCATCTTTTGAAATTGTAGAAGAAACCGTGCCTTCTCCGTCCCCATGTACATACCCTTCATCCCCTCTCTATACTGTTCATCTTTCCGAAAGGACTTTTCAATTTTACCCATCTTTAAATAATCAGCAAATTCAACATCTGATCTTCTTGCTTGCACAGCGAAGTCCAAACGTCCGCAAGCTTGAAACATTTAAAAAATAGAGAAATTAAAAAAAAAATCGACTGCAAGTGATGCGAGCGCATTATTTATGAAACTGAACCCTACCCACTGTCCTTTACTAAACACCATAGCTGGGTTTCATGGGGCCCAAAGTACAAGAATTTGGTACCAGGATCCATCTTTAGAGCGATGAAAGGGCAGAGAGAGACTGGAGTAGGAAAACAAGCTGAATTTTTTCATGATTTTCTTACCTCGGTCTTTTCTTATTCTGCTTTTGCCTTTCGACAAGCATGTTGGGAAAGACTGAGATTACAAGAATTATCTTCATGCGATCCTTTATTTCTCCCTCCTTCCATCAAGATTTATTAGTATTGCCTTCAAGACTCAAAGCACAGACTCTCATTTTTCATTAGTATCCCTGATGCTTATGCACAGAGTACAAACTCAACATAAAACCTCTGGATAAACACATTTTCCCACTGACAATGACCTCACTAGGAAAACACCACGCTGTGAAACAGGAAATACCGAAAGGGGGCATGTGTATAGCACACACAGGGAGAAATCTCTAGAAGGAGTGATCACAATAAGCTTGAACAACCACAAAGGCTTTGGGGGAAGCCTTGAGGCACGAGCAGGACTTGGAATAGGGCAGGGACCGAAGGGAAAAGGAGAGTCTATGGAGAAGTGAGGGGGTAAATCCTGAAGACCTAGGAATTGTGGGCCATAAATTCTTACCCAATAGCCGTACGACCCTAACATCGTTGTGAGAAGGATTACACGATGGTCAGTTTCCAATTCCAACTCAGAACGTTTGATCTGATGGGAGAGACTTTGTAGCCAAAAATGGTAAAGAGGTCAAGTTTGAAGTCAGATGGACTTGAGATCAAAACCTAGCCTCACACTGGCAGGTTCTGCACCCTTGGACAACTTGCTGAACCTCTGCGTCTTACTGTCGTGAACTATGAAGTGATAATACCTCTCCCTGTAAGGTGGTTGAGGGGACTAGGAGACTGCTTGAATTGCGCTCACGTGCTCCCAGGAGCACAATACTCAATTTGTTTGCTATTACACATTTTAAGTGTCCTTGGAAAGAAATTCAAGAGTGTGTGCGCGCCATAGCCAAATGCTAACCGCTCAGAAGATCCTGGAATAAACCACTGGAGGCTAAGCAGCCACGGCTCCTACAGCCTCAAATATCAGGGCACAGGATTTCGTCCCTGGGGCTTGAAACTCTTCTGGAAGACGCTGAAGAAATGGGAGACGCTACGTTTCGCAAGGACTCATCAATTAATGTCAGCCAGGCCCTTCGGGTCCTTGGATGAAAGGTTTCTGTAAATAAAGTTTTTATTATTATTTCTAAAACAGTCTTTCTCTACTGCTGCGAAGAGGCAGAATGTGGCCTTTCTAGATAAGGATGGCTCATCTCCCCATAAAACATCTGATTTAAATATAGTCTTTGGCTTTCTCCAGGGAGCACAGCTCCTGACTTCAAAACCTTTCACATCCTGGGTCATTTTCAAGTTTTTGCTCATCTTTAAGTAATTACAGAATTATCTACTAAGTGATTCTATGTTCCTATGTTGTTGAATCTAATGAGAACATGAAGTGAAATTAGCACCCTTCTCCTGACAGGGTAGTTCTTTTTTCCTCTCAACCCAGAAAACGCTCTCCTCTATCTTTTATAAAGAAACATACCAATTTTCTCTTAGGAGGAGAAGAACCTCCTGTCCTTGTTAAAATACTGGAGACCGAGCAAATAGGTCAAGAAAAAAAAAAGCAGCTCAGACACGATAAAGGGGATCCAAAGGAGCACCTAGAGCTTGACGTGGACTTCCTCGGGCTGCAAGGTGTTCAACCACTTTACGTCTCAGATTCCATATCCAAACAGGAAGGACTCTGTAGGGCCAGTATAGGACCACGTGGGAAGCCTGATGCTCGATGAGCAGAAACACCGATGCTACCTATCACTTTTTAAAAACTGAAAGCCGGGAGGGCGCCTGAGTGGATCAGTCGGTTGAGCGTCCAGCTCAGGTCATGATCCTGGGGTCACAGGATCGAGCTCCACGTCGGGTTCTGAGCTGAGCGGGGAGCCTGCTTAAGGTTCTCGCTCTTGGGGCGCTAGGTAGCTTAGTCGGTTGAACGTCTGACTCTTGAGCTTGGCTCAGGTCACGTTCTTACAGTTCGTGGGATTGAGCCCTGCATCGGGTTCTGTGCTGACAGTGCGGAGGCCTGCTTGGAATTCCCTCTCTCCCGCTCATTCTCTCTCTCTCTCTCTCTCTCAAAATAAATAAATAAAAGGATTCTCTCCCTCCTTCTGCCCCTCTCCCCTGCGCACACTAAAATAAAATGGAAAGACAGAAAACATTAAAAAAAAAAGAAAAGAAAAAGAAAGGGGGTTAAGGTACTTTATCTCATCTCAGGCAGACCAGTGAGGAAGAACCCAATGGAGAAAGTAGTCACAAGACACGGTTGGGGGGGGGGGGGGGTGGCCTTCGCTTCAAGAGGTTCAGTGCTACACAGACCCGCAAGGCCAAAGAGTCACTGGACAGAGACCCATGGCGCCACCAGTCAGGGGTCTGTGAGCCCTCTTTTCAGAGCAGGGGTTAATGTCATGCAACACAGACACGCCTCCAGTAAAAGAGGGGTTTCAAACCGACCTTCTCTAGAGTCCACTCTAACAGATATAAAACACATTTCACTCCCTCCCTCTCAAAAATAATAATAAAAAAAAAAACCGATGAAGACTATATATGGACTCTTAGACACCATGCTCACAGATACAGAGAGCACAGGGAGGGGTGGGTGAAGTGGGTCAAAAGGTATAAACTTCCGGTTATAAAAGATGTCGACATAACATACGGCATGGTGCCTATAGTTAGTACAGTATTGCATATTGAAGGCAGCTAAGAGAGTAGACCTTAAGAGTTCTTATCACAAATTCTTTATGTATGGTGATAGATGCTAACTAGACTATGGTAACCATTTCTCAAATATATACAAACATCGATTCATTCTGTTGTATACCTTAAGCTATTATATTGTATGTCCATTACAGCTCAGTTTTTTTTTTTAATTCTAGAAAAATTTAAAACCAAGGAAGAGTGAAGCCTGATCATGCCTTCATTTCCTGAAAGCCAGTCGCTGTGCTAGGCACCGAGGAGCCACAAGGAAAAAGACACGTCCTATCCTTCGAGAACAGACAGAGGACTGGAATAAGGCGTGAATTGGGATCTATCTGGCATGGCCTAAGGAGAGTTCCTCACTGCCGGGCAGGGATGGGAAGGGCTTCGCGGACAAAGCATTACTCGAACTGAGCATCGAAGGACAAAAAAAAAAAAAAAAAAAAAAAAAAAAAAAAAGTGAGCCAGGTAGATGCTGAGAGGGTGGCAAATGGAGGCAAGTCTGGGCAGAGGAAACCATGTCCTATGACCAGGTCCTCTGCACCCCCATTTGCAGCCATTAGGATCACTGCCCAGGAGAGAGTTCCTGACTGCCTCCCCTGTGCTAAGACCTTGCTGAGAAACCATGGACCTAAAGGTGACACGTTCCTAGGTGGATGAAACCCTTTCTACTCCCCAGAGACCCCCGAGTTAACATACACTCCTGTCGTCAGACAGGAAAAGCCAGAGAAGGGCCCAACGGCCCAGAGCCCCCGGGACCACTGCCTGATGAGGTAGCCTTGGGATAACCTGTTGTCCTCCTGGCAATTTCCGTGGGAAAAGCCGAACGAGTGACCTGTTCCACTTGAAAACGGCTTAGGCCGGGCCCCAGGAAACGGGGTTGGGACAGGAATCTGAATGCCTGAACTTCCCAGCCACAGCTTCTTGCCCAGAACACGTTACCCTTCCAGAGCCACGGTGATGATCTCAGCTCCTGCTGTGCTCCGGGACAAAGTCCAATCGATCCCAGACTTCAAGTCGGACAAATATAGTTTTCCTAGTAATACAAAATTAGTCCTTATCTGTTAACCGTTTCAGAAAAAAAAAAAAAAATGCTTTGTGGAGCTCCCAGAGGGCAGGGATCACACTGGCATCTCTTCTGTATGCTCTATCACCGCGCTAAAGGCATTAGAACTCCCCCAGAATTGTTTAGTTACTTGGGATGAAATTCCTCAGATGGGATAGGGACGCAGTGACCCTTTCAGGGAAATCAGAAAGGCATCTGTGAGGAGGAAAATGTCCACATAGCAAACCACAAAGCACACAAGTGAAATGCTGACTTCCTATGCGCCTTGTTTACAAACCAAACTTTGTTTTAATTATCTACATGCTTAACAAGTCTGTTATGACATCCCATTCCAAAGGGTCACCAAAAAAAAAAAAAAAAAAAAAAAGACGTAGTAAACATGACTTTTTGCCTTCAAAGATAATGCCCATATGTGAAGCCCTGCCATCTTTGAGTCCCCTCTTGGGACCAGCTCAGCATCTGTAAATCAAGCATCTCCAAGTGGCCACAGGGGGACATACACAGAGGGGTGTCAAGAAACACATCAAGTATCCTCTCTGGAGGCTGCATTTTATTTTGGCTCTTTTGTCCCTCTGGCTATCTTACAATGAAAAGAGAACCTAATGAAGTCTTCTTTTTTAGCCAAGAAATCGGACTTTGAGCATAACTGCTTTCTTAACCGAACCGTGTGACCTTACACTGATAAACGCAAATGCACGTTCTCACTTGACATTTCACTAGCTACTCAGAGAAGGGCTTTTTTAATGGATGTCCACACTCTAAATGAAACCCCCGAAGCAATAAGCACACGCATGCCTTAGACCGATTAAAGGCCAAAGTGGTCCTCTTGAAAACCAAGGTTAACCCCCAAATCCTGTCCACCTGGAAATGCTCAGCCTTTTTGCAGTTGTGGATTTGGTCCTCTAATTTTGTGTGGTTTGGGTTGATCTTTATATAAAAGCATGTGCCAATCAGCATGGTAGATGGTGGTTCATGAGCTCGGATATACTGTGAAGATCCCCCTCTTAATGTCCAGAGTCTGATAGTCTGTGAATTCAAAAGGATGAATTATTTACATGGATGCAGATTGCTACCCTGGAGACCCAACACCATCTAGGATATTGTTCCGACTGGACAATCATCCCAAATTTCAAAGGACTTACAATGAGCGATGGGGGCACAACTCCTCTAGGAGTTGGTGATTGCCTACGAAGGCTAAAAGGGAAGCATGATTGCTACATTCATTTTGGTTTCTTTGGCTGCTCTCCCTCTAACACCCTTCAGCTGTCCTCGACAGACTCGGGTTTCATCCCAGAGCACCATTGCGGGGCTTGGGAGTAAGTATAGCACAGTGGTTAAACGCAGGTTCTGGAACCTACCTAAATTCAAATTCTAACCACTTACTGTGTGATACTAACGAGGTTATCTTAATCTCTTCAAACCTCAGGTTGTTGGTTTACCATCTACAAAATGGGGGCAATAAAAGCATGTATGTGAGGGGCTTATATGAAAAATTAAAATATAACAAGCTACTCAATACAGTGTTTGGCCCACACGTACTCAATAAGCATTAGCTAATATTGTTGTTGCATCATTTACAAAACTCCTTTTTCCAGGACTTTAAATCTTTTTTGACTCCTTATAGGTCAATAGGACAATGAATTCTCCTTTGTTCCAGATCCCCAGACCCCTACTTTTAGCTTGTGCTAAACAGACTACTTACACTTAGGCCAAGATGTTAATGCAGACAACATTATTTAGCAGTCATCCTACCAAATGCTCTCTTTGCATTTCAAAGGAGAGGAGCTGTCCTCGGTCTTTACTTCCTACCTTTCAGGAGAAACATAGGACTAAAGCCCAGTTTTAATTTTATATCAGCAATGGAATAATCTGGAGAAGGTTCTTTGAAGTAGAATTTGTCAACTACTCAAGAAAGGTAAAGATTTCTGAGAAGCTCAAGACTTGCCGGTGAGCATTTCAAGTGGAACTTTAATACAAAGAAGGTGTTTATTGTGAATGAACGATTATCCAATCACTATGGAGCCCCAAGCTTCACTGCCATAAGGCCCAAAGACTTAGGCCAACGCACCCATTCACTCACTCTTTAGTTTGTTCCTTTGAGTTTTCAATGACTATTCATTCACCATTCCTTGTGAACCATACACTGATCTAGCTACTGGGATGTAAACTTTTATAGATTGTTGAATTGATCTAGCAACTAGGACACAAAGTTTTATAGATGGTTGAATTGCCTTTTAAATAGTTGCCACTGAGGTGAATAGAGGACTCATAGAAAGCAGGTCTAATACAGAAGGCAGGCTTACAGAAGGGGGAGTTGTCAGGGAGAACTCTACACGTATTCTACAGCTCTGACGTCCAATATGGTGGCCACTATGTGGCTACTGTATCTTTGAAATGTGGCTTATTTAGAAATGGAGTTAAAATTAAAGACGATTTTAAAAATTAAGTTTAAATAGCCTTAGGTGACTAGCAGTTGCTATGTTGGACAGGACAGCTCTTGAGAAAGTGCTGCTGAATGACTCCTGTAAGACAACCGGAAGTTCCTCAGGATCGGTGGTGGTGGTGGATGAAAGGCATCTGCAGAGGTAAAGCAGAAGTATTCTCAACTTCCCAAGCTCCCAATTACAAATGCATCCCCCTCCCCACCAGCCTCTTCCTTCTGCCATTCCTCCTCAGTGGGAACCCAAGGTTGAGCCTTCTCCTTCTGATATGGATTCCATTCCTTCCTCAGTCACCTCCCATTTCCTTTATCAAGTCTTCTATACTGGATCTTTCCCTTGGGCATATGAACATGCTCATGCCTCCTCTCGGTTCAGAACAAGTTCCTCTCTTGCTGCCATCTTTCTCCCAGGCCCAGTCAAATCTCCTGAAACAGTATTCAACATCTGTTGTCTCTTTTCTCTCATTACCCAGTGTTCCCTGATTCAGAATCTGGTTCCCATCCAGATTCCCTTCCACTGACACAGCTCTCCTAAAGATCACCAATGTTCTCTTTGAGGCTACATCCAACAGCCTTGAGTTCTTGCCTAACTTTTCTGTCACATCCGGTCTGTTGACCGACTGCTCCTTCTCGAAACGTCTCCCTTCGTCTTCGGGACAGCACTTTTCTCTCTCCTTTCTTAGGCGGCCACCCTCCACTCTGCTTTCCAGGCTCCTCTCGGTGTTCTGATGAGTTTGGTCTTCAGCCATTTCCCCCTTCTCATCGTGCACCCTCCTTCGTGGAGCCTCATCTGTTTCTGTGGCTTCATCCACCATTCGTACGCCAGAAGTCTAACTCCAGCTCATTTCTCTCTCCTGTTCCCAGACGCATACCTACAGCTGCTTACCGGACATCTCTCACATGTTCTAGGCAGCTCAAATTCAACAAGTCCAAGACTAATCAATCATCATTACCCAACCTCATTACCACTAATATGGCTACCTCCTTAGGAATTCTACATGCTAAAGAATGGTTCCATTATTCACCTAATAGACCAAAGCCAGACAAGCCACTCTGATCTCCTCCCTGTACTACACCACCAAGTACTACAGGTTCCACACTCTTACTAGTTCTCCAGCCCTCATAGATCTTTCCATCCCTGCTGCCACCGTTTAGTCAAGGGCTTCCTACTTCCTGGCCTCATTAACCCTGAAGGTATCTTTACCTCCTATCACTTTCACTCTCCTCCTATCCATCCTTCATGCCATCAGATTTGATGGAGTAGATTGGCAAAGGCTTTTTCTGAAAGAGTCTAATATGAAACATTGCCAAAGCATGAATTTTCCAAAGCAGAAGTCACGCCAATCTACCCATAGAGGCAATGATCCAGTTATGGGGGGAGGGAGTAGGCATAATATTTCAGCACGAATGGACAAGATTTCCACTTACTACCAAGAAAATATGAATGAGGGGCACCTGGGTGGCTCAGTGGGTTAGGCATCTGACAACAGCTCAGGTCATGATCTCCCGGTTCGTGAGTTCGAGCCCCGCGTCGGGCTCTGTACTGACAGCTCAGAGCCTGGGGCCTGCTTCGGATTCTATGTCCTGCGCGCTCTCTCTGCCCCTCCCCCGCTGCACTCTTTCAAAAATAAACGTTAAAAAGATTTTTTTTTTACATATGAAATATTTCCGCACAGTATTCTTTCTCCAACTTTGGGACATAGATACAATGGGATATCACAGGAAAGTGAAAGTAGGCTAAGTATCCGGGTCAACATGGATATAGCACATAAACCTAACATTGGGGGGGTGGGGAACAAAAGTCACATGATGATTTATGTGAAACTTAAAGACACGAAAAATAGTACTATGTGTCACTTACAGGATAAACACATAAGCAACAAAAGCATAAGGAATGTGTGGGAATAACAAATAACAAGGTTCAGGATCGTGGCTCTGTGTGGCTGGAATAGAGAGGGCTGAAATCAGGGAGATGACCAAGGGGTGTGTTAACCATTGAAATATTTCATATCAACCTGAGTGCTGGAAGGGCCTTCACTGTAGCATTGTTCTATACTTTTATATATATTAAGCAACATATATAAAACATATAATGTGTGTATGTATACACATATAGTGTTTACTAAATTGTGTGTGTATATATATTATTCAGAAAATTATTTAAAGGTAATTTCTAAGAACAGACCTTTTTATGCAAAGACCATCTAACACTGTCCTAAGCTCTGCTGCTCCCCACCCCTTCCTCTCAAAAAAAAAAAAAGCCACCCCGTAATCACATTACAGACCAATATACCCCTAGACCAGAAAAGGATTTCCTCGACTCTGGCCGTAGGAAATCTCCTCCTCCGGCACTCGCTGATAAAATTTAGAAGCTAGAAGCACTCCCAGAATTGGGATACTGTGCTTTAACGGGATCGTTAGTGTTCATTTTCAGAAGGGCTTTTGTTTCATATGCACGTTACATAACTGCACCGGTCTGACCCGCCTGGGAACCGGGAAAGCAGCACTGGCGCCTCCAGTCGCTTCCTGAGAGGGCTCCAGGGCTCGCTCAGAAAATAATCCCACCGACCCCTAGAGGTGGACACACGAGCTGAGCCTCAGACGGAGACCAGAGGCGACAGGGCTCGTTCTCTGCAGAGCCAGCTAGCAAAGCGAATTCCGGCACACCACTCCCCTTCCTCCCTACCGAAGTCCCTGGGGCAGGGGGGAGGGGGATTCATGAGCTGCCCGCAAGTGTTCAACACCAGACAACCCAAAGGGCCTCTTTATGCACAACAATCAACTTCTGATGTGCTCCCGAGCCAATGTTCTTTGACCCAGATTCACTCGGCTTTCTGAGTTGCTTTTTACTGTATAGGCCTCATGCCTTAGCACAAAGAGGAGGAGGAAACAAAACCGTCTGCGACAGCAGGCTTGTTTTCAGAGAACTGGAAGGTACCGAGACATCGACTGGTTGATCTCACAGCTGGCCCTGGCGCTTTCAACAGAACAAGGTAGTCTTACACTCAGGGCAGCCCGGCCATCAATGCATGTCCTTCGTCATTCATTAGGTGTCGCTCAGCTGGCATACTCAGCATCAACACTCCCTCCTTCCGGTGGAGGACTGGTGAGGACTCAGAACTTGAGTGATAACCCAGGAAAGGACCCCTAGGACACCTGCTTGAGGGTGACTGCTCTCTCGCGGCCCCTCCCCTCCGGGCACAGCTCAGAAGGAAACGCACAGCGACCAGACTTTTTCAGAAAGCAGAAAAACGATTCAAAATGCTCTCCAGCAGACACCCACGCTTGGGCAAAGCAGAAGGTTGCCAAAAAGCGTTTCTCTGAATGCAGAAAGGTGGCCTTCGTGACACTGACCTAAAAGCTTCAAAAGTGAGCCTAGATCTTAGGCATCAAGTTCAGGCTCAAGTAGATGCTGACTCAAGTACACAGTCAACGGAGAAAACAGAGGTCTAAAAAGTCTTAGGAGCAGGACAAGGTCTACCCGCTTGGCTGACTTAAAGTTATTCAGTCTGTGTGCTTTCGAGACCTGCTGGGATGTGACAGACTGCCGGGGCTCCGCGATTATTCGCATCCCTGGGTCTGCGGAGTCCTCCCCCCTCAGAATTCCTTCAATTCACAGAAAGCGGGGGCTGAACGAACACGTATTTTTGCTCACCTTTACCTTAAGAGCGACGGGGGCAAACCTCAAGCGTCGAGAGCTTAGTCAACCTTTTGGCAGAAGCAACCGTCCTTCAGACCACCTAACCCTCCACCAGTGCGCCGCGGACGTGCTCCAGAGGGGACCCTGGCCTTCCCTCCCACCTCCTCCAGGCAGCAACCCCAGGGCTGTCAGAGAGGGTACAAGGGCCACCCCAGCTGCCCTCCCTCTCCACCCTGGCCTGCCCAGAGGAGAGCCACCTAGCCGGCGATGCTGCCATCCCGTTCTTCCCGGGAATACAGCAGCAAGAAGGAAGGAAGGAAGGAAGGAGGAACAGGAAGAAGGAAGACTCATGGAGCTTGATTATTTGGCAGGTGCTGGGCTAAGGGGCCGAAGAAATGGAGGCCTGGACTGCCCTGATCAATTAGCCAAGTTCACACAGCCAACAAGTCACGGAGTCAAGACAGGAGCCCTGGTGTTCTGAAGCCTTCTCCGCTGGGCCGTAGGAGCCACTGATGTAAAGGATTCTGAAAACGCACATCCTGTGGTTCCCCTATAGAGGACGGTGGTTCAGGGCAAAGAACTCAAACCCAGTCAACCCAAGAGGTGGGCTTTTTCTTCCGTGTTTGTTTTGTTTTGTTTTTTTAACCTATCTGGGTGGGAAAACAAGACGTACCCAAAGAATTCGAGACTGTGGCAAGAGGGCATATAATTAAGTAAAATTATGCGGTATGGACTTTAAAACCCTAAAGGAAGTCAGAGCAGACAGACCTCAAGGAAGCTTCCCGACTGGGGCCTGAGGTGAGGGGGTGCAGGGGGCGGGGGGTGGGGAACGACAGGAACAAACACCAGAGGCTGCACATACACACGCAGATAATCACATGACCCAGCGGCCAGCAGGGCACAGCTGTCATTAGTCGCCATCCACAGCGTCAAAATACAAACTTGCAGAGTACACCGGCTGTCAGTGCGTTTCGTGTTCTCCAGAGTGGTTTCTGGAACACTTAAAAATTCCAAAGTTACTTCTGAACTGGTCACTTTTAAAAGTTCACATTCAGGGCACCTGTGTGGCTCGGCTGTTCAGGCGTCTGACTTGATTTCCGCTCGGGTCATGAGCTCCCAGCTCCCACTCGTGCTTGCCCTCGCTCAAAGTCAACTTACAAAAAAGTGAATGTTCAATGCGTTCAAGTTCACAAATTCAAATTTAAGTTCCCCTTACAAATCCATAGAGTGACGCTAACAATTCTTTTAAAGAAGAAGTTCACAAATGACGCTCTCTGAATGTTTTTAACCGCAGTCAGAAATTTTCAATCATCCATTTTTAGAGTACGTCAACCACCTAACTCAGATTTTTCATTTAAAATTTCAATATAGGGGTGCCTGGGTGGCGCAGTCGGTTGAGCGTCCGACTTCAGCCAGGTCACGATCTCGTGGTCCGTGAGTTCGAGCCCCGCGTCGGGATCTGGGCTGATGGCTCGGAGCCTGGAGCCTGTTTCCGATTCTGTGTCTCCCTCTCTCTCTGCCCCTCCCCCGTTCGTGCTCTGTCTCTCTCTGTCCCAAAAATAAATAAAAAACGTTGAAAAAAAAATAAATAAAAATTTCAATATAATCAGTTCTTAATGTCTCTCATTTATCCGTTAATTTATCAGTTTCCATGCTTGTAAACATGAGTCTAAAACCTTTTACTCGATTACCTATTTTAAATAGAAGCAAAAGAATTTTTCTCTCATAGGCAGCACTTTTATAATTTTAAATACCAACAATATTTGAGATAGCAAACGTATTTTTTGGTTTTGAGCCAAAAAATAATGTGATTTGCTTTTACTTAGCTCTTACTTGAACCTAAAACACACTTAATCCACTCAAGAAACAATCATGCCTTCCCAAATAATTTGAGTTTCCTTCCACACTAGCTTTGGGGTTTTTTTTTTTTTGTTTTTTTTGTTTTTTTTTTTTTTTTTAACTGGCTGGGTTTGCACCCTGGCCACAATCTGGAGCAGGAGACGCCCGGGGCAATTTTTCTCAGCGTCCCGTGTTATGGTTGTTAAATCAACACAACCCAGAAGGAATGGCCTCACAGCCCACATCCCTAGCCTTAAGTACCGGTTGCCGACGTCTGAATCCTGTAAGTCTGGACACCGGGATTGTAGCTAACTTCCTTCAAGCCGAGGCTGGAGGTTTCAGCTCTTTGGCTCTTACCCAGTCTTTCTCAAGGCTTTGTTGGCCTCTGTGGCCACAGTTCCAAAGTTGAGCGGATGACCGTTTTTCCTGACTTCCATTAACCTGATATAAAACGGGGTGACATTACCCCACCTAGGGGTCTCAGGGTTGCTCTCAGAACAAACGTTAATATGCGAGTCGTGGGTCTTAAGCACAGCACTGTCATATTCTGTTCCTAGCGGACGGCACAGCCAGATGTTCCAGCCAGAAACCCATGTCTTCAGTGACTCCTCTCCTCGGCACATCCAATTACAAACATCTGACAACCGTGCGTCCAGTCTTCTTTGCCTCCTGTCCTCCCCCTCCACCTGCCCTACCTAGGACACAGACTAGAGCCTTTCTCCGTCTTGATTAGAAGACTACCCCCAGTTCAGAGTCCTAACCCGTCTCCCCTGTAGATGTCCCCCACTCCGCCAAAGGGACCTCTGAACACACGGCTCTGCTGGGATCAACCACTGAGCTGTAAAACCCGACGTAGTTTCCTACTATCTACGGGGTCCTCCCTTTGGGATGTGCAAGGCTGTTCAAGGCTTTGCTTGCAGTTTCGTTCCCAGAATCCCTTGTTCTTGTTCCCCGACACCATGCTCACTCATGTCCTGCACTTTGGCCCACCCAATTCCTGCTGAATAGAACAGCCCTCTCTCTCCTCTCTTCCTCATTCCAGGCTCATTTCTAATGTCACCTGCACTAGTCAAGCCTTTCAAGATCAATTGTCAGAAAACCACAAAAAACACAAAAACAAAAACTCCCCTCTTACGTGTGTTTTCATTGCACTTGATCTACACGTTGGCCACATTAAGCTATAAATTTCCTAAGTAGGTACGAGCACATAGTCAGGAGCTGTTTTATTCTTTATCGACACAACACTCAGCGTATTTAACCTGCCGCTTGTTCCACGAAGGAGGTTATTGTTGGCACAAAGTAGGTGCTAAATAAACGTCCTCCCCAACCCCACAGAGGTCACCTTAGAAGGCAAGATCCACACAGGAACTTTGTTTTGTTCACCGGCATAGCTACAACAGTGCACGTAAGCATTCGAGATATGAAAAGGAAGAAACAAGAAGAAAGTTCCTTCAGAAGAAGGAGGATACCTTCTAAGGGGACTTTGGCAGTAAAAGGTTACTTCCAAACAACTACCACCATGGCCACATCAGGATCAAGAGAAAATTCTGAAGTCACAGAAACCAGACACAACCAAGCCCTGCTGTGGTCCAACGAGGTAGAGATCACGTGAATGGGTGGCCTGGCCTGCCCCCACCCCGGCTAGCACACACCTGGCGCCTCCCTCACAACCCGAGGATCCTTGTGAGGGCGAGAGACCGGCTCTCAAGAATCTTCCAGAGCTGGACAACGTGGGCAGCCTTGGCCAACCACCGAGGGCTGCTGTGGGGTCAGGGGAGCACGTGGTTAGACGGAGGAAGGGAAGAACATCGAGAGGACAGACTCGAGGAATGCTTGCCTTTGATGAAAAGTTGGCAACAATGGGGGGGGGGGCTGGTGAGCCAGAAGAGGCTGAGAAGTGATGGCTAAAGCATTTATGGGAAACCCCAAATGTGGTCAACACGGGCTCTGAGGTGAGGGACTGGGGGGTTAAGCAGCACTAAGATATTTGCAGAGTTGGATCCGTTTCAAGTCTAGACATTAAGAACATGAGGAAGGGAAGGGCTGCCCCTTTCCCCCTTCTTTGGGATTATGGCTCCCCAGGGAGGAAACGGGACACCCCCCACCCCTACCCCCGGGCTACAGGGAGGTAGTGCCATGATGGCTGGAGCTGACCTCTTGTGAAACTCCCTCCGAGGCTCCCAGCCAAATCCACTGCTTCAGTCCTGGCTCTTCCAAGGGCCCGGTCGCCTTCATCTTTCTCCCGCCTGGCACTAGACGCCTGGTGCATGGGAGACAGTCCGTTAAGGTTGGAGGGAGTCCAGGCTTGAACAAGTTGCATTCCGTTTCCCAGAAACGGATTCTTAACGTAATACCCGAAGAATTTCACACAACGGCCACAGCATGATGAAGGCGCTGCCGAATTTCATTTCGAAGTCCACTCAGAGAGAAGGCTTGGGTTTTCATCCCAACCCTGCCACGAACTGGGTAACGCTGGGCAGGTCGGTACACCTCAGCCCAGGCTTTAACTTTCACGGGTGCTGAGGCTAAGAGAACAGGGTCCCTCTGGTCTGGTTCTCAGGGCAGATGGGAAGCCTCTGATTCTCAAATGTGGCTGCACAAACCTAGCTGTCCAGTTTCCCCCAGACCCAGACGTTAAGGACCTTTGGGAGTGGAGCCCGGGCATCGGCATTCCTAAAAGCTGCCCCGGTGATTCTAACACACAGCCAGAGTCAGAATTTACAACACAACGGCAAGGGCAGGGAGGCCCAAGATAATTACCGGAGCGTTGCTTCATGCGATTGGGGGGCGGGGAAAGGAGGGTGAAAGAATTGTTCTGGCACCTCCTTAGAATCAGGCACCACTTGCTTCTCGCGCATTTCCCATCGCTCCCCGCACACTTTTAACACCAGAGGAGGAGTTACTGGATGCCTCAGGTACACTTCTGAAACGCTTACGGGTTTTGGTCTGAGATTCTTTGTTCAGCAAAACGACCTGTGAAGGTGGCACGCGCGTTACCGTAAGCCCAGCCTTTGGCAAGGACATCACCTGAGCACATGCTGCTCAGACCGAAGGTCGGGGGCTGAGAAAGAACAGGAAACCTGAGAAGGGTGATTTAAAATGAAGAGAAATGCAATTTTCCATCAGAGCTGACTGCCTTTGACCAAGAGCAGGTCACAGGGCAGAGGAGGGAGGATGAAAGGCAGAGGCAAACACCACTCCGAGGGATTTCTTCTAGAGGCCTTCCCCCCGCCATGAGCTGAAAAGCAATGCCCGTGTTGCCCTGGCCGGTGTCTGACTCCCACCAACATCTTTCCCTGGAAAATTCTGCCATCAGGTTTTTCGTTTTTAGGCTCACGAGGCATCCATGTTAGCAGACACATTTTTCAAGACAATACTTCTGACTTGGGGATTAGTCTGCTCTGATCTGAGCCATGCTGACGTTGGGGCCTCCACATGTGAACGTGCTCTTATTTGATCCATTGCCCCCACCCCGCCCGCCGAGAAGGTTCCAAGGCACCATGCCTGCAGTAATCAAATCAGTATGTGACTTCCACGTCATGCAGAATTAATCAGACATGATAAATTAACAGATGGATCGTATTTTATAACTTACCTCAAAGAGATAAAGTGGATCTAGGATCCCTAATTAAAAATCTAAGATAACCGGGGCGCCTGGGTGGCTCAGTCAGTTAAGCGTCCAACTTCGGCTCAGGTCATGATCTCATGGTTCGTGGGTTTGAGCCCCACATCGGGCTCTGTGCTGACAGCTCAGAGCCAAGAGCCTGCTTCAGATTGTCTCCCTCTCTCTTTGCCCTTCCCCCACTCCCACTCTGCCTCCCTCCATCTCAAAAATAAACATTAAAAAATTTTTTTAAAAAAATCTAAGATAACCAATTTGAACCATGATTCTGTATTGAAGTTAAATGTCCCCATAAACGAGGATTGATTTCTTACATTAGTTTTGTGGTGGTTTATATGCAATTTAAAGATATCAAATTTGGTGCAGCCAACTCCTGTCCCCCAAGTCTGTGTGACTTTCAGAAATCTACATCCATTATGTCCTTAGAAAAGTCCCCCTTTGAACTAGACCTTGAGGGATATTAAATGGTGTCTTTCCTTGGGATGAAAGAAAGGGCTGAGAATCATCACGTGCCTATGAACTACTGATGTTTTTAAAGCAATAGTTTAATTTCAGATGGAAACTTTTTGTATTTTATGCAAGGTAGAGAGTCAGAATGAACAAACACTACCCCAGCTATTATCATGTGAGAAAGTTACTTGATTTCAATGTTATGGGACTATTAAACATTCATAATTACACATAAGGGTTTTATCCTGTTGTTAGCATTAAAAATTTTTTCCAACAGTAAAGAAGGATGGAAAATACTTGAAAATCTTAAATATGTATCAGCCCCAAAGAATCTGTTTACCTCAAAAGCACAAATGATTTAAATCATACTAGAAATGATGTCATCATCATGTAGTACATGTTTTTCTAAATCCTAAAGTTTCAAAAATATTTTACTTTTCCCTCAGTGTCTAGTTATTTAGACTATCACATGAGAATGCGTACTAATTTTCCAAACTGCAAGCCAATTGTTCCAAAACTACACATTAATTCTGCATTAATTTGTGATAATTGCTACTATATATTAAAGGATCAAGTATCTCTGATTTGTCCTGCTCAAGTTTTAGGAGCTATTTTTAATATAATTTGTTGACAAGTTAGCTAACATACAGCATATACAGCGTGTTCAGGGCTTCGGGAGTAGATTCCCATGATTCACTGCTTATATTCAACACCCAGTGTTCACCCCAACAAGTGCCCCCACTCGGTGCCCATCACCCATTTCCCCTTCTCTTCACTCCTCCCATCAACCCTCAGTCTGTTCTATTTAAGAGTCTCTTATGATTTGCCTCCCTCTCTGTTTGAAACTATTTTTTCCCCTTCCCTTCCCCCATGGTCTTCTGTTAAGATTCTCAAATTCCCCATGAGTGAAAACACAGGATATTTGTCTTTCTCGGACTTCTTTCACTTAGCATAATATCCTCCAGTTCCATCCATGTTGTTGCAAATGGCAAGATTTCATTCTTCCTTATGGCGGAGCAAGATTTCATTGGGTGAAACACATCTTTATACATTCATCTACTGATGGACACTTGGGGCTGCTTCCATTATTTGATTCTTGTAAATAACGCTGCAATAAACACAGGGATGCACATAGATTTTCAAATTCATGTTTTCGTTTGTCTTTGGGTAAATAGTTGTGGAGTTAGCGGATCATAGAGTAGTTCTATTTTTAATTTTTTGAGGAACCTCCATACTGTTTTTCATAGTGGCTACACCAGTTTACATTCTCACCAACAGTTCAAGAGGTTTTTCCTCCCACAACCTGGCCAACATTTTTCTTTTTTAATTTTAGTCATTCTGACAGGCATGAGGAGCTATTTTGCGATTCAGATTTGCAATTCCCTGATGAACGACGATGAGTATCTTTTCATGTGTCTGTTGGCTATCTGGAAAAGTGGCTACCTAGGTCTTCTGCCCATTTTTAAATTGGATTGTTTTTTGGTGTTGAGTTACAGAAGTTCTTTATGTATTTTGGATACTAACCATTGGATAGGTCATTTGCAGATATCTTCTACTAAGCTGTCTTAGTTTTGTCGACAGTTTCCTTTGCTGTGAAAAAGCTTTCTACTTTGATGTAGTCCCAATTTTTTGCTTTTGTTTCTCTTGCCTCAGGAGACGTATCTAGAAAAATGTTGCTATGGCCAACGCCAGAAAAATTACTGCCTGTATTCTCTTCTGGGATTTTTATGGTTTCAGGTCTCACATTTAGGTCTTTAACCCATCCAAATACTAACCAGGCCTGACCTTGCTTAGCTTCTGAGAGCAGATGAGATCAAGTGTGTTCAGAGTGGGAGGGTTACAGACAAGGTCTTTAATCCGTTTTGAGTTTTTGTGTATGGTTTAAGAAAGTTTTCCCAACACCGTTTGCTGAAGAGACGGTCTTTTTCCCCACTGCTATCCTTGCCTCTTTTGTCAAAGACTGACCACATAATCACGAGCTTATTTCTGGGCTCTCTATTCTGCTCCATTGGTCTATGCATCTTTTTCTGCCAGTACTATACTGTTTCGATTACTACAGCTTTGTAGATCTTCTATCTGGAACCGTGCTATCTCCAAGTTTTGTTCTGGACTGCATGGATCCTGGAGATTGCTTTAGGGAGTATGGACATTATAACCATATCCATTCTCCCAATCCACAAACGTGGAATATTTTTCCATTTGAATAAAGAAATTGAAAATGATATAACCAATGTTTTATAGTTGTCAGATGACAGCCCTTTCACCTCTTTGGTTAAGTTTATTCCTAAGTATGTTTTTTTTTCCTTTGGTGCAACTGTGAACAGGACTGTTTTCTCTGTCACTTCATGATTAGCATATAGAAAGGCATCACATCTCTGTATATTGGTTTTGTATCCTGCATTCTTAGGAGTTCCTTTACCAGGTCTAGTAGTTTTTGGGTGGAGTCTGGAGGATTTTCTATACATAGTATCAAGTCATCTGAAAATAGTGAAAGTTTTACTTCTTCTTTACCTATTTGGATGCCTTTTCTTTTTCTTGCCTGACTGCTGTGGCTAGGATTTCCAACACTATGTTAAATAAAAGTGTCGAGAATGGACATCCTTGTCTTGTTCCTGATCTTAGGTGGAAAGAGCTCAGTTTTCCACCATTGAGTACGATGTCAGCAGTGGTTGTTCATATATTGCCTTTATGTTGAAGTGTGTTCCCTCCAATCCTTCTTGGAGGGTTTTTATCATGAATGGAAATTGTATTTTATCAAATGCTTTTTTCTGTCTCTACTGAAATGATCATGTCATCTCTTCTCTTGCTGTATCATGTTGATCTGCAAATATTGAACCAGCTTGCATCACAGGAATCATTCCCACCTGATTGTGATGAATGATTTACTATGTTGTTGGATTCAGTTCGCTAGTATTTTGTTGACAACTTTTGCATCTATGTTCAGAGACAATGGCCTATAGGTCTTTTTGTAGTGTGTCAGGTTTTAGGTAGAAGGGTAATGCTGGTTCTGGAATAGTCTGAGAACAAAACAGGTGTTAACTCTTTAAATGTTTGTCAGAAACAGATGGCTATGAAGCCATCTGGTCCTGGACTTTTGCTTTTTGGGAGTCTTTTTGATTACCAGCCACAAAACTGAATCAGTAATCCGTCTGGTCAAATTTTCTATTTCTTCCTCACATCAGTTTTGGGAAGTTCTGTTTCTAGGAATTTACCCATTTCTTCTAGGTCATCCAGTTTGTTGGCCTACAATTTTTCATGATTTTTTCATACTACTTTGTAGCTCTCTATGGTTTTGGTGGTTCTTTCCATTTGACTTTTTGAAGAGTCTGACTAGAGGTTTATCAATTTTGATTATTTCAAAGAACCAGCTCGTTTCACTGATCTGTTCTATTGTTTAAGCTTCTATTTCATTTATTTCTACTGTAGTCCTTATTTACTTCCTTCAACTTTGTTCTTTCTCTAGCTCCCCTAGGTAGAAGGTTAGGTTGACTGGGATCTTTCTTGCTTCTTCAGGTAGGCCTGTATTGCTATAAACCTCTATCTTCGAACCACTTTTGCTGCATCCCAAAGATTTTGAACCACTCATTGTGTTTTCATTTGTCTCCATGTATTTTTTATTCCAATTTCTTGGTTGACCCACTGTTTACTAGCATGTTATTTAACCTCCAAGTATTTATGTTCTTTCAAGATTCTTTCCTACAGTTGATGTCTAGTTGATAGCATGGTGATTGGAAAAAATGCCTAGTACCTTTTTTTTTTTTTTAATTTATTGAGACTGGTGTTGTAGCCTAACCTGGGATCTAGAGACTGTTCTGTGTGCATTTGAGAACATGTATTCTGTTTTAGAATGGAATGTTCTGAATATTTCTGTTAAATCCAGCTGGTCTCGTGTGCCATTCAAAGCCACAGTTTCCTTTGTTGATTTTGTTTGACGACCTACATAAGTAGGATGTTAAAGTCCCCCACTATTATTGTATGACTATTGATTTCTTCATGTTTGTTATTAGCTACTTTGTGCATGTGGGTGCATAAATATTTACAATTATTATGCCTCACTGGATTGTTCCCTTTATGATTATACAGTGTAAAGGCATACCAATTCCTTTAAAACAAGCAAACTAAGCTGGTAGGGAATTTATGATAGAAAGCTGATGAGGGAAAGCCCTTGTTCACTATCCCATTATACATTTGTACAGCTTTTAGCTTTTATCCTTGTAAGCTAAGCCTCGAGAGGGGCAGGGGAAAGAGTAAGGACGACACCCTTGCAGAGAGAGAGATATGCACCTGCACTTGTGCACACACATGAACCCTACCCCCCCCCCCCACCCACACTGGGCACTGTGAGAACCTTGACACCAGCCTTCCCACATGACTTAAAGGTCTCCCCCTCCCCCTTCACTTCTGGCCTTGGTGCTTCTACATTCTTTACTCTCTTCCAGCATCCTGTTGCTAAAAGGAGAAATCCACTTCTCCTAGGACTTTCTGGGGGGATACAGCTGGCTGGAGGGAAAGAACTTCCGAGGGGCTGGAAAGGCTTCAATTTGCAGGGCTAGATCTCCCCCCTCTGCAGTGTGGCCAGCGTCCTGAGGATTTCCAAAGAAAAAGCCGAGCCCCTTATGACTTTAAATGGATGCTCTCTTGGTTTTTCATCTCCATAGGACTGTGCAAATCCGGACACCGTATTTGGCAGGATCCCAGCTTGGTTACAAATGGGAAGGGTTTCTAGAATAGTGTTCCTGCCATCGGCCAGGCCTGTCGGGGCAAACAAACTTCAATGCACTGTGTAAAACAGAAATAAAGCAGGAATGAGGTGGTAGTGATAGAGTCTACCAGTTCAAGCAGCTCAAGGCGTGGCAAAATCATCACACTTTCCTCAGACGGGCATCCCAAGATTCTGGAACAATACACACCCTGGTGTCGGGGACCCATGGGCTGCTGAGAAATGATGCATCACTCAACAGCGCACCTGTCCTGCTACTTAGCTCTGAAACGAGCAGCCAAACACAAACCCCACGCACGCGCAGATCAAGCTGCGTTAACCGGAAAAAGGGGCTTCTCAAGGCTACACTTGGGCTGAAGGTGTTGAGGTGAACAGCCCATCGGGGCAAGCTGCATCAGCCACCCATTCCTCTGGGACTCGGGCCTGGACAGTCCTCTCTCTGGAGGTCACCACCACCTGACAAAGTGCCTTGGGGCTGCTGGAGTCACAGGTTTGCCTTCAAGACTTCTCAGGGGAGCGGCTCAGAGAACACGCCAGTGCGTGTAGAGACAGAGGCGCGATACGTCCAGGTCAAGCATCTTCCGCACGCCTCACGTTACACAGGTCGTGACCAGATCCGAACCAGGAAATGGGGGTTCTGTCCATCTTCCAGGGGAGCAAAGAGGCTCAGAGAAGCGAGAAACCGGTCAAAGCCACGGTGCTGGTGAGTGAACTCCCATGTCCCACTCTCCAAATCTCCTCCGTCCTGTTGTCATTTGCACGGCCCAAGCCC
Source organism: Panthera tigris (assembly GCF_018350195.1). NCBI lineage: Eukaryota > Metazoa > Chordata > Mammalia > Carnivora > Felidae > Panthera > Panthera tigris. Next base: position 77,523,575 of record NC_056671.1, read on the forward strand.
CCAGATGAAAGAGGACATGGCCGCTACCCCTTTGTTCTTGGCCTTTACCGTCAGAACCGTCAGCCGAACCCGTGGGGAAATGGCCATGTTAGATGACCGGCAGGAGGCAACTCGGACGTCACCCTTGATTACAGAGTCCAGCTCTGGACTTCACAGCCCGTGGACGCGAGCCTCTGGCACGACTCAGAAGGCCCGTGACCGCGGCGCGGACAAGTCTGCCTGAACGCATCCCCTCCCCCTCGGAGACCGACAAACCAGAGCCCAGCTTCGTCCGGCTTCTCTCCGCCTCCTCTGTACCTGCCCACCTGTTTCCCAGGTCAGGCCTTCACCCGTTGTGCTCTCTTCCGTGGCCAGCTGCGGGGGTGCCTCCTGCCCATTCCCCAAGAGGGCCTTCCCAGGCCGGGCCCCCACAAGGCCACCCACGTCGAGTCCCGGACAGATGAAACGGCATGCACGTCCCTCTGTCCGATCGGCCCAAACGTGCAACCACACCACACAGCTGCGGAAGTTCAACACTCCTCACGTCTGTCACAACTTTGGGGGAGCTCATCTGCGGAAATTATCTTCCCAGGCTGCAACGTGCTAAGCATTCTCACGAGGCGCAACTCTTGGTTTAGGTTTAAGAGTCCAACGTTATTCCGAAGGCCAAATCTGATCAAAGAGCAAGCAAGCAAGACCGTCCGGGAGGCGAAAGGCAGCACACACACAGGAGGCAAGCTCACTGCCTTTGCGGGTCACGGCTTCCACCGCCCGTTAACAGCTGCCATTTGGTGGGCACTCAGCTCTACTCCTGAGCAGGGGAACACTGCCGCCGCTCTCCCGTTTTGCAGAAGGGAACGGAGTCACGGCAGGTGGGCGAGGCACAAAACTAAAATGGCAGAGCAAATGGTCCGAGTCAGCTGTCTTTTATCCCACCAGCCGTGCTCTCTGCACGGGTCACCCCGCTTCCTACTGAGCAAACTCTGCATAAGGACAGGGTGGTCATCCTGGGCCACGACTCTGAGGGACCACGCCCACAGAACACGCGAAGCCACCTAGCACACAGACAGCAGCGGGCTCTAAGCTCCAGGGTTCCTCCCGTGCGTGCTAGGAGCCCACCGACAACAGGAAAGCAGCACTCTCGCCTTTGTTGTCGTTTTGCCTTCAAGCAGTAGGACCCCGGAAGATTGTTTACCAGTGATTGTTTGTGATTCCCTCCACATCCACCAGCAGCCACACAGAGGGGCGAGCCTGAGCTCAGGAAGACATGGCCGGCTTTTAAGGACACACATAAATTCAAAGGAATGCCTGATTGTGCAATTAAAAAAAAAAAAAAAACAACCCCAAAAACTGAAAATAGAAGCAAGTCACGAGCAGCTCCTCACTTTGGGAGAGAGGAGCCAAGGCTGTCAAGATGAATTGTGTGGTTTTCATTAAACATGTTCCCTCGTACACAAAGACCCAAACCACAAGGCCGATAGGAATAACTGGTTCCAAATGACAGGGGCTGACGGACTGAACTTAGTAGTAGAATTACCTTTCTGCACAAAAAGGAGGGTGGTCCGGCCAGAGCTGCTAGAATTGCAATTCAAGACGACGTTTCTCAGAGCTCCTGGTCGAGAAGCACTTTGCAACTCTAGCTGCCCTTACTCTCCGCTGCAAGGCTGGAAGAGAACGTTATTGCTATTTCCTTTTTCACTGGCCAGACTTTAACATCTCAGCCCCAAATTCTCTCCGGCCTGCGACAGGACCATTCCAAGGCCGTGGTAGAACGTTTGGGGCTCAGTTACAAGGCCATCTTGGCGCGGAGACAGGGCGGTGGGGTTGTAAGCCAGGGAGTAAGAACATAGGCATCACTCCTGAAACCTGCAGATTTGAGTCGTTGTCTAAGGTTTTGAGAGAGAGGTTTGGGGTTGTTGGAATATCAACATCTAGTGAGCACAAGTTCCCAACCTCCACATACTCCGGGGACTATGAATAAAATAACGAAGTTTGGCTTCCTGATGCCAACGCAGGAGGCCGAGTCCAGTCTAAATACTGTCACGGAGGGGTCGGCCCCACGCGAAAACAGGATGACAAAGGACAGAGTGGCGCTCAGCCTCTCAGGAGCACGGGCACACGGCCACAGTGGTTTCAAGCCCGCCAGGCTGTTTGAACATAGCTAAGCAGCAAAAAAAAAAAAAAAAAAGAAAAAAGAAAAACAAGGAGCCTCAGACAAGCTCAGACAGACTCGCTCCCAGCCCGTGGCAACGTCGGCCGGGTCGCCACCTCCCCAGGCTTCATCAGTGTTGAGCAAACCTCGGTCATTCCTGTAACCGCCCACGCTACTAGGCGGTTAACTTTATCATCCACTGAACTTAGGAAGCAAACACACAATCGTGGGTAAAGAAAACAGTACGTGGTTCTAGGCTGACGGTTCTTACCCACGGCCATATGCTGGGTACACAGGTACCATCCACACAGCAGAATCTCTGGGGGGTGGGGGGCAGGGGCCTCGGGACCAAGGCATCCGTGATTTCATCCCCCAGGTTGAACACCAGTGTCACCAACTGAAAGGTGTGCTATTAACAGAGGGGAAGAGCAACACGGGGGAGTCAAACTGCAGCCAGATGCCAGTGTCTACGGGGGGCTTTGGAGACTTACAGCTTTGCAAAGGAAAAGAACGTCTGGGGAGTGAACCACCTTGCCATCTGAGTCAACATTCTTGAACTGGTGGGGGGGCGATTTGGGAATTTCTGAAGCACCTTCCAACAGAGATCTGAAGTTAGTCATTGTGGCTGATGGCGAGTTAACAAGGAAAGGAGCTCGCTTGGCAGCACATTTACAAAAAAAAAAAAGGGGGGGGGGTTAAGAAAATAGGGGGCTAAAATGTTGTGTGCAAGCGTCAAAGCCCAGAACTGGACACCCCTAAGGATGCCCCATGGACAAAGGAACTGGGGACATTTAGTTTACCCAATCTTAGTATCTATTCCACACCCACGCAGTCAGGTCTTGAAAAGATAGTCCTATAGAGAAGTTAATTCTAAAAGTGCCCCCTCAAAGTACATTTGAAGGATCCCAGGGTAAATCCTGGAGTAAAAGTTAGGCCATTTCTCCATGCGTTCCTTTTGAAAGTTCGAGCTGTCCTTGAGGTAAAATGTCCCTATGGAAGCATTTTTTTTTTCAGGACCCAGAGGAGAAATGAAGGTGGCTGACGCTCCATTTCTAGGGACAGGAGGAGGAGGGGACAATGACAATAGGGACACTTAACATTTACTGAGCTTACACTAGTATCCAGGCACCCCGAACACTTAATATTTTTTTAACATTTATTTTTGAGAGAGAGACCGAACATGAGCAGGGGAAGGGCAGAGAGAGGGGGAGACACAGAAGCTAAAGCAGGCTCCAGGCTCTGAGCTGTCAGCACACAGCTCAACGTGGGGCTCAAACTCACAAACTGCGGGATCATGACCTGAGCCAAAGTCGGGCGCTTAACCAACTGAGCCACCCAGGCGCCCCTACAAACACTTTTAATACGGAAAACACTGCAAGAGGACGGATGTGTTCTAGGCGTGGTCCTAAGAATAACAATGAGGTAGCCATTATCTCCATTTTATAGAAGAGGCAACTGAGGCCCAGGGAGGCTGAGCAACTCGGTCAAGGTCACAGAGGGAGGGAGCAGTGGAGCAGGACTGGCTCTCGGACCATCTGACTCTAGAATCCGTGCTCTTACCTGCTGCCACCTGCACATGAATCTCAACTCACGTCCTCAAAAGAGCCCTATAAGTGCAGTCAATGCGCCCATTCTACAGACGGGAAAATTAAGAGCCACAGGGCTTATGGGCTGGGGTTTTGTACTTTGCTGGTCTGCAATCTGCACTTTTATTTTTTTCTTAGAGACCGAGAGGAAGTGTGCTCGATGCCACAACCCTAGGATCATGACCTGAACCGAAATCAAGAGTCAAACGCTCAACCTACGGAGCCACCCAGGGGCGGGGCGGGGGGGCAAGGAAGCTGCACTCGCCACACGCTCCTGCCTCTCCTGCTTCGCAACCACTCATCCTGTTCCTACAGAGCAACCCTCGCATCGTCTTCCTTTTGAAGAATCCCCATTTCAGAGAAGCCCAGAGCAGACATCCGTCACTGATTAAGTTCAGCAGTCCGTGCTCGTTCGGGGTGAAGACGGCAGATTTCGGTCCATTCCTTGTCACGTTGATGCGAATACGTTTCCCAGAATGCCACACGTACCACGACACGTCGTCCCTGCTTGGAGTGGACGCACGCGTAATCCATCTCGAGCTCTTGAAATCTCAGGAACTAGGAGGGGAAAAGTTCCAAACTTCTCTGAAGCGGTCGAGGTTTTTACAAAAGGAATACGAAAGGTTACTAAAGCAGCTAAGTTCTTTTGAGAAAAGCGTTATTTCCTTAGCTTATATAGCATTCTACAGCCTGTTCTGTTGTCCTTCGGTTGTCAGAGCAGGTATCCTTGGCTCCTCCCCCAAGAGAGGTGTTCAAGCCTTCATCCCCCAGAACCGGGAATAGGACCTTACTTGGAAATAAGGCCTCCGTAGACACAATCAAGTTGAGGTCATGCGAGATCCAGGTGGGCCCTGATCCAATGCCTGCTGTGCCTCGAAGAGGGACATTTGAACTCAGCCACCAAGACCCACGAGGCGGCCAGGTGACAAAACAGGCAGATGGGAGTACCACAGCCGCAGCCACCAGGGATCCACGACCGCCAGCAGAGGCTACAAGCGGCAAGGACAGACCCTTCCCTGCAGACACCTTGCCTTCACGCTTCAGGTCCCCGGAACGGGAGGCGAAGTTTCTGTTGTTTTAAGCCACCCAGTTTATGGCATTACAGCAACTCTAGGAAATGGATACAGGTATATACTGGAAACTATACCTGAAAGTGGATTAAAATGCCAGACTTGGACCTGTATCTCTGGGGGAGGATATTTTCAATGATCACCACACAAAGGGGAGTCAAGTGGAAGCCGGGATTTTTCGCTGGAAAAGGAGACAGGAATAAGAACCCAGCGCTAGGAATTTACCCAAGGGATACAGGAGTACTGATGCATAGGGGCACTTGCACCCCAATGTTTACAGCAGCACTCTCAACAATAGCCAAATTATGGAAAGAGCCTAAATGTCCATCAACTGATGAATGGATAAAGAAGTTGTGGTTTATATACACAATGGAGTACCACGTGGCAATGAGAAAGAATGAAATATGGCCCTTTGTAGCAACATGGATGGAACTGGAGAGTGTGATGCTAAGTGAAATAAGCCATACAGAGAAAGACAGATACCACATGTTTTCACTCTTATATGGATCCTGCGAAACTTAAACCCATGGGGGAGAGGAAGGAAAAAAAAGAAAAAAAAAAGAGGTTAGAGTGGGAGAGCACCAAAGCATAAGACTCTTAAAAACCGAGAACAAACTGAGGGTTGATGGGGGAGGGGGGGGAGGGAGGGAAGGGCAGGTGATGGGCATTGAAGAGGGCATCTTTTGGGATGAGCGCTGGGTGTTGTATGGAAACCAATTTGACAATAAATTTCATATATTAAAAAAAAAAAAACAACCCGGTGCTTTTTCTTTTCTTGGCTTCTCAGAATAAAATGTATTTTTCTATACAGTTTTTCTTCCACTCCCGATTCCCCTACCCTCAAGTGACATGAGGTGATGGGAGGGGGGAAAAAAAAAAAACTGCCTTCAGGCTCTTCAAACTTAAGTACACACAGTTCCAGGGAAGACTGCTCTGTATCTGCCCACGTCAACAGTCCAATCCACGCTCTGGGCCAACAGCACTGTCATGGCCAATCCCGGAGCATGTTGTGAACATCCTGTTTTTCTGTCAAGTCCGCAACTTTGCGGAAGAGATGGCCATCACAAGACCGGATGGGCTGAAGCGCGTTCTGAGACACAGGGCTGAGCCCTGGGCCAGCTCTGCTCTGAGACCTAATCTAACTGGAGACAGCTTGGTGGGAAAGCCCTTCATCCGGGCACCCGGTCCTCACCCCAACCCCCATGTGACCAAGCGCCTACTCACCTCCGCGCAGGTGTCTAACAGCCCTCCCTCCCGAACACAGCGTGGTCTTCGTTTTGGTTCAGGTCACGATCTCGGGGTCTGGGGGAGCAAGCCCCGTGTTGGGGTCTGTGCTAACAGGACAGAGCTTGCTTGGGATTCTCTCCCAATCTCTCTGTCCCTCCCCTTGCTTGTGCACTCTCGAAATAAACTTAAAAAAAAAAAAAAAAAAAAAAACAACCCTCTCCAGTGGCTCCCGTCTCTCTCAGACATGGCTCACGTGGCCCTCTGACATCATTTCCCACCTGCTCACGACACTCAGGCCGCCCTTCCAAATTTCACCTGTTCCTCTCCCTGCCTAGTCGTTAATAAGGTTCTGGGCCAAAGGACAGGCTGTTGGTCTGAAAGGGGGTGGGGGATAGAAAAAAAAAACTCCATCGAAATTCCAGAAAGGAAGCTTACTTTCTGTTTTGCGATGCCACGGATGGAACACACTCCACCTGCCCACCAAGATCCATCTGTAGGAGGAAACAGAAGTTCCTCAAGGCCCCGGGGATGTGTAAGCCAGCCGCCGCGTGCAGATCTGGGACAGCAACTCAGACTCCAGCCTCTGCCTCTTGCTACATGAGGCTCCTTGAGATAAAAGGAGGCAGGCCGCCAACAAGCTGCTGGCAGGAAGACGGCATTTATTCAAATTGATTATTTGAAAGCCTTTTGGGGAAAAGAGTCATTTAATCTTTCTTCATAAACAGTCCTTTTTATAGCACATTTGCGCTGAGATCATAGAGTAACGTGAAATGTGTTTGCTGTTCCCTTTCTCGTTAAGGCTGGAGAGATGGCAATTTGTTACGGTCCTGTGCCACTGGAGAACAGACTACACCCAAAGCGTCAAGCTTAAAACCACCACCATTTACCCGGTCTGACGCTTTGGTGTGTCAGGGAAGTCAGGCAGGGTTCAGCCGGGAGGTTCTTCGGTCCCACCTGGCATGCAGTTCCTTGGATTCACTCCAGGGGTAGACGGTCTGGGCTGAAGGATCCTGAGCCAGCTGCACGATAATACTTTAACAGGAAGGGCTGGGCTCATCTGGGACCGTCCACCACAGCCCTTGAAGGTGGCCTCTCCAGCATGGCAGGCAGTCTCATGCTCGACTTCTCATGTGGCAGATCTAGGCTCTACGATCAAGTGTCCCGGCAAATGAGGCTGCGTGGTCTTTTAGGACCTCTCTGCAGAAGCCTCACAGTGTATGGACTAATTCCATCAGAAACCCTCCCAGATTCAAGGGGAGGGAACGCAGACCCCTCTTCCCAGTAGGCTCTTCGTAATATTTCCGAGGATGTTTGAAAACTAGGACACGGCTTCCTGAATTTACCCACACAACACGTATCCTTAGTTGTCCACCTTTCCTCCTGGCACCCAGTGGCTCTCGGGTGCTCGGTGGCCTCCCTTCCCACGGATTCCTCATTCGGTCAGTAATTATTAAGCATGTATGAGGGATCTAGCAATGTGTCCACACTGGCAGGTAGTGGGGCAAAGGACAAGCTGCCTGCAACGAGCTAACAGATGCAGTGTCTGGTCTAGCATCCAATCCTCCTTCTGGAAATCCTACTTCCACCTTCCTTTAGAAGATAATCCCCTCCCCTTTTCCAGTTCCTGGCATCGGGGTGGGCACATGATGGAGAGCGGGCCAGAGTTCAACTTTTCTCCCCCTCCCCCATGGTAATTGGTTCAAGGATTGATACACAGGCCAAGAAGAGTAAATCTCAGTACTTTTGCAGGATTTGGAGGAGAAAGCAAAAAGCATGGGGAGAGGCTAACAGGTTAGTACCCAGGGGAAAACAAGCGCCATCAAGTTAAAGCCAAGAGCAGAGCCAAGAGATCCCGAGAAAGAGGCTGAATCCAGAGGAAACGTTGCCAACGTGCCTGCAGCCAGCCTACCCTGAGGTTTTCCAGTGACAGGAGGTAAACTCCCTTTGTTAGCTTTAAAAAAAAAAAAAAAAAAAGAAAGGGGTCTGAGTTGGGTTTCTTTCACTTGTAACTGAGAATCCGGATTTCTACCCACGGAACACGGGCAGAGAAGCAACACAATATCGTGGATCGATGGTTAAGGTACGAAAACCTAAGGCGGATCTTACCGAATGCACTTTCCAAGCTCACCAGGAAAGGTCTTCCCCCTGGAACAGCACAGTCCAGATCCGCTACCGCCATATCATACCACGCAGATTCCAGCCAACTGTCGTGCACGCACCAAGGCAGCCACACCACAGCCACTCACTCCCAAGTGCCTACTTCCGTCTTGGACTCGAAACTACACAAAGGACCTGGGGGAAAGGGCAGGGCACCGAGCAGCCTACAGTTGCCAGTTGTGCCCACTAGGTGGCACCCATGCATCAGGGAGGCAGAAATCTGGGGGTTTAACAAACGGATTAGAACGAAGACCCTAACGATTAAGTATGGGATGGAAATCTCAGAGAGGACAACAGGGAATGTAAGACAGCAAAAATGTGGGACAACCACCACTTAGTGCCTTGTGCTCGGCACTAGACTGCCATCTTTTGTCCTACAGATTCAACAAAGACCAGCCAAGGACATCCACGAGAACGTAAAAACAGCAGCGTGAAGTCAAAACCAACCTGCAAAAACTTTAAGGTCCACTCCAAAGAGCAGGAGTAGCAAAGCGCTGAATTTAACGCCATCAGCTAAAAGGGCAGTAGGAACCTCCACAGAGTCAGAAGTGCCATTTCAAGCTATTCATGGCACTGATGAAGAAACAATGGCCCCACATGGTTGCACAGGATCACAGGGGATCGATGAGGCCTGGTAATTGAAGAGCCCACGGAAGACACATTCTAGGAACTATGGAACAGAGTGAGCCAAGGAGAGGGTCGGAAGGGTAAGGTTGGGCATTCACACTGGAGGCTATAGAATTTTTTTGAAACTGGTTTTAAGCATTCTGTGCTTAAATGACTTCATCACTGAGAGGATGATCCAACAGCTTCCTTTCTTACGCATTCCTCTCGATTAATGGATACAGCAGGAGCTCACAGTGAGGAGATCTTGTAAAATTCAATACAGGGCAGGAATCACCTATGGTGACGGATGGAAACCGCAGTTTCAAAACAGTACTACTCTGCAAGTATTTACGCTATTACCCAAGGATAGCTTTTTTTTTTTTTTTTTTATTAGAAAACTAAAACTTCCTTACTGCCTGGTGTTAGGTCAATGACCAAGCAGCTGAAATTAACTACAGTGTAGCCGCACCCCCACCCCCATCGCTCTCTAGATCCCATCTTCACTGTAGGAAGTGAATCTGATTCTGATTCTCAGAATCACTCTGAGACTCACCGTAGATCATTTTTCAAGAAACACATTAATTTTCTCTAGTCAAAATTCAGGCATATGCTCTTGTAATCATTATTCGTCGCCTACAGCATTAGTTTTTCCTCTGGTTATTGAGCCCCTGTCCCCACTGAGAATGGCACCCCGCCCTCTTTTACCATCATCTGCGCATTTCATTAAACTTGGTTTTCAGGCTCCTTTGGATCTTTATGGTCATTACTGGAGGACACTCAGCCAGCAATAGCCCTGGAGGCAAAACACTGAAAGTATGGTCTAAATTGTTAGGAGGTTAAGTAGCCAGGAGAGCAAAGGGCAGCCAACCTGTCCAAAACCAGGCTGTTTCTTGCCGCATTACATACATGTACACAATTTACTATATGCATAAATGATTTTATGCATGTAATTTTATAGTTCAACCTTAGCTTTCTTTTATGGTATCAGTATCCCACTACCTCAGGGCCCAACCATAAATGATGGATTTTATAACTGGACAAACGCCTAAACAAAGGGTCATAATATCCTGCCTTAAAGAAAAATATTAACCCAGTTGTGGATGAGTAGCTGTAATTTCAAGGGACGCATGGCCAACATGAGAAAACCGGCCTGGCAGATGTGCCTGCAAAATTCTAAGAACTGCCGTCAATTTATGAAAAAGAAAGGAAGGACTTCTTGATGGCTGGGGCCTCAACTACGTGAATATACCAGGGATCTGAAGGCAACTTAGGAAGTAAAATCTAGGACAAACTCAGACGCTAAAATAAATTGCAGACTGTTTAAGTCAAAGGCAATCATTTTGCAACACGGTAACAGAACCCTCAAAGGGCCCCACTGTCAGCGGAGGGAGGGAGGGAGGGGCCGGGAAGGCCAGCTGCCCAGCGAGGGAAACTTTTCACCTCAGCGGAGCCCCCCAACAGACGAGGTCTCCCCCGATCAAGCTACCTAATCGTAGATCTCTATTCACACAGCCTCAGGGTTTGCATTCATCCCAAGTGCGTGATCTGAGACCCCCCAAGCTGCATAAAAAGGAACTGAAGGTGGTCCCGATTCCCAGACGCTTCAGAGCACTTGGCAGGAGCAAACCCAAGTCTCACTGGAGGAGCACATCCTTAAGCCAACCCTTCTAGGATTCCTACAGAGGATAGTGGCTACATAGGAGTTCGCGGTAAAACAAAACAAAAACAAAAACACACAACTACAAGACACTGAGGAAGCAAGACTCCCTGAGCTAGAGTCTGCCAAACCAAAAACCATCAAGAATGATAATACTTAAGGCTATCTGTCTGGATCTTCACTTAAAATGTCATTTAAAGAGAGAACAGGTAGAACTGAAAGGACCAGGGAAATGGGGCGGGGGGGGGGGGGGGGGGGGGGGAGTGGGAATAGGATTTCTAAATAGGCAAGGGGCACCTGGGTCGCTCAGCCGGTTGAGCCTCCAACTCTGGATTTCCGCCTCAGGTCACGATCTCAGTTCCGTGGGTTCAAGAACCGTGTTGGGCTCTGCACTGACTGAGCAGGAGCCGGCTTTGGATTCTCCTCCTCTCCGCAACGCCCCCCCCCCCCCCCCCCCCCGTCTCTCTCAAACTTAAATATCTAGGTATGCAAAAGATATAATCACTAACATCAAAGACTCCAAAAGGAGTTAAAAAAGTTAGACAGCTGAAGACTGAATTAGTTACTGGAAGGAACTTCCCTGCGCACAGCACAGAAACTAAAAAATGGAAGACGGATGGAGAGACAGGAGGGCTGAGAGAAGGTCTAACATACATCTAATTACATCTCCAAAAGAAAAAACGATAAGCCAACATTTGAAGAGGTAAGAGCTAAGGAATGCCCAGCATTGACCAAAGACACAAATCCTCAGATTCTGAGGGTGCAACACATTCTAATTAGGGAGAAAGGAAGAAAGCATGGGAGCTAATACGGAATAAAAATCTAGAAAGCAAAGACAGTTTACAGGCAGAAAACAGAGATCGATTACTTCAAAGCAAGGACAATTTGACTGTCATCAGATTTTAATAGCTAGAAATAGAAGCCAGATGACTGCGAAATCATAACTTGAAAGTGCTGTTAGGAAATAGCTATCAATCTAGAATCGTGTGGACAGCTAATCTGGCATTCAGTGAAACAATCCTGAGCAAACAAAAAAGGAGAAAGTACGAACAGCACACATCACCAAAGGAACTGTCAAAGGACGTACTTCACAAGAAGGGAAGATTATCTTGAGATGCCTGGGTGGCTCAGTTGGGTAAGCATCCGACTCCAGCTCCAGTCATGATCTCACCGTGAGTGAGTTCGAGCCCCGCGTCAGGCTCTGTGCTGACAGCTCAGGGCCTGGAGCCTGCTTCACATTCTGTGTCTCCCTCTCTGCCCTCCCCCGCTTGTTCTTGGTCTCACTCTCAAACTTTACAATTTTTTTTTTAAAAAAGGAAAACCATCTCACAAAAGGGAGATCAGATATGCAGTAAGGAAAAGCAAATAGATAATTTTTTTTAGATTTCATATTTATCAACTGTAAAAACCACTAACAAAATGTGCAGCATAGGGGATTAGAACAAAGATCTAAAATACTGATCAAAACTTACAGAAGGTCTGATCAAAATTACATTCTAACAAAATACTGTATTATTCAGAAAGAAAAAAGTCAGACTTCAAGGTCAGTGTGCACATGAAACAGTAACCCATTAAATGACTAGAAATGGGAAGTTTAACTTCCAAAAAAAACAAAACAAAAAAGAGGGAACATATTTTAAATTAAATCCAACAGGAAAATCAAAAGGAAGCAACACCATAGGAAAGAAAACATACAAGATGATGATCATTGAAATAGTTTTTATATCACAAGTCACAATATACTTTTAAAGAGCCAGATTACATTAAAAAAAAACAACAATTAAGCTAGCTACATGCTTAGAAAAGACACACTTAAAATGAAGACCTAGAAAAGGGGGGCAGAGTAAAGATGATGGGAGGAAAAAAGCGACATTAATAACAGACAAAAGAGGGGCACCTGGATGGCCCAGTCAGTTAAGCATCTGACTTTGGCTCAGATCATGATCTCGCAGTTCATGAGTTCGAGGCCCATGTTGGGCTCTGTGCTGACAGCTCAAAGCCTGGAGCCTGCCTTCAGATTCTGTGTTCCCTCCCCACCCCGCTTGTGCTGTCTTTCAAAAATGAACATTAAAAAATTTTTTTAAACCAGACAAAAGAGACATTAAGGTAAAAAGCATTTAGATCAGGATAGTCATTTTGATCTTGGCACTATGTGAGGGGGGAGAAAAGAAAAGCACTATTTTAACCCCAGACCCGTTCTCAAGAAGGTTTGGCTGAAAAGCACACAGCAATAAGCGTCTTTTCGAGTGGTCACAGGTACAGGCATCTGGAAATGGGACCACAAATTCTCTTCTGAAGGAAACCTTTTTCCCAGGCCTTGAACATTCCCAGATACAGATTCAAGGGATAGGAGCTCACAGCCAAAAATTACAAAACACAAAAGGAACCCAGAGGAAGACTTATCACACTCAGAAAACATTTTAAGAAACAAAAGGTCTCTTTAATACAATGTCAATATTCACAAACAAAACCGAGAATGTTTACCAACAATGCACATTCTCTGTCCTCATCCCAGACCCACTTAATCAGAAACTGACAATGAAGCCCAGCATTTGTGTGTTAATAAGCCCTCCAAGTGATTCTGATGCATAGTGAAGTTTGAAAATCACCATACTAGAGATTTTCCGTAGAACCAATGAGGCAAGATAAAGGAAAGGAAAAAACAAAACGCATTTGGAGATAGGATTGCTCTTGAATGAAAAAAAAAAAAAAAAAAGATTCTACAGCTTATCCCTGTTGCAGTACACAAATCTCAAAGGTATTTACAAAGATCTCTAAGAAAATGTAATTTTTAAAAAAGGATTCCATTTATAATAAAGCTTTTAGAAAGACTTATAAAATTTTCTAATTCTTTAAGAAGTTTGTACAAGATTAAGGAACCCCTAAAAGGATGCATAAATATACTATGTTCATGAATATGAAGACTCAATTTGGGAATAAAGGATTCTCAAATTTTTTCATTTTTCTTTTAAATTTTTGACGTTTATTTATTTTTGAGACAGAGAGAGACAGAGCACGAACAGGGGAGGGGCAGAGAGAGGGAGACACAGAATCCGAAACAGGCTCCAGGCTCCGAGCCATCAGCCCAGAGCCCGACGCGGGGCTCGAACTCACGGACCGCGAGATCGTGACCTGGCTGAAGTCGGACGCTCAACCAACTGAGCCACCCAGGCGCCCCAAATTTTTTCATTTTTTAATGTTTCTTTTTGGGGGAGGGGGAGAGAGGGAGAGCCAGTAGTTCTGTAGATCCCCTTCCGTTGCTGGTAGGAGTGAAAACTGATACCACCACTGGGGAAAACTGGCATCCTCTAGCAAAGCTGAACATCCCCCTTCCCAAGAGTTCTGCAGACCCACTCGTAGGACATCCTCTACAAGAGCTCCTACAGGTTTACCCCAGGAGACACACCTGAGAATGTTCAGAGCAGTGGTGTTTGTAAAGGCAAAAACTTGGGAACGATTCAAATGTCTGCAACAGAATATGGAAATTGTGTTTTCTTTTTTTTTTTTTTTAATTTTTTTTAATGTTTATTTATTTTTGAGACAGAGGGAGACAGAACATGAGTTGGGGAGGGGCATAGAGAGAGGGAGACACAGAATCTGAAACAGGCTCCAGGCTCTGAGCTGTCAGCACAGAGCCCGATGCGGGGCTCGAACCCACGAACCGCAAGATCATGACCTGAGCCGAAGTCGGACGCTTAACCGACTGAGCCACCCAGGTGCCCCTGAAATTGTGTTTTCATAAAATGGAAGGCTACGCTGCAAGGAAAAATGGACCAACCACGGGGGGTGGGGGTGGGAAGGACTCAAACGATGGGTTTTGGGGGGTTTTGTTTTCATTTTGTTTTTGCCTTGATCAAACACAATGTTAAAGGAAAAAAGTCAAATACAGAAAACAATTTAAGAAAACGGTTATCCTTTTATAAAAATCAGTTTATGAATGGATGATTGGGTGGCACATTTATATGCATTTAATATATCTAATACACGCAAATATTTCACATTATTTACCCTGTCTAGTATCATTCATCCTGTCTCTTTTCATCAGACCTGAAGCACGTGATTCTCTTTAAACCCTCAAGGTAAAGAAAACAAGCCACCACAGGCTACTTGAGCAAATGCTCCACTGTTTGAAGGCCATTTAACCAGAGCTTCAAAAGCATTTCAAGGGGCGCCTGGGTGGCGCAGTCGGTTAAGCGTCCGACTTCAGCCAGGTCACGATCTCGCGGTCTGTGAGTTCGAGCCCCACGTCAGGCTCTGGGCTGATGGCTCGGAGCCTGGAGCCTGTTTCCGATTCTGTGTCTCCCTCTCTCTCTGCCCCTCCCCCGTTCATGCTCTGTCTCTCTCTGTCCCAAAAATTAAAAAAAAAATTAAAAAAAAAAAAAAAAAAAAAAGCATTTCAAGTCACAGCAGCTGCTTTGGAAGCTTAGTACCTTCCAAAGCATGGGCCACCCAAGATCCCAAATGCCCCAGTCCTTTGAGTAGAGGGTGCTCCTTGGCCAAGCAATTTAGGAAAACGCTTCCTTAATCCAGCTAAATAAGTTTTTCAACTCCAAGTCTTCTCAGAGTCCTAAATATGCTCAAGTTTACCGTGGATGCCCAAGTGAGAGATCCAAGTACTGCTTCCCAAACATATCTGACCCAAAGATCCTTCCTCTCTCCCCACTCTGAAACATCCCGCAGGGGTTAGGATTTTGTGGAACACCATTTGAGACCCACTGACCTAGATAATCTCTATGGGTCTCTATTGACTGAATGCATAAAGTCTGGCGTTCCTATGCCCTGTGGCTATGGAAGGTACGCCCCCCAGACTATGCTAGCAAGCCATCTTAATCTGTCCTCAGAGGTACAGGCTCCCGAACTTTCCTGGGCATTATTTCTACAGAACCACCACCCTCAGACCAATCTGATTATTTAACTGAACGCCAATGTAATCCTTTCAAGAACCACTTGCCATTTCCAAGAACTAAATAAAAATGAATCTCTAATTCAACATGTGATGAAATGTTTACATGTATGGATGTCTCCCTAATACCCCTTATCCCTCCCCTCCATATTGTAACTCCCAGCTGGAATGGGGGGAGGTGGAGGGAAAAAGATCCTGTATCCACGCCACCTCCCCCCAATACCCTTGCCAATTCCTAACAGAGTATCCTCGGGCTTTAAAGCCAGAGATTTTCCTGCTTCCCATAAGTTGTCAGTGGAAAAATTCTTGTTCTCATCTGCTTCTTCTACTAGATATAAACAATGATACAAAATTATGCCCATCAAAATGCTGTATTAGCTCCCAACGTAAGTCATCTGTTGATTTACAGATCCCGGGAACGTCCCAAACTCACGCATGGCTTCTGAGAACCAGGATTTTACATCTAGGTATTTAACACTCGCAGTATGAGGTCATAAAAATTTCATCTGATGTTGGACAAGGCCCTTCTTGGAAGGAGAAGAGCAAGATTTAAAGACTACCTGCTTCCTTCCAGAAGCATTCCAAAGCACCTCCTCCTAATACAAAAGGCACTCCCCCTCCTCTATCCCATTCCACTGAGGTCCCTAACACTTGGCTGTAGGAAGAGCCATCTAGGTTGAGATGTTAAAAATGAAATACTTGGTCTCAGATGGTCCATGAACTAGGACAAAATCTGTGGCCAAGACCCTCCCCCTTATTCCAAAGACACTATAGACACCCTATGTGAGACGTTAACTGGTCTTGAAACCAATTTGGCTAGCCTTTGCTCAGGGTTATAGAAGACAGCTTGAGAGGTATAGGGAATTTCTTTGAAGAAAGCTAAGGACTCCACCCTTCTCCTCTTACCAAGTGGGAGGGGTTCCACGCAATAAGTGTCCACTGGAGTTTGTAGGGCATCGTGACTGGTGCTGGAATCACACTGTAGATGCCTAAAAGGCTAATGAGACAGATAACCATCCTCAGAATTTTTCAGGGTCAAGGAACTGAGTTTCCTGTGGGTCAGTTACAGACTTCAAGAAGAAACCAGGGACCCACCCAAAAGGCCTACCCGGGGGAAGAGAGGATCCTAACCAAGAAGTGGGTGGCCAAGAACTCACTGGGGAGCCTGCATGGTCACAGAGAAGCTGTGGCCAGTGTTCTGGGAATGCTGGTGAGGAACCATGGAGGTGTTAGAGCTTACGGTATCGAAAGCAAAACTTCAACTTGGGAATGAGCTAGGGTTTTAGGGGACCATAAATCCTGTGAAATTCATGCAGAAATTTCACGTATACACGGCCAGCTATTCTGACCCTTCACCATACTAAACCACAAACCCATCTAAGAACAGTTGCCCTGGGGGTGCCTGGTTGACTCAGTTCATGGAGTATGTGACTCTTGATCTTGGGGTTGTGAGTTCGAGTCCCATGTTGGATGTAGAAATTACTTAAAAGTTAAAAAAAAAAAAAAAAAAGAACCACTGCCCTAAAAGTGTAAATACCCCTTATAACATCAGAGATTTTTTTTTAGCGGTTTTATGTAGCAAGGGTTTCAAAACTTTACTTCCTGAGGAGAGTCTGGTGTGCGGGGAGTCTGTTACTGATGAAGTGCTGACCCACCAGCTTCAGCCACCAGCCTAGCTGTGAACGGACCACCAGTGCCATATACACTTGGAAGCAGCTAGGATGACAGCCGGGTCCCTAGAGTATTTCCTCCCAGAAAACCATTCTGAATCCAGGTTAACCCCAAAACACACACTAGGGACTGCCAGCCTTAGAACAATGAAATAGGCTTGGATTATTCTGTGGTCCTGAGGACGGGAGCCATGCCTTCTCGAAGGAATTCACTGCATTGATTTTATCTAATAGAGCAACTAAAGCAAAAAGTTGATACTGATGCTAGGCTCAAAAAAAAAAAAAAAAAAAAAAAAAACCACCTTGGTAACAGCTTCCCAGATTTTTTCTTTAATCCTTGTTTACATTTGGTTTTATTTCTGCCTAAAAATATCCACCACGTATTAACAAATTCAGCCTTAAAATAAAGTGGAGGGTATGAAAAGTCTTCCCCAAATATACCTATTCTGTATTATTTATTTCATGGCTGCATGACACAGGAAATATCCTCTGTATATGAAAAACTTGTATACATGAGCTCAAGCGTATAGTCAGTCACACATACAGAAAAACACTGGGAAAATATGCAGCAAAACATCAATACTACACTTCTGTTGGACGCAATTACGGATCAACTGTTTTCCTACTTCTGTAGTTTTCTACAATGACCATTGTGCTTTGCAGTCAGGTTACGTAATGATCCAATTTGCTCCACAAGGTTTGCTCTTACCAGGGCTCGCAGAAAGCTCCTGTGCATGTTAACTTCTGTAAAAAGTCCTGGCACTTCCCAGAAACCCACAGTCATGAAAGGAAACGCTTGTGTTGTATATAGAATCTGCCCCTCCGTCTGTGAATGGTGATCCGATTAAAATATGCAAATTCAACTGGATACTTGGGAGGAAGGAATTTTCACAGTTTTCTATTTGGCACACATTTCCACTGTGTTCGTGTGATAAATTTCGTTAACATAAAGTCACTTTCTATTTTTTTATGGGGGCTGACCTGTATACTTGACATGGATTAGTTTCAGGCATACAACTGGATATTTTATATACGCTGCAAAATGATCAAAATCTAGCTTATACCCATCACCGTAGTTACAGATCTTTTTCTTCTTGTGAGAACTTTTAAGATCTACTCTTAGCAATTTTTTTTTTTTTTTTTTTTAAGTAATCTCTACACCCAACATGGGGCTGGACCTCACAACCCCGAGGATTAAGAGTTGTAGGCTCTCCTGACTGAGCCAGCCAATAGAGTATTAACTGGGGTCACCGTGCTATGGATGACATCCCCGTGACATTTTATAACCGGAAGTCTGTACCTTCTGACCCCCTTTTGTCATCCACGCCTCAACGGATAGTGGCCCATCAAGACGTTTTATGAAACTTTGTGTGTATTTCTAAGAGCAGACAGGAAGCATCTCATCAAATACTGCATGCTACTGCTGTTTAGTTACTAAGACACAAGAGACTTCAGGCAATTTCCATCCCTCCCCATACCCTGTGGAGAAGAGTGGCCCCCGGGAGATCTGTGCACGGCCTGGTGGCCGTGCGTCTGGGCTCAGCCCCTTACCAGGACTTCCTCAGTCAGAGGAGCCCGGAAAATACACTCCACGCACTCAGCAGCCAGAGGCACAGTTTACCTTCACCCACTGATCTCATGACGTGTAAGACAACCCACACCCCCAGCCCTCCATACTTTTACCGAAATGAGTCATTTGTAAATTAATGCTTCATGCGAAGTAGCAGCTGCTATCAACAGAGCACTTTAATTATACACGGCAGGCCTTTTACACGCACTAGCGGATTTCATCCTCAATCATTTTATAGATGGGGAAACTGGGCCTCTGCGAGGCCAAGGGGTCCCACCGCCCCCATAACTAGGGAGTGGGAGAGTCTGGATACAATCCCCATCTCGCAGATTCCAAAGTACAGTCTTTCAACCATCTCAGCTACTGTTCAGTTGTAATGAAAAACCCCCTTCCGTCCCTTGCTCACTGAAACTTGGGGCGGGGGAGTGGAGATAAAGGGGTCACAAACCTAAGCCTTCACGGGGCATGTGCACGGGGCAGGGGCTACCCCAGTGTAGGTGTGTGAGCTCCAAGAGTGGCCAAGCCAAGGCCATCATCAAGGAGCTCAGAGCTCTGTCTACGGGGAGAAAAGGGCCACGAAAGGGTTGCCTCGAGGAGCACACGGGAAGCAGCAGGGGGGGGGGGGGGGGGGAAGGGCTCAGGCAGGCTCCGTCCCATTGCTTCGGTTAACAGTTTGGGAGGAGGGTGTGAGCCATGGTTCATGCCAACTCCGTCGCCCTCTTCCTCTGCACGGAGTGTCCTGGCTTCAGGACCACAGGGAGAATTTGAAATACGGCAGAAGCCACAGAACTACTACTCAGAGAAAGGCTTCGGCCGCGGAGTCATCCCCATGGAACTATTTAAGAGAACCCATTTAAAAAGCAAAAACAAACCGACGCACAGAGGCACAGGCTAGTGTCCTCAGTCCGCCCCTGCCTGGACTCCAGACTGAGGGGATTGGGAGCGACCATCAGAGCAGGGGCCAAGCTCTCCACTCAAACCAAAGGCTCCAAACCTCTGCAGAGTGACCCTTTCCTCCCCAGGCTCCTACCACTGAAGGACACTTAACCTCCTGCTCCCTTCGACTTGTAGCTTTCCACGGGAAACCTAATGGGATCGGGTTCGGAAAGCCTCCGACACACTAAAAAGGTACCTAATCCTTTTAGCGTAAGGGATAATCTTTTCAGAGAAAACTGCGCCGGCTTACGTTAAGCGCAATTTCCTCTGAAGTTCTCATCCCAGCCGGAATTTGCACATTCAAGCATTTTCCGATGCCCTGGGAACGCTCCCCAAACATTCCAGAGCCACACGTCTCCCTCTGCCTTTCACGTTCCACCTCAGCACCCAAACTGCACCAGGGAAAGTCACTGGAGTCGGAAACCGGGTTAGCGTTCCGTGGTCAATGGGCAGCAGGGACAAGTCAAATAGAAGGAAACAAAGGTTCCCTGTCTGTGCACAGGGAGCAGCCCCAGAACCTCGAGAAACAGACTCTAGCACAGCTTGAGAGATGACGGCACAGAAGGGGCAACGGTGAATTTCCCAAGAGCAGACCATTTCCGGGCTATGACAGCTAACGAATCTGAACATCGTGCGGGATTTTTTAAGTTTGAGAGCGAGAGAGCACAGGCAAGGGAGGAACGGGGGCAGGGAGAGGATCCCAAGCCGGCTCCGCACCGCCAACGCAGAGCCTGACGCGGGGCTCAGACTCACAAACCTGAGCCGAAATCAAGAGTCAGATGCTTAACCCGCCGAGCTGCCCAGGCGGCCCCATATCACACGGGATTTCTTAACCTCACCCCTGGACTGTGAGGACTTTCTACCCTTTTCCATTTCTCCAGAGGCATAAACGGGAGAAGCCACACCCAGACTACAGAAAGAAAAGGACCCCCACGGTCGCACCAAGCGCGGTATTGTCTGAACTCAACTGGGGCGAGGGATGTTCAGATCGTTTACGTAATTCTTTGGACAACAAAGCAAATCTAAAAAGATGAGCTGCTGGCGCTGGGGTTTGCTGCAGGTATCCAAAAACGCGTGTACGTACTGCCTTGCTAGGAAACAAAACGAGGCATTTTTAAGACAAGACCCACCGCTCCCCTTTCTGGGACAGGTATTGCCCAGAGCGCACACTAAGTGCCGTTTTCCCATTTGGACCGAGTTTAGGTTCTTTCTGCCAGTGAGGAGGCTGGCAGTCATTCCTACAACTAACCCGATTTCTCTGCAGTGTGAATGTTTTTCTTCTGGGAACCAATCTGTTAGCCATGGCCCAGCACATCTTAGAGCAAGGATCTTTCCCGAGATGGAGTGATTGACAGGAACTTAATCTTCTGCAGCTGTATGCGTGGCTTTTTTTTCCCCCCCTAGGCAAGACCCTCGGAGAAAGGGAGGTGGGTAGGAGGCACGCACAGCTGGTGACGTCGCCGTGTGCCTTCAGACTCGAGACCCACACACAGGACCTCTTTCCCGTCACTGACGAAAATGTCAGCTTTGGGAAAACAAGGGGGAGAATCCAGGGCTATCGTTTTAGAATACGCCTTTCTCCCAGGAGTCTCAAACTCGGAATCAAAGAATCAAGGAAAACTCCGCCCTCTTCCGTCACTGACGGGTGAACAAGTTATGGGAGCCTGATGGATAACTAGGCTTGCTCGGCATCCTTTTGATGCTCAGTAAGGACGACACACAAATGGACTTCCTTTTGACTTTAAGATGGGAAATCTCTAGCCCAGACTAAAATGCTATAGCCCTTAACAAAGCTTAGGTCCATAAAAATATTTTGTGACAATAGGGTTAAAAAAAAAAAAAAAAAAAAAAAAAAGGAAACAGAGGCAGCTGCCATTGCCCTCCCGTTTGGACTTGAAACCAACTGAGAAAGCCATTTCTTCACTCGCTGAAGGCATTTCAGTTCCATTATTGTTTGACACAGTCCCACTGCAAAGGTGCTTTTATAGAAAACTCTGAAAAGGAGATGGGGTCAGACTGTTCTAACCATTTCACTTCTCAGTCCCTCCCCGCCCACATTCCGCAAAAATCATCATGTAGGTTTGCGGCCTGAGCCTGGACAAAACGTTCCCACTAACACGGTCTTCCCCTTTCCCTCCAGCTCTCTCAAAGAACGACATTGTTCTTGCCCCACAATCCCCGCAGAGTTGGCAATCGTCCCTCTTGTCCCCAGGAGCCCAGTAAGAACCAGTCTAGGCCTTTCATAGACACCCTGAACACAGCTGAGGGTCACTCCGTCAGGGAGGGAGACACCAAAACTTTTCATACCCAATTTAGGGGAAATGCAAGCTGGTCACTTTTTTTTTTTAATCCGTCCGCCTAACAAAACTGATATATTTGAAGTCTCATCGCTGTATCTAGACAGAAAACATTTTAACCAATGACAGTTTTAAAGGCTTCCATTCAGAGTGTAAGCACTGTGCTGAACACAGGGCTATGCTTCTCACTCATCGTGCCATTTTTCTCACAACATTCCTATTAGCACATTAGTTCTACTTTATGGATAAGGAGTTAAAGCTTGGAGGAGTTAAGATTGTCCAGAGTCTTCCATAAAGCCCCCAAATTCATTCTCAGCATCAATGCCGCTTTATACTCCCAACAGAATAAAAGATCCCACGCGGACAGCAAAGGGTGCAAGAGTTTGAAACTCTACGTAGCACCGCTTTCCCCTGGGTTCATCTTAGTGTAATTCAAAATCAAAAGTAAATATTAGTTACTATTCGATTTAATACGGATCTTCCTGAGGAGAAAATAGGGAATCCTATCAGAAGTGGATTGAGGACTTCCAGGTTATTTACAAAACTTGCATGCCTATAATACAGAAGCAAACATATCAGCTCCATAAGAAATACTAATACAGGGTACTGCTGATTCCAGAGGTTATAGATGTAGCCAGAAGGCGTTCGGCATCGCTAAAATAGTACAAAGAGAGAAAGAGGCACAATTCAATGGTTTAAAACTAGGCTGGAAAAAGTAGTTAGAATTATAATTATTGACGAAAGATTTAAAAATGCTCCATTCTGTTTAATGGCCGAATACCGCCCTGATCAACAGTGAAGGAAAAGACTACATATATCCAGCATTAACAGGATTTTTGCTTTTTATTTTGAGCACAGCTCTCTTGCTAACTTGGTATAAAGTCACATACAGCAGAAATGAAGAAAATGTTCACATAACACACACACACACACACACAGCACATGTTCTGTGTGGGCGTGGCAACAACACGGTGGTAGGAAGGGAACTGGAACAAGGGCAGAGAGACCCAGAGTAGATGGTGACGGCCACCACCACGACATGGGACCTTGGGCAGTCCCTCAGCCTCTGGGATTCTGGACATGGTCGTCCAAACACAAAGGGAGCTTGACCATGAGGTGTGGTCTCCAGTTCTAAAATTCACTTTCATACTCTCAGAGGTTAGTTTGTGACTAACGTTGACGGGCTCCATTCAACATAGAAATCCAAGGGCAAAGTCTGTGACCACAGGTCAGTAGGAGAGCCAGCCCCCAATCACCCAGCTCCACAAGACTAACCACCCATCGGGAGCTAGCAATGGAGGGAAAAATCAAGAGAACACGGAGCCACCGAGCAGAAAGGCGGCGAGCGCCATAAGGAGACCAGCTTCAAGGACTTGCTACATCGAATGTGTTTTTTAATGTCTCTTGGCAACTTCTCAGTAAAGGGCCAGATACTAAATCTCGTAGGCTTTACGAGCCATACGGTCTCTCCCCCGCAACTACTCAAATTCTGCCTTTGTAGCAAGAAAGAAACCATAAACAACATGTAAAGAAATAGGTATGGATATGTCCCAGTAAAACTTTATTTACAAAAACCTACAGCAGCCAGATTCATCAGCTGAACCACTGCCAACCCCTGGGACAGAACAGGTTTCCTCGGGGTCCAAACATCCACGAAAGGCTGGCAGGCTGCAGGGAGCCTACCGGCCACAGCTGTTGGCCACAGTCCGTCTTCACAAGAGGCCACTGTGCATGGCTCTTTAGGACTGCCACTCAGCCATCAGACATTAAACCCCATGTGAATACACCAAATACACACACTATCACTCAGAAAGCAAAGAACCCATGTTCACTTTTTTTTTTTATGAAGCCTGATATAGCAAGCCTGGGATATTTTCACAAACCTGTAAGCAATCTGGTCTGGTGATTTATTCCAAATGTTGACTCTACTTTGAATGTGGTGCCCAGGATTACAGAACACAAGAGGGCGGCTGGAGGAAAAGGCAGGGACAATGAGGTATCCTAAATATAATTTCTGCTTTGGAGTCTTAAAAACCAAAAACCCGGAGGACCATCCCCACAGAAGTGAACTTGCACACTATAATTTTACAATCAGATCTCCAAGAAGTAGGTCCATGTCAAGTGAAAGAAGAGTGTTCGTCTCAACAGGACGGGGCAGGATCTCAAGGGGGCACAAGAGTTCACCGAAACGTTCTCCTACTTCATGAAAAAAAAGCAAGCCAATTATATTTTGTACTATTTTTAAACAGAATTTTTTAAAAACCTACAAAGCATTCATGGCTGTGGCTCATTTAACTGTCGAATGTCTGAAGGAGTCTTTTAAGTTCTATTAAATCTTGGGAGAGCAGCGACTTCAACACTAAATTATTTTCTCGGGTGTTTGGTAATTGCTGGTCTGCAATATAGGAAAGGAGGTTAATTTACCTTCCAGTGAGCCATGGCTTTAAATTAGTTGTACAAAGGGAGAATTTAAGGACTCCGCTCAGAGGACATGAATTCCAGGCCATTAGTTTTTGTTCCTGGTGGTCAGGAATGGCATCTGGGCCTAATTATTCACATGTGTATCTAGCGGGGCAATTGTCTGGCTAACTAATATATTTTAAGAGGTCGGCATTTTCAGCGATGGAGTTGTAAACACAAGGCTTATTATTTGGTCTGAAGCATAAAGTTTCCTAGATACCAAATGCTAATTTCACAGGCTTCCTCTACTACAGAAACTACTAGGGGTTCAGCATTCCTTTATACCACCACCAAGCCTCAGTTGGGAGTGTGGAGGGGGGGCCCCCCAAAGCCTCTATCCTCTGGGCGCTTCACACCGGGAGGCCACTGTAATTTGCCATTAGTCAAGCCCAGAAACCCTGAAAGGGACAAGAAACCGTGACAGCTGGGAAGGGGAGTCATCTAGGGTCTCACGTGGTTCACAGGCTTCACGGAGTATACCCTAGGGTCAGGGACAGGCCAGGCCCCCCAAATGTCTCCACTCCTGGTCTTTCACAGCCTGAAAGTCTACCTCGAGCCTCTCATTTCCTTGGTCCCGTTATCTCTAGCAGTCCTGGGTAGACGTTGTCGAAAGCCACGAACCACTTATCTGTGTCACAACACCAAGTGGTTCACATCGCAGAAGACTAACCACCATCCGATCACGGCTACACCAAGTGGTTCAGATCTAGCCGAGCTACTCAGCAAAGCTTGCAGGGAACAAGACCTAAGACAGGAGGGAGTTCAAGGGACACCCGGAACAGGGGGGAGGAAGCTCTGCAGTGAGGAGTGAGCGGCCAAGGAACACCAAGAACGGAGCAGCGTGAAAAGGGAGAAAGAGAGACCCCAAGACAAAGGCTAATCCTTCATTCACATCGAACCCGAGTGGGGCAGGGCACCGCACAGCAATTGTCCTTCCACACAAGGGACACCAAACTCAGATCCTCCATAACAAAAAGGATATTCTTCACGGACCCTTCGGGTTATCTGGGTTTCAAGACTGTTGATGACACCAATCTATAGGCTTAACATGCTCGGTCATAAAATCGTAATCAAAAAAAAAAAAACTGATGAAGAGGGGCACCTGGGTGGCTCAGTCGGTTAAGCGTCTGACTTCAGCTCAGGTCACGATCTCACGGGGTTCAAGGGTTCGAGCCTTGCGTCAGGCTCTACAGGCCAACAGCTCAGAGCCTGCCTTGGGTTCTGTGTCTCCCTCTCTCTCTCTGGCCCTCCCCTGCCCATACGCATGCTCTCAAAAACATTAAAAAAAAAAAAAAAAAAAAAAAGGTGTGATGCTCAGCACTGTATCATCAGAAAGGCTCAGCCAATTTATCTTTCCAGCCGCACCCAGATCAGTGCCTACGATGCCACAAGTAATCAGCTTTCAAAAATGGAAAAAGCAAGCAAGCTGAGCCAGCACACGCTACACGCTCCTCTGCGTGGCTTCCACGCACGTTACAGAGCCGGGCTGGGGGGCAGGAAATAAGAACTACCAGTCCTCTGATCTCCTTGGAGAAAGGTTCCATGTAAACACTGAGGATTCGGTTACCGCGGAAATTCTACAAGGAAATGGGGCCTCCCACACTGAAGCTGGAGCACATTCCGTAAATACTCTCAACATGTTAAGTTTTTTCAAAAACGGTGTTCTTTTAAACAGGAGCCAATTTTGAATAGGAGAAGCCAGTACAGACACCGTTAAATCTAACACAGATTTCTTCCAGGGCTTTCGAATAACCAGCAGTTCTTGAAAGTACGACTCTCTCTCCAGCACCTAAATAAATAAAATTTAATTTAAAAATGGGGAGGTGGGAAGGCAGAAATTACTCCCAGCATATCAAAGAGCTTCAACAATTTGGTTGTACTTTTAGCAACTACTATTTATTACATGTGGCTGTGTTATAGACACGCAGAGGTCCCTTCCGAGGGGACCAAAGCACAAAACTCTCCCCACTGCCAGCAAGGGGCCACACGATCAAACACCCAGATGAAAGTCTCCTAGACGGTTTGCTCACTTGTAAAATGAGAGGTTGTAGAGACGAAACCAGAGTGCAGACATCTTTCCAGTCCTAAGTCCCTGTGGACACGGAGTCCCTTTAGCCCCGGTACCGTCCCCGTAGAACATCGTCCTCTTTAGCTACCTCCTCGGCCGGCGATAGACAACGTCCGAGTTTCTCATGAGCCCATGATTATTCTCCGTATGTCCACTTCGGTGGCCTCTCCAGGACTCAGGACCACTCTGTACAGCGGTACAGCTCTGCCCTGCACATGGGCGCCCAGCGTGGGGGAGCCAATCAGGGCCAAGATCCAGCCTGCACCCCCGGTCGATCAGCCTAGAGCTCCAGAGATGCCTTTTCCCGATTCAAGCCAAAGCATGCTACATCCTAACGGTAGCCCTGCCTGGAAACATGAACCTCTTCACAGACCCCAGAAGTAGAAACCTAAGTAGGTGAGCAAATGATCATTCAGTCCAACACAGGAGGGAGAAAAAAGTGCCCTTTAGACAGACTGCTTGCAGAGCCTGAATCTTCACATTTTAGTCTTTTTTTTTTTCCCCTAAGGAAAATAGAAGTTTAACATTTCTCAGTGACCGCGCTCCAATTCCCGAATAGTGAAATTACTCTTCAGAGTATTGCCCCTGCAATATTCTGGGGATGTCTGTGCAGAGGGTAGAGACCACAGTACTGTCCCTCTTAAGTCAAAGACTCCGTCCCCCATTTCCTGCCTCTACGAATAAGAGCGCTCAACCTAATCGGTTTTTTCAAAAATGATACGAAGTAATCCAAAAAAACCCTCCTGAAAAGCCTAGAAAATTGGACTCTGGGACATCATCAGCTGGAACTGGTCTCTCATTAGAATAACTTCACAAGCCAAGAGACTAACCACGGATTGACAAACGCCTTTTGCTGAGACATCTCAATACCTGGCAGACTAAGGGGAAATATAGAAATAGATACATCTTTGTAAACTATTTCCTCCCTTGATGACTTGATCATGAAATGGGGTATTTTTTTTTTTAATGTGAATTTCCCCCCCCCCCTTCACCAAAGCCATTTTCCCCAGAGATGTTCTGACAATATACTAACATACTCTCCCATCGTGGAATTCATCCGGAACATGTTGCAACTTGAAAAAACAACTCGGCCATCTAACAGGCGTCTCTATGGACCTGCAGATTGGAGACCAAAAACACAGAGTAAATATTTTTGGTCTAGCTCAAAGGAGTTTGGTGATTTGTGTGACTGAGGTTTTTTTGTTTATAATAATTTACTGAAAAAGTCAGGAAACTTTGTTCACATCCATTTGTTTCGGGGGTGAAGGATCTCGAGGGCCAAACGTACACAGTGCCTGACTCAGCAGTGGCTCAATAGATATTTGTTGGATGAGTGAAAGCTTCAGGTCTTGTACTCACTAGCGATCTGCTTCGATACAAGACACTGAAATACTCAGAGCTTTAACTTCCCTGAAAAATGGGGCTCCCATAGTTTTCATTATTTACCATAGTTATGGTCTGGAAGGTTGCCACAAACACTAAATTTGCAAATAAACTGCTACTGGGGGAAATACAGCATTAGGTTCCTGCAAGACTCTGGTCACAACATTTTTTGTCAACGGATGGCTACATAATCTTGTTTTACGTTCCTGCTCAAAGGCATCTTATTTAATATCGTGGACTCATGAACAATGGAGCCACAACCAACAGCACGCACTAACTCATGCCCGAACAAGGCTTCCCTAGGGCTTAGGTCTTCTCTGTAAGGCACACCACAGCCTCCTGGGCCGTGAAACACAAGACAGCACTGCGGCACTATCCTTGGGGTCCATTTCAAACAGTGGAGTCACCAACAAAAAGCACACACAAATATGGAAAACCTGGCACTAAGACCACAAAAAAAGGATACCTGTTTACGGGAGGAGTGTCCAAAGGCGCCAGACCGTCACCTTGTTCATCCTCAGCTGGGAAGGTGCACATCAAGACAAAGTTCTCACTACTTTGCATGTGTCTCTGAATGACCACTGAAGCCCCCACGAGCATGGATTTGGGAGAGTTGCAAATAGATGTTAGCGAGCCGGTAAATCTGCCAATACGTCATCCACAAATAACGAGAACTAGCCCTATCCCCACTCCCTAAATGTTGACTGCCTACTAAATGCCAGCCACTGTGCTAGGAAGGTGGCCAGGACAGACAGACGGCATTTCTCACTCTAAAAGTCTAGGGGCGCCTGGGTGGCTCAGTCAGTTGAGCGGCCGACTTCGGCTCAGGTCACGATCTCACAGTCCGTGAGTTCGAGCCCCGCGTCGGGCTCTGTGCTGACTGCTCAGAGTCTGAAGCCTGTTTCAGATTCTGTGTCTCCCTCTCTCTCTGACCCTCCCCCGTTCATGCTCTGTCTCTGTCTCAAAAATAAACAAACGTTAAAAAAAAAAAAATTTAAAAGTCTAGTTGGGGAGGAGGCAGGGAATGAACTAACGTAACAGTCACCCAGATACAGAATTTACAAAGTGTGAGAACTGAGAGATGTAGAAGATAAGGAGATCTGTAAAAGGGAGACCATAATACCACAGTAGGTTCAGGAAGATCAGGACAATAAGTACCAAAGCCCAGGTTGGAGGCTAGAAGGCAGGACAAACGTAAAAGCCTAGAGGCAAGCTTGGGTATAATTACATCAGGTCACGTGATACTCAAGGTATGCAACAGAAGGAAACCTGGCTCCCAAGTTCAATGTACTTCATTTTTTTAAAAATGTTTTTAAATTCAACAGATTTACTATTGCCCAGGCACCAGGCACGATGCTAGGGCCACAGAGGAGAAACAGCGTTCTTTCCGTTGGTCACAGAGCCCACCGTCACCGGGACTGGGGAGAGACGCTCTGTGGAACACAGCATACACATGCTTTATTTAAGAACAGCATGAAAAAGCAACGCCAAGCCCGAAAGACAAAACTAGTTCTTCTCTGGTTACAGAGGGATGCACCGAGCAGGTAATATCTGAGCTGAGTTTGAAGGACAGGGGGAATCTGCTGGCTGAGTGGGAAGGGGGATCCCAAGGGAAGAGGCAACATCGAGTGAACGGATGTCCTGATTTGCCGGGAAAAGTCTCCATGCTTTCCTAGGATATCGGAATAATTATTAATAGTCTTTTCGTTCTCGAGTGTCCCGATTTGGATGACCCATCTTCGCTGCTGTGGCAGGGCTCAGTGAGGCTGGGACTCGAGAAGGGGGAGGGGGGAGGAGACAGGGTTATAGGCTGGCACCGCTGGATTGGCCAAGCTAAAAGGCGGTCTCCAGGCAAAGCCAAGCAGAGCTAGGGGACTTCAGACTGGCGGCCTCAACAAGGGGACGCGGCAGCACGGGAGAAAATCAGGAGGAAGACTATTCAGAGGCTGAGGCCAGCAGACCATATTTAAGGCAAGAAACGATGAGCTCAGGAACACTGGAGATGGACAGAGATCTCTTGTGAGACACTCGTGAGATGGAGGCTTTGGTATCAACTGAGTGAGCCTAGAGGATTTTTGAAAGGCAGAGAAAAACGGGTAACTCCTGTGACCACGGTCTGGGACACTGGGAGGTTGGTGCTGAAAACCGTAAGCCAAGTCTAGAACCCTAGGCTGGGAAAAGGAGCTCTGTTTTTGCACGCACTGTGTGTGTTGAGCCTTCAGCCCACCCCCCCCCCCCCCAACCCCAGAGAAGGGCCGTTGTGCCACCAGAGGTTTGGAGAAAGAAAAGAACCATCCATGTGCATCTGGCAGGTGAGGATAAACAGAGGAGATAGCTCTGGCTGGTGATGGGGCTGCAGACTCAAAGGAGAGACCCCCCATTAGAACCCAGAGCACTGGGGCACCCGGGTGGCTCTGTCGGTTAAGCATCTGACTTCAGCTCAGGTTATGATCTCAGTTTATGAATTTGAGCCCCAAGTCAGGCTCTGTGCTGACAATATGGAGCCTGGACCCTGATTCGAATTCTGTGTCCCCCTCTCCCACACTCGCGCTGGTCTCTAGAAGAAAAAAAACACAAACCAGAGCATTAACTCTCCTCCTCTAAGACATGCCCAAGAAACACACAACTCTAGAAAGGATGGGCACACTCCAAATGGGGCTTCAACAGAAATCCTCTACCCACCTCCACCCCTGGCCTTTAAACTAGTCGCCCCGATTAAGTATGTCTTCCCAATTAAGAGCTACCCACCAGCAATCTGAAACACAGTATCAAAGAGGTGAGCTGAGGCAGAAACAAAGCGAAAACGACTGGTAAGAAACAAGAGTAGAGTCCGATTTTTTAAATACCCTCCCTCTGGCTTCCTCTCTTGGGGATTACATTTACTTACATAAGTCCAGTAGCTAAAGTTAGCCAGGACTTCAAATAGATTCCACTGCAGTTTTCTCACGATTTGATGGGAGAAATCCTACAAAGCTGATGTGGTTGTATGTATTAGCCGACATTCTCCCCTCCGTGTGCATGCAACCATTTGCCCCGTCAACGAGGGTGCACCTTCCCACATGGAAGCTCACTCATAAGGACCCAGGCAAAAATCCCTACTTTGTAACCAATAACGATCTTCAAGAGACAGAGGATCCTCCCGATCTCAGCACTTTAAACCTGATTTTACTGGTTACGGCACAGAACATGTGTGGACTTCTCAGTTTATTAGCACGAAAGTTTCCTAACGGTGAATGGCAACCAAAACACCAGACTAGGTGGCTTGTAATCACAGAAGGAACCCACAGGAAACTTTTTTTTATCCCGTGTCAAATAATCATTATTAGGCTTACCAGTGAAGCAACCTCATGAAAATTCTTCAAGAAGTAGGAATATAGCACATCATTTTAACCATTTATCTGGCTATGCTCATTTTATACATCCAACTGCAAACAACTCAAGCTCATAGAACTATCTGAGTGTATCACTTCCCGATGGGTAGACAACAAGAACATCTGATTTTCTTCTGAAGGCAAAATAAAAGGAAACCTCTAGACGGCAGGGAGCATTACACTCAAGGGCAGTCATGTTTATAGGTCTGAGTTCATGTATATCCTTCGGGCCAAGCTCTTGCCGCTTAACTGTTTCCCACTGAAAAGCGTACTGCTCACCAGGAGACAGGACAAATGGGTCTAGTGAACATCCGCTTTATGGCTATTACTGTCAGCTGAGGAACACGGTTCTAATGGAGTAAGAACACCATGGGGGCTGGAGTCAATCCATCAAGTTCACCAACATGTGAAGGCTACAATGTGCAGAAGGCAGTAGTGGAAACCTGGGGGTGATGCCAAGGGAACAGGAAGCAAACTGATACAAACTAGCCTGCAAGGCTCACCTCTTTAGAGAGCACAAGCACCCATGTTTTCACGGCCTCCTGGGAAAGTTCCCTCTTTCTGTGCAAGCTGGGAGAAAATGGCCTTCTGCTTGAAGACCCAGCCCAGTGGCCTGAGCCAGGAACTGTGATCACGCAAAGCACCCAGGGCCCGCGGAAGCTGCCACGTCCTACCCATTGGAGAGGGTTTACTATTACCCTGAAGGTGACAACCAAGCTACAAAGCACATCTATGAAGTTACAAGTCACCTTGTCCTCCTCCATCAGGCAAGCTCACCACCGACAGATTAGGAACGGTCCCGTGTATTCCTCCCGAAGGCAAATCTTGTTTCACAGCTAGCCACAAAGATGTGCACAGCATTTGGGGAAACCAGTGCAGGATGTGACGTACAAAGGAGCCAGCGGCCCCGTTTCCCAGCTGCGTTTATCTTATTCCGGCTGTCACTGTTCTCCAGCAGAGTATCGTCCACACAATGGTCGCCAACACTGAAGACCGAGGCCTTGGACCGTACTCCTGAGTAACAAGGTCCCATCTAGACGGGATGCCTGTGGCCGGTGCACCCGACCTCCGTTAACCATCGCAGGTTCCCCGGAGAAGTGGGGTTTCTGACCAACAGCTGCCTGCTCCCTTCAAGCCTCGACCCCTGAAATCTACAGGAGGCAGAGGCAGGACCCTAAGCACCGAAGGACACAGTAACAAGGGTGTCCTGTGGCTCGGAGGACAGGGTCCAGGAGGGGAGGTGGGGGACGATCGCCCCTCAGGGCCCGTGCACAGCAGTGGTGGCCCGGGAACATCCCTGCTGCTAGGAGCAAGCTGCCTTCGAAGCCAGGTCTCCAGCAGAGGCTCCCAGACCTCCAGGCCGAGGCAGGAGCAAGGCCACACAAGGTGACCTCGTGACCTCTCCCGCAGATTCCACGAAGGGCCAGAAGTGACCCGCCCGGTTATCACTTTGGGCTCCTCCTGTCCGTCCACAAACTTCTGCACAGACGTGGGTGGTCAGGCTGGTACGACGAGAAGCTCCTGAGCCCGGGGTCAGGCTGACCTGGACAGAAGCCCAGAGGCAGGGCCACCTCGCGGCTGTGGGATCTCAGGCAAGTTTATCAACTACGTTCAGCCTGTCTGCCCGGGTCAAAGACGTGAGAACCGGCCGCCTCATGAGGCCGTCGTGTAAAAGGCACCCAGCAGAGCGCGGAACAGGCACCCAACACGTAGGAGTCTTGACGTGACATTAACTTGAGGATCTATTCGGCAGCTACAAAGTCCACTAACAACGACTCGAAGATCGATTTCTCCCGCTATGATGTCCGTAAGCAGCACAGGCTGGTAGGATACTGGGCTGCCGCTTCCTGCTTTTCAGGGGTTTCTATTTTCACTCCCACACCACGACTGTGCTCCAGGTAGCAAGAACACAGGACCGAGATAAGAGGCATGGCCTGTGTGTGTGTTGGGGGGAGGGTTCCCCCAGTTTTTAAGGCAAGACCCACAAGCATTACACATTTTGGTGACCGTATTCCGGTTAATTTTTTTTTTTTTTTTTTTTTTTAATCTCACAACTAAAGAAATGGACACTTTCATAGGAATGACTGCTTGGTCCAGACGGCTATGCCAGAATACCAGAGACTGGGTGGCTGAAGCCGCATACACTCATTTGTTGGGGTTCTGGAGACTAGGAAGTCCAAGGTCAGGGTGCCAGCAGACTCCATGTCTGAGGAGAGCCTGCTTCCTGGTTCACAGACAGCCGTCTTCTTGCTGTGTCATCATATGGCAGAAAGTTTTGTTTTTTAAACAAGGGCCTGAATCCCATACACAAGGGTTCTACTCTCATGACCTAATCACCTCCCCCATGACTTCACCTAATACTATCACATTGGGGGTTCAGTACAACATATGAATGGCAGGGGGAGGGTGGCACATTCAGTCCCCTGCCATTTTCAATCAACAGAAGTGTTAACGGATTCTTTCTTTCTCAAGGGGGGTAAAGTGCCAGAAAGTGAAATACAGATAGGCCCGAGATGAGGAAACCTGAGCTTAGAATGGAAAGAATGATCCTAAGGGAAGGCGTATGAAGACGGAGAGGTTATCCACCTCCTTTTTAATTAAGGCTTGCCTTGTCACACACACAGGCGTGGATGGCTCACATCCTACACAACCACACGACCCCCGTCTTCTACAACTCCAGCTAACTATCCATTTCCGGAATGCCACTATCTCAGAGCAGACCGGTCTCTTCCTTAGCAAAACATTCTATTGCTACCATGCACCCTATGCACCACCACCCCCTCCACCAACACCCCCCCCCCCGCCCCCGGTCTTCAATCCTGTCAACTCCACGGTACAAAGAGGATCTCGGAAACTCTTCAAAATAAAACCTAAACCCGAGACGTTCAAAGCTACGCCACAATTTGGCCTTGAGCACAGTTCCACAGAAAGCAGCTGAATGGGCTTTAATGATTACAACAGGGGAAAATTCTCACCTAAGTATTTACTGAGTCTGGGGGGAGAGGGAAGACAATAGCAGCTGAAAGGTCCAGAACAACAGAAAGCAGTTCAAGTGTCCAGCAATAAGTAACTGGTGGGAAGGAGGGGACAGGATGTAGCCTCATCAATAGCATTTTCCGAAGAGCAGCAGCTGCGGGAAGAACAGTGGAGCAGGGGGAGAGGAGGAGGGAGGAGGACCGCTGGAACGCTGTGTTCTGTGACAGATGAGGTGACAGAAGCCTGCCCATGACTGGTGACGGAAGACACGCATGTCAAGGCTGTTCTTATCTGGTGGATTAGAGGAGCAGGGGGGAGAGGTACGAGAGGGATCAATACTCCAAGATAGCAGGTTTATGGAGCCAGGAAAGTGTTGGCTCCACCGGCCCCAAGGAGAAGGCTGGCAGGATGCTAAGTTTGGAGAGAACACGATAAATCAAGCAAGAGGAGTGAAATGTGCACGGCCTTCAAAGGAATGAGAAAAGCAAGCCGGAAGGTCTTTAGCCGTGGACATGGGACAGTCTTGGTTCACACAGACAAGCAAGCGCACGAATGCAGCCATAATCAAACTAGAACTTGAGGCCAAGAGCTCCAAACGGCTATCGTGTGCGGAAACAGGGAAAAGAAAATGGAGCAAAGAAATGGCTGGAGCAGCTGTCCGGAAAGTCCAAGTAGCCACATGAGACTCTAAGTCAACAGAAAAAAAAGACGTCAAGAGAAGGAGGATTCTGGTCCATGGGCTGGTGGCTAGGAACCTACAGCAAAGCTTCTCTGCAAGAACCACCTCCAACCACCCTCCCATCCATCTGCACAGGCCACCTCCCTACAATCTGGGCTGGCCCTGTCACTTGGTTCGGTCAACAGCACACAGAGACGTCTAGGGAAGATGGCCGAATATGTAAGCCCGCCTCGTCCCAGATACAACAAGGTAACAGAACAGCGTAAATAACCCAGAAAACTTGAGGGCTGGCAGAACGAACCCCGCAGCTGAACGCAGGGTAGAGGCCACATCGAAGAGGGTAGGAAGGGAAAAGAGCTGGGAGCGAAACAGACCCACAGGTGCAAAGAAGAGAGAGAAACAGATGCTTACACTGGGGAGGCCCGCACAGGGAAGATGAACCCCACATGTGGCTTTGAAAAACAGAGGAGTCAAATTTCTTGAGCTCTTACAACCAGGCCTTAAAACTTGCAATTTTAAAAATCAGCAGGCTCGACTCTGGGAGAGCCAGGAGGGCAAGAGGAAATGGAGTCCTCGTCCTTAAAGAGACAGAACAAAGAGCCTGGGCAGAGACAGCATAGGAGTTTTGGGTTTTTTTTAAACTTTTTTTTTTTTTTTTTTTTTTTTTTTTTTTTTTACTATTTACTATTGAGAGATGGAGAGACACAGAGCATGAGCAGGGGAGGTTCAGAGAGAGAGGGAGACACAGAATCTGAAACAGGCTCCAGGCTCCGACCTGTCAGCACAGAGCCCGACGCGGGACTCGAACTCACAGACTGCGAGATCATGACCTGAGCCGCAGTCGTTCGCTTGACCTACCAAGCCAACCCAGACGCCCCGAAGGAGCAGCTTGAAAAACACCTGGGGCACATAGGAGGGGGAGCAGTTTACCCCAGAGGGACAGAGACTATCGGGAGAGACTGCCAGGACCGAAGGAACTGGCAGGTGCCATTTCCCTCTCCCACTCCCCAGCACAAACACACAGCCCCCTGCGGGAACTGGCACAGTCCCAACACTCACTACGCTTCACTTTATTACACTCGGGGTAAAAACCCCTCCAACGTGCTCTTAGCCAAAACCCACCCAACAAGCGACACCACACACACCCAGCCATGTGCAAGCAGCCCCAACAGGAGCCAGCACCACTCCAAAGTGACTCCTGCCGTGGGGGGGAGGGGGTGGGCAGGAAAGATAACCACACACACCATTCAGACTGTGGCCCCAGCAGAGGGCTGTGGACAGGCAGCTGGTGTGATCGCAAGCCCTGCCCACCAAACAAAGCTTCCCAGACACAACACATGGAAAACACCTTACGGTCTGGTGCTACTACATCTCTAGGGAATGCCAGGTCTGATTCGGCTCAAGCCGAAGACAGCACCAGACTGGCCCGCTAACGATACAGGGACCAAGCCTTGCCCACGACAGGGAGAGGGCGCCACTGCAAGACAACCGGACTGAAGGGAAAAGTGGCTCGGCCACCCCATTTGGGAGATACCCAGGAAGTGCCAAGTTCTGGTGACCAGGGGCCACTGCACTGCAGGGCACTACGGGACCCCTTCTTCGCAGGGCCACAATCTTCAAGAGCAGGAGACCTAGCGGACTTTCCAAACAGAGTTAGACAAAACAAGGAGACCGAGGAATACCTCCCAAATGAAAGAACAGGACAAAATCGCAGCAAGAAACCTAAGCAAATGTGGATAATATGCCTGTTAAAAGAGTTTAAAGTAATGATCATGGGGTACCTGGGTGGCTCAGTCAGCTAAGCATCCAACTCTCCATTTGAGCTCAGGTCATGACCTCACAGATCGTGAATTCAAGCCCTCTCCCCCCACCCGCGACACTGAGCACCCCCTCCCCCCCACCACATCCCTGCTTGAGATTCTCTATCTCCCCTCTCTCTCTGCCCCTCCTCTGCACAAGCTTTCGCTCTCAAAAATAAACTTTAAAAAAAGTGATCATGAAGATACTCACATGAGAAAAGACGACCTTTAAAAGACGACCCTTAAAGAGAAAACAAAGAGATGAACACCACAGTGAATGAGTTACAGTAGGTGGAATAAACAGCACACTAGAGGAAGAGTAAATCTGTGACCTAGAAGAGCAATAGAAAGCAATCAAGCTGACCAGGAAAGAAAACAAGAAAAAATGAAAATCGTGAACTCAGTAGCACCATCAAGCAAAACAACATTCAATAATAGGGATCCCAGGAGGACAAGAGAGGGAGGCAGAATATTTGAAGAAACAAGCTGAAAATTCTCTCGAATCCGAGGAAGGAAACAAATCCAGATCCAGGAGGCACAGAGAGCCCTCAAAACAAATCAACCCAGGGAGGTCCACACTGGGATACATGGTAATTAAAAATGGAAGAAAGTAGGGATAAAGAGAGAATGGCGAAAGCAGCAAGAAGAAAACCGTTCCATAGAAGGGAAACCCCATAAGGCTGTCAGTGGACTTTTCAGCAAAGTCTGCAGGCCAGAAGGGAATGGCAGGATAGATTCAAAGGGCTAAACAGGAAAAAAATCTGCAGCCAAGAATACTCCACCAAAGCTATCATTCAGGACAGAAGGAGCAAGAGTTTCTTAAACAGTTCACGACCACTAACCCAGCCCCCTACAAGGAATGTTCAAGGGGATTCTGAGGGGAAGGAAAGAGCATAAGCAGGAGTAAGAGGAAGCCTAAGAGCAGTAAACTAAGTGTAAAAATCAGTCGAGGGCCTCAGAAAAGGATGTGAAATTGGACACCATATTCCTAAAACATGG
Source organism: Panthera tigris (assembly GCF_018350195.1). Classification (NCBI taxonomy): domain Eukaryota; kingdom Metazoa; phylum Chordata; class Mammalia; order Carnivora; family Felidae; genus Panthera; species Panthera tigris. The sequence goes on from NC_056671.1 coordinate 77,561,120, forward strand.
GGGTGGTGGGAGAGAGTAAAGAATGAGTTCAAAGTGACCCTCAACTTAATATAGATGGCTAGGTGCACAAGAGGTTATATACGAACATAATGGTAACCACAAGTTGAAAGATAGGAATAGATAAGCAATAAAGGAATCTAAGTATCCCTAAAGAAAGCCAACTTATGAAAGAACAAGCAAAGTAATAACTACAAAAACAACCACAAGTAACAAATGGCAGTAGGTACATATGTATCAATAATTATTTGGAATGTAAATGGACTAAACACACCCGTGAAGACACAGGATGGCAGAATGGGTTTAAAAAAAAAAAAAAACAAAACAAAACAAAAAAAAACAAGACTCTGTGCTGCCTACCAGAGACTTATTTCAGACCTAGAGACACATGCAGACCGAAAGTGAAGGGATGAAGAAAGTTTCTCATGCAAACACAGGTGAAAAGAAAGCTGGGGTAGCATTTGCATCACACAAAATAAGACTTTAAAGTGACTCTGAAAAAGGGCACCTGTGTGGCTCGGTCAGTTAAGCATCCAACTCTTGGTTTCAGCTCAGGTCATCATCTCACAGTCGTGAGAGCGAGCCCCATGTTGGGCTCCGCGCTGGGCGTGGAACCCGCTTAAGATTCTCTGCCTCTGCCCCTCCCCCACTCACACTCTCCAACACAAAGAAACCTTAACAAAAGACACTATAATAAAAAAGGACAATCCAACAAGATTATTTAACAGTTATATTTATGCACCCAACATGGGATCGCCCAAATTCATAAAAAAATATAAAGGACTTCGGCTCAGGTCATGATCTCACAGTCCATGAGTTCGAGCCCTGTGTCAGGCTCTGTGCTGACAGCTCGGAGCCTGGAGCCTGCTTCGGATTCTGTGTCTGTCTCTCTCTCTCTCTCTCTCTCTCTCTCTCTCTCTCTCTCTCTCTCTGCCCCTTCCCCTGCTCATGCTCTGTCTCTCTCGGTCTCAAAAATAAACACATTAAAAAAAATTTTTTTTAAATAATATAATGGAACTAACTGATAAAACGGTAACAGCAGGGGACTTTAAAACCCCGGTTACATCAATGGATAGATCATCCAAACAGAAAATCCACAAGGAATCATTGGCTTTGAATGACACATTGGACAAGAGAGATTTAACAGATATATTCAGAACATACCATCCATAAAAACAGCACACACCTATACATTCTTTTCAAGAGCACACAGGACATTCTCCAGAATAGATCACATATTAGCCCCCACAACAAGTCTAACAAAAAAGACTGAGGTCCGACCGTGCATCTTTTCCAACTACAATGTTACGTGACTGTAAAATCAACCACAGAAAATATCTGGAAAGAGCATAAATACATGAAGGTCAAATAACATGCTACTAAATGAATGGGTCAACAAATCAAAACAATGAAAAAATGACAAAAGAAAATGAAAATGTAATGGTCCAAAGTCTTTGGAATGCAGGAAAAGCTGTTCTAAGAGGGAAGTTTACATCAATGCAGGCCTACCTCAAGAAGAAAAATCTCAACCTAACCTTACACACCCCTAAAGAAGCTAGAAAAATAGAACCCAAAGCCAGTATATAAGAGCAGAAATAAATGATAGAGAAACTAAACAATAGGTCAATGAAACCAGAAGCTGGTTCTTTGAGAAGACCAATAAAATTGATAAACCTTTAAGCCAGACTCAAACCCAAACAAACCCTCAAACTCAGAAATGAGAGGTAACTGACACCATAGAAATACAAAAGATTGTAAGAGGTTATGAAAAATTATATACCAACAAAATGAAGAACCTGGAAGAAATGGATAAAATCCTAGAAATCTACAACCTCCCAAAACAATCAGGAATAGAAAATCTGAAAGACCAATTCCCAGCAATGAAATTCAATCAGTGATCAAACTCCCAAAAACAAAAGTCCAGGCCCAGATGGCTTCACAGGTAAATTCTACCAAACTTTTGAAGAGTTAATACCTATTTCTTCTCAAAGGATTCCAAAACAGTACAAGAAGAAAGCAAACTTCCAAATTCATTCTATGAGGCCAGCATTACCCTGATACCAAACCCGATAAAAACACTACCCAAAACAAAAACAAACCTGATGAATATAGATGTAGAAATCCTCAACAGATTAGCAAACCAAATCCAACAATACACTTAAAATATCATTCCCCATGATCAAGTGGATTTATTCCTGGAATGCAAGGGTGGTTTAATATTCACAAAATCAATGGGATACATCACATAAAATGAAACCCTTATGATCATTTCAACAGATGCAGGAAAAGCATTTGTAAAGTAGAACATCCGTTCATGATAAAAGCCAAACAAAAAAGGAGGCCTGGGGGAAACATACTGCAACATAATAAAGGTCATGTGTGAAAAACCCACAGCTAACATCCTACTCTATGCAGAAAAACAGAGCTGTTCTCTTCAGGTCAGGAATACGACAAGGATTCCACTTTCACCACCTTTATTCAACATAGTACCCAAATTCTTAGCCAAAGCAATCAGACAAGAAAAAGGAATAAAAGGCATCCAAACTGGTAAGGAGCTTTCACTATTTGCAGAGGACAGGATACTAGAAGTAGAAAACCCTCAAGATTCCACAAACTGGAACTGATAAATGAATTCAGTAAGAGTGCAGAATACAAAAATCAATGTACAGAAATCTGCTGCATTTCTTTACACTAACAATGAAGCAGCAGAAAGAGAAATTAGGAAAACAATCCCATTTACAACTGCACCAAAAATACCTAAACATAAACTTAACCAAGGAGGCGAAAGCCTGTACTCTGAAAACTATACAACACTGAAGCAATCGAAGACAAATGGAAAGACAATCCATGATCAAGCATTAGAAACATTGTTAAGGTGTCCACATTACCCAAAGGAATCTTCAGAGTCAATCCAATCCCCACCAAAGTACCCACAGCATTTTTCACAGAACTAGAACAATCCTAAAATTCATATGAAACCACAAAAGACCCTGAATGGCCAAAGTAATCTTGAAAAAGAAAAAACCGGAGGTAACAATTCCAGATTTCAAGCTAGATCACAAACCTGTCCTAATCAAAATAGTACGTACTGGCACAAAAATAGACATCAATGGAGAATAGAGCACTCCGATGGAAATTTGCAATATGGTCATTTAATCTTCAACAAAGGAGGAAGAATATACAACAGGGACAAAAAGATGGTCTCTTTGGCAAATGGTGTAGGGAAAACTGGACTACGTGTAAAAGAATGAAACTGGCTTTTTTTTTTTTTTTGAAAGAGCATGAACAGAAAAGGGTGAGAGAGAGAGAATCCCAAATAGGCTCCACACTGTCAGCACAGAGGCCGACGTGGGGCTCAATCTCATGAACTGACTGATCGTGATGTGAGCAGAAATCAAGAGTCAGATACTTAACCAACTGAGCCACCCAGGTGCCCCTGGACCACTTTCTTCCACCACATGCAAAAATAAATTCAAGACGGATTAAAGACAAATTTGAGACTGAAAGCCATAAAAGTCTGAGAAGAGAGCACAGGCAGTAACTTCTCTGAAAGCAGCCATGACAACTCTCTGGTAGGTCTCCCAAGGCGAACAAAAGCAAAAATAAACTATAGGGACTACATCAAAATAAAAAGCTTCTGCACAACAAAGGAAACAACACAACTAAAAGACAACGGGAGAAGATGTTTGCAAATGACACATCCAACAGGGGGTTAGTACCCACAATACATGAAGAACTTCTGTAACACCACAAAAAAAATAATCCATTAAAATTGGGAAGACGGACATTTCTCCAAAGACCTACAGATGGCCAGCAGACACGTGAGAAGTTGCTCACCATCAATCATCAGGAAAGGAGATCAAAACCACAGTGAGAGATCACCTCACACCTGTCAGAATGGCAAAGATCAGAAACTCAAGTATTGAGGATGTGGAGAAAAAGGAACTTTCACGCACAACTGGTGGAAATGCAAACTGGCGTAGGCACTGTGGAAGACCGTCGGAAGGTTCCTCAAAAAATTAGAAACAGAACTACCCAATGATCCGGGAACGGCACATAAGGTATTTACCTAAAGGATACAACACTAATTCGAAAAGATGCATGCACCCTTATGTTTATTGCAATGCTACTTGCTATAACTAAATCACGGAAACAGCCCGAGTGTCCATCCGTAGATGAAGAAGTAAAGAAGGTGTGGTGTGTGCGGACTATTACTCAGCCACAAAAAAGAATGAAATCTCGCCATTTGCAACATCAGTGAATCTAGAGAGTATAATGCTAAGCAAAATAAGTCAGAGAAACACAAACACCGTATGATCTTACTCATATGTGGAATTTAACAAGTGAACCAAGCGGGGGGGGGGGGGGGGGGGGGAGGGAAGGAGACAAAACGAAAAGAGGCTCAAACTAGAAGGACAGATGGTTAGCAGAGGGGAGATGGGGGGGATGCGTAGAATAGGTGGAGATTAAGAGTACACTTATCTTGATGAGCACGGAGTCATGTACAGAACTGCTGAATCACTATATTGTACACCTAAAACTAATAATGCTTCAGGTTAACTGCACTGCAATTAGAAAAAAAAATTAAAAAATACACAACGGGTGCCTGGTTGGCTCAGTCAGTCGAGTCCTACTCTTGATTTCCGCTCAAGTCATGATTCCAGGGTTGTAGGACGGGGCTCTGTGCTGAGCATGGAACCTGCTTAAGATACACACACACACACACACACACACACACACACACACTCTCTCTCTCTCTCTCTCTCTGCCCCTCTTTTCCCCCACTCGTGTTCTCATGCTCTAAAAATTAAAAATACACGCACGCACGCACGCACACACACACACAGAATCAATATACAGCAAAGTGACCTACTCTGGTTCCAGTCTTGAGTAATTTAGACCTTAAAAGCTTCCATCTCAGACAGTTTCCATCTCTGTGCTCCTCGAACGCTCAGACCACCATGAAGAGAGGCCCTGCCCAGACTACTGACTAAAGGAACAGGTAGGGAGGTCACTTAGAGAATGGAGGCCTTCCAGCTGGCAGCCAGCACCAAGGCCCCCAACGCACGACAGAGGCCACCTTGCTTCCTCCAGCCAACACCATCCCCGCTGAGCCCTGCCCCAAATGCAAACCCAGAGAACCAGGAGCAAGAAAATCCTGGCTTTGGGTCACCAAGACGTAAGGTGGTTAGTTATGCTGCAAAAGAGGACAGGACAAAGTTCTGTGGAAAGAAAGGAGTAAGAATCATCACAACTGGAAACCCCGCTCCACCATGGGTCTGTCACAAGCTCAAGGACATTAAGTTGCTTGACAGTCCTAAGCCTTAATTCATCTCATTTGTGAAGAATAAAAATGGCCATAAGGTTGCCGAAAGGGTTCAAGAAAATCACGTATAGGGCCTAAGGCAGTGCCTGGGACACGGGAGGTGTGCAATGCATCTTATGATTATTAAAAGCGAAGTCAATGTTTCTGGATACAACCAAAATTAATGTGAAGAGCGTATTTGGCAACGTCCAGAAAATTAAACACAATCTCTTCTGTTACACAATATTCGCATTCTTAAGAAATCTTGTATAATCAACAATTGTGTTATGAACGGGAAAAACTGTTCCGCTGGGAAAAGGGGGTTTAGGATCTCCAAAGGTTCAGATTTACAACAACAGTTTATTTTCTGCAAGAATTCAATAAATAACAACAGCTTATGGCTCTAAAACCTCAACATCCCTGGGCAAATCCAAGCATTTAATCATATCCAGGTTTTAGGTCACAAGGCCTCTCACATACGATCTCCACCAAGACTGTCACTTGCACGCCCTCGTACACATTCCGATCTTCCTCATCCGCGGCTTCTCGTCAAGCACGAAACGGAAATCGTGAACACGACCCCCAGTGTTAAGTCGCAACTTGGATTAGAAGAATGTTGAAGGAAAGAACCCAGAACCAGTCAGCTGACCAGACCAAGCGGCCCCAGCTTTTGTGGCTACGGACACTTCCCGGTCCCGGTAAGGAAAGCTTCATTACAAACAGCGGCAGCCTGTGCAGCAAACGGCGTTTGGTCCTCTGTCGCGTTATACTGCATTTCGGTATTAGAGCTGATCCCGCGGGAGAGGTCTGCAGCCTACCCACGATGCGATAAAAATCTACGGACTCGGCTCACTTTTCATAGTAGCGACTGGAATGTTCAGTGGCTGGTTTCACTTTGAGCGATCTTCGGAGAAAACTAAGCAAAAGTATGAGATCGTCCACTCCTCAGAGCACAGTTTTGCTCTGGGCAGCCTCACTTAAGTGGACAGCTCCCACGTTCAGAGACTTCATTTACTCTTCTACAAAGCTAAGGAAAATAACGTCCTCGTTTATATCCCTTCTCCGTAGAATCTTAGTGACAGCACACACAGATTAGCCCTGGAAAGCCCCACACACCATCCAGAACATGAAAAGCCAGCTGGTCTATCCAGAGTGGGGGTAAGGTAACCTGGCTAGAGAAGGCCTTTGGGAAGGAATGTATTCACCCACCCCCCCCCCATCCTTTCACCCATTCAGGAATACCTTCTGACTGTCTATGTCGTACAGGCACCTGCAGGAGTAAGACGGACTCCTTGCTTTCCGGATGGCCATTTTCAAGTACGAAGACTCACAACATCCTCGCAGTGTTGTCTTGGAGACTAGACCTGTTTAAGCCACGAGACACTGCTGGAGGAAGTATATACCAGACCTACAGATGGGCTGGATGGAAAAAGAAACGTCTGGAAGGAAAGCAGGATCGCGAAGATGTTTAACAGGAGCCAGTCAGGAAGAGAAGGCACGCCATACTAAGAGCCAGTAATGTTTGGTTAGGACAAAGAAAGGAAGTTACAAATAGTTAAAGCCGGAGTGGACACCCCTGTCCCCACCCACATAGGTCCTCCCTCGAAGCAGGCAGCAGCAACCACAGCAGCAACGAACGTCACCAGACAGCACGTATGGCCCGAGCAACGTCACAGGGGCCCAGAAACAGGCCTCAAGGCAACCGGACGTGGTTGGACAGCAGGAGTCTGCACTTGAAGGTCATGGTTGAGAGTTATTCCCGTGCAACTGACCACGTCCATTATAGGGAAGGCTCCATCACGTTACGTACCATTCTTTCCACCGTGACCTTCGGGCGAAATTTCTTTGGTCTTCGTATCAAGACCAGTTGTAGCTCCCCCAGGCATTGTTCAGTTTTTACCATATGGACTCGGGGAGCGGTTTTTCTCATCGGCTGCCGGGGCGCTGGGAGCCAGCTGGGCCACCCATAGCAGGTCTGTTTGTCTGTACGGTAGACATTCTTACCATCAATCCTGGCTCCGTTTCTCCAGTCCCAGTTTTCTTTTGGTCTTTTTAATTTACGTTCTCTTCATATTTTATGTATTGTAAACTGCCCTACAGATCTGGAACAGAGCCGAGTACAAACTGAAATCCGCAAAGAGTAAACATGGCTCTGTTTCAGAGGATGACCTTATTGCACAAGGACCATGTGTATTCATTCACCTTTCCCCAAACACGCATTCTGTGCGGAAAACAGGCAGGGTGCTGTGTTAGGCACGGGATTCAGAGTAAGATAGGCATGACCCCGCCCTTATACCTAGTCAGGAAAAGATACAAAATAAAGCCACAAATGGACTTAAGTACCTTAACAGGATAAAACAAGGACCTGATATGGAGAACCCCAGAGACTGGGGAGAATACTATGGTAACACTAACTTCTGAAGGACTGGGAGGCGAGCGACTACTGGGGTTTTGTGTTCTTAAGCAGGGGAAGACTTTTTAATCCAAGCAGTGGAAACCAAATAGGCAACACCTTGAAACAAGGAAGAGTCTGCCATCTAAAGAAATGAGCTAAACTGAAGAAAGAACATAGGATGAGGGTAGACAGGAAGAGGTCAGATCACTAGAGGCCCCACAGACTAAGGTGAGGAGTATAGATTTTGTTTCCAGGGCAGTAAGAGCCCACTGAAGAATTTTAAGCTGGGGTCAGGCATCATCCCTTTTAAGGTTCAGGATCTCACTTTCTGATGCATGGAAACAGATTCCAAGAGGCAGGACAGGAGACAACGGTTACAACAGTCTAGGCCAAACATACAGGTGGCCTGGACCAGGTTGGTAGCAGTCAACAGAGCCCAAGTTTAGATATATTTGATAGGAAGAATCTAAAATCACTTCCGGATCAGTCTAGAGCAACTCATCAGGTATTGAGGTCACAAGTGAAGGCAGCAGTGTTTGTATCGAGAGGGACACGATCACCGTGTCTATTTGGATGGATTATCTTCGAAATGTCTTAAAGACAACCAGTGGAGACCAAATGGACAACTGGATGGGTGAATTGCTGCGACTCAAAAAAAAAAAAAAAATCCCTCCAAAGGCTCTCAGGGAAGTACTAGACTGTAGGCTCCACCAAAACAGAGTAAATCAGAAAAGGGGAAAACATGGGGTCCAGGAAACCCAGAATCTGACACAAGAGACCAAGGGGGACCTGGACACAGTAGACCGCGACAGACAGTGAGTGAAGACCAAGAGAGTAGAGACCGACCCTGAGAGAGAGAGAGAGAGAGAGAGAATGAATGAGAATATGAATGAATGAATATTCCCAGGCTGATAGTAAGGGAGATCTCAAAGCCACAGCAGGCTCAGCAAGAAACCAGTTCAGACCAGGGCGGGCCTCAAGCTCTGAGAGGAACTTCTCCAAGAAGTCTGAAATGACACAACGCTTAATAAGTTTAAATAGGATGGGAGGAAATTTATACAGATGAGGGTGCCTTGGGGGTTGGAGTCACAATTCTATTTTTGCAGCTAAAATTTTTTTTTTGAGCTACAGGAAAGGCAAAATACAGAGGGAAAGGAAAGGCACTCCGCATTCAGGACTTAGACATCAATAGCATTTCCACAATCACCCTGAAGACCATGAAAAACTGGTCTATCCCAAACCAGAAGTCCACTGGCTGCAAAGATGGGAAGTGTGTGGACGGCGGCTGAGGACAGCTGAAGTCTCTCCCACAGAAGGACTTTGTCAAGAGACGACGCCAGAAATTGACAAAAAGTTCTGAGTTACTTGGAGCTACAGACAAATCAAAAGAAGTTTTGAAAACCGGAATGTGGTGCTGGGGTGGGAGCAGAGGTCCCGGGAGGGGTCGAGGGCCTACCGTCTGTCTTCTCCGCTGTGGAGTCACTGGACCCTAAAACTCTAACTTAGATAATATTTCAAACTATGGTAGGACATTAACTAAAGTTATACTACTGATTTTCCTTTACTACGTAAAACATTGACCGTGCACACGAATAAGGCACCACATTAACAACAAAAGGACTGCAGCTGTGGGTACCTTTCAGTTAAGAATATCTAAGTTGCTTTTTGATATTAGTGAAGCTAATGCATTTTTGTGCATTAGTGAAGCTAATACAGTTTTGCTATGGGGAAATAGTCGCAAGTCTTGTCCACTTGGTTTAAAAGATCCTAAATATAAAACACAAGTACAAAAATAAATGAAATAGCATTTTTTTGGAAAGAGAATGAGCAGGGGAGGGGCAGACTCGAGAGAGGGAGAGAGAGAATCCTAAGCAGGCTCAGCACTGACAGCAGAGAGCCCAACACGGGGCTCAGACTCACAAACCATGAGATCATGACCTGAGCCAAAGTCGGACGCTCAACCGACTGAGCCACCCAGGCGCCCCAATGGAGAACCTTGTTACTGATATTGGTAGTGGAGTCTATGGCAATTGAGTTTCCTACCATAGCATATTTCATATTTTCATCATTTAAAAAAATGCAGAGGGAAAATACGGCTGGCTTTTCACTTTCAAAAAGGAGGTAAATTCGTATCTTTTTTTTCCTCTGTGATTATGATGCAAGTACCCTGAAAAGCCAAGGCTGTGGTTTAGAGTCGTTTGTCTAATTATACCCCCAGCCTGGTGAAAACGCTTACAGAAGGAACACAGGTTGAAATGCAAAGAGTCGTGCACAAGAAGATTAACAGAATCAAACTTCAAGCTAACGAGGAACTTGTCCACTTAATGTGGAGCTCTAGTGGGCTACCGTCTTCTTAAACCAGGATGGACTACCCACGCAGAAGGGGGTTAAGAATATCTGTACCCCAATGTTCACAGTAGTGCTACCATGGATAAAGAGGTGGTGTATATACACAATGGGCTATTAGCCATCAAAAAGAATGAAATCTTGCCACATGCAAACACATGGATGGAACTAGAGTGAATTATGCTAAGTGAAATTAAAGAATTATCACATGATTTCACTATGTGGAATTTAAGAAAACATATGGACAGAGAGGAAGGAAAGGAAAAATAAGATAAAAAGAGGGGCAAACTAGAAGAGACTCTTCTATACAGAGAATAAACTGAGGGTTGCTGGAGGGGTGTTGGGGGGGATGGGCTAAATGGGTGATGGGCATTACAGAGGGCACTTGTTAAATTACACTATATTATGTTCACTAACTTGGATTTAATTAAAAAAATTAATTTTTCCCTGTAAAAAAAAAAATCTGATAATCATCTGGGTAATTCAAGAGATGCCGCATTCTCTTACGTGGGTAATCTGGCAGAAAATGAAGTTCTCGGTCTAAAGCATGTAGCTGCCTTGTTTCACCACGTTCCCTCCTCCCTGGGCAGCTTTAAACACAGCCAAATATGGAACCAGAAGCAGAGCAGAATGGAGACACGGGCAGCGCGGCCGCAGGCCAATTAGCACTCACGGTCCTCACAAGGACCCCTCGATAAGTAAACCCAAAAGGACACGCATTGAAACAAATTCGTAATAAAAGTTTCTGTAAACAGAACACACGCACATTGAGCCCAGTATGTTAGGACAAAAAGAGGTGAAGGACGTTTTATGGGGAAGCCTTCGCATCTGAGGTCCCACTTTGTTAACAGGAGTCTGCCCGAGTGCAACAACGTCTCCCTTCTGGAAAGGAGGGGGTCACGAGGAGGTTTCTGCCCTACGTGGGGAAGCGCATACTTCGCCCGCCTTAGCCTGCTCTGTGGGACTGGAGGTCTTGAAAGCAAGCAGACAGAAGCCAGCCGGTAGGGTGGGGTGTGACGGGAAGGGATGGCCTCAGACACTTCTGCAGAAGATGGGCTCCTGTGCTCACAGCCAAGAGAAGGTTTGCTTTCACGAGTATACACCCGGGGAGTAAAAAGACAGTCCTCTTTCGTGACGGGGCAACGGCAACTACCGAAGGCACTCGAGACACTCCGTGCGCAGCTCACGGATGGCGATCCCGTTTTTAAGGCGGATTAGAGAGAAGCATCCAGAACGCTCCACAGCATCCTCGCCCTTAAGATGTTCTTTAGGTCAAGCAGATCCCCCCGGGCTGTAAACTAAGCCCATTTCCGTTTGTTCTGCGCTCTGTGGAGTGCTCAGTCTCAGATGACCAGACCTGGAAGGAACTCAGTCAAAGCCCCAAGCTCCCACAACGGAGGATCAGAGGGTCAGCCCTAGAGGCTCACGGGGACCGGCACCCACAGCTCTAGGAGGGCAGTGACAGGTCGTCCAGGTTCCAGCCCAGAGTACGCTCTAGCGGTACTAGGTTATCTGCTCCTTCCGATTCATTTCGGGAAAACTTGATCTACTTGAAATTCGCATCCTAAGTTTAAAACCTGAACCCAAGGCCTCGGGGAGGGCCCCTTGGCACTCACTTGCCTTACAAGGAGCTCCCCAGCGAGGAGCTGAATAAGGTGCATCCAGACAATGAAATACTATGCTGTAAAAGTGAGTTAGCGCCCTAGGTGATAAGAGGGGCTCCTCACCAATTACGGGGGGAAGCAATTCTAGAACAAGCCCATTTCCATAAGAGGCAAACTACAAATATTGTCACACCGGCACAGAGAAGAGCAAGACACACACTCTGGTCCCCTGGCAGTCACTACCCTGGAGAGGGAATTAGGGAGCACCCACGGTGAGAAGTCCCACATCACTAGGATGTGCAACGTGCACAGAGCAAGCATTGCGATTAAGAAGGGAAGATTTCCTCTTTTGCGTGTCCCTTTCCCTGCAGGAGCTTCAAAGCAGGGTTCCCTTTACCTGTTTTTCTACAAGAAGCGTCTTCCCCTCATCATTATGGCAATTTCCTTTTGCAGCATCCTTAGAAGTGGGGACGAAACCCCCATCCCTTCAGGACACAGGGTGTCACCGTGGCCCTGGGAGCACCGAGGGCTGCACAGAATGACTGCAGAGATCGCATCAGATACACAGACCGAACGTGTCAGCACAATCCAACCACCGAGCTGTAGCTAAGCGACAGGTTAAGTACACATCCCAAGACGATGCAATCATTTGAAAGGGACGGGGGAAACGGGCTCTTAAGAACAGCCAAGAGCAGATTCACTGAAGACTTCGGACTTGGTGGGGCAGCTTGAACAGAGCCCAATGGCTAAGAGCTATGAGGGTGGAGGAGGGGAAGTCTACACTGGAGATGTACCATGAGCCACCCCCCACCCCCCTCACGGCCCACAAGTGGCTCCAGGTGTAACAAGACCTCCTCCTCCTGCCCTGGGACAACAGGTGGCAGCTGGACTGCCAGAGCCTCCCAGGCTAGGCACCTCCAGCCCCAAGCAGCCTTTGTTAGTGACCTCAACGTGCCCTCCGCAAATAATTTTCATCTGTGCCGCAACCCGAAAACATGGTTCCCAAACACTAGGGGTCTCTGGGAAAAGACTTGAAAGACCGTGTTGGGGGTGGGGGCAGAGTGCTGAGGGAGTTGTCAGGATCCTTTCATGCCTGGAGATTTTAAATATCCGTTCCGATCACATCCTCTCTAATAGGGTGCCACACGGTATGCTGTCAGACTCTGAAAGCAGATTTCAAACTCTGAGGTCATTTACGCACCACTTTACCTTCCCAGCCTCCAATTCAAGGAAAGCCCTCTTTAAAGAGCCTCGGGAGCATATCCATCCAGGAAATGCAATTTCATTTCCTTTCTTGGTTTATAGTAATTTCTATTTCTAGGATTTAATCAACATGATTGCTGTTACTCAAAAAAAAAAAAAAAAAAAAAAAGGCAATTTTTTGCACATAGCCATGCACTCTATGTAGACCTATTTGGGGACTGCCTGGCTTAAGGCCATATGGTAAATATGGGGCTCGGGTGATAACCATACAAACTAGAGCATGTTGTTTTGTGTTCAAGTTAATTGCAAACCTACAAAAAGCCTCACGTTTGCTAGGGATGGAGAGGTTCTTTCGGTGCTCAGAACACTGAAGAAAAACCTACAGATGGAACGGGAAGAGACTGACGGCACACAGATTTCCTATCACACCATGTGGAAAAAAACGGTGCTTGCGTTTGATGCTTGCAAGGAAAGAAAAACACAGCTTGACGTTGAAAAGCTTTTATTTATAATACGCTGAGCCATGTTTATATCTTGGGAGAAGGTTCATGCAGTGCAGCAACAAAGCAAAATGTTTTTTTTTTTTTTTTTTAAAAAGCACCAGAGGTCACTAAGTAGCTCCAAACACCAAGCTGCGAGCCTTCAAGAGGGAAAGAGCGAGCGGTGGGGTCCGCACAAGAGACTTCGAGGTGCTCAGCTTCAGAAACGCAGACGAGCTCAGGAAGACCAGTCTTACCCTCCCTGACTCACCTGCACCCACACCATCGCTCCCCCAGCTGCCCTCGAATCACCACCACCCCCCCCCCGACCCAGGAGTGGAAAGGAGATGTAGGGAGAAAGACTGGGACCTAACAGACAAGGGATGAGGACACCAGGCTGATAGATGGTCCACCGACACAAACTGTAAATTCCCCCATTGAGGGGCACGGACCCGCAAGGAAAGACAGGAGGACCCAGCTCCAGAAGTAACCGTTTATCCTCTGGCAAAGAGCCAGGCTGCACACTACTCCCTTTTGCCCTTTGCTCCAAGGTTTTCAGCTTTGGCTACAAGTTGAAATCACGCACGGAGCTTTGAAATTCCCTGGTACCAGGTACGCCCACCCCCAGAGTTTCCGACATACCTGGGTCTAGCATGCTATGTAGACACTAGGGTGGTTTTTTTTTTCCGAACACTCACAAAGGGGTTCCAATGTGCAGCCCAGGTTATGAATCCCTGCCCGTGGCTCTACGTCAGAAGCAAAGAGGAGCCACAGGAGAGCGAGCAAACCCTCGAACGACGTATCAGGACCGTGCGTCTCAACGTAACATGCATAGGAAACACCTGAGGACCTTGTCTAGATGCAAGATTCTGCTTAAGATCTGGAGTGGGGCCTCAGCACCTTCAGTTCCGATGCCTCTACGTAAGGGTCAGAACAGTCTACGGCCTCCATCTGATGTCCACCTAGAGAGGTTCCAAAGAAGTGAATGTTACAAATAACATTGTGGTTTATGCGATTTTCGATAGTTTAAGCCTTTTCTTTCTTCAGTGGCACTGAAGGCCCTTAGCTGCATTCGATCACTCAGGATCACCAGGGCAGACAGGGCCGCTCGTGGGAATTACAGTACGTACATAAAACATCCCCCCCGCCCACACACACACGGCCCAGTGTGTGCTGTGTTTTATTGGGAGGGCAGGTTACAGGGCTGTATCGTGACCTCCCCAAAGCTGAAGTCTGAATGAACTCCAGTCCCTCAGGGTGGGACTGCATTTAGAGATAGGAGCTTTGAAAAGCTCACGACTTAAAATGAGGTCATTAAGAGGGGCCTGACCCGATATGAAGTGCTGTCCTTACAAGAGAGGATCTGGTGAAGACGCCAGGAGGCAGCAACGGTCTGCAAGCCAAGGAGACGCTTGGAAAGGGATCAGTTCTATCAACACCTTCAGCTCAGACTTCTGGCCTCCGAAATTGTGAGAATGGGGTTTCTGTTAATGCCACCCGAGCCTAGGTCATTTGGGCAGGCCTAGCAAATGGACATGGGGGGGGGCGCTTGGGTTGTTGGGTCTACTTTTGAGAATCTGTCTTACACTTTCAGCCATTCCTGTGGAATAGACATTCCTGTCTCTAGCACTTCCTCTCCCCTCTAAATGCCACTTTTTGGTTTGTGATTGGCAGGAGGAAAGCAAGGTAACCAGAAGATCAGGCCCTTAGGAAGAACTGTGGGTAAGAACATAGGTTCTGGAGTCAGACGGTTTGCCTTAGAAGCTGGGCTCTGCCACGCACCTGCTCTGGGACCTTGAGCAGGAACGGGCACGCAGACTCACAAGGAAAGCAGCCACCCCACTTGTCGCTGTGGTTTCGGTATCCGAACTCCCTCTGTCGTCTCCTTTTCCAGCTGTGTTCCGAATAGAAACTGGTGCCTGGGGCACCCGGGTGGCTCAGGCACCAGACCCTTGATTTCAGCTCAGGTCATGATCCCAGGGTCGTGGGATCGAGTCCGTGTCAGGCTCTGCACTCACAGCATGGACCCTGCTTGGGATTCTCTGTCCCTCTCCGGCTTGTGTGCTCACTCTCAAACAAAACAAAAATTAAAAAGAAAAAGAAACTGATGCCTGTAGTAACCTCCACAGAAGTACAGGGTTCCTGTATGAAACTTCTTTCCCTGTGTCTGCCCAGCTAGGCCAGAAGGTACAAGAGGTCTAGAAAACAAATTAGTATTGAATTCAATTTTTACTGACTTGCAAAAAAAAAAAAAAAAAAAAAAAAAAAAAAAAAAAGTCCTTCAAATTTTCCTCAGAGATAGAATCTCACCGACATTGTGTTCTACATTCTTCTAACTTTCAGGGACTACCAGAACTCAATTCCAGTGCCATTTTTTGGAACGTCCTTGCCTGCAAAGAAGGTCTTCGTGGATTCCTAGGAAGGCAACCTCTGCCCGGCCATGCAACTTTTCCACCACAAAAATCATGAGCTGTGTCAGTACAGACACCTCCCAGACGAAACCTGGGCCCGTTCATGACAGCAACGCCCAGTGACATCAAAGGCAGGGGGGCGCCAAGGTGCCCCATCTGCACCACCATTTAGCCTGCCTCATCTCCACAGCAACAGTGCTGGCTGGGCACACACCACGGGTCGCAAAAATTCCAAGTGTTGATCTGTCACGCTTCCCACACTCTTTTCACCTCCGTTTACTTGAATCCATGAAAATGGCAGTTACCAAGGTCAGAAGCTCCCACGTGACTTTAAGCATTTTCTCCAACTTTACCTCCAGAGGATGCTCTCTATTCCCTAGCAAGTTTTTGTACCTTTTTTCCTCTTTGCCACGCCCCCATGGCATTCCTCTTAATAGGTCAGGTTGTGAGTCCAACCTTCCCCTTCCCTTTCCCCAAAAGGCCATTAGATTTGGCTTCCCCCCCTCAGACTATGGCTTCTAAATAGTTCTTTCCTTCACTTCCCTCACATGCTCAGTGTCAGAAGGCATCGCTAAGAAGTCTTTGTGATCTTTACAGAACAAAAGAGTTGACGTTTTTAAAAGGCACTTCAGACTTTAAATTCAAAGGTTTAACGGCAGACACTGTGCTTAGTGGAATGGAGGAACAGACGACTTCTTAGCCACAGAAGGAAAAACGTAATGTTGCAACTCTGATTTAGAGTACCACCCCCTCCCCCCCGCATTGAAAGGGTTTTGACGCATGTTCCTCAAGTAGGTACTATCATTTGATTTTTGAAGGCAATGTTTCCCATGGTAGAAATTCAAAACAAATTCACAGAGCAGTGGCTTGGAGTCAACACAACATGGGATCATCAATGCGCAAAGTCAGGAATTAAAGTATGGGGTTAGGGAGGGGAAGATCAGCCTTGGCAAGCCATGGACTACTCAACTAGCACAGGAAGCCGGGTCTTGAGAACACGCACAAAAGCAGAAATTAGTACTCCACTACCCGCAATAAGGTCAGCTTTACAACACTGACAAGTTACATCCATTCATGGTATCTGGGGAGGAGGACTTGGGGCAGGGGTGGCGGGGGGTGGACAGAGTTCCAGCTTCCTGGAGATCAGGAAACCAAGTCACAAAGATGCACAGGTCAGGAGACCCAAATACAGTAAGGGAACAGAAAAGCAAGGACCTGAAGACAAAGCTGGCCAAAGGTCCCTAAAGTCACCTTCTTGAGACACTTCCATCTGTGGACAAGGTTCCAGATGGAGGACCCCACTCCCGGACCTCGTGTGAAGATGGCTATGGAAGCTGACCAACTTTCTAGAGAGAGCCAGATGGTAAAGATCGGAGGCTTAGGGGACCAAGTGAGGTCTCTTGCATTTCTTTTTTTTTTTTTTTTTTTTTTTTAACTCTTTCAAGACCTACAAAGCATTCTTAAGCCAGAAGTTGTGGAAAACGTGCCTTATGCCCTACTTCGCCGATTCCTGCCCTATACCCAACTCCCAGAGCCATGTCCCAGAGCAGAGAAACCTCTCCTGGCCTCCTGCGGGCTCTCTACCAGCCACTGCTGTGCTGACAACTGCCATCATCATTCCCCAGAAGCTGGGGGGGGGGGGGGGTGGCTCACCAGAGTGGGGCAAACACAGGACGGCCCACAGACACAGCCAAGAAAGAAAGGTTGAGACCAGAGGTAAAGGCAGAGAACAGATGCAGTCCAGGTTTCCTGAAATCCCGAAGGGTAGGGAAAAATGATCTCGTCCCTGCTCTGCCAGACAGAACGAGGCAGTCTATTCACACCTCCAAGCTCCCACACACACTTTGGACTTGAAGCCAGAAAGAGGTGCTCTGCTCAAAGGGGGTTAAATGTGTAGACCTCGCACCCCACTCTCCCCTCTCCTCCCCAGAATGGAAATCGTCCAGGAAGTTCAGCTTACGACTACAGTGAACCAGGATGGGTTAGGACAACGAAGGAATGCGGAGGGACATTCCTCCTCACAACTGTCTGCCTCAAGTTACCGTTGGCAAACAGGAGGGTGGTGAGAGCCGAGGCGAACTGGTTGTTCCCAGCGGGCCCGTTCTGATGCTGGCATCCACCTGACAGGGCAAAGAGCCAGAGAATTCAGTTCTTTAATACCTTCCCATCCCAGTGATTCTTGGGAGAGACTGGAGGCACACGCTAACGTCTAACACCCCTGCAGAACTCTGGTTACCACCAGCCTTGGATTCTCAGGTTCCTGCTTGGCAGGGTTCTTGGGCTGAAAGGATACAGGTGGGCCCCTGGAATTTGCAAGCTCGTAGGCCCCCCAGATGTCACCTTAATCAGATGTGCGCCAAAAACAGCCCCAAAGACCTCGGACTCGAAATGCCTTTACTGAAAGAGAAATGGAATTAAAATCCCTAAGTCCTAGGAGGGTAGAGGTGCTTTTTTTTCCTGCCTTTTACACACACACACACACACACACACACACACACACACGGAGGCCCCAGCAGTGTGCTTGGCACATAGGGACTCAAGCATTTGCTGAATAAATGAACCAAAATCGTTGGTAAAACTTTACAACTGCCCCACAGCTTCGTGGAAAAGAACGTAGCTTGAGAAACCCACGGATGTTGTAGTTGTGTATGTTTTCATCCCCAAAGAAAAGCAATCAACAGAGCAGAGATCTCTGTTCTCCGGACAATCAACGGCACTCCAAAGGCAAGACGCATTAACTCACAAAAGCAGGGAGGGTCCCGCTGGGCAGGCGGTGGTAGGTTTGGGGAAGCTGAACTCACTGACACGGAAAAGACTGATTGAAATGCAAACTTTCTCCTGAGCAGATAGAGTATTCTGGAATAAAGAGCGCCTTTGCTTTTTCCGGGTGCACCCACGCAGCTTCACTCAGATGAAGTTAATGTAGGAAGTCAGGCATCAATGACTTCAGGGACAATGAGCACGGCCAATGGAGCCATCTCAAAGGGCACCCCAGGGAAAGCACAGCCTTTTGTGGTGAGTTCAATGCTTGGTTGTTTCCTAGCACTTTGTGTCGTTCCTCTGAGAAGGAGTGAAAAGTGATACAGGCCCCTGCCTTGGCCGATACCTTCCCCCCCCCCTGCCTCCCACACGGGTCCTTCCGCGGAGGATAAACGTGGAAGGGAGCAGGATCCCCCGTAAAAACGCAACCCCCGACTTCAAAGCCAGGGTCTATGGGACAGTTAACTACAGGCAGGAACACCCACGTTCTCTCCAGGTGCTACGGGAAGCACCAAGTGCATGACATTAGTTGTAACTTCCAGACTCAGCACCTGTAACACGGCACTGGTTGAAACGGGTCAAGCCAAGAACCAACGAAAGGCATGACGGCATCTCAGCAGTGCAGGAAATCCAGTTTCTAAAAAAACAAAAAAAAGAAGAAAACAAAGCAGCTTCCTGTCCCTCAGGCTAGAAAAGGAGGCATACCTGGATAGAATAGCAACGTGAGTTCTAGAAAGGCTAAGTCAACTTCCGTTTGCTTGTCACGTTCAGTCACTTGACAAGGTACAGGACACTGTCCAGGCAGGAGAGTAGCCTCTGACGACACGGTCGCAGACCAGGGGACAGACACTCCAATACCCTTGTGAGGGCACCATCCAGTGACAAAGAGGGTCTAACGCGGGGAAACCGAGGCTGCCTGCAATGTGCTTGTGATTTAATCAGTTCCGCACAAAGCTGTCTCTACCTGTGTCCTGCTCTTTTCATAGTACGTCCTCACTTTTAGATGGCTGGTCACAAGGATACAAATGCTTTCTGAACAAGGGACAGCATACCCCGAGTGAGAGAACAATTAGTCGCGGTGTGGCCACCTAGTGCCTGTTCTGAGCTATGCTGGCCACAGAACAGAGGCACAGAAGGGAGACGAGCAGGCTGGGAACTGGAAGGTTTGTTTCCTAGTCTTCCGGTCACCACCAAGAACACCCTTGATGACTCCAGACGAGGCACAAGCCTTTAAGATTCTTTAAAGGGAGCTAACTAGGCCTCCCACCCACTCATCACGCAAGTAGGGTACCTTACATAGTCAGGAAGAAACAAAGACCCACTCTCCGTGACTTTTCCCAAGGCACTGGATTTCTGACCTATCCCCACATTTGGAAAGCCATCTAAAAACTGCTGTGCCCGGGGGTATACGCTCTTTCCGGACATGGTCTGAGTTTTTTCTTCCCAAAAACTGCCACCATCCTGCCCAAGACTTAGTGTCCAATCAGCATCTACCACGTACACTCGATATGCCAAACATAATTCAGTAGTGATAAGGGGTAATCGTTAAATACATACATCAGCTCATTCGATCTTCAGGGTAACCCTGTACCTCCCGTACTAAGAATCTTCATTTTAGAAAGGAGACCATTAAAGCAGGTTAAACTGTTCAAGGTCACAATCAAGCTGGGATTCAAACCGGGACAGTTCCTGTTACTGCGGTTTTGACCTTCATGTCCTCCGTAGGAGCTCTGTGACCAGATCGTGCACTCTACAGTCTTTCCTTCAGTGTAGCCTCAGCTAGAGTCGTCAGCCTAGCAGCACGGCTCTAAGGGACTTTGCTATCCTCCAAGTCTCAAACACACTTGCATAACTATCCCCTTAACTTCGACCTCTTAACAGGATTTGGCAATGCACACATTACGGAAAGGTGGGAGTTTTTGCATCCCTAAGTCATGATCTCCCACCGGACGGACCCCAAAAGCAGTACCTAAGGAGACTCTACAGAAAGACCTACCACAGAGGGGCAGCTACGGGCCTCGGAGGTCCAGGAATCACAAAACAGTCACACCTAATGCAAATTAAGCACCTAACATAGTGTTAGTTTTCTCGTGCCCAGAAAACCATTCCTGGCTGCTTCGAATCTCTTCCCCATCCCGGGTAGTTACAGTTTGAACTGTAGGACGTTGAACTGGATCTATCCTCATGGTTTCAAAGGCCTCGGTCGAAAAATCAGGTCTATAAATGGAAATCAGAGACAGTAGCTTATTCTTTTATGTGCATTTTGTAAGGCTATCTTAAGGTGCTAACAGATTCTCAATGGGTGAGAAATTATGTTTATCAGACACAGCCTCAAAAATCGGATTTTCTGGACCTTTCCTACACCACGGATTTTCATCTTCCAGGAGGCTTTAACTTGTCATTTTTATGGATAGACCCAACAAACAAAAGGTAAACAAACGTTTTGTTCAAAGCTACGCGGTTGGGAAAGTCAACTTGTGGGAAAACTTTTAACAGCCACAGGAGGGTAACACCATGATAAAAGCATGCGCTTGGTTTCGCTAAACAGTCTGAGGGAAGAGGTCAGAGGGTATACTCCTTTACCAGTAGTTAAATCACGCTGCACCAGAGAAGTCTGAACAACCCAACCTGCACTCTACATGAGGCAGTTACCAGCATTCACTCAAGTGTTTGAACTTGGGGGCACTGGGCACAATGCACATTGGGGTGGAGAGTCTCCACAGACAGACCCTGTGGATAAGAGGAAACCCTTCAAGGAAGGAAAGCTGTATACATATGAACCAATTTTGGGTAGGACAAGGTCGTATGAAGTCCATTGTCTAAGACCGATCTCAAAGGCAGGGCTAATTCCAAAAAGAGCCACGGGGCGGGTCTTCTGAATGCACAGCCACCTGAATTTATAGTCTTAGATCCCAGAAAATTCTGCCTCCTAAGATACGCCCGGGATGATGAAAGGGCCTGGGCCCAGACTTTGAAGTCAGACAAGCCTGGGTTTGGATCTCGGCTCCCACGTGTATTAACTTGGCGACCCCAACTGAGTTTACTTAATCCTGGAGGCTTGGTTCCTCCCCCTGTAAAACTGAACCACCAATGCAGGCGGCCCGGTGGATTAGATGTGCATGTGACCTGCACAGAACAGGGCTGAGTACAAAGTCCTCAAAGTTGTCATTTAACAGAAGACAGACATGGAAAGGTACTGCTGAGATGAAACCGTGTAACCCAAGTGGGCACAGGTGGCAGGAAAGGGGTCCAGAATGAACATTCTGAGCCCATCTTTTATTCTCTAGATCATTTAGGGTTCCATTTACTTTTGAGTAACAGATCCAATACTAAAATGAACATGGCAGAAGGGAGTAAAATCCTTCGTTCCTCTCCCTCGCCGAAGTCACATAAAATCATTTAACAAGTTCAGCAGGGACTTCTACAGTTCACCAGTGCTAAAAACTGAGGACAAGCGGTAACGAGTGGGGACCATCCATCTGCATTCCCTAAACGGCAACTCCACTACTGTACTGAAGCTTAATCCAGGGTCAGCCAAGATGTGAAGAGTCTTGTTTCCCAGAAGGATGGTCCTTTCAGTGTTCGGTTAACGTGGTAGGAGGGACAAGGTGTGCACCTGCAGAAGCCTCTGTGCTCCTCGAAGGCTCGGTCTAAGTGGGTTTGCAGCGACCAGGTTGAAGACCGTGGTTCCTAGAGAAGGGCTTCACCTTTAACGTAATTGCACTAACAGGCTCTGATTTGGGAGGTCAGGGGCAGGCCTCGAGACTAACAAGCTCCTAGAGGATGCTGGTTTGCAGATCACTTGGAGTAGCAAGGGTCTACGGGGCTCGGCCCATCAATTCACAACCCAAGCACAATACTCCTGCAGCCGTGGGGTTCAAAAAGCA
Organism: Panthera tigris; assembly: GCF_018350195.1. NCBI lineage: Eukaryota > Metazoa > Chordata > Mammalia > Carnivora > Felidae > Panthera > Panthera tigris. Next base: position 77,583,507 of record NC_056671.1, read on the forward strand.
AACAGGGGCAGCAGTTGCCAACCTTGGACTTTACTCCCCTGACTTCGCGATTTCCTAGTCCAAAGCTAACGGAGTATACACAAAACTCTCGAATTCCATAAAACCAGAAAACAGGCCCAGGGACCATTAACCCCACTTTCCCCCCACTAAAAACCCCCTCCTCCCCGTTCCACTCACCACCCCCCTCCAGAACAAAGCTCCTTACTTTGTGATAGAACAGATAATTTGTTAACCCTCGAGTGTTTTAACAGCTATCCAAAGGAACAGCTTGTCAAGACATGGATAGGGTCTCGAGTTTGTGTAGAAAAAAAGCCAGGGTTTTTAAACATCTGGGAAAAATGACGGTAACAGCGTAATGAAGTCAACTTAAGACCCCTATCAGGGCACCAGTGGTTTCTGAAAGTTAGACATGCATTCTGCGAAGGCCACTGCTTTAATGTGCAGTCTGACCTTCAGGGACCTAACAAATGCGTAAACCATCTCAGGGACACTTTCCTCGTGAAGTTAGAGGCTTCGTGCTGTATTGATAGGAAAACCACATGTCCTAGTACTGCGGTCACGTGGAGGACAGCGATCCTCGTGCCCACACCCTCTCATCTCACCAACTGGGTGACCTTGCTTACGCAGTTAACCTCTTCTAGCCTTTACACCTGCAAACTGAACGGACTCACCCGCCCCCCCCAACCCCATGTGTTCAGTGTTGACTACTCACATCCTGGAGACCACCCTTCCCAAGCCCAAGGAGTATGGACTCCCTTACATGATAGTCCGCTGCCAGTGGCAGATTTTAGAGCACAGTACATAATGTAACTGATTACCAGCTTTTAGATCATTTAACTTGCCAGCCCTGGAAACACATGCAAGCTTTTGAGCGTGTGAAATAAGGTTTCTACAGCTGAAAACATGGTAATGCTGTAACAGATGAACCCAAGAGTAAAGCTTTCTTCCAAATTCACTTGTGGGGACTTCCAGATTATCTTGTAGGATTTATCCTGGCACCCCAGAGTGTAGGACCACCCCCCTGAAGACAGTGTGGCACGGGTGTGAGATTCCCATCTCGCACAGTACCTTTAAAAGGAAACTTGAGGGGCGCCTGGGTGGCGCAGTCGGTTAAGCGTCCGACTTCAGCCAGGTCACGATCTCGCGGTCCGTGAGTTCGAGCCCCGCGTCAGGCTCTGGGCTGATGGCTCGGAGCCTGGAACCTGTTTCCGATTCTGTGTCTCCCTCTCTTTCTGCCCCTCCCCCGTTCATGCTCTCTCTCTGTCCCAAAAATAAATAAAAGACGTTGAAAAAAAAAATTTTATAAAGGCAACTTGCGTTCATGGGTACGTGTTTCCCATTCAGGGAAAGCACAGAAACAAGCCAGGAACTGGAAGGTGAAAACAAATGGACCCTCACCTCTGAGGTAGCAAGCAGGGAATAGGGATTCTCTCCTTTTGTTACTGAGAACCACCTGGGAAGTACTTCCCAATCTATAGACCCCTGAACCAGGGGTAATTTTAACAGGCATCCAGGTCATCTGTGGACTGCATTTTCAGGAAATCCTCTCCTTGTGGCTCAATCTTGACGTTGTTTTCGCTCAACACAACTATGTCCACAGCCCGCAAACCTCCCCCACCCTTTTGCCCAGAGACCGTGACAGTGTCACAAGGCCCCGGTAATTGTCAACGTTTCTAAACAAAACGCTAACGCCACCAGCCCTGTTTGCTGTGGCGCACGGTTTGATACCCACGGTCCGATCCCCTTTCTTTAGAAGCTTCCAGCCGCCTCTTCTCAGATGGCTACCACGCAAGGTATTCCGGAAAGCGGTAAACAGCTCGGGGTCTCAGGTGCACTTAGGTGCAAGCTCCAGGTTCACACTCGGTCGCCCGTCATTGCTTTAGCCCCAAAACCGCACCAGAAGGGCTGAGCCCAAGAACTCCTAGAGCACGTCCCGGCGCAGAGCGAGCGCGTCTCCAAACCCCTCCTCTGCGGAGCCGCCTTTCCAAGCAGCCAGGCAGGGTGCGCCCTGGCGGACTCGGCAAAGCCCCAGGGCTTACCTGAAACACGTGGTGAGCTCACCCGAAGACTTCAGACATGGGTATTTCGTCGTGGCGATCTTGTTTTCCGAGCAGATCTCCCTAAGGAGAAAAGGTCGAGGGGCAACTTCGCTCGCCGGCCACGGGAGAGGGGAGGGGCAGGGTGCGCGAGGGTGGCAGGGAGCGGCGTCCCGAAGCGCGGACGCGCAGTGGCCTCGGGGGCTGGGCCTGGCGGTGGGGGGGGGGGGGGTGTCCCCGCGCGCGAACCGAGCCCCCAGGACGGCGGTAACAGGGAACACCGACCCACTGATGAGGGGACCCCGGGCGGGGAGCCGAGTTCTATGCCGCCTGGGAGAGCCGAGCACCCAGCCGGCGGAGCGAGGGCATGCGGGTGCCTGGGGGAACCGGGGGGGTACCGCCCGCACCCCGAGAGCCGGGCGCCCACCAAGCCGGGGCTGGCAGCGCTTACCTGTCGCCGTCCTCGGGTTCCTCTCGGTAGCTCCACGTGTGTCCCAGCGCCAGGAGCAGCAGCAGCGGACCCAGGCTCCTGCCCAGCTGCCCCCTCGCCACTCCTCCCCGACTCGGAGGTGGCGGCACCATCAGGGAAGCTCCCGGCCTCTTCCCGGCGGCGCCGGAGCTCTCTCCCCGCCTGCGCCCGGCTCGTCCGCGGCCGCCGCCTTCCCTCTCCCCGGCAGGGGGCGCCGGAGAACAGGGGCGTCTGCGCCACCTGCGCGAGGCACGGGGCTGGGGGCGTCGCGGGGCCTGGGGTCAGGGCCAGGAGCCGGGTGCTGGGTGCAAATTCCGCGGAGGGGCGGGTGGAGGGGTCGTCTGCGGTGCACGGCCGGCGCGAGGGTCGCGGGGCCTAAGCCGGCTCGCCCGGGAGGTTCACTCCGGATCCACAGACTCACCGGACTCGACTTTGGGCTGCGCCCTCGCCGCTCTCCTCTTCCTGGGCTGGGAGGGAAGGGCAGGGCGCGCAGAGCCGGCGGCTGTGTGCATCTCGCTCCAGGGTCGCTCGACCGCGAGGAGGAGGAGGAGGAGGAGGAGGAGGAGGAGGAGCTGGCTCGCACCCCCCGGAGAGGGAGGGGGAGCCCAAGGGTTAATCAGCCTCCTTCCTGGCGTCAGGTCACTTCTGAAGGCCAGGGCAGGCTTGCGGCTGCCTTTCCCCCTCCAGCGCCTACGCCGTGCTTTCCCACCACCCCGGGCTTCACCCCGCAGGATTAGGGGGGGGGCAGGGGGAAGGAGTCGGAAAGCCACAGCGTCTCTCCACGCCCGAGACGGAGCAATTTACAGGGCGTAGTAGCCTGTCTTCCTTGGAACCTTAGAAGAAAGGTCTCCCGATCGGTTACACTTGTATCTAAAGCCGCTTTTTTCTCCCCAGCCCGTGGCCGAGACAAGTGAGGAGCTCCCGGCAGCTCTTCCTGGGGGCTTTTATAGCCTCTCGCCCTAATTGGCTTTCGTGCTGTTTCCACGCCCCGTGGGCCAGCACACGTGAGCGCTGGAAACTCCTGGAAGACCAGGTGAGGCGCGGAGGGGGCGGTTAATCACCGGCCCTGCGCGCTGCTGGTGAACGCGGCGGGGTTCGCGCGGAGCCAAAGCCCCGTGGGGGCGGTAAATCCGCTGGTTTGGTGACGACCCCGCCACCGTAATTCGTTACACCTCTGCATCGTAACGCTTCGCTGAACATCAGGAGTTTTTCTGGGCCTGTTAAGAGAAAAACTCGTGACACAGACGTGCCGGACGGAGCCGGCAAGTGGTCGCGGCCCCGAAGTGCATGGCAAGAGCACGAGGTTGTAATGCCTGGCCTCTAACAGACGCGTGGTGTTTTGCAGCCGCGGGGCGAGAAGTAGCTTGTTCGCAAGTTACCGGTGTGAGATGTTTTGTTTCAGAATGTTCTGGTCAACTGAGAATTGCCAGGTGTATCACCCACACCTTGACATTTTTAATAGCAGTGGCGTCTTCCTCCCTTTGTAGAATGCTTTTAGATTTGCCACAGGGTTTTCACATTCATGAATGTGGATTTTATTGATACGCTATCCCTTGAAACTAGGAGTCTGATTTCTTAGTTCAGTGAGATGTTTTTCCCCGGCAACGCTTACACGGAGCCAGCAGACCATAAAACAGACTCAGTACTAAAATATGGTGCTACCCACACGAAGTAAAATGGGGAGACTTCCCTCATGAATGTTTGTGATTGGTTGATTTACTTTTTATTTTTGAGAGAGACAGAGAGAGAGCTGGGGAGAGGGGCAGGGGGAGAGAGCGAATCTTAAGCAATCTTTGCACTCAGCTCAGAGCCCATCGCGGGGCTCCATCCCAAGACGGTGGGATCATGACCTGGTCGGAAACCAAGAGTGAACGGACTGAATCACTCAGGCACCCCTATGAGTTTTAAATGAGGTAATACATATAAAGTATTTTTCACAGTGCCCAGCATGTATTGTGTGCTCAGCAGACATTAACTGGTAGCGTTTTAAAAATTTTTTTTCAACGTTTTTTATTTATTTTTGGGACAGAGAGAGACAGAGCATGAACGGGGGAGGGGCAGAGAGAGAGGGAGACACAGAATCGGAAGCAGGCTCCAGGCTCCGAGCCATCAGCCCAGAGCCTGAGGCGGGCCTCGAACTCACGGACCGCGAGATCGTGACCTGAGCTGAAGTCGGACGCTTAACCGACTGCGCCACCCAGGCGCCCCACTGGTAGCGTTTTTAACATAATTATTGCACGGATCTTTCCGTTTTAACATTCTAGCTTTTTCTGCTTTCTAGATAAATGGAAGTTTATTTCACAACAGTTGTTTGGGTTTCCAAGGAGATAACCTCTCTAAGCACATGAAAAATGCAGGCATCCTGGGACTGGTGAAAATTGTATTACTTTAGATTGCACCATAGGCATGTTTAATCTCCATCTTGCAGGGAGGACGCTGTGCTGTAGGAGGTTCTCGTTTTATTTTATTACCAATTTTCTGATATTTTGCTATATTTTTCTCATTGTTACTTGTTTTGTTTTTCTGCTGTTGCATTGTGGATGTCCGTACTACAAATAATAGAATGGCGAGGGAGATTCGTTATTACTTTCATTCAATAGTTAATGAGCCACATACGGAGACATGCAGCTTTGCAGAGAAGGATTTTCAGGGTGCAAAATGCTAAGAGCAAGACCATGCCCATTACGCACAGCTGGTGGCAGAAGATTGGGGACAAAGCCAACTTTGCCGCCACCTTATTTTCAGCCCACTGCACTGAGCACATACGACAACGAGGCATCAGAGAATGTGCTGGGGCCAAGCAATCAGCCCAGCTCTGCCTGAAGAGGAAATCCCAGGAGTGGCTGGTCAGAGCGTTTCTGGAAGAGGTGAGCCGGAGCAGAGACCTGGAGAAAACCTTTGCCCGGAGGCCTGGAATTTAAACTCATTGGCAGCTACTGATAGCACGACATGTAGTGTCAGGCTTTGGGGGGCTGGGCTGGAGAACACAACCAAACAGAAGGAGATGAGATGGCCTTGTATGGATACCAGTTCCCCCAAAAGTTAAACACGCCTGCAAAAAAACAAAACCTACATTTGCTCAGGCTGCAGCCTGCATGGGAGCTGTCAGAAGGAGACTGAGTGTGGTGGAGACCTCCGGGGTCTTAGGTTTTCTGTCGTGACACCCTCATTCCTTCCCCGACCATGCACGAGCTCCCCACTCCCCGGCTCGCCCCTACAATCTGCCCCGTTTCTCATTTATGAGACATTGGATGAGAGCCCTCACCTAGTGCCTCTTTCACAGGAGTGTGGCAAAGATTAATGATAGGGACCTAAAGTCTCCTCAGGGGAGTCTCTGGATGATTCTTTCTTTTCAGCATACCATTCTCCGCGATGTTTTCCATACAGACCTGTCAGCTTCCCTGAAACAAACCAGAGGGTGGACTGTTCTACAATTTACCATGTCCCAGGGACATGGGGCTGTGTCTAGGGCATTAATGTACAGACTCAGCTGTGGGTTAGACTCCCTGGTGGACTGGATATTGAGTGTAGGGGCAGCGTGGAAGGAGACTGCTTAACTGGAGAATCTAGACGCCAGCATGTGAAAGCAAAGTGAAAGGAAAAAAGAAAAGTAAAACTAGGTCCTAGGGCCCTTCTAAATGAGACCTGTGGCCTTTTCCACTCATTTTTAAGGGAGCCCAATAACTTATTTGGAGAAAATAGAAAAAAGAGATCGATAAAAAAGATCAATTACTGTAAGAAACAGGAGCCACCAATTGAGGGCACAAGTCATTTCATTTTATTTGTTTACATTTTTTTTTATATAAAAAAGGATTTGTGGTGGCTGACAAAAACATACTATCTTCCAGTGTGTCTATTTCTCTATATTATATGCATTATGTATAGGATATTCTATACAGAATCGAGTAAGGTTAGGTAAAGCAACTAAGGCAAAGGCAAAGTCAGGATAAATAATAAAATGAAGCTGAAGTTAGTTGGCAGGATCATCATATAGAAAGTCCTGTGCTACGTTCAAAGCAGATCACAAGTCAGTTCTCAGATTCTCAGACGTCAGTTCAAGATAATTCCATGATCAGTTAAAAAATTCAAGGTAGCTGTAAAGGAAAAGCCTATAAATTGCTCAAAAAAAAAAAGTCACAGATTTTTCCTGTTGGTCTCTCTGAAATATGGCAACAACCCTCTGTCAGGTAAAGGTCTTGTCATAGAAACAAGACTCAACAAGTGTGGGTAGAGTTCTTACTGAATTTGAGTGATATGCATACAATATAATTCCCCGAAATAAACAGGTTGCCCTGATACCTTTCGTTCAGTTTCGGTTTTGATCACCCTCCAGCCAGGTTGGCTTAGAGAAACAGGGCTACACCTTGAAAAGTGTTTAAATGTGCCAGTCTCCAAGCCATTGTGAGGAAATGCTTCAGGCAAGAAAACTCAAACATGTCAACACAGTAAAAGGGTTTTAAAGTCCTAGTTTCTGGGGTGTGTATGCCGTCTTTGCACTTGGTCTGCCTTCGTTTTAACTTGCACAAATTCTGAACATATATTGAAGCTATGGATCTCTGGAATTTTCTCCCAGAACAGGAAGAAACATCGGATTCCTACACCCATGACAGAATCCCAATTTTTGCCAAACTTTGAAATGAAACCAATCTTAAAAGATTAGTTAGCCCATGTGTCTATAGGCTGCTAAAAGAAAACCGTACAAACGATGAAAATGAGTGAGAACTTACTTGGTTGAATGTCTAAAAACAAAATCAAGAAACATTGTTGATGCAGTTTGGATGTTGTATTCTTACACACACACACACACACACACACACACACACACACACACACACACTGAGTCCCTGTCTGGGGTTTCTCCCAAAGGAGGAGCTTGTTGAAACAGTAGGAATTGGCAGCCTCCTCGACCCGTGGAGTTGTAGGATCAGACCCTGGGTTTCTAGAAGTGTGTTCTAACACCACTCAACTTTGCAGCTCCTTCTGGGACACACGGAGGCTACAGCATATGCAGCTGAGATGGCCCCATCTCTTGGGTCCCCACAAGCACACACAAGGAAGGATAAGGGGCCAGCACTAGAGGTAAGACCAGTGGCTCATACCTCGTGATTGATCTCTGGTCAAGTAAGTGGAATCAGAAGTATCCCAGGATTGGGGCACCTGCATAGCTCAGTGGGTTAAGCATCCAACTCTTGATTTCGGCTTACGTCATGATCTCCCAGTTCGTGGGCTCAAGCCCCCATTGGGCTCTGCACTGACAGCACAGAGCCTGCTTGGGATTCTCTCTCTCCTTCTCTCTCTACCCCTCCCCCCCCCCAGATTAAAAATAAATAAACTTAAAGAATTATCCCAGCATTTATCAGCTGATTCCTTTGAGTATCAGCCACTCCAATACACAACTTCTGTGCTTTATTTGTGTAGGGCCAACTCTGTTTATATCCCTTTCCTCCATGGGGTTAAGAGTTCTTATTTAACATTTATTGAGAACTGGGAGATACTCAGCTCAGTAATATGATATCAAGCCAACTTGACAGGTAATAAGAATGTTGACCTTAAAAGTTTTCCAATAGGAGCCAAAATGCCCTTTGGGATATCTTGGTGGAATAAAGATAATTTTATTACCCATTGCTAGCAGATCACAAGTACTTACTGTAATCTATAATTAAAATATATTTTTCCTCGGGATATGAGGTTGACTTTACCTCCCTCTTTAAAAAATGGACTCATTCAGAAATGGGAAGAAATTAGACTTAAAAACTCAGATTTACCTAGATTTAAAATCTAGCTTACAGCATAAAACCTCTGTGATCCTCATCAAATTGTGAAATCCTCCTGGGGCTCAGTTTATCCATATATAATATAGAAACAACAATCTTCAACTCATAGGATTGTTGAAAAGAGTGAATGAAATATATAACATGCCTGCTGCATCGGAGTCATACAGGATACATAATATTATTTCAATTGTTTCTATTCAAAAATATTGATGCAAGTATGGTAGGCCATCCACCCTGTCAGCTCTAGTTTGCTTCCATAAGAGATAGTTTGGAGATGGATGGCCAAGGCTAGAGACATCCTGTCACAGAACAGGCTGTCACTACCACCATGCTTGAATTAGATGTTAGAATGACCAGGGCTCTGGGTGAGTCAAATCCACTAACAGTCGCTAGAAATGAGAATGTATATGCTTCTCCTTGGAGAATCACTATGCTTCTGAGTGCTGTGCTGACTTTTTTTTTTTTTTTCAATTTTTAAGTTTATTTATTTATTTTTGAGAGAGAGAGAGAGAGAGAGAGAGTGGGGGAGGGGCAGAGAGAGAGGGAGACTGAGACTCTGAAGCAGGCTCTGCGCTGTCAGCACAAAGCCTGACACGGGGCTTGAACCCACAAACCATGAGATCATGACCAGAGCTGAAGTCAGAACCTCAACCGACTGAGCCACCCAGGCGCCCCAAGAAGGTGGGGTACACTTCTTAACCAAAACAGGGGCCTATTCGCGCTATAATACCAAGAAAGCCACATTCTTACAAGCTGTTTGCGGATGATGATTTTCCCAGGATTTGGCACAAAGAATGACAACGCAAATACTGGGCGTGTGTGGGCATTTTTTAAAGTGCTTCACAAGTATTATCTCATTTAATCCCTAATCCTCTGTCTCGGATTCTATTATGAGCTGCATTTTACAGATGAGGAAACTGCAGCCAAGATTTTAATTAACATCTGCCTAAGGTACCGAGTCAGGAGTACTGAGCTGGGTTTGAACTGGGGCATTTTTGGCCCCAGGGCCCATGCTCTCAACATTTACATTAAACTGCCCTTTGGAGAAGTGAGCATCTGGGCGGTTTTCTCCCAAGAGACAGGCTACACCTAGGATGTTTGTCCAGGGACGTGAGAACCTGGAGAGCCCAAGGTCCGCCACCCCAGCCGGTAACCCTGAGACTCCATCATGGTTCATGCGCAGACATGATCCTTCCTCGGCAGCTCCCCGCCAACCGGCTGGCCCCATACGTTCTCACCTCTGTGTTATTAGCTGACCTCTCTCTCCGCGGCAAAGCTGAACTATATCCACGGGACCTGTCCTCGTGGAGCCACACAGTCTGCTAGTTTACGTGGAATGCTGGCCCGAGAAGAATGAGCTCAGGTTTCAAAACTCTTGGCATTCTGGCGTTTTCGCAAACCGTCCTTCCAGTTCTGTCCCTGGCCCCGAGACAGGTCTTTATCAGACCTAGAACTCTTACCGATTATGAAAGTACTCTGGGGGAGCAATCTTGCAGTCACCACAAAGAAATACCTACGCAAAGTATTTGTAAAACTTCAGAGGCCAGCGTGATCCCGTGGAATCTCCTTCCAACCCGAACCTGGTTCTTTGACACCCAGAAAGTAGCTGCGACCAAAGTTGTGCTCAAGAAAGGTGGGGTTTTGGAGCCCCCTCCCCACTACCCGGCGCCCTCCCCCCCTGCCATTTGTCCCCATGCCCAGCGCTCAGAGGTTGCTGGCTTGTCTGCAGTAGATGTTTAAAAGCAGCATGGGTTTGCATTCTTCTGTCCTAATCTTTACCAACAATGCAGGATCCCCAAGGAATGCCAGATAAAGAAGGCTGCCCCGGTTTAGGTTCCCTTAACTCGACACGCGTTTCCTTTCGTTTAGGTGTTTCAGGGCGACTGTCTGCCTTCTTTCTGCTTGATCGGTGATGTTTGGACCGGAGTGTACCTTCGAGTATTGTTTATTTGGTTTGATCGCTGATAAGCGTCCTAATAATTCATCAGAAAGGGAGTTGGGACCTTGCGTATCTTCTTCCAGCTCCAGCATTTATCTGCAGTGTAATTATAATGAGCCGGAAAGTTATGCGTATGCAATGTGACACGTCTTTGGCTCTCACATCTTCACGTCCTGATGGAAGACTGATGGGCCCTGGCCCCTCGTGTCGGTGACCCGCCATTAAACCCCCCCCCCCCCAGTGACCCACTTTGAAGTTGATCTCCTCTCAGACCCTCTTGGGTCTTTCTGTCTTGTTTCTGCTTTTTTGCTTGCCTTCTTGTCTGTTCTCTTTCATCCATCATTTCACTGTATCTCCTCCTTTGCTCCGATTCTGCCCTGTTTTTACCCACCCACTTTCACTTTCCGGCCTCTGACTTGACTGTTTCTGTTATATTCCTGACTCGATCCTATCTCTCCCTTGAAACCACCGGTTCTCAACTGGGAGGCATCGTTGACAGCCAGCAGAAATTCGGCAGCATCTGGAGAGATTTTTAGTTGTACTGGGGAGGGTCCTACTGGCATCTAGTGGGTAGAGGCCAGGAAGCTGTTCGCCCTCCGACGATGCACAGGTCAGCCCCCACCCCACCGCACACAACAAAAAATTGTATGGCTCCAGACGTCATTAGTGCCGAGGTTGAGAAATCCTGCGCTACAGACATTTATCCACGTCTCTAATTCTATTATCTCCTGTTGCCCAATCCCACTGTTTAAACCTTCCCCTCCCCAAGCCTGACCGTTAGCCGGCCCCCCATCTTCTTGTTAGCGTTTCTTCCTTGCCCTGACATCCTTCTTCTTGGCTGGATCTCCTCTACACCTTTAAACTCGGTCGGATCTCATCGCTTAGACTCTCTCTCTCTCTCTCTCTCTCTCTCTCTCTCTCCTCCTCCTCCTGCCTTGGTGTCCACACCTTAGTTCAGCAGTTACCTTATCTCTCAGCTGTCCTGCAGTGACTGGAGGATCTGGGGAAATATTTTTTCTTAGAATTCTGTTTATTTTGCAAGTTTTCACGAAGCCAAGACGGCCCTGAAGCTTCTGGTTTCAGAGTCTCTCGAGCAGATCACGCGTTCCGGCAGGTGCAGCCTGCCTCCATCTGTTCACCTGCTGCTGGCCAGGGAGGCTGTTCTGTCTTGTCTCGTTACGGTGATGCCTACGTGCTGCTTGCATTGGTGTGGCATTCTTGGCAGGTCTTCCTTCACCGTAAGAGGGGAGAAATAGGCTTCCCCTACCTTCATTCATTAAAACACACACACGCTAGGGCACCTGGGTGGCTCAGTCGGTTCAGCGTCTGACTTCGGCTCGGGTCATGATCTCCTGGTTTGTGGGTTCGAGCCCCGTGTCGGGCTCTGTGCTGACAGCTCGGAGCCTGGAGCCTGCTTCAGATTCTGTGTCTCCCTCTCTCTCTGCCCCTCCCCCACTCACGCTCTGTCTCTCTCAAAAGTAAATAATAAACATTAAAAAGAATTTAAACACACACACACAAAGACAATCAAATGAGTGTTTCCTGTGTGGCCGGCAATGCCGGGTGTGTTAGTGACTAAAGGAAATAAGAGAACAGTGGTCTCCGGGGAGCTCCAACCCTGACGGGGGGACCAGCAAGATAACTAACCACCCCAAACTAGGTGCTGCATGCTGTCCGAGGGTCTGTTAGGGGCTATAGGAGTGGGGGGGGGGTGGGGGACACCTGCATTAACTTCCTATGGCTGTTGTAAAAAGTGGCCACCACTTAGTGGCTCAAAACAACACACATTTACTATCTGGTAGTTCTAGAACCCCAGAGTCCGGTATCAGTCTTGCTGTGCTAAATCCAAGTCAGTGGGGCTTCATGGCTTCTGCAGGATTCGAGAGCAGGTGCCGGTAGGGTGAGGGAAAGAAAGAACCAGAGAGTTTATTCATTTTCTTTAAAGACTAATGTAGAGCTTGCTGGTTACACGTTTGCAGGCAGGGAAACGCAATGCACGCATGAAGGAAGGAAGGAAACGCAATACACGTGGGGAGCCCTTCGCGGACCGTGTCCGGTGAAGCAAGGACCGAGGCGTCACTGGCCACCCATCACCAGTTTCCTTTCAGCCATCCTCATATCTAAGACTCCACTTTTAGAGATGAGTGGACCCTGAAGTGCAGGCGTCCAGATGGACCCACACGTGGCTCAGTGGTATAGCCACAAGAATCCAGGCGTGTTACATCACTTTCTCTCCTCTAACACCAGCACTAAAGGCCAGCATTCGGAAAAGGACCATTGTAATTGGAGATTCTTGCGTTTGACCCCAAAGCACAAAGGACCCGTGACCCTCTAAGGAGCTCCTATGCCATTGTGACAGCTCTGTGGCTCTGTATTTATTTAGTTCTCACTTCTTGCAAAAACACTATCAACGTCTAATCAGGTCTCGGAGAAAGGGGTCAGAAGGCAAGTGGCTTAAACTACCTACACTTAACAGCCCCTCCGTACAAAAGCGACTTTCTTCCTCTTCGGGCCAAACTTGTTCTCCACGCAGTGAGCAGTGAATAAATCAAAGCAGGTTGAGTTGTGTGGTTTTGCCACAGGAAACTCTACCCTTTGGGAGGCATTAAAGCCTCATCTCTGGAAATCAAGACATTTTCGCAAACGTGTGGAAGTTACTCTGGTTCACCGATAAGACGCCTTTGCAACACTAGGACACTTGTAGCCAACACTAACTATTTTGAGGCTGGCTTTAGTTTTCTTCTGGCCCGAATTCCCCGCTCTAAGTTTTCAAGGTTATGAAAACTTAGAGCAGCAGTTTAAGGGACTGAAGGAAAACAGGAAGATTCAGCATAAGCCTTCAAAACACTGTCATTCCTGTGACAGGTACTCCGGTACAGAAAACTTGGTGTTAAGGAAGAGATTTCTTTCCCCCAGAGATCAAACAGACCACAGTACAGTCACAGCCCTTTATCCTAAGCACTATCACCTTAAGATTTTCTCACGAGAAGGGCCTTTCCCCTGTGGCTATATGGGTGTCCCTGAAAGGGCCGTAATCCTGCTTGTGATATCCCTATCTATTGCCAGGCTCGGGGGCTGGTGCCAGACAAGGGCTTATATGCACATTCTTCACTGCTCTGGTGTCCCTATCGAGGCTGACCTTGGATCCTATCACGCTTCAACAACTCTGCCAATCCTTTATCAACTATTCGCTACCTCCCGCACTGTTCTATGTAATTACTGATGTGATGTCACCCAGTCCTCACAGCAAGCCTACCAGGCAAGTGTTATTAGCCCCATTTTATAGATGAGAAAAAAACTGAGGCCTGGAAGGGTCGCTCACTCATCCAGGATCACCTGGCACTGGGGCCTGGAATCAGACACAGGCTATCTGGTCTGGGAATGCACACACTCAGCCACTACCCTCTCTTGGCCCTGACTCTTGACAAAAAGGCTATTTTGCATCAGGACTCACAGTCCAGCCACCGTCCCTATAGAAACTTCGTTTGGGTCCGTCACCATCGTTTCCCTCAGATCTGGTCTCCATAGAGCCCTTGGGGACCTGTAGTGGCCTGAGTCACCAGACCAGGCAGCCTGGGCTTTGCCTGCAAATAAGATCTGGGGTTCCCTTAAGGACAGAGGAAGTGAATCCAACGCTCATCCTTTACAGTGTCCGGTGGGAGGTCTCGTTGTTCACGATGAGTTAGCCAAATTGGGTGCTCCACGGTAACAAGGTTCAAAGAGCAGTCCCTGCGTGAGCCAGGCCGCTCTGCTGAGCTCCGTACCCACAGGCAGAGTGCAAAATTCGAAGCAGCCACCGTGCAAAGTCATAAAGAGGGACCTTGCTGGGGTGCCCGTTGGCTCAGTCTATTAAGCATCTGACTCTTGCTCTCAGCTCAGGTCACAACACGGTTCATGAGATCAAGCCCTGTGTTGGGTTCACGCGGACAGTGCTGAGCCTACTCGGGATTCTCTCCTCTCTCTCTGCCTCTCCCTGCTCACCTGCCCTCTGTCTGTCTTCCTGTCTGTCTCTTCCTCTCAAAATAAATAAATAAACGTTAAAAAAAAAAGGAGGGACCTTGCTGCAGCAATGGATGACTGCAGATGTTACCACAATCAGAAAAATTTCCAGCACGTATGGGGACGAAGGGTATACATGCAGACAAGAGGTAGACACGTTACTACGTAATTCACAAGAATACACTCAGAGCCACTTAGGATTTGTCTGGAGCCTGGAACCCAAGTGTAAGATTTAGGACAAGGAGACTTCTACATCTTTGAATGTTTCCTTTAGGCCTTGTGCATAGTATGTTCCTAACGAGTGATTGCTGAATCAGAAGAAACATGTTTATTTGGTGCATCATTACTTTCTTCATATAGCACGCCCATCTCCTGTTTGTTAAGTGATTCCACTCTCGTTGAGGAAGGGATCCAATTATCTTCATTTCACATGTCAATTATGCACCATTTGCAAAGTTTCATCACCACTGCCATCACTGTGCGAACACTGAAGATCAGCATCTCTGGGTGTGAGAACTGACAGCTGGTATCCACTGTCCAGATTGGCCCGTCTCCCCGGGACCGCATCCTTCCTCCTGCACCCGCCAAGTTGGGCTGGAGGCTCTAGGAGGGATTGGCTGCCTTGCTCGACCCTCTGTTAATTGGATTTTTCTGGTTCTTTTCTGTCAACCTAGCTTCTGGGGGTTTCCAGCTACAGCTGGCTTTCTTGAGGAAAAACACAAGTAGCAGAGGAATGACTGGGTGGGTCGGTGCCCTGTGAACAAAGGACTTAACAGAACCCCAGAGACAGAATAGGTGGGAAGCTAGCTGGAAAACAGACGCCCACCCCAGCAGGGGCCAAACTGGCTCCCCAGGTGGACAGAGGGCTGGAGCGGAGGCATCTAGACAGCAGGGCTCTGTCTGTAGCCAGTGAAGGACGAGACCCAGGATCGGAATCCCATTCCCCTCTCCCCGGATCTGGGTCAACGCTTACGGCTCGCCGGTTATTATCACTCGTGTACTTAACACGCAGCTGTGGGTTTCGAGACCCTCTACATTCTGGTTCTTTCGGAAGTTCTTCGCTGCTTAGCCAACCCCGCCAGACCTTCACAGTCTGGAGGAGGGAGAGGAAATAGAATAGAATTGAAATTCCATCCGAAGCTTTCCCTACTGGCATGGTTCTGCTGGGAAGCAGAGTAGGAGACGTTGGAAGTTGTGGTCTAATGAGGTGTTGTGATTTTTGGAGGTGGCCTGGTCCCTGCTGGGAGGTTCCCGTAATCACGGTGAGGCAGTGGTGAGGAGACAGCGGGAGGACGGGGCGGGGAAGGAGACATCTCTGTGCCCCACGCTGGCTATGCACCCCTGCTGGTGACATCACTTCGGCGAGGCGGCGGGGGGGGGGGGGGGGGGGGGGGGAGGTGGCTGTGGCCTCACTTTTAGGGACCAAAGTAACACAAACGTTTTAGGAGTATCAGAAAGGAGCAGCGCCTTCCCGCCTTCCCCATGGCCGAGACTGAATGGAAACAGCTTTGTCATTCCCCCCCCCCCCCCCCCCCCCGCGATGTTAGAGGAAAGCCTTGTAAAACAATTTAAGGGCGATGGAGTGAGTCAGCTCTTCCCCATTGCTTGCATTCCCCATCAAGGAAGGCTATCCAAACAGTTTCTCACACCTCATATAATTCGATCACGAGAGCCAGCTGTTTTGGTGGTGACTTCGTTTGGGTTTATTTCACTTTGGGGGGAAGCGTTTCTGTACATAAATGATCTATTTCACAAACAAAGCAGGGAACCTGTGGTCCTGGACGCAGCTCCCCGTCGCACAGTTAACTCACAGCGCCCTGACCTCAAAACGCATGTTTTGGCAACTAGTCAGAGCTGGCCAAGGTTGTTTCTACTTACTCATCTTCCTCTAGGCTCCCCAAATGTTTTCCTGGAATATGCTCGGGGCGGGGGGGGGGGGCGGTGGTGGTGTTATTTATAATCTCACAGAATCTGCATTCTCATACTGAACACATGCGGTGGTTGCTTTCCACGGGAGGAGTGGGAGCTCATGTGACTTGGGAGGAATGCGAAGGAGGTACTTGGGCCCCGTGACACCTCCAGCCTGCATCCAGTTGGGAAGGTGGCCAGTCGCACGCACTTGTTCCAGCCTCTACCTCAGCGCACACCCGACCTTCGGCAGGAGCCTCACGCGCAAGCTGTACCCAGGCAAGGACGAGGATTGTGGTTCTGATCAGATGTTCCTTAACTTGCCTGCTCATACCATGAGGTTCACCTTGAATTGGTGATGGGTTCTGGAATGAGTGCTGGCTGGAAACACAGGTACAGAATGTCTTCAAAAGAGACAGCTTAAAAGGGGCGCTTGGGCGGCTCAGTCCGTTGAGCGTCTGACTTCGACGTAGGTCGTGATCTCGCAGTTCGTGAGTTTCAGCCCCATGTTGGGCTCTGTGCTGACAGCTTGGAGCTTGGAGCTCAGAGCTTGGAGCCTGGAGCCTGCTTCACATGCTGTGTCTTACTCTCTTTCTGCTCCTCCCCCACTTATACTCTGTCTCTCTCTCTAAAATAAATAAATATTAAAACAATTTAAAAAAAAGAGAGAGAGAGAGAGAGAGACAGCTTAAGGACATTACTTAAAGGAATGGGAATAAGCCAGACTTAGGATGAAGCCAGGTGTTGGAATTACCCCATGGATTCATATTAGCCTGGGGCCATGGCCAAGTTCTTTAACCTTTCTGGTCTTCAGTTTCCTCATCTTTAAAATGGGGGTGGTGACAATTCCCAGTACATAAGGTTACTGTGACGTTAGATACATGGAAGTCCTACAGAGGACCGAGCACAGTAAACATACTGTATACACGTTTCTGTGAGTGTGCACTTAGAAATTGTAGAAATCATAAACTAGCATCCTAATCCTATCCAACACTTAGGATCATAAGTGAGTCACTTGGTTATTGCTCTGTCTCGAATCTTCCTCCTAGAAAATGCTGTGCTTACCTCAAGGACAAGGGTGCTTCATTAACATGTAGGGGTGCCTGGGTGGCTCAGTCGGTGAAGCATCTGACTCTTGGTTTCGGCTCAGATCATAACCTCACGGCCGTTGAGTTCCAGCCCCGCATGGAGCTCTGTACTGACAGCATGGAGACTGCTTGAGGTTCTCTGTCTCTCTGCCCTTGCCCTACTCGTGCTCTCTCTCTCAAAATAAATAAATAAACTAAAAAAAAAATAACATTTAGATAGTGCTTTAAATTCTACTGAGAGGCCTATTATCAACACAAAATGTCATTCCTCTCTCTTTCACCAGTTCTAACGTAAAGCAAAATCATCTTAACCTTTGTAAGTATCTCCGTTGAACTTGTTCTAGGAGTATTTTATAAATCATTCCCCCAGTGAGTTCATTTTATATACTCCGAATTCTTCATACCACGAGTATTCTGTTAGTGCAGTTGCTTAAATAAAGTGAACACCATTTGGCTACAGACCGTGTCTGTGTGTAATTAATTACTTGGCAATCAATTAATCAATGGGCTTTGGGGTTTTAAAAAGTGCTTTCTAAAAGATCCCAGTGGCTAATCATTACTTACAAGAGTGATAAAGGGAGCAAAATATGCGGAAAGCCACATTGCAGCACTCTCTTTGGTGATTCAAGATATTGCCAATTGGCCCGCAGTCGGACGATACTGGGGCAGACTTTTCTAATCAAGCCTCATTCTGGGAAATCTTTTTCTCCTTTGGCTCATCTGCAACTGAGATGGACGGAATTAGCCAAATCACAGACCCTACAAGGAGTTAGGAAAGTGTGTCCTTTCCAGCCGTTATCACCCTGTATCACACAAAGCGGTCGCACGGGGTCGTGTCGCGTGGGCTGAAATTCAGAAAAACCTGGGAAATTCGCAGAAAACGCTAGTTAACTCAGGAGGTTCCCTTACTAATGCTGCGGTCATTACACGTGGAGATGTTATGCACTCCAGGCTCACACGTTACTCTTGAAGTTTGGGATTCAACAGAATGTATGTTAGTAAGTGGCCAAAAGGGAACTTTTCATTATTCTATTAATTAAAGCCAGCCCACAATTGCAGAAACACGTTTTGTTATTTATTCCCTGTTTCCAGCTCAGCAATAGGAACAATATTCATATGGGGTATTTCAATTACTTAGGGCTTTAACTTTCCATTTCCTGGTGTTAAGGATTTAATTGTGTTCTTCAAAAAGATATGAAGTCCTAACCCCAATACTTCAGTCTGTGACCTCATTTGGAAATAGGATCGTTGCAGATGTAATCAGTTAAGATGAAGTCATCCTGGAGTCGGATGGCCCTTCATCAATATGACTGATGATCTTAAAAGAGGAGACAAAACATGCAAGGAAAGACGGCTATGTGACATGTCACAGAGGCAGAAATTGTAGCAATGCATCTATAGGCCAAAGAAACCAAGGATTGTTAGAAGACGCCAGAAGCTAGAGGTGAGGAAAATTCTCCCCTGTAGGTTTCAGAGGGAACACGGCCCTGCCAATACCTTGATCTTGGACTTCCAGCCCCCAAAACTATGCGGCAATACATCTGTTGTTTTAAGTCACCCAGTTTGGGTTACTTTGTTAAGGCAGGGCTAGGAAACTAATACACTGGGTTTGTACATTTTCTTCAACTGTCAGATGTCATTTTATAGTATATAAAGGGATAAATATTCGGAACTTGATCCTTCAACCATTTACATCTGCTAACACTTCAAGCCTCATCAATATGTACTGCCACACCCTAAATGGTCAACCAAAGGGCTACCCATCCTTAGAATACACACACAGCTCTAAAAG
Source organism: Panthera tigris (assembly GCF_018350195.1). Lineage (NCBI taxonomy): Eukaryota > Metazoa > Chordata > Mammalia > Carnivora > Felidae > Panthera > Panthera tigris. The sequence goes on from NC_056671.1 coordinate 77,602,512, forward strand.
TCCTTACGATGAAAAGCAATCAATATTGTGAACTGTCAGAATTCTGTGATTTAAAGCCTTAATGTTTCTTTGTCTAGAAGAAAATCATTAGAAAGTGTCACCAGGAAAGCATATGTTACTGTTAGGTCCAAGATAATAAATAAGCCAGATATTAACTTTTAAAGAATGTTTGTGACTTTTGTTGGCGCTGGTGAATTTTGGCTCCTGTCCTGGTTAGCCTTGCTAGAAATAGTTGAATCATTTTAATCACTATGTCTACTAAAAAAAAGTTGTAAAGTTGTATAAAACCAAAATTTGACCAACATCTGGGATACATTCCCTTTTCCCTTTCGTTGTTTTTCAAAGATGTGCCTTATAAATTATGTGGAGAACACTACATGAAGAGGATTGACAGATGATGATAAAAATAATTTATGGATTTCAACCTATATTACAAAGCTGTATTCATCAAGACAGTATGGTACTGGCACAATATCAGACACATTGATCAATGGAACAGAATAGAAAACCCAGAAATGGACCCACAACTATATGGTCAACCCATCTTCAACAAAGCAGGAAAGAATACCTAATGGAAAAAAACCAGTCTCTTCAAAAAATGGTGCTGGGAAAACTGGACGGCAACATGCAGAAGAATGAAACTGGACCACTTTCCTGCACCATATACAAAAATAAATTCAAATGAATGAAAGACCTAAATGTGAAACAGGAAACCATCAAAATCCTACAGATCCTACACAGGCAGCAACCTCTTTGACCTCAGCCATAACAACTTCTTATTAGACATGTCACTGAAGGCAAGGGAAGGAAAAGCAAACCTGAACTATTGGGACCTCATCAAGATAAAAAGCTTCTGCACAGTGAAGGAAACATCAACACAACTAAAAGGCAGCCTACGGAATGGGAGAAGATACTTGCAAATGACATAGCTGAATAAGGGAATAGTATCCAAAATCTATGAAGAACTTATCAAAGTCAACACTCCAAAAACAAACAACCCAGTTAAGAAATGGGCAGAAGACATGAACAGACATTTTTCCAAAGAAGACATTCAGTAGCTAACAGACACATGAAAAGACGTTCAACATGACTCATCAGGCAAATGCAAACCAAACCATGATGAGATACCACCTCAAACCTGTCAGAATTGCTGAAATTAACAACACAAGAAACAACAGGTGTTGGCAAGGATGTGGAGAAAGGGGGAACCCTCTCGCACTGTTGGTGGAAATGCATACTGGTGTAGCCGCTGTGGAAAACAGTATGGAGTTTCCTCAAAAAACTAAAAATAGAACTACCCTATAATCCGGCAATTGCACTATTAGGTATTTACCCACAGGATACAAAAATACAGATTTTAAGGGGTACATATACCCCAATGTTTGGGGTGCATGCAAACCCCATGGGGTGCATGTTTGGGGATCATGCATGCAATGATAATGCAGCATTATCAACAATAGCCAAACTATGGAGAGAGCCCAAATGTCCATTGACTGATGAATGGATAAAGAAGATATGGTATATATCCAATGGAATATTACTCAACCATCAAAAAGAACGAAATCTCACCATTTGCAGCAACATGGATGGAGCTAGAATGTCTCATGCTAAAGAATAATGAGTCAATCAGAGAAAGACAAATACCATATGATTTCACTCATATTTGCAATTGAAGAAACAAAACAGATAAGCACATGGGAAGTGGGGAGCAAAGGTAAGAGGGAAACAAACCACAAAAGACTCTTAATGACAGAGAACAAAGTGAGGGTTGATGGAGGGAGGTGGGTGGGAGAGGGCTAGAGGGGTGATGGGTATTAAAAAGGGCACTTGCTGTGATGGGGACTGGGTATTATATGTAAGTAATGAATCACTGAATTCTATTCCTGAAATCGATATTGCACTGTATATTAACTAAAATGTAAATTTAAAAATTTTAATCAAAATTTAAATTAAAAATAAATAGCTTAAGTGAGTGAGTGGATACAGGACAGTTATGTATGGGCATATTTGACTGCTACTAAAGTTTTGTCTGCAAAGTATATTTAATGACATAGAAAATACTTAATATATATTTTGGTGAGAAAAATTAACATGAGAAATTCATATACAGTTTGATACCAATTAAGTAAAACAAAATCTGTGCATAGAAAAATGTTAACAATGTTATATAGTGGGATTTCAATTTTTATTGTGATTTTTGTCCTTTTTGCAATTCTCCAAACTTTCAACAGAGGCAAACATTACTTCCCTAATTTAAAAGCAATTTAATGTTAAAACTAATTACACTAGGACATTTAAAAAAAAATTTTTTTTTAACGTTTATTTACTTTTGAGACAGAGAGAGACAGAGCATGAACGGGGGAGGGGCAGAGAGAGAGGGAGACACAGAATCGGAAGCAGGCTCCAGGCTCTGAGGCATCAGCCCAGAGCCCGATGCGGGGATTTGAACTCACAGACCACAAGATCGTGACCTGAGCTGAAGTCGGACGCTTAACCGACTGAGCCACCCAGGCGCCCCTACACTAGGACATTAATAGTCATTTTCTGTGGATTATAATATTGTCAATGATTTTTTCATTTCAAAATAAGTTTTTTATTTATTTCACAATGAAAGAAAATTGAGCTTTTAAAAAATTATATGTTTAAAAAATTATATGTTTATGGATGATCTGGCCACAGCGAATGTCTGTAAGATGTCAGCTGCTTTACAACGACCCAAGACACTTTTGAGATGATGCCATGAGGAATTACCATAATGCATGTTGTGGATTCGATACGACTTCTTGACTCTTCCGTTTCCATACTCTTTGTCATGTGACTTTGCAGTCCTCCCACTGGTGGCAGAGAACATTCCTCTACCCCCACTGATGCCAGGCGCGGCCTTGTGATTTGCTTTGGCCAATAGAGTGTGCCAATGTGCCAGTTTTGAGCCCAGATCTTAAGATACATCGCATTTCTGCTTCCTGATTTGCACATCCGCCATCACCATGAAAGGATCTTCCCAGGAGCTCCTGCTGCTCCTTTGGCCTGGGTAAAAGAACACACACGGAGCAAATCCAAATGCAACCCACGATGAAGAGCTAAGCCCAAATTTCCCAGCTGAGCCCAACCTAGATCAGCCATTCAATCAACCTATAGACCCAAGTGCACAAAAGTAAACGTCTATCGGTGAAGGCTGGTTGAGTTTGGGGGTGGTTTGTTATACAGCAAAGACTAATTGATAAAATCTCACTGATGAAAATACAATATCAGCCTGCATGATTAATGGCCCAGAATGTGGGGACTGACAAAGTATGTCAACCCAATATGATGAAAGGTCCTTATGCCATAGCTTAAAAATATAAAAGGCCCCACATCTCAATGAAATAGGTTTCTGTGTATTTGTGAGTTTCCAACGTACGTCTATATGTATGTATGTGACAAAACTATTGCATATACAATAGTCCACTGTGTTCATATTTAGTTGTCTTTCCTAGCTTTCAGTTCAATTCATTAAATATATATTTTTCACTCTGTCATATTCTAGTTCCCATTGAAGAATGCATTTGGGGTTATAATTCTTGATGTATATTGAGCAGCGTATGCTAAGAATTGTAAGACTATTAACCATATTGCACTAATATTCGGTATGCAGACTGGAATTATCCCTCTTTTTAATTTTTTTATTTTTTATTTTTATTTTTTTTAAAAAATTTTTTTATGTTTATTTATTTTTGAGACAGAGAGAGACAGAGCATGAACGGGGGAGGGTCAGAGAGAGGGAGACACAGAATCTGAAACAGGCTCCAGGCTCTGAGCCATCAGCACAGAGCCCGATGCGGGGCTTGAACCCATGAACCACGAGATCGTGACCTGAGCCGAAGTCGGCCGCTTAACCGACTGAGCCACCCAGGCGCCCCATCCCTCTTTTTTAGAGCAAAGTTTTCCAACCTTGGCACTGTTGGCAGAGCACACAAGGGAGGGAGAAAAACAAAGGGAGAGAAAGAGAGAATCTGAAGCAGGTTCCACACTCGGTGCAGAGCTCAATCCCACAACCCTGGGTTCACGACCTGAGCCACCCAGGCGCCCCTCGCTGGCCATTTTTTCAAGTCTAGGTTTGTAATAATTCAGAATGTAAAAAAAGAATCCAAAGCTCTAGAACTTCTGATTCTTAGGGTCACCGTGAATATATTTTTGGTGGATGGGGGAAATCCAAAAACATGTTAATGGCCTGACAGGTAGGTTTTTCTGAACCTTTCTGCACCTACTCTGAAGTCAGGCTAAAACTTTCCCATCACACACACCGACAGGCAGCTTGATGGGACCAACAATACCCTGGGCATGGTTTTTAGGGTATCCACCCATGACCCGCTGAACACCTCATAAAAATGAACACAGAATGGCAAAATTCTAACTATACATGAGGAACTTCACATACCACCTTATTCAAAGATGCCATTTCTATCAGACAAAGGATGAAGCAAAATTTAATTTCCTGACAGTTTATATGCTTCAGCAGGAACGTGTAGAAGCGCCAGTTAGGCACTAACCCTGACTGTGGGACATGTGGTTAAAATTAACATCAAAACCGGGCATCTATTCATGATTATCTCCTTTTTGGAGGAACTTGGATGAGTTTGAACTACACCTTAAAACGGGGCCCTCTGATAGAAGATCTTCAAACTCTCCACTGGGAGACTGACATTGGCTCACTCATTAAGCCTCTCTGAATCTCAGTCGCCTTGCACGCAGCATGAGAAGTTTGAGTCAAATAGGGTCTGCGACCCCTTTCAGCTAAAACATTCTTGGAGTTACAGAATAGCTCATTTGTCACTGTGATAGTCCACACAACACAGCAATTGGGCTGAGCTGGGGAGTTTCTCACAAGATTTGCCTTATGCTTCAAGCAATTTGCCCAAGAAGATTCTTTTTTTTTTTTTAATCTTTATTTTTGGGAGAGAGACAGCATGTGAGCAGGGAAGGAGCAGAAAGAGAGAGAGATACACAGAATGTGAAGCAGGCTCCAGGCTCTGAGCCATCAGCACAGAGCCCGACGTGGGGCTCGAACTCATGAGCTGTGAGATCATGACCTGAGCCAAAGCGGGACGCTCAACCCACTGAGCCACCCAGGCACCCCTGCCCAAAGATTCTTACCCAAAGCAGTAAAACATGCTCAAAAACAGTAGGGTGAATCTTTCTATTTTCATCTGAGGCCCATTAAGAGATCCAGGAAGTAGGGGGAAAAAAAAAAGATTCATTGATTTGTCACCAGGAACTCAACAATTTTTTTTTATTTTATTTTTTTTTAATGTTTATTTATTTTTGAGACAGAGAGAGACAGAGCATGAGTGGGGGAGGGTCAGAGAGAGAGAGACACAGAATCTGAAACAGGCCCCAGGCTCCGAGCTGTCAGCACAGAGCCCGACGCGGGGCTCGAACTCACGGACCGCGAGATCACGACCTGAGCCGAAGTCGGACGCTTAACTGACTGAGCCACCCAGGCGCCCCTCAACAGTTTTTGAGAACATTATGCCAAAAAGACTGGTCCCGGGGCGCCTGGGTGGCTCAGTCGGTTAAGCGGCCGACTTCGGCTCAGGTCATGATCTCGCGGTCCGTGAGTTGGAGCCCCGCGTCGGGCTCTTTGCTGACAGCTCAGAGCCTGGACCCTGTTTCAGATTCTGTGTCTCCCTCTCTCTGACCCTCCCCCGTTCATGCTCTGTCTCTCTCTGTCTCAAAAATAAATAAACGTTAAAAAAAAAATTAAAAAAAAAAAGACTGGTCCCTTTAGGACAGAGTAGAGGATTGAACATGTATTTATGTCACTAAGTCACTAAGTAAAATGAGAAAGGAATCCCAAGGCATTATGATGGTGGTCAGGACTGGTTTCTAAAACCACCAACCCATCCATTGAACTTACTGAATGTGAAAATGTGTCATCAGGCTAAAGAAAGAAATTTCCGTAACATGTACAGAAAAAATGGTGGAAGAAATACATTTCTATTCAGAGGCATTCTTATTGGTTCTGGTGTATGCTGGGAAGAGAGGATCCTCTAGAATGGTGAAGAGAGAGAAAAAGATCACTTCCTCCCTGGCCGTTCACCAGCTAAAAGCCAGGGAGGTTCATTGGAGCCTGGAAGACTTGGTCCTCTTATAATATGCCTACATCCGTATCTTAATGTGTGGGCTTTTTAATGAAATGATAGCAAAAATAAGTCGTCCTTGTTTTCAAAATAAGAGAACATAATAAAACACGGTTCTCTTGAGAGAGGGGAAGGTTCCTTCATTTTCTAAGCTTATGGCCTCACTATGCTTCCACCCTCATCCTGGATGTCAGCGACTGATGCTTTTATCGCTATGGGCCACGGACAGGCCACAGCACGCGAGTGTCCACAAAACATCCTCACCTCTTCTGTTTGCTCATTTTTGAAGTATCTTCCAGTTTTACCGGAAGGGAATCGGAATTTGTATCCGACCTGTATCTGCAAAGATTTAAAAAGAGAACAAGACACAAGCAGGCAGTTCATGGGGAAATGACCCGCAAGAGACATCGCGAATCCTTTTGCGAACGCAGGCTCTCCGGTTGTACATTCTTGCCTCTTATGGGCATACCAGGAATACTGTATGTAGTTAAAGTGAACAGAAAGATCCAGCACTTGGAAAGAATTGTTCCCAGCCTTGTTTGTTCCAATAAACAACTAAACTTCTTATTGCTCAATAAAAATCAAAACTGACAGTTTGTAAAAACCAGAAAACCTAAACTCTTGGACTGTGTTTAGGGCTGATTGATATTTCCAGACTCTTACGACGATCCTGAGGGAGAAGTCTATTTAGGTTTCCACAATGTCAGTGAAAAACACTTCTCTGGAAAACCTGCTACAAATTGGCCGAAAGTTTTTCCAATTCCAATTCCAATTTGTACGCATTGAAAGATTTGGGGCCCGTGGAACGGCATTAGTCGGGAAGTCAGCTGACATCATTGTGAGCTCAGACTCATTCTGCATCATTCTGCAAGTAACAATACGATGGGGTAAAACAGCAAGAATTTGAAATGGAATCATGATTTCAAGTCTCTTAACGCTGGGTCTGGAGCACATTTTAAAGACTCATTTGAGTGAAATAGACTTTAGGTATGCCTGTGTAGGCCAAATGAAGGAGAGAATTGAACAAAGCAGTTGTCTGAACGTGGCAAGCCAAAAGAACTTCCCCTCTGAACAGCATTCTCCGCGGAAGATACTGGTCTAGGCGCGTGGAGAGAGATCAATGATTATGGGTCACGGATAACAATGAAGGCTAGTGGTAGACAGGATTCCAAAATGGACTTCAAGACGACCTGCCCTCATCCCTGGATCTGTGAATCTGACGAGATCTCACACGTCCAAGGCCCTCAATGGGTATGAAGGTAATATCACTAACACTTGTCCTCTTGACCTGCTAGCCAAATCCATTTGTTTTTTGCAGTTGGAGGCTACATAAACTATTCCAGGTGCATGTCCAGAGTCAGATTTAAACTCCAATTCACTCACGTTACAATAAACGAACGAACGGAGTTCAATATCAAATTGATTCTTTTTTTGGCTATTATAACTAATCATAATGACACGGGGCATTGTTGACCAGCAAAAACAACAACAACAAAAATACTCTTCTTGAAATTGTACCATAGCTCTCTCTATTGTATGCCTAAACAAAGTAGCTAGGGTTTTTACATAATGGACAGAGATCTTTGTTGGTTTTCTACGGAGAAACCTGAACGCTCACTGAACTTTTACACATGAAAAATTGGATTTATTTGAACATGATAATGTTACCATAGATAATTCCTTCGGATAATCCTCTTTTTAATTGTGATGCCATCAATGAGATATCAGGTTCTTCGTGTTTTGTTTGTTTGCGTTTCCCATGACTGAAGGAGGAAATACCCATGAGGAGGAATTTCTATCTAAATAAATGTGACAACTGGTTTAAAGAAACTTGGTACCCTTCTTGGCGACGTGATTATGAATATGTTCACTTGGGTTACTCTCCTCTTTCGGATATTTTGTTCATTCATTTGCATTATTTATATGTAAATATGTATATTTTATACATACTTAAACATACACATATTTCAACCTAAATGTTTATATAATTCATATATAAGTATATATTTCAATACTCACTTATTCCAGAACACGTGTTGCCAGTTCATTATGTGCTGTGTTAGGAAACAATGACAGAGTCCCTACTCTCATGGAGACTAAAAACACATAAGAGCTAATCTTTGTTGCCAGCTTGCCCATCCAGGCACTGAACATGGGTTTTCTCTTCAGATCCTCACGACCTGATGGGGTGAACGGCACCATCTCACAGGTGAGGAAGAAATTGAGACTCCGAAGTTGAGATAACTTGATGAAGGTCACACAGCTACAAGGAAATCCAGCTGGGATTCAAATTGGTCTCCAAACCCATGTTCTTTTTTTTTTTTTTTTTTTTTAAGTTTATTTCTTTATTTTTGAGGGGGGAGAGAGGCAGAGAGGGAACAAGAGAGAGAATCCCAAGCAGGCTCTGTGCCAACAGGGCGACATGGGGCTCGAACTCACGAACCATGAGATCATGACCCCAGCCAAAATCGAGAGTCAGACACTCAACCGAGCCACCAAATCATGTTCTTAACCTCTCTACTTGGCTTCTCTTTTTTCCAATGACTCCTCAATACTGAACCTTCTATATATATTAGGTGAATCGCTCCATACTCCCCACACAAAATGCCCCTGCCTTCGGCCTTGCCAGATAACCAGGTCCCAAACACAACCGAACCTTGTATGTCTGACCTGAGCTTCTTCTGTATCTTTGCTGGGCCCCTAACCCATCTTGCTTCTCCAGCCCCTAATGCTCTATCACGTCCCCACCTCGCTCCCCAGGTATCAAGCCATTTTGTCTATTCATCTGATGTTCCAAACTAGATCGTAAGTTCAAAATTGTATTATATAGTTCCCCAAAGCCGGTAGTTTCTTTTCTCTCATCCTAGCCACAGAACTTGGGCAGAGAGTCAGGTAATAAGTTACAATGGTCTTTTCCATTGCTAAACGGTTCTATGGTCCTAAAAACATTAATAAAGTCAGAGAGAGAAAAGGCAGGTGACCTATTGAAGAATCAGTAAATAGGATGTGCTTGCTTGGCTCATTCCCTTCTCCCTCAGTCAATCACTGCCATTGTCAGAATGCTGCCCACATCCTACAACTGTAGATCTTGCATGACTGGTTTTGCAGTGACCGCACAATCCTGGTTTATATACTGTCGACTGGGTTTGTATCTCTACCGTAAGCCTTTGGGACACAGCCAAAGCTAGAGGTCACCGGAGCACCCGCTTAGCTTGGAATTGAAGGACAGAAGCTCAAGAGGCTGTCATCGGCTGTCTCTGGCTCTGAAAACTCACAGGCCCTTGTACTGTCTCTGTGACGCTGCACACCTACAGTCTCGAGATGTCATTTTTCACAGCTGTGTATTCTGCCAGCTCCTGGTAACACAGCCTAGCCCGGCAACTGGGGGCAAGTGCTCTCGGAACGACTGTTGCCCGGGCCTGGATTTGCAGATGGGATTATTGCTGGGACCTCTAGTATGGAAGCTGCCAGAGTGTCACGAGGTGTTGATAATCACTGGCTCCTCAAAATGCTTTAGGGAAGCCAGGAGGCCTTCTCGCTTTTGGATGTTGGGGCTGAACTCTGGACTCCCACGCGCTACTTTTCCATTTCTTCCCGTTTGGAGTAGCGGATGCCGAGCGTTTCTAGTCGTGACATCATCGTATTGCCTTGCAGGCTTATGGGAGGACCAAAGCCTTAAGACAGAAGAATTCTCTGGGACTTCACCCATTCTCAATCCATCTCTATATTCCTTGCCATGTCTTAGCCTCAGCTTGGGGAACTTGGATTTCTCTTCCTTCTGGGGAAGAGTAGGAGTGAGCTCTGCGAAAGAGCGGGAGCACTGGTTGCAGACTAAAGCAGTGCTCCCAGAGATTCCTTCCTTAGGTGGCCTCTGGAAGCCATTTTCCACCGGGAGACCAATTGGGAGCTTAAAGCTTGTTGTTTTTTATTGACATTTTTTTTTCTCCTCCTTGCCTCTGCCAAGACTATCCAACGTCATGGGCAGACTGCTTTAGGATGATGTCGAAGCAAGGCCTGCAAGCCTCACACAAGTAGGTGACAAAGTATATCTCCATGCCGTCAGGAAGGCCATCGTAATCAATTTTTTTCTCTCATCTGCCTCTCCATCCCTCAGACACTCAGATAATGCAATGTTTCTAGAGACAGATTCCAAGCGATCATGTAGGAGGTGGGTTAGGACTCCCTCTGCGTGATTTACTTTATTTAAATGAATATTCCCTATTTCTTCATTCTGTTTTTTCATAGATTTGGGTTCCTTGAATAGTCTTTTTAATTTTTTTTAATGTTTATCTTTATTTTTGAGGCAGAGAGAGACGGAGCATGAGCGGGGGAAGAGGCAGAGAGAGAGGGAGATGCAGAATCAGAAGCAGGCTCCAGGCCCTGAGCTGTCAGCACAGAGCCAGACGCGGGGCTCGAACTCGTCAACTGCGAGATCATGACTCAAGCCGAAGTCGGACGCTCAACTGACCGAGCCACCCAGGCGCCCCTCCTTGAATAGTCTTAAACCACTTCCTGACCACATATTTCCTCCTTGGAAAGTATTAACGAAGCCTCCCGTAATTCTCTTCCTTATTTACCAACTCTTTTCACTCCTCTCGGCTTCAGTCCTGGGGCTTTTTCTTGGATTTCGGCAGTTGGTGGTCGTTATTTCCTGAACAACAGGGTTTCTTACATGTCTCTGGGGTTCTTTCCTTTCCTGTTCTCTCTGTATTTAAAGTTGTTGCATCTAAAGAGCCCTCCTGAATCATTTTTAGCAGTTTGGCCTCATACTCAAGTGGTCAGACAGGACGTTGGGTCACACTCATAACTGCTATCAGAATAAAAACCTGTCGAAGATTTATTTTTTTTTAATCTTTATTTATTTTTGAGAGACAGACAGTGTGAGCAGGGGAGGAGCAGAGAGAGAGAGGGAGACACAGAATCGGAAGCAGGCTCCAGGCCCTGAGCTGTCACCACAGAGCTCGACGCGGGGCTCGAACTCACGGACCGTGAGATCATGACCTGAGCCGAAGTCGGACGCTCAACTGAGCCACCCAGACGCCCCAAAAACCTGTTGAAGATTTAACGAAGACCACCACCAACTCTGCTTGCCTTGCCAAGAACGACAGGCTCTTCTAGGTAAGCCAAAAGTTATCCAGCAGACCATCGAGGAGGAATAGTTTGAAATTTTAAGTTAGACCAAAAAAACCTGGGCTCAATATAAATGAGCTGTCATTTCCCTCCAAAATGCCCCCAGTTGAGTCATTCTGAGCGTACTCATCATTCTGTGGTAAATGTGAACCGTTTGCAGGACAAGGTTGGTGACACATAGGTTACTTAACGGTGAATAAAGCTGAGAAAATTAAAAACACTTCCAGCACTGAAGTGTGTGCTAAAGTTTTGTACCATATGTCCAAAATGGATGCTATTTACTTGACAATGCACATGTGCAAGGCTGCAGAACTCAAGAGTTGGGATAGTCTAACAAGTGTCACATGCTGAGCTTTCTGTAGCATGCTTTCTTGGTCCGTGGGTCCATCTGGCACTGAGCCAGATGCTCTAAGTGATGTAGGTGATGAGCTGCTTTCTTCTCTGTCACGCAGATAATTTCCACAGTCACCCTCTGTGGGGGATTCTGTGTCTCCCTCTCTCTGCTCCTTCCCTGCTTGCACTCTCTCCATCTCGCTCTCTCTCAAAAATAAGAAAGAATTTAAAAAACCACAAAACCTCTTTTTCTCACACGTTAGTTCATTTTTAAATAAGATAATCAAGATACACATGAAGAATTAGAATTTCCAGGTTGAAGACAAGCTTAATGTTTTCCAACTGTACTTCCCATTTGAAGCCTGATGTACTTACAACGTAAGTCGTCATTTGTTTTCTATCACAATTCTCTAGGGATAGGAAATTCACCGTCATTCCATTAGATCACAAAATAGCTCTGTTGAAAAAAATCTTCCTTGATAGGATTCTTGCCCCTTTCACCCCTGGCCCAGGTTTTAAATTTTTTTTTTTTTTTAACATTTATTTGTTTTTTTTGAGACAGAGAGAGACAGAGCATGAACGGGGGAGGGAGAGAGAGAGGGAGACACAGAATCGGAAACAGGCTCCAGGCTCTGAGCCATCAGCCCAGAGCCCGATGCGGGGCTCGAACTCACGGACCGCGAGATCGTGACCTGAGCTGAAGTCGGAGGCTTAACCGACTGAGCCACCCAGGCGCCCCTTTAAAAATTTTTTTTTTTTAATGTTTATTTGTTTTTTGATGGCCCAGGTTTTAAAATGTATTATTATTTTTTTCCATAGAATAGCTTTTGGAAGAGTCAAAGACAGTTATCTTGCCACGCAAAGTATTTTTGTATTTGGTTAACTATGCCCGTTTTCTTCAAACACGTGTGGATTTCCACCCTTCTCACCATCCTGGCCACTCTCCTCAGTTCCTTTTGTCCGGGTGGCCCTTACGGTGTCATGAAGGGAGCCTATTATGTTTCAGCTACGCTAAGACCGTCACCTCCTTATCGTTTCCCTTTCATAGATGAGAAAACTGAGACCACCCAGTAAACGGCTTACCTAAGGTCATACACTAGACCTTGCATTTGGATCTCTACTCTGTTTAGTAGAGAAAAGGAATCCCCTACAATTTAATTTTGGTCTGCATTTCCTGATCTCTCGCCCAAGTCTGGCCAGAGACCCATTTTACAGTGAGGTGAAACGCCCCAGGAGTCTACTGGTTTCCACTGAGACGAAATTGTGACAAAGAGGCTGAACTAAGACTCTCTGGAAATATCAGTTGGTCAGTCAACCTGAGACAACAGTCTCGAAGGTACCTGCTTGGGTTTTGAGGATATATTATATATCCTACTGGTTTTATTCTCTGAAGGACCCTGACTAACAACAGTCATTAATCAACCTTTTGTGATCTTTAAGGACGGTTTTTTGGAAGACAGCATGATTATTCTTTTTTGCGGGGGGGGGGGGGGGGGAGGGAGGGAGGGAGAGAGAGAAAGAGAGAGTATCTTAAGCAGGCTCCACACAGGGCTCCATCTCACCACCGTGAGATCATGATCTGAGCGGAAATCAAGTCAGACACTTCACCAACTGAGCCACCCAGGCTCCCCAGCACAATCAGTCTCTTAATACCAAAGTCTTTAATTGTTGGTGATGCTGCTCCTTGAGTCCCTTTATTGAGTTCCAGGACAATGTCTTCTACCTTGAACCTTTTCCCAAGCCTAAAGCAATACGGCATTTCATGATACGCCCAAGAAAACTCGCAATCATTTCGCATCTGTATGACCAACGCATAGGCTCATTCTTCTACCTCATTACTAGCCACTGACGGCATGGCCAGCTCCCACCGGCGGCATGCCATGGTCCTCCGGTGTATTTTGAAAAGCAACACATTCTTTAATATACCAGATTTACACGTGTTCCAGCTGAAGTCTGTCAACGCACTCAAGCCCACTGCTGTTCGTCAAAGTCAATATTATGCCTTTGTTGCTTCTTCGGTTCTTAGTCTAATTCTGATTTTCTTAACGTGTGTCCCGATGGCACTTGGCCCCCTTGCTTGTCGGCTGGCCCCCGAGAAAGGAATTCTACAGAAAAATGGGTTTGGGAAGCACTCTGTGCTGTGTGTCACAAGATTCGTAATACACACAGCATATTAAAGGTTTGGGAGGTCCTAAAGTGAAAAAACCTGTTTACGTTACTTTAATCCAATGTTTCCCAAGTGTATGTAACCACAGAAAATTTCTTTTTTTCTCAAAACAACTATTGGAACACATTTTGGAAAAAAAGTTGATGTCATGGTGTAACTTACTGTCCTTGTGCAGGGTCATAAAAAGGCCAGAAAGAATATTCCCTGAAGTAAAGGATAAAGAAAAACACATATTATTTTAGGAAGCCTACTAAAACAATCAAGGTCCTAATAAGCCTGACAAAAAGAGCAGAGTCCATTAAGTAAGCTGTTTGGTTACATCCCAGTTGTTCGTATTTAAATACGACGTCTCTTCTTTAGGCTATTACCAGAGAACAGTCACTTACTTCCTTTGTATAGGTAAGCATCTTATATTTGATTCCAAGTCTATAAAAAGGGAAGGTGACATCTCTCCCTTTTGCCTGTGTTACAAATATCTAGTAACAATACCAGCAATTGGGCCACCTAGATGAGGAGGGCATAGGTCCAAATCTTCCAAAGACAGAGGAAATAAAATCAATTGCTTAGTTTGGGCCTTCAGCTCCTTCTTTTTCTCTCTCTCTCTCCAGCTTTATTGAAACACAATTGGCGTATAACATTGTGTAAGTTTAAGATGTAGTACAATGTGATATCCGTATCTTTGTCAAATGATTACTGCAATTAGGCTCGTTAGCACATCCATCACCTCACATCATGGTCTCTTCAAAGGCTTATAATGCTCTCATTCTAATGAACTGTCTTGTAATAGATGTTTTTTTTCCTTCACATCATCAAAATATCCTAGGCAAAATATCTAGGCAACAAACAGGCTCATCCTTCAAACACTGTAGGTGTTATGAATAAAATCAGGAATAATACAAAAGGTATTATTATTGTTACTTAACATCATTCTCTAAGTTTGGGTCACTATGTGGTTTGTGGTTATAACTCTGAAAATACGGATACAGAGCAAGAGGCGACTTTTTAAGTTTTTAAGATTTTTAAAATTTTTTTAAGTTTATTCATTTATTTTAGGAGAGAGAGAGAGAGAGAGTGGGGGAGGAAGAGAGAGAGAGAGAGGAGGAGCTAGAATCCCAAGCGGGCTCCACACTGTCAGCACAGAACCTGCCTCGGGCCTCAAACTCAAGAACCGTGAGATCATGACCTGAGCCAAAATCAAGAGTGGACGCTTAACAGACTGAGCCACCCAGGTGCTCCCAAACTTTTTATTTTTTAGAGATAGCGACAGAGAGGCAGCAAGTAGGGGAGAGGGTCAGAGAGAGAGAGAGAGAGAAAGAATCTTAAGCAGGCTGCACCCTGAGCCCTGAGCCCAGAGCCCAACACGGGGCTCGATCCCACAACCCTGGGATCATGACCTGAGCCAAAATCAAGAGTTGGACGCTCAACCAGTTGAGGCTACTTTTGATTGAGCCATCATCCACTTAGGCCTTGGAAATGTCTGTGAACTTCTCAGCCTCGTTTTCGCTCTTACAACACTAGGGGATTAATTAGACTAAGTCATGAAGTTTAATATTATTTTTTCTGTTTCTTAGCATCGGACACTTTTCCTTCAAAAAATTTTTTTTCTACAAAAGACCAAAAGATGAAAATAGGTAAAACAGGAGTTGCTGTGATGGAAACAGTGGCAGGGCACCCAAAAGCTGGTCAATCCTGATCCTTCCCGCCACCTCTGCCCTGCCCCCAGCCCGTCTGCCTTCGAGAAGCAAGCCCCTCATAAACACGGAACCAGAGGTCCTTCTCCTGTCCCAGGCAGTGCAAACGTGCGAGGGAGCATGCATCTTTGAGGCTATGCCAGGCGAGCTGAGTTTTGAAATTGGGAACAGAACACAGTGTGACAAAGCAAAAGAAGTAAGTCTAGTCTCCGGCCGAGAACTTGATTCTCTACCTGGCACAAGTCTTGCTGTGTGACCGGAGTGAGGGTGCTCGCCTCTCCCAGCTTCGGTTCTTTATCTGCATTGTGAGGAGGGCACCTGACTTCCATCCATCCAATAGGAATCATGTGACTGTGGTCTTGTTCTGTCGGTGGGTGGGTTCCTTGGTCACGGGGTCACCTTTGTCAGTGGGTGCAGACCTCCTCCAGCTATGGGGAGCACAGGTAAAGCTAACTCACGCGGCACATCTCAATCCTGGCTGCCTGTAGAACCACCGGAAGGCGATTTTAAGATGAACAGATACTCAGGTCCCCCTCGGTCCAGCTAAGTCAGAAGTCTGCCCCTGCCACCTGGGGAATCACTGTACCTGTCTTCCAGGTTATCCTAATGGGCAGGCAAGAGGGAAAACCATTGTCCTAGCACAACCATAGAATATGTTTTGGGTAATTTCACTAAAAATCAGACAGTCTTCAAGATCCCATGGCGATCTTTTCATTGCCTGGGTGACTAACCGGTAACACTTGCCTTTAAATATTTTCAGATCAAACTTGTCTCTATCTTGCTTCACAGCACAGAACCCTGTGCTGATTGAAAGCCCGCCTGCTCTCCCTCCCTTCCTTCCTCCCGCCTGCCCACCTGCCCGTCTGTCCTTCCTTCCTTCCCTTCTCTCTAAGTAATTTCTACGTCCAACACGGAGTTTGAACACCCAACACTGAGATCAAGAGTCACAGGTTAGGGGCATCTGGGTGGCTCAGTCGGTTAAGTGTCTGACTCTTGGTTTCAGCTCAGGTCACGATCTCATGGTTCATGGGTTCAAGTCCCACATCAGGCTCTTTGCTGACAGTGATTGCTTGGGATTCTCTCTCTCTCTGCCCCTCCCCCACTAGCTTTCTCTGTCTCTCTGCCAAAATAAATAAGTAAACTTAAAAAAAAAAAGTCACCTGCTCTTCTGATTGAACCAGCCAGACACCCTTCAAAGCCCTTCCCTGAGAACTATTTCGACCTGCCAGAGAGACTGGCATCATCAATTGGGACTTGAATCCCTTTCATTTCATTTACAGGGGCCAGGCCATGTGCACTGATTCCCCTCCCTGTTGGAATAGTCAAGAGGCAAATCCTCCCGAAAACAGTGATTGCTTTTTTCCCCCCTCAAAGGATGTTACGGCTACCATATTTGAATGTAGTAAGCATATGTGTGATTTCGTCTAGTAACTGAGGAACACTGCCTTGCTAATCGAGTTGGGAGTGTTTGGCTTCCTGTCAACATTTATTGGATGATGAGCTGGGATGACCTATTTCCATGGCGGGACGGCTGGGTCTAGCCTGTCTGCAGCCTGTGGGTGTTGAAGGAGGAAGGCAGTTTTCAGTGAATTGCTACAAACACTTAGACCTTTGAAGGTAGTCCACAGGTTTTGGAGCAACCCTCCATCTATCTTGGCTTTCTTATCCCCACTATCTGCACCGTTCTGGTTTCATGTCGGCTAAGCTTCAGGAAGCAGCAATGGAGTCTAGAGTAAGTTGCATAATTCCCTAAAAAGAGAGAATTGAGGGACGTCTGGGTGGCTCAGCCAGTTAAGCGTCCAGTTCTCGATTTCAGCTCTGGTCATGATCTCACGGGTCAGGAGTTCCAGCCCCATGTCAGGCTCTGCACTGTCAGCTTGGGATTCTCTCTCTCCCCTTCTCTCTGTCCCTCCCCCGCTTGTGTTCTCTCTCTCTCTCCCAAAAAATAAATACAGAAGCGAATTGAACAGAGGATTTTTAGGGCAGTGAAACTACTCTGTGTGATACTATAATGGTGGATACACGTCATTACGTATTTGTCAAAGCCCATAGAGCGCACACTTTGGGTGATAATAGGTCATCGTAGTTGGCCAGTTGTAACAAATGTCCCACCATAGTAGGGGATGTTGATGGTGAGGTCGTGTGTGTGTGTGGGCAGGGAGAAGAGGGGAACTCTCCGTAGTTTCTGCTCAACTGGCTGTGAACCCAAAATTATTCCCCCCCAAAAAAGTCTATTTGGAACATAAAAAAAGGATGTTTGACACTTTGCTTACAAGATTTTTTTAGGGGTCCCCTGGGGGGCTCAGTCGGTTAAGTGTCCAACTTCGACTCGGGTCATATCTTGGGGTCCGTGAGTTCGAGCCCCACATCTGGCTCTGTGCTGTCAGCACGGAACCCACTTTGGACCCTCTATCCCCCATCTCTCTGCCCCTCCCCTGCTTGCTCTCTCTCTCTCTCTTAAGAGTAAATAAACATTAAAAAACATTTTTTTTAAGATTTTTTTTTTAATCTCAGAAATTGGGGAGTAGCAAAACAAAACAAGAGCCCGGGTCATAATCTAATCCTTACAAAATGCTGTCATCTATTTGACCCTTACTGATATTCTGTCCTCCATCCACTGCTGTCCCCACACGTTCTCACTGTCCCCTCCCTCCTGAAGCCTGCATACATCCTTATCTAACCTGGAACTCTCTCCTGAGCTCCAGGCTCTTCTATCCAAAGGTCTCTGAGAAATCTCAATCTGAATGTCCCTTGGGAACTTTAACATCAACTTGTCCCACATGGATATCCTTAACTTCCCACCCCAACTCTTCCTTTAAATAAAAGAGGTAACCCTCTGGTTGGATGAGAACACCAGTCATGCCTCCCAATTTTCATGTGAAGATAATGACAGTCCTTACTTCTGGTCCAAGATAGTGGGTGGAATATTTGTGGGTATCTGTGTTCCCGCTAAAACCCCGACAGCACTGCATTACAATAAAAAGATGTAGAAAGAAGCATAAACCCACAGGACAAAGAGACTATGGAGAGAGAACAGCCACACGCACACTCTCAGAAGGCAGCAAAGCACTCAGATAAATAGTGCTGCACTTGATGAACCAAAGAAAATCAGCCTAAGTTGGTAGAAAAATCCAGAAACAAGCTGATTAACATGGATGAACCGTGAAGAGGTCAGGAAGAGGAGGCTCTAAGTGCCTCTTAAAGAAGCATTCAGGGGCGCCTGGGTGGCGCAGTCGGTTAAGCGTCCGACTTCAGCCAGGTCACGATCTCGCGGTCCGTGAGTTCGAGCCCCGCGTCAGGATCTGGGCTGATGGCTTGGAGACTGGAGCCTGTTTCCGATTCTGTGTCTCCCTCTCTCTCTGCCCCATCCCCGTTCATGCTATGTCTCTCTCTGTCCCAAAAATAAATAAAAAAACGTTGAAAAAAAAAATTTAAAAAAAAAAAAAAAAAAAAAAAAAAGAAGCATTCAAATAAATAAAACTGCAGACACGTGAGGTCTCCCGAACACAGGCTTCTGGCTCATGTTTACTTTCTCGGAAAGCATCTGGAACATGTGTTCCACCGAAATAAAAGAGTAAGCCAAGAACCAAGATGACACGGGATTTAAAACAAAAGGGAGGCACTGGGGACCCTGGCGTGTGGAGGAAGGAGTATCGCGGGACCACAGGCACGCTCGTGACTTGTTAGCTATTTTCATTCTCGTACAGGTAGGTTTAGAAAAGTTAAATAAACGCGTTCAAGGTCACACAGCTAGTCTCGTGAGTTTTAGGGCTAGGAATCAAACCCAGGTATGTCTGTTGCAAAGGCATGATAGAGCATTTCTATAATTATGGAATTCTGAGCCAAAGAATGACTAATGCGGATAATAACAGTTCCAAGACATAAGCTTATAATAAGAATTAAATGAGATAATCGCCCAAAGCATTTGCCCAGCACCTGGCACACGGGAACCTGAATAATACTGACTTCTAGTTAAAAAGATAATCTATCATTTTCATTACTGCCTCTGTCAACTGTGGTGTGGAGGTTTAGCGTTGGAGCCGGACCTATGACGACAGGAAGGATTCTGACCGTTGGAGAAGGGGTCGTTCCAAGCTGCAGAGACAATATTCACAAGAGAGGAGGAAACAGCGAAGACGCACACGCTTCAGGCGTTTGCCAGAGAAGTTCGCCGTAAACATCTGGGATTTGAAGGAAATACGTTAATTCTCCATTTCTCTAGGTTCTGTAAGCCATATCCCTGAAGTAAATTAGATCGCCAGCCAGCCACAAACCTGAAGGCCGGTATCTTAACTTCCCACAGATAAGCTCACACAGAATTAAATGTGACGAGTTCGACTTTGGATAAAGAGAAATAAGGTATCCGTTTGAAGAATGTTTTCGTATCGTTTGCAAAATCACGCATACGATAGACACTGGGCACCCACCCTTACAGAGTCTGAAAAAGATTTTTTTCCCTAGATGAGTTTGTATACTTGCCGTTATCAACCAGTGACAACTTTGTAACCCAAGGCCGAGGGCTGATTCGATGTGCAGCAGTATTTTGTCCATATCAGATGCTTCAAGGACAGCTCTCTTCTTCCTATAAATATGGGAAAACAAATGTCTCTTTCATATGTTTAAAAATAATGTGGGGGGCGCCTGGGTGGCTCAGTCGGTTGAGCGTCCGACTTCAGCTCAGGTCATGATCTCACCGCTCGTGGGTTCGAGCCCCGCATTGGGCTCTGAGCTGACAGCTCAGAGGCTGGAGCCTGCTTCGGATTCTGTGTCTCCCTCTCTGTCTCTGTCCCTCTCCCACTCACGCTCTGTCTCTTTCCCTCAAAAATAAATAAGCATTAAAAAAATTTATTTTAAATATAGATCATGTACCATATTGTGAACAGGTGCATTTTAAACAAGTAAAATTGAATATATTATTAAATACTGGTATAATACAAGTGTCAAGAAATTTGGGGTGCCTGGGGGCGGGGCTCAGTCCGTTAAGCATCCGACTCTTGATTTCGGCTCAGGTCATGATCTCACGGTTTGTGGGATTGAGCCTCGCCTCGGGCTCTGCACTGATAGCATGGTGCCTACTTAGGATTCTCTCTCTGCCCCTCCCTTGCTCACTCTTTCTCTCTCTCAAAAAACAAATAAACTTAAAAAAAAAAAAAGAAATTAGCAAAAACATGTTACCTGACAGGGCATGCACACCTGAATCTATGGTATTCTTATAAGGAGGGGATTTAAAACAGTAGATCGTTTCACTAAAAATCTCAACAGAAATATATGAGAACCAACAAGCATTAAGTGCTCAGTAAAAAGCAAGTTTACCTGTGAAGGGACACTGGCTTTTATCCATGAGGAAAGCCTTTTCAGATTAAAATTTTTTTTAACGCTTATTTATTTTTGAGAGAGAGAGAGAGAGAGAGAGAGAGACAGAGTGAGAGCAAGGGAGGGATGGCAGAGAGAGGGAGCCACAGAACCCGAAGCAGGCTCCAGGCTCCAAGCTGTCAGCACAGAGCCCAACGCGGAGCTTGAACTCACAGACCCCAAGATCATGACCTGAGCCAAAGTCGGACGCTCAACCGACTGAACCACCCAGACGCCCCAGTCTTTTCAGATCTTAATATTCAATTTAAACATGTTCACCTGTATTAGTCAACCTCAGCTAAATTATACTGCAGTAACAAACAATGAAGATTTATTTTTCATTGGTGCTGTATGTCCATGTTGGGTGGGCAAGACTCTCTACTCTGTGTTGTCCTCACTTGGGAACCGAGGCTTCCAGAGCCTCCACCTTCTGGAACTTCGCTGGTTGCCATGGCAGGGGAAAGGGAAAAAGGCAAGTCAAATACTGCGTCTGAAAGTCTTCTGCCTGAAAACGACGCAGATCACTTCGTTGGTGTTTCATTGGCCAGAGCAAGTCACACGGCCTGCTGAACGTCAAGGTGGCAAGATGGCTGTATTCCTTTTAAGCTTAGAAAGAGAAAAAACAAGAAATATCGAACAATCCCAACGGCTGCTAAAGTCTGCCCTTTTTTGCTACTGAACACTCAGCTCACTTTTCTTTCTGCCTGTAAAATACACCCGCCTCTTCCTCCAAGGAATACCGACGGCAAGTTTCATCCCAACGTGGCTTTTGGTTCTACACCCAGGACTTGGGGAGATGCAGAGCCATTTTTACAACAGGTCTGGATATGGTGCCTACTGCTTCAGGGACCCACGAAGGAGAAAGTCAGGTTTTCTGCCCTCCCCACAACCACCCTTCAACGATAGAACAAGTACACGTGAACTACAGTTAAGTGCCTCCATTCACACATAGCGGGGACGAGAGAGGCAGTGGGGGACACTGGTCCACAGCAATTCTAACGCCCACGGGGCAGGCACATTTGAGGGCTCTTCCCAGGGTGAGGGAAAGTTCCTCGATTGTGTTCCCATATTGCTTCCTGGGAAAGGGTGTCTTGTCCGGTTGTCCTCCTGAAGTCTGGCTACAACTTCTGGAAGTTTTCCTTTTTCGTTCTTCTCTGGCCGCATTTGAAGTGGGTGACGAGAATACGTCCTCCCTGGGATGAGCAGCTCTCTCAGCCCACTTCCTGCTTTTAGTTGATTAGAGACCCAAAGTCATGTTTTTTTTTTTTTTTTTAAGTGTGTTGATTTTGAGAGAGCACACACATACACACACGTGTGTGAGGGAGGGGCAGAGAGAGGGAGAGAGAATCTCAAGCAGGCTCCAGGCTATCAGCACAGAGCCCAACGTGGGGTTCAAACTCACAAACCATGAGATCATGACCTGAGTCAAAATAGTCAGACGCTCAACTGACTGAGCCACCCAGGTGCCCCTCAAAGTCGTAGTCTTAAATAACCACCACCTGCTTTGTCCAGGCTGATTAATACTTCTTTTTTTTTTTTTATTTTTTTTTTTTTACACATTTATTTATTTTTGAGAAACAGAGTGAGACAAAGCGTGAGCGGGGGAGAGGCAGAGAGAGGAGACACAGAATCCGAAGCAGGCTCCAGGCTCTGAGCAAGTGGTCAGCACAGAGCCTGATGCGGGGCTTGAACCCACAAACTGTGAGATCATGACCTGAGCCAAAGTTGGACGCTCAACCGACTGAGCCACCCAGGTACCCCTGATTAATACTTCTTTTGTCAAAAACAGCTTCTCAGGTATCGTCTTCCCGTCAGCTCCACATGGCAATGGCCAGTTCTTTTTGAGACAGAATTCTCGTGTTTACTGTATTTCTTTGCTTTCTTGTTCCCATGACTCTGTTTATCAGTTTAATTTCAATTCCCCGAGGCCATCAGGCTTCAATGAGAGAGCTGAGTATGTACTTTGTCTCTTTTCCCCAAGCCATTCTGTGCAAGTGAGAAGATTTTTTGGACCCCACACCATTAATGGAACTTTGCTCAAAGACACCTTAATTCATCGATGGGTGTTAACAAGGAGTATGATGGCCATACCCTTCATGGGTCCCCTGATGCAGGGTTGGGTTTTCACTGGCCCCTGCTGCAGGAGTAAAATGTACGTCCCAAATTACTGCAGGCATAGTGTCCTTGCCACCCCCTACCTGGCCCTTAGGTCATTTGTTTTAGGACTTTGCTATAGCAGTGGCCCACTTCTATAGACCAATTTTTGTATTATTCAGCATATGCAAAGCTATGCTAGAGGAAAAACAACCCTGATATTTCAGTGGTCTAGAATACATTATTTCCCTCTCTTGCTACATGTCCATTTCAGGTCAGTGGGGGACCCTTCTTTATTTTATTCTCTCCTCTGGATGCATGCTGATAAAATCTCTACTGGCTAGAACATTACCCAATTATCATGGAAGCTGGAAGGGAACATGAGAAGTTGACCACCTACCCAAAAGGGGCACCTCTCAGTTTTGCTCACATTTCATTGGCCGAAGCAGTCAGCTGGTCTACTCTAACTTCAAGTGGGCAGACGACGGACATCTTTTCACGTCCCCAAAAAGAGGAGACGCGGAAATATTGATAAATAGCACTCGTGACTCTACACCCATTTAGCAAAAAACATAAGGGTGTATATACTCGCCTTCTGACACACACATCATTTATGTTGGACTTACAGTCTCTAGGGATGTATTCCTATAGTAAATTAAGGAAACCAGAATTTAATTCTCAAAGCTTCCAGCTTTAAAGGATGTCATGGCATGGTCCACATATTACAGAGAAAACCTCTAGAATGGAGAGAAACATTTATAAATAGATATTAGAACAGGGCGATGGAATGTGCGAATATTTTGTTTGCCAAATCATAGGAATGTAGTTGCTTCTGCATGGATACTTCTTTTCCCAAATGGATCCTTTTCTAAGCTCCAAAAAAAAGAGATGACCATTAGTGAGCACAACTGCCTTAAGACTTTAAGACAGATGGTATGATCTGTACAATATGATCCAAGTCTAGTTTTTCCATTGGTTGTCTGGTTACTCAATAAATATTTGATTGATTGAGTAATCCCATGGCCCAGACAAATACTGTGGCCACAGAAGGAAACAACAATAAGCCAGATGACAAAAAAAAAAGTTTCCATTCCAAATCCATTTGGCCACAGGCACACAAACTCAGTCATAAAGCTGGAAGCACTTCTCCGAGGTCGATGCTGGAACCGATAGCTAGGCGCTATTTATAACTTTGGGAAGATTTTTCTAGATAAAATATTTAAACACGCTTTTGGAAAGCAAATGTCTTTGTTCACTTTATTGTCCAAGCTCTCTTTGATTGGTTAATTTCTCTTTTTTATTTTCTCCAAACTCTCAAAAGAGAAAGTTCATTTTTTCATGTGGCGAGGAGCAAATAATTTGCTCATGATTGAGAAAATTTGTGGACATATAAACATGGTGCTTTTCTTTTTTTTTTTTAACGTTTATTTATTTTTGAGACAGAGAGAGACAGAGCACGAACGGGGGAGGGTCAGAGAGAGAGGGAGACACAGAATCTGAAACAGGCTCCAGGCTCTGAGCAGTCAGCACAGAGCCCGACGCGGGGCTCGAACTCACATACCACGAGATCGTGACCTGAGCCGAAGTCGGACGCTTAACCGACTGAGCCACCCAGGCGCCCCAACATGGTGCTTTTCTTAGCCCTAGACCTAGCTGGCGTTCTGTAGAATAAAGGCATTGCCACAAATGTCTGCTTCACGTAGGCGCATAAGACAAAGATCTCCTAATCATAGCACAGACTCAGGAAAGGTGCTCCTGGGAACCTCGGCATCTTCTTTCGGAGACTTTCCTGGATCTCCCATGATGAGAACTTCTGCTAAGTCAGGGCTCCAGTGGCTAGGGATATGCCAAGGCAGGGGCCTCTCCCTGCCAGGTTGAAGTGGGTTAGCTGTGGTGATCTTTTCAGAAGTCAAAATTTAGGAAAGAAGTGGGCAGGTTGGTCAGAGGTCCAGAGGTTCATGCGGGCTCCATGGAGGGGGGACTCAGCATGTGCTCATCTACAAGATCAAGGGTCAACCAAGAAAGCAACCAGTGGGCGGCAAACTGGGGGGTCGTGCAGGCTGGGACTCCTTCAGGACACGGATGGGGAGAAGCAGAAGCAGGCTCCATAATAAGCAAAGCTGAGTGGGGAGCCATATAGAGACTAGTCCACGGGGAGAGACTCCTGCCAAGATTTCTTCCAGCGAGGCCCTTACAGCAACTTGGGCTGGTGAGCAAAAGCTACATTTACCAGGGTTCCTCCAGGCTCCCTGGGATGGCTGTCGGGAGGAGATCTTTCTCCAATCCTAATGGGGCACAAATATTTTGGGGGGCAGTCATGTAGGAAAGAAGAAGTTTTTGTTCAGATGAGGATCATGCCATTTGGTCCAAGAATGCTCTGAGTCTGACTTGGGAAAACAGTTTATTGAGGCCTTAGAGAGAGACGTACTGAGAGATCGTAAGGGGGCATGATCCTTTTTACATTTTTTAAAAATTTTATTTAGTTGAGAGAGAGAGAGAGAGAGACCAAGTGTGAGCTGGGGAGAGACAGAGAGAGAGGGAGACACAGAATCTGAAGCAGGCTCCACCCTCTGAGCTGCCAGCACAGAGCCTGACGCAGGGCTCAAACTCGTGAACTGCGAGATCATGACCTGAGCCAAAGTTGGACGCTCAACCAACTGAGCCATCCAGGTACCCCATGGGGACATGATTCTTAATGGGGGGGGGGGGGGTTCCTGTGTCCCTGGAGGCACTTGGAATGACTTTAGGTGATACAGAGCAAGGCCAGTGGTTGTGACTAGAGAGGCTTGGGAGGCTAGGGAAGGGCAGGAGGGAGGCAGGAAGGGACATCAGACAGAGCGAGGCCAGGTAAGTGGGTACCATAATTCTTCTGGCCCCATAGTTTTGAAAAGCCTCTCCCCATTTCAGAACCTACCACATCCATCCCTCTGACCCAAGACTTGGGATCAACCAATTGCCAAGCCAAGGACTTTGTAGAAGAGAGTGATCAAAGATGGATGGGGAAAGAGTGGGGTCCCAGAGCCAGTGTGTGAAGCCTTCCCTCACTCACTTCACTGACCAGATCCATTCAGGGAGCCTGAGATCCAGTTTTCTGGGAAGATTATGGAGGAGATACGGCTATCGATTCTTGTTCAGCCCCCACTGAGGCAGTGAAGCTCTGTAATTAAGAATGGCTGTGAGTCACAGAAAATGAAGAATGTTCTGGAATAAAAAGGTAGGGGAAGACTGTATTCTTCAAAAGTGTCAATGCCATAAAAGGGAAACAATTCTAGGTTAAAGGAAGCCAAAGAGACACGACAAGTAAATCCAATGCTTGACCATAAACTGGATCTGACCATAAACTTGGTGGGGTGGCAGGGAGAGGCGCTTGGGGAGGCACAGGGATGCTATAAGGGGGATTATTAGGGCAACTGACAAAATTGTAATATGACAGTAGATTAGATAAAAATACTGCTTCAAGGAAAATACTGAGGCTATGAAAGAGACTATTCCTACTCTTAAGAAATATAGGAGGGGTGGAGGGCGCCCTGGGTGGCTCAGTCAGTTAAGCATCTGACTTTGGCTCAGGTCATGATCTCGAGGTCTGTGAGTTCAAGCCCCGCGTTGGGCTCTGTGCTGACAGCTCAGGGCCTGGAGCTTGCTTTGGATTCTGTGTCTCCTACCCCCACCCTCCCCCCATCTCTGCCCCTCCCCAGCTCGTGCTCTGTCTTGCTCTGTTAAAAATAAATAAATGTTAAAAAAATAATAATAGAAAAAAGAAATATAGGGAGAGAGCACAAACAAGTAAGCCAGTGGGGTAAAATTTAACCATGGGTCAATTTTGGTCAAGTGTATTATATTCATTTATCATGATTAGGAAGGTAAACATGTAATTTATTATTCAAACCAGGCCACACTGGAGAATGAAAGAGAACACAATTCAAAACTATGCCAGGACAACAAGTAAAAACCAGGATAGTCCTGGGCAAAGCAGAACCCAAGTGCTAGGTGACATTTAAAGTACATTATTGAATAAATGATGTTTGGACAATCAGCAACTGACAAAGTAAACTGAGAACACTATTTCACAGACTCTAGGTTGATCATATACTTAAAAAGAAAAGATAAATAAAAGTACTAAAAGAAAACCATGCAATAATTTTCTTTTGTAGTCCTGAGAGAAGGGAATGTCTTTATAACACAAAAACCCAAACGATAAGAAAATTTTACATGGCAAAAACCATCAAAAGCAAGGTAAAAAGACACCGGAAACAATATTTGCGATTCGTATCTCAGCTAAAGAGCCAATTACCCCAATATATAAAGAGCTTCTACAAATCAATTTTTAAAATGTCATTAGCTTCATAGAGAAATGGGCAAGATATAAGGGCACAATTCACCAAAAAAATAAAATCAGATGAAAAGTTACTCAATCTCAGGCATCGTATGAGAAATGCAAAATAAAATTTTTGATTAACAGGAACAAAAAGTCTGATAACATGCTTTGCTCATGTGGAAGTGAGAACATAACATGAGAACATGACTTGCACATTCTTCATTGTGATATAAATTGTCCAAAATTATTAAACTATTCCTTAATCTTATATTTTAAAGCTTGCTGTTAGGGGCACCTGGGTTAAGCATCTGACTCTTGATTTCAGATCAAGAGCAAAATTTGCTAGTTTCTTCCAGCTGAGCACACCTAATGACCAAAATTTTACTTTTCTTCCAAATTATTACCACCACTTGGTGACAGCATGCACTAATTTCATGTTCGTATCACCTTAAAAAAAATTTTTTTTTTAATGTGTATTTTTGAGGGAGAGAGAGACAGAGCGTGAGCAGAGGGAGGTACAGAGGGAGAGAGGGAGACACAGAATCTGAAGCAGGCTCCAGGCTCTGAGCTGTCAGCACAGCTTGAACCCACGGACTATGAGATCATGACCTGTGCTGAGGTCGGGCGTTTAACCGACTGAGCCACCCAGGCGCCCCTCGCTTTTGAGTGATAAATCAACCTCTTGAAAAATGAACTGGTAGCAGCTTAAGCTATCCCACACAACAAATTCTCTCATTTTTTCATATTTAGGCTTGTCCTCTATGCTCCATCCCCAACATGCATAGTGAAACGTAAATCTTCAGATATCCTTAACCCATCAATGGTCACATCATCAACAGAAATCTCACTGGATTCTCCAGACCTCACTAGAGCATCTATCCAGGAATCAGGGTGGAGTTTTGTTGTTCGTGGTTGATGTTTGTTTTGCCCCTCCTTTGATCTTTAGAGCTTTTAGCTGTCATTAGTGATCCACTAGATGTCACTGTCACGTAAATTAACAGTCAGTGCTCTGAAATCCAAACTCCCATCTTTAAAAGACTGGACATTAAAGGTACACCCGGTTGGTTCCAAAGAGCAAAGTATTAATCAGCGTTTCACACACACGTGTACCCTGCGGGGGTAGGAAACAGAGAAAGGAAGGCTCTCAGGCATCTGGCAGGAAAGGAGGGCTCCAAACGATGAAAGAATGCTGTGGATTGGAATCTGAGATTATCGTTCAGTTTGTAATTAAACGTACCTGAATAAAATGAGGGAACATGACAAGAAATGATCTGGATGAAGAGCATACCAGGAAGTAGTACCAGCAAGTGCAAAGGGCCTGAGGCAGAGAGAGAGCCAAGGATCAGTATTGAGGAAGCAAGGCCTTGTAGGGCTTGGTAAATGTGTAAATTTCATCCTCAATGAGACAGAAGGCACTGGAAGAGTTTTTCCTTTCCGTCTGTCTTTCCTTTTGAGGTATAATCGACATAACATTATATTAGTTTCAACCATACAAATAATGATTTGATCTTTGTGTATATTGTGAAATAATAATAAGTCCAGTTAACATCACCCTGCATAGTTACACATTTTTTTCTCATGATGAGAAATTTCAAGATCCACTCCCCCAGCAACTTTCGTTTTTTTTAAGTTTATTTATTTGTTTTCAGAGGGGGTGGGGAGGGACAGAGAGAGAGAGAGAGAGAGAGAATCCCAAGCAGTCTCCACACCGTCAGTGCAGAGCCTGACGGAGGGCTCAAACCCACGAACCAGGAGATCGTGACCGGAGCTGAAATCGAGAATCAGATACTTAACCGACTGAGCCACCCCAGTGCCCTGCCCGCTATTTTCAAATATGCAATACGACACTATTAACTATAGTCACCATGCTGTGCACTACATGATTTCTAACTTTCCATGGAGAAGCCCTCAAAATCCATTTGATGTAATCACAAGGAAACACCAGATATACCCAAACTGAGAAACTTTCTACAAAATACGTAGGGTGGGGGCACCTGATTGGCTCCATTGGTAGAGTGGGCAACTCTTGATCTCGGGGTTAGGAGTTCAAGTTCCACATTGGGTGTAGAGTTTACTTAAAAATAAAACTAAAAAAACATATAAGTAGTCTGTCTTCTTAGAAATGTCAATGTCGTAAAAGGCATAGAGCAGTTGCGAAAGCGTTCGGCGTAAAGGAGAATAAATGACAACTGAACGCACACCGTGATCCGGGCTGCATCCCGGACTGAATGCGCGGAGGACGTTCCTGGGACAATGGACGGTATTGGAACATGGGTTAGAGATTAGCTAAAACTATGGTATTGATATTAAGTTCCTGCGGTTGATAACCGTGCTGTGGCCATGTAAGAGGGTATCTTGGTTTTAGAGGAAACCCCATGAAGTGGCAAAGGGTGTGGTTTGGGAGTCCTGAACCCAGTTAGAAAGTGGGCAGCCTGCAAAGGGCTCCCCTCACAAGTGAGTCTGTATGCAGTTGTGCAGGGATCTGACCACTGAACCATCCCCTGAAGGGAGCAAGGACCTCAGTAAGGGGACTGCACATCTACAACCTTGATCCTTCTAACCCTCATTTTTATGCAACAGGGTTATATGTTCTTTGTTTTACCCCATCTCCAAAGCAGTTTCTGTGGTGGATGTATGTGTGTGTGTATGTGTGTGTGTGCGCGCACAGCAGGTGTGAGCTGCACCTGCTGTTGGCGTTCCAAAGGAAACCACAGGCGGTGCAAGTAGGCACCGCCCCTGCAATTTAGAAGTTATGTGGGAAAGTGGAGCAAACCCAGGAAAAGGGGATATGCTAAAGCAGGTGCAAAAGGACTCCCTATTAAAAGAAGTCTAGAAGAATTGAGGTCATATTGTTCAGAACGGATGACACTTAATTCCTGTCTTCACAGACATAAAAGATGGCTTAGGGGGCGCTTGGGCGGCTCAGTCAGTTAAGCGACGGACTCCTGATTTCCGCTCAGGTCATGATCCCACGGTTTGTGAGTTCGAGCTCCGCACTGCGCTCCATGCTGACAGTGTGGAGCCTGCTTGGGATTCTCCGTCTCTCTCTCTGCCCCTCCCCTGCTTATGTACTCTCTCTCTCTCAAGAATAAATAAATTAAAATAACTTTTTTAAATAAAAAAGATAAAAGAAGGCTTGGCGAGGAGGGTTATTCCCCAGTTGCCCTCCACCTTCCCTGAGATAGAAACAAGAAAACGAGTTCAAATTTTAAAAGACTTTTTCATTAAACATTTGGATCTATTGCTCTTGGGAAACCAAACTTGAGCTACCGTGGGTTCCCAGAGGACCTTCAAAAGAATACCCAACTGCCCACTTTGGAACACTCAGATATGATCTGCGCCCGAGGAGAGGCCAGCTGCCCTTTGCGGATGTGGTAAAAATGGCGGTGGAAGCTCATGACCACGTCCCAGAGCTTTTCCAAGGCCCCCCGCTGAGTTGGAGGCTCCTGGTAGCTGTTCTTACCTCTCTAGGATGACTACTGCCGGCATTCAAGGCCACAGTTAAATGTAAATGTCATCCGATGGGGACACCACGTGCTGTTATGATCGGCCACTAACACCTCATCTCCTTAAGTTGTCACAGTAGCCGGTCAGGGGCCTTTTGTAAATAAGGAACAAACAAGTTAAGTTTTGATGGTAGGCAAGGAATTGGAGGAACTTTAGAATTTAGGGAGACGAAAAGTCCCAGCGGGGGCGGGCGTTGCCACTGTTAACGATTTGGGGGATTCACAGGAGGGACTGAGCATGGGGGGGGGTGGTTCTTGCTGTGCTCCTCTCCCTCCTCCCCCATCCTCTTCTCTCTCCCCTCCCCAGGCTCTCCCCTCCTTCCTTCTGCAATTATTTCTGCACGTATCATGAGGCATCACACTGGACGTTAGAGACATCGTCCTAGGTTCTGAACATGCCTTGTCTACATTTTAATGCCTTTTACTTTTCCAAGGGGAACACTGTTCTTCATGCCCCGTGCACAGAATTAACGTGATGATTTAATCTGTTTTGTTCCCTGGGACTCTCAAGACTGGAGAGAAGGGCACACGGCAGGAAAAGCCTCATCTCGGAGACTCACACACCAGCTGCAGCGCTGACTTCCAACATCCTGCAGAGTCCTGTCCCTTAGAAACCAGGTGCATGTAACTCGTGTAGACAGACACTTACCTACCCTGTAGCTGTTACGGCTGTATGCGAAAAATCCCTACTTTGTTTGCTTCACCCAGTCGTAGCTGCATTTTGTTTTGGTTTTTCTTTTTTGAGAGAGTGAGGGAGGGGCACAGAGAGAGGGAGAGAGAGAGAGATCCCAAGCAAGGTCCTCACTCAGTGCAGAGCCCGCTGTGGGGCTCGAACTCACCAACTATGAGATCAAGACCTGAGCGGAAGTCGAGAGTCAAATGCTTAACTGACCGAGCCACCCAGGCGCCCCTGTTGTTGCATTTTTTTTTTTTAAGTCTAAAGGGTCTATTGTTTGTTCTATCAATTTGGTGATGGGATTTGAGATACTTTCTACTGTTTTCTAAGTACTTGATGTGCCATTAATAGGTGAGGTCACACAGTGACTGTTCAGCCTCCCCTGTAGCTTTTTCCCTTAAGAAAAAACTTCCCTGTGGGTGCATTGCACTCAGAAAGCTCAGCTTTCAGCCATTTAATTTTGTACATTTTTTTTTTCCAAAGTAAAGCTTAATGCCATAGCATCATGCTTAAAATACTAAAGCCACTTTAGTATGGGGAACCATATCCGAAATGATATTTAGCAAAACATAAAGGATTAGACCCCACATTTACCATTTGAAAGGTTTCCTCTCTAATTCCTTATTATTACAATGTGTTCATTCCACACATTTTACGGGGCGCCAGCTCAGTGCAGGCTTTGGGCCGGGCAATACAAGCACAAATACACTTCCTGCCAAGGTCTAGCTCTCCTCTCCGCCCCGGGGCACGTCTCTCCCGAGCTTAACCAAAACCAGACCCCTGAGACCACTGGGTTGTATACTAAAGGCTTGAATATAGGATTGGCTACTGGAAACCCACGCCCTAACTACTGCCCTGAAGAACGATGTCAGGGGGCAGGTAGACAGACCCCAGTCCTGCCACCAAACGGGCCGTATTCGTTCATCTGCCCCAACTCGCCCTAGGGTGAAAACATCCGTTTTCAGGGACACTGTGAGACCCGGGAGGGGAGGAACACATGTGCCGCCGGGATCCTCCGAACAAGGGCTGAAACCCCGAGCACAACAAATAGTTTCCGTTTCTCCACTGGCACGAGAGCAGGCATCTCCAAAAAGCAAGCGGTCCTCATCTGTTCCCACTTGGGGATCAAAAGGCAGCTGAACCCAGGGGAGGGGAGAAGCGTGAGATCATTCATAAATGCGTGCTTACTGCCCTCGGACTGGAAGTCTCTGAGGCTCTCGTGCGAGTACCTGGCACGGGGCTCCACGGGGAGCAGCAAATGCAAGGCTCGAGGGTCGGGCCCAACCACGCGGGCCGTGCGCCCTTCCTGAGTCCCCCACAAGGACGTCCCCGTCCCTCCCCGTCCCCCCCCACCTTGGCGGCTGCGGTCATTGTCCACTCACTGCTGTTTCCTCGGCTGCATTGGTTCGTCAGCCCCCTGCCCGACTGCAGGATGGAGAAGTTGGCCGCATCTCCACCGGCATTTTGTCGGATGCCTCCGACAGTGTAATCCCACTCCCCGCCCTGAGCTTCACCTGCCTCGGGGCCAAGCTGGGAGCCCGAACTTCCTCTTCCGCTGGCCTGTTTTCCCGACTCCTCCCCTCCACCCTGCTCCCAGCCTATCCTCCCACCCACCCGGCCTGGCCCCTCCCCGCTGCGGGCCAACCTTGCCGGTGTGGCCCATCGCCAAGTACCTCCGGGTCTCCCACGCTTGTCCCTACGCTTCCTTCCCCCACGCGATTACGTGTGCGTTGAGGACTGGGCCCATCGCCTCCCTTACCTTTGAGGTGGCCGTCGAATATCGTGGCCGGCACTCGAACACTGTTAGATGACCCAGTGAATACGTCTATGACCATGGTTGGTTCCCCAAATAGAGGAGGGGACTCACGGCACTGGTTTCACCCCAAACCGCTCCCCTGACAAAATGCCAACACACGCTGGCAAGGCATGTGATTTGACTTAGGTGTGTATTCGGTTTTTTTCTCTACCTCCCCTGAACAGGTAAGAATATAATATTGTTCTCAATATGGAATGTCTTCTCAAAAAATTTTGGAATGGGGTGCCTGGGTGGCTCAGTGTGTTGAGCCTCCCACTCTTTTCTTTTTAATGTTTTTTAATTATATTTTGAGAGTGAGAGAGAGAGAGAGAGCATGCGCGCATGAGTGGGGGAGGGGCAGAGAGATGTGAGGCTGGATCCCGACAGACTGCAGAGATCGTGACCTGAGCCAGTGTCGGAGGCTTAACCAACTGAGCCACCCAGGCACCCCGAGCCTCCCACCCTTGATTTCTGCTCAGGTCATAAACTCACAGGTTGGTGGGATCAAGTCCCAGGTGGGGCTCTGCTCTGAGAGCCCAGAGCCTGCTTGGGATTCTCTCTCTCTCTCTCTCTCAAAAATAAGCAAATAAACTTAAAAAAAGAGAGAGAGATACAAATCGATTTCTCCACAAATAGAGCACCATTCTAAATAGTATTCAGCAAATAACAATCTTCATAACATTCAAATTCCAAAGCCAATGTTAATAGGCGTTCTACTCTTCGTTTTTTGTTTTTCTGGCTACAGAGTGTCATCTATACTGAATCTGGATATCACTTGCTTGTGTGCCACGGTATTCAGTGTCAATTGTATGTGTGTTAATCATATAAACCACGTAAGAATTTGCATTATTTTAATGCTTTATATGCATTTGCTCTGAGTATTAGTTTCCCTGAAATGGACCTTTTCTCTTTGTGCTAAAAAAGTTGTCTTGGATACAGAAATTCAAAATTAATAGTAGCAAACTATATTAGGTATGTCTATCGTGCGTAACAACACACGTGAGGACTGGACTAAGTTCTATATTAAAACATATTAATGAAATACATGATACACCTAATGTTTTATAAAAGCCTCCAACATACAGCCCTTTATCGTTTTGGCAATACTGAGTTCAGGTAAGGACTCCTTCACACTGGATGCGAGGAAAAAGGAGCCCTCACGCACTGTTGGTGGGAATTCAAACGGCAACCACTGTGGAAACCAGGATGATGGTTCCCTCCAAAAGTTAAAAATAGAACTACCCTATGATCCAGGAATCACAGTACTGGGTATTTATCCTAACAATACAAAAACACTAACGCAGGGGTCCCTGGCTGGCTCAGTCAGTAAAGCACATGACTCTTGATCTCGGGGTTATAAGTTCAAGCCCCACATTGGGTGTAGAGCTTACTTAAAAATAAAATCTTCAGGGCGCCTGGGTGGCGCAGTCAGTTAAGCGTCCGACTTCAGCCAGGTCACGATCTCGCGTCTGTGAGTTCGAGCCCCGCGTCAGGCTCTGGGCTGATGGCTCGGAGCCTGGAGCCTGTTTCTGATTCTGTGCCTCCCTCTCTCTCTGCCCCTCCCCCGTTCATGCTCTGTCTCTCTCTGTCCCAAAAATAAAAAAAAAAATAAAAAAGAAAAAAAAAAAAAAAAAGAAAAATAAAATCTTCAAAAAAACATTAATTCAAAAGGATATACGCGTCCCTATGTTCATAGCAGCATTATTTACAGTAGCCAAATTATGGGAGCAGCCCAAGTGTCCATTGATTAAGGAACGGTATGATAAAGGAGATGTGGTGTATACACACACACACACGCGCACACACACACACACACACACACACACACCCTGGAATATTATTCGGCCACAAAAAAGAATGAAACCTTGCCATTTGCAACAACATGGATGGAGCTAGAGAGTATAATGCTAAGTGAAATAAGTCACTCAGAGAAAGACAAATACCATATGATTTCACTTACATGCGGAATGTAAGAAATGAAACAAACAAAGGGGGGGAAGAGAGAGAAACAAACCAAGAAACAGACCATTAATACAGGGAACAAACTGATGGTTTCCAGAGAGGAGATGGGTGGGGGAGGGGCATGAAATAGGTGATGGGGATGAAGGAGTGCACTTGCCCTGATGAGCACTTGGTGTGGAATCACTGTATTGTACACCTGAAACTATTATAACACGTATGTTTACCATACTGGAGTTAAAAACAAAACAAAACAAACGTAAAAGCCTTAAGAACAAACAAATAAATAACCTCAAATACATTTTCCCATGCGTATGGGGCAATTTATTCTGTAAAACAATACAATTTTTTATTTTGGGGAAAAAAAAGAAGACTCCTCCATGATTTCATAATCATTCGGTACATGTTCACACTTTGGTAAGTTCAGGAAGAATTTGTGGTTTTGAAACACAACCTTTGCAGCACTACCCGCAGATAAATGGGTAGGGTAGACGGATCCCACAGATGGGAATGGTGAGGAAACTGACATAGAGAAAATGAGCAATGTCATATTTTCTCTGCTGCGCCGAAATGGTCTTCTAAATAAATTATACAGCAGTTGATACAGAGACAATGAGAAGATCAGTCACACATCTTCCAACTCTTTGAAACACGCACGTCAATTCAGATTTATGCTGAATGAAAGGCTGTATCTTCTGCCTATATTTTCCTTTTTCTTTGCAGAGCGAATGTCAGAGAAATAATTCATTACACAGCGTGGGGATTGCCCTCAAATTGTTGGTGGAGGGGGGAACACCTCCCCAGCCACAGGGGGGTGGCTAGATGCCATTCCTACTCTTTCCTACGTCCCGCTCCTGCTTGCCAGCAGCCGGCACATGTAGGAGCTTAGCACGTATGCCCTGAACTGATGTATAACACATAAAAGCAAATAGGAACTTTCAATTTGCCCCCTTAGTACTTGGCATTATCAGCCACTTAGGTAGTAAAACTCTAATATGTGTTCGTAATATATGTAATGTACATATTTCTGCCTTTTCCAAGTTTTCTACTATCAGCATGTGTTATTTTGATAATTAGGAAAAAAATTTTATAAAGAGAGGAAGAGGTGTGGGGAGGCAGTTTTCCTCCAAGCACCTGAAGCCACAATGAAAAATAAAGGAATCACTCTTCTTCATCCTTGTAGAAGCTAGTGAAGGACGGGTGTGGGGACGGAGGAGGAACCAGAGAGGTTTCAATCAGAGAGGAACAGAGCATATGGGCGTTGGGGGGGAGGGTGGGGAGGGAGCCCCAGTCTGATGAAGGTCTTTCTCCTCTGTAATTGAAACCTCTTCTGCTTCAGCCTTCAGCCATTATGTCTTTTTCTGAGCGCAGTAAAGATGAAAAACATTTGGCTCATTTCCTTACCTTTGTGTTTATTTATTTTTGAGAGAGAGGGAGAGACAGAGCATGAGCAGGGGAGGGGCAGAGAGAGAGGGAGACACAGAATCCGAAGCAGGCTCCAGGCTCCGAGCTGTCAGCACAGAGCCCGTCGCGGGGCTCGAACCCACGAACCGTGGGATCATGACCTGAGCTGAAGTCATACGCTCAGCCGACTGAGCCACCCAGACGCCCCTCCTTACCTACCTTTTGAAAGGGACCTGTACACTATCAACCATAGCCAAATTATGGAAAGACCCCAAATGTCCATCAACTGATGAATGGATAAAGAAGATGTGGTATGGGGCCCCTGGGTGGCTCAGTTGGTTAAGCATCTGACTCTTGGTTTTGGCTCAGGTCATGATTTCGCGGTTCGTGAGTTCGAGCCCCGCGTCGGGCTCTGTGCTGACAGCTCGGAGCCTGGAGCCTGCTTCGGATTCTGTGTCTCCCTCTCTCTCTGCCCCTCCCTGCTCACGCTCTGTCTCTCAAAAATAAATAAATGTTACAAAAATTTTAAGGAAAAATGAATAAACATTAAAAAATAAATAGAAACATTATAAAATTTTAAAAAAAGATGTGGCATATACACACACAATGGAATATTACTTGACAATCAAAAAGAATGAACTCTTGCCATTTC
Organism: Panthera tigris; assembly: GCF_018350195.1. NCBI lineage: Eukaryota > Metazoa > Chordata > Mammalia > Carnivora > Felidae > Panthera > Panthera tigris. The sequence continues at coordinate 77,639,705 of NC_056671.1, forward strand.
CAACAACATGGATGGAACTAGAATGTATTATGCAAAGCGAAATAAGTCAGCCAGAGAAAGACAAATATCAGATGATTTCACTCATATGTGGAATTTAAGAAACAAAACAGATGAACATAGGGGAAGGGAAGGAAAAATAAGACAAAAAGAGAGTGAGGAAAACCAAAAGAGACTCTTAGGTACAGAGAATAAACTGAGGGTTGCTGGGGGGGGGGGTGCGGGGTGACAGGTGGGGGGATGGGCTAGATGGGTGATGGGCATTCGGGAGGGCACTTGCTGGGATGAGCACTGGGTGTTATATGTAAGTGATGAATCACTGAATTCATTAACTTAGTGATTATGACATTATTACAGTAACTTGGATTTAAATAAAAATTTTTAAAAATGGACCTGCACAGTTCCCTTTGAGATGCCTCTTCAGGATGGGCGGTGCTTACCGTCCAGCAGACCCTGCCGTGGGGTTGGAGTGGGCTCTTTGGGAGCTAGATCAGAAAATGTGATGAGATCAGGAGCCTGCATTCTCACCAGAAAAGGACTGATGGGCCGGGGAATGGCCTCGTCCTGCTCAGGTCACCAGGTCACCACTGTCTTGGGAGCAAGTGACTGTGGAGTACAGCTTCCGTATGTGGGTAGATTTGAAGACCTACAAGGTCGGGAGCAGGCAGGTGCAGAGAGAGGGTGGGAAAGACAGTCCGAGAGATAAGAAGGGAGCCACAGTGTAGACTGAGAAATGGGTGACCGGGGACCCGCGGTCCCAGGACAACTCTGAGAATGGCCACTTCAGCCCTTCATTCCCAATGGTTTTCCGTGCCCTGTTCCCATTTTTCCTGAGGTCCAGCTATGCTCCTGTCCTTGGAGTCTGTGAGATACTCCTGTATCCCTACCTGCTGTTCCTTTTCTTCTGTTTGTCATGCACTAGCTTGAGTGGACTGCTTGCAACCAAAGGGAAACTGATGAGACTTTTGCCCACGTCCTTTTGGTTTGCCTCTGTTTATGGTGCTTTAATCCTGAGTAAAAAGTTTTTTAACTCGAATAAAAACAAAGCTACCTCTCATTTCCTTTACAATGTTTGCTGTTGGTTTGTCTTCACATAGCCACTTGTACCTCAAGATTATATCAATATTCAACTGTATTTTTTGTTGTTTTTGTTTTTCTCTATTTATTGTTTGTATTTTCCTTTGGTTCTTATGTGGTTTTATATTTTACATTAAAACCTCAAATCAGTCTGGGATTTATTTTAGCACAAGGTGTATAGTATAAGAAAGGTATCAATCTTTTAAAAAAAGTTTTTGAATGTATGTTTATTTTTGAGAGAGAGAGAGAGAGAGCGAGAGAGAGACAGAGCACGAGCAGGGAAGGGGCAGAGAGAGAGGGAGACACAGAATCTGAAGCAGGCTCCAGGCTCTGAGCTGTCAGCACAGAGCCCCACGCGGGGCTCGAACTCATGGACCATGAGATCGTGACCTGAGCTGAAGCCGGACTCTTAACTAACTGAGCCACCCAGGTGCCCCAAAGGGTATCCATGTTTACTTTTTTTTTCAATGGTTAAAGAAAAAGAAGCCCGAGCTTGAGCCAAGACCCTGAGAACGCTGTTTCATACCTAGCTTTGTTCAGATTCCTTTGTAACTGAGCTTATGGTTTCTAAAAACCTTGAATCTATCACACTTCTGAAGTGGGTCCTTTCCTCTTGGCTTGTTCTAGTTTCGTGAATACTGAACATGAACAAAAAAAGGCATAGTGACTGATTTCCTTCTGAGAATTTGTTCCGTGAATATTGGTACCCTGGGAAAGCAGCCTACAGCTTCTCTCTTCCGAATCTATCCATCTATCTATATAAATGTCTCCCAGCCTCTCATGCCTGAAATCAATTCACCGTAATCAGTTCGCCCCCATCCCTACTGCCTTACTATATTCCTGGCACATAGCACAATAAAGTCTGCTTCTCTTGAGAATAACTAAACCAAAGACACTGTGTTCCATTTTTATGATGAGACACATATTTCCCAACAAGAGACAAATCCTTCATTTCAAAGGATTGAAGGGATAATACTTCTAAAACATTCCATCTGGTTGAATGAAAGGCACTGACAAAAGTCGGCTCAAACTTTTAGTTGGCTCTGAACCCAGAGCATGCTTGTTTGATTGTGAATTGGATTAGCTTTTCCTCATTTGACGCTCTTGCCTGTCATTACTTTGCTCTAAATAGAGGAAAATGAGGGGCGTCTGGGTGGCTCAGTGGGTTGACCATCTGACTCTTGATTTCGGCTCAGGGCAAAAATCTCTTGGTTTGCAGGATCGAGCCCTTCCCCCACTCACACATGTGCTCTCTCTCTCAAAATAAATAAATAAACATAAAAAAAATAAAGAAACAAGTCAACCTTCTGTCAGCTTGGGTCCTATCAGTTAAACTGAGTTATCTTTTCAATCGAGAAATCAAAAATATTTTGCAAATCAAAAAAACCCAAATTTAATTTTCCCTTGTTAAAAAAATTTGTAAACCTTTTGTTGAAACTTTTGCAAAACCCAAGAAACAAAACAAAGACAAAGAAAAAAGCCAAGTAATCTGTGATGAAGAGAAGAGCAGGATGACCAGAAATTTTAGACCCAGGGAGCTACAGGAGAGAAATGGCAGCACGACAGGGATGCAACCTACGTTGTAATTTGAATTCCTCTGTAATTATATGGCCCTACTGCTGATACGCCTGTGGTTTTTGTTTTCTTTTTCATTTTAAACTTCCTGTCAAAAAACAGTAATAACAATAAAGTTTCCATAAGACACTTCTTTAAAGTTTGATTTAAAAAAAGGTTGGGTTGCTTCTGTAAGCTGCAAGGGTCCGCAAACGTATATAAATTCTAATAGCAATAAGAAACCAAAAAAGGAAACGGAGATTGGAGAAGTGAGCAGTTACATGGAGACCCCTCAGGTTGAGCTAGAGACACCCGTGACCACCACGGAGAACAGAAGTCACCAAAGAAAGCTGAAGAACAAGACTAAAGTGTAGACAATGATGATGGTTTAATGCAACCTTTAAACAATGCGTTTGTTTTGGTTTCATAAACAAAGTCTTATAAATTTTTAGGACTATATAGCCCCTAGTGATTGAGAAAAATTAGACATTTGGTAAATATTTGTTGAATGAATGAAAAAAATCTTCAATGACTGATCATCTTTGCCAAATGTAAAACTCACGAACCTGGCCCAGTTTGGAGATTGGGTGGGTGGGAGTTGTATACAAAAAATAAAAGTTGGGGCGCCTGGGTGGCTCGGTCGGTTGGGCATCTGACTCCGTTTTGTCTCAGGTCATGAGCTCGTGGTTCATGAGATTGAGCCCAGCAACAGGCTCTGTGCTGACAGTGTAGAGTCTGCTTGGGATTCTGCCTCTCCCTCTCTCTCTGCCCCTGCTCTACTTGTGCTCTCTCTCACTCTCTCTCTCTCTTTCAAAATAAATAAATACACTTGAAAAAAAATTAAAAATAAAAGTCACATGGGTGGATGGACGATATCATAGATGGTTGTGAAAGTCCAATGGAGTACGTTAGCATTTCCAGGGTAGTTAATGGGACCGATGGTTGTGTAAACGCACAGAACTAACCTCATGAAGTTGACTAGACCCCTTAGGGATGGGGTCTATACAGAGCCAAGCTTAGCATGCAACAGGTGCTCAACATGCAGTGATAGAATAAATGTTGAAGCTGGGGATGAAAGGAGATTGGTCTGCATGTGATAGATATACAAAATGGACTCCGATAAGAGATGGCAGATGTAGGCAGACCAGGTGGAAATGTGACATGATGATCCCAACGTGGCATAAGGACGTGTACGGGCAATAGGAATGCACAGGTGGACTTAAGATAGAATGCGGAGTTAATAGGATACGGTGACTAACCCCACGGGGATGCCAGTTCCCAGGTAGGGAGGTAAGGCAATGCGGAACAGTAGTTAGGAGCTCAGGCTTTAAATCCAAACAAAGCAAGGTTTGAATCCCATATCTACTACTTACTACTTGTATGACCTTGAGAAGGGGGTTTAATCTCTCCAAGCCTAATTTTGTCTTCTTTAAATAAATGAATTATCATGGGGCACCTGGGTGGCTCAGTCGGTTAGGCATCTGACTTTGGCTCAGGTCACGACCTTGTGGTATGTGAGTCCGGGCCCCACCTCGGGCTCTGTGCTGACAGCTCAGAGCCGGGAGCCTGCTTCCGATTCTGTGTCTCCCTCTCTCATGTTCAGTGAAAGTCAGGTACCATCATTTTCCCTCTGTTCTACCTACTCATCAAAAATTTTCCAGAAGGAATATGGTGCTCCATTTTCCCATGGCCAAATGACCATTGGTTCTCCAAAGAGTCCAAGCCAAAAAGAACGTAATAGGGTGTTTCAGTGGTTACCATGGTCACAGTTGCTGGTCATGTAACTTCTCATGCCGATAAATCAGGCCGACCTTAGCTGACATACGGTAATCACTATTGACAAGAAGGAAACCAGATTTGTGTCATAGCATAATTTATTTGCCCTTAGTGGGAAACTATCACTGCCAAATTACTTTCTTTTTGGAAACCATAAATGGAAACCTTAAATTCATCGCCTCATGTTCGATGCAAAACAAAACAAGTTCAATAACAAAAACAATTGTTTGGGGTTGAAGTTGATCCACTTTGTTATCGCTATCAACAATCCTGGCATACGTATACTGCATCATATTATATTTTCAACAGTGTAAGTTGATACCTACATTGGCATTTCTGTAAAAGTCCTTCACTCCTCACATCACTAACCAAAGTCCATGCTTTCCTTTGTGTCTTACCATCAGCACCACCTCCAATCGCACACCCGCACACTCACACACACACACACACACACACACACTCACTCACTCACTACTCCTGTTGTGAAAACTACAACTCTGTCCTTTTCTGAAATTTTGCCTCCTGGTTTTGATTAACTGTAAAGGGTCAAGACAAAGTTTTGATAAATGGCAGGAGGCAGATCGTGCAGAAACGCGCTACTCTGGCCAAGGAATGTCCTCAATTTGAGAACATAAGATAAGAAACAGGAAATGAAAAAGAAAATAAAAATCTCCCCCAATTGTAAAGTGTATTAATGGTCAATAACCTTCTGGAGATTGTTTCTCTTTAAACATCCGGAAATAGGCTCTTGGTGACTTCCTGGCTAGTTGAGCATTACTTTTTATGAGACACGAAACCAAGAGGCACACAACTTTAGAACAAAGTTAAATAAGCCACATTTTCCCATTGAGTATTAGTTCTCTTTTTTTCTCTTGTTAGTCTTCCTAAATTAATAGACACTATATCGTCATAAAAAACAAATTGCCAACTACACTTTCTTTGATTTGTTTATGCATTTATTCATTCAGCAAACATCTATTTTTAAATACCTATTATATTTCAAATGAATGAAACATGTTCTTTTTTTTTTTTTTTTTGGCCATCTTTTTTTTTCCCCCTCAGGGTCACAAACTTATGACCCTGAGATCAAGACCTGAGCTGAGACTGGGGGTCAGACGCTTAGCCGACTGAGCCACCCAGGCTCAGTTTTATTTTTGTCTGTTCTCCTTATGAGATGACTAGGGAATACATAAACAGCCTGTGGATCTTGTGACTGTCCTTATGTTTCAGAGCCGGGTTGGATAAATCGGACTAATTTGTCTGGGGACAGATGTCAATAAGCTTATTAGGCCTCAGATCTGATATCACATTCTTCAATCAGCTTAATCAGTAACATATTGACATTTTGATCATTTGTTTGCCTATGTTTCATTTCTCATTTGGTTCCAAATTTGGAATGTTTGAATGGAGCTGTTTACTGACTTCCCAAACCCCAGCGTCTTGGTGCTTTAGCTAGGAAACAGGCACAGGTACAAAGTTGACCTTGAAGATTGAAAAATGTGGAGAGTGACGCTTCTGTTCTGAAAAAGGCAGGAAGTTAATTCCTTTAGTGAGCTGCAACTTGCCTTACATGACAGAGGCAACCTTGACCTTGTATTCTAGATAGGTTAAGGTAGGGATTAGTTCATCAAAAAAGACTTTTTGAGCCCAATAAGGGCTCAGTGAAAAACAGTATCAGTATCACTATACAGATCTTTTAGACAATATTCTTCCAAGAAAGTACATTAAGGTTTACTGTCCACTGTAGGTTAAGATTTACAGGCATGCTTTGCCTGTGTGAAAGAGACCTGAAATTTTCCATCTGCATTGTAGGGAATGCATTGTGACTTGGTCTAATTAAGGGATACCTCTTGGAGCATCTGGTACTTCGGTTGGTTAAGCTTCTGACTCTTGATTTTTGGCTCAGGTCATGATCTCATGATTGTGAGATGGAGCCCTGCGTGGGTCTCCTGCCTAAGAGTCTCCCTCTCCCTATGCCCCTCCCACAGTCTCGAGAGAGTTGAGAGTACACTCACATGTGTGTGTGCTCTCTCTCTCTCTCTCTCTCAAAAAAAATTTTTTTTTAAAAAGGGATACATCTAAAACCACATTCTCCAATCAGCATTATCAGAAATAAAGCTCTTGCTTTGATCTCCATTTGTGTGCCTCCATTGGTTTCAAGCTCACTTGGGGAATAAAAGAATATTATTTATTGATTCCCCCATTCTATTACCAATAACTCAGACATCCAAACGTATACACCAGGAGCCTATCATTTAGAATAAAAAGGATTCACTGTAGATTGAAACACAGAGTTCCCAGTCATCTTGTCACTGCCTCACTAGCTATGAAAGAAGAGGTCACTAGAAATGTGAATAAATTATCTAATATGAAAGGATGAGGATAAAACCAAACAAGTAAAGGAAATCAGAGAAAGAAAAGCAATGTAGAAATGGGAAACAATTTTTTAAAACCATTAAAATACACAAAGACAAAAGAGAGGACGTTGCATTTGTGGACAAAAATAGGAAGCCATAAAAAAAAGAACTTTTGGGGGCACCTGGCTGGCTCAGTCAGAAGAACACACAACTCTTGATCTCTGGGTTGTGAGTTCAAGCCCCTCATTGTTTTTAGAGATTACTTAAATAGATCTTAAAAAAAAAAAAAAGAAAGAAAGAGAAAGAAAAAGAACTTTTGAAATACCCCCCCCAAAAAGCTTTCATAAATTGAAACTATTGGGCAAAAATAAAAATTCACGAAAAATATTGAAAAAGACGCTGAAAAAACCTCCCAGTTAAAAAAATATGAATCTGAATAAGTGGACAATAGGAGAGGATGAAAAGTTTAGACCATTCTAGCAGTCCAACATCTCGATCGTAGGGGATCCAGAAAAAGAGAATAGAAAAAATGTAGAGGAGGAAGGCAGCAAAGAATGAATTCAAGGAAACTCCCCAGAACTGAAGGACATGAGTTTATGGGTTGAAAGAACCTACTGAGTGACTTGACCAATAAATTTTTTAAGAAACCCATCAGAGAGAGGCAACTGGGTGACTCAGTTGGTTGAGTGTCGAACTCTTGATTTCATCTCAGGTCATGATTTCACAAGTTTGTGGGATCAAGCCCTATGTCAGGCTCTGCACTAACAGCATGGAACTTGCTTGGGATTCTCTCTCTCCTCTCCTTTATCTGAGGGAGGAAAACACACACACACATGCACACACACACGCACACACACATACATGCGTGCGCACACATACACACACATCTCACATAAAAGACAGAGAACTGAACTTATATTAGGTTTCACAAAATGACTCTGGGAACTAACAGAAGAAATTCCTTCAAAATTATGAAAAAAATGATTTCCAACTAAGAATTTTATACCCTTTTAAAATATCGATCAAGTTGGGGCGCCTGGGTGGCTCAGTTGGTTGAGTGTCCGACTTCGGCTCAGGTCATGATCTCCCAGTCTGTGGGTTCGAGCCCTGCATCAGGCTCTGTGCTGACAGCTCGGAGCCTGGAGGCTGCTTCGGATTCTGTGTCTCCCTCTCTCTGCCCCTCCCCTGTTTTTGCTCTCTCTCTCAAAAATTAATAAACATTAAAAAAAATTAAAAAAAAAATACAATGTCAATCAAGGATAAGAATAGAATGAAAACATTTTCATATATGCAAAGTCCCAATATATTTACCTCCCACTCATTTCTCAGGAAGCTGCTTGAGTATGAATTTCATCAAAATGACTGAATAAATCAAGAAAGAAGATGACGTGGGATCCAGGAAATGGGAGAACCAAAGAGGGAGATTAAGACAATTCTAAAAGTGATGGCAGAGGGAGATCCTAGGATAACAACTTAGTGCAGACCTTGAGAGCAACCATTGTAGGTTGGAGTAACAGGATGAAAGGCTTGAAAGGGATGTTTCAAAAACAAAAAAAGAAAGAAAGAAATTGAGAGATGTGTTTGAAATTATTGGAAGATTTACTCTGTTGGGACAGAGTTTGGGGATAAATTAATGATACAAAGAAAACTAAGCAAATTGGAAAAAAAAACCCAAGGCAATTATTATCTCCAAGGAAAATAGAAAGCTGTACAAAAAGCATATTACATGGCTCTTCTGTGCATATAAATGTTGGTTTAACCAAAACCTATGACATATTTATAGTGGTAAGCATAGTGGGGTAGGGAAAAGAAATGTTGGAGAGAAGAAACTATTTAAGAGCAATAAATTCTCATCTTCCAAATAAGAAAGTCATTAGAGAATATCTAAAAAAATATTACATATAAATCAGTTATATAAAAATATATAAGAAATACGAGGATAATTACCAAGAAAAATAGGTAAAATCAGTGAAAATGCTTTTACCTAAAGACTGAAAAATCAAGATTAGGAAGGATAGGGCAGGGCTATGCTGGTTCTCATTTTAAGCAATGTAACTGTTTGACTTTTAAAACTGTGCAGGTGCGTAAATATTTTAAAATATAAATTAAATGAAAAGTCTGCTTTCCTGGATTATTTAGAGAACAAATTGTTTTACAAGAGATTGGTTTCCATCCAATTTATCAAATGTTCCCTATACCCTTGTCCCTCTAAAATTGATCAAAACTGCCTAGCGAGAAATGAATGAGAGGGGGGGCTAATTTCATTCACTCATTTATGCAACGCAAATATTTGTGGGGAGTTTACTGTTTGGGTCATCTGGCACACAAAAGTGAACAACACTGAAAAAGGTCCTATCCTTTACATTCTCACAGGAAAGGGAGTGTGGAGAGCTTGCCTGTGGTAATGGGAGGGAAAGCAGAATATTGGGGTACAGATGCCAGTGGGATGGGGTGGGGAGCCATAGTGCCAGGGAAACATGAAACTCTTTTCTAGCTGCTTCCTCTGATTCCAAAAGTAGAAAGCAAGGTTGTTAGCTACAAGTGCAGATAGCTGAGGTGGCTTTGAAGGTTTGAAGAGAGAGCAGAGGGTGTGAAGTAGTCGCCAGGAATAAAGTGTGAACAGACTAGGGGAAGACAGCAAAATTGATACTCAGCCCATAAGGCCCAGTGAAGTTCATGGCCATTGCCCTTCCCCTTCATCAAACACCACTTGGTACCTTTGTGACCTGCTTTGAGAATCAACAAGGAAGCCCTGGTCCCACAGGAGGAAAAAAATAAATTCAGTTGGAAACAACAGGAAGAAAAAAATAAATTCAATTTGAAACAGTATGCAAATTTATGTAATTTTATTAGGAGAAACACAACAGAATTGAGATGCTTTCACTACCCTCCGCTCCAGGTCAGCTGTCATAAAGGTAGCAAGGGCGTAACTCAGTGAAGCTTTGGGAATTCTTCTAGTCAAGAGCACTGGGTGGAGAGAGAGAAGGGAGGGGGGAGAAAGAGAGAGAGAGAGAGAGAAGGAAGAGAGAAAACTCTTCTTTACAGAACAATACCAGCTAATAAGTGGAAGAAATTATAAAAATGGAAAATCACCATTTTGCAGCCCCTTGTCTTGATTCAGGCAAAGATCAACAACGGACAATAAGACCACCAGGTATAAGATTAGCAGAGAACATGCCATTCAGACTCAAGTATCATGCGTACACTTGGGAAAATATGTCTTCACCTTAGACTTGGCAGACATCACCTTAGGAAAGCGATCAACTTAGCATCATCCTTCTGAGCCTCCTGATGCGACGTGAAAAGAAGTATACAATATCACCAGTGTGGCATTCTTGGCAAAAATGTTTAACTCAAATGTAATCATAAGGAAACAATCAGACAATTTCAGAATATGGGACATTCTGTGAGACCAGTTGGCCTGGATCCTACACAAAAGTCAATGTCATGAAAAACATAGAAAGTGAGGAGACTGTTCTTGATTAGAGGGAGACTCTAGAGACTGGACACCAATGCCATGTGGGCCCAGATTGGACCTGCACCAGAAAGTACAACAGCCAGGAAAAGACGTTTTGGAGACAGTTGTGGAAATCTGAATATGGATTGTGCATTAGATGATGTTCTGGAATTAATATCCATTTTCTTAGGAGTCGGCTGAAGCTCTTAGAGGTGAAGTCTTATGGTGTCAGCAACTGATTTGCTTTCTTTTTTTTTTAATATGAAATTTATTGTCAAATTGGTTTCCATACAACACCCAGTGCTCATCCCAACCGGTGCCTCCTCCATGCCCATCACCTACCCTCCCTTCCCTTCCATCCCCCATCAACCCTCAGTTTATTCTCAGTTCTTAAGAGTCTCTTATGGTTTTGGCTCCTTCCCTAACTTTTTTTTTTTGGGGGGGGGGGAAGGTGGTGTGTGTATGTGTGTGTGTGTGTAAGTGTTTGTGTGTGTGTGTGAATGTGTGAAGAGAGAGAACAATAAAGCAATATGGGGAAATGCTAACAACTAGTGAATGTAGATGAAGAGTCTATGCGTGTTCAACTTCACTGTTGATTTGAGATTTTTCCAAATAAAAGTTGGGTGAAAATGGGACACTAACCATGACAAGCTGCTGAAAGTACCCTTCATGCAAGAACTGGAAAGGGAAAGGAGACTAGGGTCATTTAAATGCCAATGTTTTCTGGGGTTTTTTTAAGCAACAATTGCGACATTGTTTTTCATCCTAAAAATTTCCTAATTCCAGCACAACAAATAATTCTACAGGAGTTCCAAAAATGCCTGTTTCCATATTCCAGGCAAATATTTTCTGGGTACCAAAACACCCCCCAAAGCCAAAACAACAACAACAACAACAACAACCAAACACAAATATCCCCTGCCCTTTGAGAGAAGGACATGAGCTTCTGATGGTTGAAAGAGAATGAGGACCTTCTTCCAAGAAGTCAACAGGACCTCAGCTCTCTGGTTTCCCCCACGATACTCCCAGAGTGTGGCTCATACCAGAAAGGATCACCATTAAGTAACCAGAGGCCCCGCCAACCCAATAGAAGAAAGCACAACTTAACTCTTCTAAAATTCTTCCTTTAGAAGTCAAAGCTCACCAGTGGCCTGAGCCCATTCTAAATCCATGCAGTTTAAGAGGGTGTGGGCAGCTTGGAGGAGGCTCCAGACCCATAAAAATGACTTCAGAATTAAAGCCCTGGAGGACAAGTTTTCTGAGAAAATGCTAAGAGTCTGCTGCTTTGCCAGGAGAAGAGCAACTATGTCGCACTTTAAGATGGTTCTTTAGATGTACAAAGAAAATGGCTACCAGATGCTCCCTGCTACCGGAAGAACAGGACAAGAGAAACTTGGCCTGTTGTAATGAAGGAATTTGTTTCTAGGACGGTTGTTTAAAAGGGATCGGGAAGATTAAAAGGCTGTTTAAAAGGGGGTTGGTTGTTTAGAAGGATGTGTCCGGAGAACTAGATATCCTCTCAAGGTGATTCATGACTTGGTCACAAAACGTTGACTCACCATGTTGTACACCTGAAACTGATACAATGTTGTATGTCAACCACCCTTCAGTAAAAACAAAAGAAAATAAGAAATAATAGGTTTTGTCAAGAGGTTAAGTGTTGCATCAGATGAAGGTTCTGGCGACATCTGTTGCTAAGTAACTCTGTGAAAGCACCGCGTGTTTAACAACTTCCGATGGCTTTTGGGAACTTTGTACCTCTAGAATTACCTGGCCACCGTTAAGCTCACAAATTACAGATAAAGTACCGCTGTGATGATCAAACACATAAATTTTAGGAAACGTTACGCCGTCAGAGGGCGCTGTTGTATAAGAAGTAAATGGGAAGACCATTAGATTTTAAATACTAGATTCAGAAAATTTTATATTAGATTTCAAGTTCGAATTCTTTATTTTATTTTATTTTATTTTATTTTATTTTATTTTATTTTATTCTATTCTGTTCTATTTTAATCATAGCTAGTTAACATATAGTGTAGTAATAGTTTCAGGAGTAGAATTTAGTCATCACTTACGTATCACACCCAGCGCTCATCCCAACAAGTGCCCTCCTTAATGCCCGTCACCCATTTAGCCCATCCCCCCAACCAACACCCCATCAGCAACCCTCAGTCTCTTCTCTGTATTTAAAGTCTCTTAAGGTTTTCAAGTCTGATTTCTTAAGTGAAAAACTGAGATAGGGAGATGCCAGTTATTTTAAATCCTTCCTTTTAAAAGAAAGCCACATCGTTTTTGAAAACTGACTTGGTCATAAATAAATTTAAAATAACATTTTTAAAACAATTTGAACTGTGAAAATTTTAGTTGACCCAGAACATTTTTAGGTTTTAACATAAGCAGTGGATTCTTCATTCATATATATATATATATATATATATATATATATATATGTATATATATGTGTGTGTGTGTGTGTGTGTGTGTGTGTATTTGTAAGGGGTATACGCATTTCCTCATCATGAGAGTCTCTGACCACAAGAGGTATGACAGAACGTTTGTTCCAAAACGGTGAACCGACCATGCTGGGTCTATATTCAGGGTAGGAGCATGAGGTACGGTGGTAAAGGAAACATTGTTCTAGGGGCCCAGGGATCTGGGTTTGGCTGGGTCACTAACCTCAGCCTCGGCAAGTGTCTTCACCCGTAAAATGAAACAGCGGTCGTTAAACTTCAGTGCCCGGCCTGCTTTTGTAAATAAAGTTTTATTGGAACATAGCCACGCCCATCACTGACACACAGTCTATGGCTGCTTTCGCTCTGTGCGGAGCAGGTGTGACCGAGATGGCACGGTCCCCAGAGGCTTAAATATGTGCTATTTGGTCCTTTACTGGACTATTGAACCTGATCATTTCTTAGATACTGTTTCCTAAGCTTCTTCATGATAAGAATCACGGGGGGGATTATTGAAACTGCAGATCACGACGGCCTGCCCCTAGGAATTGTGATTCAGAAGCTCTGGAGGGGTCCGGCCATCTCTATTTTTACTCAGCACTCTGTCACCTTCAGGCAGCGGCGTGCTAAGGGCCTTCCCAGCTCTAAACCTTATCGGTGTGTTACTGGATGTGTTTTTCCCTATGGCTTTAATCTTTCTCATTATGTTTAGTTTGACAAGCACACCCAGGCTGAAGGTGGAAATGAGGACAATGGCTCAAATATGCTTGAGGGGGAGGGAGAGTCTCTTTTGAGTAAACATCTTCCCCACAGGATTCACGAAGCACGAGGTGCACATGTAGCTAATCAAGAACTTGGCACAACCTAAGCTATGAGGCTAGCCCCGTTCCTTCTTAATTACCGTGCTTTCTGTAACCGAGCTCAAAAACAGTCCTCTCTTCCTTTTTTGCGAGAGAGCGTATCTTGTCCCCACGTGGCAGGTGACATGCGAGAAGGAGAATGTGGTGCAGAGAAACCCACGGAAAGATGGAGGCTGCGTGGCCGGGAGAAGACTTTCCAAGGGATTGATCCACAGCCGAAGCGACTTGACTTTCCGGGGGCAGCTGGACGAAGTGAGGCCGAAATGTGTTCATCGCATGAAAGCAGAAGATTTATGTCATCCCAGCAATGATTTACGATCCAATTACTTTTGCTGGCGCTTCGGTTCCTCTGTTTTTTCTCTTGTTCACCCGGCCCTGATTTTGTGGCTTTGTCGTTATGCCAGGTTATCTCCAGGACAGCCCCGGTTTCCACTCACAAGCTCCCCCTCCCAACCCCTGCCAGATCCCCTTTTCAGCAGGACTAGAAACTCCCCAGGAGGCTGGCTCAGCTTTAGGTCGTGTATGTCTGGGAGCTCAGGCCTTCCTCAGGGTGACGAGAAAAGACTCCTATGTGGCCCGGCATGGGCAGTTATTTGGGGTGTTTGAGGGAGCCACTGAGGCCAAGGAGAAAGCAAATCTGAAAAATCCCAGGCTGTGCATTTGGGTGGCCCGTCATCCTGGGGGGGGGGGGGGGGGGGTTGCTCTCTCTCTGCTGGGCCGACAGTGCCATCTCTTGGCCTCAGGCTAACATTGCTCTCGGCTCTGGCAGTGTGAAGATTCCAGAATGCAACGTGATCTCTCGTGCTGCTGCATGAGCTCTGATTGCCACCTGTAAACCACATCCCGAAAGCAAATCTTTAATTAAGTGCGCCTCCTCGCTCGCGCTTGACTTTTGGATCTTGACCCCAGCAGAACCCCCCCCCCCCCCACCGGTAGCCGCTGCGGTTAGGGTCCGTCCTTACAGCACCAGAAGCTGCCTTGCTTCCCTTAATGGCTTCCTTTCCTTCCACACAGCCCCCAAAAACAAAGCGTTGCAAAACATCATTTTTAAAAAGTCATTTTAGGAGCGCCTGGCTGGCTCAGTTGGTAGAACATGTGACTCTTGATCCTGGGGTCGTGAGTTCAAGCCCTACATTGGGCACGAAGACTGCTTACTTTAAAAAAATAGTCATTTTATGGGGTGCTTGGGTGGCTCAGTCAGTTAAGCGTCTGACTCTTGGAATCGGCTCAGGTCATGATCTCACAGTTTGTGAGTTCAAGCCCTGCATTGGGCTCCACATGGAGTCTGCTTGAGATTCTCTCTCTGCCCCTCCCCTGCTTTTGCTTGCTCTCTCTCTCTCTCTCTCTCTCTCTCTCAAAATAAATAAATAAACTTAAAAAATAAAAGTTATTGCAGTCCCCGCACACTGAGGTAACCTTGAGGCACCTTCTGGCTGCTTTTTGGTGAACTCCAAATAGCAACAATTGAACACACAAAAATTGATTTGTAGCAGGAACTGCGAGTCTAGTCAGACAAAAGCTGTTGAAGACATTTGTTCTGAGACGTTTCAGAGACCAACAAAACAGAAAGGTGAGGAAGGATAAAGCAGCAGGGAAATAGAAAAGAAAATGGGTAATGTTACCACCGCCCCCCCGCCCCCCGGGCCCAAACAAGCAATTTCCATTTTTCTAAAGAACATTTTTGTTGACTGTTCTTTCTGATGCCTCTGTAAGAGTGGGAATAAATAATGCTCCACAGAAAAAAAGAATAAAAATAAGCACAAGCCATAAAGCCACAACTTCATTTTATAAACAGTAAAATAAAAAATCAGTTTGGGTCGTTTGGGGGTCCAATGTTCTATTTTTCCAAGACAACTACTGTATGTTTATGGATAGATAAATGAGCACAATTATTCTGTTGTTAAAAACGGGTAACCCGATGGGTAGTGAGGAGGGCACCTGTTGGGATGAGCACTGGGTGTTGTATGGAAACCAATTTGACGGTAAATTTCATATTATAAGTAAATAAATAAATAAATTAATTAATTAATTAATAAAAACAGGTAACCCCCAGGGCACCTGGGTGGCTCAGATGGTTAAGCGACTGAAATCCAAAGATGAATGTCATAAGCTCCATCAACGAGGCGCAGGTAACAAAATGGCGGCTGGAGACAAGGGACAGATAATCGCAATAATGACGGGGCAGATGTGCTGTGGCACTCCAGACTGGAGATGTGTCTGGCTGATGCTGAATGTGGGGGTTAAGGGAAGGCTTTCTGGAAGATGGCACCTGGTCAAATCTTGAAGGAAGAATTCAGTCAGAGGAAGATAGACTGTGCCCAGGCACATGGGGGAGGGAACGCCCTGGAGCCGTTCACGTGTCAGTGAGGACCACCTATGTCCTTGGGTAACTTAAGGGAGAAACGTAGGACATTGTTTGAACCAGCACTTTTACTCATTAATAAGCAACTTAAAACACACCTTTAATGTACTCACTTGTCTTGGCCAGGTCAGAACTCAGAGTCATTGGCTGCCTCTCCCTTCCACTCCAAGACTAGCTTTGTCTTTATGTTCTGTGTGAAACTTTCTTGCCTTTTTTTTTTTTTTAATGTTTACTTACTTATTCTGAGAGAGAGAGAGAGAAGGAGAGAGAGAGCGAGCAGGGGAGGGACAGAGAGAGAGAGAGAGAAAGAGAGAGGGGGCGAGGGGGAGTCCCAAGAAGGCTCCATGCCATCAGCACAGAGCCCGATGCAGGACTCAGTCTCACAGACCGAACCATGAGATCATGACCTGAGCCAAAATCGAGAGTCCAACACTTAACCACCTGAGCCACCCAGGTACCCCGCGTGTGGCACTTTCTGAATGGGCACCATGTGTTTGGGAGATGTTAACAGGGGTTGGGATTAGAATGGGACCCCGGGAACTCCCATGGGAAAGAATTTGAACCTTGTTCACAGAGTTCATTAGGGATATATCTACAGGGCTGAGACCCCAGTGACAGCCAGACTGTGGAGGAGGAGAAGAGAACACCTGAGATTTAAAAAAAAAAAAAAAAAGGCACCACATGAACGAATCTGGTGGGGTGGGTCAAATTCAGTAGGAGGCTGTTTAGGTCAGGAAAAGGCAGTGATTCTAGATAGTGTGGGCTCACCTCCCTATGACCGACCCAAGCTTGGAGAGCCTGACTGCTCAAGGGGAGGACTGTGGTGTGGAGCCTTCCCCTAGGAGCCTCCTGCAGCAGGAGCTGAAGACCAGGACACAACGCCAGAAAGACCTTTCCCCAAGGTCCAGGAGAGAGGGGTCAGCAGGGCAGAAAGGGACCCACGGCCAGCAGAGGGATCAGAGATGCTGGAACACAGGGTTTATGGAGCCACGAGACATGGAGATGATTTAGTGACGACCGCCTCTTTCCTTTCTGGCTCCTAAGGAAACACAGAAGTGAAAGGGGTGTTGTCAGGACCCTTACGGGGCTGTTGATTCAGTGAACCTGGGGACAAACGTGAGAGGCCCCATGAGCTTGTGGGAAAAGAAGCATTAGGTACACATGTCAAGTCCCTCAGGGTTTCCACAAGAACACAGGGCGAGAAAGCCTGGATAAGACAAGGCAACAGGTGAGGGATGGGCAGGGCTTGGGGTTCTGATCCTTTCTGCAAATGTGAGCACGGTTCTCAGTGTGCGGTGACGTTTGGGGCCTAGTGGTCACATGTGTCCAACGACACGTGTGAGGTATCTTGCTGTAGAAATGCAAATTTTGGGGGTGCCTGGGTGGTTCAGTGGGTTAAGCGTTGGACTCTTGATTTTGGCTCAAGTTATGATCTCACGGTTCGTAGGTTCAAGCCCCACGTCAGGCTCTGCCCTGCCAGTGCAGAGCCTGCTTAGGATTCTCTTTCCCTCTCTCTCTGCCCCTCCCCTGATTGCTCTCTCTCTCTCTCTCTCTCAAAATAAATAAACATTAAAAAAAAAGAAATGTAAATTTTTGTAATGGAAATAGATGGTTTCAAAAATTTCTAGAGATAACTAGAGTGTGTTTTCACTCTCCTCTGTACAAAAAAGGTTAGTGAAATAATTTTAGCAACTTGACCCTCAGGGAGCCATGCATCCTTCGGGTAGAGTTGAATGCACAGGTGGGGAGGACGGGACATGAAAGGTGAGTGGAGAAGTGTGGGGCAGGCCGCCCAGGCCCTCCCTCTCCTCAGGAGTCGCCCTCCAGGGAAGTTTCCTCCCTGCCTCTGGGTGTCCCCTGCTCGCTCCCTGTTGTACCATAGCAACGGCCCCCACCAACACCAAGTTTACCTCAGCTTGTCTCTCCCTTCACTTGTCACAACTTACCTAACTTGTGTTCTATCCCAGAATATCGGGTACATATTTGATTCACAGCGACAACGTTAATGCATGCAAGTAGATCACACGTTGACCTTTTGACAGTGATGTCTCAGATGTCAAAGATTGATTCTTTGAGGCATCTGAAGCATTTCCAGGCATGAAAACTACCTGTGGGTGCTCACCCGGGGCATAAGCCTATTACAAGTTTAACTTATGATACTGTCTTCTACTGGGGTCTGGAAACCACACCTTCCATTACAGTGGGTACAAGTCCGGGACATAGTCTCACAGACCTGAGTTCAAGTCCTGACGACAACCTTGTCTGGGGCATGTTAACGGGAGCCCCCGGAGGAACAATTTCCAGATTGTCAAGGGGGGCAATATGGCATCTTATAGGGCTCTGGCAGAAATGTCAATGAAAACACCGAGCTTAAATTGTGGCGGACACACTACACCCGTCCAAGAGCCCCTCCCTTCCCCTTCCTTCTCCTGAGAGAGCCCATTTCCCATACAGCTGCTGTGCTTGGAAAACTTCTTTCCAATCACAGAAAGGAGACTCCGCGGCGGCTCCCAAGCCACCCGTATCCCCAGATACTGTTTACCTGCCCCTGAGTCCCTGGGGGCGCGGAACTGTGGCGGTCCTCTGGAAATCCTGAAGGGCTCCCCTTATGCTGACAAAGCCTGGGGGGAAAGATGAAAGAGCCCGTGGCCCAGAAGACACCATGCAGTTGCCTCTCCGACTAGTCCTGGACTCGATGACCCACGAAGTTCTTACCGTGTGAGATCATGAACCCCCCCAGTTCAAACCATGTTCTGATGCTTGCTATCAAATCTCTCTGCCACAAAAGCATGTAGCAAAATTCCCTTCTAAGAACTGGGAGATAGAAACCAAGATGGCGGCTCCCGTGGATCCGGAGTTGAAGGTCTTCACAGAACTTCAAGCCAAAGTTATTGACACTCAACAGAAGGTGAAGCTTGCAGACGTACAGACTGAATAGCTAAACAGAACGGAAAAGCATGCCCATCTTACAGGTACAGAGATTATGACCTTGACAGATGAGACTAACACGTATGAAGGTGTAGGAAGAATGTTTATTCTTCAGTCCAAGGAGGTAATTCACAATCAACTGTTAGAGAAACAGAAAATAGCAGGAAAAAAAAAAATTGAAGAATTGGAATAGCAAAAAATCCTACAACATCCCGGGGATGCTGATGGCACGAAGGACACAGTAGGAAATCTTTAGTGGGACCTTCCTGCCCCCTTCCATTCCTGGCAAGGGCAGAGGGGCCAGTGTGGGGAAACATCCTCTCTTCTGCCCTGATGGACTTTTTACTTGAATGATCTGGTAACCCTATGTTTTCTACTTCACCCTGATCGCTTTCCCAATCCTGGCTCTGCCTGCCACCCCCCGCCCAGGACATTCTTTGCCCCCGGAGGTTAGTCAAGAACCCCCAGAAGAGGGAAGATGGGAGCCAGGACAGATAGGGGAGCTCTGCCCACACCCACTACTAGTTATGCTGGTTAGACCAATAAAAGGTATCTGTTCCCCCACCCACTCCAGTAAGTCTGCCTTTTAAAAAAATTTTTTTTAAAAAATATTTATTTATTTTTGAGAGAGAGAAAGAGACAGAACATGAACAGGGGAGGGGCAGAGAGAGACGGAGACACAGAATCGAAAGCAGGCTCCAAGCTCCGAGCCGTCAGCACAGAGCCTGACGCGGGGCTCAAACCCACGGACCTTGCGAGATTATGACCCGAGCCGAAGTTGGACGCTCTGTCGACGGAGCCACTTGGGCGCCCCCGTACGTCTGCCTTTCTTGAGCCAAAGGATGAGAACCGAGGGCCAGAGAGGCAGAGGCTTTCCAACCTCAGCTCCTCCCTGACCTGCCCCCCTTCCAGAGCTTTGGGTCTGTTCCTTCTGCATTGAAGCCTTTCCTGCTTCTTTTCTTTCCTTTCTGTTCCTTTGGGT
Source organism: Panthera tigris (assembly GCF_018350195.1). Lineage (NCBI taxonomy): Eukaryota > Metazoa > Chordata > Mammalia > Carnivora > Felidae > Panthera > Panthera tigris. The sequence goes on from NC_056671.1 coordinate 77,659,505, forward strand.
AAATCCTTCTACTTCCGAGCCTCTGTGCAGATCAGGAAGAAGGGAGACAAGGGCATAGCTGAGTCTAAGTGAACCTTGTGGCCTTCTGCCTAAAGATTCCTCCCCTGCTTCCTCCCACATGATCCATAAGAAAATGCAGCCATAAACCTGCAGCACGTCCACGGCTGTCTCCGGTGGACAGCTCAATGCCAAGGCCTCCTAGAGGCTTCAGGGCTGCTGAAGCTGGCTTGTACTGGCTCGGGAGAGCGGATTATTAAAAATCAAGTGATGCGAATATGTAATTATATTTAAAACAAGGGCAATACATATTCAGAACTTGAGGAAAAAAAAAAGAACCTGGTGATATTAACTATCTTTCTTTTCACTGGTCATTCAGATGAGCCACTTCCGGGCATCCTGCTAAGTTATGAAAAAAAAATTTTTTTTAACCTTTATTTATTTATTTGAGAGAGAGAGAACATTGGTTGTTTTCAAATTTTTACTTTTTAACTGTAATTATTCCCCCCAATACCTCTTTGACCCTTCATATGTCCTTCAAAAACCTCCCAGGGATAGAATTCCCCGAGGTCAAACAGTATTAACACATCATGTTTGGAAAACTGCCGAAGAACTTTCCTGAAAGGTTATAGCACCTGTATCATCAGCATGTTCATTTTTCATGTATTTCCAGGGTTTGGGCAATATTTTACATTTTGCCAGTAAGTACAAACCGCCAACAAAAACCCTCATCACTTGTGAGGTTCTTGTTTCGTATCTCTGAATTGAGTGATCTTCTAATTATTTCCACCAGATTTTTAGGAGACTAGATATCTTTTTTTGCAGCCCTGATTTTACACCTTGGAGTGGATACAAATTGATTGCAGAATCTATTTCACGAAAGCCTGCTTTTCCCATTGCCACTCTTTTGCCACTAGAGAGCGCAGACGCTGCAGAAACATAATCTTCAACAGAGACACTCCTGGAAACGACAGGAGGCACTGGTGATAATTAGGTTAGGACAACAGACCTAATCCAGAATGGCCATTAGCACCCCCAGCTCAGAATCAGCACATCAGTATGGCTGTCTTGCTTTGAGATGTCATTTAGAATGATAACCAGGGACAACTAGGTGTAGATTTATGATACCTGGGTTATGTTTAGAGCTGTTCTAACCACCTCAAATTTTTTTCTCAAAACAGAATTTTAAAGCTTGAATTCATTTAAAGATTAAATATACCGCATATAGCACATTATGCCTACATCACGTCCAAATTAGCCGTGCTGTCAGGGTGGAGCCCGCTTCATGTCCTCTGTCCCCCTCTCTCTCCGCCCCCTGCCCCCCTCAAAAATAAACATTAAAAGAAAAGGAAAAAAAAAAAAAAGAATTCCCTCGGACCCTAAATCCCCACCCACCTGTCCCCACCCCTGTTCGCACTCTCTCCCTCACTCCCTGCAAAACAAACTCTCAGCGAATTAGCCAGCCTTGGTGGAGGCTGATAATTACCCCTTTGCTCCATGGTGAGTGACACTCTGCCCTGTCCCCGGTAGGCACAGATGGCGTTTCCCCGAAGTCACCAGTGTCTTCCTTAAAGAAATCCACACAGATGTGGCAAATTCAGTACTGAGCATTTTACAAGCTTATTTGTAAGAACATATAGCAGCCTCGTTAGAATGGACGTAAATCCACTTGGGTGCCCTCAGTTAGATGTCTGACTCTTGGTTTTGGCTCTCGTGGTTCGTGGGTTCTAGCTCTGTTCTGACCTCACGGAGCTTGCTTGGGATTCTCCCTCTCCCTCTCTGCCCCAGCCCCCAACTCATGCTCTCTCTGTCTCTCTTAAAAGAAATAAACTTAAAAGATATATATACATATATCTATAGATATATATATGTATATATATCTATATACATATATATATCTATACATATATATCTATATATCTGTATATATATCTATATACATATATATATACATATATATCTATATATCTGTATATATCTATATACATATATGTATCTATATATATCTATAGATATATATATATATATAGATATATATAGATATATATCGATATATATAACCACTGGGGTGGCTATGTGGCTAAAAGGAGAAAAAGAAACAAATTTGCTTTGCATAACTCATGCTGACAGTGAGCTGTGAATGAGGAGTATGGTGAACTCCATTCTGCACGTGAAGTCCATGAAGGAAGGAAGGGAAGAAAGAAAGAAGAACCAGAATTTATTCCAAAGGCCTACTTTTCAGTCCCATGAGATCACTGTCCATTCTTTCTATGGATTTTCCCAGACCCTTCAAAATGTTGCTCATCCCCGGATGCTGCACTGTTTCTCGTAATTTCTCCAGTGAGCCTCAGTGGTCCCATGGCATTAACTTTCTCCAAGGTGCTTCCTAATCCTCAAACGTTGGCAACTGTAAGGTTCTTAAGGATCAGCCAGTGCCATCTCGTGACACAGGACTTCCCTGGCTCACTCCAGAGTCTCTGGATACAAAACCAGTAGGACAATTTCAATTCAGAGCCAAACAGGCCCTGCCAAAGTCAGGGCTGCCTTTTTCCATTTAGGTGCGAATTTAAGTCATATGAACTGATGGGCGCCTGGGTGTCTCAGTCGGTTGAGCGTCTGACTTCAGCCTGGGTCACAATCTCGAGGTTGGTGGGTTCGAGCCCCGCAGTGAGCTCTGGGCTGACAGTTCGGAGCCTGGAGCCTGCTTCGGATTCTGTGTCTCCCCCTCTCTCTGTCCCTCTCCCAGTCACACTCTGTCTCTCTCTCTCTCTTTCAAAGATAAATAAACTTAAAAAAACTTAAGTTAAATGAATGCAAAAAAATACATCAATATATCGGGACGATATATCAAGGACAATATATCAGGACGATAGTGTCAAGAGACTCCAGGATTGAGGGACAATGGTTTCGCTGACATTTGCTGGCTTATCTCCTATTTTCCATTGCCAGATGGATCAGGGCCCGCCCAAATGTAGATGGAATCAAGTTGGCCTCCCCTGTGTTGTGAAAAGGATCTCAGGCAGGGCCTCTAAAAGACTGAGGGCAACTGAAGCAATTCCATTTTTTTAAGGCTCAGGCATATTTTTAAATGGGGAGATTTTGAAAATATGTGTATACAGTAAATATCCTGACATTGCCAGGAACTCGAGCTCTCACTGTGGGAGAAGGAATATAGAGAGATGAAATGAAGGAAAATTCTACAGTGTTGGATCTGGGTTTGAATTGGAAGTGTCACTAAAAGCTCATTATGTAGATATGATGAGTTCTGTCCACTGAACGGGCTGTGAAGCAAAGCAAAACGAAGCGAAGAACCACCTAGGGGCAATTAGCAAACTAAACACCCTGATCTTGTTCTCTAAATATAATAATCTCTGATCTCTAAAATGAATAATTATTCTCTACTAAAAGGAATCAGGGATCGTTGAAGATCTGGCTAAGTGTATCCCTGAGACAAAGCCCAGGTGAGTCTAGAATATCTTCTTGTGCCAAAAGCAATGAGATGCTCAAAGATGGAGGTGTGTGAAAGGAGACAGCTTGGAGGGATCCCACCGGCCACATCTGGGGCAACCAAAGCATCAGAAAGAATAATGGCAGAAACTGATACAGACATTAGAAGTTTTTTCCCCCCTTGACTCTAGAGAGTGAGAGAGCATGCACACGGGAGTGAGGGAGGGGCAGAGGGAGAGTGAGAATCCCATGCAGAATCCCAACAGTCCCAATCTCAGGCTCAGCTCGGAGCCCGACACGGGGCTTGATCCCACAACCCTAGGACGGTGACCTGAGACGAATTTCAGAGTCAGAGGCTTAACCGACTGAGTCGCCCAGGCGCCCCTAGAATTTTTTTGTGAGCCAATGAACAGTCAAGTAGATGGCAGGGGCCAGGTTTGTCACTGTTGGAATGAGAGGTTACAGATAAGCAAGGGGAGGAGGCTGGAACCATCCATGTGGTAATGGATTAGAGTTGGAAACATCAGCATGTTTATGCTTAATGTTTAGCTTCACGTCCACACAGCTGACTACATATAGAAATATTTATAGAGCGGTGCAGGTGCCCGGGTTAGTATACACACACCTAATTCCTTGCTCTGTCAACGGAGGGGGCGTACGAACAATAACTCAGTAGCAACGCCACGAGCACATCTGGTGCCCAAGTCTTGGTTTCTAATCTCCTTTTCCAGTAAAAGGAAGCAAAGCGCCTTGCAGGAAAGGCTGACCCTAGCACTGAGGCAGAATATATACCAGATGAGCCAGAGAGTCAACATCTTCTTTTTAAAAAATTTTTAAATGTTTTTTATTTATTTTTGAGACAGAGAGAGGCAGAGCATGAGCGGGGGAGGGGCAGAGAGAGAGGGAGACACAGAATCCGAAACAGGTTCCGGGCTCCGAGCTGTCAGCACAGAGCCCGACGCGGGGCTCGAACCCACCACCCATGAGATCATGACCTGAGCCGGAATCCGATGCTTAGCCGGCTGAGCCCCCCAGGCGCCACCAGAGCTGCTCCTTGTGCCAGAAAGCAAGAAAGTGCTCAGAACAAAATAAAACCTAACCACAAAACCCATGATGAGCTAGGGTGGCTAGAAGAGTGGCAGCGGCCAGGCGGCCCCAGCTTCGAGAAGGCTCTGGGTGCACCTGCCCTGCCACCCTGATGCCCGAGAGGAAGGTGAGCTCCACAGAAGGGGCCGCAAAGCAGGAGCCCAAGAGGAGGCGGTCCGCTAACCCTGCTCCTGCAAATGTGGAAACAAAGGCAAAAAAAAAAAAAAAAAAAAAAAAGGTGGCAGGAAAGGATAAATCTTCAGACAAAAAAGTGCAAACAAAGGGAAGAAGGGAAGCAAAGGGAAAACCGGCTGAAGTGGTGAACCAAGAAACGAAAGAAGAATTACCTGCAGAAAACCGAGAACAGCCTCTGATGACGTCAAGTCTGATGAATATCATAGCCCATGTCTTACCGGTGGTCCCTGGCTCCCTCCTTGTCCAATCCGGAGGAATATGTTTATCAACTCTTTTGTAAATGCAAGTTTTTGTACTAGCAAACATTGAAAATGGAAACATTTTCAAGGAGGAGGGACTCCCACTTCATCCTATTTTTAAAGTGTAAATGTTAGGGGCGCCTGGAGGGCTCGGTCGGTGAAGCGTCTGACTCTTGATTTCAGCTCAGGTCATGAATTCGCAGTTCATGGGTCGGAGCCCCGTGTCTACAGTGTGGACCCTTCTTGGGATCCTCTCTCTCCCTCTCTCTCTTGCCCTCTCCTGCTTGCTTTCTCTCTCAAAATGAGTAGACTTGAAAGAGGTGTAAATGTTATTTTTTTAAGAGGTAAAATCGTTTGCTGGTTGTTTATTTTTTGGCACAACCAGAAAATAGTGGGATACTGAGTATGGGAGGGTGTTGTTTTTCCCCCTTAAGATTTCATTTTTAAGTAATCTCTACACCCAACATGGGGCTTGAACTTACAACTCAAAGACCAAGAGTCTCACGCTTTACCTACTGAGCCAGCCAGGCACCCCACATGTGGAGGGCTTTGACCGTCTTGGGTATTAGCTTCACAGTCCATAGCAGGCGTGGCTTTTATATCCTATAATACCAAGCAGAGTAAATGGCAATTTGCAGTTGACCGTGCATTTAATATGTCTTGAACATTTTAAGTTACTTCGATTCCTGATTCCCCGTGCATTTAATATGTCTTGAACATTTTAAGTTACTTCGATTCCCCGTTGTTTTCGCTAGAATTGTTTCCTAAATTAAATCACCCCTTGATCTTGGCCCTCTCTGTCAGAATTTTGTACACTCTGTAACATCTTGGCCGCGGTAATCCAGTTGTCCTATTAACACTGTTAATGTGCTGTGCAAGACTGAAAATCTCAGCATGCAGGGTGTATGATATTAAATTGTGAATTAATGGGACCTAACAATGTAACAGCCTATCGACATTTGAAAATATTCGTACTCGATATCCTGTCAAGGAAAATTTGCCTCCAAATTCTAAGCTGGAAGGTCGCTGGAGTGACTTTGAGAGAAGAGTCACAACCACGTGATTTTTTTAGATTTTTGGTGTGTTTGTTAGGAATGATGCACGAATTGAAATGTACGGATCCTGAGAACAATCAATGAAAGCTGAAAGCATTTCTTACAGCACTTAAAAAAAAAACACACCGTAAAATTGTCAGTGCGCTCTGTTGTACATCCAAATTAATACAACGTTGTATGTCAACTATACTTTAATAATTTTAAAAAATTATTCTATTTTTCAGATTTTACAATTTGTATGTACAAAGTGACATTATTGTTTAAATAATGAAACTTAGCCTTCAGGCGCCTAAGTGGCTCAGTCGGTTGGGCATCTGACACTTGATTTCGGCGGCGGGGGGCGGGGTGGTGGTGATCCCAGGGTCATAGGAGAGAGCCCCCCCACCCCCACCCCCCCACCCCCCACCCGCACTGAGTGTGGAGCCTACTTGGGATTTTCTCCCTACCTCTGCCCCTCTCCCTCCCTCAGGCATGCACGTTCTCTCTCTCTAAAAAAGAAAAAAAAATTGGGGCACCCGGGTGGCTCATTCAAGTTAAGCCTCGGACTTCGGCTCAGGTCATGATCTCGCGGTTTGTGAGTTTGAGCCCCGAGTCGGGCTCTGTGCTGACAGCTCAGAGCCTGGAGCCTGTTTTAAGTTCTGTGTCTCCCTCTCTCTCTGCCCCTCCCCTGCTCGTGCTCTCTCTTTCTCAAAAATAAACATTAAAAAAAAAAAAAAGTTCATTTGAACTAAAATCAATTTGAGAGGTGCTTGGGTGGCTCAGTTGGTTAAGCGTCCAACTTCAGGTCACGATGTCTCGGTTCATGAGTTCAAGCCCCACACTGGGCTCCATGCTGACAGCTCAGAGCCTGGAGCCTGCTTTGGATTCGGTGTCTCCCTCTTTCTCTGCCCCTCCCCTGCTCGCACTTGGTCTCTCTCTCTCTCTCTCTCTCAAAAATAAAGACACAATTAAAAAAAAAATCTATTTGAATCAGTCAGGCAGCACCTAAATGGTGGAAAGAGTCAGGAGCACTCTACCCACAAGAGCTCTGGAGGAAACAAAGTCAGGAAATTATTGATTGGCTCTAGCTTAAGGCCTACTTGGCTGTGATTAATGGGTCACCCTTAGGTTTCAATTTTGTAACTTTGAGGTATTTACAGGCTTCGATTTTGGGGTTGCTTCCATAAGCCACCACGACAATAGAGTCGCCTCAGTCCAATGGTCTCCTTGCTTAATTAATTTAACACGACTTAGATAAACGGGAGAGAAAAGACGAATTCTGAGCAGAGAATTTGGAATCATTTTCATGGATACTCCACCTCCAGGGGGTGGAGCGTAATCCCCGTTTGTTGGTGATCTGTACCTTTGGTATGGGATGGTAAAACATGGTCATTATTAGGAAAATGTTCTTATTCTCCAGTGTTACACACTGAAGTATTTAGGGATGAAGTGCCATGATTTCTGCAACTTAATTTATGATTTAGGAAGAAGGAGAATGTAAATACATGGGCCTGTGTGTGTATGGAGATGGCGACAGAGAAGACAACGGCAAACGGTTAACCATTGATGAATTTGATGAAGGGTGTGCGCTCGTTGCATTATCTTTCAACTCTTCCAGAAAATGTCAATATTTCAAAATAAAAAACTGGGAAAAATTAATTCCACGAACATTTCGTATTTTTGGTTTGTTGTTGACCTAGTCATGTATTTACTTATTTAAGAGATCTCCACACTCAACACGGGGCTTGAACTCAGGACCTCGAGATGAAGAATCATATGCTCCTCTGACTGAGCCAGCCAGGCGCCCCCACAAACATGAAGTATTTCATTTTTTTATTATTTTTTTTAATGTTTATTCATTTTTTGAGAGAGAGAGAGGAAGACACAGAATCTGAAGCAGGCTCCCGGCTCTGAGTTGTCAGCACAGAGCCCGACATGGGGCTCGAACCCACGAACTGTGAGATCGTAACCGGAGCGGAAGTCGGACGCTCAACCGACTGTGCCACCCAGGGGCTCCAAACATGAAATATTTTAAGTGTCCGCATTTGACAAATGAATAGAATGTAATTATGCTAAAATCGGATTTCAGAATCGAACAGTAATCACAGATTCCATGAGAAAAGCAGTCCAAGGCGCCTGATAGGTAGCGTACGTGATCTGCTAATGGACAGCCTTGAAGTTGTATGAAGAACATTTTACTACCATGAGAGTATCTTGGGGGCCATTCTGTGGAGAGTACATCAAGGAGGCAAATTTGAGGCTCCTTAGTAAGTGTGCATCCTGAGCCATATTCCCTTTCCGGTGAACTGAGATTCTGAGGCACTGTTTCCCCCAGGGAAGCTCTCTCCCACGCGCCCCCATACCTTCAAGCTATTTTCTCTAAGCCAGGCTGGGAAACTCCCTCCCCTTAAAACATTCCTGCAAGGCCGGATGGCCAAGGCAGTGAACGACTGTTCTCATGTACAAAACACTCCTTTTATGGTGTGTCCCCAATCCCTTTCCTTCACCACAGCTCAGTTTACAAAATGATCACTTTGAAAGACACGGCAGGAGTGACAGCTGGTCATGTCCGGTGGGGGCAAAAGCCAAACAAACAAACAAACAAACAACAAAACAAAACAAAACAAAAGCCTGGTGGGCTCATGGGGAGAGAGAGAGCCTCCTCTGGGCAGATGGGCATGGAAGGGTGGGCAGCGGGGGCACTCGGGTCGCCTGTGGGATAGGTGGAGCAGTGATACCAGAGTAGGGAAGGGAACAAGATGGCAGAAGTGAGAAGAGGCTCCCTGGCCTCACCTACCTGACTCTCCTCAGTAGAGCCTTTTGGGAAAGAATGAAACTGGGGTGCCGGGGGGGCAACCTTCAGTTTGGTGCTTGGGGTTGGGGAGGGCAGAATTTCCCTCTCCCCTTTGCTCTCCTACCTGGTCAACACTGAAGAGCGTTAACTCACCTCAGAGTGGACTTAGTTGGGTCACCATACGGTGCAAGACCTCAAGGCTCCTCTCACCGCCCCCAACCCCAGTCCCAGTCAATCCACAAAGGGGGCAGGCGATCACAGGTCCAAGTGTCAGAGAAGGCCCTTTACCCCTTAAGATTCATGCTGCCAAGGACCAAGCAAATTGTCTTCAAGTAGAAAGTACCCCGCAAATGATCCCCCCCGCAGAGGGGCTACTCCTGGGGAAGCAGACAGGCGAGGTGGGGAAGGGTTGGAAACTTCAATTCCAGCGTAAACAGTTTCATTGTTCAGCCGGAGGGTACACGAACAGATATCCGTTGTGCGAATATGTATAGTTCAGGTTTCCTTAAAATATTTCATAATAAGTTATGTTTTAAGTGGGCCTCATATATGATTTTTTCCGTTGCCAGCTTTGGAATGCCTGGTCCTATGCTGATGTTAACTCAACTCCCGGTGCGTCCTGCCACGAAAGACCTTAGGTTTGGGCTTAATTAGATGCAAAGTCTGAAATCTGTATCAGCAGCTAACTAGTCCTGCAATTTTGTGCAAAGCACTCTATCCTCTGTGCTTCAATATCTCTATATTTTTTATTTTTTTTGAGAGGAGAGAGAAAGAGAGAGAGGGAAGGCACACGTGCACATACACGTGTGTATGAGAGTGGGGGAGGGGCAGAGAGAGAGAGAGGGAAGGAGAGAATCCCAAGCAGGCTGCACTGTCAGCGCAGAGCCTGATGCAAGGCTCAAACTCACAAACTAAGATCTCTGAGCTGAGATCAAGAGTCGGACATTTAACCGACTGAACCACCCAGGCACCCCCAACATCCCTATCTTTAAAAGGGGGAAGTTACCTGCTCTGTCCACCTCTCGGGACGACCGTGCAAGAAAGGCCTATAAAAACCATAGAGCAACATATAAATACAAGCCACTATAAGTGGTATTTGGGATCCGGACTATCCAGGATGCTAAATTCGTAATTGCGGGATATGGGGGGTTATTAGCATGATTGCTTTTGCAAGTGTAAATGATGGCGAGGAAGGAGGCCATTGTTCCAGAACCATAAACTGGGTGAGCACAGTCCCTGCTCACCACAAGGCATGCGGTTTTCTCCTTATTTCTATTCTCCTCTCATCTCTGAGTCTCTGCAAAATAGCCCTGGGGGCAATGAAATAGTTCTCAACTCTCATCTTTTGTGTGTGCTGGGGAAGGCAATCAGACTGTTTTCTCCCTAAGCGAGAATAAAACATTTACTTTAAAAAGTAAAACACTTAAAAATTGTCTTTATCTTGCTTTAGAGCACTTCGCCTTCACAAAGTGTGTGTGTTTGAAGCATGGCTGTAAATTCACACTAATTCATTTTTAAAATGCATTGTGATTTCTAGCCAGATTAATGTCACTCTGAAACAGCCATGCTGGGAAGATGTACTTCCTGCCTAGGATCTTAACTTTGTTTGAAACATCTATAAAACGCTTCTGAGATTGCTTTCAGAATTGATTTACAAATCACACAAGAAAATGCATCCCATGAGTCCAAATGGGATATTAGACCCAAATAGTGTTACCCAACAGACCACCCGCATTACTCAAAAAATAAGTTTTATGTTGTTTCTGGAAAGCAAAGCTCCAAACAAAGGAAAAAGACTTGGAGCCTCGGGGAGTATTCAAAGAATCGACCTTGGCTTCTGAAAAGTTTCCAGAACTTTCTCAGCAGTAACACCAAATGAGGACAACCTTGAAAGCAACTACTCTTATCTGGATGTAAAAATTTCCATCCAGATTCTTTTAAAATTAGGCTTTTAAACTTTGTAACTATTAAAGTAGTTTTTTGAAGCATAATCTAATGAGTGCTTTTTACAGCTCCGAGATGGAATCAGTGACAAAATGATTCTGGAATTTGCTTTGGGGGCAAATAAACCGTGAGATGAATCAGATGGGTAGATAAGAGGGAAAATGAAAACTTGGGAGTTTGGGCACAGACATCATGTTTTTAATGTGAGAAACTAATTCTGGGTGGGACTTTTGATCAGGGCACCGCGATGGTTTTTGGATCCCACTACCTCACGGAAGGACTCATGGATTCGTTTTTTTCTTTTGGTCAGAATTCCTTCTTGTCATTTTTGACCATCCACTCTAGATTTCTGTGGACCCTGTTGAGTCATTGAAATACCACAACGCAAGTTGAAAATCTCTCTTTCACTAACAGAATTTTCGCTGGGAAAATGATTGCCATTGTGATTGAAATAATCCCCAATCATGGCTCCATTTACTTCCAGAAATAGCATTAAGTATTTGTTTTGAGTTCTTATGTTCTTCTGTACTAACTGAATTATTGAGTACTAATAACTAAATTATTTGTTATTTTCTGGGGCTTAGTAGATATTTCTAAACAATTATTTACATTTTAAGCAATTTGAACATACTTAAATGGTATTTCTATGGAAGAACAAATGAATTGAAGACAAGTCGAATACTAATTAGTAGCAATAAAAAACGATTTCAGAGAAATGAGAAAATACTATCTCTAAGTTTACCACCCTAAAGTGAAATTGAAAACGACAGTGGAAGAGGGTGCCTCAGTTGGTTAAATGTCCAACTCTTGACTTTGGCTCAGGTCACGATCTCACGGATCCTGAGTTCGAGCCCCGCATGGGGTTCTGCGCTGACAGCGCGGAGCCTGCTTGGGATTCTCTCTCTCCCTCTCTCTGCTCCTCCCCCACTCATGCTCTGTCTCTCTCTCTCTCAAAATAAAATAAATAAACTTAAAAAAAAATGATTAGGGGCGCCTGGGTGTCTCATTCAGTTGAGTATTTGACTTTAGTTCAGGTGGTGATCTCACAGTCCATGAGTTGGAGCCCCTCATCGGGCTCTGTGCTGACAACTCAGAGCCTGGAGCCTGCTTCAGATTCTGTGTCTTGCTCTCTTTCTTCCCCTCCCCCCTTCATGCTCTCTCTCTCTCTCTCTCTCTCTCTCTCTCTCGAAAGTAAATAAACATTAAGAACACACACACAAAAACTGCAATGGTAAAAACAATAGCAATAACAGAAGACCAAGCAATCAGAGTCTTTATAATTGCACTTCTTATAAAAAGGCTAAGTGTGTGCGTGCACATAAATGTACATGAAGGCAAGGGCACTTCACTAGACTTGCATGAGAAATCTATTCAGATTCAACGGGATAACCTCAGCCTACCCACTTGGGGCATCAGGGCAGGGCTGGGTGATCTAGTCTGACCTTGAATGCTACCAGGGAAAATTTCTTCCAGGATAAAGCCTGACTCAGAGGTTTGCTTGTTAAACTACACCATAAAACTTTACTGTTCCTTTTGGAGACCTGGTTAAGCCAACCAGATAATAAAAGACAGATTTATAAGCCTGGTGCCTGTTGGCACTCCAGTAATTCAGAGTTAAGTACTGGGATTGGCTCCTGGATGTTTTATTGGTTTGAGGCACTCTTCACGGGCCAATCCACAGTAACGAAAGGGCACACGGGAAGGCTCTCGTCCTGTGCCCCTTGACCACCTGGGCTTTGTCAACTCTCAGCTCCTGTTACAGTGCTCACATTTCACCAGACTGCATTTCTAAGTCTCATTCCCTCCCTCCTGCCCTGGGCCCTCCAAGACTTCTCTTTGCAGCTCCCATAGAACTTTCTAGATTTAGTGAAACCTGCCATAGATGCAGAAGAGGGCTACTTCCCTTTCAGTCAGAACCAAACTAGAATATTTGGTTCAGTTCTTACAGACTGGAGGGAATTTAGGAAACCGTGCCCTTCAAGGATCCCTCCTTCCTCCCCTCCTTCCCCTTGGCTTCCTTTCTTCCTTCCTCACTGGGGCACCAGATCTGGCTCTGAAAACTCATGTGTGTGCCAGGTCTGTGGGGTTTCTGTCCGAATCCCAAGAGGTGGTCCCATCTTTCTTCTTCTTCAATCCTAGCAATTGGGTCTCCACCTTTCTATCTTGACAGGCTGCCCACTAATCAGACTCTGAAAGTCGGTCTGCTCGGCTTGCTCGGCTCTAGCCGGTCCCCATTCTGAGAACGGAAGTCCTGTTCCTGACACCCGGAGGGTGACCCTGCCACCTGCCATACACTCCAGGTGTTGCCCACTGGCTCTGTTGGCCTCCTGAGTACTGACTACTCTTTGTCGGTGATCACTGTGCTCTGCTGAGCCCAGCAGGTGGCCCTGGTTTGGACCTTCCAGATGGTGGCTCATGTACAGAACCCCCTCCTCCCATCTCCTCTACTAATACCTGGCCTGCACGGTCATAACAAGAAATGAGCAAATGTGTCACGATTACTAGGTGGTAAGTTCCTCCAGGTCAGGGACTGAGTCCTCCTCAGCATTTTATGCCCAGGGCCGGAGTGTTGACCTGGCCCAAAATGGACGATGCGCTAAATCTGGGTTCAAAGGTGGGTAAATACTACAATTAGCGTGTCCTCCCCAAGGCCCACAGCTGGATCTTTCGTGTGGGAGCTCCCACCAAATCTCATTGCTCTGCTTGGATAACTACATATAGCCTTGCTTCTACATACGAACAAATTAAATCACTCAAGTTGACAGGAATAAACATTCAGTGTGGTCGGGGGCATTCATTCATTTTGCAAATATTTACTTAGCGTTTTACCGTGTGTCAGGTTGTGCTGGGTGCAATCGATGTAAAAGTGAGATTTCATGGTTCCTAAGAGAGGAATTTACTGTCTGGGGCAGTGCTCCCGAATCCCTAACGTGCACATGAATCATCCCGGGATCTCGTTAAAATCAGATTCTGTTCTGTGGGACCGGGCTGCGTGGCGAACAACCCCCACTGCAGATTCTGAGGTTAGTGGAGTAGAAGGAGCCACTGGTGTCCTTAAGGTGCGACCCCAGGACCAGTAGCTCCTGGGACCGTCTGGGAGTATGTCGGAAATGCAATTCTTGGACCTCCCCTCCAAACAACTTTGGATGTGGCCCAGTGAACAGGCCGTCCAGGTGATCCCGATGCGGGCTAAAGTTTGGGAACCACTGGCCTTGAGCAGCGTCCTCAGTCCTGGCCTTGTGTTAACATCACCTGGGAGAGCTTTTAAAAAACACAGGGCCCCAGGGGCACCTGGCTGGCTCGGTCAGAGGAGCATGTGACTCTTGACCTCAGGGTGGGGGGTTTGAGTCCCACACTGGGTGTAGAGATTACCTCAAAAAATTAACTAATTAAAACTTTAAAAAACAAAAACAAGGGGCACCTGGCTGGCTCAGTCTTGGTGGCTCAGTCGGTTAAGCATCCGACTCTTGATTTCGGCTCAGGTTGTGATTTTATAGTTTGTGAGTTCAAGTCCCGCTTTGGGCTCTGAGATTCTCTCTCTCTCCCAAAATAAATACTTAAACTTGAAACAAACAAAAAACACAGGGCCGTAACCCAAATCAATGGGGTCAGAATCTATATAGGTGGGGCCCTGGCATCAGGAGTATTTGCTTGCTTTCTGGCTTATCTATCTATCTATCTATCTACCTGTCATCTATCTATCTATCATTTATCTCTCCAGGTGACATAAAAGAACAGCCAGCCTGAGAACCATGAGCTAGAAGCAAGCTGCCACATCAGCAGACAAGTACAACCCAATGTCGTAAGAGCTACTACTATTGTCTAGAAAGTTGACCTGGGGAAGTCAGGGGACTTCTCGGAGGAGGGAACCAATGTGAGCCGCCTCTTGAATTTAGCCCAAGGGTTTGCCAGGGACACAAACAGGGACAAAGCATTATTCAGGCAGAGGGCTGTGTAGACTCACAGAGGCAGAAAGCAGCAGGGTGAGTCTCGGACCTCTCCAGAACCCGGTCGGTAGGGGCAGAGCAGGTGACAGGAAGTTGGCTGGATGGGCAGTAGGATGGGGGTGACCCGGAGAGGTGGGCAGGAGGCCACTGTGTTCTGTGTCATTGAAGGCACTGGCCTCATTTAATCTAGAGCATGAATGGCCAAAGGGAGAGAAGGTAAGTACCTTCAAAAATCTGAACGCTGTCCCTCGTCAGCTGTGCCCAGATGATAGCAAAGTACTTTCTCGTTGGCCCCTCATTTGGCTTTCTAGTCCATCTCCCACAACGCTGGCCTGTGACACTTTTGTGACCACAGCCCTCTCAGATTGAGCTTTCGTGCTCCCCAGAGAGAATCAAGGCCTTTCCAGCTTTGGGTGTTGCTCTCCTCTCCCATCTCCCTCTTTGGGCTCTCTGCCTGATGGGTCTACATAATCAATGACACACAAGTCCTCAGGCGCTCCCCCCCCGCCACACCCCCTTACATCCACCACCAGCTCACTCCTCCCCAGTCACGGTTGCCTACCATTGTGGGTTGAATTGTGTCTTCCCCAAAAAAGATATGTTGGAGTCTTGACCCCTAGTATCTCAGAATGTGACCTTATTTGGAAAGAGGGTCTTCACAGAGGTAACCAAATTAAAATGAGACCATGAGTGGGTTCTAATCCCATACGATTGGGTCCTCATAAAAAGGGGAAATTTGGACACAAAGACAGACACACACACACATCGGAGGAACACACCACATGAAGATGAAAGCAGAAGTCAGAGTGACACTTCTACAGGCCAAGGAGCACCTAAGATCACCAGGAAGTCACCAGAAGCCAAGGGAGCACGTGAGGGAGCCCAAACAGATTCTCCCCCACAGCTCCCAGAGGGAAGTAGCATTGCTGACATCTTGGCCTTGGACCTGTAACCTCCAGAACTGACAGACGATAGACATCCGTTGTTTATGTCGCCAGCATGGGCACTTGGCTATGGCAGCCCTAGGAAACCGGCACGGCAACCCTGCATCCCATTCCCAAAGCACCCGTTATCTCTGTGCCACTGGGGGGATGTTATCTGTTCCCCAGCCCCTGCTTGAGCAAAGGGCTCCATCTTTCGTCTCTGCATCCCCAATACCTAACAGAGGCCAGTCGATGGGCCATGAGGGATGGGAGGAGGTAGAAGGTGCTATTCCAAAGAAGGGTAATAGGAGTATTCTGGGGGGCTTCCCAAGGTTCCATGAGACCAAAGGGTGGATGCTTCAGTACAGCAAATGTAATTCCAGAGAGGAAAACATCCTTAACGTCTCTCTTGAGCCAAATGGTTGAAATTTGTTAACAATTTTATTTGTTTACTTTTATTTTTTTATTTTGAGAGAGGGGGAGAGAGAGAGTGCATGTGAGCAGGGGAGAGGGGCAGAGGGACAGAGAGAATCTTAAGCAGGCTCCACACTCAGCACAGAGCTGGAGCAGGGCTCAGTCCCATGACCCCGGGATCATGGCCTGAGCCGAAATCAAGAGTAGGACGCTCAACCCACTGAGCCGCCCAAGTGCCCCAATGCTTTTCTTATAACATGCATTTCTCCTACAAGAAAGATGCCACATTTGTTGTTGTTCTGTTTCGTTTTTTAAACTACTGGGTGGTAGGGTTACAGGTGGGTTTACTCTCTTTTTATATCTTTCTGTATTTCTTTAAACTCTTGAGAATCCTTATTTTTATAATTGGAAAGACAGCAGCAGAACAGCCAAATGGGCTTTTGGCTAGAATTGGGGTGTTTGCCCTCCTCCCGACTCCCTTGCCTCTCGTACCTTCCCCCCACCCCGGTACTCCCTGCTTCCAAGGCGGGCTCCAGGCAAAAGTCAGTCCTCCTCCTTTGGATGCCTCTGACACCTCCCGAAGCTCCGAGAAGCCGCCGTCCCCCTCACCAGTTTACCTGTAACTCATTTCTTCGGCCCCTTTGTCTGCCAGCTGGACAGAAGCACCCACCTCTCCAAAGCCCCCACGGCACCTTCTTCTGGGTGCCCACCGATGAAAATGAGCAGAATGAAACCGAGAGGACGCACGAGCCTCCCAATCGCAAATCCTCGGTGTCCTCGAGGCAAGGGCTGACACTGTCCCCCCTTGGAAATTTCCCCTTCTGTCTCATCCAAGTGGGCTGCGGCCTCCCACACTGGATGGTGGAAATCCCCGCCTGGAAAAGAGCCAGATAAATCAGATCAGGAAACTCATGCAGCTCAGAGCTGCATGTCTGTGTCTGGAGACCGCGGAAGGTGCCAGGGGCACCGTGGTTCCGGGTTCCTTTAAAGGCAGGGCTTGGGTGGATGAGTCAGCTCAGATTTTCCAGCAAATAATCCCGGTATATTATTGTTGCCCAGGACAATCGTCTTTAAAAAGCAGTGGGTGATACATAACGTGCCAGCACTGAGGTAAAGTGCTTGAAGGACATAGGGAATTTCTCAGGACTATCTTTGTGACTTCCTGTGGATCTCTAATTACTCCAAAATAAAAAGTTTAAAAAAAAAAAAGGAAAAAAAAAACTCCAGGTGGCTGGCCATAATGCGAAATCTTGATACAGGTCGCGATTTTGGATTCTAGTCTCAAAATAAAAGACACACACAAGTGCCTGTATGAATTAGGCATTTGGTGGACTTCTAATGTAACCATTTCCCTCTGTCTCTTTTTAAAAAAATTTTTTTAATGTTTATTGATTTTTGAGAGAGAGAGAGAGAGAGACAGATTGTGAATGGGGGATGGTCAGAGAGAGAGGGAGACACAGAATCTGAAGCGGGCTCCAGGCTCTGAGCTGTCAGCACAGAACCCAATGCGGGGCTCGAACCCACGAACCGTGAGATCATGACCTGAGCTGAAGTCGGATGCCTAACCAACCGAGCCGCCCAGGCGCCCCTCTCTCTCTCTCTCTCTTTTGATAGGTTTTTTATTTTTCTCTGCCTTTTCCAGCCATTTACCGCACTACAGTAGAGACAATACGATACGTCACTGAGTTGCTAGAATGCAGCCCTGTCACAGAAATAAAGAATCCAAACTTTCTAAAGCACAGGGGAAAAAAAACAATTCCCGGGGAATCCTTAATTCGTATTTATTTTGCGGGTGCCTCTGTTCCTCGGAAGTTTTTGCTATTAAAAAGCAAACAAACAAAAAATATTAGAGCTGATTCTGGAGACCGGAGAAGCCAAGATATTAGGCGTCTGAATAGCAACAAGTTTAAATTAACTCGGGTTAAATGACTGGGGTCTCCACAGATGAGGTCATTAGGGTGGGCCCTAATCCAATGTGACTTGTGTCCTTATACAAAGGGGTAATTTGGTCCTATAGGCAGACATACACAGAGAGCAGCGCCATGGGAAGATGAAGGCAGAGACTGCGGTGATGCTTCTAGAATCTAAGAAGGCCAAAGATGGCCAGCAAATCACCAGAAGCTAGGGCAGAGGCATGAACAGAATCTCCCCACAGCCCTTAGAAGGAATCAACCCTGCGATACCTCGATCCCGGACTTCCAGCCCCTAGAACGGTGAGACAACAAATTTCTGTTATTTTAAGCCATCCTGTGTGTGGTACTTGGTTATGGCAGCCGTAGCAAATTAATAAAGCCCAGTCTCAGGGTGCCTGGGTGGCTCAGTCAGCTAAGCTTCCCAGTTCAGCTCAGGTCATGATCTCAGGGTTCGTGAGTTTGAGCCACAGAGCATGCTCTGAATCCTGTGTTTCCCTTCTCCCCTCGGCCCTACCCACCTCAGAAGTAAATAAACATTTTGGATAGATAGATATAGATATAGATATAGATATAGATATAGATATAGATATAGATATGGATATGGATATAGATATAGATATATAGATATAGATATACAGCCCACCCTCAACTGTGAGACCTTGGCGGATTCCTTTATGAGATCTTTTACCCTAGCGGAGTCAGAGCAAAGAAATGGATGGAAGATGTCGATGGGTTAGGAGTTAGGGGCAAGTTCTAGCCTTTACGGGACAAGACTTCTTCCAGTACTCCCTGTAATAATAATAATACCAGGAGCTACTGAGCACTTAGTATGGACTAAACGCTTTATGTCATGATCTCATTTAATACATACAAGTACCCAGTGAGGTGGGTACTGCTATTATTCTGGCTTTGGAGACAAAAGAAATTAGGATTAAGTACCCTGTCCGAGTTTATGGGACTAGGTCATGGTTGAACCGCAGCCTAAACCCTTGGCTCTGAGCTCACCTGATTGACCGCTGCAGTGCTCTGCATGACTGCAAGGGACTAAAGCCACCCGGTTACCCATCTCCCTTCTCACCTTAGCTGCTGCTTGTCCAACAGCCTTGCTTCTCCAGCAGCGAAGCAGCTATAGACGAGAAGAGACAGGTAACGTGGCTAATAGACTGTGGTCGGATTGTCAAGGTAGAGTTTTTAAAGGAAGCTATAGACATTGTTATCAGTTCCTATAACTCATCTGGTGCCTGTGATGGCACAGAAGGGGACAAGAAACACTTCTTCCTAGAAGGAGAGGCTTTTTCCAGGTTAAACACATGCTCTGGTGCAGGAGTGACACCACTGGTCAGGTCTGGGGATTTGAAGATGAGACAGGAGAGCACTCGGGCACTCTGGACTCTAGCAGAGAAGGGCAAGAGTGAGAGATCATTCTAGGGGCAGAGCAAAGACCACCACTCCTCCCAGTGATTCACTGGTGGAAGATCGAGGCCTGTCATGGGGTCTAACCAAAACCTTTCGATCATCCTGCTGTCTTTGAGGGGAAGTGAGATTGAGGCAGAGCTGGGGGAGGGAACTGGCTGTCTCAAACAATTTCTTTTTTTCTTTTTTAAATTTTTTTAATGTTTATTTTTGAGAGAGAGAGAGAGAGAGAGAGAGAGAGAGAGAGACATAGCGTGAGCAGGGGAAGGGCAGAGAGACAGAGAGGGAGACATAGAATCCGAAGCAGGCTCCAGGCTCTGAGCTGTCAGCACAGAGCTCGACGCGGGGCTCGAACCCACGAAACGTGAGATCATGACCTGAGCCGAAGTCGGAGGCTTAACCGACTGAGCCACCCAGGCGCCCCATCAAACACATTTCTATCGGTATTTTTCCTGTCTCAGAAGGACTGGCTTTGAGTTTCAGCGAGGAAATGCAGGTTGATTTTTACCCACTTAACACGGATACTTGATTATTCTGCCTGCCTTTGGGAGCTCCGAGGCGAGAGGCAGGCAGTGCGAATGGCTGGTGGTCCGTGTGACTCGCCCCTTCAACGTGGTGCCAAGGCTCTGATCTGACCCCAACGCAGCCACCATGCTCCAGGAAGACAGCCAGCCAAGGCCTTTGCTCTGCACCAGCCTCGTAGGACCGCACAGCAACCTTTTAGGGAGACGGAGGGCCCACTCTTCAGTACTTTCCAGCACCACCTGATTTACTTGGCCTGATGTGCTCGATCGTGCAGTCATAGCTCCCGTCTCACTCGGTACATCTCCAGCAGGGAGATGGCGCAGAGCGGTGGCTCAATGCAGGGGGAGTTCCCAGGGCCCTTGGAGGCAAAGGAACCCACTTGCTCTAGCCACTCACTCGGCTGTGTGGTTTCAGGCAAGTTGCCTAATGTCTCTGAGCATCTGTCTTCTTCCTGTATTAAAAGAGGATTTTACTATTTTTGCAAGGTGGGGGCTTTGACTAGAAATATGTTGTCTCTCCTAGGACGTCTCGCTGGAGATCAATAGATGGTAACAATTACACAAGAACTAGAGAGACTGTGTCAGCTCTGTTTGACCATATGTTCTACCGCCTCATGATGTTTCCGTCACTATAACCACATTTCACTGTCTCCGTTCAATAAACATTGAATACCTTCTCTTTCCCAGGTGCAGCGCTGGGTACTGGATCCCCTCTGCAAGAAGTTTCAGTCGGTAGCAGGAAATCTGTCAGTTGAACTTACAGGGCTATAAATCAAGGCAGAAAGAGACGAGTCTCTGTTCTAAATAGATCAAATTGGTTGAGAAACAATACCTCCAGGTCTGGCTCACGCAGGGACAACATCCTAAAGAACCAGTAATTAGTGAAACAGAGACAGGGCAAGGGGGCCTGTTCCAGTTATCTCCGGGGTGCCGACAGACATCTGACATTCGTAAAGAAGCCTAGAGTTCCTCTAGTCCCGGGGGGCACATTCGCCCGGAGCTGGGCTTGTGTAATCAGCGTCAGGGGCAGGGCTCTCTGGCTATAAGCACAGTGGTTATTGCAGATTCTGTTCACGTCTCCTCAGCTGGTGGATCATCACCCTCGCCGCCTCCAAATATACCCAGGAAGACCCTCCTTTTCTCCTTGTAAAAGGATGCACCACCCAGTGAAGCATCCCCTCCCCAGTACCAACCCTTGGCACTCTCCTTCAAAAAGTTTCAGACCTCCTTGGGGGGAAGGAAGAGACATCCAAAATGGAGATCCCTGAATGGAAGTTCACCGTAGAAAGTCCCAACCAGCTGGAGGCAACCAACACAAAGCCAGGAGTATTTCTGCCTATTCCAAAGACTCCCGCACCTGCTGAGATCCTTAACACAAGGACAATGAACCAAGGCCGTGGGAAGTTTGGGCACCGTGGTCTTCGGTATTCACCTTCAGTGGTATGGGAAGTGTTTTCCTACAGGACCGACCCTCTGGCAAACAAAATTTGCATGACAGATAGGATTACTCCCTCCCTGCTGGGGGGTGGGGGGGGGGCGGGAGGGAAAGACTACTTTTCCAGCCAAGACTTACTGCCTTTATGACACATCTGAACAAAGGCCAAGGCAAAAGTTAAAAATAAGTATGTCAGTAGGTGGAAGAAATTCCAAACCGAATGTTTGATTTCTAAGAAGTTCTAGGGAAAACACTCAATGTAAAAACCATACAAGTGTGATAAGGCAGATAAACACCCTGGTCATGTGTTATTTGTAAAGTGATTAGATGGCTTCATAGTTGCCAATGAGTAAGGAAACTATTAGTAAACACAGTTATTATGACCTCATGTGGTTGTCAGAAAAAGAAATGAGCGTTTGGAGTAGGAGTTCGGGTTAAAGAAGAAAATGAAACATCATTGAGAGCCTGAAATTACAGAAAATCGCCTGCACGAGTTAAATTGCATAAAGCTTCACAGATTAAGAACTGTCAGAAATGGGTTAGTGGGTGGTTGCCTTTTACACTGAGGAAAGTGTAACAGACCTAAATTCTCCTGATTATACCCTAGGCTGCCAGACCAAAAAAAAGAGCTGTTTTACCATCAGCGATACAGACTGTCACAATCCCCTCCTTCCCCTACCACTTGTGGAGTCCCAATTGCTTCCCCCAACCCTGTTGCCCCAGCTATGGAACAATTCAGGGTCAGGCCAGCATCACTAAGCGAGGCCAGTGTTCTCCCTACACGCGCAGCTGGAGAGCTCCTTTTATGACTTTATCCTCACCGTGGGTTATAACTCAGACTACGCCATGATGTTCTTCTATCAGAAGCCCTGCATAAAGGAACGAAGACGCCTGTCACCTAAGTCGCCTTAGGTACAGGTAGAGATTTTCAGAGTGTTCCAAGAAGGTCATTCCGTGTCAACACCATCCCGTGGCCCCTATGCACTCCTGCCAGACCACCTCTGCCTGTTTGTCTCCATTCCCTCCCACCCCTCTGTGCTTATCTTCCTTCCCTTGACTTAACCTCATCTTGAGATAAGACGGGTCGCCCTTCAGTGCCACGGAAACAATGGTGGGGGAGACGGACAACCAAAGGGAAGACATACAGGTTCTCCTGCCATAGCTGCGTAGACGCTCCACCACGCTTTCCTAGAATTACAGGAGTTGATGAAGTCGCCCTTCCCTTTCAAGGAATTCATCACAGCCTTTTCAGGAAGGTTACAAGCAGCAGAGAGTGTTTTGTTTACCCAGTTCTGTTCAGCACATACTGGAGTATTAGTCTTAGGTCCAAGGTTCAGCAACAAGGAAAGAGTCCTCACCTGTGACCATTGCACTCCGCTTCATTTGTTGGTGCTGGTTGGGGAGGCTTTGGGCTCGGATTGAAAGCAGGGATGCACAGAAGCTTAGTGACCATGACGGTGAATGGACGTGTTTGATGGCCGTGGAGAAACGTTCCTGCGCATCCCGCTATACTCATCAGGAAACGGTCAATGAAAGCATTATTAGCAGGCTCAGGACGAGCAAAAGTGCAGCAAATAATGACAAAGACTGAACAGGGACACTTTATCTGGCATTAATGCATTGAGGATATGTACTCGCAGCAAGTTTAAAGAGGAGACATTTCCAGGTATGGCTGCCTAACAACTAGGTAATGTGCAGCCGCCAGTGGAAACTTGTACGTCGGGCGTGGAACACATCAAGCCCCTGTTACTTACGTGCCTCCATTCTTCTTTTTTTTTTTTAATATATGACATTTATTGTCAAATTGGTTTCCATATGACACCCAGTGCTCATCCCAACAGGCGCCCTCCTCAATACCCATCACCCACCCTCCCCTCCCTCCCACCCCCCATCAGCCCTCAGTTTGTTCTCAGTTTTTAAGAGTCTCTTATGCTTTGGCTCTCTCCCACTCTAACCTCTCTCTCTCTTTTTTTTTTTTTCCCCCTTCCCCTCCCCCATGGGTTCCTGTTAAGTTTCTCAGGATCCACATAAGAGTGAACACATATGGTATCTGTCTTTCTCTGTATGGCTTATTTCACTTAGCATCACACTCTCCAGTTCCATCCACGTTGCTACAAAGGGCCATATTTCGTTCTTTCCCATTGCCACGTAGTACTCCATCGTGTATATAAACCACAATTTCTTTATCCATTCATCAGTTGATGGACATTTAGGCTCTTCCCATAATTTGGCTATTGTTGAGAGTGCTGCTATAAACATTGGGGTACAAGTGCCCCTGTGCATCAGCACTCCTGTATCCCTTGGGTAAATTCCTAGCAGTGCTACTGCTGGGTCATAGGGTAGGTCTATTTTTAATTTTTTGAGGAACCTCCACACTGTTTCCCAGAGTGGCTGCACCAGTTTGCATTCCCACCAACAGTGCAAGAGGGTTCCCGTTTCTCCACATCCTCTCCAGCATCAATAGTCTCCTGATTTGTTCATTTTGGCCACTCTGGCTGGCGTGAGGTGATATCTGAATGTGGTTTTGATTTGTATTTCCCTGATGAGAAGCGATGTTGAGCATCTTTTCATGTGCCTGTTGGCCATCCGGATGTCTTCTTTAGAGAAGTGTCTATTCATGTTTTCTGCCCATTTCTTCACTGGATTATTTGTTTTTCGGGTGTGGAGTTTGGTGAGCTCTTTGTAGATTTTGGATACTAGCCCTTTGTCCGATACGTCACTTGCAAATATCTTTTCCCATTCCGTTGGTTGCCTTTTAGTTTTGTCGATCATTTCCTTTGCTGTGCAGAAGCTTTTTATCTTCATGAGGTCCCAATAGTTCATTTTTGCTTTTAATTCCCTTGCCTTTGGGGACGTGTCAAGTAAGAAATTGCTCCGGCTGAGGTCGTGCCTCCGTTATTCTAATGAAACAGAAAAGTACGAATGGTGACCTCCCAAGAGCCAGGTGAAGCTGTGACAGGGCCGGGATTCCAAATCCAGAACTTTGACAAAGGAAGATGCAACATTACGGGGTTTTGAGACTTGGAGCGTCACAGGCAAGGTTTAGCATAAGAATCATTTGTTCTCTGTGTTGACCTGATGGCCCTGGTTAGTGAAAAGCACTGATCTATAATTACCAGGGCTAGGGTTGAGGGGAGTGGGGTTGCAATTGGGAGCCCAAACATCTATAACTCTGGAGCTCTGGCATAAGGGAAAAAGTACATTTCTGTTCTGGGGCACAGAATTTTATGTGTGTTCTGTGCATATTTTATGTATGTATCACAAGGGTAAATCTAAGCAGAGACAAAATCATCTTGCCCACGGCAATCTCCAAGTGTTCTGCAAGATCATCCTGGTGGAGTATTATAGGCTGAGCCTCTCCCCTCCCTGCTGGCCACTCCTCCCTTCTAACAGTTTCCCCTGTGGCCCTTTTTGGGGAGCCCAGACTCACACACCTGAGGCCACCATCAATGGATGCGTGTTAGCATGAAAATGGGTCAAGCTTTGTTGTTGTTTGTTGTTGGGGAGGGTTGGTTTTGTCCCGGCATTCCCCACAAGCTGTTCGGGAAGTTTTCTCTCCTCCCCCTCTCCCCACCCAGCCCAGGCCCCCACCCAGGTGGTTACCTACAGACAGCAACTCAGATTGAGCAATCTGAGGCTTTATCGGTGCCACAGAGTTTAAAATACAATTCAAAATATGTGCAACGGACATCATGAAAAAAGGGTCACGGCTGTCATCTTCTCCCTCCGGATCTTGTAAACGTGTACGAAAATATAAAGAACTCGTGCAAATCCATTAAAAAAAGAGGGAAGCCGGCCGAAAAATAGAACAAGCACATAACCGAACAAGTTTTGACCGAAAAACTAAAAATTGTAAATAGACCGATGTTAAGGCATGGTTTCATGGCAAATAAGGGAAATGTGAAATCACATCAGAAGGATGTGATTTTCTTTACAAATCGATAAATGTCAAAATGAAGGAGTATGCGGTGCGGCCCTGACACGATGAAAATGCTTATTTTCCTTCACTACTGGCAGGAATGTAAGTGGGCAGGACCTTTCTGGAGGGCAGTTTATTTTCCCGTTTTGGGGAACGGGGTGGAAGAAAGAAATTCCTTCATGGCTGACCTAATGAAGCAGAAGAAAACACTGGTAGAAAACAGTAGAGGGTGGGGCACCTGGATGGTTCAGTTGGTTAAGCGTCTGACTTAGGCTCAGGTCTTGATCTCACAGTTTGTGAGCTCGAGCCCTGCATGGGGGGCTCTGTGCTGACAGCTCAGAGCCTGGAGTCTGCTGTGGATTCTGTGTCTCCCTCTCTCTCTGCCCCTTCCCTGCTTGTGCTCTGTCTTTCTCTCTCTCTCTCTCTCTCTCAAAGATAAATAAACATTTAAAAAAAAAAAAAAGAAAGAAAACAGTGGACGATAATTTTATAAGCTTCCTGGGGTAGGACCGTCTAAGAATAGAACCAATACCAAAGCCTATAAAGGGAAAGATAGAAGTCATCTGGACTTCACCTTCCTCAGTGGAATTCAGAAGCTAATCTGTTATCCACCATCAAGAACTTGAACCTTTCCCCATCCACCCAGAATATACCAATCACATGTCGGACTTTACTGTTGCTATTCAAGTTAAGATGTAGACGTCTCTTTAACTCCTACCCAAGACAGCAGACATGAATAGACACTTTTCCAAAGAAGACATCCAGGTGGCTAGCAGACACATGAAAAGGTGTTCAACGTCACTCATTATCAGGGAAACACAAATCAAACCCATGATGAGATACCACCTCACCCCTGTCAGAGGGGCTAAAACTCACAACTCGGAGACAACAGGTGCTGGCGAGGATGCAGAGAAAGGGGAACCCTCTAGCACAGTTGGTGGGAATGCAAACTGGTGCAGCCACTCTGGAGGACACTATGAAGGTTCCTCAAAAAGTTAAAAATAGAACTGCCCTATGACCCAGCAATAGCACTACTAGGTATTTACCCAAAGAATACAAAAATACAGATTCAAAGAGGTACATGCACCCCAAATGTTTATTGTAGCATTATCAACAATAGGCAAACCATGGAGAGAGCCCAAACGTTCATCAAGTGATAAAGGGATAAAGAAGATGTGAGATAGATAGATAGATAGATTGATTGATTGATTTTTGTGTCATTTCTCTCTCTCTCTCTCTCTCAAAAACAACAACAAAAAGCGAACTAAAAACATGTTTGAATCCCAACTCCGCCCCATTTCACTAGCTATGTAGTCAACGGCAATTTTTATGTCTTGAGAAATGGAAACAACACTTATGTTTTTACACTGTGACAGTGACAACTGGATGAGACACTATGAGATTTATGCCCATTTCCATTATCTAACCCACTTCCATTATCTTAGATATCTAGGAGCCTGCGGGTACAAAAAGCAAAAACAGGAGACATAATTGCTGAATAACAATATAGAACTGAAAACTTACGACTTACAAACAAAAACAAACCCTCAGCTGAAAGTAATATCTCAGAGAACTTCCCCTCCCACTGGAAAGTGACATCAGAAACCACAGCCGCAAAGAATGTTCTCAAGATGGAGGGCAGGGGGGGAGTCTGGATATCTCAAGGAGTGTCTTATGCAAGCCATCACATTTCAGCGCCAGGTGGTCAGAATTTTGTGCTTTAGTCCCCAAAGTCCTTTTCAGATAGTAGAGTGTCCTTCATTCAGCTCCATCAGAAATATTCAGCACACATACAGGTTATGACATTACGGTAAAAAAAAAAAAAAGTCTATAATCAGAGAAATCACGAAAAGAGGGTATTTATTTTACTAACTTGTCCTAAGATAAAACCCACACTTTTTGCTGGTGGGGGCAGGGTGGAGGAGAAGGCTTTTTTTCTCTTCCTCTTTTACATAGATGGATATCCAAGGAACTAAGAATAGAGCATTTCCTCTTTTCACTTAGGAGATCTTACCCAAGTCAGAAACCATTTGATTACACAAACATTCCTAGTCCTTCCAGATGTCATTTTTCTCTTTATTTTGTCTCTATTATTTTTATTACATTACCTTACACATTTCGTTTGATTAGAAACGTATTGATTGGTTGAAAATTATTTCTAGGCTCCCAAGAAACCCCAGAAATATGGATATTTCTCTTCTCATTTACAAGATATTCTTTAACTCAGAAATTAGAAATCTTTGGGGCACCTGGGTGGCTCCGTTGGTTAAGCGTCTGACTTCCATTTAGGTCATGATCTCACCATCCGTGAGTTCGAGCCCCACGTCGGGCTCTGTGCTGACAGCTCAGAGCCTGGAGCCTGCTTCAGATTCTGTGCCTCTCTCTCTCTGCCCCTCCCCCACTCATTCTCTCTCTCTCTCTCTCTCTCTCTCTCTCAAAAAGAAAGAAAACATTAAAAAAAAAAACTGTGCTAACTTAAAAAAAAAAAGAAATTAGAAATCCTTGCCTTTCATGACTATTTTCACTTGCCCTGGCTGTTGTGCCTGTGTGTGTGTGTGTGCATGTGTGTGCGTGTGTGTGTGTGTGTGTGTACTGGAGTGTGTCAGTAGAATAGTAGAATGATCTTGGACACTGTGACCAAATTGTCATGCAAAGCCATGGCTTCTGTCGAGAATTGAGTAAGAGCTAACCTCTTATCAATTAAAAGTTGTAACGATCCTTTCAGTTTTAAGATAAATAAATTTGGGGGATCTAATGTGCAGTAAGGTGATGACAGTAAACAATACTGTATTATATACTTGAAGGTTGCTAAGAAAATAGATCTGAAATGTTCTCACCACAAAAAGGAAAGGAAATTATGTGAGAGGCTGGAAATGTTACCTAATGCTAGGGTGGTATTCGTTTTGCAATATAGAAATGAATCAGGTCAACACCTTGTACACCTTAAACTTATACAATGTTACATGGTGACTTTATCTCAATAAAGCTGGGGGTGGGAGAGTGTGGTCTTGAGACTAGAAGTTTATGAAGAGAGTCTAGGTGAGAAGGACAGCACACTTATATATTTTAAGATCCAGAGAAATACAAAATCAATTAAGAGACAACAGCATGGTGGGCGGGGTGGGGGTGCGCGTAGGTGGCTCAGTCAGTCAAGCACCTGACTCCTGATTTTGGCTCAGGTCATGAGTTCGTGAATTCAAGCCCCACTTTTAGGCCCTGCACTGACAGTTTGGAGCCTGCTTGGGATTCTCTTTCTCTTTCTCCCTCTCTCTGCCCCTCCCCTGCTCATGCTTTCTCTCAAAATAAGTAAACAGAACTTAAGAAAAAAAAAAAGAGAGCGACAATAGGATATGAATTGTAGGAGCCCATGAGTAGAAGAGGATTGTGTCAAGGGATAAGGTCCATGTTCTAGACCATAAATAAGGCTCAGGGTGTTTCCTCAGGGTGTCTGATGAAAATCCAATGAACAGGTCAACCCCCAGAATGATATAGGAACATAATTCCCACATTTGTTTAGTTTGAAAAGAGAGTTTCTTTTTACAGTAGTATCTTTCAACCTGGAGAAGAATTTGAACTGGTATAGAAATGTTTAAAAGAATCAAATCTTTAGGATTAACGTTTGGGAGGAGACTCTGCATGTTTACTATTCTATGTATGCTCATGTTTAAGAAAATATGATGTGGGGGCACCTGGGTGGCTCAATCGGTTGAGCATCTGACTTCGAGTCAGGTCATGATCTCATGGTTCGTGAGTTCAAGCCCCACATGGGCTCGCTGCTGTCAGTGTGGAGCCTCTTCAGATCCTCTTCCCTGCCGCCCAGCCCCCCGCCCCTGCACCTCCCTCACTCATGTTCTCTTTCTCAAAAATTAATAAAAATGAAAACAATATGATGTGTTCTGGGGTGCCTGGCTGGCTCAGTCAGTGGAGCATGTGACTCTTGATCTCAGGGTTGTGAGTTCAAGCCCCATGTTGGGCATAAAGTTTACTCTCAAAAAAGGAGAGGAGTGCCTGGGTGGCTCAGTCAGGTGAGCGTCCGACTTTGGCGCAGGTCATGATCTCACAGTTCCTGAATTCGAGCCCCACGCCGGGCTCTGTGCTGACAGAGCTCAGAGCCTGGAGCCTGCTTTGGAGTCTGTGTCTCCCTTTGTCTCTGCCCCTTCCCTGCTCGTGCTGTCTCTCTCTCTGTCTCTCTCTCTCGAAAATAAACATTAATAAAATAAAATAAATTAAAATAAATTAAAAAGGAGAAAAAAGAAAATATGATTTGTACTGATTTTTGACCTAGATGTTATTCTGTGTAGTTAGTGTTTAAGAAAATGAGGCTTAAATTTAAATGGAGTTACCCAGCCAGCTCCTCCCCTACTGGACCCCTCCTCAGCGTCCTGTTCAGCTGACTCTTTCCAGAACCCTTTTCCCTACCTGTGCCCACTCCTCAAGTATAAAAGTAATCTAAACAGTGCACTGTTAACTTGCTCAGGATCTAGTCAAAAGGGCGCCACTCAAGCCCCCACCACATGACAATACAATGGTGGTCATTTTAAAGGTCCATCGACGCCCCATAATTAGCAAGGAACCAGCTCCCAGCAGCCCTCTCGGCCCCTCCTCTCAAAGCCCGATTAATCAGCATTGCTCCCTCACAGAGGCAACTAATGCGAAACATCCCATTTGCTTGCTTAGTTTACAAAAGCTCTTAAAGCATTTAAAATTGATCAGCTTCTGTTTCTACCAGTTGTGGCTTTTGTTAGGATGGAGATCAAGTCAGGCTTCCTGCTCAGTCTTCCACAAAAAAATGGCAAAAACAAACCCAAACCCACATCTTCTTTTTACGAACAAATCACACAAGAAAAGGACGGGCGCATCGAATGTTTACACGCGCCATCAGGTGTCAGAAGTTTGGCTTGCCTTTGTTTTCCAAACTGCTAGATGCACGGAAATGATAATGCTTTCTCTTCTTTCCGATTGTTCTATAAATGTCCTGACCTCTCGTTTTACGGGCACACGGACATCACATAGGGTCTCTTAGAGTGCACGGTGCTAGTTAAAATAAAGGTACCAGTGAGTGAGGCTAGACAGTGCTTCTCAAACTCTGAGGACTGTAAGAACCCCCTGGGAATGTTAACATGCAGATTCTGACTCTGTTGGTCTGAAGTGGCCCGGATATTCTGCATTTCTAGGTCTCAGGAGCTGTCAGTGTTCTTTGTCCCCTCATCCCATACCCAGCAGTCAGGATGGTAACAGTGAGATAGATGTGCCTGGAAATCGAGGGTTTAGTTTTGCTCAGGGGGCAAAACCTTTACAAGGCACGCCCTGCCAAGAAAGATAAGTTGCTTGTGTCCGTGGCATTTTCCTTTCCTAGAAAACATTGGGGGAGGAGTGCCTTTTTGTCAGATGTCATAGTAACACTGACAACTAGTCTCTCTTATATCTGAATTTCCGCCCCTCCTTTCCTTGCATCGCTATCATTCGGTGTAATAACAGTGAGTCCAATGGAAATTGCCCAGCTCCCTTAAAATTCCGGACCTATGAAGGAAAGAAAGCAATTCTACTGGCCGGGGTGGGAGCCAGCGAGTTGGGGCTTAGCGGCTATTTATTTCAATAAACCCTTCTGGTAATAAAGCTTCAGGGCAGGGGGGCTGAGTTCGGGGGGCAGAGATGAAAGAAAGCCCTGGCTGAAGAAACAATGACCAAAGTCATCCAACTGTCACTTCAACGCTGGTGAGTTGTGGATACAGGTGCCCAGCAAGGCCTGATAGCAACATCCCTCGGGGTTGGTTGTGACCCAGGCATCAAAGAAGGCCACCTCGAAGCCCAGAGGAAAACGGCAGCCAGAGGAAAAAACAAGGGTGGGGCCCCTGTGAAGAGATTAAATGTACCCTCACTTTCATCAGGAGCTCCGATCAGCTGGGCAGATTACCGAGCCCCTGGGCAGAGCCCTGGAGGACGCAGATTAGAGACAGCACGCGTGTGCGCAGGCGTGTGCACCTGCACGTGTGTCTGTGCGAAAGGATAGTGACGGGAAAGGAAGCCCCCGCCGCTCCAGATTCTCTCACAGCTGGATCAAAACAGCTCCAGAAAAGACTGTGGACAGAGCCGCCCCCGGGCGCATTCTAATTTTTGTCCCCGTAAGCTATGCTGTTATCACGGTCCAGTGCTTCCTCTCTGTTCATCTGGGACAACCTTTGCCCCCCACCTTGCCCAGGCCCTAATTTTCCTAGTAGGATCCTTTCAGTTCCAGAAAGACAATAAGATAACTGAAGGCTCGGCAAGAGATGATTAATACCCCGTGTACCAAACCACCATGCCTGCCCGCTGACCGAACTACACAGTTGGGAACAGAGAGGAGAAATCCTGAGGCTTCTAGAGGTCAGACCTCACTGGGGCCATAGGCCTTCAGAGGGCCTGCTGCCTTCCCGGAGAGGGGAAGCGCAGGAATGATTTTTAAGATCCCTGTGCTTTTGGAGCCTGTGTTGAAATAAGGAGAAGGGAAAAAGATGAAACCAGGCAAAGCCGGAGCTATGAGGGCAGCTGACTCCCAGAGGGCGGACTTTTCAGGTTCAATGGCCCTCTGCGCAGAAAGTTATGTGTCTCCAATCAGTTATGCTGTCATCACCTATCATGCTGCCCGAGGGCCTAAAATAGACACTAATGTGCAACTTTTATCCTTGTGACATGCAACCCTATCTGGAAATAGAACCAGGCCGATGGCCTGTGGTTGTGAATCCGTTTAATTTAGAGCTGGGAATTAGAACAGAGAAAATTTAGACAGCAAGGAATCAAACCTTCCTTGGACACTCGAGGAAAGCTCGGCCCTGAGAAAGGAAGGTGAGGGGCAGGGGCAGGGCACAGCCACTACTCCTGGTCTGTGCCACACCAGACTATCCATGTCTCCCCGGCACAAGTTAAGACGGGTTTATTTAAAATAGTTATCTGTCAAGGATCTCCTTTGTGCCAGCTGCAGCAAGGAGAGGTGGAGACACGGCGGACATGGCCTTCAGCCCGTGGAGCTGACGGTCTAGTTCCGGAGACTGATAAGCGAATACGATGTCAAGTACGGCCACCCAAGAAATTAAGCTGCTACCGCTTTGGCTATGTTACGAAGGAAGAAAGCCAGGGATGGAGACCAAGAGGGATCAAGAGGGACGACTGTTTCGGGTTAGGTGCAGAGCAGGTCTCAGCGGCATTTCAGCTGGGATCTGGAGGATTGGAGAATCATCCTCGGCAGAGTCTAGGGCAAGTACAAGTAAGCACAACATTGAGGAAGGAGAGCTTCCTGTGATTCAAGAACCTGAGAAGACAAGATGCTCGGGTGTTGGATTTCAAAGATCTGGGTCCAAACCAGTTGACTCTGCCAACTGCCAGCCTTGTGCCCTACACACATTAGAGCGCTGGGATTTTGAGGTCGTAAGACTCAGTGGTTAGACATATTGTCGTCACCTTGATGGCCACTGAGATCAGAAGTCACTGATTCCACATTTCACGTGACTTCTACTTAGGATATATGTACATGTATATTTTTTAGGTTTATTCATTTATGTTGAGAGAGAGAGAGAGAGAGAGAGAGAATGTGAGCAAGTTGGGGAGGGGCAGAGAGAGAGAGAAAGAAAGAAAATCCCAGGCTGGCTCCAAATCCGCAGCACAGAGCCCGATGGGGGGCTCCAACTCACGAACCTGAGATCATGACCTGAGCCGAAGTCAGTTGCTTAACCCACTGAGTCACTCAGGTGCCCCTCTACCTTGGACATTTATTGTTGTTTCCTACACGATACAGAATGTTTGCCATTTCTGAGGAATATAAAATTATCTTTTGCTCCCACGCTGACTTTCTTAACTCTAATGTTTTAGTATTGCTACCTCTGTGACCTTAGGTCACAGGTTTCCCTAAGAGATATCGTATCTTTATTTCATTGTTTTGTGACTTGGTAGGACTGAATGAGACACCAATGAACCTGACTCTGATTTTCATAGCGCATTTTGCTCTGTACTGTAACTTCTAACTAACAAATACTAGCAACTGTGAATTTCTCAAACTGCCACTGAGAGACTGAACAAAAACATGAAGCACATTGTAACACAAATGTTTAAAAATTCAGCATTTATTAAATGATCGCAGAGGAAACGTGTCTAAGTAAGGGCTAAATACTTAGGCTATCTACTCAGCTGTTCTTCCTCTGTTTTAAAGTGTTCAGTCAATGCAACAGAAATATCGACCCAACTTTGAGAAAAAAAAAAAAAAAAAAAGTATAGGTCCACAGCCCTAATTACAACATCTGTCACCTACATCCTGAGCCCTCGTGAACTGTCTCTGCCCTGAATTGTGACGATGTTGATGATGACTGATAATAACGAATACGTACCTCGGGCTTACTACGTGCCAGGTGTTCTCATTGCTTTATTTACTTCCTTGACCCTCACAGCAATCCTCCGAAAGGGGATATAGTGCTATGTCCCTATTTTATGGACGAGGAAGCTGAAGCCCAAGAAAGAAACTTTAGAAAGTTAGCTTAAGTCGTGACAGTATTAAAGCCTGGTAGAGCTTCACACTTCCTGTCTTAGCCACGCCTCACTGATCCAGCTGTGGAGTATTCCTGAAGTTCTCCTGAAGCATTTGTCCCCAACGATTATTAGGGAACAAAGTAGACTCTTCTGACAGTTTTGACAGGGAGACAAGGAAGAGCTTATGCTATGCGCAAACAATCTAAAAATCCAAATTGGATGTTGATGTCCCCTGAAATCCCTTCTTGGCCACCCCATGCCCTATAGGGCTTTTCTCGGTGTCGGCCCCACCCCCACAGCTCTCATTTCTGTCAATCGTCTGCACATTCTGAGTTCCCCTGCCAACATCTGGTCCTCGCCTCAGCTGTATAAAACGTTCAAGGTCTTCTCAGTCCCTGCTCCCCCCGTCCCCCCGCAGCCTACAAAAAAAAAAAAAAAATCCACACGCTCAGCTACAACCTGTCTTTCCCCAGAACAAATTCCACATCCTCAGAAAGTAATAATGGTAGGTAGTAAGGCAAATTGTGTTTCTGGTAGAATTTGTTTCTATGTAGTTACGTAGCTCTTGTAATTCTCATCTTAATGGCTCATCAAGTTACTTCCTGCTGATGTTCTACACTTAATAAACCATCCTTTTCCTGTTGGGTATTTTGGTAGTTTTCGGTGGGTTTTGTTGGTGTCGTTGTTTGTTTCTGTTTTGTTTTATATAATACTGCAACAAACATTTTTATTCGTTTGGGAAAAAAATAAAAGTTTGGCATTTAGTGATTACTGGAAAATTCTTCTAACGTTCTGTTATTTCTTTGTGAGTCTCATTAGCATGGCTCCAAACCGCTGATTTCATGGCCATTTATTTCTTTTTACCTTGAATTGATGTATAACATCCAGGCAGGAAAGAACGGGATACATTCTCACAGTGAACTTGCCTCCTCCCGCCGGCCCCCAGCACCCAGATCAAGAAATGGAATATTCTCAACACCCAGAAGCCCTCCTATGATCCTTTGGTCACTAACTCCTCTAAAGTAACCCCTATCATGACTTCAACGTCATAGGTAGTTTTGCTGCTTTGGAGTATTTTGCCTATAGGTCAATCATTCTCGTCGCCACGTAGTATTTGGAGTTTTTTATCTATAGGCCATTCATTCTCATTGCCACTTAGTATTCTACTATGTGAATGGACTGCAATGTAGCTATCCATTCCACCGTTACAGGTTATTCTTTGCAAAGCTTCCAAGTTTGAGGTCACTCTAAATAGCGCTGCTCGGGGCGCCTGGGTGGCTCAGTCGGTTAAGCGTCTGACTTCAGCTCAGGTCACGATCTCGCGGTCCATGAGTTCGAGCCCCGCGTCGGGCTCTGTGCTGACGGCTCGGAGCCTGGAGCCTGCTTCCAAGTCTGTATCTCCCTCTCTCTCTGCCCCTCCCCCGTTCATGCTCTGTCTCTCTCTGTCTCAAAAATAAATAAACGTTAAAAAAAAATTAAAAAAAAAATAAATAAAATCTACTATCTCACTCATTGAATCATTCCCAAAACTCATGAGGTGGGGCAAGGTCACGACTGCCAGCCAGTTAACAGCCCAGGCCCTGGAGGAAGTCAGTCCTTTTCCAACAAAGACATTGGGTTTTAAGTGGCAAAGCTGGGAGTAAATCCAGGATTTCTGTCTCTAAAACTTGGCATTGTTCCTGCATAAAGGATCAGAGTTAATATCTGACAGCAGTGACATGCAAGCTGAAAGAACTCTGCACCCAGGGCTTGTCTGCGAGCTGAGGCCCCAGCCTGAGGACGGCTGTGAGCCTGTGTCTGGGAGCAGGGAGACCCCCACGTGCACCCCCAAGAGCAGGTGCAGACCCCACGCTCCTTTTCCTGCCGGGATTTCATTTAGAAAGATAAATTTGGATATTTGCTCCTGCATATCTCCCGAAGGACAGCTCAAAAACAAACACACAAACAAACCTAAGCAAACCACAAGTCACCTGCTGATGCACTGGGGTCCTGGTCCCCCGCCTGTGGGGCCTCTAGGCTCTAAGACTGAGAAAGTGATTCATTTCCTCTTTTTCTTTTAGTTTCCTTTCTCTGCCTGTCACCTCTTTCCTTTCTCTGAGGAACTCGACAAAGTGGGTCCTGTTTACAATCCTTGCATTCTGGTTGGAATTCGGCCCATCATGCTGACGCTTTGAGTTTTCCCGGGCAGAGCCCCCTTGTGTGCTTGGGATGGGGAAGGCACCCACTGGGAATTGTGCTGGTGGGGGGGGGGGTTCCTGGTGGGAGGGCTGCCACTTTCTTGCCCTGCCCTTCTCATTCTGGGAAGGGTGATGGGGGGAGGCAGACGGGGAAGGAGCCTTTCCCATGTGGCACCCACAGCTGCTACCTGACTTGCCTTCATTATCCCTTTTCATTCTCAGGACAAAGCCCTGGGTGGGAGGTATCATTATTAGTCTCCCTTTCCAGAATAGGAAACCTTGGCTCAGAGAAGTGAAGCAACTTGCTCAAGTACACGGAGCAAGTAAACAGTGAGGCTGGGATATCAATACAATGAAATAACAAAACAAGGTGTAAGAGAACTAAGTCCCCCACTAACCTAAGTTGTACCTAGCATCGTCCTTCTTTGGGAGTCTCATCTTTCAGGTACTTCTTGTCAGCGAAAATACAGATAAACCCATTATGAGTTGAAAATATCCTAAGTCGCTGGGCTCCTGGGTGGCTCAGTAGGTTGAGCGTCCGACTTCGGCTCAGGTCATGATCTCTAGGTCTGTGAGTTCGAGCCCCGCGTCGGGCTCTGTGCTGACAGCTCAGAGCCTGGAGCCTCTTCAGATTCTGTGTCTCCCTCTCTCTCTCTGCCCCTCCCCTGCTCACACTCTGTCTCTCTCTCTCCCTCTCTCAAAATAATAAATAAACATTTAAAAAAATTAATACAATACAATAAAATAAAATATCCTAAGTTGAAAATGCATTTACTACACTGACATCAGAGCTCGGCCGCGCCTCCCTCACCTGAGCTCCGACCACTGACATGAGCCCGCCGTGGCGCAAAATCCTGTCACACAAAGCCTGTTTGAGAACCAGGTGTTGACTGTCGTGTGTGATGCACCGACCCCGGCGCTGAGGTTGAAGAACAGGACGGCGTGTGGGCACAGGTTGTCAGCGACCCCACGATCAGAAGTGGCACAATCTACGGACCGAGCCAGCCAGGCATCCCATTAATGGGTATTTTTTAAACATTATATTTTCTAAGTGGTTGTTGCTGGACTGTAAGTCTATTCTAATTTTTTTTAACGTTTATTTATTTTTGAGACAGAGAGAGACAGAGCATGAACGGGGGAGGGGCAGAGAGAGAGGGAGACACAGAATTGGAAACAGGCTCCAGGCTCTGAGCCGTCAGCACAGAGCCCGACGCAGGGCTCGAACTCACAGACCGCAAGATCATGACCTGAGCCGAAGTCGGCTGCTTAACCGACCGAGCCACCCAGGTGCCCCTGTAAGACTATTTTAGAATACCGATGTGGTATCTGACTTGACATCTTTTATAATTTCTCATGGCTTTTCTTTCTCACTTTGTGTCTCCTGCTAGAAATGCCAGAGTGCTGGGGCTGCTGATTTCACACCGGCCACCTCTCTCTCTCCCTCCTCCCTCCCCCCCCCCCCCCCCTCCCTCCCTCTCCTTCTCCAGCATTGTCCACCTGCCCTCTCCCGCACATGGATAGCTGGGGGTGGGGGATTCCTCCCGGGCACTACCCCCTCCCTTGTCCTGTCTGGGAATAAGAATAAGCAAGAATAAACTCTCACTCCATTTTTTCCCTTCAGCTCTGGCAGGTGGCTTTTTCATATTCGATTTGACTCCAGGGACGATCAGAGATCCCCAAAAGCTTTAAGCAGAGAAGGGATCTTGCTTTGAGTAAAAAAAAAAATTTTTACGTTTATTTATT
Organism: Panthera tigris; assembly: GCF_018350195.1. Lineage (NCBI taxonomy): Eukaryota > Metazoa > Chordata > Mammalia > Carnivora > Felidae > Panthera > Panthera tigris. The sequence goes on from NC_056671.1 coordinate 77,697,142, forward strand.
TTTGAGAGAGAGAGATTGAGAGAGAGAGAGAGAGAGAGTGCAAGCAGGGGAGGGGCAGAGAAGGAGAGGGAGACACAGTATCTGAAGCAGGCTCCAGGCTCTGAACTGTCATCACAGAGCCCGATGTGGGGCTCGAACTCACAAACCAGGAGATCATGACCTGAGCTGAAGTCGACGCTTAACCGATGGAGCCACCCTGGTGCCCCAGATCTTGTTTTTTAAAAATAAAAATCTGCTCCACTCTGGAAGCAGTGTGGACAATGGATAGAAAGCCTCGAAGAAGGGACAGGGGAAATTAGCATTAGAGAAAGTCAAGCTGGCTGCCTTGTGAAGAACAGACAGAAGAGGGGTAGGGTACGGGGGTGGGGGTGGGGTGCAGGGAGCCCCTGCAGGGGCCCAGGTGAGAGGAGGAACCGGTGTAGAGCGAGCCAACAGGTGTTCAGGATGATTTCAGACAGACTGGCTGTGAAGGTGCCCGAGAGGGAGGGAGGAGGGTGAGTCCTGGGTCTTCGGCCTGGACATCTGGAGGGGGTGGGTGGGGTAAGAGTAGGTCAGGATGGGCTGTGGGAGTGGGTGAGACTGGGCAGGGGGAGAGAGAGGGGTGGGCGGAAGGCAGCGGCCTCTGCCAGAAGGAAAGCAGCTGAGAAGGACCCAAGAAGGAGAAGGAAAACAGAACGCTTCGGACAGTGCCCGGCTAAGTGTGCTCATCATCATCACCTCTTCCTCTGAGCATCTCAACTTTTAAATCTGGAGGTTTGTTGCTGAAGAGAAATACTTTTATGGGGAAAAAAAAAAGAGGCAGATTGTAAATGCCCAGCATCTGTGATCTCTTCTGATTACTGTCAACCTTTCTTCTTTTTTATTTTTTTAACGTTTTTATTTATTTTTGAGACAGGGAGAGACAGAGCATGAACAGGGGAGGATCAGAGAGAGGGAGACACAGAATCTGAAACAGGCTCCAGGCTCTGAGCTGTCGGCACGGAGCCCGACACGGGGCTCGAACTCACGGACCGCGAGATCATGACCTGAGCCGAAGTCGGACGCTTAACCGACTGAGCCACCCAGATGCCCCTTTCTTATCAACCAATAACTAGGTGTAATGAACTAAGCGTAGAGTAAGAAGTTTTGGATTATCATGGCCACTGGCTTACTTCTTAGCACTGCAAATTCAGGGAAATGATAGTAATCTTCAGTTTTGGTTTTCTCCTCTGTGTGTGGAAAAGTGAAAACCTAGTCCACAAAATTGTTTTAAAGTGGAAGGTCCTTCCCAACATCCCATTAATGGCCAGGGATTTTACTCAACAAATATTTGCTGAGGTCTGCTCATGTGCCTGGTACCATAGGTCTAGGTGCTGGGAAAGAACACACCATATAAGGTGTGAGCTCATGTCAAGTTTGAGTTCAGAAGGGGAACCAGACAATAAACAAGTCGGACAACTAAAGAAAATAGATCTCACGGTAGAGAGTCATATGGAGGGTAGGGGTGGGCAATTTTAGACAGGATTGTCCGCGGCGGGGGGGGGGGGCTTGCCAAGAGAATAGCATTTTTTCTGAGACCTGAATGGCCAGAAGTATCTAGTTATGAAAAAATCAGGAGAAAGCATTCTAGGCAGAGTCCAGGGCGAGGGTAAAGGCTCAGAAGCAGGAAGGGATTCGGTGAGTCAGAAGAAGGCTCAACGAGGTGGGTATCAGTGAGATGCACTGGCGGCCCCCTACATGTTATTCCCAAGGCTCACAAGTCCACTAGGTCAGTGACACAGAGTCCCCCCTGGGGTGCTGTCGGCAGATGGAATTAGGCATGGATGAGGGTAAGCAAGAATGCCGCCTCCATTTCCACGACAGTGTGCCGGAGTTGACGTTGTACCTTCTACTAAAGGCGGCAACTATCCCTACAGCCGGCTAAGAATTCTGCTCCCTAGTTGTAACACTCAAAGCTTCTGGACACTCCGAACATCTTCTAATTTCTAGTTCCCCTCTCGTTTATCAGTCGTGTCGTGTTTTGCCCCTTCTGCCTCTCGTCGATCATGAGTACCAAGAATTTCAGCCCTGCCTCCTCCATTCCACTGGGCAAATGCTATGGGTCGGATTGTGAATGTGTTATCACTGTTTTAATCCTTTTTTCCTAAGACTGTTTATCCTGGAGGTCCAGGCTTCTTTTGTCTCCTGAGGATAATTAACAAGTCTTTTTTTTTTTTTTTTTTTGGCCTCTTTCCCTACTTGTTTTGTTTTTTTTTTTATAAAGTTTATTTATTTATCGAGAGAGAGAGAGAGAGAGCAGGGAGGGGCAGAGAAAGAACGAGAGAATTCTAAGCAGACTCTGCAGGTCAGCACAGAGCCCAGCTCGGGGCTCGAGCCCACCACCTGTGAGATCATGATCGGAGTCAAAACCAAGAGTCGGCCGTTTAACTAACTGAGCCAACCAGGCGCCCCCTACATAATTTTTTTTAATTGTGAAATATAACGCTCATCCAGTAAAATCAATGTACAAATTATTTTCACTTAACTATCTTGTAAAAATATTCCCATGTGTCATAATTTCATAACAAATGAGATTCCATTTTTAATTATTTGCTAATTCATATATATTTTATTTCTTTAACTAGACTCTACACTATTTGAGGTCAGGTATCATCTTTTTAAATTAATTGCCTTATTTTTGAGAGAGAGAGAGAGAGAGAGAGAGGCAGAGCACATGAGCAGGGGAGGGGCAGAGAGAGAGAGAGAGGAGAAAGAGAGAATCCCAAGCAGGCTCTGTACTGACTGCCACTGTGGAACCTGGTGTGGGGCTTGAACTCACGAACCGAGAGACCATGAGTCAGCAGCTTAACTGACTGAGCCACCCAGGCGCCCCAGGTATCATTTCTTAAGTGGTTTTTCATCCTCTCCATTAGTGTAGAAGCTTGTGAAAATGAGGATTTTCAGGCCAGGGCCCCATGGATTGTGAAGCACACTAATAATGTGAGATCAGGTCTGCATTTTAAATCGATCCTGAGGTCGTAGTTACACAGATTACACTTAAACAATCATTGTTTTCTACTCACACAAGACTGAATCGCCTTGCTAGCAGTTATTCAATAACCACCTAAAAATCATTTTATCATCAGACGCTCTGGATTCTAATAAACACAGCATTTCCTAATCGTGTCTTGATTAAATCCTCTAAGTCAGTTGAATTTACCAGTTGTTGAAAATCAACAACACAGCGATACCGACTGATTTCCACTGTTCAATTGATACTTGTTGAGCCATAACACTGCCTACTTCTCTTCTGGAATCTTCACAGATGAATAAAGCACAAACATGCTTGATGATCGTTATTTGTGATTATCCAGCAAGAAAACAGAAAAAAGTATATTAATGGGGGGGGGGGAGCACGCATCACCATGTGCACAAATGGGGGAGGAGCAGAGGGAGAGAGAATCCCAAGCGGGCTCCACGCTCAGCACGGGGAAAGAGGGCTTGATCCCACGACCGTGGGGTCATGACCTGAGCTGAAATCAAGAGTCAGACGCTCAATGGACTGCGCCACCCCGGTCCCCCAAACATAACAACATTTGTAAACCAGAGAGAAGAAAATGAAGCATAGAAACTTTGGGGGATTAAACAAATTTAAAATGCGGTCCAAATTTTACAATGTGCTTATACGTTGCACTAACGAAAATTAAATTTGCTTTCAAGCTCCACCCAAGAATTTATCAAAAACTCGTTTGGCCTTGTGAGTGAGAAGCCTGGGGGTGGGACGAAGGGAAGGCATCATACCACAGTCTCCAACTAAGATGTGCATGCCTTCTGTGGCTGACAGGTGTCCTAAACCTGTTCCCTTAGAAGCCATCTCATTTCTTATCTTAACCACACTACTCTGGAGCTTTATTTCTGGCCGCTTGAACCCACTGTCAAGTTTACTAAGGGCCTTTTGGTTTACAAATTGTGCAAATTGCAAATAGGATGAAAGAAAACGTATATACAGAAATTTTTAAAAGGCCCCTGATAAGGGAGATGTGATGGCTTGAGCTGTGTCCCTCAAAAAGATATGCTGAAGTATACGGCCCCCCCCCCATCTCATCATCCCCTACCTCCATCTATGAACGTAAACTTATTGGAAAACAGGGTCTTTGCCGATGGAGTCTCATTAAAATGAGATCCCACTGGAGCGGGGAGGACCCTCAAACAATGACTGATGTCTTCGGAAGAAATTTGGAAAGAAGGCCATGTGAGGACTGAGGCGGAGATTGGAGCGATGTATCTACGAGTAAAGGAAGGTCATTACTGCAGGCGACCACGGGAAGCTGAAAAGACAAGGGAGATTTCCTCCCGTTGAGACCCCAGAGAGAGCACGGCCCTGCCCCTACCAAACCTTGATGTCAGCCTCCAGAATTGTGCGGGAATGAACTATTGTTTTAAGATTTTATTTTATTTGTTTAAAGTAATCTCTATGCTCTGTTCCCAAGTCGGTGCTTGGACTCACGACTCTGAGATCAAGAGCTGCCCGCTCCACTGACCGAGCCCTCCAGGTGCCCACGCTCCCATTGTTTTTTTTTTCTTAAATTTTTTTTCAACGTTTTTTATTTATTTTTGGGACAGAGAGAGACAGAGCATGAACGGGGGAGGGGCAGAGAGAGAGGAGACACAGAATCGGAAACAGGCTCCAGGCTCCGAGCCATCAGCCCAGAGCCTGACGCGGGGCTCGAACTCACGGACCGCGAGATCGTGACCTGGCTGAAGTCGGACGCTTAACCAACTACGCCACCCAGGCGCCCCAGGCTCCCATTGTTTTAAACCCCTCAGTTTGTGGTACTTTGTCGTGGCAGCCTTAGGACCCTAATATAGGAGAAAATTATAATCGTGCTGAAAAATATCAAGTCTTGCTCCAATAGAATGTGGTCCTATCCTAATCAGGAAATGTGGGAATTTTATTTTTGTATTTTTTTTATTGGCGGGAGGTTGGCGGGTGGAGAAGGGCAGAGGGAGGGAGGGAGAGATTCTTAAGCAGGCTCCACGCTCAGCACAGAGCCCAACACGGGGCTCGATCCCACGACGCTGGGATCACGGTCTGGGCCGAAATCAAGAGTCAGGCACTCAACGGACTGAGCCACCCGGGTGCCCCATGGAAATGTGGGGATTTTGATGAGACGGGGGTTAATACTGTGACTGTCCTTGTGGACACTACCATCTTGGAGGAGGATGACCACAGCACATATCTTCATGAGTCACAGCGTCACCCCTCTTGGCTCAGCTCATCTAGTAACAGTGCAGCCAGAGTGAACTGTCTAGAATCTGATCCTATCACCCACGTGCCTAAAACCTTCAGTGGTTCCCCCGTGCCCCACCCCCCCAAATAATACACAGACTCCTGAGGTGGCTTCCGTCTCCACTCGCCTCTCACCCCTTCCTCCTCACACTGCCCTGCAGTCTTTGCCCAGAACATACTTCTTTTCTTTGGCCTCATTGCTTAGCCGATCCCATTTATGCCTCGGTCCCTTTCTACGCAGATGTCCTTTCCTTCCCCATGGCCCTCCGGGGCCGTCCCACAGTCCCCCCTAATTTCCGCGGGACAGCCTTGACGCACATCTCGTTGCACCCGCCTGTGTCCTTACCTGTATCACCCTCTAGCCTTTGCTACTCAAAGTGAGGTCCGGGGGACAGGCACGCGGGCATCACCAGAGTTTGTGGAGCTCAGGTAGATTTTCACCATCAGATGTGCATTTTCACCAGAGACTTGGGTGGTTCTCATGCACATTGGCTTTGTGAGGTGTTGGTCTCTTCAGCATAACCTCCACGGGGGTAGGGAGCACTGTCTCCCAGAGCGGAGCACAGTAGCTGTTTAAAGAGAGATGTAACCGATGAATGCATCGGGCCCATTTCCTGTTAACACGCGTGCCTCGCAGGAAAAAAACAATGACCAGACTAGAAAAAAGCAAGTCTCCTTTTATCGGCATACAGAGACTCAGGTCCTTAGCCTGTACGTATTTGTCACAGCTCTCTTGAAATTCCCCCTTACATCTGTCATATTCTTTGTTTTCCTGTCAAATCCTATTTTCTGCACGAAACACGCGAATGACTGTTCTATTACTAATCATGTTTTCTGTTCTGTTTTGTGTTTTTTTCTTTCTTTTTTTTTTTTTTAGTAATTAAAAAAAAAAAACGCTCTCATGACAACACAGGCATAGCCAGGTTTACACTGTTATTTTTGAACTTGGTCCATGAAAACTGATACCTGGTAATAGCTTTAAAAATGGTCCTCACCGTTCTTTTTTCCTCCTTCTCTCTCTCCCCTCCCTACCCCAGCCCCTCCCCTCTCCGCCTTTTCTCCCATTCAGCAGATAACTGGGTATTCTAATGCTTCCTGATAAGTCTTTGTGATGTCAGTCCCGGGGGTCAAAATACGCTGATAGGTTTCTATTTCTCACAAGCTCTCAGTAAACGATACGTCACTTTTCCAGAGAAGTATACAGGTAAGAGAACCTTTCCACGCTCAGCTTCTAATTCCCTTCATAGAATGTTAAATCTGACAGTTTATGAACCATCTCAAATTCAGAATCTTTTTTTAACGATTATTTATTTTTGAGAGAGAGAGCGAGAGAGAGCGCGAGCGAGCAGGGAAGGGGCAGAGACAGAGGTAGACAGAGGATCTGAAGTGGGCTCTATGTTGACAGCAGAGAGCCAGATGAGGGACTTGAACCCACTAACCCATGGCTGAGATCATGATCTGAGCCAAAGTCAGACACTTGACCAACTGATCCACACACGCGCCCTCAAATCCAGAATCTGGAAAATCCTCCATAAATTGCTGACTTGACCCACCTCTGAAGCCTATCTCCTCTTAGCTTCTCTCCTCCCTTCCCCTCCCCGCAAGCTGAATTTGCAATTCGCTAAAAGGCACCACTTGCCTAAGGTTTGTACCTGGTAGGGGTCACGTGGCCAACAACCTTTTGTAATGATAATGTTCCAGGACGAGATTGGCACCCTCTCTGTAGGTAAACAACCGTAGGACTGGCTTTTCTTTCGATGAATGTATTCCCTGCATTTCAGGGCGCACGATGTGGCCAGAAGTTTCCTAATTCATCCAGTCAGAAAGTTAATGGTGTCCCTTAAGTATTAAGACAGTCAAAATGAGCCCTGGGAGAGTCCCCGTGGCTCTGCGCTGTGACAAAAGATTTGGAGGCCCCACCTCTGCGGCGCTTCCCAGGTCGGGGGGATAACTCCTCAGTGCGGCCCCCTCTTAACCCTCTGAGTGTTTACCACACTCAAAACTACGTTGTTTAAACTCAGGAGGAGTCTGGTTCCACGATGATAGCACTGTCTACACTTCTGTAGGACCAAGCCATGAATAACTAAATACTTTCAGCTTTGCGTAGATCGGGTGATCTCAGGTAAATAAACAAGCTCAAACGCCTACTGGGGCCACGTAATGTAAATGGCAAACGCAACAGGGGGGAGCGTGGCGGATGGGAGCTCCCGCCCCAGGTCCAAGCGGGAGAGGCTCCCACACTTCCAGCCAGCTCTGCTCTGCTCGGAAACGGAGCCCCGGTTGTCAGAGCTTCGCCTTTTACAAAGGACGCCAGAGATCGGGGATTTTAATGTAGTCTCTCAAGTTTTAAATGTTGGTAACCACTTCAAATCTTCAGAAGACATTTTGCAAGTCAATACCCTGAACCAAAAGCAAACACTCCTGGGAGCCAGACAGCCCTAACTGGCCAATTTGTAACCTGGCCACTGAACAGTGCAGATAATTAAGACCATTCACTTTCAAAACAATAACAACAACAACAACAACCCAAACAACAACAACAACAACAACAACAACAACCCCAAACCCCCCTCCCGTTACTGGGAAGGCCACCATGGGTACCGACTCCTGCTCCGTAGGGCCCGGCCCAGGTTCAGATCCTGGCACGACTCTCGGCCAATGTTTTCACACCTGTAAAGCGGCTTTTATGGTTAAGAATGACAGTTTCGTAGGGTTGTTCCGGGGACAGAATGAGAAATGGTCTACCGAAGCCCTTATCGTGAATTGGCCCCCAGTACCCTCTCTCCACCCCAAATTACCACTTCTCTTGATAAGAATGGAATTACTCCAGGCCCGGGCCAGCATCGTGCAAATAACTTCCTATTCCCCAGATACCTCGTTCCCCCGTCCACAAGGGCACTTGACGGTCTACTCTCCTTGTGTTTCTACGCAGCATCCAGATGGGAGAAACATGGACCTATCCGGGGGCAATGTGCTCCACACAGACCTGATCCGGGCCGAGAGCTCGTCCCTTTGTCGCCCTACATCGCATCCACACACACCAGCACCCCCACTCAAACCAAAACAGCGTTGGCTTGCTGGCTCCGGGGTTTCAAGCTGGTACTTTCTCGCACGCCTCTGGCATCCTCTCCCCTGCTATGAAAGTTGTCTCCCTTCCCCTGCCCCGCAACTACCTCTCCGCCCCCCCCCCGCCCCAGTTCCAGCTTTCCTCCCCCCCACCAACCCCCCGCACTCCTTCCAGGGTTGGCCCGGAGTCTCTAACTGCGGGTTTACGGGAAGCGCCGAGCGCCTGGCCTCCCCACCCCCAGCCTTCCCGCCACGAGAACTTTCCCCTCTCGCGACTCCCGGACTCCCGCCACGACCGCAGCGGCCGCGACCTCGGGCGGGCGCAGCCTCTCGGCCCCGACCCCCCCCCCCCCCCCGCCCGGCCCCCGGCCCCCGGCCCCCGTCCGCGACCGGAGCGATCTGGGGGCGGGGCAGGGTCTCCGCGCCGAGAGCGCTGAGCCCCCCGCCGCGGACCGGCGCCGCCGCGGACCGCGAGCGAGTCCGGGCAGGTCCTCCCCACGCGGCTGCCCCCGGGGGGGGAGGGGGGGGCGGGGACGGGGGCGGGCGCAGAGTCAAGTTTCGCTACGTCACCGTCCCCGGGAAGTCCCCATAAGAAGAGAGCGCGGGAGCCGGCCGGCGCTCAGACCTGAGAGGTGCGCGCGCGCCCCTGTCGTCGCTGGTAGAGTTGGGTCCCGCCGCCCCGGTCCGGCCCGTCCCCGCCGCGCGTGCAGCTCGCGTGCCGCCGCCCCGAGGTGTTCGGGGTGGGGGACCGAGACCCCCGGGCTCCTGCGGCACGGTGGCCGGCGGCCGCTGGCGGAGATGCCTGGGAAGAGGACGCGTAAGAGCGCGCAGCCGAGCCCCGCGCGGGCCCCGGCAGGTAGGGAGCAGCTGGGTCCCGCTGAGAACCCGGCCGGGGCCGGGGCCCGGGCGGGGGCCGGGGCCGGGGTCTCGGTCGCGGCGGGCTCAGTCCGTCGGCACGCGGCCTCCGGGTCGGGCAGGTCTGCGCCCCTGCATGTGCTTTGGGGGCGCCTCCAGGAAGCCCTGCGGGGTTTCCCCCGGGACCGTGGAGACGGCGCGGGAGGAAACCCGATTTGGGATGCGGATGGCGGTTTGGGCGGAGGCAGAAAGCCTCTTCTTCGCTTGCTTCGCTTGCTTCGCTTGCTTCGCATCCCCAGTTGCTCAACCCTGGGGCCGCGGGGAGGAAAAGTGCAAGTGCGGGCGACCATCACGAGGAGAAAGTCATTGTCACGGCAGGTGGGGGCGGGAGAGAGACTCGGGGAGCCTCCAGCGCTTCCTGAGACTAGCCCTCTTCGTCCTGAGGCGAGGACCATGGAGGTCCCCACTCTGAGTGTGGCCACTCTCGGGCCCCCCAACACAAAAAAGCAGTACTTGGCTTGGTACCTTCACGCTCTCCCACAAAGGACTGATGGAGCGCTACAGAGGCCCTGCGAGGACCACTGCGGCCAGGAGCCTAGAAAGTTTTGCTTCTTTGTTAAAAGTGCAACATTTTAACAATCGCTATTATTGCGGGGACGGGATAGGAGAAGAACAGGAGTTGGTCTGCAGTGGTTTTTAATCCATCCACTTTCCCCTGCTCCCCACATATAGCCCCATCAAATAACTTTTCAGAACCCCCCCTACCCCCTCCCCTTCTAAATCTTACCAAACAAGGTAGTCATCTGCCAAGGGGCTGTAGCGAAGAAGGCAGAAAGGCTCTGGGCTCGAAATCCGCCCTACTGCTATTGCATCAGACGATAATGGCCCCCTTTTAAAGTTGGTTTCGCTTTATAGAGCCCCTGAGGCGTGCAAAGGAAGTGGTGATTGACGATACGGCCAAGGCGAACTTGGTACCTTGTTGCTGTCTCTCGGGTCTTGCTTGGGAGGGAAAAAGCTTGGCCTACCTTTTGGGAAGTCCAAGAATTCTCCTGTTTTGGGAAGGCCTAACCTGAGAATAACCTGCCTGCCATTTAACTTCGTTCCCAGTAATAAGGGCCCTCTTAAACTTAATTAGATAGTAATACATTGTTTAATTGAGATATAAGTGACCTGTGACATTGTATTAGCTTTGATGTGGTATATGCATATATCAAATGATGATTTAATCTATGTATACATTGTGAAATGATTGTCATAATAGATTTAGTGAAGATCGCCACTCCTAGTTACAATTTTTTTTGTTATTACGTTTATAGAAGTGTGATGAACAGAAAGATTTAGGAAACGACTAGCAGCTATTTTCTGCCCGCTTTTTTGGTGAAAGGGATCATTTTTTTAAAACTCTCCTAGTAATCCTTTTTCTTCAATTAATGTTTGTTTAATTATAATATCTCACATTTAAAACGTAGTACACATGTGAGTTAAACGTTATATTTTCTGCTTCACTCATAAAGGCAACAGATTGGTACAAATTTGGTTTGTCAAAAGCACACTTTACACCAATTCATGTATTGGTGTTATTGTATGTTAGCCAATTTGACGATAAATTATATTTAAAAAAATAAAAGATTATTGGCCCCCAAAGGAAAAAAAAAAAGAGTATAGGAAGATTGTATGAAAAAAAATTGGTTTGTAGGAAGAATTTGATTTACAGTGGAATATAAATTTCTAAGTTATTTTAGAGAATGTGGGCTTAATTTGGATACAAGATTTTATGAGACTAGATTTCAAAGAGTTTTTTTAAATGGGGATAAGAACACATTTGGATTTGCCTATTAATGAAGGCATAATATGACCTGTGAATTACTGCCATTTATAAAATAAATCCTACTTGAAAACAGCATAAAAAAGTTTAGAATTCCGACTTCTGTTCCCCCAACCAGCCTCAAATGAGACAGAAAAGGATGACATCATCTGAGGCTGGCAAAGGCTCACTAAACTGCGGTGTGTGACATAAATGTCCCTATTGAAAGAAAGATGACATTTACCTCATCCGGTATGCGTTAAAAAAAAAAAAAAGACTTCAAAGTAAAAGTCTTCATTCTTACTGTAACCGTTGTTTTTTTGTTTATGAGTCACACCGTGTTAACATATGTCGTGTGTGTTCTAAGTAACCTTTCTCACGTTCAGAAAATGGGTGTGCATAGAGCTAAAGTTGACATAAACGCTTCACTGGATGCACACTCCGCTTGCCCCTCGGATGGGGCTCTTGCCGGTTACAGTTTGTCATGTCAGCATGATTTTGATGGTTTGCTTTCCTTTTCAGAGCCCGAAGTGGAATGTGCCATGCAGCTCCGGAGATTTGGAGACAAACTGAATTTCCGACAGAAGCTTATGAATCTGATATCCAAACTCTTCCGCTCGGGAACCTGACTGCTTTGGGAGCTTTCGAATGAGGAGATTGGTTTGAGACGGAAGGTTCCCCAGTAGATGCAAATTTCATCAGTTAGAAGAGACTGCCTTGTAATGGAGGTTGTGAGGGAGATCTCACTTGCTTTTGGATGCCCTTGGAAACCAGGATGGGATACATCCAAGAGGATTTCTGTCGGGGATTTCCCAGAAGTCATTTTTCTGGGGCTCGGGAGAATGTTATAAGACCACTTTGTTTATTTGTAAGGCAAGAATGGAGGAACTGTGCAACATAAGGAATGAATTACTTATACCTTGAGTTTTTACTTCGAAAATTATTCTGGTATGTGTGCTGAAGGTTGCTGCCCAGGGGTGCTGGCAAACGGATAACGGTGGGCAGGGGCAAGAAAGAGCGAATGTTCAGTGTTGGTTTTCACTTTTGGAAGACAGAAAAGTGCTGTATAGTCTTCGGTTTATATATTACCTTGTTAAAAGTAAAGATTTCATTCTGGAAACACAATGTCATGGCGAATGTTGATCCCATAGGTCACTACAAAATATAGGGTAAATTTGAAAGCTTTTTCCTTTTGACTCAAAATGTATTGCTTCTGTTCGGATGACCCTTCATTGAATTATGTTCCTCTGAATCTTCGCTGGAAAGTCTGTACTTGGGAAAAAATGTGACAGAGATGTTATATGGTGCCAGTAAGATTCTTACCGGTTAGAATGTTACAACATAAAGAACGTGGGAATTTGCATACTGAGAAATAATGGGGGGAAAAGGCGATTTAGGCTTTCTACTGCTGTAATTAAAACTTAGTGAAACAAAAATTCTCAAGTAACTTGATAGGAAAATGAATGTATTTCTAAAGAAGTTTTGAAAATCTGTAAGTTGCCTTTTCTCATACTAGTCAGTGTACCTCTTTCAAGAAGTGGTCCTTTAAAAGAAATTAAGCACGTTTTACATAGGATATACTTTTTTAAAAAAAGAGAATGCATTGCTCATCCAGAATGGAAATCTCATCTATATGTGTAGTTTGCATTATAATAATATGTAGGTTCTGTGAAAGGTATATGAATTTCCCCCTTTTATTGTTAGAAGGCCAGACTACCGACAAAGCCCCCAAATACATAAAAAAGAAATAATAATGTCATGATTGAATTTCAGCAAGAATGATCTTATTTATTTTACCTATTTATAATTAAAGTATTTTGTTCAGTTTCAAAGCGTATTCGTTAAAGTTACATTTTTAGATTATGAGACCAGGCTTTCATAAGTACTTGAACAGTAAGAATGTTTTCATGATAGGCTGTAGTCACTTTAGATGAAAAATTACCTCAGTATCTGTTTTTCTGCAGTGTTACTTAAGGCTGTTAGTTTATTTCATGGCAACGATGTTTTTTGATCTGTCTGGAGGCAGATATTTTGCCCTATGGATATTTATGGTCTGTAATTGTATTTATACAGGTAAAACTTTATACTGTAGCTGTAAACTATTAAAGATTATCACCAGTCTTGGCTGCGTGTTTACTTCGGTCACGTAAGCTGCCGAATGTTCGTTACGAAACCAAAATCGTTTCACCGATTTCCGTCTGCAGGCACATGGCTGATCACCGCCTCCTGGGTTCCAGCTCTGGGGCAGGAGTGGAAAACACGGGGACGTTTAGCATGACTTCTGCTGTCAAGGGACTTACGGTTTAACTGGCAGAGGAGATAGCGGAAAAAGAAGATATTCGTGCCAGGCGTGGGTCTCGAGTGCCCTCGCAGTGCTGCCTGGAGAGTGATTTACTTAAAGGAGCCTTCAGAGATGTGGGACCTCATTAGAGACCCGTGGAGCCCTCCTTGGTCGCCCTGGGGCCTCTGCCTTGGCAGTTTCCTTTTAGATGGCCTCACACTTCATCCTTCCTCCGCCCCCACCCCGAGCAGCAAGTATTGCTTCATCCGAAGCCAGTCGTGTGCAGAAGTAGGTGTCACTCGAGTGCCCTTCCAGTGTGAGTGAGAGCTCCAAAGATCCTCCTAATTTGTAGCTTCGAACTGGATGGCGTCTTCCTGCTCAAAGTGTGGAATGTGTATGGCCTCCCTGCGCTGGGGAGGGAGAGAGGAGGGGCTTCAGGAGGAGGGTGACCACGGGAGAGGGAGAGGGTGACAGCCAGCCGGGGACCTGGGTGGGGGGAATGAAGGGCTGCCCCGGGGCATCTCAGGAGCAGGGCTTGGGGGCAGGGGGGCGATTGGCTCTGTAAAGGGTCGGGGATCTGCAGGATTTGGTTTGAGCCTCTCTGGAAGAGTGACTCCTGTCCCTTTGCCTCTTCGGAGAGCCGGAATCGAACCCTTGGTGTTAATTAGGTTTGCTATGAGCGGCCTTGCTGCTCTTTTCTACAGGGAGTAGCAGGAAAGCCTTGAACAGTTCACAATCTTCGGGTTTGCGAACTATGTATGTTCTGAGAACTTTTTTTTTTTAAATTTTTAAAATGTTGTATTCATTTTCTGAGAGAGACAGAGCATGAGCGGGGGAGGGGCCGAGAGAGGGAGACACAGAATCGGAAGCAGGTTCCAGGCCCTGAGCTGGGACGAGGGGCGCGAACTCAACGAACCATGAAATCGTGACCTGAGCTGAAGTTGGATACTTAACTAACTGAGCCATCCAGGTGCCCTGAAAGGTATCGATCTTTACTTTTTTTTAATGGTTAAAGAAAAAGAAGCCCGAGTTTGAGCAGAGGCCCTGAGAATGCTGTTTCATACCTAGCCTAGTCTGGATTCCTTTTCAACTGAGCTTATGGTTTCTATGGGGCTTGAACCCCTGAACGGGGAGATCATGACCTGAACAGAAGTCAGTCGCTTAACTGACTTGAGCCACCCAGAAGCCCCCCTCCCCCCCTCAGGACTCTGAATGTAAAAAAATTCCCACGATGCCCACATCATTGTAATTGTAAATGCTGACTAACAAAAAGCTACCAGGAATTAAAAAAACAGTTTGACTTGCATTTATATATTTATTATTTTTTTTAAATTTTTTTAAGTTTATATATTTTGAGAGACAGAGCAGAGGAGGGGCAGGGAGAGAGAGAAAATGCCAAGCAGGCTCCATGCTGTCAGTGCAGAGCCTGATGCAGGGCTTGAACTCATGAACCATGAGATCATGACCTGAGCAGAAACCAAGAGACAGATGCCTAACCGACTGAGCCACCCAGGTGCCCCCGACTTGCATTTATATTTAAGAGAAAACCATAACTCGTATATTTGAAAAGTCACCTAGAAATGGCAAAGCGCTATTCGCAAAATGGTTACATAAAAGTATAATTTTGCTTCTGAATTACTTCTAGTTAGTTTAAAATTGAGCAAGAAGAGGCACCTGGGTGGCTCAGTCAGTTAAGCGTCCGACTTCGGCTCAGGTCATGATCTCACGGACCGTGAGTTCGAGCTCAGAGCCTGGAGCCTGTTTTAGATTCTGTGTCTCCCTCTCTCTCTGACCCTCCCCCATTCATGCTCTGTCTCAATAAATAAACGTTAAAAAAATAAACAATAAATAAAATAAAATTGAGCAAGAAAAAATTCACTGCCTTTTGCACAAACACGTTCGCAATCCTTCACGTTAACAAAGTTACTGTCATTCCCTCCACAGCAAGTATAAGTGAAGCCTTCCCAGGCTTTGCGTCTTGGATTAAAGCAATAGCGAATCACATTAGCAGAGCGCAGCCCCTCACCCTTCAAACTGTGGCAAAACTGATGGACCTTTGCGGGGGGGAAAAATCAGAAATGCAATAATACCAGAATTAAGAAGCTGTGACCATCACTGAGGGAGCTGAAGAAGATCGAATCCCACAGAAACTTCATTCTGAATCCTAAATATACTAAACCGCTGAAAAATTAGTGCCTCTGGGACACCTGGGTGGCTCAGCCAGGTAAGCATCCGACTCTTGATTCCCGCTCAGGACATGATCTCACAGCTGGGGAGTTCGAGCCCCGCATTGTGCTCTGTGATGCCACTGCAGAGACTGCTTGGGATTCTCTCTCACGCACTCTCTGTCCCTCCCCTGCCCGCATGCTTTCTCTCTTGCTCAAAACAAAAATAAAACAAACAAACAAAAAACCCCAAACACAACAAAAACAAAACCACAAAAACCAAAAACCAAAACCAAGCTAAAAAGCAAAAAACCCTTAATAAATAAAGTGTGCTTCAAATGTCAAGAAAGCTAGCACCTATAGGGACGGAATTTCTTCTGAAGTTATGTCCTTGTATCATTTGAATGGGTCATCAGGTAAAAATGGGCTATGCTTCGAGGGATAACATGACATGCTTTGGTAAACTTTCTTATGTTGATAGGGTTTTTTTTTAAATTTATTTATGTATTTAAGTAATCTGTACACTCTGCGTGGGTCTCAAATGCACGACCCCAGGATCAAGAGTTGCACGGTCCCCGGACTGAGCCCGCTAGGCACCCCCTCCTATGCTGATAGTTTTATTTGAGATGTTTTTATCAGCTCTCCTACCATCATTAATCGAGAAAACAGGTATCTAATTGTGTCATTTACATTTACACAAACAATTTAAGAGAAAACCGGCAAAAACATCTCAGTAATTCAAAGATTTTGCATCGTCAACACACTACAGCTATAGAGCTTTATCATAGTCTCTCCCAAAGCAAGTTTTCCTTTTTTTGGTGAATTTATTTATCTCTGTGCATGTGTCTCTCCTGTGCTTAGGTGAAATGCCTGTATTGTCTCTCTACAAATATTAAATACTGCCCAAATAACCCATCATTTCAGGGCCTGTGGGGGCTGGGCAGGGATGCAGGTAGAAACGGGGAGGAAAGAAGAGGGATAGAAATCTCTTTGTGCTGTAATTTGCAATTACTAACTAAAGGATACAGAATTCCCATCAAAACCTTTAAAAAGAAATTTTCAAATTTTTAGCATGTTGAGTCTATACTTATCCCACTATCTCATGTGTACAACTGATTCCATATGTGCTCATGGCACTCATTAATGAATACTGTAATATTTTAGTTTACTTTTTTAAGTAAGCTCTGTGCCAAACATGAGGCTTGAACTCATGACCCTGAGATGAAGAGGCACACGTCCTACCAACCGAGCCAGCCAGGGGCCCCCCGAATACCGTAATTTTTTGTGTACATCGAGGGGATGAGAAATAGTTCTAAAGAAACAATGACGAAGAGGAAGCAAACACTCAAATCATGGCTCTGTCACTTTTCAGCCCTGAGAACTTGGCAATTCATTAGCTTCTCCTAGCTTGTGCTCTCGCAGGTAAAAAATGGGAATAATACTTCATATGGCAATTGCGTGAGGACTGATAATACATGCGGGCGGGGGCGGGGGCGAGGTGGGGGGAAACAAAGGTCGTCTGTCATCTATCACCTCTCTCTTTATCATCTATCAATGTATCTATGAATGAGATAAGTTGTTTTCTTCAGTCTAAAGACTCTGTGTGCTGTGATTTGGGCTGTTTAATCCCTTGCAATAACTCTGCCCCTACCCTAGCGCGCGCGCGCGCGCGCGCACACACACACACACACACACACACACACACACACACACCTTTGGGCTGGAACAGCATAAATTGTGAAAAATCTTGCCAAACTCCTCAAACCTTTGTCAGAGGGAATGACCCAGCAGGAAGATAACTGGCACCTTGAAAAAAGTCCACACCAAGAGTGACAAGCCGTACCGAATGGAATCCTGACGCTGGACTTTGAGGGCAAAAGCCAGGCAGCCTGTCTGAGCCAGAGTGATTCCCCTGAATCACCTCTCAGGTCACTTGTGGTTTGAGACAGAAACTGGGACGGCAAAGGGGTCTGGAGACATCTGCCACACGCCTGGTCCTAGCAGACCCGCTCCAGACCTCACTCACGGCACACGGTGAACTGAAGGGTTTGCAAAAAGAAGTAGGAGAGTGGGTGTAAAAAGTCCCCTCCAAAAATCTCTTTTCCAAGTTCTTCTCCTCCACATTGATTGAAGTCCTGGAGGAGGTTGGGCAGAAACACCTTGGACTCAGAAGTATTTTCTTGGACATGAAAATTCCCCATGTGTTCTGGCTTCCCCGGGGGGTGGTGTCACTGAGTCTGGGCTGCTTCTTATATGCAGCTGAAAATAGAAGGGGTCACCTGACAGGACACACCCTACCCTGTATCTCACCGTCATAGGTCATCGTTCAAGAACAAAACCTGTGTCAGTACAATCCAGGCCCTCTCTCTGTTAAGGACTTTCAGAAATCAGTTTAACAAATTCAGACCTACCGACAGTCTTCTTCCAAATCAGTTGATTTAAAAAAACACCAGAAAAGTGGGAGAATTGAGGAGTTATAGGTGGGGACTTAGGATTCCCTTACTTTGTAAGGCTGGGGCCCCAGACTGCTCCCAGGTGTGATTAGAGACTGCACAGTGGTGAAAAAAATTTTTTTTAAAGAAGGAAAGAAAGAAAGAAAGGAAGGAAGGAAGGAAGGAAGAAAGAAAGTCTCACAGTGCATGGAGCCTGGGCTTGGATTTGGGCTGGAAATGGAATGTGCAAATAGCCCTTTGATATTTCTTGTGTCTTAATGAAAGACTTTTTTTTTTTTTCTTTTCATCAGGCTCTCTCACTAATGACCTCTCACGGAGCTAGGAGATTTGCCCATTTCCAACTTCACGTCTATTTTTAAAACCACAAACTTTCTTTCGCCACAATTGTCACTGGCTTTGGACTTTGAAATCAGCTACGGTGTTGCCACTTACTCTTTGCAGGACTCTGGATAAGTGGCTTCGGCTCCGTTCTCTTATAAAACAGTGTAAGATACACCGGTTTCAAAACTTCTGGGGAATCAAACAAGGTGAGAATGTACATGGTGTGTGGCTCGCAGTCATGCTCAGTAAATGCCAGTTAACTTCACTTTCAAGACGGAGGGTTAGATATTAGCTTCCTTACAAAGCTGTGGAAGATCTTGCCCAATTAAGATTATTAGACTCAAATGAAAGCTTTTGGAAAAAAGGCAGTGGTGAAGCTGGAAAGGAAGTGGCAGGTTTTCCCTTGATGAGACCATCTGTTTTTAATTTATAACCTTCTAGCGATGGTAAAACCTTTATTTTCACTCTGTACATAATAGGCTTCATGAATGCTACTGACTTGCCCAAAGCTCCTGGCATGTATTCATATAAAAATGCAGGTCCTGATTTATATAATACTGCATCAAAAAATAGGAAGAAGGGGGGCACCTGGGTGGCTCAGTGGGTTGAGCGTCCGACTTCGGCTCAGGTCATGATCTCACAGCTGGTGAGTTCAAGCCCCGCATCGGGCTCTGTGCTGACAGCTCACAGCCTGGAGCCTGCTTCAGATTCTGTGTGTTCTCTCTCTCTCTGCCCCTCCCCCACTCATGCTCTGTCTCTGTCTCTCTCTGTCTGCAAAAATAAACATTAAAAAAAAATTAAAAAAAAATAGGAAGAAGGTCCTGTGTAGTTACTTTGGACAGATTTGGGTAAGGGAATTCAGCAGGGAATCATAAAAGGCAGTCTCTCCCCTGGGATGAAACTGTGAAAATAAAATGTGCTAATTTGGGGAACAGAGGTTGAATCCTGGCTGCTTCTGTTTTTGGCTTTAGGAAACCACAGGGTTTCCAGAGGACTTCTCTTGAGTCTGTGTTCAGATCACCAATACTTCCCCAAGAGAAACACTTGTTAGTAATCACTCACAAGGTGATACAATTTTATTGTGTCGTCCAGTGGTCACCTACTTGGAACCTCTGATTAGCTTTCTTATTTTATAGGGGAGAGGGCCCGCCTCAGAGAATCAGCAGTCTCCCCGAAGTCGATTGATTGATTGGCAAGTGGCTGGAACACTCATGGGATTCGAACTCGAGCCTTTCTAACCTCCAAACAGTCTTCCCCGGCCACCACAGTCCAGCCGGCTTCCTACAGGGGCCCGGGGAAGGGCCCCCGTCCCAGAGCAAAGCTAGTTTGTTTTCCGCTCCGGTGCCTCATTAGATGCAGCCAAGTTTTATGCCCCTGGGTTTTCTAAGAGTGCGGGGTTGATTATTAAACCAGCTGATATGTGAAAAATACTGATAAGGTCAGTGCCAGCTCCCCCCACCCTGCCCCCCCCCCCCGCCCCAGCACAGCGCTGCAGCTGGGCGCTCCTAGGTGCTTTCCAACCCCCAGTGATGAAAACGTGACCTCAGAAAGGGTGTCACGTTATTCCAAGAAGCCAGAGGGAACCTGGAGGCAAGGAAGGTGTTGGGGCATCTCACCCCTCCGGAGGGATGTTGTAGGGAATGAGCATGGAATTAATTCTGAAAGGCACACTCCCTGCCGGCTTGCTTTTTACCGGTGAATGCCAAAACAGCACCTTCCCGAGACAGACCTGCAGGAGCTGTTTGTGATGGGAAAGAAAGGGGTTCAAAGAAGCCAGTCAAAACAGCAATTTGTGTGTTTTGTCGGATTGGGCTGCCCTATTTCAGCAAAGCCAAGCAGCGGCGAGGAAGGAAGAAGAAAATGTTGCCACCATTTTTTTTTTTAAACCCAAACAATAGAGAACATCTAAGTGAACCAGTCTGCCTTCTTGATGATTCATTCAGACAAGTGTCGGAGGAGGAGGTGGAGGGGCAGGGAGCGTTGGGTGGTTGTGGCGATTGTGAAATCCTTTTGTTTTTCGAAGTTTACTTTTTAGTAAGAGATTCCCAGATCCTCTGTCTGGAGGGCACGCACGCGTTTATCAGAAAGCAGAGAGCAAAAACATCTTACTTTGCCCATCTTAAAAAAAAAAAAAAAAGACCCAACGCCGTATGGCACCTGCAAATAAAATGATAAAAATACTCCTTTCCTCTTCTTGAAACTTTTATTGGTGTTACATTAAAAGGAACAGGTTTCTGAGAGGTAGGACTAAACTTTTATTTAAGTTTCATAATATAAATATAGAAGAACATAAGGAAGTCAGGCTAACACTTCACAGAGGACCCATGGGAGCCCTGGGAAAGTGCCAGCCAGCATGATAAATCTGGACTTTTCTTCCAGACTTGAAATTAACAGACAGGAGGAAGAAGGGCATTAAGGCTGCCTACGTGTGCCACTTCCAACCCACTTTTTCAAGCATCAGCTGGGAAATGAAGAAGTGTGCATTTCTACATGTCTTGGAACAAAGTCTGGTGTAATTTTCAACCCAAGTCATCTTATAGATACATAGGAATTCTCTTTATAATGAATATTGCTAATAGGACATAGATATTAGCCCTTCGATTACGCATTTTACTGTCTCATCCTTAAAGACTAGGGAAAGTTTCCTAGCCCTGGTTTACCTGGACCAGTCCTGGTTTTAAAACTGAAAGTCTCGGGGTGCCTGGGTGGCTCAGTCGGTTGAGCGTCCAACTTCGGCTCAGGTCGTGATCTTATAGTCTGTGAGTTCGAGCCCCGCGTCGGGCTCTGTGCTGACAGCTCGGAGCCTGGATGGAGCCTGCTTCAGATACTGTGCCTCCCTCTCTCTCTGCCCCAACCCACTCGCGTCCTGTCTCTCTCTCAAAAAAAATTAAACATTATAAATAAATAAATAAAAACTGAAAATCTCATGTTCTGCAAATGCCCTCCTGCCTGGGCAACCTGGGACAGTTGGTCACCCTGGTGTGGCTGTAATGCACTTTTATCTCTGAGGATCTTCGTTGAAATAAACTAGATCTCCCTTCTCTTTTCCACTGTCAGCTCATTTGTGAAAATAGAGTAAGTATAGCTCCCCAGCCCTGTGGAAGCCCAGGATTTGTAAGGGGACTGAAAAAGATCATGGATGTGATGCTCTCAGCTGAGAGCCTGGCAGTTAGCAAGCCTCCAATAAATAGTTGCTGAAAAAAATACTCTGGGGGATTACAAAGAGTGTACAGAAGCCAAAGGTTATCACGGTTTTTATTGGAATTATTAAGTACGTACTGAGTGGAGATGTGAAGGAAGTCATGATTCATGGACTTTGCAGTTTAGCTGAGGAAACGGACGAGTGCAACCAGATGAAACATGCAAGTGGTCCAGAATTAACAGTTATAAACCACAAAGGGGTCCCTTGGAGAAAGGACAAAAGTCAGGTAGGGTCAGGCTTTTGCTTTCGGTTTGTTAAAGATTTTATTTTTGTAAGTAATCTCTACCCGCAAAGTAGGGCTCGAATTCACAACCCCGAGATGGAGAGTCGTATAGGTATTTTTTTATTTCAGAGGTAAATGTTGCTTATCAGAGAAGTCATTTCACTATCAAAATGGCCCGTGACTCAGAAGTCTTAACAGGCAGGTCTCCTAAGGTATCATTGGGACACTTATTTAGAGGCTGGTTGACTTCCTCAAACATGTATTTTTATCAGCAAAACCTTTCATCTCCAGTTTTTCATAGGTACTGTTTTCTTAAAGGTTACTAGTGGCCTACTTGCCCCATCCCAAAGGCCTCTTTTAAAATTGCATCACACTCAACCTCAGAACATCACCTCCTCCTTCAAACTTATGTAAAGTGATTAGCATACCATATCACATGCCTGAGTCTGCTTAACTCTCCCTGGCAAGTTCCCCTTTCTTGTTCGTCTTTAAATGTCAGTTTCCCAAGGTTCTGCTTTCAACATGTTCTCTAAGAGTAGTGACCTCACTTGCGCCTTTGAAGCTAATTGATTTCCAATTTTCATCTCCGTCTGGTTTCTCTCCCCCTGGGACCAGGCCTGACTCTGTCACTCTGCTAGATTTTTCCACCTCTAGGATTTGTTTATGGTTTTTATTAATTTTGACTTCCTTTCCTTCCCATCTTTGCTGCTTAAAGTTCTGTTAACCTTCAAGGTCAATGTCAAAAGCCATTTCCTCTGAGAAATATTTTCAGATTGCCCAGATCAGAAAGGACATTCTATCTTTCATGTTTCTATAGCACATTTTTCTTATTTTGATCCAACATTTATTTCACTCACATTTCTGTTAGTTGATTTTATGTCAGTCTCTCTAACTTGATTACAAGCTTCTACGCCTATAACACAGATCTAACTGTATTTTTTTAATCCCTGTGCATCACTTCGCAAAATGATATTCATTCACTCATTTGTTCACTTATCCATAAAATAATTTTTGACCAAATGTACCAAGAGCTACATTTGACACTGGAGATATAAGGATAAGATAACAAAGAACATACATCACAGCCTCAAATGTCTCAAAGTTCAGTGGAGGCACCCAAACAGAATCAGGTGATTACAATGAATCCATTAAATATAGTGCTGGGGCTCCCGGGTGGCTCAGTCGGTTAAGGGTCTGACTTCGGCTCACGTCATGATGTCATGGTTCATGGGTTTGAGCCCCGTGTCGGGCTCTGTGCTGACAGCTCAGAGCCTGGAGCCTGTTTCAGATTCTGTGTCTCCCTTTTTCTCTGCCCCTCCCCTGCTCATGCTCTGTCTGTCTGTCTGTCTCTCTCTTTCAAAAATAAAATAAACATTAAGAAAAGTCAAGTACAGTGCTACATAGTAAACACAAAGCATTGCTCTCAGGTTCACAAAGTGTGTGTGCATGTGTGTGTGTTTGGCAGAAGGTATTCAAGTCTTCATGGAATATATGTTGCATGAAATGAGTGCATTAGTTATATATTGGTATGTAACAAATAAACCCCCAACTTTCTTCCTTTCTTTCTCTTTCTCTCTTTCTTTCTTTCTTTAGTTAATTTTTGTTTTCAATGTTTGTTTTTGAGAGAGAGACACAGAGTGTGAGCAGGGGAGGGGCAGAGAGAGAGGGAGACAAAGAATCCGAAGCAGGCTCCAGGCTCTGAGCTGTCAGCATAGACCCCGACACGGGGTTCGAACCCACGAACTGCAAGATCATGACCTGAGCCGAAGTCAGATGCTTAACCGAGACACCCAGGTGCCCCTACCTCCCCAACTTTAGCAGCTTAAAACAATCACATTTATTATCTCATTGTGGGTCAGGAGTCTAGGCATGGAGTAGAGAGATCTTCTCTTCTGTTCTGCTTCCGGGTTTCTCACCTCAATTGCAATCAAGGTGTTAACTGGGCGGTCTCATCTGAAGGCTCAAATGGGCATGGAACTACTTCTAAGCTCTCTCATGTGGTTGGAAGGACTCAATTCTTTAATGGTTGCTGGAGTGAGGTCTTCAGTCTTTAACTGGTGGTTAGCTAGAGCCCAGTTTCTTGCCACGTGGGCTTTCCTCATCTTGCTTCATCAGAGAAGCATTCAAGAAGAAGGAGGGAGAGCGAGCAAACAGAATCATAATCTTTTATAGCCTAATCATGGAGGTGACATCCCATCACTTTTGCTATGTTATGTTTGTTAGAAACAAGTCGCTAGGTTCGATCCACACTCAAGGGGAGGGGATTACACAGGGCATAAATACTAGGAATTGGGCATCATTGACATCTGTTTTGAAAGGCTGTCCACCGCCCCAATGAGTGGGAATGAGAAGGTCACCAGTTCATTTCTTTTTTTTTTTTTAATGTTTATTTATTTTTTGACAGAGAGAGACAGAGCATGGGGGAGGGGCAGAGAGAGAGGGAGACCGAACCCGAAGCGGGCTCCAGGCTCCGAGCTGTCAGCACAGAACCCAACACGGGGCTCGAACTCACAGACCGTGAGATCATGACCTGAGCCGAAGTCGGATGCTCCACTGACGGAGCCACCCAGGCACCCCGGTCACCAGTTCATTTCTCTCAGAGGAACCAGCAAGAGCAAATGCAGGATGAGGAGACTAACCCAGCATGCCAGACACTTTGATGCTTCTGGGTCTTCAGGTTTCAGGAAGGAGCGATAAGTGGGGTCTGGTTTGTCATATTCAGGGTCTTGGACTACATCTTGTGGAATGGTTGTGCTAGTATAAGTAAGGAGTGACTAGAAGGTTGATTTTTAAATGTCTCAGCCTGCACCTATACAAAGGATGCATGTGAGGGAAGTAAGTATAAAATCTGGAAAACCACAGAGGAGATTGTTGTAGAAAGAGGATGAAGGCCTTGATGTTGGCAGTGGTTTAGGGTAAGAGAATCAGGGAGAGATCTCAGATACAAAGAAGAGGTAAAGCTGATTGACTTTTATTTGCTGTAGTTGGGAGACATTCAGGTAGAAACATCTAGCAGACGGTGTGGATGTACAAGTATGAAGCTCAGGGAAGAATCTGGCCCACAGTTTGGGAGTCCTATGGATATCGGTGGTAGTGACAACTCAAAAAAAGCCTAATAGAAAATAGATAAAAAATGAACGCGGGGGATGCCTGGCTGGCTCAGTCGGAGGAGCACGTGACTCATGATCTTGGGGTTGTGAGTTCAAACCCCACGTTGGGTGTAGAGATGACTAAAAATAAATAAATTAACTTGAAAAAAAAAAAAGAACCTAGGAACACAAGGGCTTTGGTATGTGCAGAGAAAGAGAAGCCAGTGAAATAAAGACGAAGGAATAATCACAATGGTCAGGAGAATATTTGGCATCGTTCAGATGAGAAGGGGAGGTGACCAAGAGGGTGAAGCTACAGCAAAGTCCATCAAGATAAAGATCGTTAGGGGCACCTGACCGGCTCAGTCTGTGGAGCGGGGCCTCTTAGTCTTTGGGTTGCGAATGTAAGCCTCACGTCGGGTGAAGAGATTACTTAAAAATAAAAAATGAAATCTTTAAAACCGAAAAGATAACGATGGAATACCATTTGCACATTCATGCACTCACTCAAGCCTTCGTCCAGAGATTACTTTATGCCAGACAGTGGGAGAGGTGTGGGCTGTGGACAAGACAGGCATTATCCCTGCTCCCAGGGAAGTCACGATCCAGGTGGGGAGATGGACGGTAGAGACAGTGACAAGTGCTCCAAGGAAACAAACAGGGCGCCATGAGTGAAACCATAGGGAACAAAATATACAAGCCGAATCTTCCTAAAAAGCAGAGCAGAGTATAGCCTCAGAGTTCCCATTGAAGAAATCACTTTTTTTAAAAAAGGTTTTTTTTAATGCTTATTATTTTTGAGAGTGCGCACGCAAGAGAGAGAGAGAGAGAGAGAGAGAGAGAGAGAGAGCATGAGTGGGGGAGGAGCAGAGACAGACAGAGACACAGATCGGAATTAGGCTGCAGGCTCTGAGCTCTCAGCACAGAGCCCCGACCTGGGGCTCGAACTCACGAGCCGTGAGATATGACCTGAGCCGAAGTCAGACGCTTCACCAACTGAGCCACCCGGGGGCCCCTAGAAATCTCTCGACCATACTAGGCAGGAAGGCTGGTGCACAGAGCCCAGCAGCAGTCCTGAGTGGCTTTTGCACACCAGCTTGCTGTTTTTCTCCACGGGACAGGAGGGGATATATCAGTTTCCGAGGGCTGTCTTACGAAGTGCCACAAATTGGGTGGCTTAAAACAACAGAGATTCATTCTCTCACAGTTCTGGAGGCCAGAAATCTGAAATGAAGTTGTCAGCAAGGCCACCCTCCCGCTGAAACCTGTAGAGGAGAATCCTTCCTTGCCTTTTCTCACCTGGCAATCCTTGCTTTCCGTGGTTTCTAGAAGCACGCGTTACTCGATCTCTGTCTCTATGATGACGTAGCCTCCTCCTTGTGTGCTGAGGTCTTCACCATGGCCTTTTCCTCTTCGTGTAAGAACCCCGTTCAGGGGCGCCTGGGTGGCTCAGTTGTTGGTGAGGCGTCTGACTTTGACTCAGGTCATGATCTCGTGGTTCTTGGGTTCATGCTCCCTCTCTCTCTGCTCCTCCCCACTCGTACTCTGTCTCAAAAATAAATAAACATCAAAAAAAAAAAAAGAATACTGGTCATATTGGGTGCGGGCCCATCCTAACGACCTCATCCTATCTTGATCACGTCTATAAAGACCCTATTTCCAAAACAGGTTGCAATCATACTGGGAGTTAGGACTTCACCATAGCCGCAGGACACAATTCAACCCACAGCAAGAGGTATGAAGGATAATTGGTAAACTTCAAGGAGGCGGTTTAAATGGACTTATGGATTGTAGTGTTATTACGTGATCGGCCCGAGATGGGATCCACAAAGGCTTTTGATGAGATACACAGCAGCCATTGCCTTTCTCATCATTTGTGGTGCCTTGCTGGGTTCCATCAGAGAAAACTGTTTGGGAGGAGAACTCACCACTAGGAGAGAAGGAAGAATATGGACCATCCCCTGCTCGTGAGCTCTCCCTCTCTCTCTCAATGATAAATAGCACTTAGAAAAAAAAAAGAAGGTTATTTTTTTCTGCGGAGGGCATCCATTGTTTTGTCAAGAGAGCCTATGACTCAGTAATATTTGTGAACCATTGGACTGCTTTGGTGGTGGTTCTAACATTTAGTTGTAGGGAGACTCCCTGCGGAGATTTAAAATGCCTGGTCCCCTCCCCACCTCCCCGGGGTGGGGGACAGAGACTCTGATTCAATTGGCCAGAGGTGGGACCTGAGCATCTGTAGTTTCCAAGCTCCTCAGAGGATTGCAGGGTGCAGCTGGGCTGGGAACCACTGAACCAGAAGGCCCCCACGCCCCCCACCTCCTTCTGTACTTATACTCAGATTCTGACGCCCTCTGCTCTTTAAATAAGCAAGAGGGCATATCGGTCAACGCCATCCGTGCTATGGGGGAGGGCGTGTTGGGGCCCATGAGGAACATGATTTAAGGTACTTCTGGTGTACGTTTCAAGAACTTCCTTGAAGCTCTGGGTGGATGCCGCAGCTGCAGGGAGTGGGTGCAGGCAGCTGGCTTCTGAGGCCTCTGGCCCACTTCCTATACTATTAGCTTCCAGGAAGAATCAGAGCCACAGACAGGGATCCCGCATAGCTTCTAAGGGGGGGTGTGGTGAGAGGGGCAGGCCAGCTCGGGGTGCCTGCGTGGCTCAGCCGGCTCAGGTCATGATCTCGCAGTTTGTGGGTTCGAGCCCCGCGTCGGGCACTGTGCTGACCTGAAGCCTGCTTCGGATTCTGTGTGTGTCTCTCTCTTTGCCCCTCCCCTGCTTGCACTCTTTTTCTCTTTCTCAAAAATAAACACACACACACACACACACACACACACACACAAAAGAAAAGAAAAGAGAAAAGAAAAATCCCCAGTTACGTGGGGGGCTGCCTACAGAAAAGGAGGAGGTGGGGGGTGATGAGAACAGGGCCTCTAACGGGAGCCTGAAAAGTGAGCTAGCTCACAGACCCGTTGATGCTGAAAAGCGCCACAGTTGCCTTTGTGGGGTGACTCAGCAGCTAATTTTCAGGAAGTGTTTTTTCTTGCTTGCTTGCTTTAACGAGCTAGTGAAGGAGAACCAGCGAACAGGTAAGTTCATAGGACTGAAAAAGAGTTCAGCCTCTTATGTCAGGTAGGGAAATAGCTTTAATTGTTTAATTAGTTACAAAAATAATCCAATGCCTCTCTGCTTTTCTCTGCAAACTGGGACGGTGTGAGCCAGGGGTCTCTGCCTTCCGCCCACAAATCAAGGCTGGGTACTCCCATAAGACACTGGTCCCCAGTTGATTGCCCAGACACCCAGAAGCACATAGAGCCTCCCCCATGTCATTTATCTCTCTGCAGACGGGAAAGCTGGGCGTGGGGTATTGTGGCTCTGCTCAGGGACATGGCCCCATGGGACTTAAAATTGCCCTGCCAGCAGCTGGGATGACTCAGACCACGTTCTTCAGCCAACACAACGGGGCCCGGCAGGGTGGGGCTCAGTACAGTTGGACACAAGAGACTTTCCCAGTTGTTTTATTTTAAGCTACAGTGTCTTGTAACAGGTTTGGTAGGAAGTTGGCTGGGGAGCAAGGAGGGATTAAATACTGTCTCTAGGTCCTTGTTTTAATACTAGTCTACCCTTCTGATCGAATAATGTGTGCCAGCTCTGGCTTTAAGTGCTTTGTAAGCATAATTTCATTTAATTCTTTTTTTTTTAATTAAAAAAATTTTAATGTTGGGGCGCCTGAGTGGCTCAGTTGGTTGAGCGTGCAACTTCGGCTCAGG
Source organism: Panthera tigris (assembly GCF_018350195.1). Taxonomy (NCBI): domain Eukaryota; kingdom Metazoa; phylum Chordata; class Mammalia; order Carnivora; family Felidae; genus Panthera; species Panthera tigris. Next base: position 77,725,619 of record NC_056671.1, read on the forward strand.
TCACGATCTCACGGTTCGTGGGTTTGAGCCCCGCATCGGGCTCTGTGCTGACAGCTCAGAGCCTGGAGCCTGTTTCAGATTCTGTGTCTCTCTCTCTCTCTCTCTCTCTCTCTGCTCCTTTCCACTTGTGCTCTGTCTCTCTCTCTGTCTCTCAAAAATAAATAAAAATGTTAAAAAAAAATTCAATGTTTATTTTTTGAGAGAGAGAGAGAGAGCATGAGTGGGGTCGGGGCAGAGAGAGAGGGAGACAGAGAATCCAAAGCAGGCTCCAGGCTCTGAGTTGTCAGCACAGAGCCCGACGCGGGGCATGAACTCACGAGCTGTGAGATCATGACCTGAGCCAAAGTCGGAGGCTTAACCGACTGAGCCACCCAGACGCCCCTAATTTCATTTAATTCTTACAGCAACGCTCAGGACGAAGTATGGTTATCCCCACTTTTTTTTTTTTTTTTTAACAAGGGGAGAAACTGAAGGTTAGGAGATTTGGAGGCCTGCTCAAAGTCAGAAGACTAAATGTGGAGGTCGAGACAGAACTTAGATCTGTCTGATTCCAGAGGCCGTGTCCTTGGTCTCCGTGATGAAGCTGGCTGTCCCTCTCCCTGTGGGAACTAATTCCAGGAGCACTGCTGAGAGCCTGCGATGCGCAAGGCACTTTGGAGAATGTCAGTGCTCAAGCCCATGGCTCTGGCTCTCTAGGCATCGCTAGCTTCTAGGTACACTGGAAAATGTTCATTTTAGTCTCGGTTCTTTCCCCCACCAGTGGTGCGACGCTGGCTGCTGTTTTTAGTCCAGGATTTCTTTTTGCTCTGTTATAAAGTGGGGCTAGCAAGACTTCTGTGCATCCAGACGAGAGAAGGTACTGGGGCCGCATACTGAAAAGTAAAGTGCTCAGAAAAGTGAAGCTTTGCTCATCTTTCACAGGACAGCTGGGCTTCGGAAGACCATCGGCCGGGCTGGTTCTGAACAATTTTACGGCTTTACTATAACCTTAAGAGTATTTTAATTGCAAAGAATAAGCAGCTCTCTTTTTATCCCATTTTGTTCTTTTTTTGTTTTTAAAGTTTCCTGATAATGCGGGTTTATTTATTTATTGGTTTTTAAGCGATCTCCATGGCCAAGGTGGGGCTTGAACTCATGACCCCAAGATTAAGAGTCGCACGCTCTATTGACTGAGCCAGCCAGGCTCCCGTTATCCCCTATGTTCCTCGTTTTGATGTTTTACTTAAAGCGTCAGAACGCTAGAGTGACCCGAATTTGGGGTGTATGCTTGGCGCCATTAATAAGTTTAGCATTATCGGCTAAACTTTAGCCACATATTTCGAGAATGTTAGACCTAAGAAGCCCACGATACATTTGGGCTGTTCAGCATGTGTATAATGTCTTGACAAGGCACCATGCTTTATTTACACATTTATTCATTAATTCCTTAATAAACAACTTACTCAGCACCCGCCGTGTGCTGTGTGTACGGTTCCTTGTCTCAGTTAGAACCTTACACCGACGTGGCACCGTCCTTCATGCGAGTTTTCCTCGTGCGGACAGAGTGGAGCCATCGTGCCGAAGTCACAGTCGTGGTAGAAGATGCTCGAAGATGCTTGAAGAAGTTGCGAGGGAAGATGCTTGGCTCACAGCCACCGGGTGGCTTTTCTGACAGCACGTGATGACCAATGAGGCAATACGTTAAAGTGGGGAAAGCTCTGGACTCGGAGATAGAAGCGAAGTGTGTGTGTGTGTGTGTGTGTGTGTGTGTGTGTGTGTGTAGGGGTGGTAATTCCATAAGTCCCATTGAAGATTCATGATCTTGGCTAATTTTCTTGTGATTTGCTGCCCGTTCTGGAAGTAGGGCGTAAGAATAAACCAGACCAAACCTCCCTCTAACCCAAATGACCAAACCACCAAAAACTCATGGCGGCAACGTTCACCCTCTCCTGCTCAGATTCCTGGAACAGGCCAAGCAGTGGAAAACAGGTCCTAGTGCTGTTTTGTGCGTGTGTATGCCGATCTCTTTGGCCGTTTCTGAGTCCAAAGAAGCCTCCGGTCTTTTTCAGAGCTTCCCGTGGCCAGAGAAGGGCAAAAAACATCAAGGCTACAATCCACCCCAAATAATAGTCTGAGCGAGGGGCAACCTACTGACAGTCACCTGTGGCTTCTTGCTATTCTCAAATGCAAAATGTCTTACAAAGATAACACCATGGTAGAATACTCTGGTCTGGAAGCCTGACCGGTGACTGCCACTTGTATATCATCTCAAGTTTTTAATGCTGTCAACATACCATGAGGTTGACTTTTATCTGGTTCAATCTGCTGTGAAGCAGAGGGAAATCAGCCATCCTGAGCTGGCTGATGTAGTATATCTAAACTGTGTTCACTATTGCCTTGTAATCTAAACAGGAGGCTCATTTCCATGGTTGTAGCTCTGACCGGAACACCCCAGATGACATGTGTCTTTGGAATGCCACCAAACAGGGCCAGGATTCATCCGCAAGAGGACACCAGTGCCTGGCAACCCACATGCCTCTTGTCGTCTGGGAGGAGCGTTTCCTCTCACCCCATAGCCAGCAACTTCCTTGTCAAGTCCAGTGTGACCGCATCATCCTATCAGACTCCTTGCTAGGGATTCCCACCAGAGGACACATGGCCTTTGGCTGTAAATGTTTCCCTAGATAACTTGCAGCTTTCTTTGATTGTTTTCTCCCCCCGGCCAAACATAAGGCAAGGGTGACATTTTTCCGGCTCTTTATTTCTATAGCACGGCAAGAAGATGCTTTGATATGTTCACCGAGTTTTAGGTGGGTTACTCCACGAACCTCCTGCTGCCGGGCAGACGGAAACCGAGCCCCCTTTTCTTAGCGAAGAATTGTCACAGCAGAATCAGAACCAAACTCCTGGCTTCTAGTTTCCGGGTAGAGGATGAAAAAAGATTTGGAGGAAGAGAGGGTCAAGCAGAGGCAGTTCTCCCACGAGCGAAGTCTAGGTAACGTTGTCTAAGACGGAAAGGGCGGAAAGGACTGGAAGAGCAGGAGAGCGCAGTGAGGCTCGGGACAACGGGACCACAGGTGGACAGCAGCGGGGTCCGCTGGAGCGGTCTCCAGCACCAGGAAGTTGCGAGGAAGCACCCTTCACCTCCTTCGGGGTCCTGTCCTTCAGGGGAGACCGCCCCCCAAGCAACACTCGCCTGGATCACGGATCTGTGCATAGGTATCTCCTTACTGCTCATGGCAGGGGCGGGTGGGGGATGCCCAGCTCAGCAACCCAGGACGTGGGAAATGTCAGGAAGGTACCTGTCTAGGTCTTTTTGTTTTTCTCTTAACACCCCGATGTGCTGCCTCTGAACAGAAGGATACTGGGTGTGGGCAGGCCCTCTACTTCCCATCTTCGCACTTCGACAGATCGAGCAGAGACTGAAAAGCTGTCAGAATGTGCGGATTGATCAATTTACCCAACAATTGCAAACCAACCGATTCCGGATGTGTTGATTCTGTAATCCTGTTAGGCACACTTACGAACGAGAGCTCTTCACCGCACCTACAAAAGTTTAGTTCAAATTATTCACACGATTGAGCGTCAGCGGAAGCACTGATTCTCTCAGGAGCCGATGTACGTGGTCAATGTCACCAAATCAGTTTGGGAGGCTACGACCTGACGGTCGTTTCCCTTTACCTGTGTCGTTTTCGCATCACTTGAAGCTAGTATGTTAATGCCTGATTTAATTAGCCAAACTCAGTAGGGGATGGTTGGTTGACTTTTCCTTCACTGGAGTGTTGTTCAGTGTATGCTCACTGCTATGAGCTTCAGTACCTCAGGTTGTGGTTCTCTTCGGAGGTGGGGACTTTAAAGAGGTGATTCAGTTAAAATGAGGCAGTGAGGGTGGGCTCGAATCCCATCTGACTGGTGTTCATATGAGGAGAGGAAATCTGGGCAGAGAGAATACCAAGTGAGGACACATCGGGAAGCCAAGAAAGCCAAGGAGAGAGGCCTCAGGAGAAACCAACCCTGCTGACAACTCGATCTTGGACTTCTAGTCTGCAGAATTGCAAGAAAATACATTTCTGCTGTTTAAGCCATCTGGTCTGTGGTATTTGTTATGGCGGCCCTCAGAAACCAGCACACCTTGTCGTCATCCTGAGGACAGAAGAAGGGAGAGAGATGAAAGTCCCCTCTGGGGGCTCTCTTGGGCTGTGTTTGCGGTGAGGAGGATGGCACGTACGTCTTCCATCTGTATCCCCGGCCCCGGATTTAGTCAGAGTGGTGGTGGCTTCATACATGTCCCCTGACGGTTCTTCTTCGAGCTGTGCGTTATGTTTTCAACACTCTGGAATACATGTGGGGTGTACCACAGTGCAAATATTAAAAAGCAAAAAACCCAAAACTAAAAACCCTATCCTGCCACCTCAAAAGCAGTGCCCGTTTACTGGGAAGTTGAGCTATCTCCTTTTCCCTGGATGGGAGGGATCCTGGATTAGACAGCAGTGAGGGAAAAACCAATCGTCCGATCTTCGTGTAGATAAATCTCATGGTTTGAAATTTGTGTAGTTTTGTTTGTTTGTTTGCTTGCTTTTTGTTGTTGTTCTATGTTTGCATGTGAAGTCAAACAATGAGAATCATTTTCGGGGCCCCTGGGTGGCTCAGTCGGTTGAACATCCGACTCTTGATTTTGGCTCAGGTCATGATCCCAGGGTCGTGGGTGAGCATCATCCTGCGGTGAGCATGGAACCTGTTTTAGATTGCCTCTCTCTCTCTCTCCCTCTGTTTTTCTCCCCTGCTTGCACACTGTCTCTCAAATAGAGAGAGAGAGAGAGAGAGAGAGAGAATCACTTTCATAAAAATAATGAGATTATTTTTCTGTTATTAGAGGAATTAGATATTTTTAGAAGAAACTTAAGTTGTTTTGATTCTCTATAAGGCTGTTCTGAAAATAGCCAAATGTGTTTCTTTAACAAAATAACATTCCGGGGACGCCTGGCTGGCTCAGTCAGTGGAGTGTGTGACTCTTGATCTCGGGGTTGTGAGTTCGAACCCCACGTTGGGTATAGAGATTACTCACCAAAAAAAAAAAAAACGCTTTTCCCAATTGTGTTTCAAAAATTCGTGTTTTACTGCACACATGCACACTCATTTCCTTCATCCAGCAGGAACGATGCTCAGAAATGAGTAGTTGACTCACAGCCTTTCTCCTATTTTTGTGTTTGTATTTGGGGCCTGTCATATCTGTTGGAGAACGCATGCCTCCTGAGGTCCCGATTAGAGTTTCCATTGATTGAGATTGTCTCTCTTAGAGTCCCATTCAGAAACATATCATATGCGAAGCGGAATTGAGCGGTAGCCAAGGGCATTGAGTCTGGTTTTGAACCCATCACTCTACAGTTTTGAGACAGTGGGCAAGTCACTTAGCCACTCTGTGGCTCGGTTTTCCCACCTGTAATCTAGGGATAATACCAGAACCCACTGCATAGGGTTGCTGTGTCGATAAAATGAGTTAATATACAGAAAGAACTTAACACCGTGTCCGGCATAAGTAAGTGCTACATAACTATTGTTATTTTAGACCTAGCAAAGTATTGTCATTTCTGGCCATAAAGCTGCCACTGTTGTTTATGTCTTCCAGGAAGAACAGGAACCATCAATGTGAAGAAAGTGAATACGTTAATTTACAGAATGAGGGACAATTGCACAAGGGGCTGACACGAGAGCGTGGGCCCTTCTGTTGGAGATCCACAAGTCTCAGCCTGCTTCCTCACGGGCGCCATACAAGTCCACTGCTTCTGGAAAGACAGCTCTTCAAACCACAGTCACAACCCCAACCCAGGTCTCCAGACCGGCCCAACGGGAAAAACTGGGCTTGGTGGCGAAATTCCATTCTGAGTGAGAGTGTTGTTATTTTAACCAGAGGAAGGACCTGAACTGGATAACTGGTGAGAAAGACCACTCTTAATCGCCAAGCAGTTAGGCAAGTCTGGTGGTCTGAAAGGATAGAGGATCTAGGCCAAGGCTTGCCAAGTATGTGTGGGAGTGTCCGTGACTCAAAGTCTGGGGCTGAGTCAGAATAAAACTTATTTCTGGAAGTAGGTGAATGTGATCGGGGACAGGAGGAGAATACAACTATTTACCGTGTGACTTTCTCTTTGACTTTTCACAAAGAGTTCTCACAGAGTCCGATAGGACACATTCAGAAGACTGAAGGTTTAAGGATGCTCTGCTGTTGCCAACATTTTAGTTCTCATTTTGTGCTCAGAAGTAGGTTCTTTCCCATCTGGCCTGTTCTTCCTTCCTTCCTTCCTTCCTTCCTTCCTTCCTTCCTCTTTCTTTCTTTCTTTCTTTCTTTCTTTCTTTCTTTCTTTCTTCCCTTCTTCCTTTTTTGAAGCGTATTTATTTATTTTGAGAGACAGAGAGCAGGGGAGGGGCAGAGAGAGAGGGAGAGAGAGAATCCCAAGCAGACTCCGTGCTGTCAGCACAGAGCCCCATGTGGGGCTCAAACTCACAAACTGTGAGATCATGACCTGAGCCAAAATCAAGAGTTGGATGCTTAACTGACTGAGCCACCCAGGCGCCCCACCCAGGTTCCTTTTCAAGTGAGAGGGCCTTGACGTGGACAAGCCAGCTGCATGGGGTAGGAGTAAGACAAAATGAGCTTGAATGCAACCTTCAGTCTTCCCTAGAGCAGGAGGGAAGAAGACAGGGAGAAGGGGGTTCATGTTTTCTCCGCTTCAGACGGGATTGCACAAGTACCCCCAGGGGAGTGGAGGGCGCTGTCTCAGAGGCTTACTGGGAAATGAGAGAAATGGGAACTGGCTTCTCAACTGTGTAACTCACAACATTTCTAACACCAAACGTGGGGGAGTTCTTCTGCCCACTGAGCAAGTCTCCCATTCTCTTGGTTTTTAAAAGAGTTAAAAAAAAAAATCTCTACCCCCAAGGTGGGACTTGAAGTCACGACCCCGAGATCAAGAGTTGCATGCTCTTCTGACTGAGCCAGCCGGGCGCCCCTAAGTCTCTGATTCAGTACAATTCTGGATCATCAATTGTGTCAATAACATCCCTGGAGGTTAGCACGGTCCCCAAGATTGCCCTCACACCTATACATCTGCCTGATTCACTATAAGTCGGGGATTCCCTCAACCTCCTCCTCACATTCCATGATTGCCAGAATGGCTCACAGAACCCAGGAAACACTTACACATACCAGTTTATCATAAAAAAACACAACTCAGGAAAGGTCAAATGGCAGAGGTGCATAGGGCAAAGCGTGGGGGAGGGGAGCGGGGTTTCCAGGCCCTCTCTGGGTACAGCATCCCCCCCGCCCCTCCCCTACAGCTCCGCATGCTCACCAACCCAGAAGCTCCAGAAGCTAGTCGTTTAGGGACTTTTATGGAGGTTCCTCTAGGAAGGCTTGATTGATTCAATGTGATTGAACTCAGTCTCCAGCCCCTCCCTTTGCCCTCAGGGGGGTGGAGCTGAAAGAATCCTGGTGGCCTGTCTGGAGACCAGCCTCTGGCCTGAAGTGGCCTATGGTTCCCCCGGCCCGCAACCATTGCATGATCAGACAAAAAGACACTCCTCACTCTGGAGATGTGGAGGGTTTAGAAGCTCTGTGTCAGGGACCAGGGACTAAGACCAAATAAGTATTTCTTGTTGCATCACACTGGCTCTGTTCTTCCAACCAGGAAAGGAACAGCCAGAGATTGTCAGCAACAGCCATGGCTAGGGGAAGGTGCAAACTACATGTCCTAATGCATGCAGGTGTCCTGAGAGATGAGCGTACGTTCCTTTCTAGTAGCCGATAGGGTCCTGGCTCATTGCAGTGGTCGGGCATCGGGGCCCGGGTTCCTATCACAGGAACAAAAGAATCGGAGTCATATTTCTACCCTGGCAACGTCAGACTCTTGGTCTTGGCTCAGGTCATGATCTCACGGTTTGTGAGTTCGAGCCTCCCGTTGGGCTCTGTGCTGACGGGGCGGAGCCTGCTTGGGATTCTGTCTCTCTTTCTCTCTGCCCCTCCCCTGCTTGTGATCTTTGTCTTTCTCAAAAATAAATAAACATTAAAAAAACAAACAAACAAACTCAAAACCAAGTTTAAATAAGCACATTCTGTTTTCTGGTACTAAAGTATATGGCTCAAAATAGTGTAAGAACAGTTCTTCAGAAGTAGATGAAAGGTACCTCAAATTATCTTATGAAATACAGTATTCTGAGTTTCCCAATACCTTTCATGAACCTGGCATTACATTTTATAAGAGCCAATAAAGATACTTCCAAAGTAAAATTATCGACTAATTTGCTTATGGATATAGATGTAAAAATTCTAAATAAAATATTCATACATTCAATGCAGTATTGTATCAGAAGAATAACATACAGAAATTAAGTAGTTTTATTCTGGAATGCAAGAATTGTTTGACATTCGGGGCGCCTGGGTGGCTCAGTCGGTTAAGCGTCCGACTTCGGCTCAGGTCACGATCTCGCGGTCCGTGAGTTCGAGCCCCGCGTCAGGCTCTGGGCTGATGGCTCAGAGCCTGGAGCCTGTTTCCGATTCTGTGTCTCCCTCTCTCTCTGCCCCTCCCCCGTTCATGCTCTGTCTCTCTCTGTCTCAAAAATAAATAAACGTTAAAAAAAAAATTAAAAAAAAAAAGAATTGTTTGACATTCAAGAATGTGTAAATAATAATTTGTTACAGTAACAAATGGAAAGAAAAATTCATAATACAAAGAGGTTCTCCAAAGGCTTGTGTTAATTCAGTAAGTATCCACTTTAGAAAAAAGCTACTGAGTACGGTAAGATGTACCAAAACACAAAAGCGAACATCAGACCAAGCATTATAGTGCAAAAGAAGTCGTTGGAGACAAAATTGGGAATATGACAGAAATTACTATTATCTCAACTTATTGATTAGTTCTACACTCCTTTCGAGGAGGATCTAGCCAATGCAATAGTGGATTAAATAATCCGTGTAAATATTGGGGGAAAAAAAAGACAATAATTGAATCAAGTAAGTCATTTGGACTTGTCCGTTGTTTGCCCTTTGCTTGATATATTTATCGAATAATGTTACATTTCAATGTAAGTTTTATATTTTTATGGCAACAGATTTAATAACCTTTTCCTTTAACATTTATGATTTTGTATCCTTATTCAAAAATGTCTTCCCTACTCAAGAACGTGTACAAATCCCCCCCACTATTTCATCTAGGAGTTTTAGGGTTTTTATGTTTAAACTTTTGGTTCCTCTGGAATCTCTTTGGGCTTAAAGAGAAAAGTTAGATGCAGATTTATTCATCTTCCAAATGGTCGTCCCACCACCATTGATGAAACAATGCTCTTTAGGCCATTGATTTGAAATGCCCACCTGACGACAAATTACAGTCTAGAATGTCGTTTGATCTGTTTCTGGAATCTATACTTTCGTTTACGTCTTTTGCAGGTTCAAGGTATTTTAGTCATTGTATCTGCATTTTATGTTTGTCTGCAAGGAGTTGCTAGAGAGAATCTTCGGTGTTCTCAAGTTGTGAAGGAAAGGTGTGAGCTGGAAGATTCCTGAAGCAGGACGTAGTTTCCTGAGCCAGTTGAGGAGTTAGGCGTGGCCAGGAGCAGGGAGCCTGGGAGGGGACGGCGGAGGTTGAGGACGGTGACAGCGGTCTGAAAGTGACAGTGACCTT